>NC_140586.1:909404577-910745392 GCF_964204655.1 Triturus cristatus
TTTTCGAACCACCATCCGGGTTCAGCCGCAGGGTCGCGGTGTCAAGACTTTGGGGTACAGGCCGAAGACGTTAGGTCGACGGTTCTGGTTGGTCTAGGGCGTTCCCTGGACTGACAGGCGTACTCCTTAGCAGAAGAAACTCACCCGCCGCGAGCGGCACGATTAGAGGATGGAGTTTTGTAAGATGGAGAGACTCACTGAGGAAATGAACTTTAAAGCAAGAATGTGTAAAATAATGAAAAGCAAACGTTTTGTGTTTTTATGCATGTTTGTATTATGTAGTATGATAATGTTTACTGTAGGATTTGTATTCTTCTCCTCTCAAGAGTCCATTGCACCCACTGTACAGCCTATACCTCCTCCTACTGTCTCCTCACACTCTTTTCACCCTTTGCCTGAACATGAACAAGCTAGACGGTCTGAATTTGTAAACAATTTGTTTATTCAGCTCCTGCACCAGCACCAACTAGTCATGAATACGACCAATTGTTGGGTGTGTGGTTTAATGCCACATACCATTAATAAGGGTATTCCTTATCTAGTACTGCCGTATAGTTACAATGGATCGTCATGGGCATTCCAGACCATGTTTCTCTATGCACTAGAAGTCTACTCCCTGCGACAACCGTGTTCCATCAGACCTAGCACCAATAATAAAGCTTTAATGAAAGGAGTTGCCGATATGAGCAGAGATATCGATGCATACACATCCATTCCCAAAGAAGAGTTGAGAGCTTATGTAGGGTGGAACGCGACGGGGTATAGTATTAGTCTAGGTGAAAGACAGCGGAAAATCTCATCCCCAATCTGGGTCGTACCCCACATAGGTCGGTTTTGTTTGCAAGGTAATGGTCAGAATCCTAGGGCTCAACTGGGAAGAAGTCACTGTACTGAAACGTACACTTTTCCGTCACAGTTTTCCCCTGCGTTTTTGGCTGCCAAGGGTACATATTTTATCTGCAATGATCGAGCATATACATGGTTGCCCCCTGACTTCTCGGGCACATGTTATATTGCAAATCTGTTACCGCCAACATTTACTGCCGCCTCTGACTATCACAAGACCAGAGTTGTGAGAGGCGTGATTAGTAAGGAGGATACTGCCGGTCAGGAAGCGGGAGATTTCTTTTTGGGTTTCCTGCCGTTTTGGGGACCTATGGTTAATAGTAGGAACCTGAGACAGCTGACTCGTGTGGTTGAATCCACTGTCAATGTTACGGCTGGTGCCCTTGGTAATTTGACAGCTGAGCTCCAAGCGGATCGCCTCATGACTTTGCAGAACCGCATGGTTCTAGACATCATACTTGCAGACCGAGGTGGGGTATGTAAGGTTATCAAATCCAGTTGTTGCATTTTCATACCAGATAACGCACCAACAGTTTATCAAGCCATCTCCAAACTGCATAAAATATCTGAGTCCATACACGTGGATAAAGGAGATTGGTCACTGGTGGGGTGGTTCTGGGAACTGATATCTGCCTGGGGTTGGAAAGTTCTGATGGTCATTGGAATGATCTTAGCCATCCTTTTCCTGTTCTGTCTGTGCATACAGTGTGCTCCTGCGATATGTGGCCTCTGTGCTACATTATGTGTAAGGAAACCTGTATCGAGGGACGAGCTAAGTAATAGGATGATGCTACAGCAACATCTCCATGACTTCGTGAATATTGACCTAGACTCGGATTGAAATGAGTATAGTTATTGCCTATGTAAGGGCAAAAGGAGGGTCTGTCGTACTTTAGAATTTGGGACCGCGTAGGAGGCGAGGCCCTACCCCTGTCAATCCCGGTAATAGTGAACCGCGAATGGTTAATGCGGTATGTACAAGTGCTTTGTGTAACGTTTTAGCTATGAATGCACTGTGTATTCGCTATTATACATCACTACGTGGGCCCCATTTTGTATCGGTGGCCATCTTGTGGTTGCCCTCACATAGGCTATATAGCATGAAGCGAATACGGGCCTTTTAGAGCACATGTGCCTTTCCTTGACTTCTCTGTGACCTGGGCAGCTTGGCTCCGCTGCCCCGGGTCAAACTGGTCTCACGAGTTCCCCGTCCTCTGGCCACCTGTGATTAGCATCAGGGCTTGACACACCATAAAGTCCTTTCATCCTACACGAGCCTCCAGCTAATCTCTTTCACATCTGACTGTTCCTGCTTTATGGCTTGTTTCCCAAAACAGAAGATGCTCATGTTTATTGGGGCCTATCGATATCTGATGTGGGATCTGAGCTTTGCTGTGTAAATAATTGCGGGCTGGCTTAACTGGAAAGTGGGATGGTCATCATGACTCTGCTTTTTCATTTGTAATGTATACTTTAAATGACCATGCCATAAAGCTAAGGAATGTATGCCTGAGGCAGGAAATTCTGTATTTAAGATGAAGCTCGTTTCTGTGATTTTCAGCAGTCTCCTGAGAACATACACGCTGTTGTACTTCTAGGACGCCTGTAATTGGTCTGCAGCCAATAAACTGATCTTTGACTTCACCCAGAAGACTCTGTGTTTCTGTAGGTCTGAAACAGGAAGAACCCAGGAGTCATAGGGTGTGTCCCCTGCACCGCTGGGATTAAAATACCCAGTACTTCACAACTTGCACGCCCTCCAATGGAAGCATGTTTCATGATGGGATGTCTGGCCGGGTGGGAAGGAGGACTGACAGCTCTGACCATACTTACCAGCATGTGGAGACACACAATGCCCCCTCAACACAAACTCCACACAACTCACCGGGTAGAATGCATTGACCCACACCTCAGTGAAATATCATCAAAAGATACGCCATACTGGGTGCTGCTGTATGAAGCACAGGGGCTCTCTTTGGACTTGTAGCCAAACAAACACCAGGATTTCACAGTCAGCCATTTTTCCATTGCTGTCACACCCCCTCACAGGAAAGCAGAGTCAAGAGGGAAGAAGTATGGGCATGCTGGGAAGGGGGATGTAGCCAAGAGTAT
The DNA here is from genome assembly GCF_964204655.1 of Triturus cristatus. Taxonomy (NCBI): domain Eukaryota; kingdom Metazoa; phylum Chordata; class Amphibia; order Caudata; family Salamandridae; genus Triturus; species Triturus cristatus. The sequence continues at coordinate 909,407,536 of NC_140586.1, forward strand.
GATGGGAGTTGCAGTCACACACAATCCACACCCACCCACATGGCCCAGCAAACATACACTGAACCATGCTCGCCTCACAGGGAGTGGGAAGGGACTGACAAGATGTCTGACACTGGGCTCTGTTGTGGGGAGCACAAGGCCCTGCTGGGAAATGGGCAACAACAAACACCAGGACTTCACAGTCAGCCATCTTGCCATTGCTGTCACACTCCCTCACAGGAAAGCAGAGTCAAGAGGGAGGAAGTATGGGCATGCTGGGAAGGAGGGTGTAGCCAAGAGTATGATGGGAGTCACAGTCACACACAAGCCACACCCACCCACAAGGCCCAGCAAGCATACACTGAACCATGCTCGCCTCACAGGGAGTGGGAAGGGACTGACAAGATGTCTGACACTGGGCTCTGTTGTGGGGAGCACAAGGCCCTGCTGGGAAATGGGCAACAACAAACACCAGGACTTCACAGTCAGCCATCTTGCCATTGCTGTCACACTCCCTCACAGGAAAGCAGAGTCAAGAGGGAGGAAGTATGGGCATGCTGGGAAGGAGGGTGTAGCCAAGAGTATGATGGGAGTCACAGTCACACACAATCCACACCCACCCACAAGGCCCAGCAAGCATACACTGAACCATGCTCGCCTCACAGGGAGTGGGAAGGGACTGACAAGATGTCTGACACTGGGCTCTGTTGTGGGGAGCACAAGGCCCTGCTGGGAAATGGGCAACAACAAACACCAGGACTTCACAGTCAGCCATCTTTCCATTGCTGTCACACCCCCTCACAGGAAAGCAGAGTCAAGAGGGAGGAAGTATGGGCATGCTGGGAAGGAGGGTGTAGCCAAGAGTATGATGGGAGTCGCAGTCACACACAATCCACACCCACCCACAAGGCCCAGCAAGCATACACTGAACCATGCTCGCCTCACAGGGAGTGGGAAGGGACTGACAAGATGTCTGACACTGGGCTCTGTTGTGGGGAGCACAAGGCCCTGCTGGGAAATGGGCAACAACAAACACCAGGACTTCACAGTCAGCCATCTTGCCATTGCTGTCACACCCCCTCACAGGAAAGCAGAGTCAAGAGGGAGGAAGTATGGGCATGCTGGAAAGGGGGGTGTAGCCAAGAGTATGATGGGAGTAGCAGTCACACACAATCCACACCCACCCACATGGCCCAGCAAGCATACACTGAACCATGCTCGCCTCACAGGGAGTGGGAAGGGGCTGACAAGATGTCTGACACTGGGCTCTGTTGTGTGGAGCACAAGGCACTGCTGGGAAATAGGCAACAACAATATCAAACTCTGTCCGTGACATGCTGGAAAAAAGCAGTGTACAGACAGGCATCTGTTCGTGCAGTAGAAAATGTCATGTTTGTGAACCATTGATGCCTGTAGAAACATAACTCACATTGTGTGTCTCTTCCAAACACAGGTGGTACTGGGGACCCAGCACCAAATGAAGAGGATTCCCAGGCCCAGACTCTGGTGGACACTGAGCTCTCTGGTTTGACTCTGTCTCTGTCCTCTTCAGATGACGACGACCAACCTGGCCCCTCCGGTGTGAGTTATCACGCAGCACCAGTAGCATCAACATCTGTACCCCCTGTACCCATGCCTCCAGCATCTGGACATCGACAGGGAACCCCCGCCAACACGGACAGACCAAGGCCACTGAACACCCACAGCACAGGGACAAAGGACAAAGGATGGTAAGCATCATAGATGCGTACCAGGATAGCACCGGAGGATTTGGCCAGGTAGTGGGGATCCTCAAGGACATGCAACAGGAGCAGGCTGCCCACCATGCCCACATGGAGGCCAAGTGGGATGCCCTTACTGCAGTGCATCGGGACATACTCCAATGCCTCCGCCAGATCAACACAAACCTCCCTGTGTGGCCACAACATCTGTTGCAACACCATCTGCCAGCGCCACAGGGAGGGAGGAGGACTCTGGCGGAGAGTCCCCTGTACCACAGAGGCCTGCACCTGAGGACCCCCCCCCAGGAAGAAGAGGGGTCGTCCAAAGAAGGACATGTGAGAGGCAGATGTCCCAGCACATCCCCCAGGGCCTCTAAACCTGTTCTGGACTATGTTCTTTGTGCGCAACCCGTTCACCTTATTCAATCGCACACAACTCACCCACATGACATGGAGGGTTCATGTTGGTCCAATGTAGCAGATGACTGTGGACTTTACTCTGGACATTTCATCTACCAGCACTTCCAACTCTAATGTGAACTTTGGATTCCCAAACCAATGTACAGCACCCACCATCCTGTGCACTTTCCTCACACATGTTCGAAAATAAACTCACCAGTACACCATACTTGCCTCTGTTGTGATTCCAACTTGTCATGTTCAGGGAGATGTCGATCTGCTACACAGCACAGTGCATGCCAAATACTGCAACAATGTGACCAACGTCAGGTGAGTCATGGTGATGTGACACATGTGAGGGAGACACACCACTATGGCAACACAACACATACTCACCATGGCCATGTTACTCATCACACACAATGATGTTGACCTGAAACACATAGGTATGCACAACCACAACACCTATCCACAGTCAGTGGTAACAAGTCTACAGGTGAGGTAAGCAAATGTCACTCAGATGTGGGAAGACAGACAACGCACCTAACAAAGCATAGCACAGGTTCATTACACATCAGCAACATGTTTATTCAAAAATAGTTGCAAGGCAATTGTATGTTACGGTGGACACACGGTCACAGAGTGTCTGAGAATTGTAGTCCAAGGGTGTGTGGCACATCACTTGATATCAATTGACTACTCCCATACTGGTGTCGGATTCAGGGTGTTGGGGGTCAGTGTTAAACAAACAACAGGCAAATTACCCTGTGAAGGACACAAGACACAGTCAAAAGCACAGCAAAACAGGAGAGAAAGGCAACACACATGCACAAAGCATGTCACAATAAACCTCCACAAAAACAAGTTAGCAGTGCTACCCTATTGTGGAGTACACACCACCTGAACTGACACATCACTGCACACATCCAGTCAAGTGGCACACAGACACACTCAGACAGCAACAGAGCAGCCACAACACATTCCAGGCTAACTCCATACATTGACATAACAACCCTGTAAACTCACAATCAGGTGAAGAAGTTGTTGATGAGCTGTGAGCGGACGTCACCCTCATCCTCATCATCACTGGCATCTTGGCCCAGGCCGGGATCCTCCACAGGTGCCAGAGGTTGGCCATCGCCATCCTGGATTAGAGGCACCTTCTTCCGCACTGCCATGTTGTGTAGCATGCAGCATACAAGGATTATTTTGCACACCTTTGCAGGTTCATATGGGAGGGCCCCTCAGGTCTTGTCCAGGCAGCGAAAGCGGCTTTTCAGGAGGCCGAATGTCCACTCAATCACCCTCCTGCTCCGACTATGTGCCTCATTGTAGCGCATCTCGGCTGGTGTCACAGGGTTCCTGAAGGGTGTCAGCAACCTCGGCATGTTGGGGTATCCGGAGTCACCTACACACACAAAAATGAACATGTAGCTGAGTTTTGTAGGAGTGCGGAATACAACACTGACACACACACACAATGATAAACAGTCAGTACACACCGACAAGCCAGGCATGCTGAGCTGGCATCTCTGACATCAGCGTTGCAATGCGACTACTCCTCATGATGTAGGCATCATGCGCAGAACCAGGGAACCGTGCACACACATTTGTGATAGACATGTCTGCAAGACATACCACCAGAGCATTGATCGAGTGGAAATGTTTCCTGTTCCGATATGCCTGCTTATGTGCCTGTGGTGGTATCAGGGCCACATGTGTCCCATCAAGAGATCCGATGACGTTCGGCATCCTCTCCAGTGCATAAAAGGCATCCTTTATTTCAGGGAGTTCAGCTGGGCTAGGGAACTTGATGTACAGGTCAAGGAAATGCAACATCCCCTCCAAGACATTGCGTAGCACCCGACTAAACATAGTTTGTGACATCCCACCTGCTGTAGCCACAGTGTACTGGAAAGTACCAGTAGCAAAGAAGTGCAGGGCTGCCATCTCCTTCACCTCTGGGTTCAGTGCTGTAGGGTATGTCCGGCCAGGTAGCAGATGTGGCGCCAACTGCTCTGCCAACTCCTCAATCAGTGGCCTGGTGAAGTGGTACCATAAAATGCAGTCGCGTTCCTGCATGTTTGCAAGGTCTGGGAACGGTCGATGGACAGCTGGTGCCCTGCAGAACAGAGATGAACAAAAGAAGATTGTCGGTTCATCCACCCATGTGGCCATGACCAGGCTCAATATCACATGATAGATCATGACATTACACAATGTACTGAGGTGTGTGCTGTTGGGCATGGACACATATGTCACCTACATGACCATCACCTCACATCTCAATTCCACATGTCCACATGAGTCCCATGTAGTGCAATGGCCAATCATCTGGCTGTGTCACCCGGCCTATGTACTGCTGTGACATTACAAACACACACCACAGTGACAAGTGAGGCCTGATGTCTCCCAGGCATCACAGATCTTTGCCATGCAGATACCCAGGGTGCCTGTATTGCCACATCAACACTGCCATGAACATGGCGTATCACATACACACCACAAGGCAAGCGTGAGTCCCATAGGTAGTGGCCACTGTTGTCCCTGCAGGCCCTACATGTACGTCTCTTAGACACACACACACCATCAAGGTAGATGCATATACCACATGGATGTGGAGACTGTCTCCCATTGGGCACATTTGATCAGACACATCTGAGGCACAACATGCACACAGACTGTGGGTGCACATGAGAATTGTGGCTACAGGTCTCACTGTGACGTACATGCCATCACCCCCAGGACTCAGGGTGGATGTGACATGTCCTAAACATATCCAACATGAACCTTTGTCCGTGACTCATGCCCATTACTGTACATTTGTGTTAGAATCCGGGTTCTCAGGTTGGCACAGGTAGGTACTTGTGACAAGCAGGGAACCTTTCCTCTAGTCAGGGTAAGGGGTTACACTACTAAAACAACCCCTTGCTCACCCTCTAGGTAGCTTGGCGCGAGCAGACAAGGCTTATCTCAGAGCGTTATAGGTTAAGCATTTGTGAACACATACAGTAACCAAGTGACAACACTACAAATGGACACCATACAGGTAGTTATATTAAAAATAAGGAATCTTTATATAGGATTATCACAAGACCATTAAACGTTTAAAAATACACAATACGGTTGCTTAGTTGGTAGAATATTGCTTAATTTCTCTTAAGTTCTTAAATGCGACACTTTAAGTCAATGTACCTGAGATGCGACACGCAGGGCAACGAAAGTGTTGCAGCGATGCAGATGCGTTGAAGTTCTTGGTGCAAAGAAATAAAGACGGGATCTTCCAGATGCGTTACGCTTCTCCGAGGTTGCGAGAAGGCTTGACTCGATGCGTCAGCTACAGCGGCGTCACCTTTGGCAAGATGCGACGGCAGCGGCCTTGGCAGCGGCACTCTTCTCCGACGTTGCGAGACACTTCCGCTCGATGCGATGCTACAGCAGCGACCCCCCTTCTGCGAGATGCGACGGCAGCGGCTCCGACGGCGGCACGCTTCTCCATGGATGCGAGGCGCTTTCCTGGATGCGGTGCAATGCGACAACTACGATGGCTGCGATGGCGACACGCTTCCTCCTCGATGCGAGACTCTCCTCTCGATGCGGTGCAATGCGACAGCTGCGATGGCTGCGATGGCGACACGCTTCTTCGGCGTTGCGAGACACTTCCGGAAGGATGCGGGACGCTTCCGCTCGATGCGATGCTGCAGCGGCGATACTCTCTGAGAGATGCGACGGCAACAGCTCCGACGGCGGCACGCTTCTCTCCCTTGCGTCGCGCTTCAAGCTCCTTGCGACACGCAGTTCCTCAGAAGGCCCAACAACAGCAGCAGGCACTTCCAAAAGACTTTGGGGAGCTGGGGATGAAGTCCACTGGTCCTGGGACTTCGTTCAGGGGGCAAGCTCAGTTCAAGCCCTTGGAGATCTTTAAGCACAAGTTGAAATAAAAGTATTTGTAGTCTTTTCTCCTCTCCTTCAGCAGCAAGGCAACCACTGCAGGCCAATCCCCCAGGTCAGGGACAGTTACTCCTCCTACAGCTTTCCCAGTTCCTTCTCTTCTGGCAGAGGTTCTTCTTGTTTCAGCAGGATCTGATCTAATTTCTTGGGAGCAGGGTTCCTTCTTCTATACAGCAATTCTTTTGTTCTTTGACACCAAGGGGCCTGGGCCTGGCTCAGTCCGGTTTTGGAGCACTTTGTTGTGGTGACTTTGCTCTTTCCTTTCAGCAGCAGGGCAGAGACATCAGCCGCTCCACCGGGGGCGGAGCCGGCATTGTGGTGGCAGAGCACAGGTCTATTCAGAGTCAAGGTGTACTCCTCCCACCCATCCTGGTGTAATCTCTCTACCCACCACCTTGCAGTCAGCCTATCTCCTGGAATTCCCCAGCCCTGCTACCCACTGAAACTAGGCAGCACACACACACACAGCAGAGGCGGACTGAAATGGCCAGGTCAGTAAATACTAACTTTCTAAAAGTAGTATTTACAAACACAGGATATTAAAATAAACTTTACTAAAAGAAGTATTTTATTATTCTGAGTTCAGGCATACTAAACTTGACTTTCTACCATGCTCTATGAGTCCACTGGGATTACAGCGTGTAGTAATTCCAGCAGCTCATTCTGGCCTATGGAGAGCAGGTAGCCTTCAATAGTGAAAAACGAAAATGGCTGTAATTCACTATTAAGACATGCCACACACATCAGGGCATGTCCTACCTTATGCCTACAATGCACCCTGCCCTTGGGCCTACCAGAGGGGTGACTAATATGTAGTTAAGGGAAGGTTTAGGGACTGGCAAGTAGGTGTACTTGCGCAATCAGCGCGACAGTACCAGACTGCACGCAGGTTCTGCAGTGGCAGACCGTAGACACATTTTACTAGGCCGCTTCTGTGGGTGGCACAACCAGTGCTGCAAGCCCACCAGCAGCATTTGTATTTACAAGCCCTGGCACTCCTGGTGCACTTTACTAGGGGATGATAGTAAACCAAATAAGCCAATCATGGAAACCAATTAATGTATACATTTTACCATAGGGAGAGCATATGCACCTTAGCACTGATCAGCAGCGGTAAGGTGCCCAGAGTCATAAAACAGCCAACAACAGGTCAGATGAAATACAGGAGGAAGGCAAAAAGTTTAGGGATAACCCTGCAAAAAGGGCCAAGTCCAACACAACCCCCTTCCAGCCAAAACGCAGGGTAGACCAATCACCACCGTGATGGTCTTCCCTGCTTGGGGCGATAGAACAAGGACCTGGCCCGCAACTGCAGGGGCAGACTCCAGTTCTACGCCAATCTGAACCAATTGGACTCCCTCTGTCCATACTCTCAGGGCCCACCAAGCCAATCTATGGGGAACCCTTCTCCTCACCTGTGGACACCACCTGTACAGCACCTAACCTTAACTGGCCCACAGGTGTGTCCCAACAGACAGACATCAAAATGCTACAGTGGCCACCGACAGTAGTCAGGGATGAGACCCAGGCCGTATGCCTCTCAGGACTCTCAAACCTCTGTTGCGCCAGGGAGCGGGGGGCAGTAGCCCTAGGTGCTTGGCAACCTTTGTCCATTCTCCCTCCTGTCAGGTCAGGTATGACATCCTGGCACTGACCCACCAGCCCCAGGTCTGTACCCGGCAGCTGGACCAAAGACTGGGGTGGCCTCTCCCACACCTGGTCCTCCTCCTTGGGGCTCTGTACCCTCCCGCTTGGAGTGGTACCCCCTGACAGAATTGCCAGGGCACCTGTGGCAGGTGTCCTGCGCAATTCGCCCACCAGTTCAGGGGTTCTATCCTGCAACTGGGCGTCCAGGTCCGGGGAGACACCATGAACCTGGCCCTCCAACCTAGGGTCTAAACCCTTCAGTTGAGCGGGGGTCAGAGGCGAGGACTCCCTCCCTCTGCACCCCCTTCCAGATGGCTGTACCCTCCCACCGGGAGTGGTACGCCGAGAAGACAGGCAGGTAGGGACACTGGTTACAGATGTCCCTCCCTGCAGGTCAGACAACACCTGACCCTGGTTCTCCAGCCTAGGGTCTAAACCCTGAGGCTGCACCGGGGTCAGAGGCGAGGACTCCTTCCCTTTGCACCCCCTTCCAGAGTACTGCACACTCCCAACTGGCGCGGTATCCCTAGAAGCAACATGGGTCAGGACACTGATTACAGTTGGCCCACCCTCCAGGTCAGACAACACCTGAACCTGGCTTCTCAACCCTGGGACCAACCTCTGCGGTTGAACGCTCGCCTGGCATACCAGGACTTCCCGGGGAGCATGCCTGCCCCCCCTGGGGGTGACACATAACTCATGTGTCGTGTGACAGTCTGCCTGGCGCTGATCTCCCGACCCCTGTCCATCTGACAGTGCATGAAGATCCCCCAGGACAGAAGTGGTGTCACCATGGTCATTCACTGGGGACGCAGCCCTTCTGGCTGGCCCCTGACCCCCTGGTTTTTCCACTGGGGACTCTTTCCCCCTCTCACCCCTCAATCTGGCCTTCTGCACCCTCCCAACTGGAGCGGTACTGCCAGCCACCAGAACTGCTGGAGGCCTGTTTACAGACACTCCCCATTCACCAGACACTAGGGGATCCCGCACAAAGGGCCGCCCCTCAGGACAGACTAGGCTCCCCACCTGGTGTTCCCTTAAAGAACCATTCAAGCTCGGAGACTGAGGTTGGGCACTACCGGGACATAACCCATTCTCACTCCTTCCCCTTAAAGACAGGATGTGAGGCCCTACACCCCTCTCCCTACTACAGGACCTAGCTGGGCTACGCTGAGCCACTTCCACCACACTGGGTTTGAAGGTACCTGGACCACTCCTCTTGGGATCGCTCCCCAATGCCTTTCCAGACCCTCTGGACTCCACCAAAAGGTCTGCCCCCAATGTGAGCTCCCTGCGGTCAGAGAACTCACTCTCCAATAGGTTTTGGCATCGCTCTGGAAAACAGGGACTTACAATATGCTCTCCAACGATTGGATCACACAGCCCCCTAGCAGGGTTAACCAAACTATCCTTCACCTTACCATCCAGTGCCTCACACACGTACTCCACACCACTCTCCTGAGACTGGCATGACAGTATCTGTCTGTCTCTGTCACACAACCCACACTCTTCTGGGCGGTCTTCACACTCACCCACCAGGACTTCAATTTTGGGGGATCCCCTCTCCCTGCACCTCTCAGCTAGAGTCAGTAGAGTGTCCCTCCCACTACTAGGACCATGAACCCCTGCGCCAGTTACCCTATTCCCTTCAGGGATACTGCGCACTACTGGAGCTACCTCATGCCCTTGAACCTCCTGGTGTATGTTAACCCCCTTCTTCAAGTCAGGCGCCATATCTCTGGGTGTGCGTACTACTCTCTCAGCACTAGAAAATTCAATCTTGCTGCCACCATCTGAGCTGGATTCCTCCTCCCACTCAGCAAAGCTCAATCTCTGAGCTACACATATTTCTTGTTGCTGGGCTGAGACACTCCTGGCCTCAAGCCTCTCGAGCTCCATATCATATTTCTTCATTATGAAGTCATGCTCTATCTGAATCTTTCTTTCTTCAAGAGCTATTTTCTTTTCTTCCAGAGCCAGCTTCTTGCTTTCTAGCTCCAATTGGCTTTTTAATTCCAGCTTTGCCAATGTTATCTGAAGATTCCTGGTGGCCTGTCTGTCTGCCAGCTCCTCTGGAGATATACTTTTCCTAGAAACACTGCTACCAGCAGAGGAAGGGCTTCTCCTTCCTTCTGAGCCCACTGGCCCAAAAAGCTGTTCATCTGCATTCTCATCCGCAGTGGCTTTTCTTGCTTCTACCCAGGCCCTCGGCGCCTTGTAGAGCTGTGCCTTGTTTCTACATCCAGTTGTAGAAACATTAAACTTCTGGCAAAAGAACTTTAGCTGCCTGGCAGTGTAATTGTCCATTTCCTCTTCTTCCCATTCGAGTTCGGAATCAACAGAGACTATGGATGCTGCTTTTTCCACCATGGTAAAGCTTGGCAGTGCTCAAAACTAGACAGTCCCAAAAAGAATCTACCAACAAGTATTGGTAGCGTTTAAGGTCTGCACTCACTAAGTAGTGTTCACCTATTACTGTACATGAGTCACAAATGCTAGTCTAGAATCCTCACAGCTGACCACCAATGTTAGAATCCGGGTTCTCTGGTTGGCACAGGTAGGTACTTGTGACAAGCAGGGAACCTTTCCTCTAGTCAGGGTAAGGGGTTACACTACTAAAACAACCCCTTGCTCACCCTCTAGGTAGCTTGGCGCGAGCAGACAAGGCTTATCTCAGAGCGTTATAGGTTAAGCATTTGTGAACACATACAGTAACCGAGTGACAACACTACAAATTGACACCACACAGGTAGTTATATTAAAAATAAGGAATCTTTATATAGGATTATCACAAGACCATTAAACGTTTAAAAATACACAATACGGTTGCTTAGTTGGTAGAAGATTGCTTAGTTTCTCTTAAGTTCTTAAATGCGACACTTTAAGTCAATGTACCTGAGATGCGACACGCAGGGCAACGAAAGTGTTGCAGCGATGCAGATGCGTTGAAGTTCTTGGTGCAAAAGAAATAAAGACAGGATCTTCCAGATGCGTTACGCTTCTCCGAGGTTGCGAGAAGGCTCGACTCGATACGTCAGCTACAGCGGCGTCACCTTTGGCAAGATGCGAGGGCAGCGGCCTTGGCAGCGGCACTCTTCTCCGACGTTATGAGACGCTTCCGCTCGATGCGATGCTATAGCGGCGACACCCCTTCTGCGAGATGCGACGGCAGCGGCTCCGACGGCGGCACGCTTCTCCGTGGATGCGAGGCGCTTTCCTGGATGCGGTGCAATGCGAAAACTACGATGGCTGCGATGGCGACACGCTTCCTCCTCGATGCGAGACTCTCCTCTCGATGCGGTGCAATGCGACAGCTGCGATGGCTGCTGTGGCGACACGCTTCTTCGGCATTGCGAGACACTTCCGGAATGATGCGAGACGCTTCCGCTCGATGCGATGCTGCAGCGGCGACACTCTCTGCGAGATGCGACGGCAACAGCTCCGACGGCGGCAAGCTTCTCTCCCTTGCGTCGCGCTTCCAGCTCCTTGCGACACGCAGTCCCTCAGAAGGGCCACCATCAGCAGCAGGCACTTCCAAAAGACTTTGGGGAGCTGGGGATGAAGTCCACTGGTCCTGGGACTTAGTTCAGGGGGCAAGCTCAGTTCAAGCCCTTGGAGATCTTTAAGCACAAGTTGAAATAAAAGTCTTTGTAGTCTTTTCTCCACTCCTTCAGCAGCAAGGCAACCACTGCAGGCCAATCCCCCAGGTCAGGGACAGTTACTCCTCCTACAGCTTTCCCAGTTCCTTCTCTTCTGGCAGAGGTTCTTCTTGTTTCAGCAGGATCTGATCTAATTTCTTGGGAGCAGGGCTCCTTCTTTTATACAGCAATTCTTTTGTTCTTTGTCGCCAGGGGGCCTGGGTCTGGCTCAGTCTGGTTTTGGAGCACTTTGTTGTGGTGACTCTGCTCTTTCCTTTCAGCAGCAGGGCAGAGACATCAGCCGCTCCACAGGGGGCGGAGCCGGCATTGTGGTGGCAGAGCACAGGTCTATTCAGAGTCAAGGTGTACTCCTCCCACCCATCCTGGTGTAATCTCTCTACCCACCACCTGGCAGCCAGCCTGTCTCCTGGAATTCCCCAGCCCTGCTCCCCACTGAAACTAGGCAACACACACACACACAGCAGAGGCGGACTGAAATGGCCAGGTCAGTAAATACTGCCTTTCTAAAAGTAGTATTTACAAACACAGGATATTAAAATAAACTTTACTAAAAGAAGTATTTTATTATTCTGAGTTCAGGCATACTAAACTTGACTTTCTACCATGCTCTATGAGTCCACTGGGATTACAGTGTGTAGTAATTCCAGCAGCCCATTCTGGCCTAAGGAGAGCAGGTAGCCTTCAATAGTGAAAAACGAAAATGGCTGTAATTCACTATTAAGACATGCCACACACATCAGGGCATGTCCTACCTTATGCCTACAATGCACCCTGCCCTTGGGCCTACCAGAGGGGTGACTAATATGTAGTTAAGGGAAGGTTTAGGGACTGGCAAGTAGGTGTACTTGCGCAATCAGCGCGACAGTACCAGACTGCACGCAGGTTCTGCAGTGGCAGACCGTAGACACATTTTACTAGGCCACTTCTGTGGGTGGCACAACCAGTGCTGCAAGCCCACCAGCAGCATTTGTATTTACAAGCCCTAGCACTCCTGGTGCACTTTACTAGGGGCTGATAGTAAACCAAATAAGCCAATCATGGAAACCAATTAATGTATACATTTTACCATAGGGAGAGCATATGCACCCTAGCACTGATCAGCAGCGGTAAGGTGCCCAGAGTCATAAAACAGCCAACAACAGGTCAGATGAAATACAGGAGGAAGGCAAAAAGTTTAGGGATGACCCTGTAAAAAGGGCCACGTCCAAGAATTTGCACATCACAGTGGTAATGTGCACAACACACAAAGGATTCTGCCCCCATGTACACGTGCACAGACTGGGAGTGGCTGAACAAAAGTGCCACCCAACAAACCAAATGTGGCGCCCCCCCAACACACAGGGAATGCAGCCTTACATGCCATGGTACACTGGGTGGCCAATGCTGCAGGTTGGTAGGTGTGCACAGGTGTCCCTGGCAAGTAATTGTGTGTTGAATCCGTCGAATAGACACACCAATGAGGCCCGACGCAGGTGACAATGCGTACGCATTGCACGGTTCATGACTGAGCCGTGCGTATGCTTTGCCATTGACTGCAATGAGGCCCGACGCAGGTGACAATGCGTACGCATTGCACGGTTCATGACCGAGCCGTGCGTACGCTTTGCCATTGACTGCAATCAGGCCCGATGCGGGTGACAATGCATACGCATTGCACGGTTCATGACCGAGCCGTGCGTACGCTTTGCCATTGACTACAATCAGGCCTGACGCGGGTGACAATGCGTACGCTCGCTGCTGCTGACATTGCCCTTGGAGTTTGTTCTTGCCCCCCTTGCTGCTCACTTACCGAGGGATGGGCTGTGCTGCCTGAGGAGGGGCCGCTGTAACGCTTGAGAGGCCGGGACTGCGAGGACCAGGGTACTGCTTGACTGCCTAACTTCGCACACCTGGAGACTCTTCCTGGCCCCGCCCCCACTGCCTACATTACTCCTCGCGGCCCCCGCTTCGCGGGAGCCGCTGGCTGCTGCTGACATTGCCCTTGGAGTTTGTTCTTGCCCCCGTTGCTGCTCACTTACCGAGGGATGGGCTGTGCTGCCTGAGGAGGGGCCGCTGTGACGCTTGAGAGGCCGGGACTGCGAGGACCAGGGTCCTGCTTGACTGCCTAACTTCGCACACCTGGAGACTCTTCCCGGCCCCGCCCCCCTCTCCGTTTCCTCCTCTGATATATCCATTCCATCTTACCGCGCCAGCGGTCCGCACCCGGGGCGAAGACCGGGCAAAGAGCGGGCCGTTTGAGGCCGTTCGAGGACGGTGGAGGCCGGGACCGGGCCATCCCCCCTTTATCTGTCCCGTCTCCCCGGACCTCCCTGGGGTTCGTACACCTGCCCCTTTATATATTCACAGGCAAGCCTTTGATCCCACTGATACAACGGTGCTAACAAGAGGCAGGAAAAAAAAGACCGCGGGAGGGGTGGGTAATCTCCTAGGACCAATGGACGACTTTATCATTAAGGCAAACTCCTTTATTGATCAGAGTATTAGCCTTATGGAGGGTAGGGTGTCTTTAGACCTTGCACACGCCAAGAGATCTTCCTTGGGTACTCTAGCGAGTGTAAGATCCCCTGAGCTAGTTACTGCGCCTGAATCTAGGTCCCTGAATGAAGGTAGGCGTAGCTTACCAAGCATGGTGGACTTATCTGCATCTCCGCTATCAGACCTACAGACCAGCACAGATCTGGAAAAATCCCCCGACCTCCCCCTGCATTCACCACAGCTATCCTCGCAAGTTACACCAGACGAAACAAGAAGAGATAGAGGGAGGAGGGAGGGTGCTGTGAGGAAAAGGAAGATAGACACAAACCAGCCTTCCCTAGATCCCAATACACCAGTCTTTAATAAATCAGTTTCTAGGCCTAGCTCAATTGAGAACTTACACTCGAGAAAGGTACAAGTAGTTCACTCTGCGATATTACATCGCTCAGCACACGATAGTTCCGACCCCATCTTTGTGGCCTCATTGACTGATCCCCCTAGTGGTGGAGACCCACTCCGGTCTGATAACTTACAGATGTCATTGAACAGTATAGCGGATCTATTGAAATCACTACTCACCCCAATAGAACTTAGGTTAACGAAAATAGAAAATAAATTGACCAATCTTTTAAATCTGCATAAGACTAAGCAGGTATCAGGGATACAAATCCCACGAGCAAAAAACCAGATTCAGAATCCAGCCAAATCAGCACCCCCACAAAATCGTATTTCTACTCCTACTGTCCCATTACAAAAATTAATTCCACCTACTAACCCAAAAATTAATAGCCCAGTAAAACCCGCCCCTAAAAACACCGCCACCTCAACAGTGGCAAGTACCTTACCCCAAAAAACAACGGTACAAAATCCTCAAGCCTCAACAAATCCGGCCCGGCCGTTGATAGCTTCAAAATCAGCACCCTCAGCTCCTGACACAGGTGGTATGAGGGTAGATCAACCGCCCAGACTTCCTGTTGACTTGCCCCCGGAAGCCGACCCCCTTGTGGCAGTAATGACAGGTGTCCCTGAACTCTTGGACTATAATTCAGAACCCACATGGTCCCTAAAGAATAAAGTGCAATTCTGGCTCAACACTAATTGCCCCGTCCCACCGACAAAGTCCTACAGGATCCTTATGGTACGTAGAACCACTTGGGTGGGCCAAGGCCGGAAATCACTGCCAGGCGACTGCATCGTGGTAACTTTTGATGATCCTAGAGCAGTAGACCATATCTGTGCATGGGAAAAACCATATGAAAGCGGAGGAATAAGCATCAAACGGCTTTCCTTTTTTTACCCACCAAGGTTGTCAAACATCCAAGAGCCATCTTGGCAACCGATGGGTCCCCGCTATTTCGACCATGACAGCCACAGGCAGACAATGGGTCCCTGCCATCCCCAATATGACAACTCTTGGAAAACGGTGGGGCATCGACATCTGGGTAGAGACTGGGACAATTGGGGTGGGATACATACGTGGAGGGAGGTAAACCATGAGCGCACGCGCTGGGTTCCTTGGTCTGGTATTCCCACACATAACCGATTCAGCGGTCTAGAAATGGTCGATTGACCACTAACATTGATTGACCCCGTCAACCCAAAGTGTATTATGGACAATGTCAACACACCGGATTCAAACAACCCAGTTATATTTGGCGAAACAGAGGGGATTGGGGTAATTAGGACACAGGCGCTTGACGGTGCTAGCACAACCAACAGTGAATGTAGGCTTTCTTCCTCCACTGTGACTCCTCAGCTATTAACGACACAACATTCACTCAGCGATATTAGCCTTAGTATAAGCTCCAGTGCAGCAACCACGGAAGTCAGGCCGAGTTCTTCATCATACAGCCTGATTACGTGGAACGTGGCAGGTTTGAGTAAAAAGGTCCACCAGCAAGCATGGCTGGATGTTATCAATAAACATACCATAGCCTGTTTGCAGGAAACTTGGACGACCGAGGAAATCCACATTATAGGATTCCAAACCTTTCATTCGCCCGCACTTATCAGTAAGCAGGGCAGGAATAAAGGAGGCCTTTGTACTTATGTGGCCACAACTGCGGAACTCAGGGTCAACATGTGTCTTAACGGGGAGTTTTATCAGGTCCTGACCTTTAAAGGGCCCCGCTCTGTCAATGTAATTTTAATTCATTTTTATAATAACGTACCATCTATCCATATAGAGCACGTTCTCCACAACCTTCTAAATAGTATAACATCTTTAATAGACAATCTTGTAGGTGAGAAGGTGTTAATCTGGGTAGGTGACTTTAATTGCACTGTCTGCCCCCTTTCTGCAACTGGTTTGTGCGGCCTAGCGGATTATGGGGAAGACTGCCCTACCCATTTTACCCACTCAAAACTAGGCAACTCCTTAAATAACATGATGTTCTATTTGAATGTATCCTTTGTAAACGAACTGTGCAGCCCGATTGTCCCGTTCCAACCAACTTTCAATGGGCGAGGGTGTAATTCCACCATAGATTTTACCTTAATGTCCCCGGCCCATGTTGGCTGCATAACCCTCTGGGAGACTGGAAAGGCTCTCTTCGGAGATCATTACCCCATATCATTCTCTGTAAAAACAATGGGAGAATATAGCCAACCCAAGAACAACCCTAATTATGCCCCCAAGGTTAATCTCGGAGCTGTAAATGGGTATGTTGTCAAATGGGATAAAGTTGAGCCAGCTGGCTTCTTAAAGAACTTGGTTTCGACGTCTTTTGAGGACATTCATGTAAGTTTAACATCTGACATGGAACCTGATAAAGTCGTGGCTGCCTTTTCTAATATCCAACGGACAGTAAAAGATCTTTTATTTAGAGAACATAGGCAAACAGCTAAGCGCCCTCAGGGTTGGTTTGATAATAAATGCACCAAAGCTTTGACTTCTCTTAAAAAGGCCCTACAGACTAAACCAAAAAACCAAGACCTAATCCGTAAAGCTAGAGGAGCTTACAAATTGACCATTAAAACGAGAAAAGCCACCCTTAAGCGGGAGGCGTGGGCGGCCTTACGTGAGGCCTCGCTACATCGCGATAGTACACTATTTTGGAAAGTGGTAAATGCCCCTTACCTGCAAAGCAGAGCGGAAGATATCTTAGACGTGGCTATCCCAGGGGACACCTGGGTGAACCATTTTAAGCAGTTATATAATAGTTCGACTGCAGGGCACTGTCCTCCTTCGCTAA
This sequence comes from Triturus cristatus, assembly GCF_964204655.1. Taxonomy (NCBI): domain Eukaryota; kingdom Metazoa; phylum Chordata; class Amphibia; order Caudata; family Salamandridae; genus Triturus; species Triturus cristatus. Next base: position 909,424,561 of record NC_140586.1, read on the forward strand.
CTCTCAGTTTGACGGACCCCGGTGGACCAGGCGAGCGAAATGCTTTTCCGTTGAATATTATCTTTAGCCTCCAAGAGGTCATTAAAGCTATTAAAGACAGTCCATCTGGTAAGGCTCCGGGTTCCGACGGTGTCCCAATCGACGTCTATAAGGCAGAGATGGATCTATGGGCACCCTTACTTACCAATGTTTTAAATAAGTCTAACCAACAGGGATTTGTGGCATCTTGGCCTGACGCTACTGTCGTGCCAATATTCAAGAAGGGTGACAGAAACGACCCAAATTATTATAGGCCAATCTCTCTTCTGGATGCTCTGATGAAGGTGGCCAGTAGGATTATCCTAAACCGGATCCAGAGCTGGGAGACTGAAAATCAGGCCATCTCTAACTTACAATATGGTTTTAGGACGGGCAAGGGAACGGTTGAGCAGTGCTTGAATCTGGCCTTAATTATTGCAAAGTACACTCAAGCGAAGAGCGAAAAGTTATATATTTCCTTCATTGACCTAAGCTCAGCGTTCGATTGTGTGAATCATGAATTTCTCTGGAAAACACTCTCTTTTTGGGCCTTGATGCTCAAATCATCACGTTTATTCGTGAACTTTATAGGGATGCAGGGGCAAGGGTCAGATTCGGACGTCTGGGGGAATGCTCAGATAAATTCCCTATCTCGCGGGGGGTCAGACAGGGGTGCATTTTGGCTCCCCTGTTGTTTACTATTTACATTAACTCTATTGGAGAACACCTAAGCAATTTTCAATATGACTATCCCGCCATAAAGGGTACCTCGGTGCCCCTATTACTCTATGCTGACGACGCTGCAATTATGTCGCGTACTAGGATAGGTCTACAGCGGGCGGTGGTTCAATTTACCTCCTTTATGAGGGATAGGGAATTAAAGGTGAACACTTCTAAATCTTACAACATGGTCTGTGGCAGGGGCCTTAGAAGTGCACCTTGTCCTATTTATCTGGACGCCCAAAAAATTGAAACCACTGAGAAATTCTGTTATTTAGGTGTGACTTTTGATAGGAGGGGGAGCTGGAAGCCGGCAATAGCAACTAGGAAATTAGCCTTTTTACGTTCTGCGGGAGCCCTGAACAATTTTTCTGCAAAAATTGGGGGGAAGCCACCTATGGAACTAATACAAATCTATAAGGCCAAAGTTGTCTCCTCAGCCACTTATGGGACAGGGCTTTGGGGGATAGAAAACGTGCAGACGCTACAAAGCTGTGAGAATCAGTTTATCTGCCACTTATTAGGAGTCTCTAAATTTTCATCAACTTACATGACCCATATTGAAGTAGGCCTTCCCTACATTAGTGACATTGTTAACATCTTCCCTCTTTTATTGTGGCATAAGGTCTGGGTGACAGAGGAGACATCCTTAAACAGGGAAGTAATTACCGATTGTCTCACTATGAACGGAATGGACATTATTAGGTGGCTCTCCTATGTGAAAAATCTATGTGTAAAGATAGGGCACCCAGAATTCTTTGATAACCCGCCCAGTCTGGATGGGCTATCGAGAGCCGCCTTGAAAAAGTTGGCTCTTGACCACAGGGCAATGGAAAGATGGGATAAGGAGAAAATGAAACCTACTGTACTCCGGTTCCAGGAAATTACTCAGTGCGAGGGTCTCCAATATTATTTTAGCTTAGAATTAAGCCCATATGCACGTACATTGCTGACTCGCCTCAGATTAGGCATGTTTTTTCACTTAGTTACTTTTCCCCTCTGTAATGACTGGTCCACTGAAATTCCCTTGTGCCCATGTGATGATATCTCCAGACAATCGGATATACATTGTGTCTTTTTTTGTGCATTTTACAAAGTCCCGCGTAGAGCTCTCCTGTTACCCGTTCTGAGGGCATGGGGGATTCGCACCTGTAAAACAGCATACATGAAATTACTACTATTAGAAGATGATTCCCTTATTCATGCAGTTTCAAGTTTCCTAAAATTAGTAATCAAATTTAGAAAATCTATGCAATCCTCATGTTCTTAATCTGTTCTCGAATTATTATGATCTGAATCTCTTTTTAATGATATTTTTTTTGAATGTATAATCGAATAAGCTTATGTTGTTGACCCTGTTTTAGCTTAAAAAAATGTTTGTATTATGTGCTTTTATGATTTTACCTTAAATCGAATAAAGCTTGTTTTTGATTTGATTTGAGTACGCATTGCACGGTTCATGACCGAGCCGTGCGTACGCTTTGCCATTGATTGCAATGAGGTCCGAAGCGGGTGACAATTCGTACGCATTGCATGGTTCATGACCGAGTCTGCATACGCTTTGCCATTGACTGCAATGAGGTCCGACGCGGGTGACTATCATGCATACGCATCGGGCAGGCATGGTCCTAGACAGGCGTACGCCTTGGCCATTGAATCGTATGGAGACGGGTGCACGTGTATTTTCAAAATACGCGTTGTACAGTCAGTTGACCGAGCCGGACGCATCCATTGGCTCTGGACTGTCATGGAGACAGATGCGGATTCAAAACTTGTACGAGTTGTGCGCTGGAAATTCAGTTGGATGCCTACAACAATGTTGCAATTCCTAGTGTGTCATGAAGGTGAAGATTTGAACGATGCGGAAGGCGTGTACGAGTCGTACATTTCCATGGAATGGCAAGATTCATAGAATGCAACCGTGTTGGACCTATCACTTGGGACACATGGCACAGATTCTGCCTCTGCAGCACAGATATAAGGCTGGCTGGCCCCCAGGGAGCTCACTTGCCTGCACTACATGCTCCAGGACCACATCCCTGCTACCACTGCTGCTGTCTCTGCATCCTCTGGCTCCTGCTATGGCAGGTACTCTGAAAAGGGCCCCAGCCTTCACTGAGGAGGAGAACCAGGCCCTGCTGGACGGGCTCCTTCCACAGTACAGCAAGCTGTATGGGAAACTAGGGGAGCAGGTGAGTGTGCAGTCCACTGCCTTCCTAATTGTGCATGTTGTCTGACTAGCAGTACTAGCAGTGTGTACACCAGTGGCAAGCATTCTCACTGACTACTGTCATCACCCATAGTGTGTAGGGACATGTAGTGTACAGGTGTTCTGCTGCAAAAGTGCATTAGTGTAAGCTTAAACTTCCCAGGCATTGTTAACATGTCAGACATGCAGGTGATTTGTCCTTCCCTATGGTTGCACTACCTGTGTAACTCATTTCCCTTTGTGATGATGACATATATCCAAATGTGTGCAGCACATATATGGGGCATGTGTGTTAATGTACTTTTAACTTTGTCATCCTCACAGGTTGATGCCCACCAGAAGCAGGAGATATGGCTGACCATCGCCCGGGCAGTTCGTTCGGTGGGGGTCTACATGTGCCGGATCCGCATCTGCCAGAAGTGGTGGCAGGACCTTCGGTGCTGGACCCGGAGGATAGCTAGAGTCCAGCTGAAGCTGTCACCTCCTCGCAGGAGGGGCGGACACCGGACCCTGACCCCCACATGCTCCGGATCCTGGCGGTGGTCTTCCCGGACCTGGATAGGCAGCTGAAGGCCAGACAGCAGCACGAAGGGGGTAAATCCATGCCTAATCTGTGTACTATGTCTGACATGAGAATTGCAGTCTTTTGGCCTGGTCACACTTCCACATTACGTAGGTCTTGTAGTCCATTACTCAGGTCCCTCAATTGTGTGATGCACCCTACTCATCTGTTCCACAGGTGTGGCCCCTCCAGTTTGTTGCTTGTGTCACTAGGGCACTGTGTCCCTGCAGTCAGCTATGCTTCAGCTACTGAACAGCATCTGTTCCTGTGACTCTTTTGTGTGTTTCATGGGTGGTTCAATTGTTTGCCTAATGCCTGTTATCTGACATGTGATCTGTGTGTGCCCTTGATATGTGTTCCAATTGCTGGTCTGACTCGCCACATGTGCCTGGGGTATTTCAAACAAACCCATGCAGCAGGGGACTCCAATTTGGGGGCCTCAGAGTATGTATATCAAGCATGTCACACTTGCTTAGCCACCTGACTACTGTCCAGGGCCAAACATTGTTTCATGTAGACCTGGGCAGTCATGCCTCCTCAAGGGCATTTAGAAACACTCTGTAATCCCACTCCTGTGTATCAAATTACAGGTTGTGCTTTGTGACATGTGCCTTCAGGTGTCTGCCTCTGTGTCATTATGGTGTGGCTTCCTGTTACGTACAACTGGGGTGTCCATGATTTTGAGGGTCAGCAGGACATCTGAGATGTGACTGTGAGAGACAAGACCTGTGTGACATATAGGTGTGTGATCATCTGACAGCGCACAATGGTGTATGCAACTGTGTACTTCAGGCAGCTGGGTTACATGCACGGCAGACTGTGATGTGCTAATGTACTGGGAGTTGTGTTTGCAGAGACTCATATGTCTGATTTGCATGATGTGGGGTCTTCTGGGTCCTGGATATGTTGTTTGCAGGGGATGGGCAAGTGCACTTGTCAGCTGCAGAGTTTGCTTTACCCCTGAGCTATGATTGTGACACAGTGCATACTGTTGTTGTCTGGATGCCCTGCCCCTGTGACAGGAGACAGTGTTGACTGACTTTCCAGGCATGCCAGTGCAATGGCATTTAATTTGCTATGAGTGATCCTGCATTGTGTTCAAGTGTGCACCATGCGCCCCATTGTGGCATTAACTATCAGGACATGAAAACATCATAGTGTGTGTTGCTGGCATGCATCACAAGCATGTGAAATGAGTCTCTGCCCATCCCTTCATCCGGACACCTGTACTGAGTCAATGGCAAGAGATGTGCTGTGTGTATAGTGACATACTCCTACATGTTCACTTGCATGTACAACTGATGTGTGGGTGGTGCATGTTGGGACATTGGGGTATCAGCATCCAACATGCAACAGACATATGGGTACAAGTCAATGAGGGATATATGGGCCATGGTTGATGTTGAGAATGACAATTGGCTTATTCTAAACAGTGTTAGCACTTTGAGCAGTGTTCAGCTGATGATGCCAGGGCCTGCCCAGTGATGTGATGTACTCACTGTGGTGTGTGCAGTCAGTGCAGGTGACTGATGTTGTTCTCTTTCTTGCTATTCCTATCCAGATACATCCACGGCCACAGGAGGGGACAGCTCTACAGACCAGGAGGAGCCACAGAGCCTGACAGGGACAGAAGGAGAGAAGTCGGGGGGACCCAGTGGCACGGAGGGCGAGTGGAGCCACACAGAGGAGTCGTCAGCACCACCCCCCCTCCAGCTGAGGGCCACAGCAGCTCTGAGGATGACTCCCTTGTGGAGACGGGTGTCAGCAGCCACCAAACCCCAGCTAGTGAGGCTGTCCCCGCCACCGCCCCCACCACCACTATCACCACCCTCCCATCGGCTCCCATCCCAGAGGTCCGTGGAGGCTCCCGTGTTCGGGAGCATGTCTCCTTTGTGCCAGGCACCGCACCCCCTGCCCCTGTGTCCCTGCTGCCCTGAGTGAGGAGTCTGTGAACTTACTTAGACAGATCCATGTAGGGCAGACATCGATGCTGAGTGTCCTCCATGCACACACCACTCTGTTGATGCAACTGGTGTCGTTCATGGAGGGCATTTCATCGGGCATGACTGCCCTACAGAGGACCAATCAGTCCGTGGCCTCCTCCCTGACGCCAGTAGTGTCCCTCCTACAACAGTCCCACACCCCTCCTATCCCTGTACCACCCTTGATTCCTAGCAGCCTACCTGTCCCAAGCACACACACACCTGCACATTCTCACAAAGCCACAGACACGAGCAGCACACAAACACCCAAACCAAAGGCTAGACATGCACACAAGCAAGCGCAGGGGACTGATACCACACTCACAGGGGATGGTTTGCCGGCACACACACAGTCATCCACAACAACTCCGCAGTCCTCCGAAACCTCTCCCTCACAGCCCCCTTCCCTTGCCTCACCTGCAACCCCATCTCCACAGAAGCTCTTCTTCTGTGACCCTGGCCTCTTCCCCACCGACCCAGCATATCCAGATTACAAGTGGAAGATGAAGTCCCCACACACAGAGGGGAGTGCCCCTCATACCTGGTCACACTCCCCTAGGCGTAGTCAGACTGAGTCCCCCACCTGCAAGTCCCCCCGGAGCTGGAAGAGCAAGACCCCACCGCCGCCACGCAGCTCCAAGGCAAAGTCTCCGTCCCCCATCCCCCAGGTCACCCCTCCAGAGGTTCCCCAGCCTCTCCCTGCCCCGGGTTCCCTCAACCACAGATACACCAGCCCCAAAATGCTGAGGCCCTCCACCCCTACCACTTGCTCCTCCACACCCGGTCAGACAGTTAGTACCACTGATGTGGGGACCGTGTCCCCCCCTCTGTCCTGCCGACCTCACCTGCACCCCATTCCGCTCACATGGATTTAGGCACTGCAGTTGAGTCCACGACCACCCCGTCTGACTTGGGCACTGCAGTGGGGACCCAATCCACTCCATCTGACCTGCCCACTGAAGTTGTGCCGGCACCCACCCCATCTGACTTGTGCCCACAGTTGTGACTGCACCCACCACTTCAGTCACCTCCACCGCAGTTGCAAGTGACTCTCCTGCATCCACCACCCCTTCACTGCCTCCTTCTGCTGCGCCCTAATCCTGTCCCTGCGGTGCCTGGCCTGCCCCCATGTATGCCCCTCAGAGGTGATGTCCCCTGTCCTTCCAGTGCAGGCAAGCAACGTGTGACAGTTGTCACTCAAGTTCACTCCTTGAAATTTGATGATGGACTGGCCGTTGGCCTTTTGTTTGAACGGACGTTTAAATTCTCATATGCTGAATAAAGCTTTTTTCTTTATCCTTGTGAACTTGATTTAGCTGTACATTAGGTTGATGATGTTCAGCATGCCCTTGCACCTGTAATGCTTGGTTTCCAATGTTGAATACTGAGGTGTTGATGTGAGGTACTCCATGAGATATGTATCCTATTCTGGTCGGTATCCAGGTCATCCTCTGCAGCTAACTGGGTGTGTCATGATCAACAATTTGTGGACATCTCTGTGAACATTTCATTTGCATGGTCACATCTGTGGCTTGCACCCATGCACATATGATGTGCTTTCCATTGTCCAATTTGTCTATTTCCCTGACTTTGGGCACATCTCCACTGTACCTACAGGTGTGGGCATCATTGGTGTAGGAGCAACTGGGTCCTCTGTGCAACTTGCTGTACATATGTGTTGAGTATGTGCAGATGACTTAGGGGAGACTCACATACCCAGGCTGTTGTGACCAGAGCCTTCATTGTGTGGTAACTGATGGCTGACTGACCAAGTGTTCTGCTGACATGAGTGGGATGTGCTGTGACTATGTTTGGCACAGCTGGACTTACACATGAGTTGGGTCCCCTCAGGCTATGTCACGGATGTGTTGTCCCGTGACATAGCCTGGGCCCATGGTGTGTGTTGTATGAGCATGTGTGTGTGTGTCCACATCCCTTTCATACACAGGCAGTGTTCCCTTGATATTTCCCTGTTGTTGATGCTTGCTGAGTGGTACTGTGTTCATCCCACAACTTTGCCATGAGCTACCAGATGTGTGGGTGCATGACACACTACTGTTAATTGGTGTTTCATCATTGGGATTTGTCTGTTCTGAGTGGTGATGATGTGGTCAGATGCAGATGGGACACAGTCAGGGGTCCCCAAGGCACTTGTTTGTTCGCAATATCATGTAGTTGTCCCTAGGTGGTACCTTTCAGTGATTGAGACATGTGTATGTGTGTGTGACTGCTCCCACTTGTCGGGTTCATGGCTACAATTTTTGCAGGTGTCAGCATGTGTGCCTTGTGGTTCTCCTTGGGTTCTGCATTGCCCTGGAACTGTGGCAGGTATTCGGAAGGTTACGTGAGCTTTGACGTCATGGCCATGTACCGCATACTGTGCAGTATGTCTGTCATTCATCAGGGTTGTAAACTCTCCTTATGTGATGAGTCTGTGCACCTTAGTTCCTCCCAACATTCCTGTGTTTGTCATGGGTGCATGTGCAATGTCACCTGTCCATGTGGGCTTCACAGATGCACATTGTTGCAGTTCAGTGTGTGTGGTGTTGAGGGTGGACTGATGTAAATGTTTGCATGGATGTGCCCCTATCTCCCGTTTGGCCATGGATGACGGGCCATGCTGAGTGATTTGTGTTTGTGTAGGTGCGATGTACGTTTGTGGCACAAGACACATGTCTGGGTTTCCCAGTTTGTACGACATCTACCTTTGTCATCACAGTGGAGGTATCATGCATGCTTGTGTCACCCCAATGTCTGGTCCCTGGGGGTAGTGCTGTTGTGTGTCAGTCTCTTGCTGTGTTAGTTGGTGTTCATTCCAGCTTGTGTCACATGTGTCTGTTGTGCTCCCTCTCATCTCACAATGCCTGATTGCCCACTAAGGGTGTCCCAATGATGGTTTACTTTTGTATGGCACTGTGTCCACATCTGTGTCACTGTGGTTCAGCCCCCCTCATGTGTTGTGTAGTTGCCTGGGGATACTGAGACACAAACACACACACATGTTGTGTCAGATGTGCAGTGTGAGGTTGCCTGTTTGTGTTTGTGCATCTGCATCAGTGCATTGGTATTGCTGTTGTGGGCCATTGTCTGGATGCTGTTTCTGTGATTTTCCCTGCTGTCCCTGTGAGTCATATCACATCATCGTGCACATTCATACTAGTTGTTAGGTGCCATTGCTGGCATGGAATGGGAGTTTGTGAGCTGACACCTACAGTCTACACAGGTTGTTTTGATTGGTGTGTCTTTTTTCGAGATGTGTGTATGCTTTGTGATGGTCACTTCTGCTCTTGTGTCATTGTACACTGTATGCATTGTCAGCCCCCATGTGTGGTGCTTGTCTGCACATGGCCGAGAGTTAACTTAACACTTAACTTTTGTTCTACAGTGAGGGGGTGTTATTTGTACATTGACACAGTGCTATAGTGATGCTCGCCTTGTGTAGGGCACACTCATTTGTTAGTCACACATGTGCTGTTAGTTACATTGTATGTACATTATATGGGTGGGGTGGCAGTAGTGCTGGGCAACAGGTCCCCTCTGAGTGGGGGTGGCAGTAGTGATGGGGAAGATGAGCCCTATGGGTGGGGGTGGCAGTGGTGCTGGGGAACATAGGCCCTATTGGTGGGGGTGGCAGGGATGATGGGCAACAGGTCCCCTATGAGTGGGGGTGGCAGTAGTGCTGGGCAACAGGTCCCCTATGGGTGGGGGTGGCAGTAGTGCTGGGCAACAGGTCCCCTATGGGTGGGGGTGTCAGTGGTGATGGGCAACAGGTCCCCTATGGGTGGGGTGGCAGTAGTGATAGGGAACATAAGCCCTACGGGTGGGGGTGGCAGTAGTGCTGGGCAACAGGTCCCCTATGAGTGGGGGTGGCAGTAGTGATGGGCAACAGGTCCCCTATGGGTGGGGGTGGCAGTGGTGATAGGGAACATGAGCCCTATGGGTGGGGTTGGCAGTAGTGCTGGGGAACATAAGCCCTTTGGGTGGGGGTGGCAGTAGTGCTGGGCAACAGGTCTCCTATGAGTGGGGGTGGCAGTAGTGATGGGGAACATGAGCCCTATGGGTGGGGGTGGCAGTAGTGCTGGGGAACATAAGTCCTATGGGTGGGGGTGGCAGGGGTGATGGGCAACAGGTCCCCCATGGGTGGGGGTGGCAGTAGTGCTGGGCAGCAGGTCCCCTATGAGTGGGGGTGGCAGTAGTGATGGGCAACAGGTCCCCTTTGGGTGGGGGTGGCAGTAGTGCTGGGCAACAGGTCTCCTATGGGTGGGGGTGGCAGTGGTGATAGGCAACAGGTCACCTATGAGTGGGGGTGGCAGTAGTGATGGGGAACATGAGCCCTATGGGTGGGGGTGGCAGTAGTGCTGGGGAACATAAGCCCTATGGGTGGGGGTGGTAGTGGTGCTGGCCATACAACCCCTATGGTGGCCTGTTGTTAGTGGCCAGGATGTGGATTCCCTGTGTGTGTTTGCCATTTTGTGGGTACGTGTCGTTTGTTTGTTAGGTAGGTGTCTGACTTACCGTCTGCGCCGTCGGCGTCGGTTCCTGATCCGGTCATAGATGTAGAGTACTGGTATGACCTGCACGATGGGATTCATGATGTGTTTGTGTCGTACACGCTGCTTGTTGCTCCGTCTCGTACCGGTTGCAAGCTGGTCCGTCTCGTAGCCGTGGATTGAGTTGTGGCGCGAATCATAGCTGATATGCTTGTTTTCCAGATGCTGTGACATGCCGTACATGGCGACCCGTCCGGCGAGTAGGAAGTACACATCGTACTTGTCAGGGCAGAAACTGCTATGGACTTCCGGGCGACTCAGTTCGGCGTTCGGGGTTATGGCTCGGATGGAGAATGGAGCTTGAATCACAGCCTACGTGTCGGTCGCATTTTTGGCAGTTATGCGCATCGTACTTCATCTACAGGACGGACCGGCTATGGGTACATGTCGGTCGCACAGTAAGGCTACGGACAGCTCTCAGAGAGTTTTTGGTGGATTATTGATAGCCAGTGTTGGACGTCTTTTAGACTGTCATTGAGTCTCTGAATGTCGTCAATGGAGGAGGTTTCCAGATAGATCTGGGTTTCACCTGCATATAGATGGAAGGGGATGTTGGAGTTTTGAGTAGGGTGGTGAGGGGTTCCATATGTATGTTGAACAGTTGTGGGGAGAGCACTGAACTTTGGGGGATACCCCCTGATGACGGGGTGTAGTTTGGATGTAAACTTTTTGATTTTTATCCATTGGGAGCGGTTGTGTAAGTAGGAGGCGAACCAGTGTAGGACCACCTCATCTACTCCAACCCTTTCTTGAAGAGCCTTAATAAGTAGATTGTGATCAACCATGTCAAAGGCTGCCGATAGGTCCAGGAGAATGAGTAGACAGCATTGGTCAGTATTGAGAGACTTGTGGATATCATCCATGACGTTAAGTTTTGCGGTCTCGGTGCTATAGCCTTTTCTGAAGCCCAATTGGTGGGGATCTAGAAGGTTGATGCTGTCCATGTGCTGAGTCAGTTGTAGGAGAACGCACCTTTTGAGGAGTTTGGATAGGAAGGGGAGATTGGATACGGGTCTGAAGTTGTTCTGATCGTTGGTGTCAAGGCCTGGTTTTTTCAGTAATGGCGTGACTTGGCCGTCTTTGAGGCAGTCTGGTATGACTCCAGTTCTCAAGGAGCTGTTTATGATCGTGCACCAGATGGGACTAGGGAGAGTTTCAGCTTTTTGGTCAATTGGGTGGGTATAGGATCTAAGACATTAGATGCAGGTTTGGAAGTGGTGATAAGTTTGAGAATCTCGGCTTCTGAGATGGGGTAGAAGGATTTCGAGGCTTTGGTGGGGTGCTTGCGTGTGCTGTCTTCGGTCTCTGGGGCCAGGCTTTTGCAGGAGGGATTGAGGTTGATGTCCAGTGAGAACACAATCTTGGTGATTGTTGGACTTGGCCCTTTTTGCAGGGTCATCCCTGAACTTTTTGCCTTCCTCCTTTTTTTTTTCTGACCTGTTGTTGGCTGTTTTATGACTCTGGGCACTTTACCACTACTGATCAGTGCTAAAGTGCACATGCTCTCCCTATTGCGAAATTGATGTATGAATTGGTGATTCCATAATTGACTGATTTGGTTTACTTGTCAGACCCTAGTACAGTGCACTGAGTGTGCCCAGGGCTTGTAAATCCAAATGCTGCTGGTGGGCTTGTAGCACTGGTTGTGCCACCCACAGAAGCAGCCTTGTAAAATATGTCTAAGGTCTGCCATTGCAGAGCCTGTGTGCAGTCTGGTACTGTTATGCTGACTGGGCAAGTGCACCCACTTGCCAGTCCCAAAACCTTCCCTTTTCTTCATATCAGACACCCCTATGGTAGGCCCAAGGGCAGGGTGCATTGTAAGTATAAGGTAGGACATGCCCTGATGTGTGTGACATGTCCTAATAGTGAATTACAGCCATTTTCGTTTTTCACTATTGCAAGGCTACCTGTGCTCCATTGGCCAGAATGGGCTGTTAGATGATTACATGTTTATAATCTTAACTGACCCAGAGAACATGGTAGAAATTCGAATTTAGTATGCCTGAACTCAGAATGATAAAATACATCTTTTAGTGAAGTTGGTTTTAACATTCTGGTGCCGATTCCGATCCGGGTAAAAAGTTTTGCGTACGACTCGTATCCGTATATTTTCACGTACGAATCGTACAAGTACCGTACAAACTGCGTATGTGAAAAATACATACGAATTGCGTCGGGAAAATGGTTCGAGAGGGAGCCGGACATTTTTACGTCCGAATAGCGTCGGGAAAAGTGTCTGATAGGGAGCCGGACATTTTTACGTGCAAATCGTAAAACAGAAGTCCGAGCGCACAAGTACGATCCGTACCGGCCGTCCGAATACACAAACGCTTGTAAAAGGCCCCGTACGGAGCGAACGCTGTAGCACACATGTACACAGGTAAACTTGTGCCCGGATATGAGTCGTACAGCCCCCTTCACTCCGCACATGTCAGCACCGTACCCCCGTATGTCAGCACCGTACCCCCCCTCTGCACCGTACCCCAACACCATAGCACAGCCCCGCACCTGTACGCACTGTACCCCCCCTCCGCACCGTACCCCAACACCGTAGCCCAGCCCCGCACCTGTACGTACTTTACCCCAACACCGTAGCACAGCCCCACACCTGTACGTGCCGTACCCCCACCTCCGTATGTACGCGCCGTACCCCCAGCCACACCCCCGCATGTACGCACCATACCCCCACCCCCGTATGTACGCACCGTACCCCCAGCGCTTTGCGCTGGGGGTAAGGCGCGTACATACGGGGGTGGGGGTACAGTGCGTACATGCGGGGGGCTGGGGGTACGGCGCGTACATACGGGGTGGGGGTACGGCGCGTACATATGGGGGGCTGGGGGTACGGCGCGTACATACGTGGGGTGGGGGTACGGTGCGTACATGCGGGGGGTACGGCGCGTACACACGGGGAGTGGGGGTACGGTGCGTACATGCGGGGGGGCTGGGGGTACGGCACGTACATACGGGGTGGGGGTACGGCGCATACCGGGCCCCCTTTTCCTCGTGCATCGCGGCGTACTTAGCTTTTCCGGCACTTTTTGGCTCCCGTAAAAATATAGCCGTGCGGAGTGCTGTGGGTACAAATCGTACTTGCTGGTCCGCAAAACGCTGCCTGACTCCGTGCGGACGTCGCGTACGCGCTGTCCAGGTTCGGAATTGTATGTAGTTTTTTAGCCGCACGGTGTTTTTTACGATTCGTACGGAAATGGTATTTCTGTACGAATCGTACTTGCTGGTTTGTACGGTGGAATTCCCGGGTACGAGTCGTATGGAGAAAACGCTCCGTACGACCATTTGTACCCGGGTTTTACAGGATCGGAATCGGCACCTCTGTGTTTGAAAATACCACTTTTAGAAAGTAGGTATTTTCTTGTCTAAACATTCAAACCTGCCTCTGCTAGGTTGTGTATTCCTTGTCTGGAGTTTGAGTGACAGGGCTGGTGAATTCCCAGGGACAGGATGAGTCCGCCCAGTGGTGAATAGAGAGATCTGCATCTAGATGGGAGGGAGGAGTTGCACCTGGGACCTGAATAGGACAGTGCCTGCCCCCCACAGTGCTGGCTCCGCCCCCTGTGGTGTGTCTGATGTCTCTGCTCTGCACAGTGAAAGGAGAGAAGCAATCATGTCAACAAAGTGCTCCAGGGCTGGGCTTTCCCTCCACAATGCTGGCTCCACCTCATGTGCGGCGTCTGATGTTTCTGCCCTATACTGTGAAAGGAAAGGAGAAGTCTGGTAAAGAGAGTGCTCAGGAACTGGCTTGGACTGGGCAAAGGCCCCTCTTCCCTCAGAGAACAAAGGATTTTGTGGTATAAGTAGTGGGACCCTGATCCCCTAGAATTTAGATCCCTTTTGGAACAAGAGGAAACCTTTACTGAGGAGCAGAACCTGAAGAAACTGAGGAGAGACTGTCCCTAAGCTGAAGTGCTGCTTGGGGGATTGGCCTGCAGTGGTTTGCCTGACTGCCAAAGGAAGGAGAAGAGACTTTGTGTGCTTATTTCAACTTGTAAGGATCTCCAAGGGCTTGGAACAGAGCTTGCCTCCTGCTGAAGTCTCAGGGACAACAGACTTCAACCCCCAGCTCCCCAGAGTTCCTTGGAAGTGCCTGCTGCTGTTTTGGGCCTTCCGAGGGACTGCGTGTCGCAAGGAGCTGGAAGCGTGACTCAGCGAAGCCGAAGCGTGTCACTGTCGCTGCTGCTGCCGTCGCACTTCTGAAAAAGGGTGTCGCCGCTGGAGTTGTCGCACTTCACCACATCGAGAGAAGCGTCTCGCAACGAAGAGGAAGCGTGTCACCGTCGCTGCTGCCTGCTGTCGCACTTCTGAACAAGGATGTTGCCGCTGGAGTTGTCGCGCTGCACCGCATCGAGAAAAGAGTCTCGCAACGAGGAAGAAGCGTGTCGCCATCGCTGTTGCTGCCGTCGCACTTCTGAACAAGGGTGTTGCCGCTGGAACTGTCGCATTGCACCGCATCAGAGAAAGTGCCTCGCATCCCCGAGAAGCGCACCGCCGTCGGAGCTGCTGCCGTCGCATTTCTGAACAAGGATGTCGCCGCTTAAGTTGTCGCATCGTGCGGAAGCTTCACGCATCGTGGGAGAAGAGTGTCGCAGTTGGAGCTGTTGCCGTCGCACTTCTGAACAAGGGTGTTGCCGCTGCAGTCCACGCATCGAACCGAGAACTTCTCGCATCCCCGGAGAAGCGTGCCGCATCTGGAAGATCTTCACGTCTTTATTTCTTTGCACCAGAACTTTGCCGCATTTCCATCGCTGCGACATTGCTTGTCGTGGAAGTGCAACGCATCGTAAGGTACATTGACGCAAAGTGTTGCATCTTAAGAACTGATCTGAACTAAACTAAAAACTACCATCTTAAAGTAATAGTATTGTGTATTTTTTTCGTTTATGGTCTTGTGGTGAATCTATATAAAGTATACGTATTTTTGATATAAAACCTGTGTGGTGTCCATTTGTAGTATTGTCACTGGATTACTGCATGTGGTCACAAATGCTTTACACACTGCCTCTGAGATAAGCCTGTCTGCTCATGCCAAGCTACCAAGGGGGTGGGCAGGGGTTATTTTAGGAGTGTACCCCCTTACCCTGACTAGAGGCAAGGGTCCCTATTTGTCACAAGTACCTACCTGTGCCAACTAGAGACCCCCAAATCTAACAGTGATTTTGTCATTGAAAAAGTTGGCGAAGTTGGCGCACAGGTCTTTGGAGGCCTGAACTGAGGTTGTAGGGGACTTGGAATTTTGTTGCCTAATGATGTTAAAGCGTTCTTTAGGCCTGTTGTTTGCGTTGTCCAGAGTGGTGCAGTAAAAAGTGGATTTTTTGTTGTTGATGTGTTTTTGTATTTCCTTCGAGCTGCTTTGAGTTGCTCATGGAGGCTTGTGGAGGGGTTGTGCCTCCATAGTCATTCTGTAGCTCTTAGTTGTCGTCTTTAGGCATTGATGTCCGTGTTGAACCAGAATCTGGATGGAATGTTCTTGGTTTTTTTAATTTCAGGAGGGTTAATTGGTCTAGAATGGACGTCATAGTTGTGTTATAGTGAGAGGTGAGTTCTGTTGTGGAGAGATCATCTGTGGAGATAGGAAAGAGAGAGCTTACTCTTTTCTCTAGGTCAGCCATGGGGATCTGAGTTAGATTTCTCATCCATTTGGGGGGTCTTGGGTGGGGGGGTTGGTATATGATCGGTTGAGTGATGTGGAATAGGATTAAGTGGTGGTCGGACCAGTCAACGGGCAGAATGTGGTCGATCTTGACTGTGTCACATTGGGCGATAATGGCGTCTAGGATTGCTCCTCTGTTATGGGTTTCCTCTGAGCAGTGTTGGGTGAGGTTGCTGCTGTGTAGCAGCTCACTCAGGTTTTGAATTAGGGAGTTATTTTCTTCATTTCAGTGTAGGTTGAGGTCGCCCAGAATAAGGTTGTTAGAGTCTCGGTGTGAGCAGTGAGCAGTCAAGTCGGACAGGTGTTCGGTGAACGTGGTGGTGTTGCCTGGGGGATGGTATAGGAGATGGCAGAGTAGTGTTTTGTTGTTGCTTGTGTTAATGTTGGCAGTTAGGCATTAAAAGGTGTTGTAGTTAAAGGTGTCGATTCCCGTCACGGAGATGTTGTTGTTGTGAATTATTGCTATGCCTCAGCCTCTTTGGTCTTTTTGATCTTTGTTGATGATTGCAAAGCCTGGGGGCACAAGTGTATCCATGATTGGTGAAGAGAAATCATTTAGCCATGTCTCGGTGATGAAGGCTATGGCTATGTCATGGGTGAGGATGGATTCTGCTATCTCTGTGGCATGTTTGGTGGCTGATCTGCAGTTTATGAGCATGCTGTTGATGGAGGGCGTCTCTTTTTTGGGTTTCTTCATTCGGGGGGCCATGGGGATGTTAGTGTGGGAGGCTGGGGGTCTTGGGGATTTCGGGGGGGGGGGGAGTGGTCTCTTCTGAATCCGGTGATCACTTGAATCTTGGATTGTGTGGTGGCAGTAGATGGGGTGTTGTACGAGGAGGCAAGATCTGGAGGGGTCCAACCTTTACAACGCAACTTTTACAACACACTACACTTACAACGCAATTTTTACAACGCAACATCCACTACAACGCATTCCATTACATCGCATGACACTACAACGCATGTTTAAAAACTACCTTTACAACGCATTCCATTACATCGCATACTACCTTTACAACGCATACCATTACAACGCATAATATTACACTACACTATCCAACACTTACCCTACTGTTGCACCCCCTGGAGTTAGAATAGTAATTTTTACCCCTATACTATCCAACACTTACCCTACTGTTGCACCCCCTGGAGTTAGAATAGTAATTTTTACCCCTATACTATCCAACACTTACCCTACTGTTGCACCCCCTGGAGTTAGAATAGTAATTTTTACCCCTATACTATCCAACATTTACCCTACTGTTGCACCCCCTGGAGTTAGAATAGTAATTTTTACCCCTATACTATCCAACATTTACCCTACTGTTGCACCCCCTGGAGTTAGAATAGTAATTTTTACCCCTATACTATCCAACATTTACCCTACTGTTGCACCCCCTGGAGTTAGAATAGTAATTTTTACCCCTATACTATCCAACACTTACCCTACTGTTGCACCCCCTGGAGTTATAATAGTAATTTTTACCCCTATACTATCCAACATTTACCCTACTGTTGCACCCCCTGGAGTTAGAATAGTAATTTTTACCCCTATACTATCAACACTTACCCTACTGTTGCACCCCCTGGAGTTAGAATAGTAATTTTTACCCCTATACTATCCAACACTTACCCTACTATTGCACCCCCTGGAGTTAGAATAGTAATTTTTACCCCTATACTATCCAACACTTACCCTACTGTTGCACCCCCTGGAGTAAGAATAGTCATTTTTACCCCTATACTATCCAACACTTACCCTACTGTTGCACCCCCTGGAGTTAGAATAGTAATTTTTACCCCTATACTATCCAATACTTACCTTAAATGTAATATTATGCGTTGTAATTGTATGCGTTGTAAAGGTGGTATGCGATGTAATGGAATGCGTTGTAAAGGTAGTTTTTAAAAATGCGTTGTAGTGTCATGCGATGTAATGGAATGCGTTGTAGTGGATGTTGCATTGTAAAAATTGCGTTGTAAGTGCATGCGTTGTAAAAGTATGCGTTGTAACATCATACATCCGATCTGGAGCTTCACTCGAGGACATTGCAGGGAACAGGCTTACTCACACTTAAATAGACTGTGTCCTTACTGCACACAAAATCCTGCATACACCTGCACTTATTCTGGAAACAGGACAGGGAAGGCAGGATACCTCAGAACGTCAAAGGGAAACCTTGAGAAACATCACCCCCACTTCAAAGGCTTGACTGGGTATAAATAGTGGACTTCAGACACCACCGCTTCAGTATGCTTCTGGACCTGTGGGTACTGTGCCAGGAAGAAGGACAGCTGTGCTGCTGAAGGACTACCACTCTGCTGGACTGCTGCCTTGCTGTGCTGCTGCTTTGGGGTGCTGACCTACTGCCTGCTGCCTTCGAGCCTGGGTGAGAAGGACTGGACCTGCATCTCTTGAAACCAGTACCCAAAGTGACTCCAAAGGCAAGTTGGCTAGTTTCCTGATTTGAAGCCTCAGGGACAAATCAGGCTTCAAACAACCTTGCACCTGCACCTTGACTCTGCCATCTGTGAGTCTACCGTGCCGAGCCATGCCACCTCAGTTCTAGACCCTTGGCAGTGGGCTTAAGGTGCTTACCACCCTCTGTGGAGCCAGTGGAACAGAAGCATCTCCTCTGCTGTGCAGTGCAAACCGGAGCATGGCCGACTCACTGCCATGGCTGCATAGATTAGACCCGTTGCAAAGACCCGCGTTGCATGACAGCCCTTCAGAACCACCACATCATCCCGACTACACAGAAGATCCTCGATGCAGACCCTCGCATCCCTCGCCGACAGCAGCCTCGATGACAAGAGTTTCACCCCCTCAACCAGTAACCCAGTTCTCCACATACCAGTTTGAGAGGAAAATGTTCGCCTGTCCATTTGCATGTGTCTCTGGTGACTTTTTAACAAGAGCATGCTTTCACGTTCCCCTTCTCACACATTACCACAAGAGCTTGTTTCACAAAATGTTGCCTTCTTTTCATAAAACTTTTTGAAATTCGGAAAACTAAATTTTGCAAGTTTGCGCAGGCCTAATAAGCGAAATAAAATAAACGAAGGCTGTTCCTACAGATATTGCTGGTGGTTGATAGAACAACTTAAAAGTGGTGGATGGTGGCAGTTTCTGTACTACATCTTGGTCTGGTTAGAGGAGGTTGTGGAGACCAAGGTGTTCTCGAGGCCACCCCTCTCCATAATCGTCCAAAGTGAGGTAAAGTGTGTGATGGGGCAGGAACTGGAGACGTCATCTGGTTTGAGGTTGTGTCTTTTGAGAAAAGGGCTAATTTGACCAGTTTTCAGCAATATAGGGAATAAAGGTTTATGATGAGAGCTCTTGGTGACGTCTGAGGTGGGTCCAGGAGCCCCAGGAGGCAGGGATTTAATGAGAGATGATGGGATGACATCATTGTCATTGCGAGTTACTTTTCAAGCGTAGAAAGGTGATTACAGATTATCAATTTAAGGATTTGAAGTAAGCAAAGACAAGGCATGTCAGAGGTCATGTGAGGTTTTGAAGCATGAGTGAAGAAGTTGTCAACGTCGAGTAAGATTATGTCTTTTTTAAAATAAAATATTCATTAATGTTAATTTATTTCTGGACGGAATAAGTGTCTGAATCCTTTGAAAAATCCTTTACTTTTCTTGTTAGCCTTGGGAATGATTTCTAAGTGCTAATTAACTTTGGTGGCAGCGGTGTTTCATCTGTGTGTGCTGCATGTCAGGATGGGGAAGGTCAGATGTGCGCCTGGATTGATGCCAGGTCTTTGCAAGTTTGCAGATATTTCTATTGTACCCATCCAGGGTCTGAGTGTGCCCGGGTGCAGAGGGTTTAGTTTGACCTTTTCATGATGTGCAAAGGGGCGTAAGTGCTATTAAGATTGAAACTAAATTAAATAGTTGGGGTTATTTCACTCCACTGATTTATTACAGGCAGAAGGAGATACACAAACACTGGTGCACTCCTTGCACAGATCTGTAAGTTACCTGCCAATCACAGGTCTGAATCCTCCGGCTGATGACTCAGCCTTTAGGGCCACATCTGTAGGAAATAGCAGCAGAGCCTAACATTCATTTATAAAGCACACCTTCACCCCAGAGGGCATCTTGGCACTAAATATAAGGTGATCTCACAAGTAGGCAGAGCAGGGGTTTGAACCTGTAACGATGCATCAAACACATGTGGCCAAGCACAGATCCCTGCAGTGGGTGCATTACGCCAGTGTGTCGTTGGACCGGGGTCAATAGTAGGCACTTTACAGACTTTTGTAAAGCACTTAGGCCCAGATTTTCGAATATTTCACGCAACGCAGCAAGGGAAGTTGATGAGAGACGAAATGTGCCATATCTATTAAGAAATGGTGAATTTCTGCGCTTTTGTAGCGCTGGCACACTTGTGGCTGCCTCGTGCCAATGCAGGCGCCGCTGCGCCATGACACAAGAGTGCCTGTGCTGTGGTCGTAGGGCTGACTTTAGGGCTGTGCGACTGGTGCAGCAGCCCCAGGCGCTGTGTTTAAAAAACAACTTATGGGTTTAAAAGCATGTGAACTTCCTTGTGCATCAGAAAGCTTTAAGGCAATAATAAGTATGTCAAGATAATTCTGGTGATTAATGTTCCTACTGGTGAGAGACCGGAATTTTGTCTAGTGACAGTTTTTACTCATCATAAAGTAGCGCAGAGGGTTCATGTGCCAGCTGCAAAGAACCTGTACCATGCAGATCACAAAACTGAGTGTAAGTGAACTATGAGTAGCGCTTTAAAAGGAAATGAAATGTATGTCAGAGAGGGGCAATGGAGATGTGAGGGCCACTGTTGGAGAGTGGCAGTGAGGGAATTTGTGGAGGAGAAGGTCAAGGGGCGGGGCGCCAAAAAAGACTGTCGCACCAGGCGCCACCAGTGCTGAAGCTGTCCCTGTCTGGTTGCAATAGTCTTTGGGCACAAAAGTGTACCTTCCGGCACAAACACTGGGGCATATTATCAAGCGGCAGCGATAATTATCGCTGGCCACTTTTAGCGTAAGATTTATTATCGCCGCCTATCACTGGAAATTATCGTGATGCTAGCTCTGTATTAACAATGCATAGCGCAATGGCGATAATTTTCAAGCGATAGCGGTGTTTTCCATGGAACATCGCTGGTTTTTCAGCATTTGTTCCATGGAAAACAGTGATAACCTTGCTGATACGACCCTGTGGTCGTATCAGCATAATCCACCCCCAATGGTATGTATAGCTAAGTCAGGATTTTAGCAGACGTTAGTTTTTGGCGAAAACCGCGAGCCTTCGCAATATTTTACAATGCAGTTTTACGTGGCACGCCTACCTTGCATCTCATTAGCGATGCAAGGCTAGGTGGAAAGAAGCCGGGCGCTAAGGCAAGGAAACACGCGCTAGCGTGTCTTTGCTAATCGAGCGATAAATTATCGCCACTTTTCGCCCGAAAACGGACACTAAAGCCCCTTGATGATTTGCCCCACTATTCTTAGAGGCTTGCTCCTCTTTGTATCTGTGCCGCAGTGTGCAGTACACACGCAAAGAGGACGTAACCAGGAGAAATGAAGATATTTTTCCTCTTTACACTGGGTGCACCCTTTTGGTACAAACCCATGTTTTCTGACTTTAGTAAATATGAGTTTGTACCACAATACATCAGCGGATGCACTTGAACGCCCATGCTCCATCAAGGTAACGCCTACCTGACCCAAGGTAATGCAAGGCAGCCCTATGCACTGTGTTGGTTTATTTTTATTTTATTTTTTCAAAGGCACACCAAGCCACTCAGATCGGGCTTTGCGTGGCTTTGTAAATACCAAGGGGCATATTATCAAGCACGGCGTTAAAATTATCACCGCTAAAGCGGCGATAATGGGCTTGATAATAGGCTCTATGGAATTCCAATTGAAGCTCATGTTAGACGTAAAGGACATCTAACATGGGCTTCAATAGGAATTCCATAGAGCATATTATCAAGCCCATTATCGCCGTTTTAGCGCCAGTTTTCTGCCGCTAAAGCGGCGATAATGGGCTTGATAATATGCCGCAGAGAATTCCAATAGAAGCCCATGTTGACACCAGAACATGGGCTTCTATTGGGATTCTCTGCGGCGTATTATCAAGTCCATTATCGCCGCTTTAGTGCCAGTTTTCTGCTGCTAAAGCGGCGATAATTTTAACGCCGTTTCTTGATAATATGCCCCCAAAATAGATTTTGTGCTGGGGCTGATCCAAAAAATAGATTCAACCCCAATGGAAGATGTTAGTAAATCCGGGCCCTCGACGTTAAAGTAAGTGAGCGTTGCACACTATAGATGAACAGGTATTAAAATGTTTATTTTCCAGCCTCTGCTCCTGGACACGACTTCTGTCCAGTATTGCCCAAGCCTCTGTCCCCTGGATTCCATTAGCGTTGTTAGTGCCCCTTGAAGTCCACAATGACCCCTGACCTTTGCGTCACGCTCTGCCTGGCCTGCTATGCTTCATAATGGAGGCATCTCTGTGAGTGCGCTTTCATCCCCAGGCTCCAGTAATGAGTTCCTCTCCGAGCACAAGAAGCATTCAGCTCTCTGCAGCCTGCAGGAGAGGGAGGGAGCTCTTCTGATCACAGCAGAACCGCCTGCAGACCAAAGGCAGATGAAAGGACGGCAGGTCCTGGCCGCACACTGACAGCTCCTTTCGAGGGAAACACAACAACTTCCGTCAAGGACTGAAGGCAGGAAGGCAAAGCTGCACAACAAAGCAGCAACAAACCAGCCTGAGAGCTGCTGACTGCTGAGAGGGCAGCAGCAAAACACCCTGAGAGCTGCTGACTGCTGAGAGGGGAGCAGCAAAACACCCTGAGAGCTGCTGACTGCTGAGAGGGCAGCAGCAAAACACCCTGAGAGCTGCTGACTGCTGAGAGGGGAGCAGCAAAACACCCTGAAAGCTGCTGACTGCTGAGAGGGGAGCAGCAAAACACCCTGAGAGCTGCTGACTGCTGAGAGGGGAGCAGCAAAACACCCTGAGAGCTGCTGACTGCTGAGAGGGCAGCAGCAAAACACCCTGAGAGCTGCTGACTGCTGAGAGGGGAGCAGCAAAACACCCTCAGAGCTGCTGACTGCTGAGAGGGCAGCAGCAAAACACCCTGAGAGCTGCTGACTGCTGAGAGGGGAGCAGCAAAACACCCTCAGAGCTGCTGACTGCTGAGAGGGCAGCAGCAAAACACCCTGAGAGCTGCTAACTGCTGAGAGGGGAGCAGCAAAACACCCTCAGAGCTGCTGACTGCTGAGAGGGCAGCAGCAAAACACCCTGAGAGCTGCTGACTGCTGAGAGGAACATACGGGGCTGCAGACTGCGAGGGCATTTAAAGGGCAGCTGAGAGAAACAAGTGATGGGGCTGAGAGGAACACTCTTTGGGTGGGAACAGTAAGGACTGTGGCTGTAGGATGCTAGGAGACTGTGAAGAACACACAGGGGGCTGAGGGGAACACACATGGGGAGAGGGTACTGGGGAGCAAATTGTAGAATCTTCTCCAGCCCGGGTACTAACCAATGACTGCGCCACACACGGAACTCAATATTACACATCTTTATTCTTCTGCGTGTAGGTGCGAACTGAACATTCTAAATCAGCCTTCATTGTATTCTGCGCCTTCACCTACCTCATAGCTCTATAGAGTCCATCAGGAGCCAAAAGGGTTCCGTCATTGCTAACTCGCAAGACACTACAGCACCCCCTTTTTGTAAATGAAAAATATAAATGTTTACTATATGTATGTATATATATATATATATGTGTGTAAAATTGAATCTTTTCAGTCAATCTTTTTGGTGCTTGAATTGTTTGAATCGATCTTGTAACTGGGAACTGTCACCATCAATGTCTAGGAAAGGCGTTGATGGGGGAAAAGCAACAGTAGTCACTGGTGCTCTCAGACCCAGTCTCTCCTTCAACATGCAGATCTGATGAAAAAGGAATTAAACGCTAAAAGTGAGCAGAGTCTCTGGTAATAGACTTCCCAGGGCACTGGGCAGTCACCACGTGTCCCTTTGTAGACACCACTTGAAAAGGTTCTGCATTAAATGGAGAATCAGATTTTCTTTCCTGCGCCTGAGAGGGAGCACTCGATCTCCTCTCCTAAAGAGGATGTTCTTTGCATGTCATCTTTTATCGGCATACACTTTCATATTTTGTTTCTGAACCAAGTCCTTCTTACACGCTGCATTCTCATTTCTTTTTCTATGATTGGTCCACTGAGGTATCTTGGTTTTCACTGCTCTCCCGAACATCAATGTCGCAGGACTTTTACCTGTGGTCGGGTGTGGTGTTGAGCGAGAAGGTCTTCATTGAGAATTTAACACAGTCTTTAAATCGAGCCTTTCAAGCGACGCACGCTGCTCTATTTTCACTGGAACACCCCACGTTGCAAAGATGCCATTTAGTCTCTCAATGCCTCGTTCTTGAGTGGTAGATGAGACATTCTCATTTAAGGGAAAGCGTGAGTATTCATCCACAATCACACTCAGGTTATGTCCAATGTCAAGTAGACTGAAAAAGTCAATGCTACTTTCTCCCAGGCATGCTTTGGGAGCTCTGACATGATAAAGCTGTGTTGAGAAACTTTAGCAGAAAGGCAGGTGCACAGAAGACAGGCCTTTAGTTCCTTCTCAACCTGCTTATGGAGACATGGAAACCAGACTCGGTCACAGAGAGCTAATCTTGCGGCAACGATTCCTTGACGTCCTTCGTGGGCCACTTCAATCATCTTCTGCCTCAGACTCTCTGGAATCAGGGTACTCGACACTCACAATATAACTCCTACCTTAGTTATGGGCAGCTCATCTTTGACATTTTTGTATTTCTGATATTCACCATCACTGGTGAGAGGTCGAGGGTGTTGGTTCCATGATTGATATCTTTCAACTTTACCATGTCACTATCTTGGGTTGCAGCAATGATAATCTGGGCTAATGAAATAGCAGCTGGTGTCTTTGATTTTAAAATGAAATTGATATAGACTTCAGCCGTTTTGGATGGATTACCGCGACCTTGTATAGGCATTATGGAAAAATAGTCAGCAGGGTTCTGGTCCTTTCCTGGGTGATAGGCAATGTTATAATTGTACTCTTGTAAATTTATTTCCCATCGTTCAATGCAAGGAGGCATCTTGGCCTTTGGATTGCCAAATATAGTTAGTAAAGCTTGATGATCAGTTACCAGCGTAAAAGGCTTTCCTTACAGGAGTACATGGAAATGATTACATACCACAGCTAAACTTTCTTTTACAGGTTTTTTATAAGCACGTTTTGTTTGGGACAAACTCTTACTTACATATGCCACAATATGCCTTCGAGCATTCGGGTGTCTGTTGTGCTGTGCAAGCATGGCGCCTAACCAGACTAGGCTAGCGTCTCTGTATGAAGCTTCAAATTGAAATATGCCATTTCAGTAGCATTCTCAAAGGCTTTTTTGATTCCCTTAAAACTTATCTCACATTCATGTGTCCAATGAAATAGACTTTCTTTTTCTGCAATCCTCTAAATGGAGTACTTACAGTGACAAAGGGCTTGACCATGATCTTGACGAATGGGATTCTCTGTCATGAACTTGATGGCTATCCCGTCCTCCGTATTACAATTCCATTATATCCTTTGGAACTTGTAATACAGCATGCTGGATATCCATCACATTTGTGATGGAGTATCCTATCCACCAAGATTGTAATCAGGCCCTAGGTCTTGTATATATCTGGAATAATACCTGTCTATGCCAAGAAGTGAACACTCCATAGAAACATCTTGTGGGGGATCAGCATTTGACAGTGTTTGTACTTTAGCAGGATCATGAGTCATACCCCATAAACATAAAAATTTAACCAACACATTTTAAGTTAGTCTTGTGGAACTCACATTTATCTGCATTCAAAGTCAATCCTGCGTCTGCAAGCAAATGACATAATTGTGGGAGAGCTTTATCATGCCCTTTTTGTGTAGCTCTGAAAACCAATAGTTGAACGCATTCATGACATATTGAATGAAGTCTTTCAAAAGTTCTGCAGCCGATGCCACACCCAAACATAGTCTTTTGTATCAAAACAGACCAACATGTGTAGAAACGGTTGTAATGTACCTGCAACTTTCTTCGAGTTCCAACTGATGATAACCTTTATTTAAATCAAGGCGAGAGAAAACCTTTGTGCCATTTAATTGCATCGTCATGGCAGCAATGTGTGGACCTGGATGTCGCTCATGTTTAATGGTCTTGTTTGCCTGATACATGTCAACGCTTATGCTTACAGCTCCTTCACTGTCCTTTTTGGGCACTACCACTACAGGAGAAACCCAGGAAGTGGGACCAGTAGACCGCTCAATGGTTTCATGCTTAAGTACCGATTCAAGTTCTTTTTCAAAAGCATCTTGTAAATGAAAAGCAATTTGTCTATTTCTTTGAGCAACATGGCTCACATCCTCATTAATATGCAGGTTTACTTTCCCAGTCTTAAGCTTTCCTAAACCATAAAACAAAAAAGGGAATTGACTTACTATTTCATGGTGAGCATTCATGTTGTAGTTTACGGAAATCAGTACCATTACAGCAGCTGTGCTGAAACTGAGTAGACAGACACTTGACATATGAATGTGCACTTGCAGCTTTGTTTTATTGTGTTTGATCATCGCTAGAAATGAAACTTGACTTCTCTTTGACTGACATTTTTCTTCTCATGCGGCCTGTCCAACATGCACTTGCTTTTCTGAGGTAAACATCGACATGGCACAACCATGGGGCATATTTACAAGGGCCATAACTCTGCTTTTATGGCTTTTAAAGCCCAAAAAGCGGAGATAAAAATATTGTGCTATTTACAAGAGGGTGATAACATGCATTAGCGCATGTTAGCACCCTTTTACCCGACGCCTCCCTTTGCATCTCTAATGAGATGCAAAGTGGGCGTCACTGGGCAGTACAACCTTGTAAATATCGCTGATGTACACATTGCGATATTTACAAGGCTGCCCACGCATTTTAGCAGACGTTAGTTTTTGGAGAAAACAGCTGTTTTCTCCAAAAACTAACGTCTGCTAAAATGCAGACTTAGCTATACTTACCATTGGGGGTGGATTATGCTGATACGACCACAGGGTTGTATCAGCAAGGTTATCGCCGTTTTCTATGGAACATCGCTGGAAAACCAGCGATGTTCCATGGAAAACATCGCTATCGCTGGGAAATTATCGCCATTGCGCTATGCGTTGTTAATACAACGCTAGCATGGCGATAATTTCCTGCGATAGCCAGCGATAACATTTTTCTCACTAAGAGCGGCAAGCGATAATTATCGCTGCCGCTTGTTAATATGCCCCCATATTCTTTACTTTCGCTTGAACCTTATCTAGAAGAACCGCTTGATGATAAATTAGAGGACAATCGACTTTGTTCAGTGTCAATTTGTCTTAGCTGATGTCAGCATTTGGCATTGTGGATGCGCGTCAAACATGGCTTCTGGAACATTCTGGTGGCCTTTTGGTCTTCGCAGTGTGACACACTTGCTTTTTCCTTTGCTTTGCAAACCAACACAAAATGGTTCTCCTTCCCACAGCCATAGCATATCAGCCGTATGCCATGACATTTACCATCGTGTGGAAATTAAAGTCCACGTCTAAAACACAACTGAATTTTACATGTAGACATCAACTTCTTTTGCTTTGGTTTACTTTTTATACTCATGACTGATTCATTCTGGGCTCTTCTGGCCTCCATGTCAGCAGCTTGTCTATCGGCATGCTCTTCAGCTCTGGCAGCTATTAACACTCGCTCCAGACTAAGAGTATCTCTCAATATTCGTTGTCTGAATGACTCTGACAAGCATCCATCAATAACTCTAAGACGTATAGCTTCTTCATCATTTAATTCATTGAATTGAACATGCAATTCAAAGTTTCATTAATCTGACCATTTGTAATTTCCTCATCTGTTCATGGCATCTTCCTTATGACTTCTTTCATACCATCACCAGCAAGAGTTTTGAGGTATTTGATCAGTGAAATCTTCAACTGTGTCTTTCCAAACGATTCATATATCACCAATATTTTGCTCTTGGCGGTATCAAGCGGTGATTATGGTTTCAGGAATACAGCATCATATGTAGACCAGGGTGGAACTGACTGACACTGCTGGTGGATCACTGGAACTTGGTTTAGGCAACTCATTTGTGAGCCCTTGTGACGTGCTGGCCTAGGGATCAGCTTTAATGATAGCCGGATACGTGACTTTCTTTGATGCCATCTGAAAAAAGTCACTATTTCAAGGATTGCTCTTGGCTCTTTCTCCGAAGACCTGTGAAGTTGTTCTGAGCCCCACTTAGCAGTTTTGGTGGCTGCCTACTCTGGTTATGGTCGGCTCATGGGCACAACCTTGAGCATGGCTCCTTCAGCCACTTCACCGAGAGCAGCAATACGAAAGCTGTTTTTCATGGGTTTGGTAAGTCAATTATTTCTTCTTTTCTAAATGTCAATTTGCATTTTCTGACACCTAGTTGGTCTCTGCCTTGCAGCACTTCTGTTCGCAGTGTAATTTTGCAAATCTTGATTATCAATGCCTGCTCTTTAAAAACCTGGTGGTATGTGCCTGTAGCATAGACCGTTTGTATACCGTATGACTTTATCTTGCTTGGCAGTGCGGTACCTTTATGTATGACCTGACCAGCAGGTTCTAAGCCAACGACATATAGATTCTCTGCAACACTTTCATTATTGTCAACTCCTTCACAGCGGCTGGAGCTGCGCTCTGACTCCACATTCATTAAACATCCATTCTTTGCTTCGAGGATGGCACTTGTGGCACGCAAGAGCAGTTTGCTTGGACCATGGCACTCTCTGGGAGAGCACTGTCGACCTTTGGGTTACTTATCCCCTATCTCGTAGCCATTTGCAGCTTCTTCCCCAGCCCAGGTACCCGCCAATGACTACCCCACACATTCAGCTCAGTATTACACGTCTTTATTCTTCTGCATATAGCTGCAGACTAAACATTCTAAATCAGCCTTCATTCCATTCTGCTCCAATACCCATGTCATAGCTCTATGGAGTCCATCAGTAGCCACAAGGGTTCCATCATTGCTAACATGTGAGACACTACACACACATATAATGTGGCAGCTGAGAGGAACACATGGCAAGACTAAGAGGAACACTGAGGGGCTGCAGACTGCCAGGAAACAGAAAAGAACACACAGGGAGACTGAGAGAAAAACACATGGGTGGGGAGACTGAGCAGAACATTCATATGATGGGGCAGTTGAGAAGAACACATTCGATGGAGTGACTGAGAAAACGCCCTTCCACCTGAAATCAGGTCCACCCCTTGTTACTCTGTGTTTAGGAAACTCCTAAAGACCTGCCTATTCAGGCTCGCTTATCAGTAACGATCAGTTGTGTACTACATTCCAATTACTTTAGTTCCGTGAAACCATTTCGGTGTACATGCGCTTTGGAAATTTAAGTAAGATGACATAACAATGTGTATGCAGACTGCTTGGAGACTGATAAGATCCCCTAGGGCAACTTAAAGGAACACAAATGTGATGAGGTGACAGAAACACACAGGGGCTACACACTAGCAGGAGACTATCAAAATGTGGCGTTTTGGCCAGAACATCCAGCTTTAGAACTGGGGAACCAGGTTCAAATCTCGGCTCAATATCTTGTGATTCTGGACAAATTATGTAATCTCCCGGTCTCAAAAAAATGAATATGACCTTGTGTAATGTAACTGGTGCTCATGTAAAGTACCCCAATACCTTTGGGTCGAATTTGCGCTACACAAAACTGTAGGAAAATAACACATCACAAAGGGACTGAGAGGAGGGCTGACAAGAACGTACAGTGACTGCAGACTGCCAGGGGACAGAAAGGAACATTACACATAGTGGCTGTATAATGTCAGGAGGCTGATAGGAACACACCAGGGAGGTTGACAAGAACACACAAGTGCTTGGGGGGCTGGTGGGACACACATAGGAAATCCTAACTTTACTACTCCTAAATGCCTTTTGTGAATACCGAAATTCGTAAAGTTAGGATTTTGTCTCAGATTACTTTTGTGAATCGTGCCCTATGACACTCTATTCCACTGTATGACACTTTATTTCACTCTGCGGTAGTCCATTCCACTCTACAATACTCCACTGTATGACATTCCACTCCACTCTATGACAGTCCAAGCTACTTTACTTCACTCTATGACACACCACTCAATGCAACTCCACTCTACACCACTCCACTCTACAATACTCTACTCCACTCTATGCCACTCCACACAATGCACTCCACTATATGCCCATCCACTCTATGACACTCCATTCTATGCCACTCCATTCTAAGCAACTCCACTCTGACACTGTACTCTACGACATGCTACTCCACTCTAAGCTACTCCACTCTACACCACTCCACATACCACACTCTTCTCCACTCCATAACACTGTACTCTATTCGACACCACTCCACTCTGCGACACACTATGCCATTTCACCGTACAATACTCGACTCAACAGCACTCTACTCCACTCTACACCCTTCCACATTATCGCATTCCACTCTTTGACACTCTACTCCACTGTGTGACACTGTACGACACTCTGCTCTGCCATACTCCACTCCATCCTACAGCACTCTAATGTACGATACTCTACTTTATTATGTGAGACTCCACTTTACGATATGCCACTCTCTGACATTCCCTCCACACTGTACCACTCTAATCCACTCAGTGCCACTCCACTCTATAACACTTCACTCTATGACACTCTACTCTGCGATACTCCTCTTCACTATACGCCACTCCACGACAAACTACTCCAATCTTCGCCACTCTACTCTACAACACTCTACTCCAGTCTACACCACTTCACTCAACGCAACTCCGCTCTACAACACTCCATTGCATGCCACACCACTCTACTTCACTTGACACCACTCCACTCTATGAAAATCCACTTCACGACACAACACCCTAGTGCACTCTATCCTACTCCACTGTACACCACTCCACGCCACTTTACTTCACTCTATGACACTCCTCTTTATGACATTCTACTCCACTATAAAACACTCCATTCTATGACAATCCACTCAACAATACTCCACTCTACTCTACGATACTTCACTCTATGAAATTCCACTCCACCCTAAGACACTGCACTCTATGGAACTCTACTTCACTGTACAA
Organism: Triturus cristatus; assembly: GCF_964204655.1. Classification (NCBI taxonomy): domain Eukaryota; kingdom Metazoa; phylum Chordata; class Amphibia; order Caudata; family Salamandridae; genus Triturus; species Triturus cristatus. The sequence goes on from NC_140586.1 coordinate 909,455,478, forward strand.
GTACAATGATTAGAGCGGCAGACCCTGATGCAGAGGTCTAGCCCGGGACCAGGGTTCAATTCCCCGCCTCGGCGGGTCTTGGGCTCAAAAATTCCACGGACCTGATAATTCTCGCCTCGGTGCCTATTCCAATCATGGAGTCCCACTCTGCAACTCTGGGCAATAGCTTGCTTAATCTCCACAACGGCCCCCACAACGCTAAGGATGCCTGGCCTCCACCTTGGGGGTGCCCAGGAGTGGACGCCTCACAGGGAAAGCCAGGATGGGTTCCACCGCGGTATTCGTACAAGCGCCTTGAGACCCTTGCGGGTGAGTAGTGCGCTATACAAGTATCAATTTACAATTTACAATCTATGATACCGCAGTATACAACACTCTACTCTACTCTGCTCTGCTCTATGCCACTCTACTTGACTCTACTCCTCTCCACTCTACAACATTCCTCTTTACGACACTCCACTTTATGACACTTCACTCTAGGACACTCTACTCCACTCTGTGCCACACCACTTTATTGCACTCCACTTTACTACACTCTGTACGACTCCACTCTATGACACTCCAATTTATGACACTTCACTCTATGATGCTCTACTCCACGACACTCTACTCCACTCTTTGCCACACAACTTTACAACAGTCCACTCCACTTTACTCCACTCTATGCTACTCTGCTCTATGACATTGATATCCACTCTTTGCCAGTCCACCCCACAACACTACTTCATTCTACGCCCCACCACTTGACACCACTCTACTCCACTCTACAGCACTTTAGTCCACTCCGCATCACTCTACTCCAGTCTTCACCACTCTACACCCCTCCACTCTACATCTCTCTACTCCACTCTGCCCCACTCACTCTAAATCACTTCACACCACTCCACTCTGTGCCTCTCCATTCTACTCCACCTTATGACACTCCACTCTAGGACACTTCACTCCACTCAATGCTACTCCACTCCATTTAACACCACTCCTCTCTACAACACTCCACTCCACTCTAGTCCATGCCACTCTCCTCCACGCCACTAACGTTTAGCCATGCTGAACAGCACCATGCTGGTGTACAACATGGCTAAAAGACATTGGCAGTCTCTCAAACAACTGTACTGTATTTTAGTGAAACAGGGCCCGGTTGCCTTCTCAAGGTCTTTCCCTCCAAGGCTGCTGCTTCTTCCTTTCCACGTCCAAAACTGAGAGATATTAACTTTGAAATCTTCTACTTTACCTAAAGGCCAGGCCGTCTCTTCTTTAAGGCTCCAGCACTCTTGATATTTTCAGTCCTAGCTTGGCTGAAAACCAAAACCGCCTCTGTCTGTGCATGGCACGAAGACAGCATTCATTTATTCTGACAAATATTTAACCACTCGAATGTGCCCTTTGCTCAGACTCCCTGGTGCTTTAGAGGAAGGGCCCTGACTCGACTCTCAAGCAGGGAATCCATTGCCTTTACTTTCCTCAGCTTCTCCTCTGTGTCCTTGTAAACCCGCTGTGGGAAGAATCACAGTCAATGCACTGAGAAGGCGAGAAGACATAGGGGTGCACACCTACTCGACTGACCACCTGATCCCAATAATGAGGACCCCTCCATTTTGCTTGGAAGAGTAAAGTACACAGGTTATTAACTGCTTTAATTTACAAATGAGCGTTATGAATTTCTTTAGTGATCTACTTTTAAAGTAATATCCTGAGGTGGCTCTTTCGCAATGGCAGAGGGGAATTGCCCCACTGGCAGAGCCAGCAGCTAAAAAATAAAACAATATGTGATTCTCGTTTCTATTTTTAAGCGGCTGGCTACGCCAGCGTGTGCAGGGAGGAGTGGGGCATGGGAGGGGGAGGGGGAGGAGGAGTCCTTTGTGCACTCTCTAAGTGCTCATATGTGGTCGGCCGTCTCAGGTCAACCAAAACACATATGCGCACTTATGTTTCTCCGCTTGGCTACATTGAGGAGCCGGGCTGGAGAAACCCCACAGACTCCCTGACCTGAGTAGAGCTTCTTTTCTGCCCGCTCAGGCCCATCCCATAATGCAGCCCCAGTGCCTGCTAGGACATGCAGGAGGAAGCACCCGCGCGACGGGGACGCGGACGTCAACTTAAGGTAAGTTTTTTCTATTTTTTATTTCCCCCCCACTCTCACCCTCCAGCGCGCACCCACCATCCCCGCCCCAGTACCTATTGTATGTGGCGGCCGCCGCTGGTAATATCCTTTAAACCTTTGTCCCAAGGAATGGTCACTACCTGCAGTTTCCATACCCCCTTTTTACTGAGTGACCCTTTACTTCTGGAGGCTTCTGTAATTCGTTTGTACCGGATCCAATGTCAGTACCTTCCATCATTCTTTTGTGAGGTGTGTGTGTGGGCCCTTGTCAATCCTCAGATATTGGCCCATACCCACTGGGTGGCACTCCAGTAACAGAGCCTTACATTCACTTAGGCGTACGGAGAGGCCCTCCACTGACGTTGGCTTTCAATCAGTTGTGCATACTGTTTACCCCTCCAATAATGGCTTTCAATCAGTTATGCATGCAGGATGGCACTCCACTGATAGTGGCTTTCAGTAGGTTAGACATGTGGGGTGATCCTCCACTAACCGTGGTTTTCAATTGATTAGGCATGCTGGATTGCCCTCCACTGTCCGTGCCTTTCAATAGGTTTGAGTTTGAGTTTGAGTTTAAAAGTATTTGTAGAGCGCACTTTCACCAGCGGTTTCATGGCGCTGTTTACAGACAGGTCTCCAGAGTAAAAAGCAGCAGAGGTAAGAAGGGAACAGAAAAATAGCAGGAGGTTTTAGAAAGATTTAGAGAATAGATGGGCTTTGAGCTTTTTCCGGAATTGGGGATAGATAGTTAGGGATCTGAGCTCTAAAGGAAGAGAATTCCATAGAGCTGGGGCAAGGGTCGCAAATTTCGATCCTCCCCAATTCTTCCTCCGTAGGTAGGAATAGCGAGGATGAGCGTAATTCCCTGGTAGGAACATAGGGAACGATTTCAGTTGAAACAAAGGCCGGTGCCGCGCCCAGTCGAGATTGAAAAATGATGGAAGCAAGTTTAAACTGGACGCGTTCACGGACAGGAAGCCAGTGTAAGGATTTAAGTAGGGGCGTTACATGGTGGGATTTAGGAAGGTTGAACACCAACCGTGCCGCCTGGTTCTGGATCAGTTGCAGACGCCTTAAACTATAAGCAGGAATACCTGCATACAGGGCGTTGCCATAATCCAGGCGGGAAATGACCATAGCCAGGGTGATCAGTTTTAAGGCATCAAAGGAAAAGAAACGAGATACCTTACGAATGGTCCGTAGTGACAGAAAGGAAGAAGATACCACAGAACTAACCTGGGAGTGAAGGGTGAGCTGAGAGTTAAGTTTGATGCCTAAGGTTTTGACTGAGGTAGAAGGAACCGGGGGAGAGCCTAGGGAAGGGGGCCAAAACAGTGAAGACCAAGGACTGGAGGAACCACCTGTCAACACCAGCTCGGTCTTATCCGGGTTGAGTTTCAAGTGATTGTGGTTCATCCAGTCCTGGATAAAAATCATAATAGTCTGGAAATTTAAAATAGAGGCAGAGGAAGAAGATAGGTTAAAGACGAGTTGGAGGTCATCCGCATAGTTAAATACGCTTACCTCCATTTGCTGCAGTGAAAAGATAAGGGGGGCGATATAGAGGTTGAACAAAAGAGGTGAGAGGGAAGAACCTTGGGGAACCCCGCACTGGACTTTCCGGAGGTCTGCAGAAAAATCGCCTAGTCGGACAGCCTGGGTGCGGTCCCTCAGGAAGGAGGACAGCCACACCAGGGCTGTACCCCCGATTCCCGCCGCCCTGACACGGGAAAGCAAGATAGTGTGGTCTACCGTGTCAAAGGCGGCAGAGAGATCGAGGAGAACCAGAGCCTGAGCCTGGTTGGTATCCATTCCCTCCCTGAGGTTATCCAGGACCGAGAGTACTACGGACTCCGTAGAGTGAGCGGGGCGGAAGCCTGCTTGGCGAGGAGCCAGAACCACACACTCCTCCACAAAGGTGCTCAAAGAACTGGTAACGTGGCGTTCGAGCACTTTGGCCGAGAATGGTAGGAGTGAGATGGGGCGATAATTGGCGAGGACCGAAGGGTCAGCGCCAGGCTTTTTTAAGATGGGTACAATAACAGCTGTTTTCAGTGAGCTGGCTACAACCCCTTGGGAGAGAGAAGTGTTAAGAAAGTGAAGAAAGGGGCTGGACAGGTTGTATAAATGTGACGAAGGAAGTGCGCAGGGCAGGCGTCCAATGGAGATCCTGATTTGACAAGGGGAATTATCGAAGTCAAGGATTCCTTAGTCATCGGGGGAAGAGCGTTGAGTTGACCCTTGGATGGAGGACACTGAGGGTCAACAAAAGTGAGGGGGGGTGAGGGAATATTGGCTTTGATGATGGCAATTTTTTCAATAAAGAAGCTGTTGAGGGAAAGACAGAGGTCCAGGGAAGGGGAGGGCTTAAGAGATGTCCTATCAGAAAAAGCTAGTTTGTGGACAATCGAGAAAATTTCCCTAGGTTGATTCTCTGCTGCTAGGATCTTTGAGGAGAAATAGGCCGTTTTGGCAGCCAGGATAGCGTTCTTATATTGAGCTAAGATGGCAGTGAACTCGGATCTAAGTAAGGGGCAATAGTTCCTCCTCCAGGCACGCTCGGCTCGGCGTACCGCAAGTTTAGTAGTCTTAAGATCCTTGTTGAACCACAGGTTGGCGTCTTTTTACCGTTTTGAGGTCACCCGCTTCAGTGGGGCAATGGAATCGCAGCCTGAGGAGAGCCAGTGCTCGATGGCAGTGGCCTGAGAGAGGTTAGATAGGCCTTGCAGAGTGGGGTAGGAAGAGGTCAGCAGGGTGGATAAATGCACTCGGTTCCATGAGCGGACCCAGACATTCTTAAGGAGCGGGGGCTTAACAATGGGATTGATGTGAAGGGTAAATGAGATCAGACAATGGTCAGACCAGGTGCAGGGTGAAATGGACAGGGAATCCACCGGACAATTCAGGGACCAGATCTGGTCTAAGATGTGTCCTTTAACGTGGGTGGGTAGGTGAACATGTGGGACAAAATTAAGAGAGAGAAGGGTGTCTGAAAACTCTTTCGAGGAGGGACATTCTGCTGGGTCTGATGGCCAGAAATTAAAATCTCCCAAAATCAGGATGGAGGAGTTATTGACCGTAAGGGTGGCCAGTACCTCTTGAAAGTCGGGGAGAAACTGCAAGGGTGACTGCGGAGGACGATAAGTGAGAACACAGGTGAGAGGAGGAGTGGTAGATGTAGTACGGATAACGAGGTGTTCGGTAGTGGCGATTTCTGGCACAGAGAGTAGTTGGAAGGGGAGGTCAGCCCGGGTAATGACTGCTACGCCGCCCCCAGCTCGACCGTCAGCGCAGTCTGCTCGTAGAGCATAGTAAGGGGCAGGGAGGGTGGCCAGTAAAACAGGGAGGGAGTCATCACTAAACCAAGTCTCAGTTAGGAAGAGGAGATCCGGTGCGTGAAGGTCCAGCAGTACCGATAGTTCGTGTGAGTGGGCCACTGCTGACCGGGTATTAAGATAATAGGCAGAGAGGGTCCTAGATGCGACAGGGCTAGCATCTGTACTGGGAAGATGGAGGGGGATAGGGGGGGGAAGAGGACGGGAAGACGGGGAGGCCGGGGACAAATCTAGTGAGGATATGAGAGAGCGAGTAAGGGCAGGCAGACGCGACGTGCCGTGGAGACTACGAAGCTGGGAGGAAGTGTAGGTGATGAATTGGGCAGGGCGACCTGCCCCTGGCCCCGGTCGGTCGCGGACGGGCGCAGACGGGCTTGCCTTAAGCACGCCTTCGGCGCGCAGACGACGCGCCCGCTGCGCTCGTCCACTGCGCTTCCGGTTGGTACACATGATTTATGCTGAGAGGGGTGATTGGATGGGCGTGGCCTAGGAAGGGGCCTGGCCTCTCTCGTGTCGGCGATGGCGTCAGGGGAAGTGTTTGTGGGAGGCTATGTGGCAGCGTTAGGATCCGCTGTGCGTGCCTGTCCCGTAGGAGCGAATGCTCTGAAGTGGCCTTGCTGGAAGGTGAGTGGAATTTGAAGTTTTAAAAGTACAAAGTTATTCGTGACAATCAGCAATCAACAATTTAAAATACGCAGAGTGCGCGAGTAAAAGCTCCCGGCTTCCGCCTCAGGAGAAATGACTGTCTGACGGTCGCTTGTAATCAGCGTATTTATGCTCGGCAGCGATGGGTGTGGCCTAGGAAGGGGCCTGGCCTCTCTCGTGTCGGCGATGGCGTCAGGGGAAGTGTTTGTGGGAGGCTACGTGGCAGCGTTAGGATCCGCTGTGCGTGCCTGTCCCGTAGGAGCGAATGCTCTGAAGTGGCCTTGCTGGAAGGTGAGTGGAATTTGAAGTTTTAAAAGTACAAAGTTATTCGTGACAATCAGCAATCAACATTTAAAATACGCAGAGTGCGCGAGTAAAAGCTCCCGGCTTCCGCCTCAGGAGAAATGACTGTCTGACGGTCGCTTGTAATCAGCGTATTTATGCTCGGCAGCGATGGGCGTGGCCTAGGAAGGGGCCTGGCCTCTCTCGTGTCGGCGATGGCGTCAGGGGAAGTGTTTGTGGGAGGCTACGTGGCAGCGTTAGGATCCGCTGTGCGTGCCTGTCCCGTAGGAGCGAATGCTCTGAAGTGGCCTTGCTGGAAGGTGAGTGGAATTTGAAGTTTTAAAAGTACAAAGTTATTCGTGACAATCAGCAATCAACAATTTAAAATACGCAGAGTGCGCGAGTAAAAGCTCCCGGCTTCCGCCTCAGGAGAAATGACTGTCTGACGGTCGCTTGTAATCAGCGTATTTATGCTCGGCAGCGATGGGCGTGGCCTAGGAAGGGGCCTGGCCTCTCTCGTGTCGGCGATGGCGTCAGGGGAAGTGTTTGTGGGAGGCTACGTGGCAGCGTTAGGATCCGCTGTGCGTGCCTGTCCCGTAGGAGCAAATGCTCTGAAGTGGCCTTGCTGGAAGGTGAGTGGAATTTGAAGTTTTAAAAGTACAAAGTTATTTGTGACAATCAGCAATCAACAATTTAATATACGCAGAGTGCGCGAGTAAAAGCTCCCGGCTTCCGCCTCAGGAGAAAAGGTTAGACATACTGGTTGGCCCGCTACTGATGGTGACTTTCAATAGGTTAGGCGCACCTGGTGGCCCTCCCCTACTATTGACTTTCAATAGGTTAGGCATGCTCCACAAATGGTGACTTTCAATAGGTTAGGCATGCTGGCTGATCTTCAACTAGCCATGGCTTTCAATCAGTTAGGCACAGAGGGTGACCCTTCACTTATACTGACTTTCAATTGGTTATACATGTTGGGTGGCAGTCCACTTTAGGTACCCATGCTTCATTCACCCTCGATCAGTTCGGCATTCCGGATGGCCATACACTTCTGATAACAGAAACTCTTTCTTCATTGATAAAAAATAGATGTTTAAGGATTCCTCCCAGTCCCTTAACTAGCGCTATTTATTCGGAAGATAAGAATCCTATAAAACGTTCAGTTTTTCTGGCCATTACCAAAGATGATCTTTTGAAATTAATGTTAAAGACAAATCCGGATATCCGGGAGACATCTATCCCCATGTATCCTAAAGGCAATCTTCTCAAACTTCCCTGACCCAGTGATCTCTCTGCTTAATTTATCCTTAAGTCAGGGCATTGTCCCACAAACTTTTATGGAGGCAGTAATCATCCCACTTCACAAAACAGTTGTGGAAGTTCCTTCCATCTTGAAAAACTAATGTCCCATCTCACTCCTCCCTTACTAGCTGAGATACTAGAGGCCCATATTGCCCAGTTCTTATGCACATTCTTTGAGGACTCCTCCTTTCTTGATCCCCACGAAGCAGGTTTCAGCCCACCCACTCTACAGAAACAGTTATTCTTTCCGTAATTAACGACATGAGTTAAGAAGCAGACAAAGGATTGGCCCATGCACTGATTCCGTTGGACCTATCTGCAGCCTTTGACACAGTAGATCGGGATATCCTAACTGAGTGTGCCCAGGTCACAGGTTTGCAGGGATCTGCATTAGTCCTTCCTCTCTGACTGCTTACAATCAGTGTGTCTCACCCCCTTTTTGCTCTCCAAAGGTCGGGCTCAACTGTGGAGTACCGCAGGGGTCTTCTTTGTCCCCCCATCTTTTCAACCTCCATATCCGCCCTTTAGTCCGTACCATACAGAGGCTGATAGTGAAAATTTATAATTATGTCAACATGCAGGTGCTTTTCAACATCAATGACACTGAATCGATAGAGTTTTTTCAAAGCGCCATGTTATACATCCGTGACCTGATGAACTATCATCAGTTTAAGTTGAATTTGGAAAAAAACTGCACATCTGGAACCCTTCAGTTTGGCCAGTGGAGATGGGTGCTCCTTCCACCCCCAAAAAGCGGCCAAGAGCCTCAGGATTATCATTAACGAAGACCTTTCTAGGAAGCCTCAAATAGGCACACTAACCTCATCTTCTTTTTTCCAGCTTACATTTTTTTTTTAAATCTGGAAATATTTTACTCTTGAGGCCATCTTCCAGATTATACTTGCCTTGGTCATGTCCCGGAAAGGCTACGCCAACTCATTCTATCTCGGACTTCCAAAGGGACTTAGTCAGAGGCTGCAGCTGGTTCAAGATCTGGCTATTAGGCTGGCCTAGACCCAGCTTCGACACTGCCACACTAAACCTTTGATGGTAAAATTACACTGGCTGCCCGTCGATCAGCGGACCCTACGTTTAACTAAAAAGAGAATGGGTGTCTCAAGGTTTGCTGTGATTGCCCAAAATATATAGAACTCTCTTCCCCAACATATTAGAGCCACAACTTCCTATACAAGCTTTAGGACCTTGCTAAAAACATGACTGTTTAGACAGGCTTATGGATAAGCTCTGAGTTCCCTGCCTCTTTTGCCCTTGCGCTACGAAACCTTTTTAGTGTATGTGCAATTTATAAATTTACTATAACATAACATAACAATACATAACATAACATTTAGGTTAGGGCCGGCAAGATAGCCGAGTAGACGTGCCTGCCAGCGCTCCTGTCAACATCTCTATTATCCTGCCTTAATCCTAGGACCCCCAATCACAAATCGTGCTCAAAGTACTCACCAAAGTGCCTGCATCATTAGCGGTATTTTGAAGTGCCTTACTCCTGTTTTCTGGGATGAGTTGGTTCTCCTGCTGAATTGCGGCCTGTTGCGGTGGGCCGGCAACATCTTAGGAGTGGTGTAGGCGGCTCCAAGGTGGACCATGTATGGCAGGTGGACCGGGCAGCCAGGGGGACTGGCCATGAAGCAGGAAGGGTCGGGAGCCCCAGAGGGTGTACTCTATGCAGCAGGGGTGTGGTAGATTGCCCCAGACAGCAGATCTCAAAGGGGGCCTCCGGGGAACACCGACATCGCGGCCCATGGGGAGCTGCCCATCTGCAGAGAAGTAGCTAGGACTACAGGACATTGACGGTCTCCTGGGCTGCGGCAATCTGCCCAGGAGACAGAGGAGGGAAGGGATTGTTGCTGCATGGTTTCTTCCCTGAGGAGCAATGCCTCTTATCTAAGAGGCACGTGAGTGGAGTGACGAGGCCTTGCCGGGGGCGGCTATGAGCCCCTGAAGGTGAAGAGTGAGCTAAGGGCTTATAGAGACACCAGGAGGAAGAGGGGTTGTCCTGTCTCTGCAGTCATGACTGTGGGACGCTTATTGCCTTCACACTGGATGACCTGACCTCTCTGAGAGCTGAAGTCAGTGACTGCTAAATTAATAAGGAATCATCACGCCCTGTAAAGCTGGGAGACTTTAAACAGTGCTCACTGGGCATAGTTTAATAAAGGCCTGTCCTTTTGGGGTGCCCTGTCAAACTACATGTGGGGGCCCCTGAATTTTGGTGGGACTGCTATGAGGAAACCGGGTCCCAGTGTCACTTGAATGGTGCCTCGTGTGGACCACCTGGCCTGTACTCTGGGTTTGGGGTCTGGTGGAGTTGACACTTAAGGTTTTGTGAACGCTGTGTTGGGCACAAAGCTGTGAATGGATTACTAAGCAGAATCCTGGCCTGTACTGGGAGACACAGGGCCTAGGTCACCATGGTTGAAGTGGGAATACTGATAGAACTGACTGAGACCTACCTGTTGCTAGTGGCTGATGGTGGTTGGCTTGCAAAGCGTAAAGATGGTGAAAGAGAAAGGAAACCGAGCAACTCAAGCCAACAAAATTCTTAACTATGCCCAGCCGATGCCTCCGGGTCCTGAAGCCCAGGAGATATCTTCAGGGAGGAACAATGAAGCGATTCCTCAAACGGTGGCGCTGACTCTCTCCAGTGCGGATCTCCTAACGGCAATTGACAACTCCAGGGATGAGATGGTTCATAAAATTGACTCTGTTGCCATTGAGGTTAACCTGTTGCGCCCTGATCTATGTAAAGTATCGGACCGAGTGACCACCACGGAACAAAATGTGACAGTTCTGCAGGAGGAGGTTCGCATGCTTTGTGACACTGTTTTTGGGCTCTAGAGACAAGCAGTGCATTTGGACAATTGAGTGGACGATGTGGAGGGGAGGTCCCGCAGGAACAATTTGCATTTTGAGAGATTCCCAGAAGAAGCAGGACAATCCACTGAACTTTTCCTAAAAGACTGGATCACTACCACTTTAGCATGGAAGAGGCTCTCAAAGTTCTTCACTATTGAACGAACGCGGTCCCTCCACCTAGACCTGACACACCGCCTCGGGCAATCATAGCCCGGTTGTTCAATTTTAGGGACCAAGATACAATCCTACAGGCAACTCAAACTCAAGGGCCTCCACTGTTTGAAGGACACCTCATTTCCATCTACCCAGATTACACCCAACGTTTGCAGGATGAAAGAAAAATATTTCTGTCTGTGAAAAACACCTGAGGGAACTTAACCTCAAATATAGCCTCCTTTTCCCTGAGCATTGAGTATCAAGGGAAAGTCGTGTTTTTCCTCCCAGCTGAGGAACCCGCTTGATCCGAGTGTACAAGAAAGGGCATGTGAGGGAGAAGACAGACTGGCAGGACACTGCTCAGGATTTTTACATCGGGATTCAGGAGAGATATCGGCCTGTACGAGACGGGAAGGATGGGATCCCTGTCAAGCTTTGGTATCATATTTACCAGGGCTTCGCGCATGGAATCTGGTAGAGAGTTGGTCTCAAGAGCCTCATTGTAGACCTCCAAAAGTCGGTCTGCTATTAATACCGCAAACTTGTGATGAAATTCTGCTGGTAACCTATCACTGCCGGGTGGCTTGCGGGATTTAAGATGTCTGATTGTCAGGAGAACTTCTTCCTTGGTAATCTGGCCATCCGGAGCTCCCGCAGCCTCTGAGTTAAGTCTAGGGAGTTCAACCAATACAAGAAATTCCTGCACCCCCTCCCCTGAAGGGACTGCACGTTCCTCATACATCCTAGTGAGATGGTCAGCGAAGGTCTCATTTATCGCTCTTTGGGTATATACTAGGCGTCCATTATTTGTGCGTAACTGCAGGACAGGAACCTGAGGGGTCTCGCATCTAATCAGTCGAGCCAACAAAGCTTTCGTCCCATCCCCTTCCAATTGTAGTTTTTGCTGGTAAGCCGTGTGACTATGACCTCCAGTTATCCTAGAAGAATGTTCAAAAGCTTCTGTGACTGTCGCCACAAGGGGGGGGAGTTACATTTTAAGGTACTAGGGACCAGCAAGCACTAAACACCTCTAGAAGGTGTCCAAACTCCTCCTTATTTACATTACAACTCTATGAAAAAAAAGATGCAAGAGGTTTTTCCTCCGCCATCTTACCTTCTGTAGTGCTTTTCAATGCACTACAGAGTTGTGGATGAGAAGGACGCCATCTTTTTTTCTGCCTATATCTAGATGGTAAGCCTGAGCAAAACTGTAATCATGCTGGAGTTATCGGAGTAATTTTAGTAATTACTCATCACTCTTGTGATGCATAATTACCAAAAGTACTTGATTAAGCAAGCTTGAGTAATTAAGAGTTATTTGGAGCAAACGTCCTACAGCATGAGTACAGAATCAACGACCTAAGGGGCATATCAGCAACACCCGGCGATAATTATCGCTCAGCGCTCTTAGCGTGAGGATAATTATCGCCGGCTAGCGTGGATTTTTATCGCTGAGATAGCGTGCTATTAGCAACGCTTATCTCGTCAGCGATAAAAATCCTCACGCTAACTGCCTAACGTGAGATTATCGCTGGAAACCCAGCGATAATCTCACGCAATGTGGCGTTAGCTTGCTGATAGGGACTCACAAACGTAGCCATGATATCCACCTTCCATAGGATATCATGGCTAAGTCAGTCCTGAAGCAGGCGTAAGGAAAGTAGCGATAACAGGGGTTATCGCTACTTTTCCTGCCGCTATGCTTCATAGTGTGGGGCTTGATGATAGGAGAAATGTCGCTTAGCGACATTTCTCCTGTCATGCCAGGTCAGGATCGCCCACTTTGCATCTCATTCGAGATGCAAAGCTGGGCGTTAGGAATCCCCACGCTAAAGCAAGGTTTCACACGTTAGCGTGACCTTGCTAATTAGGCGATAAATTTATTGCCGCTTTTCGGCCGAAAACAGCCGCAAAAGAGGCGATAATTTTTTATCGCCTGCTTGTAAATATGTCCCTAAGAGAGAGCGAGCGACTGCTGTTCGTGTCCTGCAGCATTTAATACTATTTTCTTAGCACAAAATGTATCCTGGGCCCATTTTTAAACTTTTTTTAGCATATGTGTGCAGTAATCCATGATATCAGCTTGCAAAGGGCAGATCTATGGACTTTGTCAGTGCTTGTTAGCAAAGGCAACTTTAATGATTGCTCTTGCTACATACTCATCTTACTGGATAATGCGTCGTGTGAAGTCTGGGGTGGGAAGCACGCCAGCATTAGAACGAACTGGGTCATAACTGGCAATCTTGCATTTGTTCTCTAGTATCTTCCACGGGAGACAATGAAGGTGGACAAGAGGCAACCATTCTGTTATTTTATCTTTTTAAATATTTTTTGTATCCTGTCAATGCTCAAGGAAGTGGCTTCATAACATAAAATAGTTCCTTGTCTGCTGTGCATATTGCAAATTTTAAGTAACGATGATAATTATTTGTTTTGCATACAGAGCTCCACAAAGGGATGATTGGGTTTTTAAACTATATAAATAAAAAGTGCTACATTTACCCAATTTAGTCATTCTCAATGTACTGCCCTTGGGATGATGGAAGGCTGAGTAGGCCATGTCAGGATTCGAACTAGAGTAGAGTAGAGTAAGACTAGAGTGGAGTAGGGAGGGCACCGCCAGTGGACTGTAATGCCTGGAGACATCATGCCGACACTGTGACTCATAACCCACCGCAGATACATTTGGTCTTGAAAGCTTTGCAGATCGAAGGTACCAATACAACAGGTCGAAGAAGGGCTGGTGGTTACTTGTCCTAATATTGATTCCGTGTTCTTCCGTATGGTGCAGTTACAACATACCTAAATTGGGCTACAAAGGCAATTTCGATGCACTTTTGTAAAAAGATTTAAGAAGAATAAACTAAGGATTATTGAAAATCCCAGGCTACAGCCTTTGGATAGAAGTGGATGGCTAAAGACCATGAGGTTTGAGATAGATAATTCGTCTTAGTATCTGGGCTCGATTCTCATTTGTGCCCATCTTGGTCTACGCATTTGGAACATGGGCCCGGCGGTAAGAGTACTGGCACGCTCTTAGCTGCTTCGATGTATCTTGCAGCACTGTCACAGATTCCAGTTAGGTAGATGAGCCTTCGAGTGTAGAGTTGCTCTCATATCACGTTATGGCTGTCCTGCTTTTATGATGGATCTATAAACTTTGATTTTAAGCTATAAGTGGGAAATGATGGAAGAGCCCTATCCCTTTCTCCTGAATATTTTGCTCAGGTAAAGCTTGCATGTGCCGCTCGAGGACTGCCGCCTGCCTGCTTGATGGTCTCTGGGGCATAGCGCTCTTCAACGGATCCAGCCTCCTTACAACCATTACGCTGCCTGGAAGTCATTTACCTGCCATAGGGGAGACCCGCACCAACAACGAAGCACTCGGGACTGCGAGGACCAGGGAGCTGTGCGCGTAGCACATTGGCTGCACCTGGCCCTCTACCCGACTCCTCCTCTATCTCCGCCCCATTTTTCTACATTACCACATCCTTGCTCTCACGCGCTAGCGGGACGCGTGCGGGACGAGAGCCGGGGCGAAGACCGGGCAAAGAGCGGGCCCTCTGAGGCCCTCAGAGACACGAGGAGACCGGACTGGGGGAACTCCCTATTCGTACCATCCAATAACCGTGAGTCCTCAGGTTGACACTGTTAGTAATAATATGGCTGATATTGTAGCTAATAACTCTCCTGCTAAACATGGTGCCCCAACCAAATGTACATTGGTAGACTATTTTAAAAAGATGACTGTACCCACGGACAAGGAGACTACACTCGCCGAACGGAGGGCTGAGCGACGCCGTTCCATAGAGTGCATGAAAAACAGGGCATTATTGGATAGTACATCTCCTTTGACTTCGTCCCCTATTGTGCTAAGCCCTTCTACCCTGACGCAGGAGGCGTTAGCCATGGACAATGTCCCAGAGCTGTTGAGAACAATTGACTCTACACCCAGTAATTTTAATTTGTTACCAGTTTTAACTAATTTGTCCCCCGCTAGTACTACTATTATTTTTGGAAAGGAAACCGATACTGTTACTATTCCCTCTGAACCGAAGGCTAAGACCACTAATAAGAAGGCAGGGAGGGCGTTGGTGTCCAAAGCTATAAGGCCCCCTCCGCCCAAAAGAAGGAAGAGGTTAGGTAACTTGCCAAGAGGCAATATTAACCATACTGATTTTGGCAAGGGCCCCATGCAAACTAAGAGCATTGCATCACTGACAAAGGCTCCATTGCCACTATTAATAACACACGACTTGGCCGCAACACCCTCCACCTCCCTGGTTCTTCCCCCTCCTGACTTGTCTCGTTCTCCGCTGCTCCTACCTGAATTAGGTACAATGACATCACATCTTGAGAGCATCGAGAAATTGATTAGATCATTTACTTTACCCATCATAGAAAGATTAAAAAATATAGAGTCACGACTGGGGAATTTAGAATCTTTAATCACAAAACACCCAGGGACACGGAAAGATTCCACTCACTACCCGCCTCCCCCAATGGATTTAGATCCATCTCTTACGCACACTAGGATTAACGAGATAGGTAGCTCTAATCCTCAGCGTAGGGATAAGCCCGCCCACACCACAACTAACCTAAGTCATGGGCAACATGTAGATGGTGAACAAAGGAAGGAAACAGCAAACTCTATCAGAGTAACATCCCCAAAGGAGAAGGGGGAGAATCACCTCTCAGTTAGAGCAAGTGATCTACGTAGCCATCAAGTTAATTTGCCCCCAGAGGCGGTACCATATGTGGTGGTGTTAACTGAAGTTCCACCTCTGGATAAGGGCAGAAATGAGGGTTATTACAGCCTAAAAAACAAAATCGTGCACTGGCTTAGGACAAATAGACCCCTCCCTCCTAACATCAATGGGGAGATATTGCATGTTCGGAGACTTCCTTGGTTAGGTCGCAGAATCAAAGACCTAGAAGGGGATGTAATCATTATCAATTTCAGAGACCCTAATGCAGTCAAATACATCTTAGACTACCCCTTGGGTTCGACATGGGGACCTATAAATCCCCGTGTATTATCTTACTTTTACCCAAGATCAATAGTCTCTTATAATGCACATCCCAGAGCTCCAAGAAAGACGGTGGCCCTTTCTCACCCATTCGTAGCAACTTCTGCTCCCCCTGTTTCACATTGTAACATGCATGTACCCAGTTCTGTGGCATATGAAAATGTAGCAGAATGGATTACGGTTCCACCTGGAAACCACAGAATGGGACCACGAAGGGTGAACTACACGCTACCATTTACTCCCCTCGAAGTTGTTAATAGATTTGGGGCTTTATCAGGAGTCGATGACTGCGATTGACTCAGTACTTCTTCTGTTTGTGGGTGTAGCACACAGGGGGACCAGGTTGAGGATATGGATCGGATTCCTAAACTGTCGACTTTCTGTCCATACCATTCTATCTCTGACAGGCAACACATGTCCTCACTGGCGACTCACACAGGGCCCCTGGAACACGCTCTGGTGGCCGTAGATGAAATAGTTATCGAACCTTACCATTCCGCATGCAGGGAGAACGGGGTGGAGGAGGTGGGAGGTTGCTTTCCACGAAAGGCCAAAGTTCTACAGGGGTCCACATGCAAAGCACAAAGTGAGCTGGGGGTCAGTGCCCTTTTAAGGATAGAAGAAAGTACCCCGCACAAGGCTTCTATGCCTGCAACCAGAACTATGAGGGCATTAGAGATTCTGTCATGGAATGTGGCTGGGCTCCCCAATAAGCTAGGCAATACTGACTGGGAAACCTTTATCAAAGAACATGATATATGCATGTTTCAAGAGACGTGGGCCAGAGAAAATCTTTGCCACCCCGGTTTTGCAATTTTTGATATTCCAGCTAGATGGGGCGGGAAGGGACGCCCGTCTGGTGGACTATCAACATGGATTGCCTGTCATTTAAGCTGTACTGCAGAGGTGGTAGAAACTAATTCTCTGGACATCCTATGTGTGGTCTTGCGTTGGCCCAATGGGGCGGGTCTGAGCCTGGTAAATATATACTCTAGACCGGTTGGAGTTGCGGCCACCTCAAGGACACTGGAGGATTTAGGGATTTTTCTTGACTCTTTCACTGGCCCAGATACACTCCTGGTCGGAGGGGATCTTAACACTCAGTTTGAACCACTCCCGACGTATTTAGATGGGATTAGCAGTGAGGAGGATGATTTCTGGGGAATCCAAAGTATTGTAGGTCCGCCAGCCAGGGTAGTATCACCCCTCTTATTGCAAGTTCTAACACTAACATTGGCAAATTCACTTAGAGCATGCAATGGTAGGTTTAAGGGGGATAACCCGCCCCAGCCAACTTTTAATAGACCAAGACAGGAGTCTCGGATCGATTATATATTGATCAGACTCCAGGACTGGAAACTGGCCTTAGACTTTAAAATTGTCCTGAGGGCTGATAGTGATCATAACCCCCTAATCCTCTCATTAGCTGCGGATGGTTTCCTTAGGCCAGAAACCCGGGGAAATAGTTTACCTGCCCCCAGTCTCACCCTGTCCAGCAACAGACGAAGACTAAGGTGGGACAGACTATTAGAGAAACCGAACCGTATAAGGGCTATATATGAGCAAGTGGCTTTAACCTTGGAAAGAGTGGAGAGCCTTCTCCCTCAACTGCCCTCGTCAGAAGGTTGTTCTTCCCTTGAGGATATTCATCAGACCCTTTGTGTCAATTTAGCTGAGGTATTGAATCCTGTGGTCCGGGGCAGGAAACCGAGGAGTGAAAGAGCCTCTTGGTTCAATGCCAGCTGTAGGGGAGCCAAGAAAGATCTCCTCCAAGCACTTAAAAATAAGGAATCATCCTCTGTGATTAGGGAAAAGAGGGTGGCCTATAAGTCCCTTCTTGAAGCTGCTAAAATAGACTGGGACTGGGAGAACTGGTCAGAAATAACATCTGCTCTCAAAGTTAGAGATTCCAGAAAATTTTGGCACATAGTCAGACATGGTTCTGCTGAGCCTGTTATGGCAATAGAAGGCAATGTTACAGCTGAAGTCTGGGAAAAACATTTCTCGTCGCTTTATAGCAGAGTTGGGTTAGACGAAATGGGAACTCCGCCTGAGAGCTTAGTGGACCCCATTGATAATTGTATTGAGCTGGAAGACTTTAAGCTGGAGGAAGTGGAAAGGGCAATAACTTGCCTTTCCTTAGGAAAAGCGCCAGGCTTAGATAAGATCCCAGGCGACCTCCTAAGGCACGAAGTCAGAATTTGGGCACTATACTTTTTGGTACTGTTCAACGCAATCATCCATGGGATGGCACTTCCCCCAACTTGGCTTGGGGCGGAGATTGTGCCCATTTTTAAAAGGGGTTCACCTTTGCTCCCCGCCAATTATAGACCGATCAGTCTGATAGACGTTCCACAGAAACTCTTCGCGAGGCTTCTGTTGGATCGACTTTTGGACTGGATCGAGGAGAGGGATGTTCTGAGCCCTCTTCAGGCCGGGTTTCGCCAGAAGATCTCTACTGTGGACCAGGTCTTTAGGCTGTCCCTTCTACATTGGAAAACAATACAGTTGGAGGGTGGCAGCCTCTATACTGTATTTGTAGATCTAAGGGCTGCGTTTGACCTTGTTCCACGTGGCAAGCTCTGGGAAGTCCTGGCGAAAGTTGGGATGCCAGCTGATCTCCTGAATATGATCATCCGCCTCCATACAAACACCTATGCCCGTGTGAGGTGCGGTGTGCAGGGTGCACTCTCAAACAAGTTTTCCGTTGAGAGAGGGGTAAGACAGGGGTGCGTACTTGCACCGACCCTGTTCTGCCTCTTTGTTAACGGGGTCATCGACCATCTCAATGGGGTCCCCAATTCGGATGTCCCGAAGCTGGCGGGAAGGAGGGTCCCAGCAATTATGTTTGCTGATGATACCCTCCTTCTCTCCAAGTCACCTATGGGAATCCAGCGTGTTCTGGATGGCTTTGGGGACTTCTGTAGAGAGCATGGATTGGAAATAAACACCACAAAGACCAAATTTATGGCTTTCAATCCGCCACCCAGGTTCCATCGTATTCCTCGCATTGGGGAAAATGCACTCGATCGAGTGAGCACCTTTGAATATCTTGGTGTTACACTCAACGAGGAATTGGGGTGGGGTCAACATCAGGAGAAAACAAGGTTGAAGCTAGCGCAACATATTGGTGGAATATTAGCAATGGTGGGGAAGAACAGGTCAACCCTTAAACCCATAGGTCCTCCTCTCCATATTTATAGGGTTCAAGCAAGAGGAGCAGTTACCTATGGGAGTGAATTATGGGGTCACAAAATCCTGGACAGCCTGACAAAGGAGGAGAACAGATTCCTCAGGTGTCTAGCAGCTCTGCCTCCGAGTACACCGCTAGTGCCTCTACGACTTGACTTAGGCATTAGACCATTGGAGGAAGAGTTGGCATTTCGTCCTGTGATCTACTGGCGCAGACTGTGGACGGTGCCTGAACTGATTCACTATAGACAGGGTCTCCAGGAAGTTCTCAGCTTCCCAAATTCGGGGAACATTCCCTGGCTCAAATTTGTAAGGAATAGTTTGATGAGCCTAGGTCTAGATGCACTGTGGAATGATCCTGGTAATGCTTGTCCTAAGCTTTCTAAAAAGGCTCTAACCAAAGTGTATCATGATTCTAAGGCTCCTTTACTCCGACCCTCCAAATCCCTAGGGTCTCTAACAAATCAATTCCTTCTTATGAAGAGTACATACATCTTCGAAGTGGCCTTGGATAATGTTTACCCTGTAATAATCAGGAAGCTCTACTTGCAATGGAGGCACGGGTCTTTGCCAATTCGTGCTTTCACTAGCTCCTGGTCCCTGTCGACACCCAGTATTTGCCCGGCATGCAGCGCAAGTGAGGAAACTGAGCTGCATTTTATATTTTTTTGCACGGGTTATACTGAGCCCCGCAGAAAGTGGATCATTCCCATCTGTAGGAACCTGGGCTTCACAAGGTGTCATGAAGCCTTTAGAATTCTCAAGAGCGAAACGGCCGCGCACATTGTGTTTGCAGTGGCAAAATTCTTGGGGGCTTTCTGGCACAAACGGAAAAAATATTTAAAAATGTCATCTGATTTATGTATGTAATTAGTATGTACTAGCTGTGTGGATGCATTTTTTTTAAACATTTTATCTATTGTTGCTAAATGTTTTATATTGATTTTATGCACTTTTATGGATTTATTCCGAAATAAAGTTTTCTTGAACTTGGCATGTTGTTAGTGTTGTGATCTTTTGCAGATTAAACTGAATCCCAGACGTTGACAATTTTGGTAGACGATATGGTTGAGACCTGGTACATGACTGGCATGTCCAAGATTGAGACATTATGGTCGAAAATTAAGCTACAGCATATTATTACCATTACGGCTACCAATATTGCATCTTAAATGCCATCAATAAATAGACAAAAATGTGATCCTACTTTGTTGATGGAGCCTATATTGAGGAAAAATATAAGCGTATGTGGAGAGGATGTGGCCTAACGGTCTGAGCTGCCGACTTTAAGAGCCTGTTGGAACCAGCTTCGAGTTTTGGCATCCGTGTTAACATTCCTGTGATTCTGTGCAAATCACTTAGGCACTCATTATGATGCCGGTTAGACTGTAACCATCGCCCTGTCAGTTACTGTCCAACTGACATCTAGTACTGCGGTATGACCACCGCATTAAGATGTGTGGCGGTCAGAGGCAGCATGTGGAGGGACCGACCAACTGTTCTGAAGGGGCTCAAGCAGCCTGTCTGACCGTCGGTTGGAAGTAATCTCCTGCAATGGGGCGGTGCATGCTGAGGCACCGCCATAGAGATTACGATTTCCCTTTCAGGCAGATTTTAATGGTGGTCTGACCGCCATTCATAGGCTGTCGGAAACTGACTTTGGGGGCCCCTAACAGGGCCTCGTCCTTCCATGGCCTCTGCTATGAGGTGCCCTCCCACATGGTGCCTGGCACACAGTGCATAGATGCTTGCAAATCTCCATTTTTCCAATGCGGGTTGAGCTGTGGCATTTTTCCGACTGTAGCACAAACTACAATGGAAAAATTGATGTTTCTGACCGCCTCATGGGCAGACGCAAAATTCGTTTTGCTAACTACTAGTTGGTCAGTTTCCATTCTGACACGATGCCAGTCGGACACTCGTCCGACCGACATCATAATCAGGACCTATATCTCCCTGTGACAATTCAGTGCCTTGAGACCCTCACAGGTGAACTGTCGCGCTTTACAAGTCCCAAATTCTATGCTTGCGGAATTATTTTTTCGTAAAAACCCTTAGTACAATTTACCATTTTTAAAGTGTTTTTTTCTGAATTTTTTCCACAACACATTTTTCCAAGCAAATGCTCTTGCAATTTAAACTTTCCAAGCTTCATAAAGACTGCAAAGTTTGAGAATTTGTGAAGTAAACTTCCCAAAGTTTACATAGCAAAAAATGCACATCTTTCCACTCAATTAAGGAGACCCAAAAGGTTGAATCATAAGTAAAAGCATAAATAATCTTGGCATTTCAATCTTTTATAATTTGATTCGAGGAAAAGCCTTTAAATATATATATTGACATTCCCAGATTATTTCTTTACAGCATTCTGGTGCACCCAACCTGTTTTATCAAGCAGAAAAACAATTTCTCTGAGTGTGTTTTTCATATTCCTGAGTAAAGTGTTACCTACTCTGACATTTCCAGATTCTAGCACGTTCCAGAATCAATCACTCTTCTGAAAACTCACTTTGAAACAGTTTCTTTCTCCTACAGCAATTATTTAGTACTAAATTAGTAAAGTAGATAGGTCTCAAAGGAGTCAGTGTTCATGTCAGCACTCTTAATTAAATGAATATAGACAGTAGTAAGCTGTCCACTTGAATCTACAAATATGTTAACACCCTGCCAGATCATCTTATCCAGTGGCGGCTCCTCCGCTAAGGCGGACGAGCGTCTACCCACTGCCATGAAGCAGCAAAAGAAAGGAATAGAAATAAAGTGATAATAATGTAATGTTATTATCATTTTATCCTGTCCTCCTGCTGCAGCAGCTTGCGTGAGAGGGCGGGCTGCAGAGCAGGGAAAGAGTGGTAGAACACTCCAAAGTGCGCAATGACTGTTTGGTCGGCCCTCTCGTGCCGCTCGTGCCTCTAAAAACAGTCATGCACACTTTCCTTGTTCTCCATGCAGGCTACATTAAAGCCTGTGTGGAGAACATGCACACCCCTCCAGCCCCTGGCTGAGCATCGTGTCACGGCGTTCAGCCAATCACAATGCTGCATTGCAGCTCTGTGATTGGCTGCATGGAGCATGGGAGCCTTGGTGCTTCCTACTTCCTGTTTCTCCGAAGAAGCCAGGAAGAGGACGCAGGAGAGGTGGCGGCGGTCGGTCAGGTGGCCGGCCGGAGGTTATTTTTATTTGATTTTCAAAGCGATCCCCCCCGCCCTTAAGCCCCACACGCTCCACTGCTGCTTGCAGGTAGCAGCCACGACTGTCTTAACCTGCGGCCATTTTGCTTTTGTGGCATATCAACTTGCAGACTAGGGTCTGTACCACTGTTCCCACTAAGCTGCGCGCGCGGGCGCGCGTGCACGATGGTCACCCGGAGAGCGCAGTGTTCCTGGATTTAGCACGCACACTGAGACATCCCTATGAGACTGTTCGCGCCGCCGCTTTTAAAACGCGAGCGCCGCGAAATCCAGGCGGGAGGCAGAGGAAGAGACATGGTGTTGCAGACGCGCAAAGCCCATTTTGCTCAAAGTGCTTCAGCTTCAGCCCTTCCTCACACCCCCAGCGTCGTGTGTGGGCCCCCGGGCTGAGACAGCTTCCCGGGCACCCAACAGCCGCACCCGATTACTTCACAGGTCTTTAAAAGACATTTTGCACGTTAATGAGCTTTGTCGTTTTTTTCACCCCTTCTTAGCACCTGCATCTCCACACTTCCTACTGGCACAAAGGGAGAAAGCACGAACATGCAAGAGGCAGATAAAATTGCAAGGAGTATCTGGCAGTGAATTAAAGAGGCCGACGTTAAATTGCACTGGCAGAGGACTTCAGAGCCAGAGCTTCGGGCACCGGCATTCTTCCATTTACAAATTGAGCATTGACTTTCTATACTTCCTCAACAGGAAGTGATATCCAAGACAAACAGGTTTGTCATTCCTTGGGTCCTTCTGCTCAATTATTATTCTGACATCATCATACGGTATTATGTCACAAAATCAGTTTTAAATATTGTCCTGACACTACTACCATACTGTGAACGATGTATAGACTTACTCTGCTAACTCCACTTCTACATAACTTGAAGATATATAAGGGGATATAATGCTAATTATTTTTTAAATTGTTCATAATCCACCCAGGCTAGTTGAAAAAGCATTAGCAGAACATCCCCCTCTAGTGATAGGCTCCAGGGGCCATGAGGACCTCAGGCGGAAGTAGGCCGGTCGACCCTTCAGTGGTTTGTCACCTCAGAGACTGCTCTTTCAAGACTCGGTGCATCACGTCTGCCCTGTGACTGTAATCAGTCTTCAAAAGTGTTACATAACACTTAAACGTCACTTTACAAGATAACGACTTTGGCTTGGTCGGTTAGTTGTTCAGCCCTCATAAGGAATCCTTTCTCTGTGAATACGTCAGTGCTCTCCCACTTCATGTACGTCGGTGGGCAGGAATCTCTGCCAACAACACAATGGCCTAATAACAGTCATGCTGTTTCATTCACGAATTGTCCCACTCGCGCCCTCTTTACAAAAATATCACCTAACTAAAATGCCTTTCTTCGTCATCGTGCCAGCAGGGCCGAGATAAAATCATCATTGAAGGGAAAATTAACAGACAGCACTTGATGACAAATCTGCATTTGTATCAAAGGAAAGACTGTCTCTCGTCATAGGCGGAAATCGCTAAGGCATATTTTAAAACAGATCAAACACAGCTTTTTTTTTGTGGTTTGCGAGGTTTGTCCCGCGGGCAACTTAATGACTGGGTTGAACAGATGCTACAAACAGAAACTTGAAAATGGCACTTATACACAAATGCAAACAAGCAAAGGCTGAAGGTCTGGCTTGCTATTTACGGTGCGTATAGAAACTGTTTAATATTGTAAATCAATGTATAAACTAAAATAAAGAGAGAGTAGTGGAAGAGCACGATAGGGGAGGATACTGTGTGGCAGTAGTGGCTGCTTCCCGACGGGAGTTGTGGGGGGGGCGTTCAATGAACAAAAAAAAACCACTTACCTTTAACGGCCAGCCGGCTGCCTCCTCCCTTGCCTCCTCTGCCTTCTTCCTTTCTGCAGTCCGGCGGCAGCAGGACGCACCCGGCACACAGGGGCTCCCCTTAGCCAATAACAACACTGCAATGAAGCGTTGTGATCACTGTTCACACTAAGCTGCACGCACGATGGTCACCCGGAGCGCGCAGTGTCCTGGATTTAGCGCGCACACTGAGATATCCCAACGAGGATGTTCACGCCGCTGCTTTTAAAACGTGATCAGCGGGAAATCCAGGTGGAAGGCAGAGGAAGAGACATGGTGTTGCAGGCGCACAAAGCCCATTGTGCTCAAAGGGCTTCAGCTTCAGCCCCTCCCCCGTCGTGTGTGGACCCCCGGGCTGAGACAGCTTCCCGGGCACACAACAGCCGCACCCGAGTACTTCATGGGTCTTTAAAAGACCATTTGCAGGTTATTATTATTATTATTATTATTATTATTATTATTATTAATATTATTATTATTAGTACACTTATAAAGTGCCTGGTTACACTCAGCCAGTGTGTCCCTGCGCTATGGTGTAAGCTGCTAAGGTAAGCTACCGGGCCGTTATCCTGAAGGAAATAAATGAGTCTTCAGCTTTTTCCTAAAAACACCCTCCAAGGGCTCCAGTCGCAGACACAGAGGAAGTTTATTCCATAGTTGTGCCGCCAGAAGACGAAAGGAACGGCCCCTCATCCTGGCTCTCTTTACAGCCGGAACACATACCAACCCTCTCCCCTCAGACCTAAGACAGTGAGTTGGGACATAGGGAGTGAGAAAATGAAGCAGATAGGCCGGCGCAGTCCCCTGAATAATTCGGTGGCAGACACACAACGCCTTGAACCAGACTCGTTCACGAATCGGTAACCAATGAAGGGAGGCAAGAGCCAGCTTCGAAGGGGCTCTCCTAGGACGCATCAGAACCAGACGAGCTGCTGCGTTCTGCACACACTGAAGTCTCCGCATGCATTTCCCTGTTACACCCAGATACAAGATGTTACCATAATCAAGGCGAGATGTCACCAGGGCATGGACTAAGGTCTTCCTGGCTGCAATAGGCAGCAAATCCAGGGTTTTGCGGAGGACCTTCAGAATTCCGAAGCAGGCACCCGCAACCCGTCTGGTCTGGTACTCAAAGGAGAGGTTAGAATCCATCCACACCACCAGGTTTTTAGCCTGGGCACAAGGCACCGGGGTGGGCCCCAAGCTCTGCGGCCACCAGGCTGACGACCACACTGATGGCGCTCTCCCCACCACCAGTACCTCGGTCTTGTCACCATTCAACTTCAGACAGTTCTTATCCATCCATGATGCTAGCTCTTGCAAACATGCCACGAAGTTGGGTGCTGCCGAGTCCTGTTCCTGAGTCAGGGAGACCACCAGTTGGGTGTCGTCAGCATAGGATACCACCCTAATCCCGAAACCATCCGCGATCTCCGCTAAGGGAGCCACATACAGATTGAACAAGGTCGGACTCAAGATAGAGCCCTGGGGTACCCCCTGCTTCAACCTGATGACCCCAGAATAGTGTGCACCCTGCCTCACCTGAAAACTGTGCTCCGCCAGAAATTATTTTATCCAGCTTAGTGCCCTGCCTGACACACCACCCTTCTTCAAACGGTGCACTAGAGTGTGATGGGCAACCATATCAAAGGCGGCACTTAGATCCAAGAGGATCAAGGCCGCCGTCTGACCTGCATCCACAAATTGCCTAATGGTCTCTGTGGCAAGTAACAGGGCAGACTCCGTTGAGTGGCATTCCCGGAAACCGGATTGGGTAGGATGTAAAAGATGGAATTTCCCAATATGTGCCGTGAGTTGTTTATTCACCACTTTCTCCTCAACCTTAGCGAAGTAGGGCAAAAGAGAGATTGGGCACAAGTTATCCAGGCGGTCAAGGCCTAAGTGTGGCTTTTTGGGTAGAGGAAGTACCACTGCCTCCTTCCACCGACCTGGAACTGTGCAAGTCTTAAATGAGACCTCCACAAGATGTCTAATGAAGGGTTCCAGTGTTTCTATGCAGCCTCTAAGCATCATTGGGGAGGCCAGGTATTTAGGAGAACCCGACTTTACGCTCAGGCAGATTTTAATCAGAATTTCTGGGGGGGGGGGACAATAAAACTCTCTAGTCCCTCACCTTCATTAACGGGCCCTGCCTCATCCAAAATATCTTGGTCTACTAGGGCAGCGTCCGGAAAGGTGGAATACATTTTCTGCATCTTATCTGAAAAGAAATTTGCCATACGGTTGCACAGCTCAACTGAACAAACTACAGGTGCTGCCACTGTAGCAAGGGAGGATATTTCCTTATAGACCCTAAATAGTTCCCTAGTCGAGTTGCCCGCAGACCCAATTCTTTCCAGGTAGTACTCTGCCTTTGTTCTTCTAATCAGACCATGGTAGCTCTTCAGCATAGCTTTATATTCACTCCTTCCTAGGTCAGAAAAGTCCTTCCTCCAGTGCCTTTCCACATGTTTGCAGTCTGACTTAGCCTTTCTCAAAATGGTATTGAACCAAGGGGCAGATTTCCGAGCTCTACCCGCTAGTTTTCGTGACCAGGGGGCCGTACTATCAAGCGCTTCCCTGATCCTCCTATTCAGGTCTAGACAGGCACTATCAGCATCCGTTCCCCATGGAGGCCCCCCCTGCAAGAGGGCACTATTAAACTTGCCTGGGGAAAAACCCGCCCATTTCCGACAGGTTATTCTCCCCTTCACATCCTCCTGCACCTTAGACCTAGGCAATCGCATAACAAATGGGACCAAGTAATGATCCGTCCAAACCATAGGCTGAGGCAGACTGACCACCAGCTCATCCCAATTTGTAAAGATGGGATCAAGCAGATGGCCTTGCTGATGAGTAGGAGAGATATCTGCTAGTCTCAACTGTAGATTCGCCAATTCCTGTCGTAACTCTTCGGCCGCCACACACCTCACATCTTCCAGATGTAGGTTGAAATCTCCTAATACAAGGAGTTTGTCATATCGCAAGGCTGGTTGAGTGAGGTATTCAATCAAACTCGATGAAAAGCGGGAGGGATATCCAGGAGGACGATATATCAAAAGACCTTTCACAATACAGTTATCCGCCTCCCTGATAGTTAAAAGGCCAGCCTCACTGTCATCAATATTGATAGGCTCAAGTAGGCATCGGACGGCATGTTTAAAAATAATTGCCACACCCCCACCTCTGCCAGAGTCCCTATTCATTTTACTAATTGCATAACCGCTTGGCAATGCCTCAAGGATCTCCGACGCAGAGTCCTCATCCAACCATGTCTCGGTGAGAAACATTACATCCACCTGACTATCAGTAAGCAGGTCAAAAAGCTCTAATCTATGTTTCCTAAGTGACCGGCAATTCAACAGACAACAGCTCAACGCAGGGGATGCCTCTTTCTCCTCCTTCCCCAAACTAAACTTGAAAGAGCAATGCCTACAGAACCTAACCAAACTTGCACCTTGCATGCTATGTTTACATAACTCCATTTGGGGACGAAGGGCAAGCAAATCATGGGTACTATACCGTAAATTAATCCTGGAACAACCAGGGGGGGTGGCCCCAGGCCCCGGACGGCCGCGGACGGGCGCAGACGGGCTTGCCTTCGGCGCGCCAGCTGCGGCGCGCCCGCTGCGTGGCCGCCGGAGCATGTGACCTTATACTTCCTGGTCCCAACCCCTAGACCGCTAACCGCCACCCGGAAGTGCCTGGCTCTGACCTTCCCCGCACTCCGCGCAACGGTACTGGTTACCGTGTCGGACCGGGGCGGGAATGAGCTTTGTCATTTTTTCACTCCTTCTTAGAGCCCCTGCATCTCCACACTTCACTGCTGGAAGAATTAGCCCCCCCCCCCCCGAAATTTGCCTCTAGTTGCGCATCTGGTGCTTTGTAAGGGGAGGGGGGATTGACAGAAAGACAGAAAGAGATTTTTGTTATATCGTAGAATTCGTAGGCATATACCCCTGACTCTATGCATAGTCATATCATCTCGTAATACAACAGAACACAGCAACAAACAGTTTGTTTAAATCTCTTTCAAATCTTTTTAAATCTTGAGGTGTTAGAGTTGGAAGGCTCTGGGCAGGTTTAGGAAACCAACCCACCCTCCTCTTGTAAATGACACTGGTTTACGGACTTCTGACCTCAACTACACCTGTTTTGTCTCCTCGAGGCGCACATACCTGCATTCCCAGTCTTTCAGACACATCACATGATAATGTTTTAATCCAGCCTGACCTTTAATTGTGTGGCACACGTTTCAGGTGCACTGCTGTAAAAGGGGCTTCAAACTCACCATAGTATGAGGTGTTTGCTTTTCTTTCCGTGCTTCTGCGGCCTTTTTTTCTGTCTGGATTGTCTTCTGCTTGGCATTTAAGTTCTCAGGCACAGCTCATAAAGGGAACAGCTAACGCACACAGACTGTCTATGGAACACGCACCACGGGGTGCATTACAAGCACTTTACTTTCTCCAGTGCTCGTCTGAGTGCGGTGTGTGTTGGCGGGGAATTTCTTTTTGTATCCTTACCTAAGTGATCAGAAATCAAACATATAAAATGTTTCCAACTCTGTTTAGTTTAAAATATAGCGTGCCATGTTTTTAGTCATCGAGGGAGGGTAAGCCCGGAATGTGGAGGTGACACAACACTTTAAAGTCTTGGCTGCCATACAAAGAAGAGGTAAGATTTTTTCAAGGTTTGACGTAACTCCTAAACTTCTGTTCAGCTGAGTGCTAAAGTCTTACAGTCAACATGACTCTGGCCTTCGGACCCTTTAGCTGCCTTTCTTTCTAATTTGTACCCCGATTTGGTTTAGCCCCTTGTGCTTAATTGGACTTTGCCATTGTTAATGAAACATAGAATTGTGATAAGCATTGGTGTTTTCAAAGTGGAAAAAGAACAAATTGCAATATTGTTTTATTTTTTTCACTGTGCAGCTAGAGTTCTGTGAGATGCTCATTTGAATGCCTGTGGGAGAGTTTGGGCATCTCAACCCACCACTGTATGGATGGCTGGGTATCACAGACTCCATGTAGGTGCATTGAACTTGAATAGACACTGGTCACCCTGCCACAGCTTACACTAGGCCAGTGGTAAGGAGCACAAAGGAAGTGTCTGTATGCGAAACAGGTGTCTTCTGTGCTTGAGGCAATACAGAAGCAGGGATAAAGGTCCTTTCTTGCGTTGATTTGCAATCAATGATTTGTGACCACAGTGGTTTTCACAAATCATTGATACCGGTCATTGCAGATCACAAGGAAGGGGTGATGATGTGAACGTTGCCAATCAGAAATCAGTTTGTGACTTGTACTGCCTTGTCAGTGTTGTGAATTTTGTTTTGAACATGCAAAGTCAGAGATTTGGACATCTTAGGCTTTAAAAGTACGCAAACACTCTGTAAGATTCCATGAATCAATGAAAATTATTTCATTTTTTGAAAAAAAATATTTCGGTCAATTTATTAAACATTTTTGTTGCAAATGATACTCTTGCAAATCGGAAAAGTGAAAAAAAAGTTTTTAAAATCTTGGAGACTGTGGGTGTGGTTCAGCAAAAGAGCAGAGCCACACGGCGGTTCTCAGAGGTCTTTCAGCGGGCTAAGCTCTCCCTCTGATCTTCTGGGCCTCCTTCTTATGCCCAGTTCCCACTCATATCAACCCCGGAGAGCATCATCGAGTGGAGCGAACAGAGGCATACAGTGAGGTTTTTACAGGGGCTGTGAAGCCATGAAGTTCTCCTCCTAAGCTTCCCTCCCTCGCCTGCTGTTGCTTGGTTTATCTTGGGAGAGCGGCGTGCAGTGGGTGAAGACACAGGGGTACGGGGTCTACATCTGTGGGAAGCTGGGGAGTGCTCAGGGTTGGAGCGCGGTGCTCAACCCTGAATCGCTTGAGGCTGATTTACTGAAGCATTCTGCCATGAAATGTTCTGAGATGCTTGTGGCCAAGTGCACAGTCTTGACCCAAATTGAAATTGAAGTTCAGAACTCAAGAATCCTGAAAAGGGGCTGTGGTAGGGTGGATGCTAGTGTAGCCAAATTGAGTTGAGCGCGACCTCGTTGAGGCGGCCCCACAA
The DNA here is from genome assembly GCF_964204655.1 of Triturus cristatus. Classification (NCBI taxonomy): domain Eukaryota; kingdom Metazoa; phylum Chordata; class Amphibia; order Caudata; family Salamandridae; genus Triturus; species Triturus cristatus. The sequence goes on from NC_140586.1 coordinate 909,485,491, forward strand.
GGTTAGTGAGCTCAGTGCTTGCTCCCCCATGACACACCAAACATACCAAAAACATGTAAGCCTGTGCTATAATCTATTGTTGTTGTTGTACATCTTCCTCATTGCTGTCCTGTTCCTTGCTGCTCAGCCATGAGTGATGTCACTTGGAATGTTGAGTGTGGGGGACTGGAGGAGTTGGCAGTTGGAGGAGATGGGCTGAGCAGCAGGGAGGCTGCTCCTGGTGGGGCTTTACAGGGGCTTTACTGGGGCCTAGCTGAGGCCTTACATGAGATCTACATGGACTTTATGACTAACCAATAAACCTACAATCTGTTCTACGTAACCTGTCTACGAGACATCTTTCATCATTACAGCCTCCTGTTATTGTTAAGTTTGCAATACAGGCTTGACTAATCAAGGGAACCAAGGCGTCTACAGGAAAAATGAAATCCGGTAAGATCGGACAACAGGCTGCGCAGAAATGATTGAATCAAAAAAAGATCGCATGGAAACCCCAGACAGACATTGTGCCAGATAACACGACTAAAGCAAGTGAAGGCCATAGCATTCCATTGAGGTCGCCAATACAGACATTTGGGAAAATGAACCATTGCTGTAAATTTATGTTTTTAACAGACTCAGCAGCAGTCATTTATTCAACGACAGAAAATATTGCAGAACTGCCAATCCACTCATTCCTCGAAAGTCAGATTCACTATTGAATCCAGATCAACGGTCCAGCATAAGTCCATCTATGAATTTAAAAGTAACAGCGCCTGGGAACAGTGAAATGTCAGTGGATAAAGTTATCATGATACAGGCCCAGGTTCACGTACCAAGCTATTCTTAATCAACGCCAAGACCTCACCCAAACAAGCACTATCCGCATACAAACAACTCCATCATTGACTCTGTAGAGGAAGCGGAGAACTCCTGGCTGCGCTCAATTTTACGAACAAATCATATGGATCTAGTACAGGCAATGGATAGTTAAGACCATCAATCTGGTTGATGATCCAGTAGGACATGAGCAATCTGCTACTTATATCTCAGATTCATCTGAGCAATTAACCCAAGGAGAGCTAATTAATGAACATAAGTCTGCATTTAGCGACCGAGTAACATTAACTCTGCCACAGCCAGAAGACATCAATGGAAATACATTTGATGGCCCTTCGTTGAACACAATTAGGAAAATAAAGACCCCACATACTGTTGTCTTTACTAATAAGAATGTATTTCTACCCAAACCAACCCTTTTTACCATCAATAGTATAGTGAAAGATAAGGAAAAAAGTAACTCTTTAGCACATACCATGCAGTTTGCAAGCAGCTCTTTGACACTTCGTAGGTTGCTGTCCTTTATCATAATTGTAACTTATGAACTGCAAGTAACAAAAGGTTCTCTACAACAAAAGCAGTAACCTACCGAGCTATCCACATAAAATACAGTTCTGTTATGTGTATGGTACACATTTTTGTAACAGGCATATTAACCCTCTGTGCTACTTTATGATGAGTCAAAACTGCAACCAGACAAACATCTCTCTCCAGCAGAAATATTAATCACGGGAAACCTCTTTTACCTCGCAGTGCCAACAATGACCAGCCTTTTCAAAGCATTCACTACCCCGACTGCGACTTTACCACAAGTTACTTTCACCCAGAAGTTGTTACGACGACTTGCTGTAGGGGACTGGGTTTTGGACTGGTGACAAACTATCTCTGACGGGATATCCAGACATTACTCCGTAGCTTGAACGTCTAATTGTAAATATGTTATGTAATTGTGTATATATGTGATCTTGTATAGGCTCCCAACATTCCCCACCCTATGAACAGTCCTTGAGCTGAGTATCTTCAGTAAAATCTTATTTTGATACCACCATTTGAGTGCTGTGCTTTTCTAAACCCAAAGTGTACTCCCCTGTGTAACCAATTCATGTCATTGCGTGTATATCTAAATTGAAAACCTGCCTTAAGACACTTCATGTGGCGCTACATGTGTTGAAATGCACTCTCTTTTCACTTTTTTAAGTAAAAGTTTGGAGTGATATTTGGCGCTGCACCCACATACGCGGTCTAGTTCCCGGCACACAAAGCCTTAGTTGCAGTGCACAGAGACCTTATACTGCCGCGCACAGAGAAAAAAAATTAGGAGCAGATTTACAAGCCCCTTGCGCCTCTTTTACTCTCTGATATCGCAGTCCTTACGTACCTCAAAGATGAACTTGTTTTGCAGAGACCATGAGCTCACATACCTGCACACGTCCCTGACGTCTTGTGTGATATAGGGATGCTTCTCTAGTCTCTCAAATCACTCACAGTTACTTCTGCTTGTTCTGCTCACTCCTGCTGTCATCTGTCCCTTCACTTCGACTTCTTCTCCAGCCTTGACCCCCCCACACTCCTCGCTTGCCCTTCCGCTTCGCTCTTGGCTCTGCCATTTCTCTCAGATAAAATGAAGGATGGTCAAGACCACTTTGTATCTCAACTGTCTGTTCCACACTGGGACCTTTAGTAAATAAAATCTGTCTTGTACCTTTTTGCCAATAGTTGTTTTTCCTGGCAACTCTCTAATCATTTTATCTGTAAATTCTTTATAATTTGTAGCTTGCGGTCAAAGAGCCGAATGCCTCAACACATGCATCCACATGGTCCTGTTTGAAAGAATATATGGTTTTCTAGTGCTGTACTCCATCATGGAAAGAACCTATTATTAAACGCTTTATTTACTGATGAATATCCATCTATTGCATTATTTTACCTTCCCTTGGATTAGGCTCTGGCAGCCCATATTCCGATTCAATAATATCCTTCCGGAACGCTTCTTGGCAACATTCTACCCTATGTAGTCTGGTTAACATGCACATGTGGTGTGTTTGTGGCCACTGTTGCTTTTATAATACTCTATTCCAGCCCAGTCTAACATTGTCACCGTATGAGTGTGGCATGACCTGTCCAGGCAGCTCAGCCAGACCCAAACTGGAGCAAGACCCCTTGCTCAAAATGGCCACCCATTTGCTTTGTGTGACACACAGTCTGCGCCTCTCAACAGGCTGCGCTTCGCTTGGTAGCATACACTCACCAGGATGCCTGGTGGCCATACTGACGCAAAGGCCAGAAAGGTCAAACAGCCAGTGCTACTCTTTGCCCCTCCTCCTGGCTACCAGAGAGGCTGTGAAACATGTTGAAAGATGGTCTGCGAAACCACATCTCCATCTGACAAAGGATCAGTATGGAAGTCCCTGTTTCTCACACCAAGACTCACTGGACATCAACGTGAACTGAGTTTTACTGAAGCTCACTCTCAGCTTGTCGCCATTTTGAAGAACAAATGTACATACACACAAAAGCATGCCCAGCGAAAACATTCAATATTATCACTTATATTTTACTTCAATGATTGCACATCAATGAATGCATTCATAATATATTGTCAATCCATTAATACATTCAAAGGACTGCAAAATTACAAATATATCATAGTTTTTTAGGTCTCGCTGAGCCAGCGTGCATGCGCTGCTCGGAGAGACATTTAGTATACGGGGTTTTCAAAGTGCTACCCACATGATTTCAGGTCTGAAGCTTGAGTGCACAATGGCGTGCACGTGCACAGCTGCTGCTCGCACTCCCTCCTCCCTTCTCCCCCTCCCTTTTCGTCAGCTTTAATCAGGCTCCTCTGCTGCTGGTATTCACCCCTCCCTTCTCGCCCAGCCCTTCTTGTCACCTCGGCTTGCACTCACCCCTCCTTTCTCCCCTTTCGGCCGCTTTGATGTTCTCAGTGAGCCGCGCGGCCAATGCTTGTTTATTTTCTTATACATTCAATTTGTACTTAAAATATACAATAATACAACAAAGACACAGGGCGCAGAATCTATCACACATGAATGAATGGAGACTCACATCAAAATAGATGACCCATAGATTCCAACATACAGTACACCAACAAAGAGTGTGTGACAAGACTGCAAGCCAAACATTTTATCATACTCCATCTCAAAATGACTTCTTATTATCTGTTGAGAGATACTTTCTTGTTGAAGTCGATAGCAAAGCATATGTTGACGACTCGGTCTCGAAGTATCAAAGGTACGAGACCCAATCACAGCATTGTATTTCTAATTATTTGTGTTCCCAAAGTGATCAATGAAATGACTCCATTTCAATTCCTGTTAACATTCAGTAAATATAAACAACAGTTCCAAATATAACCAACCGTTGCAAGACGAACACAAAGTGACAGTATTAACAACTTTCATATGAGCCACACTGAAGTTTTATAGGAAGTGTTTAATTCACTTCATGTAGGGGAGCTCACTCAATGCATCGAGGCCTTCACATATCACAAAGTATCACTCTGTCATTTCATGACTACAGAAGCAGATGTACAGCTCATAGAGCTATCCGTCTATAAATATTGCAAAAGTATTTCATGTATTGCAGATAAAAGGCTTTATTGTGATGGATGACCCTTGAGAAGTTACATAATTTAAAACATACGGGGGCCGATTCCGATCCTGTATTTTTTTCCCGTCCGACTCGTATCGGTAAATTTTTCCATACAAATCGTACAAGTCCCGTCCGACCCGTGAAGTACGATTCGTATGGGAAAAATACAACTTTTCCCGATCCGATTTGTACGGTAAGTGCACTCGTTGGCATGGGTTTTGTTAATCTTAAGGAGCTCTTCTTTTCTTGTCGAGTTGAGACTTTGCTAGCCTGTTGCTGATCTATAGACAAACAATATGTTCCAAATCCGCTGCAGCTGCAGTGCATACATTGACTGGTCCTGGTAATTCCTTGCTAGAGTCAACCTCGTACTAATGCAACAGACATACTCATTCCCTCGGTAGACTCAGTGACAGCAATGACATCACTGCACACTCGAAACAGTCCTTGTGAGACTGAACAAAAATAGCACTCGTTCCTCTGGAAAACGACAGGAGAATATTCATCTCATGTTATAGAGAGATCTTTCTGAGAATGCAACACTAGCCCTAATATCTGCCATGCATGTGTAATAAATACAGAGATGAAACATAAGACACACTCTACCTTCCACTGCCTGCTGTCAGTCATGAAATCGGTATCATAATTTTTTTTTTGCATGAGACATAGAATAGAATAACTTACTTTGAATCCCCAAACTAAATGAGAACTGACAGAAATATCTGACAAGGCCCTTGTTTCAGATCAAAGAACATGATGGATTATTGATTTAAGAATACATCCAAATCCTGCAATATTGGCAGCTGTCCAAGGCCACTAAGTATAAAGGATACACCAAACTGTAATGAAGGTTTAATGACAAATTGATTATATGTGGAAATAAAATATTCTGTGACATTTGTGTAATGTTGGGTTTCCAAAAATTAACTTGTGGATTGAAAATAGTTCAATGATAAATGTATTGATTTGTATAATCACAGAACTTAATGATGAGTGATTATATGGAATGTTTCCATTGGGAGCGCGCGTCTGTACGTATACTGTCTGACCCTTCTTCCTGGCGAATGTTGGTTTGTCGTGTAGTGTTGGCTTCATAAAAAAGATGATCGGCAGTACTCGGGGAAAGGTCCTGCCATACTAAGAAAAGGACATAGAATTATCAACAGCAAATAACTTCCACACTCAGAGCTCTGTAGATCAACACTCACTAGAATGCCAACACGTCAACAGCAGCACCATAATGGAATTGCACAAGAAATGTGGGAGAAAGAGCTTTTTATCATGATCTGCCAGGATCCAGGTGCGAAAAACTGATCATGCTGAGCCCCTGGATGTCTGTATCATAAAAAAGGTGTTCCACATAGATAGCAAAGTAAAAACCTCTCACCACTCACAAGTGATATACTCAATGATGGTTAAGAAACAAGTGATAGGGCAGAGTCATGCTCTCCCTCTACCGGGTGAATGGGGAACCCTTTAAACCAGGCACTCCACAGACAAGAGTATACCATGGACCTGTCTGACTTCCTTCCAAGAGAGCACAACAAAGGCCCTATTCCACTAGAAGAGATGATCGTTGTGCAGGTTACGTTCATGAATTAATCCACTGCTGGGAGAGATTTTGTCATGAAGAGGATCCCAACCTTCAGGGATGGAGCCACTAAAATCAACTAGGGATTAAACTTGACCCAAATGAACTTGCCCTGGTCCTTCTGGTAGCTAGACCAACTGAGAAAAAGACATCTGTACAGAGTACCCTGAAGTATACAAGGAAATGTGAGGGTACCTTACGAACATTCACGTCACACCAGATTTAAAGAAGGAAGCAGTCCTGTTGCTCAAAAAGTGCTTCGAATTCCACATTTTTGAAGGCACCCGTGAGACTTGAATTAAAGAAACTCCAGAATCAAGGTGTAATTGGGAACATCAAAAACTTAAATGAGTTAGCTGATATTGTTTTTGCAAAAATGAAGTTAGAAACATGTTACGTATCTGTGTTGTCTCACAGACATGAATGCTTGTATTTGGGTGGACTGACACTCTCTACCCAACATCCTAGAAATGTTAATTGGGATAAACAATGCCTGTTGATTTAGTATATTTAATTTGACATTTGCCTCCCACTAAATGGGTTTGCATCCTGACTCTAAAGCTCTAACCTACTTCATTCTCCTCCTCCTCCTTTTGGGGCATTCCGATTTTTAAAACACACAGTAAAGTTGGGTTTGGCAGCAGCCGTATTTCAAGACATGTTAGACCTGATTGCCTTAGACGGGTCTTCTCCCAAACTTTCTGCCTTCTCCCCTACTGTTTTGTTGAAGTTTTTTTTGTTGGCTTTAGAACTTTACCACTGCTAACCAGTGCATGTGTTCCCTCCTTTAAACATTGTAAATTTGGCTTTCATCAAATTGTCACATTTAATTTATTTAGAAGTACCTAATAAAGGGGTAAAACATGTACCCAAGCTCTGTGAATAAAAAGTTACTCATGGGCTTTGTTTTTCACAACTGTAAGGGTTACCTCTCCCAAAGGATGACACTGGGTTACTTTATTACATTTGAAAAGTTATCAGTTTTGCTTGGGAACAGGTAGAAATATCATGTTTGGTTCCTAAAGAATGGTATTTTAAAATTCTCCTTAATAGTAAAGCTGAATTATAAATCACAATTCTTGAAAATACAAATTTTAAAAAAGTTAAATATTCTTGCCCTAACAGTTTTAATCTGTGTCCTGGGTCACATGACTAGGTGAGTTGGCACTTGGCCTTTGCGCATTCCTCCCAGACAGAATCCCGAAGGGGGACTGGGTGTTCGTAAGAAGGGCCCTCTTGTCAGGATGGTTGAGGGCAGAGCTGTCACCTACCACACTTGCATTTCATGAGGGTTGACTCCTGCAATAACAAAGAACTTCACAAAAGCTTTTGTCATCCCAAGCATCTTGGGGCCAGGGCAGGGGAAGACTGGACATTCCAGAACCAGATGTGGGGCTGATTTCTAGATGTTTCTCTCACTGAACTTCCACCTCGACAACCCCAGCAACCCCAACTCCACTATCCTTTGTGACAACCTCGCCAGCATCGGACTTAAACAACTCGTCAACACACTGACCCACAGAGCAGGACACACCCTCGGCCTCATCTTCGCGGCAGGAAACAGCGTCCAATTCAGCCACACAATGCAGCCGCCATGGACCGACCACCACTGCGTACACTTCTCCATCAACACACCCAAGGCATCCAAACCAGCCCCACACCCACCACAAAGGAACTGGAGCAAGGTTACCGATGAGCAACTTAACTGCACCCTCACTCGAGACAACCACACTTGGGCACCCAATGCAAATGACGCAGCTAGAGAACTCCACCTGGATCTACAACTGCGCAGACGAGCTTGCCCCGCTACGCAACCCCGACAGACAATGCCCCAGGAAAGCCACCTGGTTCACCACTGCTCTCCAAGAAGCCAGACGCACCCGCAGATGCCTGGAGAAGAACTGGAGAAACACTAAGACAACCAAAAACCACATCACCTACAAGGACGTCATGATGGACTACCACAACCAGATCAGATCCACCAAGAGTAACTTCATCCACAACAAAATCCTGGCCAACTACACCAACTCCAAGGAACTTTTCAGTGTCATTCAAGAATTCACCAACCCACGCAGCGAAGCCACAGACATCACCCCATCCAAGACCTCTGTGACAAGCTTGGAACCTATTTCCACCTCAAGATCAAAAACATCTACGACAACTTCATCGACCATCCACCAGGTACCCCAGACGGCCCCCGCACCCCAGAAACATAATCCAGCCCACCTTCTCCAACTGGACACCGATCACAGCCGAAGATCATGAAAAGCATCTACTCGGGCCCCCTCCAACCCCTACCCCCCTCACATCTACCACAGAGCCGCGGCCGCCATCGCACCCGAACTACAACGCACCATCAACTTCACCTTCAAAACAGGCACCTTCCCAGATGACTGGAAGCGTGCAGAAGTCAGACCCCTGCTCAAGAAGCCCACAGCTGACCCCACCGACCTCAAGAACTATCGGCCCATCTCGCTCCTCCCCTTCGCAGCCAAAGTTGCAGAGAAAACAGTCAACAGGAAACTGACACGATTCATCGAAGAGAACGCCGTCCTTGACCCGTCCCAATCCGGATTCCGAAGCAACCACAGCACAGAAACCGCCCTACTCGCCTCCACAAACAACATCTGCACCCTCCTGGACCAAGGCCACTCCGCAGCCCTCATCCTACTCGACCTATCAGCGGCCTTCGACACCGTCTCCCACCGCACACTAATCGCCAGACTACACGACACAGGCATACAAGGCCCTGGACTGGATCTGATCATTCCTCTCTGGAAGAAGCCAAAGGATCAGACTCCCACCCTTCCTCTCCGACCCCACGAAATTCACCTACGGAGTCCCACAGGGTTCATCTCTGAGCCCGACCCTCTTCAACATCTACATGGCCCCCCTCACAGCCATCGTCTGACAACACGGCCTCAACATCGTATCCTACGCAAATGACACCCAGCTCATCCTCTCCCTCACCAAAGACCCCACCACTACCAAACTCAACTTCCAGAAAGGAATGCAAGACGTTGGAGTCTGGATGACCAACAGCTGCCTGAAGCTCAACACCAAGAAGACAGAAGCCCTCGTCCTTGATACCACCCCTTCTGCATGGGACAACACCTGGTGGCCGACCGCCCTCGGAAGCCCACCTACCCCCTCAGACCACACCAAGAACCTCGGCATAATACTCGACTCATCACTCACCATGAACCGACAGGTCAACGCCGTCACCTCCAGCTGCTTCAACACCCTCTGCATCCTCCGCAAGACCTTCAAGTGGATCACCCCTGAGTCAAGGAAGACAGTCACCCATGCACTCAGCACTCATCACCAGCAGACTGGACTATGGAAACGCACTCTACACCAGCATCAGCAAGTCCCTACTATGCAAACTGCAGATAATACAGAACACCACTGCCAGACTCCTTCTCAGCATCCTCTGACACGAACACATCAGCCAACACCTACGAAGTTTCCACTGGCTCCCCGTGGAGAAAAAAGTAACTTTCAAAACCCTCACTCACGCCTAAAAATGCGTACACCGCAACGGACCCAAATACTTAAACGACAGAATCAACTTCCACATACCCAAAAGAAACCTCCGACCTTCCAACCTCGCTCTTGCTGAAAACCTGCACATCCACAGAGCCAGAGCAGGTGGAAAATCCTTCTCTCACATTGCCGCCAAGACCTGGAACGAGGGACTGGCAGACATCAGACGCGCCCCCTCCCTGAACACCTTCAGGAAGACCCTGAAGACCTGGCTCTTCGGCTAAAACAGATCTGCGGACCCCCCTCCTTAGCGCCTTGAGACCCTCACGGGTGAGCAGTGCGCTTACAATTCCCTGATTGATTGATTGACTTTACAGCTGGCACCAGGTATCAATGTTGAACCCGGAGGCCTACTCTTCAGATGACTCCTGGACCTTCTGACTCTAGAAAGACTGCCACCTGCCCGAGGACTGTCCTGGTTCCTGAGGACTCCCCAGCTGTTTTGAGGACTGCTGAGCAGTCAAGCCTGACTTGCTGCTTGAACCCAGGGCTACCAGAGTATCTCCAGTGTCAGTCTACTGGCCTCCTGTTCTGAGCTAAAGTAACACAACATGCTCCTGACCAGCGATTTAATCGGAACTGACGCAGCACAATGCATCCCAACGCAAGTCCTCGTATCACCAGCCCCAGACCGGACAACGCAGTGCCCCACACCTTGATCGCAGACCTCACTTTGCAGCTCCTGATCACGACTTCACCAGCAACGACCCAGCGAGATGCATGTTGATGCATGTCACCGAAATGTAGCAACAAATCGGTGGCCTTATCACCTGACGCAGCACACCACATCTCCTCGCCAGCATCACAGCTCCTGATCAGTGGTTTTGACTGCACTGACCCAGCGTGATGCATCTCAATGCAGGACCACGCATCACAGCTACTGCTCAACAGCCCCTTGATGCAGCACGATGCAGGGCGAAGTGGACTCGCATTTTGATTCCAAGGACACAAGGTAGTATCTCAGTGAGCTAAATTTAGCCCTGTGCCAGGCCTGCACTTAAGCACGGTTAGCCTGAACGTATGACTTTGTCCCTGTACAGTGAGACCGGATAACTATAATTGGCACTATTTGCTTCTAGGTGCTACATTCTCTAAAGCCTTTAAAACTGCATAACGAGTTCTACTGATTGGATTTTTGTTGTTGTCTCATTTTATTTATGAAAGATTACTCTATTTTTCTACATTGGAGTGGGATTTTTTTTGTGTTGTGTTGTAACTTTATTGTTTGAGTGCTGCATAAAGTCTTTACACATTACCTGTAAGCTAAGCCTGACTGCTTTTATGCCAAGCTGCCATAGGGTTAAGCACAGGTTAATGTTTCGACTTTTGGTGGGTCACCCTGAGAAGGATTGTGATTGTTGCGTGAGTAGGTTTTGCCTTCCTCAACCAATATCCCAGTTTCTCACAACACATTATACAAAAGATTCTCAATAGTGTTTCCAATGTTGTTCCTGGACGACATATTGCTCTATGGTTGTGACGTGGATCATCATAATAACACTTGATGTACTGTTTTAGATATAGTCTAACGGAAACGGTTCATAAAATGAGAAGATGTGTATACAAGATAGATCTAGGGTCAGTGACATAGATAGAGCACACCCCGTTCAAAGATGATATAACACCCAAGATTCATGTAGTGAACAATTAGGAAAGCACCCTCTTTGTTTGACAAATGGCAACTTAAATCATTTCTCGGGCTGGCCGACCAGTATGTCAAATTTGTGAGGTGTTTGGCCAATTTGGTTGAACCACAAAGATCACTCTTCAAAAAAAGAAGTTCATTTAAAAAACTTGGCTGCCTATCAGGAAGTGTTAAACAAATTCAAACTGGAGATTTTCAAAGTACCAACCCTGGGCACATGCAGTTCCACCAAACATAGGGGCATATGAGCAAGCAGGCGTTAGAAGATTATCGCCGCTTTTGCTTCAGTTTTTGGACGAAAAGCGGCGATAATGATATCGCCTTATCTGCAAGGTCACACTATCGCATGAAACCTTGCCTTATCTCCATTTCCCTTAACGCCCATTTTTGCATCTCTAATGAGATGCAAAGTGGGCGTTCCGCCCCGGGATAACGGGAGAAATGTCGCTAAGCGACATTTCTCCTATTATCAAGCCTCACGCAAAGCAGCATAGCGACAAGAAAAGTAGCGATAACCTCTGTAATCGCTACTTTCCTTACGCCTGCTTTGAAACTGACTTAACCATGATATCCTATGGAAGGTGGATATCATGGCTAAGTATGTGAGGCCCTATCATCAAGCTAACGCCAAACTTCGTGGGATTATCGCTGGGTTTCCAGCGATAATGGCACGTTTGGCAGTTAGCGCTAGGATTTTTATCCCTTTTGAGATAAGCGTTGCTAATAGCACCCTATCTCAGCGATAAAAATCCGCGCTAGCCGGCGATAATTATCCTAGCGCTAAGTGCGCTTAGCGATAATTATCGCCGGTTGTTGCTGATATGCCCCATACTATTTTAACTACTTAGCCAGCAAAATGATATGGAACAAACCCTATCACGAACTTTAGTGGGCAATCAAAAAAAAGTTGCCTTTGCCTCAAGAGCTCTAATGGATGGACAAAACAAAGAATTCATAGTGGACTGTGGCAGCTTATCCTGCTACTTGGCTATACGCCATTTTAGATGTTACTTACAGTTTTTAGCCTTTGTTGTGTGTACGGATAAATTCACCACACATGAGATTGAATGCATAACCCCCCAAGAGTAGCCCGTTGGCTTTTCCGATTGAAGGGCTGCACTTCCAGAATGGAATTGTTATCGGGGTAGAGAATGTGGTGGCACATTGCCACTCGAGCTAGTCTTCTACTAAAGTGCATGATTGGATTGACCCATGTGAAGATGTGGTGTTATCCATAATCCAGGGATGGGTTGAGGCATTTGTTGAGATGGCCAAATGATCGAATGAACCTGAATGCATCCACCCATTCTGACATGTGAGAAATGAATTGAGTTTGTGTGCCGGGGACATCCTATGAGGAGAGAAGCGTGTCCCGCCTGAACCTTTGGGGAACAAGACTGCTGATCTTGCTCATGAGGGAACCTTGGGAGAAGCCTCTTGAAAAGCAGGAAGAGGTCACATTAGTGGTGGCCAGATGTGGTTATGGATTGCCTGTTGAGCAGAAAGTCTCTGTAAGTGTGTCCTGAGTGGCAAGTGTCAAAGTTACGGTAACATCCAGAAGCTCCCCTCTCACCAGTTAGTTTGCCTAACTAACCATGGTTTAAAATGGCTTTAGACATTATTGGACCTGTGAGTGGGCTAGGTAGTTACTACATCATACATTATCACACGTGGTGGGCTGTGGCCAAGGAAGAGGCAGAACTACCACAAACATGCTAATAAATGTCTTGAGAGGTGTCTTCATGGAAGAAGGGATCCCTGAAATGCCGCGCACTGACAGTGGAGTGCAACTGGCGTCGTGTGTCAGACACAATGTCTGTGCACAAGGGTTAGATGAACACATGAATAGAGTGTTCAAGGAGTGTTTGCAGATGCATCTTTTTAATAGCATTCCTGGCAGGTGGGCTCTCCAAGACATGGTGTGGGCCTCTCTTATAATGCCTAACACCATTTCTGAGGGGTCCCCTATACTTCGCTGTGAGGGAGGAAGGCAAGGAGCAAACTCCCCATAAGGTAGTTAACTGGGACCGAAGGGATGGTTGTAAATCAAGAGCACATCAAGAAAAGATCTGAGGGAAGCCAAGAAAGACAGAGGATGTTGCACAACCATTTGAATTTGTGTGAACGGAAAGCAATGGAAGGATGATGGCTGTCTGTATCTAAAACCACTGTGTGGTATGCTGGAAGATGTTTCATGTTCTATGAACCCATGAACATAATAGAAGTAAACATACCGCTTTCAAAAGTAGAAAGTGGCCAAACTTGGTCTATGGACAGACTGTGAGAGAACCTTCAGATTGGGCAGGAGTTACAGCAAGTCGAGATGGAGATACCATGAACTGTTGCCGTCCCTCAAGTGCACATCACTTGTCCATGTAACGTAACCCTACATAGGCTCCTCTCTTCCTCTCGCTGTGGCAGTGTTCTCTGTGACCTATGTACCTCTGCGTGAAGGAAATATCAGTGTTGTCAATGTATTCCCTTCGGAGAGGTATGTGTTATACTCTTCTTTCTCTCTTCCCTTCTTGTTTCCTTCCCGGCCTTTCTCCTTCTCCATTAGGCATTAGAAGTTCTCTCTCTGCCCTCATCCAATGTTTCAAACACAAACATTGGACACAAGTACCTTGCTAGGGCGAGAAGCGATGACATTGTTTCATGTTAAATAAAGCCTCTACTAACTTAATGTTTGCAGGAAGCGAGTCTATACAACCTTGATTCCTTGCCCCCTTCCAGATTTTGCTGCAATCACTCAATAAATCGTATTCATCAAACTTTAGATCCTTCTGGAGGGATACTCAAACAGTAGGTAATGTCTTCACATCTCTCATAACTGACAGAGGCAGCCGCGGTCCGTGCAGGTAACAGCGGTGGGGCTGTGGGGCTGGGTGGGTGTCACTACAACGAACGATGACGAGGGAAAATTAATAATTTATTTAATTTTCCCTCTGGATCGTTCCTCGAATTCCCCCTCCACCCGGCCCCACTGCTGTTACCTCCACGGGCCGCGACTGGACAGAGGACACTATGATGTCCAAATGGCAGCACTTTGCATCGATCACAAAGGTCCCTCTCCTTGATTCTCTGAACTGTACACTTTTCAAGGGACCCTAAAGGCCAAACTGAACATCACACTTGATAGATATGGAGATGACACCCAGCTGCAGTCAGGATTTGGTGGCATTCAATACACACTGAATCTAGATGCTGTCTGACCCTAATCCAACCCCAATATCAATGGGTTAGCTCAACTTAATCCAACCAAAACAGACTTCATACTCATGAGCAGCAGTAAACTTGAATTCCAAATCGAAGCGTTGAATATTAGAATAGAAATGGCGAGCTCCGCCCATGTCGTCACGGTGAATGTCAAGCAGGGAGTCCTTTCCATTCACGGCCCACATGAGAAAGACAGCTAAACAGGTTAGTAGCAGCAAAGCCTCTTATGATGGGTCAAACTCTTACATCAAACTAGGCCGCCTTCTCTGCAGTGAAGGTCCGACATCCTTGGACACTGATGGAGGCTGATCCCCAGTCACTGGCCTCCCAGACTTCATCCTTCACCCCCAGAGAGCCATCCTCCTTTCACCTGCCGCCGTGTATACTGGCCAGTGTTAGTACAACTGCCTCTTCCATACAATCCTGGTGCACATGAGCTCATATGACCTTGTATCACCAGCAAGTCATCTGGCAACAAATGACCTTATCTCACCATAAAGTTAACTATGGAAAAACAACCTTGTATCATCAGCAAGACAACTGAGAACAAATGACCTTGTATCACCACCAGAAAGTCAACTGATAACAAATGACCTTGTATCACCACCATAAAGTCAACTGATAACAAATGACCTTGTATCACCACCATAAAGTCAACTGATAACAAATGACCTTGTATCACCACCAGCAAGCCATCTGAGAACAAATGACCTTGTATCACCACCAGCAAGTCAACTGAGAACAAATGACCTTGTATCACCACCAGCAAGCCATCTGAGAACAAATGACCTTGTATCACCAGCAAGCCAATTGAGAACAAACGACCGGATAACATCAGCAAGCCATCTGAGAACAAATGACCTTGGGTCACTATCAATACCAGCAAACCAGACCTCCTAAGAGAAAAGGTATTCTCTTTGGCTGCAGCCCCAGAACAATCCTAACAATGCTGGAGGCACAGAAAGAACAAACTAGGAAACAAATATGTTGTACATCTTTCGACAAGAACTATCGTTTGTCTGAGACTTGTTCATATGCTCCTGATCCAAAAAGGAAAACAAACCTTCCCCTCCCCCATCACTTCTACCCCCGGCCCACAAACCCCTGCAGAATGTCCCATTGCCCATCACTCCCTTCCTCTTCCTCTGCCTCCCTTCTTCTCTGTGTACTTGTTACTCGGGTACGTGTACTCTCAAGTAACACTAGAACCGTTTGTAAACAGACTGAGTTTCATATCAGTGCATAACCGCTGTGAAAAGGCTCTGCGCCTCTGGGGTCTTCATTTCTGGCATTTAAATACACACGACGAGATTAAAATGAAATACAAGCATACTGAAGCGCATGCTGTAGAATCCGCCACCCGAGGAAGGCAGCACATTTGGCATTTTTTCTCTTTCTTGAGATGGCCCGGCGCATTTACCATCCAGCGACCGTGAACTTTTTTCTCTGCGCGCCGCGTCTTCCGTCAAAGGCTCGGCTCGCGCCACGCCATCTGACAAGGATGGGAAATGTTCTCCATGATTTTATGCGTCACATATCTGACAGCGAGCCATCACCGCGGAAGACCTTGTTGAGCAGAGCTGGTACGAGGAGAGACATTATCTTTACTTTTATATCCGCCAGAGAGCGAGGGCGCTGTGACGGAGCTCTGCTGCCCCCTACAAGCCAAAGGCTGCTTTTCACCCTCTCTCAGACCAGAGACCACCGGTGGTTTTAACTTGAACATTGGCCATTTCTTCCCTGCGCGCTCAACAAGCATCGGCAACGCTGAAAGTTCTTGCGTTTTGCTTTGCCATTTCGCTCTGCCGATGTGGGTTGGAGAGGTAACGAACAGCATATAACAAAGTGTAATGATGTATTCTGAATTATAGGTACGCACGTGCATGTATGCGTCTTGATGCTACAGTGCCCCCTGTTTGATGGGGCCCCGACTCGGGCCTTGGGAGCAGGGAAACAGGTCGCGCTGCGCGGGGACGGTTAATCAATGGAGCCCACGCCAGTGCTCGGGTTGAAGACCACGCCCCCGAGCGAGCGGCTCCCTTTATTTACACCCCGCAGGCCACGCCTGGCCCACGGATGACGTGGAGCGGTCTGTGGACAACTAGACTGTAAGATGTTACATCCCTATCCAAATCGGTCAACAAAACAAATCACAAGCTAAAACAGTTTAGACAGTTCAAGCCACAGAGGTGGTGGTACTTGCGTGTACTCCGTCCGCCGCCTCCGGATCCTCTCAGCAGGCAAAGTCCTTCAGCCTCTGGCTGGGGCGAGGGTTGGGCCTCAGGCTATACCTTTGCGGAGAGCCTCGCTGTCGCGGACTGGTGGGGAGTCCGCCCTCTGGAGCTGAACTGGCCGCGGGTGCAATGATAGTCTCTGTGGTGTCTGGTGCAGGTGTAGTTGTGCTCCCTGTCGGCCCCTCCATGGGTCTCTCTGGGTTCCTTGGGGGCACTTCTTTGAACCAAGACACATTGCGGGACACCTCTTCTCCTCCTCTTTGTGCGGTGACCATGGTCCCATGATTCGCGGTGACTGTCCAGGGCCCTGGTTCATAGTTTGTTTTAAATTTCCCCCCGGGACGGCGGTCCTTTAGGAGGACAGTGGCCCCTGCGCAGAGTGTCCTTTCCGTGGCCCGGCGATGGCGGCTTACTCGTTGGTTTCGGCGGGCCCTCCGGTCTTGTACGTACTCGGCCTCCAAAGGGGGCGGCGCCCAACCTGGGCAGGTCAGGAGTAGATCTCTCCGTGGGCCATGAAGCATCAGGACCCACGGGCTCCTCTGTGTGGTGCAGTGTGGTGAGCTTCGGTATTCCCGCAGGAATTCGTGGAGTCGTCTTTCCAGATCTGCTTGTTCTACGCCCGCGATGCGGAATACCTTGTTTAGCGTGCGCATGAAGCGTTCTACATCACCGTTGGCCTGTGGCCACTGGGGGGTTATCCGCCGGTGATGTATTCCTCTCTGTCTTAGGAAGGTGGCAAACTCGGCTCCTTGGAAAGGTGGTCCGTTGTCGCTACGGATTTCCTGTGGGAGTCTGAACATGGCAAACACTCTCTCCAGGACGGGTTCTATGTGGGCGAATGCCGTGGATGCTACCAGTTTTACTATGGGATACTTCGAGAACGCATCCACCAGCACCAGTGTGTGTTTCCCTCCAGGGAAACTCCCAAAGTCTATGCTTACCCATGACCACGGGACAGTGCAAGCGTCTTCAGTGATCACCGGCGCGGGTCTTTCCAGACTGCCGATCAGCTGGCACAGCGGGCATCGCCGGACGTACTCTTCCACCATACTCTCCAGCTCCGGGAACCAGACTTTCTCTCTCATTCATGATGCCCTCTGTGGGCCAATTGTATCGCCTTGTGTCTCAACGCCTTTGGTATCACCAGTCTGGGCCCTCTGAGCAGGATCCCGTCGCTTGTGGCGCTGAGTTCATTCCTTATGTGCCACTTTTTCGCTGTGTGCTCTCGCTCTTCCGGGCCCCAGGAGTTGGCTTGCGCAGATAGTTTGTCCATGACCCCTCCTGTACTGCTTTCAGCGTTTTGTTGTAGACTGCGTCTGTGGTAGCCGCCTCCTTGATGTCGTCCAGGGTCATGTTCAGTGGGCAGGCCGCTGTGGACACTAAGTGTACATAATATTCGACCTCTTCCGTGTCCTCCTGGGTTTCGGTCGGGTCCGGATGTCTGGACAGAAAATATGCCGGATTCTTGGCTCCTGGCCGGTACACTACCTCTATTTCATAGGGTTGCAGCTGAACTGCCCATCTCTCAATGCGCGGCAGTGGGTGAGGCGCCGTCCCTTTGAAGAGTGGTACGAGCGGTTGGTGGTCCGTGACCATCGTGAACGGTTGTCCTTTAGGTACAGGTGGAAAGTGTTGCAGGCCCATTTGATAGCCAGCGCTTCTCGTTCGATTTGGGCATATCTTGTTTCAGTTGGTGTGAGGGACTTGCTGGCGAACGACAGGGCTGCCCATCGACCCGGTTCACGTTCCTGAGCCAGCACGGCGCCGAGTCCCACGGGGCTGGCATCCACCAGTACTTCAGTTCGTTTCGTTGGGTCAAAGTACGCAAGCGTGGCTTCTCCTAGGAGGGCATCTTTTATGCCTTGGAATGCCTCTTCCTCTTTCTGTCCCCATTGCCACTTTGCGTCCGATTTTGTGAGGGCTCGTAGGGGTTCCGCTCGCGTGGCTAGTCCGGGGATGAATCTCTCACAGTATGTTGCCATTCCTAGAAAGCTGCGCACCTCCGTCGGTGTTGTTGGTGCGGGTGCCTCTTTGATGGATTGTGACTTTCTTGGGTCTACCTGAATGCCTTCCTGGTTGAACATGTACCCAAAGAACTCCAGGGAAGGTTGGAAGAACTGGCATTTGTCCCTGTGTAGGGTTGCCCCGTGTTCTTTGAGGCATGTCAGTGTGTTACGGTGGTGTTTGTAGTGGTCCACGGCCGTCGCCGAGTGGATTAGAATATCATAGCTTACGTTTAGCAAACCTGGTAAACCCGACAGCATTTCTCGTATCGTGTTCTGGAATACTTCCGCCGCTGACGATATTCCAAAATTGAGTCTTTTGTACCTTCGGAGTCCCAGATGGGTGCTGAAAGTGGTAATGTAGCGGCTTTCCTTAGATAACGGGAGCTGGTGGTTTCCTGCATTTAAGTCGATCTTTGAGAACCACTTTGACCCATTTACGTCTGCGATGATATCGTCCATTGTCGGTGTGATGTGGCGCTCCCTTCGTATGACTTTGTTTGGTAACCTCATGTCGATACAGAGTCGTATCACTCCTGGCTGCTTAGGCTTTTCTGCGATGACCATTGGGGACACCCAGGGCGTTGGCCCTGACACCTTTTCGATGACGCCTAGCCTTTCCGGGTTCTCTAGCTCCTTTGCAACCAGCGGCCGCAGGTGGAAGGGGACTCTCCTGTGTCCCAAAGCGACTGGGACGACTGTTTTGTCAATGTGTAGTTTGACTGGGTCACATCTGATGCGTCCGAGGCCTTGGAATAGCTCAGTGAAATGGTTGAGCAGCTCTTCTACTTGGTGGGTCTGTATCCTCCTTGCGAAGAAATCAGACCCAAGTCTTCTGCGGTGTGGCTACTTATTAGGGTGTCTGCTTCTCTATCGATGACGTGGATTGTTGTCATTACTTCCAGGTCGTCTGCCTTGACAGGGACAGTGATTTTTCCTTTCAACGGAAGAGGGGTGTCCGCTCTATATGCATAGATTTTAGTTTTGGATGGCTTCACAGGAGGGCAGGGCCTTAGGCGTCGATAGTGTTGAAGGCCCATAACGTTCACTGTGGCGCCTGTGTCGATGACTGCTTGCACTTCCGATCCTGCCACGTGTACTTCACACGTTGGTTGAGGCCTGCGGTGTAACTTGAGTTCCCGCGCAAACAAAATCAGGTACGCCTCCTCTTCGTCATCGTCCGATGACTCTTCACTCATCTCCTGGTATCTCCTCCCTTTCCTCTTCGGATCTTCTGGGGGCCTCCCCTCTGTCACCGACAGTTGCCGTACTGCCTTTGTCGGGGGCCTTCGGTTTCGGAACTCGCGGCCTCTAGTGCGCCTTCGGCATACGGATGCAAAATGGTTGGGTATTCCGCAGTTGGTGCACGTTTTTCCTTGCGCGGGGCAGTCTTTTGCGGCATGTGGCTCGTGCCCACAATACCCACACCTTTGTTTTGTCGCTTCCGGTTTTGAATTTCTAGATGAGTCTCCTCTTGGTTTGACTCGGAGAGCGTCTGCACATTCTGTTTTAATGTTCTCGTACCGTCCTGGAGGTTTGATGAGCGCTTGGTCCATCTCATTTGGTCTGGCTGCTGACAGGTCATGTGACCTTGCTAGTATTGGCATGTCCTCGAATGCGATTTTCGGTTGGCGAAGGATGAGCCCTCATAGGGGCATATCAACAAAGGCTTTATCTCTGCTTTAAAAGCCAAAAAAGCAGAGATAAAACTAGCACCCTATCAACAGCAGGGTGCTAACATGCAAATTTGTATGTTAGCACCCTTTTACTCTACGCTTCCCCTTGCATCTCTAATGTGATGCAAAGGGGGTGTTCCAGACTAAAATAATAGGAGAAATGTCGCTAAGCGACATTTCTCCTATTATCAAGAATATCGCTAACCCTGTTAGAGACAAAAAAAGCAGCGCTAACCGCGGTTAACGCTGCTTTTTTACGTCTGGTATTTTTCTGACTTAGCCATGATATCCTATGGAAGGAGGATATCATGGCTAAGTTTGTCTGTCCCTATCAACAAGCTACCGTGAGATTATTTCTGGGTTTCCAGCGATAATCTCACGTTAGCCACTTAGCGTGAGGATTTTTATCGCTATTGAGATAAGCGTTGCTAATAGCACGCTATCTCAGCTATAAAAATCAACGCTAGCCGGCGATAATTATCCTAGCGCTAAGTGCGCTTAGCGATAATTATCGCCGGTTGTTGTTGATATTCCCCTTAGCGTCTTATCTCGGCACCCCTGTATTAGTTGTGTGCATATTTCTTTTAGCTGGTCGTCTTCTGTGCATGTGCTGGCAAGCACACGCAGCTGGGCATAGAATACGTCCATTGATTCCCCTTCTCTTTGCTGGGCTTGGCGCAACTTAAACCGTTCGAAATCTGGGTTCAACTGTGGATCAAAATGGGCATCGAGGGCGGCTACCGCCGCATTGTAATCGGCGGCTGCTCCTGTGTTGGGCAAATGCTTGAATAGTTTGAAGATTTCGTCCCCTGCGTAGCGCAGGAGCAGGGACCTTTTTACTGCGTCGTCCATCTCCCTGGTCGCGATGAAATAGTTGTTGAGCCGTTCTATCCAGATCTTCCATCGGGGAGATGCTGTCGCGGGGTCTTCTAGTTCGCTGAACGGGGGTAGGACTCTCGATGCCGCGTGTTGGAACGGAATGTGAGCTGGCGCTGCTGCTTGGCCTGGTGCGGCCCCTGGGCCTGGTGCGGACCCTTGGTCGTTGTCGCCCATCGCGCTTACTATTGGTGGCTGCCTCGTCTTCGTGGGGTAGGTGGCGTGTCCCTCCCCTGCCGGCTTGCTGTGTCAGGTGTAGCGCCTCAGTGTGAGCAGAGAGGCCTCTTTCCCCGCCACTCTAGGGTATCGAGGAGCTGTTGCAGTTCGGCGGTAGTGGGCCTATACCAGGGGTGTGCTGTGGGCCTGTGTTCCTTCACAGTGCAGGTTCCCTTTCCCCTTTTGTTTTCCTTTTGGTTTGTTATTTTTTTTTTCTTCCTCTCCCACTGCTGTCCTTGGGGCCCACTACAGAGTTGGCCTGCTTCTATTGGGGTGATTTGGGCCACATGGCCACTAGCAGCACCCACAATTACTTGGCTGGCAGTTGTGCAGGGTGAGTCTTTGGGGCAACACTCACCCTGTGGCTGTATCTGACCTCAGCGGTGCCGCGTGGTCTCGAGGCCTCGCCTAGGCCCAGTGCACGTTCTCGTGCGCTAACCTCCGGTGCTCCGATCTTCGTGCACAGACTTCCGTGTGCAGCGGCGCTCGGCCGCTGGTGTGCGGGTCGTTGTCCGCCCCTCCCTCGTCGCCAGTGTGATGGGGCCCTGACTCGGGCCTTGGGGGCAGGGGAAACAGGTCACGCTGCGCGGGTATGCTTAATCAATGGAGCCCACGCCAGTGCTCGGGTTGAAGACCGCGCCCCCGAGCGGGCGGCTCCCTCTATTTACACCCCGCAGGCCACGCCTGGCCCGCGGATGACGTGGAGCGGTCTGTGGACAACTAGACCGTAAGATGTTACACCCTGCATGATGATGTACACGTGTGCATGCCATGCAAGTGGGGCGTTAGAGTGACAGGCTGGGTAGTTTCAGATGGAGAGTTGGGGTAACAACAAATGAACTGCAGGGAGAGCAACACTGAATGTGTGTGGGCCAGGGGTGTAAAAGATAGGGAGTGAGAGAAGGAAAACGCATGCCCTCTCATGGAGTGTTAAAAAAGTAGTTCCTTGAATGTAAGCATAACTTACATTCAACAAGTTGTTGGGTCGGGAATGTCCCCTGTATGGTGTCCAGTGACATACGCTCTCCTGGTGCTTGAATTTGGCCCTAGAATCACACTAACGCAGTGTGTGCTCTGAGGCGTATTCCCGTCCCTTGAAATAAGTGATGTCCCAGCCCGGTCCTGTCCATGGGAGGGTGCCCCAGGCGCGCCCCCAGTGCACTGGCAGAGGACCACTGTCCATGTCATGGGTTTATGACACAGAGTGGTGATGTGGTAGAGTAAAATGTTTTCTGAATCCTGCCTGCCTTTTGTTTATCGTGTCACTGAAATAAAGGCCTCCTGGCCCACTCGTATGAAGCTCAGATTAGATGCACTACCCTCTTTCCTAGCGCCAACATCCGCACTGCATGTTGTGGCTGCTTGTGTATGTTGGCTGCATGGTACATGCATTGTTTAGGACTGAGGGAGAGTATTTGTGAGGGAGAGTCATGGAGGCCTGTCGGATATATTTTATGATTCCATGGTCTGTTTTTGTCCTCAAGATGGAGGTGCGGGTCTAGTCCCAAACAGTGCTGAATTGCTGGCATTCATGAAGCTCGGTGTGGGGTGGATAGATCCTAGACACCTGAGTGAGGAGAGAGGGAACCTGACCCTTTACAAACTCAGGTGCTGAGAGGAGCTGCTGATGAGTCTTCCTGTAGCATTAACATTTGGTGGATGGTGGGGGCGAGGGGACGGACTGCAGTCTCTGTTCATCGAGGTGAAATGGATCCTTCAGGAGAGGGCAGCCTTTTAAACTCGAGCCTTGGTTCTGCCCATGAGTGCTCTTCCCTATCACATTGCCTCCTCTCTGCAGGCTCGGAAGCCCTCGGGCAGCCATGCGCTTTACAAATCCCATAAACATAAACATACTTTCCTGTATCTTGCAGTGTGGCTGATGAGAGGTGAAGTGAGCTCACGCCTCTTTGTGCCACTGCTGGTGGTGCTCAAGACTGGCGATTAGCCTGCTGTGAGGTCATGCCCGATGCCGCTACACCGGTGCGTACAGCCTGCGCAGTTGTCTTCAGCGGTCCATGACCCGCAGCATCTCTCTGGCATTCTGCGGGTTCTATTGAGGACTACTTCGATGTGTTTGTCTCTATGCCAGCTGCTGCAGTTGCTTGTCATCGGCAAAGTCCCAGAAAAACTCATTCCCACTTATGATACTCTCCCACTTCCGGCAGATCCTGACCTCGACTGCTTTATCCAGTCCCTGCACTGGGGGGTGGGGGCGAAACTCATGGAGCTGAACTCTGTGGAATTTCATGGAGTTATATAACAACTCTGTGAGATTCCGTGGAGTTCCGCCCACCTCTGAGTCCTGAGCACTGCTACAGGCTTCCGGACGAGCCAGTAAGTACCACATCTGATGACTTCACTGTGAGGTGATGGCGGCAGTCAAGGGTGATGTAGGCGTATTACGTCCGTTAATGCACATATAACACACACTAACGGCGTGCTTCAGCCGGTGCTGTGCCTCTATTAACAGAACACACTAGTGTGCACTAGGGCCGGTGCAGCTGAGTGAAAGGAGACAACTGCCCGCTCCAGTGTGTTTCTGTCGTGCAGATGCAGCCCAACCTCAGCAGATACATTTATTAACAGCCACAGGGAGCCTCTGTGTGTTTACACATTATGGACACGACCTAGGCGCTCTATGTTTGGTCTGCACCTTGTTACCAATGAGTGCATACTTTAACTGCCGTTCCCTCTCAATTGCTCTAATACTTAAAAAGATTCCTTCGCTTTCTGAAAATACCCGCATCTTGCCCTGCACCACACTGCCCGCTGCTTCCAATTTGATAAAAACCTGTCCGGCTTGTGTCCCTCAAGACTAGAAGAACCATCTTAACACTTTTCACAACAGTATCCCTTGAATGGTTGTTTCTCCCATCCAGTGACACAAAAAGAACATTTAACCAATTTGTGGGCATTGCAATCAATCAGAGGGCAGAGAGTCTCTCATGGGATTAAGTCAACCCGAATCTGGAACCTACAGGCCAGTTCCAGCCACACCCTCCCTGGGGCCTTTTAAATGCCCCTCCAGGAAGTTTTGCATTCAAGGATAAAAAAAAAAAACACAGACTTTTCTCATCACCTACATCCAGTATTCTATAAATCACTTTCCACCAAGAAGTTCTGGTACCTCATGCCCAAAGGGTCACAGCCCACATCAGGATCTGTGCCCCTCCATGGTTAATTCGACATCTAGCTAGCTGTCTACTGAAGCAGCCCCACGGGTATCACCTGCCTGGGCCTAGCTCCTACCATCTGCTTTAGCTCCTGGTCCAGGAGGGCTGTTAGACCTGGCATCTTTTGGCATGGTTTCCCAGTCTTTTTGCATCTGACTTCCTGTTTTTGTCTGTGTGCTGAATTCTGTTTTTGCTGGTTTTAGGACTCTGGGCACCTCGCCACTGCTGCCCAGTGCTAAAGTGCAAGCACTTCCTGCCTAAAATGCAGTGGTGTTTGGTTTCTTCGTGATTAGCATATCTGATTTACGGGTAAGATCCTAGCACACTGCACCATGGGTAATGTCAACGGTACTTTGGCAGTAGAGAGAAGATGAGCCTTCTCATTAAAGGGGGCCCCCAAATTGGGATGATGTCCACATCATGGGCGGATTCAATTATGCAGGCTCTGCCTTTTGGAGATATGTTTGTGAAGGCACTAAGGGGCATATTATCAAGAAACGGCGTTAAAATTATCGCCACTTTAGCGGCAGAAAACTGCAGCTGAAGCGGCAATAATGGGCTTGATAATATGCCCTTGAGAATTCCAATAGAAGCCCATGTTCTGGTGTCAACATGGGCTTCTATTGGAATTCTCTGTGGCATATGATCAAGCCATTATCGCCGCTTTAGCGGCAGTTTTCTGCCGCTAAAGCGGCGATAATTTTAACGCCGTGCTTAATAATATGCCCCCAGGAAAGTATTTCATAAAGTTCACTGCTTCAAAGGAATGGCAATCACTGACAAAGGTTTACAGAAAAGCTGGTTATGTGAGGGACCTACCAGACAGCTGCTTTCAACAGCAAAGGTCACAGGGCAGTCATCAAGGGGGCTTCAGCTGTGGCTTCTAGCAGAGTTTAAGGCTGTCCAATCTCTTGATCCCAGTCAGGAGAGAGGGGGAAGAAATTGAGCCGGAGAAGGCTTCATGGGACTTTGAGGTCCCTTCGCTGGAGGGTGGCGGCCACTTTCTACACCTATTGTGGGGGCGGAGGGAATGGAGCATTTGTGCACCGCTGTGCAAAGATCATCACAAATTCACAGGCTTTGTGAGGCTTCGATTGGATTCGGCATTGAGGTTTACAGTGCATCAGGGCAACAACCCACACCCCTCAAGACGATTAAGGTTTCATCCAAAAAGTGAAGGCTTCAAAAAAAAAAGGGGCATATCAGCAAGCAGGCGTTAAAAAATTATCGCTGCTTTTGCGTCCGTTTTCGGACGAAAAGCGGCAATAATTCTATTGCCTTATCTGCAAGGTGAAACCTTGCCTTTTCTCCATTTCCCATAACGCCCATCTTTGCATCTCTAATGAGATGCAAAGTGGGCGTTCTTCCCCAGGATAACGGGAGAAATGTCGCAAAGCGACATTTCTCCTATTATCAAGCCTCACGCAAAGTAGCATAGCGACAGGAAAAGTAGCGATAACCCCTGTTATCGCTAAATTCCCTACGCCTGCTTTGAAACTGACTTAGCCATGATATCCTATGGAAGGTGGATATCATGGCTAAGTTTGTGATTCCCTATCAGAAAGCTATCGCCAAACTTCGTAGGATTATTGCTGGGTTTCCAGCGATAATCTCACGTTTGGCAGTTAGCGCTAGGATTTTTATCGCTTTTGAGATAAGCGTTGCTAATAGCACGCGATCTCAGCGATAAAAATCCACGCTAGCCAGCGATAATTATCCTAGCGCTAAGTGCGCTTAGCGATAATTATCGCCGGTTGTTGCGGATATGCCCCGAAATGTTTGACGAGAGTAAACAAGGACCACACTAGGGACATCTCCAAGCGCATGAGAGTTTGTCAGCAAGGGATCTCAAGTAAGGCCTAATATGATTTTAGGAATAAGGATATTTGCCTCATTTGAGAAATATTGATGGAAGATGCGTGCCTTACACAGTTGGGCGTCAAACATGTGACGTTGACTGCAATGGTTTTGAACCTCATATGGTCTTTCTTCAGTTTCTTTGAGAGTGACAGATCACAAGTTCCTCCTTTTGGCATGTCCTTTGCTCTTTCATGCTTCAAGAAGTGTCCCAAATTCAGTGGCAGTAGTTCTACAATCTTGGGGACATGACTAATGAGAGATTGATAATTTACTAGGGTGGCTTGATTTTTAAGCCCAAAAAGAACACATTGCACTAGCAGGTGCACCTCACCTTGAAGCTCCAGGTAGTGCCAGGAGTCAGGACTCATCCTGAGATGAAGATGCATTTCCTGAGGTTTATGGCGGGTAAGGTGTGGAATATATTCAGTCTATTTTAAAATGATAATGTCTATTTGCAAAATTCTGCTGAAAGGGAATGTGTTTCTCAGGCCAACATTGTTTTCCTGTTTTCTTTATCCATCCGGGCTATTATTCTTAGCCCTCTATACTTTCAAGCACAGCAGAGCTGGAAGATCTTATACCTGAGCAAGGGGATGCCATGAACAGGGCATGTTTTGATTATCTGGTAAACCAGAACAGATTTCTGGTGGTAACTGGAGCACAATGAAGTCAGCAGTGGCACGGCTATTTTCATGAAAGAGCCATACAGTTTCATGGTGGCAAATTTCAGAAAGTAGGGTTCAGGAGGTGAGATGTGATAATATCTCACTTTCTGAACAGGAGGTGGGAGTAACTTATCAACTAGTTAGAACTGTAGACAGGCTCTTTTTCTGTCAAATATCTAGCAGAGAGAAAAGTTCAATATGGAAACTTTGAAATTGACACTATGGCCTATTAAATTATCATATGTGTGGCACAATATCAAAGATTTTGTCAGACCTGGTCATACATGCCTGGCATTATTGCCTGGGTCTGAACATATATGTTCAGGTGGAGTACATTCTGCGATTAGCAAATGTGGTAGACTGAAATTCCAAGTTTTCCCATAAAATTAAGGATTGAATGTTGGACCATAAGTTGATTCTGGACCTTATAATAGGTTGGGATCCATGTGTCAGGGGCTTGTTTGCTTTCCGCTTCAATCACACAGTGGCAATGGTTTTTGTGTGGAATACAGGGCCTTTGGCCAAGAGAAGGGATGCATTTTTACAAACCTGAACTTCAAGGATGGGCGTGATGCACATTTTCCCTATTTGTGATGACTGTGTGGGTGAACCTCCGTGTCTCTATGTAAGGAGCATCTTTGTTGCTGGTGATGGCCTCCAGGCTGCTATCCATCTCTCATTTTCTGGTATTTTGGCATTTTGCTACCTCAGATTTGGCTGATTTTAAGAGGCCCTCTGGGTAAAATGCATCCTGTACCACACAAACAATCTCCTAGAGATCAAGGTTTAACTTTTAATGCTCGAGATAGTCTATACTTAGAGTTTTAGAACATTCTAATTTTACTTAAACAAATCATCAGCTAGATGGGCTTGTGCTGCTGGGTTTCTGGCAGGAGATCAAGATTCCCTCTCAGAGCATATAAATAAAGTGCTTAATTTTCTGCCTGGGGAAGCAAGGATTGCAGTTCACTAATTACTATACAATCTGCCATACTTGCAGGACATGATACATGGGTTGAATCTCTTTTGTGGAACTATCTATGGGGCATATCAACAAGGGCTTTATCTCTGCTTTTTTGGCTTTAAAGAGATAAAACTAGCGCCCTATCAACAATAGGGTGCTAACACGCAAATTTGCATGTTAGCACCCTTTTACTCTACGCTTCCCCTTGCATCTCTAATGAGATGCAAAGGGGGCGTTCCAGAGTAAAATAATAGGAGAAATGTCGCTAAGCGACATTTCTCCTATTATCAAGAATGTCGCTAACCCTGTTAGAGACAAAAAAAGCAGCGCTAACCGCGGTTTACTCTGCTTTTTTACGTGTGCTAATTTTCAGACTTAGCCATGATATCGTATGGAAGGAGGATATCATGGCTAAGTTTGCCTGTCCCTATCAACAAGGTAACGTGTGATTATCGCTGGGTTTCCAGCGATAATCTCACGTTAGCCTGTTAGCGTGTAGATTTTTATCGCTATTGAGATAAGCGTTGCTAATAGCACGCTATCTCAGCGATAAAAATTCACGCTTGCCGGCGATAATTATCCTCACGCTAAGAGCGCTGAGCGATAATTATCGCCGGTTGTTGTTGATATGCCCCTATGTTTGTGTAAGTTAGTGAAAGGTATTCAGTAGGCTAGACAAAGTGAAATGTCAGCTATGCGTTGTGGATAAAGTGATGGATATTCCAGTGTGTCACTGAAAGCTCAGGCAGCCAAATGCCTGGCCTTGTGTAGATGCCAAGGATTTGGGTTTGGGAGGCAGAGTGTTTATTTTGGCTGGAATTGTAGTCAACATTCAATGAGAGCTAAAAACCAATAAACAAGCAGTGGAATGTCTGCCACTCCTAGGGCACATCTGGTCACTGCATGAAGAAGTAGGAGGAGATAACCACTGAGGTCAGTACACACTTATCGTCTTAGCTCCAAGGAAACTGTTTGTGCCAGCATCATCCCCCCCTTTGGGTGGTTGGGTGGGATGTGTTAAGTGTGAGGTTGGGGTGGATGGTTTCAGCTTTGGAGTTTACTGAGCAGAGGAAAGATGGCTTCCAGTTGTTTCAGTGGGAGTCTACGTTGAGCTGGAAGATACTATGAAAGCAGCATCATGGTCTGGAGAGTCATCATCATCATCATCATATCTTTATTCGGTCATTTGTAAAAACCATCAAAGTGTACAAAATATAAAACATAAATATATCTACAATAAAAATAGTATTAAACCATGGTCTGGAGAGTCTGTTTTAAGGATCTTTATGTCAGATCATTGGGGCATCTGGATTCAGTGGTGATGAGTAGAGTTGAAAAAGCATAATGTTCGTCCCTAGATCTGACATAAAGGTCTGAAAGAAACCATTATTTTAATAGGGAATAAGTTGTGGCAAAAAAGTTACGCAGCATATAAAAAATAGTACCAATAAAACAATGGTAAGATAAGGTAAAGATAATAATAACATAAGTCACAGCTGAATTCGTAGCTACTGACAGAACAGTAAGTTAACATAGAATGGTCAGTGCCGGAGCAAAGCCAGACCATAAAGAAATCTACAAACTGACCAACAATAGTCGACTTCAGTAGACCACCGTGTGTACTCCTGTCATACTGACTACCAAAAGGGAGGAGGTAAAAGAATGAATAATAAGTTTCTGTAGTTTCTAAAGGAGTACGGAGATACCAGGGCCACCATTAGCCAGGGATCGCCTCAAAGGAGACAGAAGGTAAAAGAGGGACAAAACTATTAATCCAAATTGCTTTAAACCCCCTTTTGAATGTAACCGAAGATGGGTTAGTGCAAATCTCATGTGGGAAGGAGTTCTGGATTCTGGGGTATCATCCAGTTCCACCTTATGGTAGGAACTACACATTTGTGGACAGCATAACCACTGGGATGGTGCCAGACTGATTCTACACCCCTCCTAGGGATAGGTTGTCCTATAGGCCAGCTAGCTCACAGTGCCACCATAAGCACCCCTAAACCTAGACAGGTAGCAAGTGATTCTGGCAACCACTGAACAAGACAACCCTGATCTCCCCCGTAATCATGTAACAGATCTAGAACCCTTTTATTCAGCCACTGGTGCTCTCTATTTCTCAGAGAAAGATACAAGGAATACACAGTGGGACGTTTTCAATGTTTATTGAACCATCATGATTTTTTGGATAAAATATATGTGTTGCAATAATCAATAGATAGAAGCAGGTAAAAGTGATAAAAGGCACCAAGACAGTGAACAGAATCATAAGCTCGATCATCGTGTTAATACAACTTATACATGCAGGCATATAAAACAGTATAAAACCATATAGACAGTGGATGGCTCATACTATGAAGTGTCTAGGGCATGTGTGTTCTGTCAAGAATCCCCATACTGGATAATCCAATCCCGGTAACCTGAAGGGAAAGAATGTAAGTCCCAGTCTTGGTCGCTAGCTGGAGAACCCTGTGGAGAAATCAGCAAGAAGCTGGGCCGAAGCTTGCGTGTGTAGAGACCTCGCCAATGAGAGCAAAGCGCTCATCTAACTAAACCTGTAAATGCTTCTTTACTTATAATGAAAGCATGCTTGCTAGTCCCATGCAAGCTAGGCTTTTTATAGTCTAAAGATATCCATTTTGCCTTGTAAATGAAAAATAGAATGACATTTACGCAATTTGGGGCAGATTTATGTTCCCCGGCGCATCCCTGCAAATCAGCATGGATGCGCCAGGGAAAATGCGTCACGCAAGTTTGCCCTTGCGCCACCGCAGATGCGCCGCATTTACAATGCGGTGCATCGTGGCGCAAGGACAAGCAAATACGTGACGCATCTGCCGGCGTAAGGTTGGCGCAGTGCTGAAGTTGCGTCGCAAGCGCGACGCAACTCCAGCACTGTTCCAACCTACCCTATCCCTAACATGGTGCGTCAAGCCTTATGCCTATTTCAAGCAGGCGCAGGTCTTTGACGCATCAGCGTTGGGGAAAGTGACTCAGTGAAATCTTATAGATTTCACTGAGTCACTTTTCAGGGGCGTTCCTGCGACGGAACGCCCCCCCTGAGTAGAAATGCCCACATGAAACCTGATGCAGGTTTCATGTGGCGCAGGGCTTTACACCGTGACGCATCTCCATAGATGCGTTACGATGTCAATGGGGCGCAACATGGCGCAGGGTTTACGCCACCGCTGCATCACAAAAGTGACGCAACGGCGGCGTAAAAGTGGCGCAAGTCTGATATAAATCTGCCCCTTTGTGTCAAGGCCTTGTACGTTGAGTTCAAGGAATCGTGATAATGTTGCGCAAAGCAGAATTTGTAAGCGAAGCAGTTTCAGAGAAACGAATACAACATTATCACACACACAACTGTGTGTAAAAGGTTGTTGTGTGAAAGGGAAGGCACTGTAAGAAATGTGTTCACAGTAAAAGGTGGCAGTATTGGGACATAGAACTAACAAAGGCACATAACGGGGCGGAGCCAAAGAAGGTGCTACAGTAGGTCCTTCTTATCTTAAACCTTAGGGGTCCCGAAGAAGGGAGGTGGAGCAGCGTAGGGAGCGGCTGCCTCCAGAAATGCTGAGACTGAACACTCTGTATTCGGGAGTACGGCAGTGTACGGATCTGTGAGTCAGACAAGGTGCCTTGAGCATGCTTCTGGCTTCAATGGGAAGCCTCTGAAGAGATATGAGAGGGAGTAATATGATCAAAGCATCTAGCACCAGCCACAAATCTCACTGCGGCATTGAGAGTTGTCATGAAAGGAGCAAGGTGAGCTCTTGGTGCTCCAGTTAGAGCAGCAATTCCATAGTCCAGTGTGGATAAGACCAGGGCTTGCACTACATTCTTGAAATTTGGTAGCGGGATGGAGCGACTGACCTTCTTGAGGAGACTAACTTGGAATGGAGCATGTGGATGTACTGGATATGTTCAAATGTTTGTCCATGGTATCCCTACGGATTTGGTGGCGTTGATAATGACACGTTTGCATTGAGGGTGAATCAATGCTTCTGCAGCATCGGCATTGGCCTGTCTGTTCTAATGATGCTAACGTGTTGATTTTGTTTCAGATTTGAGGATTAGCCAGTGCTTGATTTGTTAAACAGTAAGTGCTAGGACTCTCCGCAGGAGACCACTACAGCTTGTGTCACACATTGCCCCTGCCATGCTGCCAATGGCAGTACCAACACAACTACTACCATCACACTCCCACAAGTGTTACAATTCGGACTATTTCATGACCCAAATCGATGAGAATGGCATGGGTGGCAGGTAATAGTCATTTTTAATGTATATTGAATATTATTAATTAACAGTTGTTGTGGTCATCTCTAAATTAGCCAGACAGGGCCACCTTGTGGCAGACAGTCACAAGCACTGGTGTTGACAATTAAGTGCCGAGCAACAGAAACCACCAGCTCAAATTAAGCACTGGGATTAGCTGATTGTGAGAGGGGTTGTATGTGAAAAAAGATAACTAGTTAGCTCTTTGGTAAGATGGGTGTTTTGTATTGATGCAGGTGATGAGCTCAAGCGGGTATAATATGTGATGCAACGGGGTCATCAATCAATCAATCCACAAGACTTAATAAAGTGCTCAGCTGCTTCAGGCAGAGGTGTCCCAGTGCTCAAGCAGGCAAAAAGGCCAGTCGGACAATATAGAGGCTAAGCACAGTCAAATAGCCACGTTTTTGGTTGTTTTTTAAAGGAAGTCAGTGGTTCTACCCAGCACAGGTTGGGAGGAAGGCTGTTCCAAAGTTTGGCAGTGAGAATAGTAAAGGAGCTGCCCCCACGTGGGACTTCAGGAATTTAGGGATCCGTAGGAGGCGGTACTTATCAGATCTAAGATCCCACTCTTGTCTCCTCAGGAACCAGATGAAGGAACTTTTTTAAAGATTTTCAACTTCATGAAACAGACCGTCGAGATCTGTTTAATTTGAGTGGTGGAGGAGAGTGAGGAATTAAACATGATGCCATGGTTCCTATCCGAAGAGGTAGGAATAGGAGGAGCGTAAAGGTGGTGGCTGTAGGAGGTGGCGTAGGCTTCGAGTGAATAGGTTTAGAGAAGTGTCCTGGAGAGTGGCTGCCTATTATCGCGCTGTGTCATGCAGTGCTGGGAATGTTTTCAGCTGTCAGCAATGCAGTGGCAGCCAAACCTAAATCCAGTGCAGCTTTGGGGTGGTGCAGCCAGTGCAGTCGCACCTGGCGCTGACCTCAGGGGATGCTGTGTTTAGAAATAAGTTATGGTTTTAAAAGCAGTGCTGCAGAGTTCCTTGTGTGTTCAGCAGTTTTCAGGCAACAAGGAAAATGTCAACACATCTCTGGTGATTAATGTTCCTGCTAGAAAGAGATCAGAGTTTTGTCTTGTGGCAGTTTTGACTCCTCCTAAAGTAGCACAGGGGGTTGATGTGCCTGCTGCAACACATGTGTACCATGCTGATCACTGAGCTAAGTGTGAGCGAACTATGAATAGCTCAATAAAAAAATTAAAGGTATGTTAGAGGGGGGCTTTGGAGAGATGAGGGACACTGATGGAGGGTTATTGTGAGAGAATTAGTGGAGAAAGAGGTAATTAGGGTGCCCCAAAAAGATTGTCGCACCGAGCACCACCAGCCATAAAACTGTGCCTGCCTGATCTTACTTTCATGTTCAAAAGATAATTCACTCCTTCGCCCCATCTATCTAGTAAAATACAGTGTGCACACTATGCTATGGCCTGGCAGAGGCCCACTATAGAGGGGTCACTGCAAAGCCCTGGCATGCTCTTTTCCCTCACCATGGCTCTGGACCACCAGTCTCTGCCTTCAGCATGTGGTGCCATGTGGCCCCAGATCAGGGCATTGGTATTCCTGCATTGTATTGTTTATGGTGTGACATCCAACACACCAGACCTTGACCTCTGTGACACCATTGGTTTATGAAACTACAGGTGATTCAGTTCTCATGGGCCCTTCTTTTCTAGCTATTGTCCTATGATTGTTGCCATAATGTCAGCCATGACCAGTCCGTACACATAAATATATAGGGGCATATGTATTGAGGAATCATGCAGTGAGCAAGTCACCTTACTGCGCTACGTGTAGGGAAAGGGCAGGAATGCACTGTCTTTAACATAATAAGTGCAGTCCTGTCCTCTACTTGCGCTTGTGCACAATGTGCTGCCTTGTGTCAACGCAGGCACCCTTGTGCCTTAGTGGAAGGCTGCCTGCATTGCAGAGAAGATTGTTTTTGTGCAGGAAGGGCACCTTTGTGCATAAAAACAATCCTCTGAGGCATTCTCCTCTTTCCATGTGTGATGTGTGATAAATAGGTTCACCGTGACATTATAGTTCAAGGGAACAGTAAAACACTTTTGTCTACAGTTATAATGCTGTAAGAGAATGTCACACAATCATGAAGGGAGTCAAATAGCTCTTTTGCAGATACGTGTACAAATCTTAAAATTCGCTGGAGTTCGAATCAGTGTATTAATAATATGGGGCCATATGTATGGAGCATTGTTTCGGTCGCAAATGGGCCGGTTCATAGAATCAGCCAGCTTGTGTCCGGAATTTTTTTGGGGAATGTACAAAGCCCAAATTGCAATTCGGTAACTTGTTACTGAATAACAATTTGGGTTCTGTGATTCAGTATTTGGGAGGGGCGTGTTTAGGGTGACCCTTCTAAATCCTGAATCTCATTGTCATGTATGGATGTTTTTGGGCCGAAATGTGGCCACAAAACATTTGCTTTTTAACACCAATTTTACTTTGCCGCTAACGCATTCACAAATGAGAATGGGTCCCTAAGGGACCCCTTACCCTTTTTGAATGTATGCGAAAAGGCATTTTCAGGGCAGGCAGTTGTCCCAGGGACCACTGCCTGCGTACTCTCACAAAATGAAAAGAATACTTTTCATTTTTATTTTTTAAACGCATCCCTTTTTCCTTTAACCCGTTCGGTGCTTGCGTCGGCCAATGGCCGACGCCAGTACTATGTCCCTGGTGCTGCGCACGTCAGTTGGCCGTCGTAACCCCGGCTGCTCTTTAATTCTTCCACACCGCGGGAGACTTTGCGCCGCGGTTAAGGGGTTAAGGAAAACAAGCTCCATTAAAAAAAAGTTACTTTTTTGAAAAGCAAACGCAGACATTGTGGTCTGCTGTTTTTATTTTTTAGCTAATCCCAATGGGTTGCAACTTGAGACCTATCTCATGAATATTAATGAGGTAGGTCATTTGCCACCAATTGGGAATCGCAAACAAAACTCAATGGAATTTCGTATATTTGGAATTGAGATTTGCTAATTGTAATTCGCATGTAATTGCAATCAGGTACTCTCAATTTCAGATTTAGTACATGTGGCCCATGGTGAGGGGACAGCACAGCGCTCATGTGTTACAAAATGTCAAATATAAGTCAGACAAGGTAATGCAACACAAATATAGGTGCATACGGTGAAAATGTATCTTCTAAAAACCAAACTGCAGTCATAATATCTGTCTTTACATATATCAAGAAGACCCCGTCCAAAACTGAAAACAAATTGAAGTAATGTTTCAACTCCAATAGTGTCAATTTAGGGCTCTGCATCAGGACACAAGTCAATAACATTATTTCTCTATTCGATTCTTGGGAAGGGTCACCTGTATCTAAATATTCGATTCCTCCAATCCTCACTCAAGAAGGGAGTCATCGTAAATTGAAGCTTCCACAAAGTGCAATAGTAGCAAAGTAGTAAAGTGGAACATCAAGTCTGTCTTCAGTAGTGCCTACTAAAAGCAAGGATAGTTTCACTGCTGACTTTTTGCTGGTGTTTTAAGACCTGAAATTACCTCGGATTTCTACTTTAATGGTTCTTTGAACTACTGAAAATACAGATATAGCAGACCCTTTTCGAAGCTTAATTAGGATACTACAAAAATATGTAATTGGCCTGTGCCCTGATGAAGACTCCAAAATGAAAACTGTTGGAGTGTAAACATTATGTTGATTGTTTTCAGTTTTGGCTCGTGGCTTTTTTTCCTGAAATCGTATGCAAAGACAGCCATATAATTTTTTGCTATTTTTTTGAATAATCAATTTTCACAGCCAAAACATATATTTGTGTATTGTAGATTATCCTACATTTAAACATTTTTCAACATATGTACACTGCACTGTCACCTAGAGTTATTATTATTATAAAATTCCTAACATTTTAAGACTGGTAGATGCAGATATATAAATCCTACGTGACCTTTTTTCATGGTTGACTGTTATAGTACCATAATTGTGTGTTCTGTTGTGTTAAACAAATTTATGAAACTATAATGTCCATGGCTGCTCATTAATTGAACTCATTAATGGCTGAGTTGTCTTTAAATGTCTCCATAGGAACTCATTTCCATTATAATGAGCACAGCAGCTTTTGCCATCTAGCATCACAACTTCTGTTTGTGTTCTGTTTAAGCATAGGCATGATTCCTTCACAGGAAAAATAGATGCTGGTGCTAACTGCCAATTAGGTGGTCGATAAATAAAGCTCTACCAGCGGAATTGACAGACTATTGGTGTTAGACTTGGCCCTTTTTGCACGGTCATCCCAGAAATTCTTTGCCTTCATCCTGTATTCTTTTTAACCTGTTTTTGTTGGTTGTGTAACTCTGGGCACTTTACCACTGCTGATCAGTGCTAAAGTGCATCTGCTCTCTATGGTAAACTTGGCAAGATTGGTCTACACCTGTTTGGCATACTCAATTTACCTGTCAGTCCCTTGTAAAGTAGTTTTTCATATACCCGGGACCAGTAAACTAAATGCTACTGGTGGGCTTGCAGCGCTGCTTGTGCCACCCACCGAAGTAGCCTTTCAAACCTGTCTCAGGCCTTTGCCGCTGCAGGGCCTGCACGCGGTTTATTGCCGCTTTGACGTGGCATGTAAAGTGGTGGCCAAGTCTGAAACTCCCCTTTTGCTACATATCAGTCACCCCTAAGGTAGGCCCTAGCTAGTCCTATGGGCAAAGTGCTGTGCAGGTAAAAGGTAGGACATGTGCCTTAAGTGTGTGGCATGTCCTAGTAGTGACAAAAAGCCTATCTGGTTTCTCACTGCTGTGAGGCTGCCCTCTCATAGGTTTGCATTGGGAAATCCCTGATATATGTTTCAGTGGTAATTTCTGAAATGAAAGGGGTATTGTGGCCCTGTTTGGTATGTTTGGAATAGTAGTAATAAATCCTGCTTATTGGTGAAAGTGGATTTGTTATTACTATTTTAGAAATGTCACTTTTACAAGTGTGCACTTTTGTGTGCTTATGACTCTTTGTGCCCTGCCAGGTTGTGTATTCACCGTCTGGTTTAGACTGACAGGAGAAGGGGATGCATATTTACTTTAGACAGTCACCACGGGGGTTGAGGTGTGTCCTGCCTTTACTGGGCGACTCAGCGCTGGGCTGAATAGACCTTGGCTGCATTTAGAGTGGTGGGTGGAGTTTCCCTGGCACCTGAATAGGCCTGGTCTGCATTTAGAGTGGTGGGCGTAGTTTCCCTGGCACCTTAATAGGTCTGGTCTGCATTTAGAGTGGTGGAGGAGTTTCCCTGGCACCTGAATAGGCCTGGTCTGCATTTAGAGTGGTGGGCGTAGTTTCCCTGGCACCTGAATAGGTCTGGTCTGCATTTAGAGTGGTGGGAGGAGTTTCCCTGGCACCTGAATAGGCCTGGTCTGCATTTAGAGTGGTGGAGGAGTTTCCCTGGCACCTGAATAGGCCTGGTCTGCATTTAGAGTGGTGGGTGGAGTTTCCCTGGCACCTGAATAGGCCTGGTCTGCATTTAGAGTGGTGGAGGAGTTTCCCTGGCACCTGAATAGGCCTGGTCTGCATTTAGAGTGGTGGGTGGAGTTTCCCTGGCAACTGAATAGGCCTGGTCTGCATTTAGAGTGGTGGAGGAGTTTCCCTGGCACCTGAATAGGTCTGGTCTGCATTTAGAGTGGTGGAGGAGTTTCCCTGGCACCTGAATAGGCCTGGTCTGCATTTAGAGTGGTGGGCGTAGTTTCCCTGGCACCTTAATAGGTCTGGTCTGCATTTAGAGTGGTGGAGGAGTTTCCCTGGCACCTGAATAGGTCTGGTCTGCATTTAGAGTGGTGGGAGGAGTTTCTCTGGCACCTGAATAGGCCTGGTCTGCATTTAGAGTGGTGGGAGGAGTTTCTCTGGCACCTGAATAGGTCTGGTCTGCATTCAGAGTGGTGTGAGGAGTAGCACCTGCTCCTGAATAGGTCTGGTCTGCATTCAGAGTGGTGTGAGGAGTAGCACCTGCTCCTGAATAGGGCTCTGTCTGACTTTCACAATGCTGGCTCCGCCCCCCGTAGTATGTCTGGAGCAAGGGCTTGGGAGTGAGTGGGGGTGTTG
Organism: Triturus cristatus; assembly: GCF_964204655.1. NCBI lineage: Eukaryota > Metazoa > Chordata > Amphibia > Caudata > Salamandridae > Triturus > Triturus cristatus. Next base: position 909,523,940 of record NC_140586.1, read on the forward strand.
TGCACTTCTACAAAAATGCTGGAAGTGGCCCAGAACAAAGACTTTTGAACAATAAGTACAGGGGCAATGACCGCATGATTTTAGACACTGAGTGGGCACATAACTAGACGCTGCTGGCTCTACTGACTGAATCTCTGCCAGAAGGACTGCTGAGCTACAAAGGGACTCACTGGATTGCTTTGATGAGTATTGCCCTGCTGCTAGCCTTCTCCCTGACTCTGTACTACCTGGACATTGCTGAACTGCCAGAAGGAAACACCCTTAATCGCCTCTAGGGTGCTGGCCTCTTTGTTTACTGCTGCCTGCCTTGTGTTCACCCTACCAATGGTCTCCCAGGGGGCCCCGCCTGTGGAGAGTGCTTTTGCTGCCCCTGGCCCCTGCAACCATAGCGCATGGTGAGCACTGAGGCCACTCCTGGTTTATTCCCCCTACTGTGCATTCTGAGTGCTGTTAAGTGGCTTTATCAAGTGCAGGTTGGGTACTTCCTTTTCCGATTGAGAGGGGCTTGGATTGCTTCTCGCATGTGTGCCTTCATGTGTGGATTCCCGTATTCAATTGAAAAGGAGCGCTTGGTGGGCAAATCCTCTACTCACAACTGGGGTTAGTGTCGGCGCTGCTCCCTTTCACCTGGGGCCACCTAGTATGGTGCGAGGATGTCCTGTGAGGCCCCGGGGACCATCCTTGTTGTCTGCACCTCTGGAGGAGGATTGCTGTTGACGAGGGCAACACCGCATTCCCTATATAGAGCAAGGAAACAAACCTGCTGAATTCCCCTGCTCCGGCTGGTGCCATCGTCCAGGTCGGAAGAAACCTTTTAGGCGCTCAGGTCGGATGGAGCTGTATGTCGGCAGCTGCACCACAGTCCTTAGGTGCAGCCGAGACTTGCATTTTTTTTTTACGGTGTGGACCTAACGAGGCCTTGCCACAGGCATCTACCATGGGTGCCCCCCCCACCTTCCTGATAAAACGTACCTGGTGGAGACACCTGTCTCTTGATTCAGCACTACAGGATGGATCCTCGGAGGAGGCCCAGGAGTTTGGAATTACCGCATTTCCTTGTGTATGTGCGCCCAAGCTTCTGCAGCCTACAAGTTGGACTTCGACACGTCCATGGCAACCAAGCCAGCGTACGGGCCATAACTCCGCTATTGGAACGGCAGGTGTGCCATGGTCCAAGGCCCCTGAGGGTTCCAAATATGAACTTACTGCATACTACCTAGTAGAGGCACAGGAGTGAGGTGCCCTATCGCCTGATGATGAATGATGTTGTGGTAATATGCATGGCTGGTGATTGATGTCCCCGCCCTAACTACTGCTGTTTTTGCCCTAATGTTGTGCCCTGCATGATCAGGACAAGCAGTACTGTTATGCTTAGAAACTACATTAGATGTTTAATGATGATGTAAGGTGGTGTAAGGCCTTCTTGGTACATGTGCAACCTATAAAGTGTTTACTTGATTGCACTACCTATGCGGTTATGACCATTGCTTTATGCAAAGTGATTTATGATTTATGATCTAAGTGATGTCATGACAAGTGTCTAGTGGCGCAGTGATTTATGTGATTATGGTCTAAAGTGTTTTATATAAAGGATATTTTTATATAACCTTGTGTGGAGTTTGTTTTTGTGGGGTGCCAGCATGCCACTGGTGTATGTGTGTGTTACACAAACGCTTGGCACATTGCCTCTGGGATAAGCCTGACTGCTCTGCCAAGCTACCAAGTGGGTGAGCTGGGTTTATCTTGTGTGTGTAACTGCCTTACCCTGAATAGAGTGGTGGGTTCAGCCTGGTTTAGGTGTATACCCTAGCCAACCAGAAACCCCATTTCTAACAAATGACCACTCTGTGTTATGAATGTAACAGGGAGTTCTGGCAAAATTCCACCAGCTGTTATGTGGTGGAGATTTTTTCTCGAGATTTGGCATTCCCTTGTGTGATTTTTGGTCACTAGGATTTCTCCAATGCGTGCTGTCATAGGCGGTCATGACTGTTCGCTGGGGAGAAAGCTGCTGCTCGGGGTCTGTAGCCGTTCATTCTGCGTAGTGCTGTTTGGTCTGATTTTTTAGCCCAGAACAAGCTCCCAGCACTAAAAGTCATCGCGACATGCCAAATTCAGTGGAAGTCCATGGAATACTGCAGAGTTTTCATGTTATTCCGCAGAATTCCACAGAGTGAAACTCTGTGAGTTCCACCCGCCCCTAAGTCTGCCATGCCACTTGGGTGTAGTCTTCAATTCGAGAAGTCTTTGAGTGTTATCAGCAGGCATCCTGAATTGTAGCTCTTTTTCTCAGTTCAGCACCACCAGCGGAGTTTTATAAAGCGCAAATTTGACCCGAAGGTATCGGGTATCAGAGCGCTTTACACAAGCACCAGTTGCTTTACATGAGGACACATCATTAATCACACCGGCCTATAGGAACCGGATCCTAGTATGTAAGCCGAGGCCTAACGGGAAGGAGCGGATCCATTTGAATCACGTGACTGTCACGTCAGCCTCTTCTCGGGTCTGTCTAGCAGAACCTTGCGCTCCAGGTAGAGGTGAACATCATTGAGGGAATGGAGAATCACATCTTTCATCTCTGCCAGAGCCGGCCCAGTCCTTGCGCCGAGTCTGCTGATGGGCTACCATCCCTTCCGTAGGGGACCATGGGGCATTCTTCAAGATGAAACTTCACTCTTTAGGGTCTTGCTGGTGGGAGTACTTTTAAGATTGGGCAGTGGTTGAAAACTTTTTCTGGATTTGTTGACGTTGCATGTCTTGTGCAAAACAGAGAGAGCGATGCAGTACGGGCGCTGGCCAGCTCTGGTCTGGGCGAAGGATGCTGATGGAGTCTTTGAAAGGCGCAGTGTCTGCTGCGATGGAGAGGTTTGATGCTCTCCTTCTGGCCGGAGGGGTGCTTTGAGCGGCGAGCAGTGTCAGAGGATTGATACTTTAGTTTCAAACGAGTGAAGCAGTTCATTGACAGGCAGAAGTGATTTGGCAGGGGCTCTTTTTCATTCGCTCGGCTTCCATGATGTTGAGGGAGAGCTTGAGTCTCTACCTCATGTGGATTGAAGCTATTTTGCATAAATGCACTGACCTATGATAGCTTCGTGTGTGATACTGCTTTTTTCAGTCCTGTACTTTCTCTGGCAGTTTTCGAGGCTTACGCTTGACCATTGAAGGGTGGCTGGCTCCAGAGTGACCCCAGTGTGGGTTCTAATGCCCTATTAGATGTCCTGGCTTTTGCCATGTGCCACATTCCCAATAGAGCTGATGTACCTCTAACAAGACATCTTCCGTTCTCTTGGCATGCTGCGGTAGGCATCCTGGGGATTTCGATTATGGAGTTGTTGTACGCAACGGTGGTTGGCCATCAGTTGTTGCTGCTACTATGTTTGGGATGAAAATGACAATATGAGTCAGAGAATTGATCCGTCGCACAATGCTTGGTTCTTCCAGGTTGCTCAGGACATCCCACGAGATTGTGTTGTATTGTCCATACACCAACAGGTTAGAGTGCCTGTAAGGATGCTCGCGCGTGGGGCCTGGATGAAGAGACTGCACATCTGCTCAAGGAAACTGAGAGATGTAGCCTGGCTTGAGTATGATACCTGGGGGCAGGTGAGGACTTGTGATGGGTGAGGCTCATCCTGTCACATGTTCAGGAGAACACTAGGGGACATATTATCAAGGACGGCGTTAACATTATCGCCGCTTTAGCGGCAGAAAACTGCCGCTAAAGCAGCGATAATGGGCTTGATAATATGCCCTTGAGAATTCCAATAGAAGCCCAGGTTGACAACAGAACATGGGCTTCTATGGGAATTCTCCAGGGCATATTATCAAGCCCCTTGTCGCCTCTTTAGCGGAAGTTTTCTACCGCTAAAGCGGTGATAATGTTAACGCCGTTTCTTGATAATATGCCCCTGGCAGTCCAATTTTACCTCCGCGAAGGTGATCTCAACTCTTGAAGCACTTCCCGCTTCCCTATTTCATGGCTCATGTTTTAAGCGGGAGGAGGGGGTGTGGGGGGGGGGGGGGGAGGGGGTTTGAAGGGGGGAGAGGGACGTTTCAGCAACAGTCATCATGGATGCCTCTAGGATGTAGAATTGTAATCCAGACTCATCCTGACATGGTTCGGGTCCTGGAGGAATCCTGGACCAGTTCTGAATTACTATCTGCATCTTCCACATTTTCAAAGACTTCAGATTCACCCGAGACATTCGTAATAAGGATAGAAAGAGGCGAGCGTTCATTTTGAGGTTCCTCAGCACAGATTTTAAGTCTCTTTTCTCTGCTCCAAGTAATTTCTTGTTGAGTTTGACTAGGTATGAAATAATTTAGCCTATTTACTGCTGTAAACTTGGATCATATAATGTCCTGCTGTTTGGGTCATCTTCCGACTCTCTTCTCCTATGAACTCGCAGCTGTCTCTGTGGGGTGGGGGTGGGAAGAAGTCCTTCCTTGAACCCCAAGTAGGTTTACAATGATACATCGTTTTATAATTTAGTCGGCGAAAGATGGCTCGCCCTAAATGCAGATTAAATTGAACCGCCCTAGACTGTGTGTGGCGAGAGGATACAGATGGGGCCCTACAGCCGGGGCCACACAGCCGGGGCAGGGCACCACTGTAGTGAAACACCACAGAGAACTGTCGAGAGGAGCCCACGGTGCTGAGAAGATGCTGCTGGCAGGACCCCACCCACACTGCTGGAGTCTTACAACCTCCACAGGGCGCTGTAGGAGAACGCAACAACCCCGGAGCATATGAAACTGACTTCAAACAGGTCCCTATCGGGCCCTATATTGATGTCCTAACTGTACAGGCAAAAACAAAGATCGATTTATCCACTATTCCATAAATTACTCTAAACACCCTTAAGGTAATCCATGTCAGCTCTACACTCCCTGTTTAAATTCCATGGGGCTTATTTACAAGCCCCTTGCAACACTTTTGCGTCATTTTTAATATGGGAAAAGTGACTTATGGGTGGGGCAAGGCGCTTGTAAATAAGCCCCCATGTGTTTTACTTTCTCTTGCATTGCCTAGGAGTATGTACTTTTCCAGATGCTGTGTCTGTAGTTTTCTTTTCCACGCAGCGTGTAACTCTTCTATGGTGTGAACTAAGTCGCTTCCTGCTGTCGAACTCTGGAGCTGATGCAGGCGCTTTACACATCCTTAGCATAGCATAGCATCGTGGGAGCGTCTCACAGTGCATGTCAGTAGCTCATAAAGGAGGTCAGACTACGTGCTCATCCAATCCCTGGACTCTCTGCAACCACACAGAGCAGTGGTCCCATATGTACTTATTATAGTTAAGGGAAAGTGTATTAAGATATCTATAGGTGCCAACATATGAACAGCACCAAAGAAAAAGCCAATGCAGTGCTTACAGGTGGCTGGGTGGAGTGTGTGTGTGAAGTGTGGTAAAGTGAAAGAGAAGAAAGGAAATTTGCATAGAACAGAATGAACAGATGTGGTGAAAAGGAAAGAGGTGACCTGTGAGATATGCAGATGGAGGATTTCAGAAGGGGACACAATGTGCAAGAGTCTAGCAGAATCCAAGACTGCAGGAGTGAAGCCGACAGCCCGGAGGCCAGCAGCCCTTCCACAGGCCTTAGTACCGAGGGCTAAATCACAGGCAAATATTTCTAGAATTGAACATTTTCTTTTCTAATCTTTCACTACAAAATCATTGTGGTTCCTTGTTTACTTGAAATTCCTAACAAGAGCTGGCACGGCTAAGAGGCCTGGCTTGTTTTAAGCATATGTCCATTGTTGTGTTATATGTTTGGAAGCAATAACAGAAAACTGGCAGAGTGGCATCACAATACTGCCCAGGTGGCATGCTGTGTAAAGAACAGAATGTTTGCTTGCATGTTTTTAGCTGCTCCATTATTTACATATCACGCCTCTTGGAAATGATTCCTAGTTAAACGTCTTAGGCCATGTCTATATTAGAGAGTCCCACCTTTTTCATCTAATTGAAAGCACCGCCCACATGAGTATTCCAGCAGAGTCTTCTGACACCCAAACCACCCAGGGGGGTGACACTGCCATGTACATGTATGTCAGTGCATTCAATTTCCCTGACCTGGGAGTAGATCCCTAATGTTGTGCTCTGATGCGCATGTAAGCCATGAGCAGTGTCATGCACATGTATGTCAGTGCATTCAATTTCCCTGACCTAGGAGTAGATCCCTAATGTTGCACTCTGATGCGCATGTGAGCCATGAGCAGTGTCATGCACATGTATGTCAGTGCATTCAATTTCCCTGACCTGGGAGTAGATCCCTAATGTTGTGCTCTGATGCGCATGTGAGCCATGAGCAGTGTCATGCACATATATGTCAGTGCATTCAATTTCCCTGACCTGGGAGTAGATCCCTAATGTTGTGCTCTGATGCGCATGCGAGCCATGAGCAGTGTAACGCGGTGATGGCGGTCCTGAGAGTGGACATGCTCGCGGCGCTGCTCTGGGCCACCCAGCAGAGCTTCATAAGGGAACGGATTGGTTGAAAGTGTCAAGGGCTGTAATCTGTGAACACTAACCCGTTGCCGTGCTGCAGCGCTTCCTCCATAGGAGCGGAGGAGCGTCACCCCCCCCCCCCAAAGCTGCACTGGAAGCGTGAAAAATAAAATAGTAATACAATTATTTTATTACCATTTTATTTTTGACTCTTTACCAAATAGAGTGAGGGGGCCGGGCCAGTGCATCACAGCTGCTGATTGACAGCAGTGAGGAGTGGCTAGTTCAGTTTGAAGTGCGCATGCCAGTTTGGCCGGCTATCTTGCTACGGATAGCCCGACATATGCAATTCAGATCTCTGCAAGCCGAGCTGTCTTAGACAGCTGGGTTGAGAGCAGGCCTAGGCCTCTAGAGCTTTTCAGAGCACTGAGCCAGCCCATTCGAGCCAATCCAGATCCTTCTCTCGTATTACTTAACATTGTTAACAGCATGAGAGCTGCGTCTGGATTGGATGGCAGTGTAGTAAGTTGAACTTATATTTACCTCTTGAAAGCTGTTACTAGCTAGTACTGTAACTGCTCCAGGCGCTATAGCAGTGTGCTGCGTTCCTAACACAGGCACTCGTACTATAGCGCTTCTCACCTTTGATCCCTGAAAGCGAACCACGCATTTACGTGAAGGTGAAATGTTGGAGAGGTAGGTGCACTGAGCATAAGGCTGGAAACACTTCAAAACCTTGAGAGCTGCTAATCTGTTGTACAGAGAGCCCCTCCATCACTCAGTAATCAATCGAAAGTGGCCTCCCACATTGAGCTGTGTGACCTTGTCCATCAGTGGGGTAAGATGTGTGTTGGACAACATAAGTCAATAATATTTTTTCTTCTTGTCATATGCTCTTTTAGCGGTTTTTCCTCAAATACCGTTTCCCAGATAAAGCTGTATTAAAAACGCATGTGTAGAGAACATTGTATAGGACACGCGTCAGAGAATAAACCGTTGTGTTTGCACAGCTTAGTGTGGAGATGGGAGGCAGTTTACAGAAATAAGGATACACAGGATGCATAGGTGCTAACTAGGAGATGGGTGGGCGCAGCGGTGAAAAGAAGTGCCCAGCCTGGAACACTGTGCACCTTAAGGGGCATGTTTACATGCCCCCCCCACCACCACCACCAGAGCCTCACTTTTTTTTTATGCTCTGGTGGCGCACAATGCTGACCCATATATACAAGGCCACGCAAAACCACCCTGCGTGGCTTTTCATGGCCTTATAAATATGGCCCCCTTTCACTCATTACTCTGCATGAAAGGGGCGTTCCATGTATTTTTGCTGTTGATGTTTCCAGGGCCGGACTGGGAACCAAAACCGACCCTGGCAAAGATCTCGGCTGCCCCACCCCCCCCCCCCAGGGGCTGGGGTGCGGCCAGGCTCTTTGCCAGGACCGGTTTTAGGCGGATTTTGTTACAGGGACGATTTTGCAGCTATGCTGCAAAAATGGCCCTGTACCAAAGACGGCCCCAGGGGCCCAAAACCGGCCCACACCCGTGCGGCCCATCGGGGACTTGCTTGTTGCCCGATACGGCAAAACAGAAATGCCATTACAGGAATAATTAACAGGCACATTTCTAAATGGAGTGCCACAGACTGAAATGCACCTGTTCTTGTTGGACAGTGGTTTTGTACCTGTTTTTTATTCATTGTCCAGATTTAAACTAATCGGTAACATTGACAATTAGTACTAAATTTACATCGAATTCTCCGGTCTTTCTTATTGTTTATAAATAGTTTATAATTACAGCAAGACAGAGTGGGAATTTCACAATGGCGTGATCTTAGCACACTCTTTCCGGCATATTATAAGTCCTGTTTCCCTGTGAGTGACCAGATAAGCCAAAGTCACGCACACTCTGTAGTTAACATTCAATACGTGCATAGTCCTATTTCCATACCAATGACGAGTTACGTAAAACAATCACGCGTTTAAACAACTCGTATATAAGGAGCAACCATGTTGCAAGTCGGGATACCGTCGAATGAAACCAGGACGCGGAGCATATAAAAAAAGAGGTATGTGGAATCTAGGTCTTAAACTAAGGGACTAATAGACATAACGTGGAGCCTCATAACTGGGGATTTTCCAAGATAAATTCAGACTGAATCTTTACCTGTATCGCCGGGCGTTAAGAAAATCGGCATCAAGTAAACTATAAATGTAAGTAATATTAAGTCTGTTATGCGGCTATAAGTTTGAATCTTTAAAACTAATAAAGCGAGGTTGGTCACCGAGTGTCTCTTAAAATGGACTATGGTGAATAATATATAGATGTAAGCTTATGTTTGCGGGACAATACTAGACAGGAATTGAATTATATGTCTATATTTTGTTAACTAGGAGGACTGAACTTAGCCTTAGAAGGAGAAAAGATATTGTCATTACAAGCTATAAATCGAAAAAGAGCTATCATGGATACAAGATAACGGGATAAAATGGATTAAGGTATGTGTGTTTTAGATCATACTGGTAAATTAAGATGGTTACTGTTAGGAATTTATATTAAATGAAAATAGATTTAATTAACAGTCAGTAAAGATAAAAAAATCAAATATCTTGCACCGTTTTTAAGAATACCACCTACCAAACATGATAGAGCAAATACGGAAATCAGTGGGTAAATTATATATCTCTTTAGTGAAGACACGTATCTAATATAGATTTACAATAAGCTGTGAGAGTATAATACATATACGTATATATTTAAACCTTTAGATTCTACTACCTCCCTGAAGACACGATAGAAATGGTAACTCTGTGCCATATACATTCTAGTATTGGAAGCAACATGGATGTTCAGATCATCACCTAATAACAAGAGAGTGACCCAAGATTGAGTGAAAGTTAGGCTACGAGAAATACCAATTAATCGGCATTCTAATCGTGATACATATATGTATCTTTCTTGTTTTTAAATCAGTTTTGGTATACATCATTGAAAAGCGGAAGAACATAATTTGAACTCCACTTATTATCTGAAATTTAGAGCGTGAACATCAACATACAAAAGGGTTAGTATAATTTCGTTGTGTGCGGATAAACCGAGAATATCAGACTTTTCTCCCTAAAGATATAATAGACATATGTAGACTTGTCACTATCTAGGAAATCTTTGACTTCAGATATTAGCTTATAACCATTGGAACTAAGGGATCTAAGCAATTGCAGGCACTTACTTTGTTGAAACATCTTCTTGCCAGATATAATGGTAGATTTTTGATTCCATCATAAGAGTGTGAATTTCAGTTGAGTTTAGAGGCTATGGATTGGATCTGTTAATTTTTCATATGTTAATACCTTCATGGTTTTGTAAATGAAAAATGATTGCTATATTGACTCCCAATTTTTTAGATTGGTTTTAATAAATATATGTTTCTTTTGCTATTATTTTTACATATAGTGTAAAATCAGAGCGGGCTCCTGACGAAGGCCTAGCCGAAACGCGTTGTTGTCAACCGACCGCCTTTGTGTACATCCATCGCCCATAAAACTAAGTGTCAATCAATTACCTATATGTTCATTATTTGTTCATAGTGTATAAAATTAGGAACCAATACTCTTGCACTGTTTTCTGTAATTTGTCATTGTTTTCAAATGATTATTGAAGCAAAACTATAGCAAAAGAAGTGAGGAATCATTATGGTAGTACAACCATGCACTGTAAATTTAGTAGGAAAAGTCAATCATGTTTTGATAGAATTCATATTTAACATATTGTCATTGATTTATGTGCATATGATTAATATAATAATATAGTGAAATATTGTTATCTGTGATTGTACATGTTTATGGAAAGAAAATATTTACAAAAAGAAAAAAAGAGTGAAAATGAAATCTAAGAAAATATTTTATATTTTAAATTGATTAAAAAAAATATATCATAGACATATCAGTTTGTTTGTCTTACTATATGTATACACATGGTTGTCAGGCATGCATGTTGAAATTCTATGAAATTTTGTGATATCCTGATCTAATTGGGAGTTGATTCGCAACTATTGTGCACCTTACACTGAGCCCGGTGTTCACCTTTTACCATATTATTTTATTCATTGTTCGCCTGTCCACCCTTGCCACCTCTAACCCCATGTGGGCCCAGATGTGACACTCTTTTGGGGCCCAGACAGTGTTCAGGAAATGAGTGTGTTTGTTGGGGGGCAAGGGGAGAGTGTGCAATTGTGCCACTGTGCGAGGAGCCAGAAGTGGCATGCACCAGTGTAAGGAAGCAGCCCCTTAACTCCGACAGGAAATGCCATCAGAAACGTAGAGATGAGGGTTAGACTGGCACACACGACAGCAGGATGGAAAAGCAGCGGTCTCAGAGAAGGAAAGCAAATTTCATTGAAAATAGAATCAAGGAAATAGAGGCAGCTGAGCGTCCAAGACCCCTAAGCAAGAGCAAGCTGAGGGCACCGAGGCAAGTTATACTTGTTAAGAGCAATAGAAAAATATAAACTCATACAGGGGGTGGGTTCATTTGTTAAAGAATTGTTTTAAATATGTAAAGTCTGTTTTGGGCTGCACTAATTTTCAGGATGTTGCTACTATATGTATTGGTTTTCTCTTTTTTTAAGGTGCCTCTATGCCAGGCATCCTGTGCAGAGACCAGATGTTGCATAACGTCCTGAGCTGCCGACTTTAGAGCTGGGCAACCGGGTTAGAGTCTCAGCTCAACATACCATAATTCTGGGCAAATCACTTAGAGACAGATGTACGACCATTGAATTTTGCAACTTGCAATTTGTGACAAATAGCTAGTCGCAATTTGCAAGTCGCAAAAATCAAATGTACGTACCCACTGTCCCCCAAAATTGCGACTCGCAAATGACTCCCATCGCAATTTAGCGAGCAGGCAAATTGCGACTCGCTTAGTGCAAGCAGATAGCATACACGGCTGAAAAGGGTATTTTGCATGAGCACCTAGCGTACGCGGCTGAAAATAGCATTTTGCATGCGCAAATAGTAGCGAGGTCGAATAAAAAAAAAAAAAAACACTTCCTGTGAGAGCAGAAGGACCCCAAACCAGGAAGTGGTGTCCCTGGAGAATCCGGATCAAAAATTGACAGCACATGGCAAGGTGCAGCAGCACAGTCCAACACTGCAAGCCAGCCAAGCACAGTCAAGCAAGATGTGCAGCAAGTCCAGTGAGAAGGCAGGGAAAGAGAGGCTGCGCAAACTCAGATTCTCTGAGAAGGAACTGGACATATTGACTGAAGAGTGCTGCAACAACCACGAGCAACTGTTCAGTAGCTCCTCACATACTGTACCAGAAGCAGAGAAAAGGCGAATCTGGCGAGATATACAGCTGCGTATAAATGCCCTTGGTGTGGCTAACCGATCCTTGGATGATATTAAGAAAAGGTGGTGCGACCTGCGTTCCAGGGCCCAGGAGAGCATGGCAGCACAGCTGCGTGCAGCACAAGGAACAGGGGGACCCTCGACACATCTCAACCTCCACCACCCCCTGGTAAGTGTGAAATGTGCGCCATATTAGTATGTCTAACAAAAGCCAGCTCCCCACATGCATGCCCCATACCCAGACCCAACTGCACCTACATGCTCCATCTACATTATCCAAAAGTCACAGTTAGTGCATTATGGGAAATATAGTAAGTGACATAAACAGTGCAGTCAGGGACTGACATGAGTTGTCAACATAGTACCAGCATTGAGATAGTGACTCAGAACATTTTATTTCCCCTTTTGTCACATAGATTCACCTCTGGGAGAAGAGACATGGGGAGATGTGACTGATGCACAGCAGGAGCAGGTCCAGATGGAGGAAGGGCAGGATGATCCAAGTTGTTCACATGTCCTGGGAAGTGCTCCAGCGTATGACACACCAGCAACACAGCAGCAAGCACCATCCCCTCGCACTCTGGGCGAAAGGGTCTGGGTTCAGCATCCGACACAGCAGTCAGGAAGGTGGCTTCAAGCTTGGATGCACATGCCACCCACACCAGAGCAGGCACTCAGTCTGCGTTTGGTGGTTGGAGCAATCCATGTTGAAGGTTCAGCACCTGCTACAAAAACAGATCAGGCTGATCAATTCAAAGTTGACCCACGGGTTCCTTAACATCATCCAACAAATGGCTGACAACCAGGCCCGCATTGAGGGGAAATTTGATGCCCTTACAGGGGCTATTGGGCAGCTGTGCACTGAGTTGAAAGAGGAGAGAGTGCAACACAGGCAAATGGAGCGCAGCAGGGCACACAGAATGCACTCCATGACCAGGGCAATTGGTAGGTTGGCAACATCTACAGAGCAACACACCAAGCGCACCCTGGCTCTGCAGATAGAAATGAGCCACTACAGTGGTGAGGTTTCAAGGGGGCTGCAACAATTTACAGCTGTAGTTGAGTCAATCCAGACTAACATGGGCGCTACTGGAGGAGCCACAGAGACAGCTGACAGCGAGGTGTCCAGCCGCAGCAGTGTCTCTACTGCAGATACACCAATGCAGTGGTGAAGCAGCAGTCGACAGCCAATAATCCCACGTGCCAGATCTCCACATGCTGGATGTAGAGGCAAAAAATAATTTGTTGTGTAGAAAAGTGCCTGTTCTCATTTTTTTGGTGGTGCAGTAACCACATGATATTTCTACTTTCATTTGGTTTTGTGAATTGAGCTAGACAGGTTGTCCTGCATTGTCCATTGGCATGCCCTTCAAACAAATGGAAATTTAATTTGTCGGATTAACTTTTTGTGATGTCATTTGTTGTGTGGAGACTGTGAATGGTAATGATGTACCTCGAAAAATAATGTCTGGCTATGTGGTCCCTGCGCCTTCTCCCCTCTGCGGCTGAGCTTCCCTCGTTTGGCTGTTGTACTGGTGGGCCAGGGTCTTCATATCCTGAGTCTGAATCAGACACCTCCATGGGCAAGCCACACCTGCAGGCATGTGTGGAGTATGGCACAGGTTACCACAATTTTACAGACTGTCTCAGGCACACACTGCAAGGCCCCGCCACTCTTGTGAAGACACCAGAATCGTGATTTGAGGATGCCAAATGTACACTCAATGACTGACCTGGTGCGCCTATGTGCCCTGTTGTACCGCCTTTCAGGTTCATTGGTGGGGTACCGGTATGGTGTGAAGATCCATGTACGCAGTTGGGGAGATTCATGATGGTGAGACAACATGCAGACAGACAATTAAGTGCAAATACATTTCACTGTCGGCATGGCGATTCAGTACCTAGTAGGTACCCTTCATCAAAGTCACCTCTTCCTAATTTCTGGTATATGCCACTGTGTCTTAAGATGTATGAGTCACGGGTGCTTCCAGGATATTTGGTAACAATGTCTGTGATGATGTTGTTTTTGTCACATACGACTTGGATGTTGAGGGAATGTGCGCTTTTCCTTTTCCGGAATATGTATTCTATGCCTGAGGGTGGACATATGGGCACATGGGTCCCATCTATGCACCCTACGAACTGTGGAAAACTTGCTATTATATAAAATTGCATTATTGTATTTTCAAGTTCCTCATCATTCCTTGGCAGGTAGATGTGTTGATGGATGAGGTGTAGCATGGCATCTAGGAAATTGTGGAAGAAACGCAAAAGTGCACGCTACAACACACCTCTGGCCACTGTAATGACATCTTGGAAGTTACCAGTGACCAATAGGTGGAGGGAGCACAACACCTGCACATGTGTGGGGATTGCATTGCTGCGCATTGTTCTGCTTTCCAATTGTGGCTCCAAGCTGTCTATGAGGTCTAGGAGGACAGTGCTACTCAGCCTGTACTGGTCATAAATCTCTTCCTCTGTCTTCTCAAACAATGTCAGCCTGACTCTGAAAATCCTCTCCTGTCTCCGCCTCCTCTGCTGAGCAGTCAGTATCCGCATCCTCCTTGCTATCACGTACAGGGCAGCCATTTCAGAAAGATTTCAGATGCATTCTGGGCCTATTTTTATAGGTTGGGCCTGTTTGCCACCTGGTTCTGATTCGTGGTAATTTGCATGCACAAATGGGCCAATTTGCAAGTTTTCGATATTTACGACTGCTCTGTGCATTGTGATTTACGACTCGCAAATTGCGAATCGCTATATTCTGAATGAAAAAAAAGTCAAATTTTTTGCGAGTTGGTATTCGTTCGCATCGCAGTTTGGGGATTTGCGAGTGCCTTTCGTACAATGCGCATGGCTATCTTTGCATGCGCAAATCAGTTTGCGACCAATTTTGCACTCTCTAAATGGTCATACAGCTGGCCCTTAATCTCCCCGTGCACAACAAAATGAATGTGTCCTTGTGTAATGTAACTGGTACCCATGTGAAGCACTCCAATACCCTGGGGTCAAGTTAGCTCTATATAAAAAGGCAAATATATTGGCCAAGCTAAGCAATACATAAGGGGACAATAGGCAAGAGGAGACATTAACAGAAGAGCCATGCTTCCAAGGCTGTGCGAAAGGAGGGTAGTAAACATTCGGCACGTTCAGCCATGGCCCAAGAGATGCTTAGATGTATTTATTAGATGGTCCATGTCCCCTTTTTAAAAGTGTGCAACATGTGTATACATGGGCCCTGCCATTCTCAATTTATAAAAGGTTTTTTCTTTGTGCCACACTAATTCCATATGTCACTGACCGCCACTGTTAGACTGTGCAATCCTGTAGGGCAAAATCGATGCACAGAGCCTGACTCTCACCTCCTCTGCTGGACTGCCCAGCCCCAAAGCTGTATCAAAGCTGAGTCACTCCCACTGGGGGAAAAGGGTATGGGAATTCAAAGCAGCCCTGGCGATTTTGTTGGACCAGCCCCTGGGGGGTGGGGGGAGAATGGGGTGCAAGTGTAGAGCACTGCTTCTTTTGTTACTGGAGGCTGATATATCAGCACTGCTGCAAAACCGGCCCCCTGTAACAAAACCGGCTCCCACCGCAACAAAACTGGCCCCCTCCCTTCCAGCCTACCAGGGAAACACCCAGTGCCCAGTACGGCCAGTCTGGCTCTGACCGCTAGTGGTCTTGACCCCAATGCAGTATGTCGCCCTTCCAGTGAAGGTGATGACCGTGTGTTACTAAAGGCAGACAAACCCATGAGTGAAATGTGACTATAAGGCCATCCTGATCCCAACTACCCCACTGCCATGTAAGGTTCTAGCCTACCTTAACATTCCATTACCCCTGCTTTCACTATGCTGTAAGTCTGAACTCAAGGTCCTCTGGCCTCTGCTTTTCTGAGGAAAGGTAAGTCTCATCCGTAATTAAGAAATAAAAAAAGAACTACATCACAAATAACCCTTTGCGTTGTGGTTGTGCCAAAAAAGTGTTGCATCCACAATGCAAAACGTTAGTAAATCTTCCCCATAACGTCTTCCGCACCTGTATAACATCTGCTCCTCACTCCGCTATCAATGCAGGTGGACAGGAGCGGGAACAGCAGCACGCAGCACGTCCCCAAACCTATAGTGATAGCTAGAAAGAAAACACATTTTGATTTCTCCTCAGCCTTCCTCCCCTCTTGCAATGCTCAGTGTTCTGGCCTTGAGGCGCGAGCGCGGCGCAACAAAACACATCTAAATAAATACATAAATGCAGCATCCTTCAGCGGATTCTCTGAACATCCAAAGAATCAATCTCTTTCTGCAGCGAAAGCGTTGAGTGCGCGTGAAGCGTCCCAGAGAAAATGGTTGGCGAGCGGGCATCTTGCATGTTAGCAGACAGGATCATGCTGTTAAGGTATTGTGTTTGCGAACAGTGCACGCCCGCCGCAATAAAGCACTGTGGGGCATATTTACAAGCCCCTATTGCCACCACAAGATCACTTTTAAAGACATTGTGGCAGCGATACGGCTTCACCTTATCTACAAGGCAGCGTTAAGCCACCGCAACACCCATTGATTATGACGTTGCCCCATATTTGCAAGGGTGGTGTAAATATGCGGTAGCGCCAAAATTAAGACCTGAAAACCTGGTCTTACCCTGGTGCAAAACATTTCTCCTAGTTTTTGCTGTTTCCATGTGTGCTGCGTTGTGCAGCACACATAGAAACAGCAAAACACCCTTGAATGTTTATCTGAAGAAAGGTGTCCCTTTCTGTCCATAAACAATCATTTAAACAAGTATTTGCAATGCAACGGTCTCGCCTTTAGGATCTTAAAAGCCATGCAGCACATTATCCTGGGTGTTTCATTAACTCTTCTCGTTTAGCCTTACACAAGTGCTATAACCGGATAAAAAGAGCATTTGTTCTCAGTGGGGCACCATGGAAAGAGGTTAAGGTAACTGTTAGTCCCAAACAATAAAGTTTTACAAAAACCAACATGCATTGACAAAGCTAATGCATTGACAAAGTCAAAAGGCTGTCAGCATAAGTCGGACCAGCTAGCTTTGCAAATGCGCAAAAGTAACAATATCCACCATGGGAGTTTATTTTTCTGAACAAAACATAGTGTGGCGAGACGGCGTTTTAAACTTGGCGCCCACTCAGCAAGCTTCACTGTCGTGAAGGGAAACGCCATGTGGCTGTTCCCTTCCCTTCTAGGCTGAAAGATCCCTGCCATGCAGGCAGGTATTTCTAAATATAGCAAACGGTCCCCCATGAGGATGATGGAGGGCATGAACTGTGACACCTTTGATGCCGAGTGTCTACGTAAAGTGCATAATCCTTTGGGAGGTAGGACAATCAGGATGGCCAGATGTATGGATCTTTGGGGACAGGGCTGGACTGGCTACCAGGCGTTTTGGCATGCTACCAAACTGGGGGCTGATGTCACTGCGGTGGGGGCTCATTTCATTGATGGAGACCTGTGTGTGCTTCGAAATAAACAAAGCAAAACGAATTTCGTTCAGCACACAAAGGTCCCCATCAGTGAAATCAGACCCCAGCTCGGCAGCATGCCAAAACACCCGGTAGCCAGTCCGGTCCTGTTTGGGGAGGTTTGGTGTCACAGAATGGTAGGAATGAACATTTTGAGGGGGATTACCCCACTGAGCTATTTCAAAAAGATTAAAAAGATTCAAATTAAATATATTATAATCATCGCTTTAAACAGCCATGCTCACACAATCATAAAAAGCAACTACAAAACCACAGTTGATATGTTTATAGTGCTTAACAGCGGCCAAGGAAGAGCGGATTTTTGCGGTGCACGCTACAGTGCGGCACTTGTTCCTTACACACGTTGACTTCAAGTTCGTCTGGAACCAAAAATCCCCTGCTATATATAACTGTCTTTGACCTAATTTTGCCTGTTTGTCCAAAACTAACCCTGGGCGCGACACTACGCTTCGCCCACGTAGTGTACGTAGCGCTGCCTGCTTCGCAGTTTTCGAAGTAGGCGAAGCAGGCAGCGCCTACGCACACGCGGGGGTGAAGCGTAGCTGCCTGCCGCCCACCACCCGCCTCCTGCCCGCCCTACTTTTAAAAGATAACATACATTTATAATAAAGCAAATTAAAAGGCACTTACCTGAAGCGCGGCGTCTCCGGGGCTCCCTCTTCCTGGTTTTCAACTTTCCTGACAAATGCGCATGCGCTGACGCCCGCGCATGCGCATTTCTTGCGAGAAATGCGCGGGCGTCCGCGCATGCGCATTTGTCAGAAAAGTTGAAAACCAGGAAGAGGGAGCCCCGGAGACGCCGCGCTTCAGGTAAGTGCCTTTTAATTTGCTTTATTATAAATTTATGTTATCCTTTAAAAGGAGGGTGGGCGGGAGGCGGGTGGCGCGTAGTGGGGCTATGCGAAGCACGTAGTGTGCGTAGATTCGGGCACACTACGTGCTGCTTCACGTAGCCCCACTACGCCCACTACGCCACCCTTATCCAAAACCTGCTTTTGCCACTCCCCAAAAGGTGCCTTGCTTTCCTCTCCAATCGTCAGTGACAGCAACACCTTCAGCTAAGTGTTACATCAGCCCGCACCTCCATTACACTCTTATAAAGCTACAGATATGGGCTGTGTGCTTGGTTAACAAAATAAACAAGCACTGGCAAACACGAGTGTTGATCTGTTAGCTTTTTCAAAATATTTATCTGTAAATCATCGTTTTAAAACAAGGAAAGAGATGTAGCTTTTAAATATTTTAATCCAACATTTTAAAGTACCTATCCTGGAAATATTTCAGTGGTAAATCAAAACTGGGGCACAGGGGCTTTTAAAAAAACACCAAGAAAAGAAGATCTACATTTCCTGACTCCCATGACTCTCCCAGCTTCCCATGTCACTTTCCCGGTTTCCTGCTTCTAGAACCTGTACTTCTGTTTCCTCTACCAAGTAGGGCCCGAGGTCTGCTTGTGCTCCAGGTTGTCCTAACCTGTCCCACAATCTATTCCACAAGACATATTAGTGTTCATGCCCATTTTTTAAAGTTTTATATAGCGCGTACCCGACCTAAAGGTACTGGAGCCCTTTACATGAGCACCAGTAACATTACAGAAGGGTACAATCATTTTTTGTAGGCAACAGGAGATGAACTGATTTGCCGAGACTAAATAAGATGTTGAGCCTGATGGAGCAGGTAGTGCAAAATGTTGTATACCTCCTCTATTTTTGCATGAAAACACTAATGATATAATCTATTAATTATAATATTATTGAACGAGCGTTGCATGAATAATAATCAACATCATTAATACTTAAAGTACATGTGAGATTTGCTTTTTGCATGGCTAAATAACCTTTATAACTAAAATCTGTACGCATATTAATAATAGTATATGTGGTAATAGACTACTGCATGATATATGTTGCTTTGTGATGTTGCACCCTCGTGTTGGATCAAAAAAGGTGAATATAATGGCTTTAAATGTCGCTATTTGCTAGATAAATACAAACACATAGAGGGATTAGTAAGGGGTTAACATTAGAATCACCATTTCTATGTATTAATTACTCTTTTGTGTTTGTTTCGCTTAAGTTGGCATCTGGGCCTAAATCCAATATGGCCACTGTCACCACACGCCGAAGGGGCCACTGTCTCGTGAGGCGCGGAATCAATTGCGCATGTGCGAGTGTGTATCCTGAACCTCTTGGCGACCTTTGTACAACATGTCCCCGGTCAAGGATATGGAACGGGACATTCGCCAAGACAGGGGAACAATCAACCCTACAGAAAACCGGAACAAGCCGACTCTTCGCTGACAAATGACCTCACCCCTCGAACTGTACTGAAAATCTGGGAATATAAATCATACGATCCCTACCAGCCAATCACGACTGTCCTAAAGATAAAAATGGTATCTTCTTCAACTTGCTTTGATTGTAAAAGAAAGATAGAATAGAAAGGGGGGGGTCGTTCGTTGTTCGTTGGTCGTTCGTTGATCGTTCGTGGGTTGGTCGACTTCTTCATTATTTTTGGAGAGAGCTCGTTTTCCACCTTCATTGTGACGCCTTTCCTGATGATCCAGATGCTGCCCGACTGCTTGATGACAGCAAACTTTTTCTAAATCTATGAACTATGATCGATGCTTGCACGATTTCTGGTCCTTTAAGAAATTGGGACTGTAACGTGCTGAGCAAAGAACTTTGAGCTTTGGCCTGCTTTTCGGACAATTTACGACAAAATTTGGTTATGCAGAGCCAATGAATTAGAGGACTTCAAATAGCCAGATTAGGTAAATATGATGTTCTGCGATTTACCTGAATTAATCTGGAAATTCTAAACTTTGACGAGACAAATGCAAATATAAATCATTATGAAAATTTAGATACAAAAATATTGATTAACTAGAAATAATGAGTTTGTGGTTTTTCATTAAGAAAGTTAAGGATTCTGAGTCTTAAAATGTATTTTAGCTGGTTCTAAATTACCATCAACCAATCCAACTAATTTGGTCCATTCGACCAAGTGGGAGGAGTGCCTTGATGTTTAGGAGTAGGAATCTATAGGCGAAGGATGTTAATGTATATTTTGTAAAATAACTTTTCTCTCCCTATAGGTTATAAGGTGTTCCCCCCACATGTCCAGCGCTTGAATTACTCATCCCTCCTGTGTGTGCAGACTCGTGAGAGAGACGTGTGAGTGTTGGTGTTATGGGCCCCACCAATGACTGTGTGTGTGAATGAGCTAGTGTGACGTCGGGTCTGCGACGCCGGGGGGGGGTATCGGTAAATGTTATTCCCCATTTCCTCCCAGTCTTGCGCTGGATCAAGCCGACGCCAAGACTCAAACCTGGATCCCCCAGGTCCAAAGTCAGCAGCTCTGGCTATTAAGTGACACCCTCTCCTCGTTTTGTACCGAATACCATGATCTGTGCACCAATCCCATAACGTTCTCACCCCAAAAAACTGAAGTATTTTTCCTTCGAAAGTGAACTAAGACAAAAAAACTTTTCATTTACAAAGTCTGACTTCTGTGGACACAGGATGCACCTTCAGTCATCAGGACCCACCGGGCTCATGTACTTAGGAATTGAAGGTCGGGCATCAGCCAGGATGGATAAGGGATTGGCCATCGTTTTCTTCCGTTCCACTATGCCTACTGAAAACATACATGGCTACGAAAAGCGAGGCTGGGAAGGGAAGGGCTAAAACAGCACAGACACCGTTGAGTCCAAAATCATTGCAACACCGCAGTTAATAAATGCAAATGAACGGCACCGCATGAAAGGGGCTACAGCAACACTAACACAGATACCATTGAGCCAAACATCATTGCAGCACTGTTAATAAATAAATAAAAGCGCATAGAAGTATGCACCAAAACTGTGATGCCCGCAATAACACAATGCTAAAGAACGGCATGAGGAAGGAAGGGAGGGAGGGGCTAAAAGCAACTCTGACAGCGGCGAGCCCAAAATGACTGCTGCGCACTTAATAAATAAAACAAGGGAATGAGTTTGCATGTATTCACAGTAATGTACGTGAAACATTTGCGTTCTGGTTTTTATTATTGTGAAATGAAGCCGCATTACTGTAGATAGTTTATCAGCATCAGCCTGAGGCAAGAGAGCCCGTGGTTTGTGTCTCAGGAAGCTCCAGGTGTTAACTCGCAGCGGAGTTTAGGGTGTCAGGGCGGGATGAGCGACTTTGATTTGCCTCTTTCTGGGTGTGCTCAGGGAACAGGCGTTAACTTTGCTTTTTGGCGAAGAGACAAGAGGGATGCTGTGAACACACCCCAGACAAAGCGCGTCTTGTTATCACTGCCACCCATAATACCTTTTCTAATCGAAGCGCTCTCTGCTCCGGGGGCGCTGGTTTCGTTGGGATGGGAGGCTGCGGCAGTCCTGTGGATGGAGAGTGCACCCAGTCAATTAGGCGCGGCTAGTCCCTGAAGGCCATTTCAATGACAATGCGCATGCACGCAATTACACACATGCGCATTGAAACTGCAGCTGAAAAAGGCATGCATTGAAGACAAAGTGCAGAATGCGGTTGCGTAGCATGCTGGGCATGCGCATACACGCGGGGGGGTGGGGGAGCGCTTACAAACGGGGAGCTCGAAACGACGGAACACCAACACTGGCCAGAAAGAAGTGCGGCGGTTGCGTGGCATGCACATACATGCGGGGGAGCGCTTACAAACAGGGAGCTCGAAACGACGGAACACCGGCCAGGAAGAAGTGCAGCGAGTAAAGGGGCCAGTAACCTTGGAAGGATACAAATGACGACATAATCGTCATGAGGAGAGACTAACAAGCCTTAAACAAATCGGAAGCCAGCATTTACTGACCTAAGCCAATTACAAAGATGGGCGGAGAGTGGGCAGAGGTACCACGAAGCTTCCAAACTAAAGTGTATACTGCATGTCTCGGAGAGACAGTGCAAGCACTGTCTAGGCGAGACCTAAAAAATGACATTTTGCAACTTCTATGTGTGCTGCATTAAGCAGCACACATGAAAGTTACACAACGCCGTTTCAGATTGTTTATATGTAGGAAGGGACAACTTCCTGCACGTGAACAAACACTCCCTTCAATGCAGGCACCCTTGCACTATGGTGCAAGGGTGCCTGCGTTGGTACTAGGCAGCTAAATTAGCGCCAGTCTGGGGGGAAATGCAGAGCTGCACCATATTGTTGTAAATATGGTGCAGCCCTGTGTTTCTAAAGTGACGGAGCGTGGCCTTATCCAACTTGGCCTAGCGCCACGCTTCGCCACTTTATTTGTAAATATGCCCCTATTTGCCTTAATACATTAGGAGCCAGGAAACATCTCTGTGGCACCGGGTGGCAGACTGAGTGCATTTAATTGGACCTGAATATGTGATTCCATGAGGTATGGAGTTATTGAAAATGTTTAAATCATTCTTACAGCTGCGTGACAAGGAGCCAGATGTGCAAATAAGTTTTGCCCTTGCAAATGTCTGCATTTTGCAAAAATGCAAGTCACACTGTGGAGAAGTAGATTGTGAGTCAGAAATGTATTTCCAATTTAAAAAGTGCATTTGGGAGTCCCTTCCCCCTTTGTTATTTAAGTGCATTTGGGCATCCCTTTTCCCTTGAATTCAGAAAACAATAGTGTGAGGGCAAAATATTTGGCGGTGCCCCTGCAAAGCGGGCCAAGTCCAACATTGGGCCTGATTTACATCTTGGCGGATGGGTCACCGCATCACAACAGTGACGCATACTCCGTCCATCAGAATATTTTTCCCATAGGATATAAAGGAGTTTATATTTCGGAAGACTCCATATCCATCAACGTTGTGACAGAGTAATCCATCCACCAAGATCTAAATCAGGCCTATTGTTACTTCCTCGCTTTACTGTGTCATGCTTCAATGTGCAAGAAGGAGGCTACTGAATGCTCATAGTTCATGGAGACCTGTTTTTGATCAAAGTGGTCAAACGTCAAAGTCTTAGGGAGCCAATAGTGGTGGAAATGGACATGCTTTCCCAGTAGATAGCCTTGGGTTACCCAATGCTGGGGACCCATAGCATTTCCATACTGGAACTGAAAGGACTGTGTTAGCTGGTAGTAATATGTGCAGTTGTTAATATTGATAAAATTAACGACAATGTTTATAATGATGCATTCATATGTAAGAACAAATTCACATCTCGATTATCGAATTCACCTGCCAGGAATTCTCCATCAACCCCAACTCAGAAATACGTGGTCAGGCAGGCGCTGAGACCTAGGCCTGGGGTTACTAATTGACAGGTCACAGGTTTGGTGGCACATAGCCGTCAGACTAACGTATGGTCAGGAAACTCAGGTCAATCCCTCAGATAAGCGCAGCAACACCATGATGGTCCAGGGAGATTGGCCCTAATAAAGCACATATGGCCGGAGGGGAGCACGCATTCCCAGGAACACTTTAAAAGTCAGATGCCACATGAAGTTAGGAACACACAGCCTATCAGGACACAGCACACACATTACATGCAGTGATCACATGCCCCTCATGCAGGAGATCTGAACATGTTACCCACTGGCCCCCATTGTGTCCACGCAAGGTTGAGACCCACCTGCGTTTGTTATCGGGTGCCTTATTTATAAATCCAAAGACAAGGACAGCGTTCTTTTACCAAAGGACTTTACAATGCTCAAAGAAATGTTTTAAACCTTGTTTAAATTGATTTTACTTTGATCCAGTCCTCGGACCCGCTTCTGCAACTGTTCTTTTTGCTGAAGTGTTTAATTAAACCAACAGTTCCTGTTTTGCCCAAAGCCTCTTGTCTTTTGTTTTTTTTTCAAGGTAAATTCCGACCCTTGCTTGTTAGGTCGCTCCCCCTCTGCACAGCACCGCCTGTGCGTCTTGTCCCTGCCCTAGCTGCCGCTGCTGAGGAAAGTTGAGGCCCTCCTCCACCCGCAGGCTTCCACCTGCGCCTCATCCCTGGTGGCCAGTGGTAGGCCTTAGGTCTGTTCTATTGCTCATTGTACTGCCCGTATCGTTTTCTCTTTTGCTGTCTGTGACTGCTGTTGTCTGTCTTCCCCCTGTGCCTATATTTTCTCCTGTATCCTTCTTTCCTTCTGTTCCCATCGTCACCCCCGTGATTCTATACCCTTTTTTCCTTCTGTGCCCCGTGATTCTGTGCCTGTTTTTCCTCTGTGCCCCCGTGATCTGTGCCCGTTTTTTTCCTTCTGTGCCCGTTTTTCCTTCTGTGCCCCCATGATCTGTGCCCGTTTTTTCCTTCTGTGCCTGTTTTTTCCTTCTGTGCCCAGTTTTCCTTCTGTGCCCCCCGTGATTCTGTGCCCTTGCCTTCCGTGCCGTTCACCGCTACCATTCCTGCCGCTGCGTCCCCGCCCCCATGACTGCTCATTCGCTGCCCCAACCTCCCACCTCCCAGCTGCTCCTCCCTCTCACCTCCCCATATATGTCTGGCGTGCCGAAGGAGCCCCTAAGGCAAGCCCATCTGCGCTCATCCGTGCCTGGACCGCGCCCAGCGCCAGGACCCCTGGTCCCCGCGACCGCCACGACGCCTGCCACTGCTACGACTCTAGCACCCTCCACGCACTCAATGCCAGACAATCACGCACCTGCTGCCTGGCCGCCCTGAAGCGCACCCAAGGATCCTTCTCCTGCCGGAACTGCAGCTTCACCAGCATCCGGCCCGCCAACCCACCTACCAAAGAACGCAACCACCTCAGATGCATCCTTCTCAACACCCGCTCCGCATGCAAACATGCCGTGGAACTCTGGGACCTACGGGACTCCAACACCCCAGACGTCGCCTTCCTGACGGAGACCTGGCTGAACCTCTCCTCAGCACCCGACATCGCCATAGCCATCCCGAAAGGCTATAAGATCACCCGCAGGGACCGCACCAATGGAGTAGGAGGAGGAATTGCCATCGTCCACAGGAGCACTCTCAAAGTCTCAACCAATATCAACGACACCCTCAGCACCGCCGAACACCTGCACTTCCAGATCCACACCAATCCCAACACCACCCTCAGAGCAACCCTCATCTACTGACCCCCCAGACCACGAGCACAGTTCAGCGACTCCATCACTGACCTCGTCAGCACACACGCCCTTGCCTTCACGGACTACATCCTCCTCGGGGACCTGAATTTCCACCTCGAGAACAACAACGACACCAACTCCTCCACCCTGATCGACAACCTCGACAACCTCGAACTCAGAAAACTCGTCACTACTCCCACCCACTCCGCCGGCCACGCGCTTGACCCCATCTTCTCCGCAAGTTCCCACGTCAACCACACCACCGAGCTCCACTGGACCGATCACCACTGCATCCACTTCACCTTCTGGAAAACCACCACACACCACCGCACCCAACAGATGCCGCGCCGCTGCTGGAGCAAAGTCACGGAAGACCAGCTTTCCACCACCCTCGCACGGATCCCACCCACTGATCCGACCGACCCTGACACCGCCGCTCGCAACCTCAAACAGTGGATCAACGACTGGGCCAACACCCTCACCCTGATCAAGAAGCTCTCCAACACCCACACTAGCAAGAAAGCCAGCTGGTTCACCGAAGACCTCCAGGCCTCCAAGCGAACCTGCCGAAAACAAAAAAACACCTGGATCCATGAACGAACACTGGAAAGCTACACAGCTCACAAGAACGCCACCCGCAGATCCGCCAAAAGGGCCTTCTTCAAAGACCGCCTAGACAATAACGCACACAACAGCAAGGAGCTCTTCAACATTGTGAAGGAACTCTCCAACCCCAGCTCCAACACCAAAGACATCCCACCTTCACAAGACCTGTTCGACTCGCTGGCCACCTTCTTCCATCGCAAGATCGCAGACATCCGCGACAGCTTCAAACACTGAGACCCCCGCTCCCACGACCACCACCCGCACCAACCGCCTGATCGCCTGGACCAACATCAACGACAACGACACCATCAAGATCATGAACACCATCCACTCCGGATCCCGGGAAGACCCCTGCCCACTACCACATCTTCAACAAAGCCAGCAGCACCATCGCACCCCATCTCCGGAAAACCATCAACATCTCCTTCGAGACAGCGACCTTCCCGGAGTGCTGGAAGCATGCAGAGATCAACGCCTTACTCAAGAAACCCAAGGCGGACCCCAAGGACCTCTAAAACTTCCGACCCATCTCCCTGCTCCTGTTCCCGGCGAAGATCATCGAATAGGCCGTCAACAAACAACTGACCAGCTTCCTCGAGGAGAACAGCATCCTCGACCCATTCCAGTCCGGGTTCCGCAGCAACCACAGCACCGAAACTTCCCTCATCGCCGCCACCATGACATCAGGACCCCGCTAGACAACGGAAAAACCGTGGTCCTCATCCTCCTGGACCTATCAGCCGCCTTCAACACGGTCTGCCACCGCACACTATGAAAACGCCTCTACGACGCCGGAATCCAAGAGAAGGCCCTGGGTTGGACCTCCTCCCTCCTCTCCGGCAGAACACAGAGCGTCCGCCTCCCCCCTTCCGCTCCGAAGCCACCGAGATCATCTGCGGCATACCCCAAGGCTTATCCCTCAGCCCAACGTTGTTCAACATCTACATGGCACCATTCGCCCACATCACACGACGGCACGACCTCAACATCATCTCCTACGCCGACGACACTCAGCTGATCCTCTCCCTCACCAAGGACCCCCACACCGCCAAAACCAACCTCCATGAAGGAATGAAGGCCGTCGCTGACTGGATGAGGAACAGCCGACTGAAGATGAACTTGGACAAGACGGAGGTCTTCATCCTCGGATCCACCCCCTCGGCCTGGGTTCGACTCCTGGTGGCTGACTGCACTAGGAACACCCCCAACACCCACCAACCACGCACGCAACCTAGGGGGTCATCCTCGACTCTACCCTCTCCATGATGAAGCATGTCAACACCATCTCCTCCTCCTGCTTCAACACCCTCTGCATGCTTCGCAGGATCTTCAAGTGGATCCCCACTGAAACAAGAAGGACGGTCACCCAGGCCCTCGTCAGCAGCAGACTGGACTACAGAAACGCATTCAATGCAGGAGCCCCGGCCAAACTCCTGAAACGGCTTCAACGCATCCAGAACGCCTCCACACGCCTGATCCTCGACATCCCTCGACATCCCTCGCCACAGCCACATCACACCCCACCTGAGAGACCTGCACTGGCTCCCTGTCAACAAGAGGATAACCTTCAAACTCCTCACCCACGCACACAAGGCACTCCACAACACCGGACCAATGTACCTCAACAGCCGACTCAGCCTCTACACCCCCACCCGCCAGCTCCGCTCCACAGACTGCACCCTCGCCACCGTCCCCCGCATATGAAGAGTGACCGCCAGCGGCAGATCATTCTCCCACCTCGCCGCCAAGACATGGAACACCCTCCCCATCCGCCTACGGCAGACCAAAGACCTTCTGACCTTCAGAAGACTTCTCAAGACCTGGCTTTTCAAACAGTAGCAGCTTCCACGCCCCCCACTAGCGCCTTGAGACCCTCGCGGATATGTAGTGCACTTTACAAATGCCATGATTGATTGATTGATTGGTTGATAGATATTTGAGCAACATTTTGGTGAGCCAACCAGGAGAGATTGGTACCTCAGACCTGATTGCAGAAAAAGGGGACCCCGCCCGGACGGATTCACATTTGCGCATCAAGGAAGGTGATCAAACACCGCAATTGATTGGAAGTTCTGCTGAATCTGCGGGGCGGAGGTCCATCCATTCCTAAAGCTGCCATAAGTGGATAGAAGACCACAACTGATCCTTAGCCCTCACAGTAGTCGTATAGCAAACTAGGAAGAAGTGCAAAAATGTAATCTGATCACCCTGCCACTGACAGAAATCTGGCATTTTACCTATTTTATGTGTCCGAAATTAGTAGCCACAAGGCAGCCTCTGAGGTGTTCCCACAGGGGTCACCTTTCTTCGATAGTCAGCATGCTAGGAAAGGTGAATATTGGTTGTTGCTTGCTGTGACACATATTGTACGCTTGTCACCTGGGTGTGATCCAAGGCTGAGGCCCCACCGCTTGGACCTCTGGTCGTGACCCAGATGGTACGCATGGGCCCTGGGTGTGATATTGGCCGACAGCTCAATCTTATTTGTTTGTCTAAAAGGGTTTTATCAGTGCTAATGGTTTCTTAACACTGTTGGTATGAGAAAGAAGTGATAGGTGTTGTTCCCTTGAACCGCTGGGTGTGACACAGTTGGTGCGCTTTGCCCTTGGGTGTAATACAGGGTGTGATTCGGACGTTAGGGACAAAGATTTGGATCTGGGAGATCAGGTTTAGCTTGTGGTTGGCCGAAAGGGGCCGTGGCTCATTGAGTTATTCATTTTCTAAGCCAAAAAGAATTGTGATTTATTTTGTCCCAGAGCTGATATTGACAGACTATCAAGCGCACGCACTTAGTCCCGTGTACTGCGCAGGGTTTCCCCTGGTCGCTGGATAGCATGTGCTAAGAGAAGCCTCAGATAGTTTTGACAGTCATCATTTTTTCTCTCTCAGTTTTATTTCTTTATTATGAGAATTAAAATTGAAGCAAGTATATTTGACATGGTGGTGCTGGTAAATTACTGGAATCGTGTTTTTTCCTAAGTGCTGTATAGTGTCGATGATTCCATGTGGTATATGAAGATGCTGCTATTTCTCACAATCGTAATTTGATGCCAAAGCAAAAATTCCTTATTTCATGCCAAGTTTCATATATCTTGCTTAACAATTACACCTTCACTAGGTTGTGACTTTTCATATGCATTGTTATTTGTGTTTGTAAAATATTCATTTTGATGCATCTGTAGATAGCACCGAGCTCATAGTAAGTAGTTAAAACCAGTAAACCCCCATGTATATATTTTCTTCATGATTAGAGTAGAACACATTACCTAAATAAGAGATGCTAGGGAGCATATGTCCTCTAAAACATTACCCAACTTGCCATTGAATTGCCAATAAAACACATGCAAATCAGGTTCACCAAAACATAACAAGTTCTACTATGAATGGCAGACACACACTAAGGCACAACCATTTTCCTGGGCAACGGAGGGAACTTTCAACACTAACAGGATCGAAACACATAAGAACACACATGTGAACCAAATACGCAGGACAGAAGAAGGACCGGAGAGAGGCACTACTAGAGCTGTGGGCCATCTTTGAGGAGGCCCAGACCAATAATCCTTTCTCACAGACAACAAGCAAGGCTTCATCACCTCCCCTGCCCTATGCAGGTATGGAGGTGCTCTCCTTGATGCCTGCTCTCCCCGCATTAGGATACACCAACACGCCAGTTGAGGGATCCGCAGGGTCCCCGACCGAACAACAAACTGTTAGGTACAACCATGAGAGCCTAACAGGCCTAGCCAATCCCAGCGTCGCCTCAGTCCAGCACGCGGACTCCCCGAAGTTCGACCCTCCGTCCGTCAAGTTCAGCCCATAGAACCCCAGCGCCGTGAAGAACACACACTCTCACTGGTTCAGGTGAGCACCCTTGAGTGACAGGGGATTTATAGCAGTTTTGGACAGTGATACAACTAGCGGAGGTGTGGAAAGAGGCCCCAGTCCTCCGGGATCCGATGATGAGGGTGGAGCTACAGGGTTTGCGCAAGTAGCAGAAGAAATGACAGCAAGGGAAATTGAGGGCAAATTCTGACCAAAAAGAGCAGGGCATAGATCAAAGCAAAGGAGGCAACCTAGATGGGATTTGGAGAAAAGGCGTGAACTAAGGAGAGAGATAGAGCTCGCACCACAGAAGCACAGCAAGAAAACAGAGCTCCGCGCCCTCCACCTATAGAGGGTGGGGATAGGTACAGGGCACCAATCGGTGAGGAATTGGAGGTAGAATTAGATGAAAGACTTTTGGTTGGTATCCGAGCCTCACCAGATTATCAACTCAGAGGAGGGATTGACCAGGAAATAGGAGACCAAGGTAGCCTGGTACAGCCCTCAACCAAGATGCAGGAGAACCAAGATGGCACACTTTTGTGCACACGAAGGGAGCAGTGACAAAGACGTCTGCTGCTCCTCCTGGACACGCAAGACTGATAAACTGACCACAAGAGAAATGGTGGCTCAAGAGGAAGGAGAGATCTTCACACGACCCTTCTGCCACATGCTAGCCCACTAGACTGAGGGAAACGACCAGTATGATAGGACTTGGCCAGAGAAGGGATCCTTTGAACCAGAGGACATGACCATAGCAGAAGACTGCATCCGGCAAGGAGGGAGAGATCTCAAATGAAACTTCCCCTACATGCAGGATTGCCTAAGAAAAAATTGAGAGCGCTACGTCAGGGAGAAACCAGAAGAGCTATCCAAAGCCAAAATGTACCTGCTACTACAGAAGGGCACATCACGGACCATCAATGTGCCGTGGCCTCAGAAGGATAAAGAAGGTCTAAGGGCCAAACTACTGCCATTGCTGGATGGGTGGGGAAATAGGTCTCATGTTTTGAGTGGAACACCCCAGGAATGAAACTAGTGATAGGTGATGTCAGAAGTCTACTAAGCAGTCTTATTGGAGAGCAGACTAACACGGTATTCCCCGGAGCTCGCATCCCAGCAATCACGCTGAAAAAACCAAGCATGATGGGACCACATTCAATTCATACAGACACCAAATCTGGACGTCTCTGAGGGAGATGTTCCCAAGCTGCCCTGATGTCAGAGAGTTGATGGCAGAGACTTGGAAACTTGGGGAAACCATAACCAATTTTCTGAATAGGTTGAGGGAACGATGAGGAGAAGTGATAGGACAACCATGAACTGATACGGACCTACAAGTTGCATTCTTTGTTTAAATACTCCAAAAGGGGCTTCCCACTGAGATTCAAGATGGTTTGGACAGCGTAGTTGTATTAGATACCAAACCCTGGAGAGAGAGACAGGCCCACATATTGTACTATTACAAAAAGAAACAAGAGAAGAGTAGGGAAAAGCAGGAGCAAGCCCAGAGAGACACAAATTGAAAAAGATCACCCTGGAGATGGAGAAGTGTAGCTCACTGGTTAGAGGAGGCATACCCTGAAGCAGAGATCAGACCCGGGACCTGGGTTCGATTCCCGACGCGGCAGGGTCCAGAGCCCAATCGTCCATGGACTCGATAATTCTCGCTTCGGTGCCCACTCTAAGCACGAGTTCACACTATGCAGCTCTGGGCAACAAGCCTGCTTAATCTCCACAACGGCCCCCCGCGGCGGGATGCCTGGCTTTCACCTTGGGGATACCCAGTACAGGCTATCTTACAGGGAAAAACCAGGACGGGTTCCCAATGCAAGCGCCAAGATGCCCGTAGGGTGATAGCTGCGCTCTATAAGTACATCAATCAATCAATCAATCAATCAAGATCACCCTTGAGGGGGCTGTGTTGGGTATAAGATCAGGTAGTTGTACAATGTGTGGCAACAGCAGACAGGGAACCCAGCCCAACAAGGACCAGAACTGCAGCAGGTACAGGTAATGGTCTGGTGAGGTAACGCCTTCACATAAACGCAGAAACCAAATGTGCAGTAAGTTAAACATCCATAATGTATACCGTCCATTTCACCCACACCTCTAAGTCCGCGGTACCAAAAATCAAAAGGAAAGACCAATGAGAAAATATTAGGAATTCAAGCCTTTACTTGCATTTGGGAATTCCTGGCAGTTGTATGTACTTTGTCGATCAAGTATCCGCACTAGAATTTGCCATTGAGGGCACCTTCAGGAACCTAGGCACCACTCTGCTGCTGATCTCCCAGGGTGGGTCTCACTGGCTGAACCCCAGGGAGAAGGCAGCCTTAAGAAAGGGGGCAGGTTGGCTCCCCGACAAGTCCTTAAAGGCAGACACTAAGCTCCCTGTAGCCAAGTCCAATTGGAATGGGTTCCAATAACCAGGTCAAAAGGTCCCCATTCTCTGGTATCCAGCCCGGGACCAAAGTTCCTTCATGGCTTGTAGCCCCAACAGCGCTCTTAAAAACCTGAAGCCTCTAGCCAAATGGAGGACCCCTTTTAGTTCCAAAATGAAGCTGCCCATCAGTGTCAGGTTCCAGGGTTTCCATACGTGGGACAGTGGAGACCCCATAACCTCCACCCTACAAGATCCAACAGGGTATGAAGCACGTCATGGTGCCAAGTCAGTCGGAAGGGGGAGGTCTGCCTGAATAACCAACTGTCCCTGTCCATCCTGATATTAAAATCCCAGATTCTCCGTGCCGTAATGTATTTCCTTCCTTTTCCTCGAAGTTTCAAATCGTCCAAAATTGTTCGCTGGGTCATGTCCCTCCAAAATAGCGACAGAAGCGAGCTGCTGGTTCAAAGTCCATTCCCGCAGCTATGAACCGCAGGTTCAAACACCCAGAAAGAGATATGGTCCGATGGGGAGAGAGGTGCCTGAAAGATGGGGGTCTGCAAAATCCATCACAGCTCTGAACAAGAGTAGACCACAGGATGTGTTCACCCCTATATCAGGCCCAGCAATCAGCCAACACGACAGGCTTTACATACATCATCTGGAGAAAGTAGTAAGCCCAACGTTGGATCCCGCAAAACATTGAAAGGCAGGGGCACACTGAGGCCACAAAACAGCTTTCCGACCACCTCCATTCTTTTCATGATAAATGAGATAGCAGATCACGTGAGACATAAGGAAGTGCCCAACATACCAACAAAAAGAAGCCTAAACTAACCCAAAAATAAGTCTCTTGAAAAAGGGCGCAATCAAGAACCCTGGCACTATGGGGGAGGGTCATGATGCACGCTGCGTGCCGAGGACCTAAGGGGTACACATGTGACCTCAGGGCACATTGCAACCACCAACAGCACTCAAAAAGTGACACACCCCCTCATTATACATCGTCCCAGGCACATGTGGGTCGAAAGATACCACATGCACCAATAGCACCCCCATGCACACACTGGGAAAGAAGGGCTGGGTTCACCCATGGAACCCTAGCTAAAATTAATACCATCAAAATTTTCATGCGATCACCCCATTAAAATCCTTACCCCAGTCTAACTTCCAGCTCGGTGCAGAGTGGGGGAGGCCTAACAATTTGTAAAATACTAATGTGTTTCCACTCATTAACTCATCAAAAATATATGCCCCAACTGGGGCCACCTACCGGTGCCTCAGTAAAATTGTGTGAATGGAAAGTAGAGAAGACACCCTCAAAGGAAAGCACAGGAACCTCGAGGGAGTGATAGACAATGGCACATGTAATAATGCACTGTTTTCTGAACTAACCAAAGAACATAGCTCATACACTTCCCTTGGAGTCATCCCCGACCTGCAATTTTCAATTAGTTATGTATTGCTTCAGTTCTATGTACCCTCTGTTTACTTTGGGTGTTTGCGCATGCATTAATCACCAAAGAACTGCCTAGTCCATTGGAGTCCACCCCAAAGCTATCACCATGCTTGCGTAGGGACCTCTCCCATATCAATTATAATTACACCGAACCCAGCACTAACATCCCACATGCACTTCACAGCACCCTCTTACACAACAACTGGTATAGGCACATGACCACCGTGGGCTCCAAGATATCAGCCAGGCTATGTGACATCTGTTCACAGATACCACATGCAGTGGATGCAGACAGGCTTTACTTGTCACAAAAGGTGGCCCCCGAAAAAGCAAAATGCCTCCTCCAGCTATACCTATGTAGAATTAGGGCCAAAATACAACTGTTGGACTCGGCCATTTTAGCAGGGTCATCCCAGAACCTCCGGTATTTTTTATCTGACCTGTTGTTGGTGGTTTTAGGACTCTGGGCATCACAGCTGTTCAGTGCTAAAGTGCATGTGCTCTCTATGGTAAACGTGGTAAGATTGGTCTACACCTGATTAGCATATTTAATTTACCTGTCAGTCCCTTGTAAAGTGGTATCTCATATACCCAGGGCCAGTAAATTAAATGCTACTGATGGGTTTGCAGCGCTGCTTGCAGCATCCACCAAAGTAGCCCTTCAATCCTGTCTCAGGCCTCTGCCATTGCAGAGCCTGCGCGCGGATTACTGCCACTGTGATGGTGCACATATCAGTCATCCCTAAGGTAGGCCCTAGCTAGCCCTATGGGCAGGGTGCGGTGTAGGTAAAAGGTAGGACATGTGCCTTAACTGTGTTGCATGTCCTGGTAGTGACAAACAGCCTATTTGGTTTCTCTCTCATAGGAATGCATTGGGGATTCCCTGATTTGTGCTTCAGTGGTAATTCCTGATCTGAGAGGGGTAGCGTGATCAAGTTTGGTATCTTTAGAACAGTAATGATAAATGCTACGTTGTGGTGTTCGTAGATTTATTATCACTATTTTAGAAATGCCACTTTTAGAAGTATGCATTTCTGTGTGCTATGTGTCTTTGTGCCTGCCTGTTGTGTATTGACTGGCTGGCTTTGGAGTGACAGGGGCTGAGGAGGCGCAGTGGCTCCAGAGGATCTGGGTGAGTCAGCGCTAGGCTTAATAGGTCTGATCTGCTTTTGAAGTAGTGGGAGGAGTAGCACATGAACCTGAATAGGGCTGGGCCTGCCTTCCACAATGATGCCTCTCCCTGTGGTGCGTCTGGCGCCAGAGCCTACACTAACAAAGAAGCTTGCTGTGCACTTGAAAAGATATTCTAAAGTGCCCCCAGTACTGGTTTGGACTGGGCACCGAGCCCTGTGCCAGGGGGAAGAACAAAGACACTTAGTAGTATAAATATTGGGGCTGTGACTCCATGTCTGTTGTACTCGCTGGACTGGTGCTTACTTGAGGACTGCTGGGCTCCAGGAGGAACCGCCATAAAGGACTCCCCCTCTGCTGGAGGGCCCTGTGAGCTGGCCTGCCTGGGCCCAGCTCTGCCCTCTGTGACCTGAAATCCAGAGCGTCGTGAGGGCTGTGCTGGATACACCGCCCTGGAGCGTGAGGAGCACTTTGTCACTGCTGTACCCCTCAGCGCTATGCCGCACACAAGAAGCGTTTGATGGGCGCTTTCTAACTATATTTCTAAAGCGGGAGAAGGGGGCTCTTCTTCTGAACGCGGTGGGAGCAGCAGCGCCGCAAATTGGAAATCAGGCGGCTGTACCCTGGTTGTGGGTGGGGCCCACTGAATTGGAAAGCCAGGCAGAGGGGAAACCACTCCGAAGAGCCCCAGGTGTTGCCCAGCAACGGCCTCAGAGCTGGAAGAGAAAGGCGGGGCCAGTGCCAGAGGAGAAGTCCAGGAGGACGTAGCATGCACAGCCGGAACCAACATCAGCAAAGAGGGGGTTGCTGAGGAGTCCGGAGATGTGTCTGGACTCCCGAGGCTGTGGCAAAGTGAGTGGAGTGGCACAGGTGGTGCGGGAACTGGCGGAGACTGCCTCTTCTCGGTGTTAGTTTGCAGACCGCTGGATGTGTGGTCCAACAGGAGGAGCTCTGCTACACAAAGGTGAGCTGGGAGCAACAACGGTACTGCAAGTTGGCGGACTGCTCCCCGAGTAAAGCTGCAGGCGGGAGACACAAGGGAGTTTTCCTGCCAATGGGGGAGTACCCCACCCAGGCTTTGGCAGTGAGGGGGTCCCGCCATTTTTGGGTGGTGTGGGTGCCTTCCTGACTGAGTGTGGACCTACCGGGGGCATTGTGGTATTTTGGGCATCCGGGGTAAACCTTGACGGAGGCTCTCACTCTGCACTAAGGAAGAGGAGTAATATTATTAGTCCCTAAGTGGGATGGAGCCATTCAGGACTACTGCGCACTCCATGTGGTGGTCGCTGAGGTGCTGGGACTGCCGACTGGGAGGCAGCGGGCTCTCAGAGATATTGTTGCATATGGTGCAGTTATGTTTATGCCTAAAAGGGGCATGATGTGTTGTGGTAATGATGCACTGCACTACTGATGATTGTATTCATAATATGTTATGTACTGATACTGATGGTTTATGCCTAATGTGTCCTTGCTAAGTGTACCCTTACCAGTAATTACTGGTTGTCTTCAGTAACTGTGAGTTGTGATGTTGTGACAGTGGCCCGATTGGCACTGTGGTGTATATAATCCCTGTAAAGTCATGCCAAGTGCCAGGTGGCACCGTGTATGTATGTGATTATGTTCTAATATTTTTTATGGATAATAAAATGCTATTTTCTATATGACCTTGTGTGGAGTTTCTTTTATGGTGTGCCTGTTGTGTCACTGCTAAGTAAGTGTGTTGTGCAAACGCTTTACACATTGCTTCAGGGAGAAGCCTGACTCCTCTGCCAAGCTACCAAGGGGTGAGCAGGGGTTATCTTCAGTGTATAACTCCCTTGCCCTGCCTAGAGTGGTGGTTTCTGCCTGGCTCAACTCAAGGTAGAACCCCACAGACTGGTAGTATCCAACAACAGTGTACCTTTTCATCGAGCCTCAAAACATTCAAACAGAGCTAGATAGGATGCGCAGAAGTGGCACAATAGGGGAGGATGTTGATTGGTCCCAAGGCTTTTCTGAGAAAAGATTCTTAGAGGTAGCAATACCACCAACCCAGTGCACAAACACGTTCGCACCTATTTACATTTGCAGTCCCAGGGTGGCCCTTAGCATATCTGGGGCAGTCTTCTTTAATAACAAATGGACCCCAGCCATGGAATTCCATGCAATTCATTTCAGGATATCTGGGATACTGAGGTGGGTGGATACACATAGCTAGAAGGAAAGGGGCAATCATTATTCAAACAGAAACGTACACCGTGTTCCTTGTGTTTCAGAGGTAAAGGAACAATTCCACTGGGCACAAATGAAAACTGTGGCACAATCCTGCACATTGCAGACATGCAGTGGATACCTTTTGGCAGTGCAGTGAGTTGCCTACACTCAGCTCATACCTGGAAGGCATCGTCTCTGCTCCCTCGTCACGATACACACCCAGACCCTGGTCATTCCCGGAGTTTGGCCCCAATAAAACACATATAGTCGAAGGGGAGCACGCATACCCAAAAACACCATAAAACCCAGATGCCACATGGAGTTCGGAACACACAGCCAATCAGGACACAGCTCACACAGCACATGTAGTGATCATGTGCCCCTCATGCTGGACATGTTACCCAATGGCCCCCATTGTGTTCATGCAAGGTCAAGGCCCCCCTGCATTTGTTATCAGGGGCTTTATTTATGAGTTCAAAGACAAGGCCAGTCTTCTTTTACCAAAAAAAAGTATTGACAGGAGCACTTTATGATACCCAAAGAAATGTATAAAACATTGTTCAGATTGACTGTACTTGAGACAGTCCTCACACCCCCTTCTGTAACTTTTCACCAGGCCGAAATGTTTAAATAAATCAACTGTTACTGTTTTGCCAACCTCCTCTTGTCTTTTGTTTTTTCGAGGTAAATTCATATTCAAGCAACACGGTCAGCAGAGTCTCTCATGCTTATTGGCAGGCACAGGCCAGACATCTTGGGCAAGGGTAAGCTAGCCCTGGAGATGTGACCGCCACATAAAGATCTGGTCAGTTCTTTTTTCGGCGGCAGCTCTCCTGACTAAATGTAAATTACAGCCCAGAAACCAAAAAGGGTTAAAACGTCTGTGTGGTGTCTTGAGTGTTGGCCCAATATTCTGCTTTAATGTGCAGGGGAGTGGAAATGGCCCTAATGCTTTGTGTGAAGCATCCTATATCATTGCAGAAGAATTGCAAACCCACCCACACAGCATGCACTGGTGGTAAGTGAAAGAGTCCATTTAGGAGAGTCTGCATAGGTTTATACTGGGTCAGTAGACACCAGAAACACAAGTAAAAGAGCTGTGAGTCCATGTCCACATGTGCTCGGCCCCGTGAGATGACAGGAGTCACGCTCCACTATGAGTTGAGGGAACTCCTTGGGTGAATGCAGCAAATGTAGCAAAGTGTCAGTAGTACCACAGGCCCCTTTACTTTGTGTATTCATGCTCCTTCCTCTAGCTTCTAACCTGAATTTAGAAAGGTGTTGAGGGGCTGGGGAGTGAGAAAGGGTCATCTTAGTGATTTTCACCGGTGGTCAAAGGGTGAAACATCACTTCTGGGAGGCCTGGTATGTTGGGGAATGAGGTCCATGTCAGAGCCCTGTTTAGTTTAGAAAATAACTTCTTCTTCTCATAGTCACTCAGGGACAAATAGGAGATGGATGCAGAAGTGGCCTGTGCCGGTAAGAGCAGGGGGAGTTGGGGCGAACTGGGGGGGGGGAGAGGGCAGAGGGGGGTGGAATTCGACACATGACACTGAGGGGAAAATAAATATATAATTAGTTTTCCCTCGTCGACGTCTGTCGAATCCCCGCACCCCGCCCACCGCTCTTACCTGCACGGCCCATTCCTGGATGGATGAAGGGCTCAGCATGGGATTTGGGCGAGCCCAGTCATAAAAAAGGTGCCAAGGGGATGAACTACCATTTCTGGCATGCCGGACATGGTGGTGAATCAAGGTCCATGTCAGAGCCTTCTCCTACATCACTCCTAAAGGGTGTATCGACCGCTGCTACACATAAGAGCCTCCTCCTCACTTCTTGAACTCCTCAGAAGCTGAAGACCTGGCTTTGTGAGCAGTTCTACGAGGCCGTAGGTGTGCCTAGACTCACACTTGCTCAGCGCCGGGATAATTGGGTATGATCGTGTGCTCTGGAAATCAGCATAACATAACATAACGTAACATACCATAATGTAACATAACATAACGTAACAGGCACTGTCCAATAG
Organism: Triturus cristatus; assembly: GCF_964204655.1. NCBI lineage: Eukaryota > Metazoa > Chordata > Amphibia > Caudata > Salamandridae > Triturus > Triturus cristatus. The sequence goes on from NC_140586.1 coordinate 909,562,872, forward strand.
TCCAATGATGCGGTCCAATAGTGGCATTTACCTTTCATACCGTGGGTACATGTGGTACCATGTACTATGGACTCTTAGGCAAATCAAATACACCAATTAGGGGTATGCCAATGTGACCATGTTAAAAGGGGACGCACAGGCAGTGCTACAACTATGAAAAACAGAGCAAAAGCTGGAGGCGCACCATGCAAAAGATGGCACTCTTCTATGTATAGCAACTCAGAGGCAAGCAGGAGGCAGTTGAGGGGCGATGGGCAGGGCACTGGGTCAATGCTGTTGTGTGATAGGTGCACAGGGTATGCAAGGGGGCTTCCACTCCTCCCTGGCCTTTTAAATCAAGACAACAGATACAGGCTGGATCCTTTCCTGGTGTGTCCTCCTCATGCTCTGAACATGTGTGTTGTTGTGTCTCTCCTCTCACCCCCTCTATGTCTCATATGAACAACCAGTAGAGACTCTCTTATGAATGAAAAGCGAATGAAGGCGCACTGAGAATTCCAGAAAGGAAGGAAAGCAAAAAACGTGTTTACGAGTAGGAAGACCGTCTCCTGTAGCCTTTCTCCAGAAGGGTATACCTTTATGAAGCAACCATGAAACTTTATGAAGTGATCCCACAAAATACAACAAGAGAAGGCAAGCAGGAATGTCACATCGAACCTAACAGAAGAACTCGTTTCTAAGTTTCCCCTAGGCAGCGCTTGATGTCTCTTCGGGACATGCTATATTCAGGTATGGAATTGAAGCTCCACCCATTTTTCACCCATCTTTTCAATTGGCACCTTGTACTGTCCTTTCTAAATGGTTACTTTTGATTCATCAATAGCCTTAGGAGTACCTCCTTAGTACCGCCTTTTCTACTTTTGTAACCTCCCATGAGGACTGGCCTTCTTACTTGTGTTGTAACTTGGGATGTTTTAATTACGGACTGTGAGTACTATGGGGCATATTAAAAACGGCCAGCGATAATTATCGCTGGCCGTGCTTAGCGATAATTGTATTATCGCAGGCTATCTCTAGTATTTATCGACCTGGTAGCGCGTTATTAACAGCGTGTTACTCCAGGGCGATAACAATTCCAGAGATAGCGATGTTATCGCCCTTTTGCAGGGAACATCACTGGTTTTCCCTGCAAAAGGGCAATAACCTTGCTGATACGACCCACAGGGTTGTATCAGCATAATCCACCCCCTATGTTAGGGATGGCTAAGTCAGGATTTTAGCAGACGTTAGGATTTGGCGAAAACGGCCGTTTTTGCCAAAATCTAATGTGTGCTAAAATCATGTGGGCTGCCTTGTACATATCGCGATGTAAACATCAGCGATATTTGCAAGGTAGTCCATCTTGGGTACGCCCAGTAACGCCCACTTTGCATCTCATTTGAGATGCAAAGTGAGGCGTTGGGAAAAAGGGTGCTAACATGCGATTATGCATGTTAGCACCCTCTTGTAAATAGGGCGCTGGTTTTATCTCCGCTATTTTGGATGTGTAAGCCAAAAAAGCGGAGATAAAGCCCTTGTAAATATGCCCCTAATTTTTTTAAGGACTTTCTCCTACCAGCTGTTGCAGGCAGGACATGCTTTCCCGCAACAGGTTATTATTTTTTTTAACCCAGCCTTGTTTCTCAGCTTCCAAACACACACAACAAGCGGCATGCGAAGCGAGAGGCCATTTGTAAGTAAAAATGTGTTTTTCATTCACTACGTGCCAGACCACGATCTATTGTTAACATGGCATCCTCTTTACTTTAATAGGTACGGGGGCCTTGCATTATCATGGAGCCCACTTAATTTAGTTTAGTATGCACGGGCGTCGCTCTTGATCATGGCGCCCGCTAAATTAATTATGCACGGCACTTCACGGCAATCACCAAACATGGCCCTCTCAGTTCCCCACTTGAGTGCGGGCCTGCGGCCAACGTCACTAGCCTGGGACAAGGTACGGGATATGCATCATACCAGTCAGTTTCCTGCATGGGCACCGCGCATTGTCATGGCGCCACTTAATTACTTTATTAAAACTAATTAGTTCACTTGCGCTGCAGCTGCTTTTTTATTTGTTTCACAATGGCAGCCGCTGCCGTAAACACCACTCGTGTGGCGCTACCCGTGAGCAATGGTGGCTGCTGCACACACTATTGGGGAATATGGGGAGCAGCACAGACCACTGACACCGAAATAGTGTGTAAAAGGCCGCTTTTATTGAAACAGGTGCACATCACAATTAAAAGGCCCTTGGCCTGATGCCTTACAAAACTACAACCTCGCTATACAAGCTGTTACCTATGTTACACTACCCCCACCGCTAAGGTTCCCCCACACAACATTTAAAACCTGCAACTCAGTACCCCCTACTGTGACCTTTTAGTTTTTGACCTTTGAACTTTGACCTTTGAACTTTACCCTTTCACCCCTACTGTGACCTTATAACCTTTTCCTTTGAACTTTGACCTTTGAACTTTACCCTTTCACCTTTGACCTTTCAACCTTAACCTTTATGATTATGAACCTGTCACTAACCTAACTTCCTAAAGCACCTTAAAGATCCTACCTCGTGAACTTGTCTACCCTCTGTCAATAACAAATAAACTTGGCTAAAACATGCCAACTTGACTGCCAACCATCCATGCACCTGCTTCAAAGCGACAACCCTAACACAAACACATATATACCCTGTACACCTGTTCCAATGCAAAACAAACCCCCAAAAACCCAGATTGCTAGCCAGGAAAATTAAATTCCCCCAAAAAAGAACTGAAAAGGGGGGGTGGTGGTCGTGAAAAAATTCTGTCTTGCCTACGACCAGCCACCGGGAATACCACAAAATGGTGGCTGGTAGCACCAAAATGGTGACATAAATATCCCTTGGGCTATAAAATAGCCCAAAAAGCCAAAGAAGCCCAAAAGGGGCGGAGCCGAGGCCTGCGCCGCTCCCATTTCCCAAACATCCTGGGGGGCAGACCTCCCTTTGCTCGGCTGCCCCCCAAGCCCCCTTTGGGGAACATGGGGAGCAGCACAGACCACTGACACCGAAATAGTGTGTAAAAGGCTGCTTTTATTGAAACAGTTGCAAATCACAAATAAAAGGCCCTTGGCCTGATGCCTTACAAAACTACAACCTCACTATACAAGCTGTTACCTATGTTACGCTACCTCCACCCCTAAGGTCCCCCCACACAACATTTAAAACCTGCAACTCAGTACCCCCTACTGTGACCTTTTAGCTTTTGACCTTTGTTCTTTGAACTTTACCCTTTCACCCCTACTGTGACCTCATAACCTTTGCTTTTGAACTTTGACCTTTGAACTTTACACTTTCACCTTTGACCCTTCAACCTTAACCTTTACGACTATGAACCTGTCACTAACCTAACTTCCTAAAGCACCTTAAAGATCCTACCTCGTGAACCTGTCTAAATGTTCCCTTTCAGCCTGGATTGCCTCTGTCAATAATGAATAAACTTGCCTAAAACATGCCAACTTGACTGCCAACCGCCACCCAGAAAATGCGGGGGGGAACTACCCCTTTTTCTGCCCCCCAAAACCTAGGTACCGACAGAGCCTCCACAAGGGAAAACTGCACCTGACAAAATCCGACCCATGATAAAAAGGGAAACCCCGAGAGCCCCCTACAAATATCTCCGAGTCATAAGATAAAGCCAGCTGCATGAACTTCATGAAAAGACGTCCTGACATCATAGACCCGTTCCATGCCGTCCTATTGCCTCCATGTGTACAGCCCCAATGCCACACCCTGCATGGCCAAAACTCAACCCACCTAGCACCTCTTGACCCTTGGCGCAACTCACCTGTATGAAATTCCCAACCCCTACCCCCCACCCCAAATAGCCTATCTTAAGAGGGTAGCAGCTACCTCCCCCCCCCGGCCCCCTACTCCTATACGAACCCATGTGCAACGATACAGAGCGGATCCCAAGAGACCCAGAGTCTGCCTCTTTTCCTTGCTGGTCTTCCCATATTACCAAATAATCCTCCAGTATCGAAACCGACATACCGGAGACTGTCACCTAGAGCCGAACCTGAAAAACAACAAAAACATTTCAGAAAACGAAATATCTTAGCAACAGTTCCTCCCCCACCTGTGCACATTGCTAACGGCATTACCTGTCCTACCTCCCATAACCTCATGTCTGCCATGCTCCGACCCCATGGCAAGCCTCCCAAGACCTAGTGTGCCTGAAGCTCCCCAGCAATCCGGAGAACGGTGGAAAAGTCGCCCCTTTGCCCACCATTGTGACATTACAAGCCTCTGCCCGGCGCCACCTTTCTCACTGGGAAGTGCCACAAGTCCCCGGGCAACATAAAAAATAGAGACCTACGCCCTACAGCCCTGCCAAGACCTCTCCGATCTGTCGTAGGCTTGTAAAAATCTGAATGCATGCTGTCCTCGGGTTGTTTCCCTTAAACTAACCCCTTTTTACCATACCAATTCATATCCTAAAAATAGCCCCCAAAACCTCCCAGATGAGCGGGACAAGAACCACAGGTATAGTAGTCTCCAGAGCCACACATGCGTAATTTATTGAATAACCTCTGCACATATGCCCCAGTCTCCGTCATCAAAGGGGGGATCCCACTCCTAAAAAACCCCCACCCCAACCCCCAAAAACCTGTACCCCACTTGTCTGCCAACGAGAAGTACCCCTGCCCAAAAAACTACCCTCGGCTGCAGACCTTTCTGCTGTCCTACATACTAGTGACTATCCCTGTTCAAACGGATGCCCAAGCCACTGTGCCCATCTTCAATCCTCACTCTAGTCTTTTTGTCTCCCTCGCTCCCTGCTAAGCAGGACAGCACCGCAAGCCTTGTAACCGTGTACATCTTACAGGAACTCACCCAACTGTGAGCCGGAGAAAACATCTGCGATGTCCTAGCCCTCCCCGATCGCATGACACGCTGATAACATGCCCTCGAATTTAGACCTGCGCATACCAGCCCAACAACAAATTCAGCCTCCTACCGGGGCCCACTGTCCGCCCTGTTTGTAATGGGCTCATAAGCCAGGCCCTAACTGTCCAAAACACTGTCCTGCACCGTCTGGCATCCCCTGGTAATGGGCTCTGAATATCTATCTCCTTGATAAGTGTGCCCCTTTGGCCATGGTATCAATTACAATGCCCTTGAGTGGCAACACCTTACTGGGTCCAGCTGCTTTCCTTGTTTCCAAACGTACTCTGAATGTGCCTCTGAGCTCTCAGACTGTCCAGTCTATTCTGGCAGTCTGTGGCACCGGGCTTATCCTCTCTAATCCCTACCCGTACACAGGACCTCCATGGTCACAGACCTAAATGTCATACCCCAAGAATGACCGTGCCGTGCTGCACAGACTGTCTTCCATGCTGTCAACTATTCTCCAGGTTCACCCATGCCTCCCATAACTGTCAAGCCTCCTCTGGCACCGCGTAACAGACTAGTCAGTTTGAATCACCCTCAACCAGCCGTGCCTCCATGGCCACAGTATCATTGTTGATGCCCCTGAATGCCAGTGCCGTTCTGGGCTACTTGACTTAAATGCTCCCAGGGGTACCCTAAATATCAACACAAACTCCTCCAGCATGTGCTATTGCTGTTCTGAGCCACCTGTCTGTTGTGTTGCTAATGGTACCCCAAAGGTCCACTCTGAGCTCCTCGAGCCTGCCTGTCAACCTCCGGCAGCCCTTGGAACCAGTGCTAAAGCCGTTCTGGGTCATGTATCTACCAAGTTGCCAATGCTACCGCAAAGGTCAACTCCGAGCTCCTCAAGCCTGTGCTATGGCCATTCTGGGCCACGTATCTTTTAGGTTGCCAATGCTACCGCAAAGGTCAACTCCGAGCTCCTCAAACATGTGCTATGGCCGTTCTGGGCCATGTATCTTTTACCTTGCCAATGGTACCCCAAAGGTCAACTCTGAGCTCATCGGTCATGTGCCAGTGCCGTACTGGGCCACTTGTGTTTTATGTTGCCATAAACGTGTTTGCTCTTATCACCATTAGTAACCAGGCCGCCATGGCCCCCAGGCTCCATTTCACAGGCTTGTATTGACAGCCCCCGACCTGTGTCCGGCTGTCTGCTCTGGTGCCCAATGCACACCAAATCGCCTATGATTCCCATCTGCGTATGCTCTATCACCACCATAACCAGGCCTCCATGTCCACAGGAAAGATCTCAATGTCCTAAGATGACAGCCCCAAAACATGTCCGGCAGTCTGTTCTTGTGCTCCCATGTACCCAAATCACCCCTGATCCCCAGTAATGTGGGCCGTATCACAATGTTAACAGGCCTCACTGGGCAGCTAATCCATCGTAATGGCTCTGATGCGAAAGGATACCCCCAAAACCACTGAACACCCCAAAATATCCAGGCAACCCACGGAAACTGGCCAGCCCACAATGACCACTTCCCCCCAGTGGCATGTTACCTCAAAATGCCCTGTCCTCCATGACATTACGCTTTGAAAAATTAAGCCACACAGGCCTCTTCCTCCAGTGCAACACGTCCAAGCAAGCTATACCCTGGGTAATACTGTTGGATGGAAAACCACTGCTGACTCTTCCATTATTGAGAATCCCCCGACCTTGCGTGAGCTGTTTCCCTTGGCCCCCTGGTCATTGACGTCATTTTTTTATACTATACCTCCACAATCCAAAGTATTAAAAAAGGTCCAAGTTACTAGGTGAATTAGAAGTTGCTCCCATACGCCCGGTTGCTGTGTCCCTGCCGACTTCCACCATAATAATTGGTAATAGAAAGTGTACCCCCGGGGCCTGTAAGCCTGCATACCTACCTACGAAAATCCCTGGTGCGCCTTCCAGTATGAATGCTCCCGCCAGCACCAACAGTATCAGCTTTTCTCTTTAATTGCCAGTTTACGCCATATACCCAGAGCTACGGGCCCTTTCCGTAGTGTAACCCTATAGACCCCAGCTCTGCATTCTCCTTCCTTTATACCTTAACCCCTTCTACAACTCTGGTGCCGAAGCCCCTTCCTCGATTACACCCGACACCCAGATTATGCTGCTGCACTTTTACCTGGTGCTAGAACCGGTGTCCATTCTGAAGCCTGCCCTTTGTCCCCTTTTGTTCTCCTGTAGGGTTCTCCACGGCTGTCCTGATGCCACTGTCCTTTCTGTCACCGCTTGCCCGCTGAATGAACCTGGAAAATGTCATGAATAAATAGGTGAGATCCCCCACCCTTAGCACCCACTCAGTACCTCCTGCGAATTATCTCCCACGAAAAACTCCCTCATAAACTGGGTCATGATAATCCATGTGTCCGCCCCCATGCGCGGCAGCATTTTCCGCCTACCCTCGTGCTGAATTGCCTATCCTCATAATAATTTGACAGCATCTTCTTATCCTTTGAACCTGTGAGCCAAAACGGCACACCACCTACCATTGGGCCATAGCTCCCTCCAAAGGCGCTCCACCTTTATCCGTATATATTGAAAACCGTACCATAACCTTCCAGCCATCCCATATCCTAACAGCTGCTTTCCGAGTCGATTTACACCAGAGGGAGTTCTATCCCCCTTGGCCTAGTGCACTGCAAAGCCGTACGAGGCCTACGTGAGGCAGTGATCTTGCGGTCCATAACCTTCCTGCCATACCATACCCTAAAAGCTGCTTTCCGAGTCGATTTCCGCCAGGGGGAGTACTGTCCCCCTTGGCCTGGTGCACCGCCGAAGCCGTACGGGGCCTGCGTGGGGCAGCGATCTTGTGGTCCATAACCTAAAAGCTGTTTTCCCAGTCGATTTCCGCCAGAGGGAGTACTGTCCCCCTTGACCTGGTGCATTGCCAAAGCCGTACGGGGCCTATGTGGGGCAGTGATCTTGTGGCCCGCCGACGCTCCAGCCTAGCCGTACTGGGCCCAGCCTTCTCTTCACCATGGGGTAATGGAGCCGTACAGTGCCCTTCTGTGTCGGGAAAGCTGCAGAAGTGATCCCGCCGCAAATATATGGTCCTGTGTGCTGGTCTCTGCCTGTATCCCGATCTGCTATCCCAACGTATCCGGGGCCTACTCCCACCTAACTAAACCTCCAAAAGGGGGCATCCAGGTAAGTGCCTCTGGGAGTGGGTGACGAAAAGTCACTCCGCTCCGAGGAAAAGATAAGGAGCTGACCCCCTTTTCTTGATATGATGTAATGCCCAGAGTAATGATATAAGCGTGACATGCTGACACATCATTGTGGCCGCAGCTCTGCCAGCCAGGAAATTAATTTAATTTCCCTTTTAGCTTATTATTTCCTCTTCAAAAATTAAATAGTCCTAAATGTAAACACTAAAATTTTTAAAACATTTCATTTTACATCTTCTCCTTGAAAAGTTCTACTTCCTCTAATAATCAATGCGCAATGACGATCCTACCAAAACAATCTCCTCACAAAACGCTATGCCTCTCTCCAACTGATCTCCACAAACTGGTTTGCTTGGGGAAAGAAAAAATACTGTTACCTTGGTAACCTGCGTGTACAGTGAAGCCTAATGCTCAAAATGCCTCTACTTCCCTTTCAGAAATGACCATAAAACGCACGTGTGAGCTCAAACGCTCTGCTGAACCTCGAAGAGACAGACTACTACGAGGCAAAAAGATTTTCGCGCCCATATGCCATCACCTAAACTTGATCGCGGGCGCCCAACGGCAATCCTCTACCGTTTCCAGAAGTCTCCACAAACCTCTCTCAATGTGACCAAAATCATTTCCCAAGCCCAAAGACACGCCCCTCTACATTTGCGCCAAACATTTAAATTGAAATACCCATCATGAAAAAACGAAAGCCCTTTCGAGCCACTCCAAAAATCAATACTTCGCCCATATCATCCGCATCCAAAAACTCAAAACCCTCACAAATATAACCAAACAAACTCCCACTCCCATATGAAAGAGCTCCAAACCCAATGAACATAACCCTACCATCACTTCAAATTCACATTTTAAATTCCGTCATAGAAACAAAGGTACAATACATTCTTCATAACAAAATCTCCATAACCTCTCTCAATTCACCACAACACAAACTACCCCATGCCCCAATACCGCAAACAAACTTCCCACCCCAAAGAACCAAAGTATTCATAATATGCACTTCTCTCCTTGAGCAACATCAACGAAAGCCCTCACTAACTAAATTATGAAAAAATTCTGTCATGCCTACGACCAGCCACCGGGAATACCACAAAATGGTGGCTGGTAGCACCAAAATGGTGACATAAATATCCCTTGGGCTATAAAATAGCCCAAACAGCCCAAGAAGCCCAAAAGGGGCAGAGCAGAGGCCTGCGCGGCTCCCATTCCCCAAACATCCCAGGGGCAGAGCTCCCTACACTCGGCTGCCCCCCAAGACCCTCTTCGCGGGACGCTGCCCGTGAGCAACGGTGGCTGCAGCACACACCACTTGTGGTACGCTGCCCTCAAGATGCAATATTGTGCTTGTCTCTTCACTATCTTGCCCCAGGCTCTCTGAACATGCAAGAGGAGTGGAAGAGGCTGCACAAATCACATGCACCGTGGCACGTCTCTGCTGCATGAACAAACAACAAAAGAACCAGGTTTAACCCACAGACCTTCCCTCCTTCAGAGCCCCCCACCCACCGTCTAGAATTACTTATCTGTGACAAGTGGGTCTAGGGTCACGCTTTGCTGATCTGTTTATATTATGATTTTTGGTGGCTGTTGGGTGGTTCAAGAAGATCATGGATTTAACCCTGGCTCCTGCATTCAACCACAAAGTGTTACTCTCAGCTGGTAATTTGCCCCCCAATGCCAGTGATATCCTTGCACGAAATGGGTGAGGGGCGGGCACTTACTTTTCTGACAGACAAGATGTGTTCGGCCTGCTGACTGTGTGTAGTAATCACTCCACGCAGATAGATGAGGTTCGTTAGTTACAAGATCAGTAATACAACCCCACCAGGAGCAGCCAGCAAGGCGCTCAACCCTTCTCCAACTGTGGTTTTCATACACCAACATTCCATATTACACCATCCTTACAGGTTTCCACTGGTGGAGAGATGGATGATTCAAACTACAACATTGCTAGGATATAACACTGTGTAAATCACACTGGTTCACATGCTTATCGACAGTATCCGAATGCAAGCAAACAAGTGGACACTTGTTAGTGCTATTGTCCTGCGAGAGCAGAGCCCCCACGGATTGGTGCACGTGGTGTAGAGTACTTTCCCTCTCTTTAGCGTCGCCCATTAAACGTCTGCGTGCGAAAGCAGCCGTCGGGCCGTTTGTGTGCTGTTGTGCTGAGACTTGAGATCCGCCCGCACCTCAGCTTGGACACAGATTATCATCTGGCACATGTGATAAACTACAGCCCGATTCACAAAGATAAACTGAGACGAAAGTCTAACTTTACGACTTTTGATATTCAAAATCGCATTTACTTTTCGTAAATGCCCTTTGTGAAAACCAAAAGTTGAACTGTACAGCTTCCGGTATTCACAAAGGGCATTTACGGGTAGTAAACACCCTTTGTGAATACCGAAAATCGTAAAGTTGGACTGTCGTTTCATTTTACCTTTGTGAAGTGGGCCCTTTACATGTGGGAATCCTCTACCAAGGGAGACCTGACCCCATGCAGTTACCATCAGCCTTTGCCCCCCTTCAGATGCTGCAGAGCCATGACCCTCTTCTCCTCCATGTTTTGTCAGTGGCAAAGAAGTAAATGGATACAATTTTGTAATTTTTTTCAGGACAGGTTGCAACAAAGCAGCGTTTTAGCGCAGGTTTTCCAATCTCAAAATGCTGTGAATAGCTTTTTACAATTACCCAATTTAGCGGTGCTCTGCTTTTTCACATCGAAAGGATGATGGACTGAGATGGCCCTGCAATATGGCAAAATCAGGGGCATATCATCAAGGCGGCACAATAAAATTATCGCCGCTTTTGCGTCCTTATTGGCCGAAAAGCAGTGATAATTTTATCACCTTATCAGCAAGGTCATGCTATCGCGTGAATCCTTGCCTCAGCGCCCTTTCCCTTAACGCCCAGCTTTGCATCTCTAATGAGATAAAAAGTGGGTGTCCCTTGCCAAACTTACGTGGAGAATGTCGCTAAACGACATTTCTCCAATTAAAAAGGAAATCGCTAACCTGCTTAGCGATAATAAAAGAAGCGCTAACCGCGCTTAACGCAGGTTTCTGTACGCCTGCTTTTAATCTGATTTAGCCATATAATCCTATGAGAGGTGGATTACATGGCTAAATCCAACCTGCCCTATCAGCAAGGTATCGCCGGTCGCAGTGCGATTATCGCGGGTTTTCCAGCGATAATCGCACTGTTTTGTAGCTAACGCTCGGATTTCTATCGCTTTGGAGATATGCGTTGCTGATAGCATAGTATCTCCGTGATAGAATCCAGTGATAGCCGGCGATAGTTATCCTAGCGCTAAGTGCACTTAGCGATAATTATCGCAGGTTGTTGCTGATATGCCCCTCAATTTCTTGACCATGGCTCAGTTTGAGGGAGACAAACCCGTGCCATGTACAGAATCTCAGCTGTGAGCGTTTAATGTTTGCTTTAGGGTAAAAAGAAAACACTTTAAGTTGTTCTCCAAGATATTAGGTACATTTCTCAGGGAGAAAATATTGTTTTACTGCTGTGACTGCCGGACACGGGTCTATATCAGACCCATACACTGATCGGGATAAGTACATTCACAGAATACACTAGAGGCGTCTTATTGCCATTTGAGTTACTTCTCCGCCTTGGAGGCCACATATACTACATCTGTACTGAGGAAACCTAGGTACTCTTTACTGGCCTAAGGTCTCTTCTCTGGAGATCACGTCCATAAGAAGGACGGTTTGCATGGATTACATACTACCGTATTCAATCCATTGGCACACATACTTCATTCCTCTTTTTATTCCCTGAAGAAGCCCTTGTTAGTGTGAAACGCGTTGGCTGTTCCTAAGCTGTACACAGAGCTTGTGAAAAATAAAGACATGCAACGAAACCAACAACGACTGTTGAATGAACATTACTTTGCGTACTCTGTAACTTGCTGATCGTGTGTATTGCATCTCATCTTTCTTCTCTAGGAAATATTGTATGCAGTGAGGTGGTATGAAGAAGAAGCGTCCGCAGTGGGAAGTGCGTTGCACTTTAAGAAGCGCTTAGCCTGCAGACAATGGGTATACCTTGTATCTGCTAGAGCACCAGCCTCAATACAGCAGGGCACATCTGATCGCTTTAAGAGGTATCGTCCTTTTATACACTCACCCCTCTCCCTTTGAGTAGATGTTACTAGCATAGTTACCTGCCCAGGATCACACGTTGTGGTCTAACGTGAAAGCCCGGATTGAACCTAGACAATAAGAATCGAAACACATCTTGACCCTACACTGTTGCATCCCAGACTTGCCTGGAGCTGAAAACCAGAGATTTTAAAAACAGTTGTAATACTCTAGCTGGGCCGTGCTGCAAAATCTAAAACGGGATAAGCTGCAAACTGGTGGCTTGAGGAGGGTAACATTTTCGTTCTGAAATGTGGGCATCTTTTATAGATTGGCATGACTCTCCTTACTCATCCATTGCAATCACGTTCCCTTGGTGTCTTCTCATAGGAATGTGGATTTAGACCTTTGCACTTCATTGGCTCTGATGCAGGACCTAGCAGTGAGGCAGATGTTCTCCATATATATAGTTTTAATCATATTTAGTTTAATACTATTATGCACAACACTTTTGGGGTGATTTCCACCCTAATGACATTATTTCATTCCTTAAAGTGTACAACAAGTGATGGATGGAATCCTTGAATTCATCTCAACCTCTGCCGCATCCCTGTGTCCATCGTTATTTTGATCTCCGTGACTCTTATTTTGAACCCAGACATATGCAAATCAGTCTTGAACCAAGATGTGCCCGGCCGATGAGCCCGTAACTAGGGCAAAACCAGTCCTGGGTGGCTTGTGTTCCAGTTCACACATAAATCAAAGGCCTTTCAATTTACAATGCCAATGGCCAAGCTCTTGCAAATATAGGACATATTGCATTGCCAATGCTTGTTATCCTTCCACTTGGCATTTCGTCTTTAGGCCTCAGTTACTGCAGTGTGTTGAAGGTCTGTTGCAAAGCCTGTTGAGACTTATGGCATGCAGGTTGCAGGCTGGGCCGTGGCTGAGCTGACTCCGCCTTTCATCAGCCTGGGAGCAGTTGTTGTCCTTTACGTAGCACTGAGCCCAGCATTTCGTCTCTCATCAAGCACGCCCTATTCGAAAACGTACAGTTCGGAAATTGAGGCACAAGGAGATGGGTTGGGCGGGGGCGTCTGACCACGATCACACCGTGCTGTCAGAGGAGAAGCTATAAATAGAATCCCGGTCTCCTAAGCCACCTCTCCTAGACAAGCTGAACTGATTTGGAAACAATAATGCTTATTAGGCCTCGTGCCACGTGACATAAATAGATTGTGAAAGGAACATGGCGTTTATTTCCTGGGGGAGAAGGAAATAAACGAGTTACACGGAAGGACTGAGTTCCTGTACGAAGAGTGACACGTGCGAATAATGCAATCAGAGGCGCGGTGACTGACCCCACAGAGAGAGGAGCCTGTCTCCATTCCCTGCAAGTGTGAACTGAGCTTCCCCAGGCAGGGCGTTGTGCCAGGGCACACGTAAATACAACAACAGTGGGGTGACCACTTGAGTGAAGTGATTTTAGCAGAAAGTGCAGTGGTGCAGACAGGGGCCCCACTGCAAGCGAGGGAAATACCCACCTCCCCCCTGGCACTGCTATAGGTGGCACAGTTGTATCGGAGTGAGCCCATTACACCTAGACCTGATGCCACCGCCCTGCTGGTGTTGATGATTCCTGTGCCCTTGTGCACAGGCCGTGGCACACCAGAGTATTTTTAAATAGTAGTAGTTTTAATTCAGCCTTCTTGAGTCTTCGATGTGACACAGGTGTCCCCACTCCAGCTCCTCCAGTGTGAACCCCCAAATACTTACCTTCTGAATATGTAAGGATAATAGAGGCCCTGGTCTCCATAAAGGGAGGGGTCTGCTGCCCTGGCTTTGAATGAACCTCTCTCCTGCCTTTTGCACCACCTTCAAAAGGGCAACATGTGGGCGTGTTGCCCCGGTGAGTGATGCCAACATGGCCTCTTCTCAGGATGCAATGTTAGTGTTGTAGCTGCACTTCTGCTGGGACCAGGGCCATCTTCTCCAAGTCCAGTGTGGGACCCACCACATATGGCCACTCCTTCGCCCACTTAGGGCAGGACTGGCACAGAGGCACGGTGAAAAGATGACTTATTCTGTGGATGGGGGGGGGGGGGGATATGAACCTGAGACATTCTCTGGACTTGGTGGGCTGTGTAGGTGATGATCTAACCCCCTCCGAGATTGTCTTCTTTGGCCAACCTGTGGTAAGTAAATGGAACGCTTGATGGCCTGAAGAATATTCGCCACCACACACCGAGCAGTCAATTGTACGAAACCTAGGGTTGCCGATGGATAATGCCTTGTCCATGAAGTTCTAGGTTCAAGCATTAGTGGGCTCCTGCTTCGGCATCCTGCATACGTTGAAAAAATTCCTTCCTCTGTTGACTCTAGAGTTTAGGAAAATAGTGGTCCAGGCCTTGGTGACATCAAGACTGGACTACGCAAACGGTTTGTAGCTGGGCCTTCCCTCTTACCTTGTACAGCGCTTACAGGTAGTACACAATGCTGCAGCTAGGGCGACGCTCCAACCCAAACCCAGGTCTCCTATGTCCCCCCTTCTTAAATCACTGCATTGGCTGAGACTGAAGGAGAGGATCAAATTTAAAGCACTTATCGTCTTTTATAAGATGTTCCATGGGAAAGGAGCTGGCTACCTTAGTAGAAGAGTCATTCGTTACACCCGACCCGTTCTCTAAGACCTTTCTCCTCCCAGTGCGCCTGTACTCCTAAAGTACGTCTGGCTCGGATGGGTGGCAGATCCTTTGGTTTCTTGTGGGCCCAGGCCTGGACCAGGCTCCCAGTCGCCTTACGCTCCATCTCAGATATCTCCGTTTTTAAGAAACATCTGAAAACGTGACTTTTTAGAACCTAGCAGAGCTTTCTATGGTCTCCCCTAACTGCTTATCAGTCTCAGCCCGGGCCACTCTTTCTGAGTAGGCGTTTTGCGCTATATTAAATGTGTTTCATTAATTAATTCATTCATTCATTCATGATCTGACCCCCTGGGCATGGACGGCCCTTCTGACCTAGTCTGTGGTGCCCCCTCCCTGCGTAGCTTTGCATATGAAATATGGGCTCACTGGCATGGGGCGGTGTGTGGAAATTTAGCTCGCAAACTGAACATTATCTGCGCCATCTTGCCCCTCCCCAGCACCACGCGCAGCGAATGCACAGCCGCCATTTTAGGCACCCCACTCTCTCCCCGCTCACTCTCGACCGCCAGCGCTTTCCCCTGGCGCTGCAAGCATCCCCCGCGCGCCGGCCACCCCCGCTCTCTCATACAGGCCATAAACCCTCTCCTTCTGCGCGACCCTGCTACGGAACCACTTCCAACCGACAACCCATACATGGTCATGCCTCTCCTTTGATAACCCCCTTCCTCTGCGCCCCATTGTCTGAACTGGTCCCAGGCCATCACCTAGCCCTGCGGATGCAGTTTACTGCCCCTACTGTAAGGGAAACACCCCACATCAAAGGGATTACAGTAGATCAAAGCCCCTACCCCCTGAGACCCGGCCAGTTGCACACACCCCCGGGAATTAGCGGAATTCCCTGCTGCGCGATAGCCATCTCCCACTGCGGGTAGGGTGGGAACTTCTACTGTATCTATGTGTGGGATCGGATCTGAGCCGGGGCTTCAGGGGATGTTCTTTCAGGCATCAAGGGAATCTCAAGAATGTACTATATGTAATAAAGCAATAAACCAGTGTATAAGAGACCAGGTCTCAGAGATGCAGTTAGAGCACCTCGTGACGATACCTTGCTGTCTGATCTGATGTGTTCTGCTCCGACGGAATAAAACTTTGTTTCCTGCCTTCCAGTCTCCGGCGCCTGCCTCTTTCATTGGTAAATTATCGAGTGGTATAAGAGGCGATTACCGCCGGGCAAATACTTGAAAGGTTATCGACTGAAACTGCCGCTACCATTTAACAATTGGCGTCCCAAACGTGGGGCCCATCAGCGACACGTGGATCCAGTGGGAGAGGTCCCGACGACAGAGTGAACGACTGCAACGATCGGGAGAGCTCCTGCCCAATAGACCCTCGTCTGGCAGCCGATCATCCGAACTTCACTGGTTCCGAGCAGACCTCTCTCGAGTGATCTACGGTCCTGACTGGGAACCATCAGGAGTGCCGCGGCAAATACGGAGAATAGAGGACGATCGGGCGCTGGAGGCGGAAGACGAGAAACTGTCCACGCGGTCCGGGTAAGGTCGTGAAATACGACAAAAGTGCGAAATAATTGATTGATTGTTTGAATACTAGTATTGCTCATTGATTGTGCTCATTGATTGTTCTCTTTGAGATATTCGCTGTCTACAAACGGGGAGGAGTAGAAATACTCTCTCTCTCTCCCTTTGCAGATGGTGAAGGGTAGGTAACGCAGACTTTTGTCCCCGTTGAAACCCGTCGTGCCTATCTTTATCTCCCCATTGATTGATTGTCCGAACATTGATTGTTTTGAAGAATAGTGCTTTTTGAGATATTCTCTGTTTGCAAATAACGTAGAATAGGAATATTCTGTCTAGTCTTTGCAAATAGTGAAGGGTAGGTAACGCAGACTTTTGTCCCCGTTGAAACCCGTCGTGCCTATCTTTATCTCCCCATTGATTGATTGATTGATTGTCCGAACACTAGTTGTTCGATATTGGTTCTTTGGAGGTATTCTCTGCTTACAAATAACGAAGAATAGAGATATTCTGTCTAGTCTTTGCAAGCAGTGAAAAGATAGGTAGTGCTGACTTTTGTCCCCGTTGAAACCCGTCATGCCTATCTTCTCCCCACTGATTGGTAGTTGGTTCTGCCCGGACCGCTTATTAGAGGTGAACCACCCGGCTCCACTGGAAGGCACCCCTAATAAGGACATGTTCACTAAATATGGACTAGTCGCCGTAGCTTATAGCAAGCTGTGGCATAAATATACCAAGAAGGACCCCGAAAGTCAGTGGCCACTGATGGGATCCTTCGACGACCATAAGATAGAAGCGCTAGAAATAGCTCTGCGTAGCAATAAGACGACGCCTACTATGCTTGACAGTATCGGCATGTGGCGCAAAGAAACAACGCAACGGAAAAGAGGGAAGAAGTAAAAGCAGAAAAGGAATTACGAAAGGCAGCTCACCTTGCCGCTAAAAAGTTAGAAGAAGACATAAAAGAGAGAAGGGAAACTAAACTAAGACAGGAGTCCGAAACCTCAGGCCGGTACGCTGTTAGGACCCCTTCTTTGCTCTACCCTGTATTGTCCTCCAAGCAGCAAACGAATGACGAATTACTGTTAGGTCCCCCGACCATTTACATGCCCCCTCCGTATGCACCCTCCCAATCGGTAGTGCAACACCCACAACCCCCGGACACGAACGAAAGCAGTACAGGGGCCTCGGCCCTCACGGCCTCCGCGCCGGCTGAGCCTCTTGTACTGAACCTAACGTCGACTACAACGATAGACGACCATGAGATAGGAAAGAAAGAGTCCACCAGAATGAATCGATTAGCTAAGGATGAACGAACAGGAATCGACAAGATAGTAAAGGCACTGGTAGGATCCTTTTTGACCTTACAAAAACTAAAATAACGCTAGGAGTTAGCCCTTTGTGGGACATATGAAACCAAGGGAAGGAGCGAAGCTCACGGTCGAGACGACCACGAGGTAGCCCGACTCCATTACTCTCGCTACCTAAACATGTCTGCCCTACTGCCCACCCCGCCCAATAAGCATGACAAAATCCCGCACAAACGGAAGCCTGCTGACACCCACCATCGACGTCACCGAACTAGGGCTAGCTCGCGCACAATTGGGCTATGTTATTTTTCCGATTGCACAGTCACCTCCTGGTGCTCGTCATCTGACTACAAATATGTACAAACACTCCAACGAAGTAATGTAGTTATAACATTTTAATAACTTATAGGATATAACGAACACACCAACAGGGTAAACAGGTTAAAACACGTTTTAAAACAACTATTTACATGACGGTCTGCTGCAACCTCCATCCCAAAGCCTTAACGTCCACGTGACACCGTCCTCGCCTCTCCTTCCTCGAAATCGCAACATTGGCCTGTTTTGGGCGGTCCCTCTTAGTTGACTTTGGGCTATAAAAGCCATGCAAAAATCCATTGACATCAGTGGCGAGCGATTGTGCGAATAGGCCGGAGGCTATACGAAGCGCCGAAGTCCTGGCAACACCAAGGCGGAGCCCGCCACGCTGTGCGGACCTTCCCGTTTTCTTTCTTCTTTCTTCAATTATGGCTGCTGCCCTGGCGGGGGGAGGCGACGCGGACGGACCTCCCCCACCTCCCCAGGTGGAGGCTTGCCAGGCACCCCAACCGCCTTTGACTCGCCGGCCAGCTAAGCTGCACCCAACCGTCTTTCACTCACCGGCCAGCTAAGCTGCACCCAACCGTCTTTCACTCACCGGCCAGCTAAGCTGCACCCAGCCATCTTTTTCATCGGCCTGCTGAATTTCACCCTGGCACGCTGTGCGGGTCTTCCCAGTCACTTCTTCCTTCAATAACGGAGGGTGCCCTGGCGGGGGGAGGCGACGCGGACGGACCTCCCCCACCTCCCCAGGTGGAGGCTCGCCAGCAGATGAGGGCACCCCAAACCACACCTTTCACACGTCGGCCAGCTGAGTTGCGCCCTGCCACTTCATTCGCCGTTCGGCTGAGCCGGCACCCCTGCACGCGGCCGCCAGGCAACCACCCAAGCACCGGGTTCACCAGGACTGCCGCTAGCGCCCGACGTGAGGAGTGGGCCCCCGCAGCAAGGTAATCGGGGACCCACCCCGGTGGTGATACCATCCAAACTGCTGTCGTCACTGCTACTGGAATCACCCCGGTGGCAGCACCACCCGAACTGCTGCTGTTACTGCTGCTGGCTCCTCTCCGGTGACTGTACCGAAGAGCTGCTGCTACTGCTGCCCTTGAACTCCGGCGGTCGACCCCTCCGGTTCCAGGCCTGGCCCACCGTGAGACAATTCTGGACTCGAAAGCTTGTTTGCTAGGGCATGGGCCCCACCCTTGACAGAACGCTCCCCTCAGCCTTGCAGAATTGGTTGGAGTCATTTGACGTTCGACCCCTGCGGACTTCCGGTAAGGACAAAACCACCACCATTGCTCTTTTTGCCCCCGGGCGGCAGCCACCTTGCCTCCGCTTGATACAGTGAGACAGTAAAGCGTCGGCGGAAGAACCCGCCTGCTGCCCCGCCCTAAGAACAAACCGTGGCATTGCTACAAGGTTGCAGTGACGCAAAGTTGACGCTAACGAAAGTTCTCGAACTACCGAAAGGGATTCTGGTTCAACTGCTAATTCATGGAAAGACTTAGACTGTGCACTGGCCCGACCCCGCCCTAAGATGGCGCTGATGTAGGAGTGGCCTACAACTCCTTGTGGCGTTCCAGTCACGTGACATTCGTGTTAAAAAGAGATATATATACATGTATGCGATGCTTTCACACATGGCGGTGGGGGAGAGGGGGGAACCGATTTTTATGTTAATCCAGTGTTGCTCATGTTGCTCGACGCCTCTCACACCGTGGCCGGTCTGTGGCGGCTGTAGGCCCGTATTTCCATACTGACATTGTTTTAAATAAAGGGCTTCTTAAAAAGGAATTACGAACTCAGTGTCATGACTAATCATCTAGGTTGATGAAGGTTTTTCTTTTGAATAAATGATTGTTACTCCTAAGCGAAAGCATACAGATAACACAGACACAATCTGCCTAAAAATCTTTTTGTTTAACGGAATTTGTACCCATCACGCCTGCCCTTTTTCCAAGAATTGTCAAATCAATAATGAACTATAACTTAAGGTATATGTCGCATGCAAGGTATGGTATCCTGCACCATAATACACGACCAATTGAGAAATACATGCACGACCAGGGAACGCAAATTTAGGAGATGAATGAACTAGAGCATCTTTGCCTCAAACTAAAGAATAATGGGTCCGTGGTATTACCCAACCCTGCGGCTAGCCTGGTACATGGTAGGTAGAACCTTTCGTGTCTGCGCGCGCTGGGGTATTTTGAATACTGCACCTCCCCTCCCCTCTTATTTCCCCTCTATAGGTCACGACGAAGTTCCGACTGAAGAGTGGAGTGGACATGGACCGCACCAAGTTCAACATCAGGGAAAACGTAGACAAACGTTGTGAGATAGTGTGTAAAATTACAGACCACCATTGAGAACATGAAAAACTGTATGATATGATTGTGCGTGTGTACTACGATTATACGATATGAATGTGTATGCATTTCATGTTCGGATCACTTGAAGAGAGCGTCATTGTATGATTGAAGTGTGCGTCCACCGATCAAAGGGAGGAGAATAAAGGGTCAGACAACCCATAAGATGAACTACAAAATACTGAAGGTACGCAGCATGCATAGGAATAGAGGACAGGAAAGGAGAGGTCCCCGTGCTCGACGCAGCCCTGAGTCTCCGTCTTGACGCATGTACTGTCACACCCTATCCGGCATTTGTGTGTACGTGATCACCGAATTTATGTCTTTTCCCCGCTTGTGTTTTCTTACATGGAACAGACCCATGCTACTCCATGTTGTGTGTGCACCAAGTGACCTATTATCTTACCCATCTCTCTCTCTCTCTCTCTCTCTCTCTCTCTCTCTCTCTCTCTCTCTCTCTCTCTCTCTCTCTCTCTCTCTCTCTCTCTCTCTCTCTCTCTCTCTCTCTCTCTCTCTCTCTCTCTCTCTCTCTCTCTCTCTCTCTCTCTCTCTCTCTCTCTCTCTCTCTCTCTCTCTCTCTCTCTCTCTCTCTCTCTCTCTCTCTCTCTCTCTCTCTCTCTCTCTCTCTCTCTCTCTCTCTCTTTCCCCCTCCCTCGCAAAAGGCTCTTTCTTGCCCTCTTTCTTCTTGAATAAATTAACGACATACACCTCTTTGGTAAGTGTATAATTGGCCTGAACACAGTGGTGTTCGAACAAATTGATAGAAACAAAAACGACCATACTTTACCACGTTACTACCTCTCCTTTTTACAAACATTAAGCCTAATCGGCTGAGAAGGAAAGGACAGGTAAGACGACTGATGTCTCCCAATCTGACCCACAACACGGGGACTATATGTCAGTGGTTTTTGTTCTTAAAGGACACCATCTCCACCACCCAGAATTACCCCTGACCAATTGGCCCGGAATAGAATGTCTAAAGCACCCTGTTCTCCCAAAGATAACTCCAGCCCTATACTAGCCGTCTCAGAGTATCCCGAACAAAACAGCTGATGGCCCCTGTTTTAAACTGATAAAGGGTCACCTACTGTATGAAAAGGATACTCGTGAACGCATGACCATAGCACCTCGCACTTACGGGTATTACCAAACCTTGCATTATAGGGCGCAGAAACTGACACCTAGAAGGCCAGACGATGGACAGGGACACCCACAGAACCCCGCACCACAGCAGTAATTAATAGATTAGTAACACGCACATTAACATCAGAGTTAATAGACACCAATCATATAGTAACAGATAAGAGCATTTCCGCAACTACTCAGTGGTTGGGAGAGAGAATGAAGTATGTAAATGTCTTCCCTGCCAAGATCTCTAAGACTTTAGTTTCTTATAACCTATTCAAGGATAACCTGCAGCCATCGGAAGAGAGGGGTCGGATGTGACGCACAGTCTGGCTGCGGATCATAAAACATCTATGACATCGACCAAGGGGGAAGCGACGAAGCAACAAGAGTGTGAGACGAGGCACCATTATCAGAACGATGAGCGCGAAGGGCTACATCGAGGCCCCTGCTCACTGACCAGCGTGCCTGAAGTCTTAACCCGTCGGGCCCGATTGATGGGCCCAGTGCTGAAAAGATTCTGCTCTCCTTGGTCCGCATTTTTGATCTGATCCCATGCCACCCCATTCTCTCTTCCTCTTTCATTTGGACTATGACTTTGACCTACTACCGAGGAACAAAAGGCCGGCACCCTGTCTCAAAGGTACCTGTGGTGAACTGTGTTAAGGAACAGGACTGTGATCAAAGAACAGTGAGTGGTCACACCCTGCCACGTGAAGAAATCGGATTTGAACTGGACCTTAGTTCCACCGCCGGTGCTCAACAGTGCCAACGAAAGAAGAACAACAATGAGAGCTTACCAGTGATAGCTCTTTATAAACAAGGACACTGGAAAGAAGAACCCATGTCAAAATTGAAAATCCTCTCCCAACCACCTTATTATATTAACTATCTTCTTATCAAGTTTTCATGATGTTGCATCAATCACTTCCGACTGTACACTGAGAAGTTAAGAAAATGTAACTTTGTATAGTAACATTCATACAACACCAGCCATGTACACAACTATACTGCAACTTTGAATGTACTTCCTCCTCGCCTGCTTCATCAAACTGTATGAGACAATGTACAAATGTGTCAGATTACTCCTGCCTACCCTAAAGACTCTGTATCTTTAAATGTGTGACGAACATTGACGATACTGTAACTGAAAGGCTAACAAAGGCGAATATTGGCCGGACAAGCTGGCGAGATATGTTAAAAGGGAGGACTGTGGAAATTTAGCTCGCAAACTGAACATTATCTGCGCCATCTTGCCCCTCCCCAGCACCACGCGCAGCGAATGCACAGCCGCCATTTTAGGCACCCCACTCTCTCCCCGCTCACTCTCGACCGCCAGCGCTTTCCCCTGGCGCTGCAAGCATCCCCCGCGCGCCGGCCACCCCCGCTCTCTCATACAGGCCATAAACCCTCTCCTTCTGCGCGACCCTGCTACGGAACCACTTCCAACCGACAACCCATACATGGTCATGCCTCTCCTTTGATAACCCCCTTCCTCTGCGCCCCATTGTCTGAACTGGTCCCAGGCCATCACCTAGCCCTGCGGATGCAGTTTACTGCCCCTACTGTAAGGGAAACACCCCACATCAAAGGGATTACAGTAGATCAAAGCCCCTACCCCCTGAGACCCGGCCAGTTGCACACACCCCCGGGAATTAGCGGAATTCCCTGCTGCGCGATAGCCATCTCCCACTGCGGGTAGGGTGGGAACTTCTACTGTATCTATGTGTGGGATCGGATCTGAGCCGGGGCTTCAGGGGATGTTCTTTCAGGCATCAAGGGAATCTCAAGAATGTACTATATGTAATAAAGCAATAAACCAGTGTATAAGAGACCAGGTCTCAGAGATGCAGTTAGAGCACCTCGTGACGATACCTTGCTGTCTGATCTGATGTGTTCTGCTCCGACGGAATAAAACTTTGTTTCCTGCCTTCCAGTCTCCGGCGCCTGCCTCTTTCATTGGTAAATTATCGAGTGGTATAAGAGGCGATTACCGCCGGGCAAATACTTGAAAGGTTATCGACTGAAACTGCCGCTACCATTTAACAGGTGGGGGTCAGCTGATACACAGTCAATAGGGCAGAAGGAGTGCTGAAGGATCACCCTCGTCCCATGCAACATCTTGATGGTTTGTCTTAACAAAGCCATTTTTGTGTCTCCTTATTTCCAGTAAGTAATGTTTACGTTGATTAATTTGAACCGTTTGTTTACCAGGACCGTGAAATGCACAAACCCCATGGACATTTCCGTGTTTATGTGTTTATTAGTCTTTATTTCGACCGTACTGATCATAAAAGACAATAAATGTTAACATCACCAAAATGTACATGTATAAAATACAGTTCTCAATTGAGACTATACATAGAAAAATGATAAAACATGTTAAAAAGACAAGCAATTTGTATATCAATTAAAAAGGCATAGAAAGACTTTTTTTTTTTGCTTTAAAAAAAAAAGTTACATTGGTGCAGGCTAATAACGATTCATATAATATTCAATACCAGCGGGTCCCAATACTGGTTAAGAAGTATAATAAATAACCGGGCTGGAGAGCTGAGCAGAAGACAGTGTCTAACTAAGCACTGTCGCAGTCTGCTTGCCTTCAATCTTGCGTTGAATTCTCCACACCCATCGTAAAAACTTCGCTATAGCAATCACAATTGCCTCTTGTGAGCTGGCCTTCAATATTCGCAGAGCAGTAGCACTCGACCTAGTACCCATATTCAGACAAATTGGTTTGAGCCTTTTGCTCCGTGGAGAACTATATGCTGGGCATACAAATAATATGTGAGGGATTGTTTCATCCATACTCTTGCAGAATGTGCATTTACTATCTTGAGAATGGTGCCAGGTTTTGGTGAAGACTTTGGTCGGTAACGTTCCTATCCGGAACTGGAAAAAACATTTCCTATTGGAGGGCTTGGTTATAAAGTCCTAAAAGTCTTCATACAGGGGTTCCGCTTATGGTCCAAAAAGGTACTGGTCAAAGGTGATGCATTAGAAAGACACAGATTACCAGTTTTAATCATAACCCAGTAAGCTTCTTTAAATTCTTTTTTGGGAGGAAATATATTATGCACCGGGTCTTCCCATAGATGCCTCATGCCCATATTCACCAGGGAGCTTTTCACCTGTTGTAACCATCTGATCTCGTGAGAGGTGTCAGCATCTCTGGTGTCTTTGAGAGCTAGGGCAAAGTGGGCTAATTCCGGGGTAGACCAAAGTCTTCTCCAATAGGTCAATGGTCTGAACCTAGCAACCTCTACCAGGGAATAGCACCCCAAATCAGAATATAAAGGTATTAGAGGTGTACTTTGGGGGAGGTCTACCAAATCTCTCGAAAATCTTTTTTGGTCCTGGGCTAGTGAGGACAGGTTTTCAAAACCCCATAGTTCCGCCCCATACAGAATCGAAGCCATAACCTTGGTATTAGATATCTTAAGTGCAGGACCAACTGGCTTAGTCTGGGAAAGCCTGTATTCTTTCAAAATCACTGCTGCAAGCTGAGAATGCTTAAGCACCATCATTTCTATCTGGGGTTTCCAGTCTAATTTACGGCCTATATTTACTCCAAGGTACGTAAATATATCTGTTTGTATCGCCCGCGAACATAAGTATTGGGACCATTATGTCGGCAATAGAGGGTGCATCAGTGGAGTACTCTGAAAAATAATTGACCACACCGTTTATAAACAGTGAAAACAGGGTGGGGGCCAGTACACAACCTTGACGTACCCCTTTAAGGATTGGGAATTTGGGGGTAGTGTTTCCTTGAGCACCCCATCAAACCTGCGTGCAGTTTGATTCATGCAGTTTGAATACAAGCTGTAGAAGCTCAGGGGGTAATCCTAGATCTCTCAATACGACCCAGAGTTTGTTTCTCGGGACCGTATCGAATGTTGCTTTGAGATCTACAAAGGTGGCATAAATAGTTCCACCCGCTAATAGTACAACACGCCAGTAAATTGAAGCAAAATAAAAAAATTGATCAATTGCACTTACGAGGGCCCTAAAACCTGCTTGGAAGGGGGATAATATATTGTTCTCTGCTATCCAGATCTGAATTCTGTTCAGGACCAATCTAGCCATAATCTTTTGGGTGGAATCGATTAGGCTGATTGGCCTGTAAAGATTTCGGCTCCTCGCCAGAAGTCGGGGATGGGAGCTCCTCTGGCAATCGCATTAGCGAGAATCAGAATATACTTGAACCAATTATCTTTATCAGATAAAAATAAGTCCACCGGGATAGAATCTGGACCGGGGGCCCTTCCCTTTGGTGTTGAATTCACGGCAGTTTCCACTCTAAGACCATCTCTCCAGAGCTCCTGCACCTCTTCACTAACAGATCTCTCCTCATCTCCTGCCTCCTTTCATTATCCAACCTCTAGACATTAGTACCTGAATCACATCGCAATCGCATCTCTGCTAAGCCTCTTTGTCTCTTCAGCGGTTCATCGTTCCACAGCGCGCGCATCTCTTCTCAGTCACATCTCTCCACTACACCTGCACCTCTTCACTAACATATCTCTCCTCAGCCCCTGCATCCTTTCACTGTCCAATATCTAGACAGCAGGGTCTGTATCTCACCACAATCGCATCTCTCCACAGACTCTGTGTGTCTTCAGGGGTTCATTGTTCCAGCATGTGCATCTCTTCACTAACACGTCTCTCCTCACCCCCTGCATCTTTTTTTACTATTCAACTTCTTAGACAGACGTACCCGCATCACATCACAATCACATCTCTCCACAGCCTCGGTGTCTCTTCAGAGGTTCATCATTTGACAGTGCATGCTTCTCGTCTTTGTCACATCTCTCCACAACCCCTGCACATCTTCACTAACACATCTCTCCTCCTTCCCTGCATCTCTTCACTGACACATCTCTCCACAACCCCTGGACATCTTCACTTCTCCATCTTTAGACAGCAGCCCCTCTACTACTTCACAGCTCTCCACAGATGTTATGGAGCACTGTAATGCAGACATGGTACTGTATACCTTTCTTTACCTTTCTGTATTATGATACTGCTGAGAAATGTAAACCTGGCAGAGATTTTAGGTGTGTTGCCATGGCAGTGTCTACTGACCTGGGGCATTGCTCTTTTGACACTGTACTGTACCAATTGTGGCACTCTGACGGGGGCATGACGCGGTGAAACTGAGGCACTGTGGTACTAGGTGTCTCTGACTCTGGTACTATGATTCTGACAGACAGATGTGTGCACTCTGCTAGTGTTCAGAAATGTGCACCTGACCAGGCATCTCAACACTGACATGAACATGTATGCCTAGCCAGGTCATGGTGGTACATTAAGGGCACCCAACGCAGCACAGTAGTCAAAAATGATGCAATGTGTGAGAGGGAGGGAGCAGGAGAGCGCCATATCTACAGAGATATGGCTCTCTTCTCCCCTCTCCCTAGTGCCAGCGCTAATTTCAGCTGCCGAGCGCCACGCACACACCTTCGCGTCATGGCCTTAGGGTGTGTGCTTGAGTCTAGCATAGGTTTTGCACTGGAAGGGATTCCTTCCAGTGCAAAATACTGTGCCTAGCCAACTTCTAAAACGTGTCCTACTTTGTATGTGTGATTTTAGGTGCAGCACACAAGCAAAGTTGGAAAAGGAAGGAGAAATGAAAACAAGTTTCCTTTTAACACCTAGCCCCAGATCCTCGTAGCTGTCACGGAACACAGTACAGCAGCAAAAATTGCTGTGCTGCACTGAGTGACAGTGAGAGAGCTGGAGGGCACCATCTTCACAGAGATGTAAGTCTCTCCTGCCCTCTCGCTGGCGCTGATTTCAGCTGCTGAGCACTAGGCACATACCTGAGCGCCATGGCGCTAGGGTGTGTGCATGAACTGAGCATAGGTTTTGTACAGGAAGGGTGCCCTTACTGTGCAAAATACTCTGCTTAGACAAGTGAAAAAGCTTTTCCTACTTTGTATGTGTGCCTCATAGTGCAGCAAGCATGCAAAGTTGGAAAAGCACGGAGAAATGAAAACATTTCTCCATTTGACGCTTACTTTTCAGTGGCTTTAATTTTTGGTTCCAAACCCTTTCTACTGATGTTTCAGAATAGGGGTTAGTGCAAAAAAGCGTGGAGGGTTGCACAGATATGCCCCTGCACCACCCATGTCACTGCCCTTTGACGCGATGTTATGCAAAGCAGCATTTCGCACTGCTTTTCGTTACTTTTCCGCACAAACCAACGTAAATAAAATTTGTGTTGATTTGTGAATCACAAAAAATGTTTATCGTTGGTTTAGCGTTACAAAACAATGCTAACCCAACGCTAAACCTTTGAGAATCGGGGCTCTGGTTTCAAAAGTGGCTATTTGTTTACTCAAAACTCTTTCTCTCATTTTTGGTAGATAGGGTTTTGCATCAAAAAGGGTGGGTGACTGTATGGGAACACCCACGTAATGCCCCCCTGATGTTAACTAATGCAAAGCAGCCCTTGGCACAACTTTTCTTTACTTTTAGTCAATTTCCAGCACAAAGCAATTTTACTGCTGGAAAGCAAATAATTTTAAAAAAAACATTTTGTGCTGGTTTGCATCACTTTTATGACACAAACCCAGTGCAAAATGTTTGTAAATCACCCCCTAAGTGTTACCTTGGCATATGTGAGCAGCACCCCAAGCAGGCTGGCATGCTCAGCAGCAGGCTTCTAGCAGCATCCTGCAATGTGTGAACCCCCCTGACACTGTTGAGAACAACCTCGAATGTGTCACCATCACTCACATACATGATGAAAGCATGGGCTGCTGAGTGTCTGAACTCTGCCTGTGCACTTTGTTTCCTGAATGTGATAACAGGACTGAGCAGCAGCCCACAGCAGCTTCATCCTGAGATGTTTGGAATACTTGAAATATCATCAATCCTGAACCTTAAGCGTCCACTGTCAAATATGATGACCTTGTTATAACAACTGAAGGACAATGGCTGGCGGAGTGAATGTCCCCACATCACCCAGTGGCTTGAACAATATGTTACTGAGAATAATGAGGTCCACAAGAACAATAATGGCCCGAAGGCTCGCAGCTGTGCCTAATGAAGGCCCTGTCCTGGGCTGCTGATGGAGGAGCTGCTGGAAGCTATAAATATGTAATGAAAGTAAACTGGATACCACAACAAGGGGATCAACCCAGCATAAATAACACAGAGGCTGGGATTTTATTTTATGCCACATTGATTCTATTAACTGGCTCAGAAACAATGATGTACAGGAACTCTCCTAGCACAATATTTACAAGCACTGACAAAGGCAATGCTGCTGGCTATTTTATTCATGAATGTGCTTCTTCATTGACTAGCGAGTTTGTGAGTAATTGTGTCTATGGATGGGTGAATGAGTAAATGTCACAATGAGTCAATGGATGGATGCGTGAGCAGGGCCGGCTTTAGCACTGGTGGCGCCTGGTGCGAAAATCATTTTTGGCGCCCCCGCACCCTATGATAGCCTCCTCGGATTCTCTCACTACCACCCAGCAAAAGTGCCCCTCAACTCCCTCACTATACGGTATTGCTAAACACAGCGCCCTCCCATGAGTTCAGTGTGCCCTCGACAGGTCAGCGCCTAGTGCGGCCGCAGCAGTCGCACTACCCTAAAGCCGGCCCTGTGAGTGAATGCATGAATGGATGGATGAGCAAATGCTGCTTTTCTGTTACATTGTTGTGATCTGTTTTCATAGTAGGTTGCGTTCGGGTTTTGTGTTGTTGTGGATGGTTTCGTGTTGCTGCTGTCCTGCGTTGTGGTTAGGTTGAACACTGAGTTCGTAACTTGTTGTATTTTTTAACTGTTGTGCTGCTGTTATGTAGCTAGTAATTTGTATTTTGTTTTGGTTGTTTGTTTTGTTTTGTTTTGTTGCTGTTTTGTTATTAGTGTGTTGAATCTCATTGTTATTTTGTTCGCTTGTGTCAGTTAGCCCCTCTCGATCTAACAAGGGTTCACACATGGCCACTCCAAGTAAGGCTGGCACAGAGCTCTGGAGTTCAGCCCAGGGCTCAATTTGTAGAAAAATAAGTGCCAGGGCTCTCGCCAGGAGGCCACTGAGACTTGCACCACACATTGCCCTGCCAGCGCTGCCAGTTATAGTAACAACACAACCACTAACCACCACACTCCTCCAAGTGTGACAATTCGGAATATTCCGGGCCCCAAAGCAATAAGAGTGGCTTTGGCAGCAGGTAATAGTCATTTTAGGTCTCGGCTCGAAGGCTGCGCTTGCGCAGTCTCGCTCCGAGATTTAATGTTAGGAGTGGGGCTTTAACCCGCCCCTTTTTTTTACCTCTTCTCCATTGGTTGGCCTCTGAAATACTGGTCAGCCATTGGAGAAGAGCATTGTCTCTCCAAACAAGCCCCGTCTTTTTCGGATTCGGGGGCGTGTTTTTAACTTTCTTTCTCTCCTCTGGAATGTAAACATTCCAGCCAATGGCAAGAGGAGAGAAAGAAAAACACGCCCCCGAATCCGAAAACGCCGCTGCGTTTCTCCAAGGCATTTCTGCTTGACCTCGGAGAAAGGCGGTGGTGTTCATGGCGTATCAGGCTCTCCAGCCCCTGAGGTCGTGTTGCCAAAACATGTCTGTGCTGTGTGCTACGAGGCCAACCCACAGGAGTCGATGAGGTGAGCCATGTCTTCAAGGGAGACAGACGTCTGTACCGCGGGCAGCCCCATAGAAGTGAAACGAGCGAGCCTTGTCTATAAGTATGCCATCTGCCGTGAAGACCGCCTTGTGTCGGTCAATGGAGGTTAGCCATGACAGACCCCGGAAGTCATGGACCTCAAAGGACCATACATACTATATTTTACAGTAGTGTTGAAGCTACTCGTTGTTTTGATTACATTGTGCCTGCGCTTTTCAGGAAGTCTACTGTACTTTTTAATTTCACAACTTCTTACCAGAGCCGATTTAACTAACGTGTTGTTTCTGTGTGAAGCTTCGCGTACAAGTACAGCCATCCTACACCTTTTCTACAGCGGTGTTGGACTGCCGTGAAAAGTCTGGGGAGGTTATGCTTGCTAAAGTGCGTTTTCAGGTTGGAATACTAACAATGGTGATGTGCTTTGCCAGGAGTGACAACAGAGCCTACCTTGCACCCTCTCTCCGAGTGTGTGTCTCCTCTCACCCTCCCTCCCCCCCTTCTCTCTTACCCAGCACGGCTCGCAGGTGCTTCAGGCGGGTCAAGACGTCCTTCTTCGGGTCCAGAACTTTCTGTGTAGATTTCTTGAGGTCTTTATGGTTCCTCCTGGAGAACATTCTGCAAGGAGAAGGTGACTTGGGGCAGGAGGCGCCCCCGAGGGGCTGCAGGTGCTGTGGGTGAGGGAACACACACCTGCACTTAGACGCTGCCTCCTCCGCTGTGACTGTGTGCAGCTCCCTGGCTGCCCTCCCCTCTCTGGCCACGTACTGTCACTGCGCCCTCTCTCAGCTTCCAAAACACAAAGGAAGGACTATCCGCAGTGGTTGTCCGGTAGCGCAACTTCGGTAGCCATTTCGGAATGTCAGTCCTGACCGCTGACCAGCCATCTAAGAGCCGGTCTCCCTTTCAAAGCGAGGCTGCCTGCGTGGGCTATTACCCTCAATTACCAGTTGCTGTCCACTCTTCCTAGCTGCGGGGTTGAACTCTGAGCACTTCCCTTTGAAGTCACAATCCTTTTATCTGTGGCCGGACTCAGGAATTTAAGAAGAACCGTCATACTGATGCTCAGAACAGTTCGTGGTTACTGCAGTGCTTAATTTATGAGAAAAAAAAATATATAGAAGTAAAAAACATATAAGTGCCAGGGCCCTCCTTAGGAGGCCCCTGCAGCTTGCGCCACACATTGCGGCTCTGTGGGTGGCTCTGTGTGTGTATATGAGGCTCTATGTGTGTGTTTGTATGTGTGTGGCTCTGTGTGGGTGGCTTTTTTTGTAGGTGGCTCTATGCGTGGGTGGCTCTGTCTGTGTGTGGGTAACTCTGTGTGTGTGTAGGTGGCTCTGTGTGGGTGGCTCTATTTGTGTGTGGGTTGCTCTATGTGAATAGCTCTGTGTAGGTGGGTCTGTGTGAGTGGCTCTGTGTGGGTGGCTCTGTGTGTGTGGGTGGCTCTGTGTGTGTGGGTGGCTTTGTGTGTGAGGCTCTGTGTGTGGGTGCAAATGCAATAGGTCTCGCATTTGAGAGAGATTAAGCTATTGACATTGTAAATAACAATGCCGTTTCTTTAAATGTTTTAAAAACAAAAACAATGTCATGAGCAATGCCAATAGCTCTAACTTTAACAATGCCGAGACCATTGCATTGTAAATGCTTGTTTAAAAATGTTTATTGAATGAAAAATTCAATGCAGTTTGTGTCAATTGTAGTTTTTTGTGCTTTTTGATTAGCATTAACGCCCTCCTGCCATCCAAAATGGATGTGCGGACACATTTCAAGTTAAAATACGGCACCCAAAGCCAGTTCTGCATTTTATGTAATCACACATAACTTTTCCGAAAGTTCACGTAATTATACAAAACTGCATAACAAAATTTTGGACACCCCTGCTCAATCACGGTAGTAGTAGTGTCCTAAGCCACCCATTATCCTTGAAGGCAGCTGACACCCTGCTAAAGGTGAAAGAGCCCGGCGGCCAGTAAGTGAGGCGGTAACCAGCACCTAACCGCATAGCAGCCATCTTGCACCAAAATCACAGTTCCCAGCCAAAGCAAGTTTATTCTGTAGACCCTCTGTGGCCATGTATTAGGACAGACAGAGTCTGACGTGTTCTTATTAGCTTAGCTTAGCTACTAAAAGAGGTCACACTGCTCTTTGTCGCGCTGTTTTCATACTAACATAAATCACTGTTGTTTTTACCATTTTTAATTAAAACAAATCATCCCCCGTTCATACTCACAGCGGCAAGTGGGGCGCCTCAGGGGGTTTGGCAGACACGCCATCAGAAGGATTGCGAGGGTGAGGACTGGGTGGAGGTACTGGAGTCCCGGGGTGTGTGCGTGGGGGGAGGAGGGGTTCGGGGGTCACAGGCCCGGATAAAGTACAGTCTTTTCAAGATCCTGCAGGGCTGGCATACGACGCTGGCACGGCTCTGCCCTGCGGCTCTGCTGCCTCACTGCTCCTGTTAGCGGTACGACCATGCATCCTGTGACACGGTTCATCTTCTCCTGGAATACCCCAGAGTCTGTCATTTCTGGAGCACAGTAGGGTCCACGTTGGGGAGACCCTGGACATACACACCCCACTATCGAGTCGGCTGCCCCTCCTGCATGATCTAGTGGACATCCCCCAGCTACCACCCCATGCTGGCTGCCTCCTCACCTCCGCTCTCACAGAGGCTGCATCATTGGCGCCCTCCGGGGATCCCAACTCAAGGGGTCATGTTTAGGACTACCCCCTACAAAAAAGTTG
The DNA here is from genome assembly GCF_964204655.1 of Triturus cristatus. Classification (NCBI taxonomy): domain Eukaryota; kingdom Metazoa; phylum Chordata; class Amphibia; order Caudata; family Salamandridae; genus Triturus; species Triturus cristatus. Next base: position 909,595,746 of record NC_140586.1, read on the forward strand.
TCTATAGCCTCATGGATAGGGAGCATGAGTTCCCTCTTATTTGGTCACCCGGCCTAGGGAAATACTGACCCTCCCTGGTCGCCCTCCCTGCCTTTGTTTGCCCAGCCCCCTTCCCTTTTTCTCTCTCCCCCACTCGCTTCTCCCCCAGTTTTTTTGCTTGCTTCCCTTTTACCTGGGCTCTGCCCTCCCCCTTCCCTTTTGTTGGATTCATATGCACAACACTTAGCAATTGTATCACTCTCTTATGCTGCTTGTACTCGGCTTTGTTTTCATTGGCCTTTGTGAATTCAATAAAATAACTTCAACACTAAAAAAACCAAAATGTTGGCTCTGTCTTGTGATGGTAATACCCAGATACTGGAGATATTGGACAAGACTATAGTGCGGACTATTTGGGTGAGAGGAATTACGGTTTCTTTTACTCATGAATTTTCGTTGTTATTACAGAGTGGTGTTATTTGTGTAGAACATCAACTTAATTAATACGTTATGTTACAGGCTGATACATCGGCTGCTAAATGATCTACCAATTTTTGAACTGTTCGGTTGGAATAATAGTCTGATGTTAGATACCAATGATATTGGCGGACTTTAATGTGGGTGATTTTTCTACAAGGCATACTTTCACGGAATTAGTGGAGAAACCAGTAGGTAAGCACTAGTGAATCAATACAGAATATGAAGATTGATATTGCTAGCTTACAAAGATGCTGTTGCCTCATGCCACTGTTATCTCAATTCTAAGGCTACTATTTTTTATATTTTTTCTCTATTCTCCAATAGAACATTTGGGGAACACTACTTTGAAAGGTACTTTGATTTTTAATCCGTTTCAAAAGCTAAACACACGTTGGTTGTGCACAATGAGTTTTCTAATCATGTAACTGCACCGCTACCAACACTGGGGCATCACACAGATTCACTGGTACTATATATATATTTTTTGACACAGAACAACAATTACTAGGTGTAAAATTGTTCGAATAGAAACCCAATGTGGATAACACTTGACTTTCGCATGCAAAGTGAGCACAACACGTTTTGATTCTTTCTGCGTGGTCATTTGTAACACAGAGGAGATCTTGGTGGTAGTATATGATTTATTGTAATATTGTTCTCTGAATGAAAACCATTTGTATCAATTCCAGCCCTGATGAAGTCGTAGGGGGTACTACCCGCATATGACGAAACGCGTTGGTGTAAGGGATTGGAAGAACATTTAACGATTAAAGAACTGGAGAAGCTCAAGAAAGAAATATACTTGTGTTTTACTTGTATTATATATTTGCGTGTGCTTCAGAAACTGTTAAAAAAAGCCTGAAAGCGTGGTCAGCCCTAAACCACGTACTTGTGTGAACACTTCAGAAGTTGGGGCGAAGTCACACCCCAATGCCCGACGCACAGCTTATTTCTACTTGCATAACACAGATGCCACAAGTTAGTCCAATTTCACCAATTTTTATTCCAATTTCATCCAAAGCTTTTCATTTTTCATTGCTTTTCCTCTTGTCACATGTGATGCGGCTTACGTTTTCACTATGTCCTAAATGCAACGGAAATGCCAATCCAGGCCTTATTCTGAAGCACGGAGTGTGCATAAGTATTCCTCATTATTTGATCTTTATAACCCAATGCATTTCGGGCCTTTCCTGGCCCTTCATCAGGGGTACTCTACAAATTCAAAACATTATAATTAAACCGTGTATTTAAACCAATTAAACATGTTCATTACTGCACTTAAATGTAAAGAATTCATGCTTTAAAAACAGTTCACCCCATAATCAACGTCTTCCCGCTGAAAACATAGCCAAGCACTACGATACCCAAACCCACCTCTTCCAAACAACCTCTTTTCTCTCTTTTTCACTGCCTCCTATTAAACCCTCACTAATCAATTCCCGTGATCATGCAGAAAACTTTATCTAGTCTAGTTGTTACCCATTGGGTTAAAAAGATCAACTAATGAGGAATACTTATGTACACTCCGTGCTTCAGAATAAGGCCTGGATGGAATTGTACTAACTTGTGGCATCTGTGTTATGCAAGTAGAAATAAGCTGTGCGTCCGGCATTGGGGTGTGACTTCCCCCAACTTCTGAAGTATAATATTGTACCAGTTGCATTTAAAGGGTCCATCCAGTGTAGAGGAAAACAGTTATCTTTACTCTATCCTGCATTTCTAACAAACCCAACAAAAGACATTCTAGAATGCCGCTTTGTTTGATGATGTCAGATGGGGTTTTGAGATGTAGTGTCCCATCATTCACTAGATGGCACCTAAAAACTTAGCACATACTAGCTTGCTTTAGTGTAGTATTCAACGTGACTAGTGTTTCTTCTGTGTTAAATAGTCTTTTTTCTCAATGGATTCAATCATGGCGGCAATGCTGTCAAGGTAATGGTGCCACTAAAGAGTCAGTGTACTGTTCCTCCACGGCCTGGACCCTTTCACTTCTCTGGGATATGGACACAGGGGCATGCTGGCAGGATTGCCCGTCAGCATTGGCATCCTAGGTGGTGGCTGGAGGCTTCTGTTGACATGGTAATTCATACCCTGAACACCAGAAGGAGTTTCTGCTCTAACAGTAGCCAGTGTGATTTTTGAAATGCTATCCTGCCAGTGCCACGCTGGGCTCTCCACATCCTGCCCTCGTGTATGAGGAGGGGCAGCTTGTAACCACAGGTCAATGGGGTGGAGGTGCCATGTTTTTATAGGACAGAGGTTATGGTTGCATTGGTAGAGAGCTGATATCAGGATCTAACATTGTGGGTCCCCAGCAGTGGAGGGAGGCTAGGCTGTGCACACTGTGTTTGTCTGGATGGTGGGGGCTGTTGCTCTTGCTGCAAAGCTTTTTATTTGGTAGGGCAGTGTGCCTTCTGGGTAACAGAGCTCGGGAGGCAATGCCACAAAATATACCAGTTGGCACTCGAGACCAATGAGCGCGCCAACACTGCTCTCATTGGCACCGTAAATGCACAAGAATTGCCATTGCATTATCATAATCACTTTACTCTGCCCACTGGCCTGCCAGATCCTTCAGGAAGTGTGCAGAGCTTGTATGAGTGCTAGACAGGGAGAGCGGTGTCAGTGACACTGCAGTGCTGGAACCCTTGCAACCCATCCTAAATCCAAAAGGCTAACACTAAATGTGCATCTGCACTGATCCACATTGAAATCCCCCCTTTGTGTTCTTTCTGTTTTATCTTGAGGTCTGGTGTTAGCCAAGAACCTTCGATTTTACTAACATTATAAATAAGGTATACTTCATAATAAAGCTTTCAGCCACCTCTGTTCATCCATTGGTATATTATTGTGTCATTCACACTTTCTTCTGTCCACTACAGCTTCCAGCACAGGGCAATGGGTTCAGCCATTGGTGAACTTCACTGTGAGGGACAACCTTCTGTCCTTTCACCAGAAGATCATCCACACACAAAGAGGTTCCCTTCAGTGCCAGGGACTACTTTGCAGCCTGAGCTTTCAGAGTCTATTGATGCAGTGAGACAACTTTTTATATTGGTGAAGGTCCAGCAGCCCCCAAAAAGCAGGACAAAATAAAACAAGCATTCAAAATGACAAAAGTCTGAAAGTCAACATCAGAAATAGTGGCTTTGCCAATGCTTGTTTTGCTATTTCTAGCCAGACCTAAAAATGATATAATTTCTACTACTACATGAATTATTAATGGATTTTTTCAACTGGGACAGTGGCTAAGAGTACTCGAAGAGACTGCTTCAGTGGTGCTGGTCGAGGATTTGTCTACTATGCTTCCCTGTAGTATTTTTTATTCCAAAGACATCATTTCCTGTGATGCAATTAGGGCCAAAGATCACATAATGTTACCATTTATAACCTCATAGTGGTCAACAGTCCAGTGATGTCACTACCTGTGAGATCATCATGGGTAAAAGATGTGTGATCTAACTACTGCTACACCTTTGGCAAATCACCAGCTGTAACGTTACTTGCCCAATTTTCAAGGTGCGTAAAACAATATGACACAAGGTTTGTTGAAATGTGTACAGCTCATGTTATGTGTCAGTGCTGACATTCAAACCGAATTTCTGGCAGTTCTATTTTCTGTGAATTCTCTCAAAATCTCAATGGATAGTCCCAGATTACACATTCACTGGCTCCCTGTCGAAAGAAGAAGAATGTTCAAGCTGCTCGCACACGCCTATAAGGCCCGCCACAACATCGGACCACAATACCTCAACGACCGAATCTCCTTCCATGCCCCCAAGAGAAACCTTCACTCAGCCGGCCTCATCCTAGCCGCTGTCCCACACTACCACAAGACCAGAGCAGGCGGAAGATCCTTCTCCTACCTAGCAGACAAGTCCTGGAACGAACTCCCACTTCACCGCCGATGGAGACCGACACTGCACCAATTCAGGAAGGACCTCAAGACCTGGCTCTCCGACTGACGTCAACGGAGCTGCTCACCACCACACCGCAGCGCCTTGAGACCCTCATGGGTGAGTAGTGCGCTTCACAAACACTGATTGATTGATTGACACGTTAACAATGTCACTTATAAATATATATAATATAATGTGAGTGCACGCACATGTAACATAACTTGTTTTTCAAATAAGGTTTTGTTACAGCAGACTACTACGAGAAGTAACTACTAAATATGCATTACGTAATCCTGTTACTCAAACTAGTTAATATACAAGCCGGGGCCTAGCCAGTCGGTCTCATCTTCAAATAGTCGTGATATTGGCTTTGCCAGTGCTTGTTACCCCAGGTGTTGTGAACACATGTCCAGATGTATGTGCATGACTCCAACACCTAAGTATGCATGAGGTGCCATCTACACACACAGGAGCCAAAGTGGATGCAGGACTACCAGCATTCCACACTTTTCTATTTCCAGTGTATGCTTCACTCTCTTGAAACAGCGGATGCATACCTGCCAACTTGAACAAAAATCTCACTGTGTGAGGAAGGGGTGGGGCCTAGGAGGGTGGGGCCTCATGTGGAGAATTACTTACAAGGCACATTTGCTTCCACTCTGCCCGCAAGCCCCATTTTGCAAAAACAAAGAAAAATTTGCTGAGGCTGGTGCCAATGTCCTGGGGTGTTTTCACACCCCTTAAAGGACGTCAGCAGTTCAAAGCCTTGGAAAACGACCTGGAAATCCACTATTTACAGTGTTTTTCAGCTTGTTTTCCCTGCTACCTGGGGATATTGCTCTTCCTTGGGTGACCGTTTCATGGGAGCTGATATTGAGTGTCACACAGTGGCGCCTTGTGAGTTGGCAGGTCTGGGAATGGCTCAAGATGATCAGAAGTGCATTGAAAGGTGAGCCAGCTAGCAAATAGCTTCTGTAACCCCATAAGGTTCCTGAACGTTGTTATTCTCGACTCAGTCTTAATATATTTAGGAAATGTTGTCATAAGTAGATAGCCAGCATGAATTGTTTCTATCCCAGCCTATAATATTGAGTCTTCTGCTGGTTCCATTGCTCACTCACTTCTCTTTGTTTGACTAATTTGCTTACTGCGCTCTGTGTTTTTCGGGTGGATGAACTACGCTTGATAATGCTGAACTTTGGGGCACATTTATCAACATTTTGCATCGCCCTTGTGCCATATAAGGTAATGCAAAGGCAATGCAAATCCTAGATGAGAACTACCAAGCCAACGCAAGGCCACCTTGTGTGGGTTGGTAAGTCTGGAATAATGCAAGGCAGGGCAAGTCGCTGTTGTGTGTTACTCTGCCCTAGGGAGCCGTTCCATGAGTGGAGCGTGGATGTTCCCATGCATCCACCCATGAATTCTGAAGCATTCACACATTTTCCAATACTGGTAGACCTGGGAATGTGTCAGAATGCTAAGCCTCCCCAGGAGTGTTGTAACGTGGAAAAATATATTTATTTCTCCTTCTTTTCTCCTCTTTCTACATGGGCTGCATAGTGCAGCACACGTAGAAAGAGGAAAAAGCCTCAGAGGGTTACGTCTGTGCAGGAAAGTGTCCCTTCCTGCAGCAAAACAATCCTGCCTGTAATGCAGGCACCCTTGTGTGCCAGCGTTGCCACTAGGCAGCAGTTTGTGCGCCAGCACAGGCAGAGAGCAAGGAATGCGGCATATCTTGATAGATATGCTACACTCCTGGCCTCTCCCTTTCATGCAGCACAGCAAGGTGTTTTGCTGTGTTGCATTGCATGAAATGTTGATAATTATGCCCCTTATTGTATATTAACTGGTTCGGTGCCGAGGACGAAATGGTTACGGCCTCGGCTGTGGCGCTAGTGTGCCGAGGAATAACCATTACGCTATTAACAGTGCTGTTTTCCTATTTTTATTTTTGGCCTCTGGTGGTAGGGAAGAGCTTTTCCAACCCCCGAGACATTATTTTTTCCAGTGTAATGACGATTACGCTCATGGTGTGCTGACGTCATTACATTGAAACTGAAACTGGTATGAGCCGATCGGCTTGTTTCAGTTTCACTGCTTTGGTGCTCGTAGGGCTATCTCAGCCCCCCAAGAACCAAAACACACAATTAGAGTTATCGTTCGAAAGGGGAGAATATCCAATGGTACCCCACCACAGGAGGGCCATCGTCAAGCAGGGATCCACCACTAGACACCAGGGAGGGGGGAGCGGCCCCTTGGGCATGGGCCTTTGCTCCCCACTTATTATTTTGGTCATAGCCACCCCCCGGAGGCAAATGGGGACAACAGCCCCCAATCTGTCCCATCGGGGGGAAGAAAGTACACTAGACAACAGAGATTTATTTTTCAAAACCTAGGGGCGAGGACTGCCCAAAATGGGCATTCCAATGCCCCCCCCTCAAAAAAGGGACAGTCTTTCTGCCCCTCCTGGTGAGCGGGCAGATTGGGGTTATTACCCCCAATTTGTCCCTCCTTGGGGGGCAGAAAGCCCACTAGACAACAAGGATTTTTCTATTTTTATTATAAAAGAGGGCTGGGGCAGCCCACAATGGGCAAGACCATGCCCTCATTCTGACTCCCCGAGGGGCAGAATGCCCACTATGCTCTAGAGATAAGTTTATGGGCATGTCAGGGAGTGGCCCTTTAGGCAAAGGTCCCCTTTTTTCTGTACACATTGTGGCCATTTCTTCCCCCCTTTGAGGCAAATCAGCAATAATGTGATGTGTCCATGTTGCGTTTTGGGCAGTTTACCTGTCGCGGGCACTAGGCCTACCCACACAAGTGATGTACCATTTTTATCAGGAGACTTGGAAAAATGCTGGGTGGGGTGAAGTTTGTGGCTTCCCCCAGATTTTAGCGCTTTCCATCTCAGAAATGTGAGGAACATGTGTTTTTTGTGACAAAGTTTAAGGTTTGCAAGGGATTCTGTGTAACAGAACGCGATGAAAGCCACACAATTCCCCCCATTATGGATTCACCTGGGTGTCTGGTTATAAAAAATGTACAGGTTTGCTAGGTTTCCCAAGGTGTCGGCTGAACTAGGGCCCAAATCCACAGCTCAGGTCAGAACATCAGCATTGACTCAGGCTGTTCCTGGTATTGAACTGCTGAACCTACCTGAAATACCCGATCCTTATTACGGATCTAACCTCCTCACGGCGCCGACCCTCGTGCCTGCCTCCATTATTCGCGTCCCGCCTAGCTACTTGGCTCATCCAACCCGAAGTACACGATCCCTATTACGGATCTGACTTCCTCACGTCGCCATCCCTCTCGCCTGCCTCTATCTCCCCCTCTTCGTTTCCTTGTCTCCATGTGTAAGTAGGACGTTGGATATGTCCCACTTGAACTTTTGTATATACTTTGTATGTATATTTATCTTGTGATTAAAACCATGTCCGGTTGGACAGTGAATATAGCTTCTATTTAGAATATATTTATTCCCAAACTAATTCCGAACTGTCTAGGGACCCCTGTTCTCTAAAAAACTACCAAATCAAAAGCTAGGCACATTGCAAAAAAAAGATCAGTTTTCTGTGGAAAAATGTGATGTGTTCATGTTGCCATTTTGGGCCGTTTCATGCTGCGGGCACTAAGTCTAACCATACAAGTGAAGTACCATTTTGGGGGAATGCTGGGTGGGTGGAAGTTTGTGGGTTCCCACAGATTCCAGAACTTTCCATCACAGAAATGTGAGGAAAATGTGTTTGTTTTTTTACAAAGTTTGAGGTTTGCAAGGGATTCTGGGTAACAGAACCTGGTGAGAGCCACACAAGTCAACCCATTCTGGATTTCCCTGGGTATCTTGTTTAAAAAAATATACAGGTTTGCTAGGATTCCATGGGTGCCGTCTGAGCTAGGGCTCACAATTCACAGCTAGGCACATTGCAAAAAAAGGGTCAGTTTTCAGTGGAAAAATGTGATGTCTCCATGTTGCGTTTTGACCCAATTCCTGTCGTGGGCACTAGGCCTGCCTACACAACTGAGGTATCGTTTTCATCGGAAGATTTAGGGGAATGCAGAATAGTAGACCAAGTGTTATTACCAGTTCTCTTTCTATGCATTTCTGCCTTCCAAATGTAAGACATTTTGAAAAATGCCCCCTAATTCAAATTCTGGTATGGCTAACCACAAATTCAGAGATGTGCAAATAACCACTGCTTCTAAACTCCATATCTTGTTCCCATTTCGGAAATGCATAGGTTTCCACTCATCGTATTTTACCAAATGATTTGCTGTATACCCGGCACACAATGAAAAACCATTGCAAGGTGCAGCTCAGTTATTGGCTCTGGGTACCTCGGTTCTTGGTGAGCCAACAAGCCTGATATATGCCTTCAACCAGAAGGGTCTTGGGGATGTAACGTTATATTGCTTTCCAAACCCCTGCTTAGTTAGACAAAGTCACAGGTGAAAATGTAGGCACAAATGGCTATTTTCTTCATCTCAATTTCAATATGTTTTTTTATTTCAACTGTTACTTTCTATAGGAAAACCTTGAAGGATCTACACAAATGACCCCTTTGCTGAATTCAGAATATTGACTTCTTTTCAGAAATGTATAGATTTCTGGGATTCAATATTAGTTTCACACCCATTTCTACCACTAACTGGAAGGAGGTTGAAAGCACAAAAAATGGGAAAAATAGGCAATGTCCAAGTAAAATGCCAAAACTGTGTGGAAAAGTTTGGTTGTCTGACAAACGTCTGCCTGTTCCAGAAAGCTGTGAAGATGGTGATTTTAGCACTACATATCCTTTTTTGATAACATTTGCGGGTAAAAAACAGATGCAGTCATTTGCAGCACTTTTTTCCAATTTTTCCCAAAGAAACCAAACTTTAGTAATAGGTAAGTAAAATATCTCTAAAGCGTAACATATGGCGAGGTGTCTTGGCGCTTAAAGCAATGCTGCCACTGGTCTGGGGAAATAGGTTACATAGACCTAGGGGTAAAGAGCCACGTTTTGAGTGACTTTCTGAAAAGAAGCCGATTAGGTTGAGATCTGAGGGAGGAAGGCAGGGTGTTCTGAAGTTTGCTCGCCAAGTGGGAAAGGCTTCTGCCACCCCACTCCGCCTTCCTCACCCTGGGAGTGACGACCAGATGAGCGTTAACAGATATCAGATCTTATGAAGGCACATACCAGACTAAAGGTTTCTGAAGGCCCTGAGGCCCTGAGGCCCGAGTCCATACAGTGCCTTATGGAACATACACAGTGCTTTGAATTTAATCCTCTCTTGCACTGGCAGCCAATGAAGATCCTTGATGCTGTTTGATATAGACCTGAATTTTGGAATTTTCAGCAGTAATCGCGCTATTCTGCAGAGACAGAAATTTTGATTGAAGTCATTTGGCTGTTCCTAGACAGGGAGCAGTGCAGTAGTCTATCTTGGACAAAATATGGGCAACTATTACCGTTTTTTGCATCTCCAATGGGATAAAAGGGAAAATCTTTCTTAGGATCTTTCAAAGATAAAAACATGAGGATGTAATGTGATTGATCTGTTCTGCAGAGCTGGTTATCGAACAGAACACCAAGATTTTTCACTTTAATGACAGGGGCTGGACGCGGAGGGAATTCGTCAGACCACCAGAAGTCATTCCAGAAAGTAGGGTCATTCCCAAACAGTATTACCTCCGTTTTCTCCACATACAGCTTTAAATAGTTCTCATGCATCCAACTGGTGATATGCACCAGACAGTAGGTAAACTGTCTGGAGACAGAGTTTACGTCAGAAGTGATGGATATGACTATCTGCATATGGTCTGCGTAGGATATAGTAGAGAAACCATAAGATCGGATAAGTCTGGCCAGAGGTGTGACATAGATGTTAAATAATATAGGGGATAATGACAAACCTTGAGGTACCCCACATGGGAGGAAAAAAGAATCTGAGCTCTGCCCTCCAAATGTCACATTATGTTCTGTATGTGGAAGAAAAGAGGTGAGTAGAGTTAGGACAGTACCTTTTATTCCTACTGTCTCTAGCCTCCTGACTAACACCTGATGGTTGACCATGTCAAATGTGGCCGAGAGATCAAGCAGAATGAAACAGCTCTCCCTCCCGTATCCACCTGAATGCGAATCTCCTCAGCGGCCATGGCCAATGCCGATTCTATGGAGTGTTGGGGTCAGAAACCATACTGAGATGAATTAAAAAGATCATTGAACCCCAAAAAAGCCATCAGACCTTCGTTCATGGCCCTTTCCAGAATCTAAGGACGTTCTTTTTGTTTAAATGGGACGTACCCTTGCTTTTTTCCATGCTGTTGGGAAATTCCCTGAGATAAGCACCTTTTTTTTTAGAAGTGGGACAAGACAGGCAGAAATAGTATCTGAGACCATATGTAAAACAGAAGGAGGACAAGGATCCATAGGGGACCCTGAATGTGTGTTTTCGAGTGTTCTGATAACTCTATCAGTAGTTAAGGCGGGAAAGCTATCTAGTTCGTTCCTAATGTTGTGTGAATGGTCGACATTGATTGTTGACCATTAAGAGGGGTAACTGGGAGCAGGGAGAGACGTGTAGCCTAACATTTTTTGCAGACCCGATTTTCATTAAAATTGTTGGTTTTTGCAGCCTTAATGGGGCATATTAACAAGGAACAGGGAAAATTAACGCTAAGGGCGCTTAGCGTTAATTTTTTTAACGCCCGCTATCGCTGGATAATATCGTCTGGTTATCGCGTTATTAACAACGCTAATCACCTAGGAGATAAAATATCCAGCGATAGTTGCATTTTGGGAGGTTATCGCTGGTAATGCAGCGATAAAACTACAAGGATAGGGAGATCCTTGTTGATAGCCCATGGTGGATTTAGCCATGTAATCCACCTCCCATTGGATTACATGGCTAAGTCTGAAAATTAGCAAACGTAAAAAAGCAGCGTTAACCGTGGTTAGCGCTGCTTTTTTTGTCTCTAACAGGGTTAGCGTGAAGCTTGATAATAGGAGAAATCTCGCTTAGCGACATTTCTCCTAGTATTTTGATCTGGAACGCCCACTTTGCATCTCATTAGAGATGCAAAGGGAAGCGTGGTGAAAAAGGGTGCTAGCATGCGATTTTGCATGTTAGCACGCTGTTGTTGATAGGGCGATATTTTTACCTCCGCTTCTTTGGCTTTTAAAGCCAAAAAAGCGGAGATAAAGCCCATGTTAATATGCCCCCATATTCTTCTATCATTAGCTTGTATTTGATTTTTTCATCTATTCTGAAATCTTTCCTCCAGATTCATTCTTGCGTTCTGCATTAGAATTTTATTTTTCTACATTTTCTAAGGGGCTGATGAATATATATTAGTTTTCTCGGGGCCAGTTGAGTCACCGCAGAAATAATCCAGTTATCAAAATTACAGGCCGCAATTTTGGTATCAGGGTCTGGTGTAGGGCTGTGTCTGAGCAAAGCAAACTCCACCTCAGTTTTAGAAATTTTCCACCAAGGTTGTGTTTTAATATCAGTTTTGGAGCTTGTAGAAGGAGATTCCTCAGCTGAGACAGCCAATTTAAAGAAAATGGTGCTATGATCTGTCCATGTTAATGGAAGTGCCATAAGAAAGGTAATGTCAGTGTTATTAGTGAAAATTACATCTTATTTTGTAGTTGGCCTTGTGAATGAGTTCAGTTACAATCTGTCATAGGCCAAAACAGCTGAGGCAGTCCACCAGGTGGTCCGTTTGATTATTGTCCATGCAATCAAGGTGAAAATTAAAATCACCTAACAAGGTGAAAGTAGGGGAGTCCATACAGGACTCCAAAAAGGTTTGTATGGACCATGCAAATCGATCTGTAGGGCCTGGAGGATGATATATTAAAGCCCCTGTGAAGACACTGGTATTGCTACATTTAAAAGTAAACAGAAGGGACTCTCCCTCTAAGTGCAAGTTGGGGGTGAGAACAGCTTTGATATGACTGCGATAAATGATCGCTATACCACCCCTGCGTTTCCCGACTCTGTCTACTGTAGATAACCTGTATACTCCTGGGACGCTTACTTTCCAGTCAGGATCGGATTGTTCGTTTGTCCAGGTTTCCATTAAAAATACCAAATCTGGATTATGTGCCTGCATAGAATCAGCAAATTCATATTTATGTTTATCAAGGGATCTGGTGTTTAGTAGAATACAGGTGAGCGCCTTGTCTGAGTAAAAGGTTTTCTGTGAGGTATTTTCATTAGCATTGGCATTAGTGACCGAAGGCTAAATAAAATGAAGGATAGAGACATAGTTGTTTTCCAGACAGCAAAATAAGTTGCTGTCCAGATTCTGAACAAAGGGCACGAGGATGCAGTAGTTACCTTTGTTGAAAGATAGTAACTGGTCCCTCGAGTAGACCTGAGGGCGAAAAGGATCAGGGGTCTGGCACTCGGCGCATTCTGGCCGCGGATGGGCACAGACGGGCTTGCCTTTGGTGTGACGGTAGCACGCCCCCTGAGGGATCATGTCAGCGTGCCTATTTATCTCTTAGTCTAAAGAACAACTAGAGCGTGAACAAAAATGGCGGACTCGCTCTAACATATGGGCACCCTCAAGAATTTACAAGAGAGCAAGAAGAACAGCCAATCCCTCACATTAGCAACAGGTAAGATTAAAGATTAACTCAGTAAAAATTAGCTCAGCAGCAGGTAAGATAAAAAATTCATTACATTTTTTAAAGCACCTTCGTGAAGTAGGAGACTTCACCCCAAACTCAATACACGCATACGCTGCGTGGTTGCATCAGCGTGCACATTTATCTCTTAGTCTAAAGAACAATTAGAGCATGAACAAAAATGGCTAACCCGCTCTTACATACGGGTATCGTTAAGAAAGTGCAAGAGAGCAAGAAGCACACCCAATCCCTCACATTAGCAGCAGGTAAGATTAAAGGTGAACTCAGTAAACATTAGCTCGGCAGCAGGTAAGATTAAATTTAGCTGTATTTTGCCTAATTTCTCGGTCCCCTCCAGCAGAATCAACAAACCCTGGGTACCTTTAGAATACTCAGAATGTTGGAAAAAAGGACACACATTTGGCGTGGATATCTTATGTGGACAAAAAGGTATGGGGCGTAAGCACAAACTACCCCAAATAGACAAAAAGGGGCGTGGCACGGGGGTGAGGCCTGACAGCAAAGGAGTTAATATTAATAATAATAATAATAATTATACTAATAATAATAATAGTAATGATAATTACACTTTATTCGTCGATTATTTAAAATCTTTACAAAATGCAGAAATCATAATAAAATAGCAGTACTTTTGTAAAATCATGAGCAATAATGGGGTAGCTGGAAAATGTGCCTGCTTATGCGGACCACTGTTTTGTCAAGGACTGATGTGTCTCTGCCCCTAAGCACCTCGTTGCCGTAGGCCAGGGTGGGGACTACTTTTGCTCTGGTGAGTTAAAAAATTGGACTGTTTTCTTGAATATTGCTGCCAGGCTGCGGCAAGAGCAGTCCCTTTCCTTTTAATTTCCTCCTTATGTAACTTGAAGGCGCCATTGCTGCCGAGTAGGAGGTACTTGTAGCAATCTGTTTCTTCAATTCTCCACCTGGCATGGACCAACTAACCTTCCCCTTGAGGGACTTTGCGGCAAAGATGATGATTTTGTTATGTTTGCTATTTATTTTCAGCCTGTTTACCTCAGCATAGGTCTCAGTCGCTCTCAAGAGGAGCTGCATCCCAACTTGTGTTCTACTTAGCAGCACCAGGTCATTGGCGTACAGAAGATTGGACAGCTGGATTGACCCTAGTTTAGGGGCGTGCAAGTTGATGGAAGAGAGTGTAGGAGGGAGGTCTGCAAGAAATAAATTGAATAACAATGGTGCCAGCACGCACCCTTGTTTGATCCCACTTGTTGTTCGGATGGCCATTGAAAGGTTGCTTCCACTACCAAGTTTGATTCTGACCCAGAAGTTGAATTGTAATTTTACTATTGCTTTTAGGAGGGGAGGGAAGATATACCAACTCTTCAATTTTTCCCAGAGCTTGTGCCAGTCCATTTGAGCGAACACTGCCTGGTAATCAATGTAGCAGAGATAAAGGGGATGCTTTGAGATTTTGGAGGAGTCAAATATGAGAGACAGGGCCATCATGTTTTCCATATAGCCTGGTGGATGCAATTTGGACCAGAGGCCCGGTGTACCACCCCTTGGTTATATGCCGTTGCACCTCCTCGGGCGTGATTGTGAAAGTTATAGACTTGTCTGGATCTCACACCAGGGCCGATCTAAAGTGCGGTCCTGGGTCCTGGGTTGTCTGACCCACAGTTGTGCGTGATTGTGTTTGGATCTGCTTCTAGACTGGAGTGGGCTTGTAGGGAAGTAGCCCAGGCAGCTTCCGGGGTATCTGAACTAAACTTCCTATGGTTGTTTTTTTTTCAAGGAGTTCTCTGTGTGCCAAAACGTGCTTGAGTTGTTATGCTTAACGTCCCAGGTGAGCTTTGCCCAGAAGGTCTCTTTTATTTTGTCTCTTGATTGCCCATGTTTCTCGCCTGAAGTCCTGCTTTGCTGCCTTCAGGGTGGCAGCATTAGATTCATTTAGTGGGTGGTGTTGGGCTGCTAATAGGGATTTATTAACTTTCCACTTCAGTTGTTTGAGTTTAGCCATCTTGTATAGATTTTGACTAATAGGAATGGTTTGACCATGCTGCACATTCGCTAGTTTTACTTTTGTAGAAAACTGTTTTGTGTAAGTGTTTGTAAATTCTTCCCCTTTATCCATGGCTGTGCCATGGGGTTGTTGAGAATTTTCCAGATGGTGAGCTGCCTCCTGTGCCAGGCTCTCGATTGCTTCAGAGGACCATTTGAATCTTTTGAGATTAATTGAGTAAATGGACCCTGTTACTTCTGCAATGTAGGAGGTATAGCGAGTTCCAACTCCTGGGGTAGGTGGTCACTTTCTGGTTTTAAGCTAATTTTTTATAAGAGAGCTAAGTGTAGTAGGGGAAGAGACACTAAGATGTAGTCTATTAGTGAACTCCCGATGAGAATGAAACGAGAGGTCTGGGGGAGTATCTCCATTGGTGCGGCCGTTAGGAGGGTGTAGGCCCAGGTGCTCGTTTCTCGACCAGGGATAGGCCCGTTTGGCCCTTTCTCCCTGTGCTGAGTTGAATTTGTTTAGGGATCTTCCACTCCCGTTCCTAGGCCTCAATGACTTTCCTACTGATAGTGTGGCCTAGCAGTGTCATGTTGAAATTCCTGGTCACTATTAGTGGGGTGCCTGGGTGTTGTCCTTCCAATTTAATGATGTGTTCTAATTGCTTTTTTGATAGATCCCTGATATCTTTTCATGTTGGTGGCACGTAGATATTCATCAGCATGAGGCCATATTCCTTTCCCTTGATTGCAAGAGTTAGATGCAGTATCTGGAGTCTGTTGTGTTCTGTTGTTTTGCTCTTGCAAAGGGCTGTTGATAAATATACTCCTAAGCTGCCTTTCCATCAGCCGAATTTTGTGTCTTTGATGGCCGAGATCAGGGTGTGAGTGAATCCAGGGATTGATATTGGTTCCGAAGCCCAAGTTACCTGGAGCTCTATAATTGAGAATGTGTGGAGGTACTTCAGTGTTTCGGGGTCCCTGATCTTGGCCTTCAGACCATGAATGTTCCATGAACAGAGTCTTAAGTCTGATGACGTCTGGTGCAATCCAGTCTCTGGGGATTTGATATAATCTGTTGTTGGTTGTTGATTGATTGATCCCGCATCACCATTTGTTCCCCATAGGCTCCTCTCCTGGTTGAGTCTGTGGTCATATATGAAAGTCAGGTCCTTTGAGTTTGAGTTTAAAACATTTATAAAGCGCATGTTCACCTGGCGGTTTCTTGGCGCTATGGAGTGCTGAACCTTTAGAGAACAGGAAAGTCAAGAGGGAGTGGAGAGGTTTATAGTGGGAAGGCTTGTAGGAATAAAAAGGTTTTCAGCGCCTTTCGGAAGTGAGAGTGTTTGGTGGAAGATCTGAGGTGGGCTGGTAGGGAGTTCCAGAAGGAGGGGGCGAGTGTGGAGAATTTCGAGCCCCCCCACTTTTTGCTCCTAAAACGGGGAACTGTCAGGGGTGGTGCTCTTAGGTGGGACGCCTATACCGTTCCTGAGGACAGAGTTAGGCACGAGTGAGGATGTCTGTTTAGCAATCTGAATGCCCTCTGCCATTGTTAGGGGATTGTCTATTGCAAACCATGTAATCTACCACTTCATATTTACTCATTACTTACGTGTACATTTATGGGCAGACTTGCCAGTCTTTCACACAGTGCAATGCAGCAAGCCACTTTACTGCACTGCATGAAAGGGAAAGGGCAGAATGCAGCACACATAGAAAGAGGAAAAACGTGGAGAAATAAAGATATTTCTCCTCGTTATGCCTCACCTGGGGCGGCGTGGCATTTTGATGCATTCACTGGTCTACCGCTAATGGTAAATCTGAGAATGCGCCAAAATCCATGGGTGGGTGCATGAGAACAACCCCTCTCCACCCATGGAACGCCTCTCTGCCACAGAGTAAAGCCAGGCAGTGATTTTCGCTGCCTTAAGTTACTCTAGATTTACCAAGCCTTGCAGGGTCACGCAAGAAGGGCTCGCACGGCTTGATAAATATCACATAGGTTTTACGTCACCCTTGCTCCCCCTTGCATGGTACAGGAGTGACACAAAACTTAGATACATTTGGGCCTTAGTGTCCTGAAATCCTCTGTAACCCCCTGCCAGTGTTGTACTGTGAACAGTAGGTTCAAATACACTACCAGTCTAGTCGTCACAGTTGACTTTTCCAAGTTTTCTCACACGTTTCTCTTTACAAACCTCTCAAAACCAGTTGGGTGGAGTTTCTGCTATACAAAAGAACAAATAAATAAGTACACAAATACCACTCCAATGTACTGGAAAAAGGAAAAACATCACTGCAGATATTTGTTTGATTAATGTATTGACTGATTAATTGATTTTGGAGGAGATGTAACTGAACAGCCAGTTTTGCAAATTTGGAACTAGGGACAAAGTTCGAGTCTGGGTGTTGGCTCACCAGCCATTGATTCTGTGAAAATCAGTTAATTTCTTCATGCCTAAAAAAAAATCTGACCTTGTGTAATGTAATCTAAGGCTTATAAAAAGTACTCCAAGACCTTAAGACCAAGTTTGCGCTATGATAAACTGCAAAAAAAAAGAAAAAAGAGGCTACTGCAAGATTACCAAAGCATAGGGTGCCTGAGTCACAGGTATTCTAACTGGCTGCCAACAGCCAATCAGAATGGTTCTAATAGTCCACATTTTGATTGGTTGAAAGTGTGACCTAAAACAGCCTTTTAACTTCTGTGGACCCCCCAGTGAATTAATACTGGAATCTGGGAAGCCCCACTGAGTCATTATTAGAAGCTGGGGACCCCCACCCTTAGCAACTTGTACTATTTGGGACTCAAAATAATACACAAAAATAGACAAACACGCATACATTACACAAATAAACATACATTGAAATATTTTATTTATTTCACAATCAAATATAAAAAAATCTAAATTCTAATGGAAAGGCTGGAGCTTTTCTAAAGTAGGTTTTAAATTGTTAGACCTGTGTAGGAAAGTGCCCCTTTTTGCATAGTTGCCCCCCACTTTTTGCCTGATGTTGATGCTTCTTGACTGAGTGTGCCCTGGGTTCCTGCCAACCAGGTACCCAGGGCCTATGATCTTCCCTAAAACTGTACTCTGTACCCCCAAATTGGCACCTCTCTGGCCACATGTAAGTCCCCTGTAAAAGGTACCCTAGGTAGAGGGCCTTGTGACCAGAGAAGGCCTCTAAGGGCTGCGGCACTTATAGTGCCACCCTTGGAGGTCCTGTACCTTCACACACACACACTACCATTGCAGGCTGAGTGATTTCTTCCTGTGTGTGAATGTTGTTTTGCAGAAGAATCAAAATAGGGTCTTTTTGCCTATTTCTAGTTTACCCTCCAGTTAGTAGCAATGTTTGCATTTTCAACAAAAATGCTACAAATTTCATATTTTAATAGCCGGCAAATTTTATGTAATTATGCAAAATACGCAAAACTGTGCTTTTTATACATGTTGTCCTTAATTTAACTTGCCTGAAAAAAGACCATGGCAGTACCGGATATGTGGATAATAAAATACCACGGACACAGCTATCAGTGTTACAGCCAGCACAGTGGTACAACGGCTCGGAGTGGTGAGGGGCCCAGTTTGCTGCCCCAGCTACAGTTATTTACAAGAAAGAACAGCACCCATTCAGAATTTTATTTTGCAGCCGCTTGCCTGAAGCCTTGTTCAGTGATACCTCTTTTCTGGTGGAGGAGGGGACTTGGGGGCTCACAGAGGGGCATATTTACAAGCCCCTTTCGCCACTGGAGTGTCACTTTTTTTGATGCTCTGGATGGCGTAGTGCCATTTCACATATTCACAAGGTGACACTAAGCCACTTAACGTGGCTTAGCCTCACCTTGTAAATATGCCTCTTTCCGCTGCAGTCCTCTGGGGTAAAGGGCATGCAGTGGGTATTGCAGTGGGCGTTCCACCACAACGCCCATTGCTTTTTGACGCTGCCTCAGATTTACAAGGCTGAGGCAGCACCAAAAGATAATGCCAGGGAATACCTGGCCTCAGTATGGTGATACGAGGAGAAATTATTAATTTCGCCTAGCGTTTTGCTCTTTCCTTGTGTGCTGCAGAATAGAAAGACAAATCACCTTTAATGATTGTTCATGTGAAGTAAGGTGTCCCTTCCTGCAAATAAACAATCACCCCCGGAGCGCAGGCACCCTTGCAACATGGTGGCAGGCTGCCTGCGCTGGTGTCAGGCAGCTTTGTTTGCACCAGCACAAGGGGAAACATAGTGGTGCACTTTATCCTTGTGAATACGGCACATCCATGCGTTTAAAAAATGGCGGAGCGCGGCGTTGCCAAATTTGGCATAGCACCACGCTCCATAATTTTTTTGTAAATATGCCCCAGAGTGTTGACGGGCCCAACACAGGCAGCTGGGGAGGACATTCTCTTCTAAGTTGTCATGAGCTGAGGTGCTTTATATATGGGATAAAGTACCCCATACTGTATATTCTAAGGCTATTGCAACTCTCTGAGGAGTTCCATGAACATATAGAGGAATGGAGCCGAAGGTCGAGTTCCTTTACAAGGGTATGGTACTCCGAGGGTACTTGCAATATCCTTATCATATACTTCAGGGTGCACTTTATTCCTTATAATACATGGTCACACCATAACCTTTCCGACAAACCCCTGAAATCCTCCTTAGTGTGTAGTTCTTTCTTATGAAAGAAAGCACGTTTCCAAACATGAAGAACAAAAAACGAATCTCAAGTGCAAAATTAAACACATCAAAAAAATTGTTAGATATTTGTTGCAAAAAGTTATAAGAATCAGTTTATTACAAGTTAATTAAAAAAAAAAAGCTGCAGTAGCTTGAAATGTGAAGAAACATGCATACAGAATCTAACTTTACTATAATTACCTAAGGAGTGCAAAAACAAACATGATGCCATACATTTCTCCTTTTCGCTTGTCCCTATCCAGCTAGAAAAACAGAGCAGAAGAAAGGAAAACAATGTTTCATTTTTCCTTAAACAGCTGCTTTTATTATGCTCTGTGACTTGACTGGCCTTTCCCCTCTGCTGCTGGCTGTAGCAGCAGGCCTTGTGACATTAGAAGTTAACTGCAATATGTTATTACCTTTGAGTTCTGCAGTCATTTCTTTATAGTAGGCAACTGGGTGTGTCACAAGTCGCCTATAATAATGAATTTATAGGCAGAATTTTATGCAGGGTTTGTTAGAGGGATTACACAGTGGAGACTGTTCTGGGGAAGAAATGGTGGAGCGAAGTGGGATGAAAAACAAAAGAAAAGAAAATATTACTTACCTGCCGGCCCGCCCCTCCGTCCTCTGATCTCCCTGGCAGCATGGAAGCACACTGGCTCCCAGACTCCCCTAGCCAATCACAACACTGCTGTCACCAGCATGACAGCAGTGTCCTAATTGGTCTGATTGGCCTGGTTCGGCACTCAGACAGGGAGTGGGAGGGAGCCTGTGCATGTTCTCCTCCCAGGCATTCCCATCAATGGTGTATATTGCTCATTATTAGCAGTCGCAGGTCTCCCTCCAATGGAAACATCTGCCTCAAGCAGGCAGCTGAACCTGGTCCCAGGTGTGTAACTCTGTTGTGTCCTTCTGGGCAGTATTTCAGGTGATCATTACTTTTGATTTCTGCAATAAAAAGCTGATTATAAAAATCTAGTGCCCAGTTAAAAATATATGCAAGGGGTATGTGAAATTTATTTAATTTTCTTGAGCATAATTGCGCAAAATGTCAGCAAAATTATGTGAAATTAAGTGAAAGGCAAATCCATCATTTTGTGCTTTATTTTAGGGTGAAATGTGCCCCAGTGTCAATTTTTGCTAAAAAAGGGTGCATGCTAAAAGTGGTGCAGAGACAAAACACAAAAAACAGCGAACAGCTGCTTGCAATCTCTTGTGCTCATGTGTTTGACATACATTTTTACCGTAATGCACAGTGATGCATTGCTCTGTAAATATTTAGCATGCATGGCACATAAATTAATTACACAAAGTGGATTAATGGCAGAATATCAGGAACTTTGCATAACAAGTGTAATATGAAATTCCCCAAATTAGGCGAATTATGCCAACGTAATTTTAATTTCACCCGGATCTATACAGAACTTTAAATTTTGAAGCTCAATTCTATTTTAGTTTCACAGTTACATTAAATGCCATAATATAAACAGCGCAAAAGAAAAATATATTAACAGAACTCTTAACTACTTGTAATAAAGTAAGTCCTGCATCGATGGAGAAAAGAACTCCTCAATCTCTTTCCTTAACTTACTCTAATATTAAAATAATAAAGAATATAGTTCACATACCTACTGGAACTCTCAAACAAGGCCCGTGACGTAGTAAGACACTTACCAACCAGTCAATGATGTCTCCCATGTGCCTGACCCTTCAATGGTGTCTCCATTGTTCCTGACCCATCAATGGTGTCTACCATGTGCCTGACCCTTCCATGATGTCTCCATTGTTCCTGACCCTTCAATGATGTCTCCCATGTTCCTGACCTTGTACCTCATGTTTCCGTTGATGGATTGTTCATTTTACATGAATTTTAATAAATTCATGAATTCCCTCCCAATAGATAAGGCACATTGATTTGACCAAGACCACCCAATGTGCTTCCGTGGGGTGATGCAGGGATTCAGACACGAGCCTCCGTTTTGCTGAAGTTTTCATTTAACTTGTCTGCACGCTGTAGAGTAATATCTGCTGCCCGGTGTCACGTGCAGAAAGCGCATTGCAGAGGATGGTGGTCACCTGACTGAGGAGTGATGTGTTACTGACAAGATAAGCAGCAGATTAGCACCTAGAAGAAGTTTCTGCCTCCTGAAGGCACTGTGGAGGCCTCGGCAAGCCTTCCTTTAGGAAGTAACTCAGCAGTTTTGTACTGTGTGCAGATTGTGGATACTGTGATGGTGGGCACAGTGGCGTGGAGCTGGATATGGGTGGACAATCATATATGTTTGTGCTTAACCAGTGCCCACCACAAGCAATGCGCACTTTCACAACTACTGGGGCTTAGTAACCGCAGGGTATCCTGCCAACTCTTTGAGAGGCCCTTGTCTTACAGGGACCTGCATGGCAATGTCAGCCCCTGGGGGAAGCAGGGTCGGAGAACAGTCTTCCCCCAGGGAACTTTGTGTCGTCAGAAGGACAAGGTGGGGAACAGGGTTCATAAGAGAGGGCTTAGGGGCGGGCCGGTGGTGCCTATAAAGGTGTTGGGTGGGAGGTTCCAGCCTCTATCCCAACACCTCGCACCACCGGGTTAGAGAGGGTTTTTTGCAGAAGTTAGTGGCACGTAGTAGGGTTTAGAGAAGAGAAGGCCAGGCCTTTGGCATAGTCTTTTGGCCGCAGCATACAGAGCGGCAGATTTAGGCAGTCAGTATCATTCACCAACGTAGATGGTCGGCCCGGACAACAACGCGGTGCGCGAAGCACTGCGTGTCCTGGGGCAGGCTGGCCGGGTGGATCTCCTCCGTCCCGGTGTTCTGGAGAAGGGGTGGGTCAGCATGAGATGCCCACGCGGATCGCGCCGGCCGGCGTTGTAGCAGCGGTAGCGGCGTGTGTGGAGGAGCCGCAAACCGCGAAGAGAACCTCTGGGCCCAGAGAGCGGGGCCAAGGTAAGCCTGAGCAGACCAAGTGCGGAGGCAGGTGGCAGAGCCTGCCCGCGCGGCTGGACCGGGCTCTAATGTTGTTGGAATGCGGTGGGGGGGGCGAACCAAAAATGCGATGATCCGGCGCCGCTGAGCTTGGGTGCCGGATTGAACCAGATTGAGCTGGGGGCCCTGGGGCCAGAGAGAGTCCCGCTGAACCTCTCTTGTAGGCTTACCATGGGTAATTCTGGAAGGGATGAGGCAGGCTAGAAGGACCATACATTAAGAAAGTCAAAGAAGGCAGTGCCCCAATGCCAGGGACAGGGAGCAGGCTGCAGCACCTTGGGGAATGGAGCACTATCTGGGGAGCCATGGAGGGACAGGGCAGGGGATGTGTTTCCTTCTACCTTGACTCATTGGGAGGGGCTTTCCTTAGAAGACAAAATCAGGGAACAGAGGCAGATCATTCAGGACACGGAAGCCAGGTGGGCAGCAATGTGTGAGGCTCGAGAGGGGGATGCTATGGGTGATACTGTGTGGGGGGAGGAGGTGGGGGACTGGGACAGTTTCCAGGACCATGAGCAGGAGCAGGCAGGGGGTAAGTGGGTGTGGGTCACTGTGGGACGGTAGTTAGGGAAGAGAGCAGGGACAGCCAGCACAGTGGTGTGGCTGGGTGGTGTGGGGGACCCCTAAGTTGGAGCAGCTTGGGGGGGGGTCACACCCGGCGGCAGAAGCCAGGAGGGGGAGGGTGTTACCGGTGGGGCGCACAGCGACTCTGGGACGCTGGTCAGAAGTAGCAGGGGGGTCCGCCGCGCCGACCTGCCACCAAGTGAGCACAAAAAGCCGGCGGCTGGGAAGAAGTGAGCCAGAAAGTGTGGGTTGTGGTGAGAGTGCAGAAGAGAGTGGTACAGGAGAGAGTGAGTGAACCAGTGGTGACTGAGACTGAGTTGGTGCTAGATCACCAGAAGGAGAGTGACGAGTGGGAGGAAGGTAAAGTGCGAGATGAGGAGGAGGGAGAGAAAGGGCTTCCTGGGGTCACTGAGAGGGCAACCAAGAAAGTTGGTGTTTTTCAGGAGACTATTGTGACAAAGGAGAAAAGAGCAACGCAGAGAAAGTCCAGCTACCGGGTCAGTGACAAGGAGACTCAAGGAGGCCTCTCAGGTCCGGGAGAGTGGTGGACAGCCTGGGGGAAGGTGCTGGGGGAAACAGGGAAAATCCTGCCGGTGGGTGGGTGTGGGGGATGGGAAAGTAAGGGAATTGGGGTTAGCAGGGGACGCAACGGCACACAAGAAACGGGGAGCGTCACGTCTAGTAGGGGCCAGTGTCCAGACAGACAAGATTGAAGGGGCTGATGAAAAAGACGACAAGACAGGGGACAAGTACCACAAAAAACTGCCATATATGGCCTTGGGGATGCCATTAGGTTCCCACCTATCAGACAGGACGAGGAACAGGATTCGGAAGCCTGAGTATGTAGATGTCTTTAAACTCTTACAGAGGGAAATACAGGCTAAAGAAGGTTCCAAAGAAGAGGAATGGGAATTGACGAGACGACCAAGGGTTCCCATTAATATAGAAAACTGGACCTCAGCATTCCTGATCTTCGTAAGTATTTACTGCGAAAAATATTTGGATAGAGCGGTCAATCTGTTGAAAGATATGGACATAATAAGAAAGGAATAGATATGAAAGTATGCTGTTCCTAGAAAGAGCTACTAGTGAGTAGAGAGATGTACGTGTCCCCGAAGTCAGGAGGAGAGTCCTCCTTAAGGAAAAAGACCCTCACACATCCGGCAAACTAGCTGTCATATGTCGTCAGCATGTGGCCCAGATGTCAAGCCGGGACATTAAGAGATCCTACAAACGTGCCCGTAACAACAACAGGGAAGGGTTACTTGAACCAAAAGAGAAAAAAACTGATGACTGCCTCACCTGTGTGATTACCTACACTCCTAACTCATCACAACTCAAGAAAATCATCAACAAACATTGGGGTATCCTCCACACCGGGGAACTTACAATACCAAACCCCCGTCTTGCTTTCAAACGCACCACAAATTTGAAGGAGAGACTGATACATACTAGACCCAAACTACCAATGAACACCACTCAGTCCACTTTATGGAACCTTCCACCTGTCAGGGGCCATTACCCTTGCGGTTCCTGTGTGGTTTGTCCTCAAACTAAAATAACGAAGGACATCGAATTCCCCAACGGGACCACGTGGGAATGCAGAACGCACACTAACTGTAACACTGCTTACTGCGTTTACCTGATAACCTGCCCGTGTAATCTCCCCTACATAGGGATGACGACGAGACCAGTGAAGACGAGAATCATTGAGCATCGGAGTAATTTCCGTTGCAAAAAAGTGAATACTAGGATGACTAAGCACTTTTGTGAGAAAAATCACTCTCCAGATTCTTTCAAGTGGGTAGTTCTCCAATCCCTTAAAAATGTCACCAAAACAAGATTATTCACACTGGAACAGAGGTGGGTAATGAGATTATCTTCCCATACTGAAGGATTGAATGAAGACATCCCGTGGAGTAGCCTCACTAATATTTGACATGATAGACCATACCACCATTTATCTGTCTTTAGTAGATGTTCTGAACTTGGTTGAGTCCGTACTTGGTTGAGATTGTGACACTTAGAAACTACAGTATAACAGCCTTTTTGTCTATAGGTACCCCGCGATACCTTCACGTCACTTTCCTGACATGCGATGTGGTGGCGCAACGGCTACATTGCACCACGTTTCCGCGACACGCATTATTTAGTTTCCCTCGAATCGCGCAGTACCGTACTTTCTAATCATATGGGACTGACACGCCCCTAACATCATAAGGTTACCACGACAACCCTTAGCTCTTACAACCAATAAGGGCTTCTCACGCAGTACTGTTGTTGATTCACGTGACTCCCTGTCATCACTTCCTGAAAGTGACGTGGCACGTCCTGTAACACGCAAACATTCTCTCTCCTACTTTTACCGGAAGTAGACTCCGCATACTAGTTTTTCTCCCAGTTCCTTTCTGACGAACCAATTGGTGCGCGGATTCGATTGGCTGGAAAACGCTTGATAATCCCTCTGTTAGATCCGAGATACGTCCCCCGAGTCGGCGTGGATCAAGGGTAGGTGGGAAGGCGTCCTGTTCTTCGGACTTCTGTAAGTAATCTCGTGCAGGTCTTAGTGCCTGGGTCCTCACTTTGTGCGGATTTACACGTTATACTTTGTCCATTGAGCTACAAAGGGAACAGCTCTCACCCTAATCTTTTCGCGGCTGCACTTTCTGCTTTTCCATTGTGTTCGCCGCTTTTTGTACCATTAGGACACTGTACTATCCGGTGTCTGCCTCCAGCGCCAGCTCGTTGGATATCGTAGCCCTGCAATCAAGGGTGAGTGGTTTGATCCCAATTAATTGGTACTTCTGTTCTGCTGCCACTGTGTACCCCTCTCAGCGGGCACTCTGTAGTTTCTGCCAGAGCACTAATCACAGTGTGGGCTTGTCATTTTCAATAAAACTTTTTATACTATTTTTTAGTCCACTTCTTAAGGGTGCTCTCACTTAGTACCACCATATAGCTGAACACCTGGCAATATTGACATTGCATGACAACTGATGGTTGTAGTTTTTAAGGATAAGATCTACAATATTTGTCGTAATGCGATTGTTATTTACATGTATGTTTGTGTCCCTGTATTTTTCTCTTTCAGGCGTTGTACCTCACCTCCACTAGTCACCACTTATTAGGGTGCTGTACGTGTGGTAAGTGCCACAGTAGCCACTACCACTACCAATAAGTGTGTGAATCACCTGGTCCTGAAGAATTGCGGTTACTTTACTAATGCAAGAAACATGTTGACCATTTATGACCACAGCGTAAAACAGTCATTTTAACTGGAATATTACGCACTTTATTGTTTTTAGGATAAGAGTGGGACCCCCGTCATTTAATAAACGTTATTTAGGTTCCCCACTACTTATTTTTAATACACTCCTTTCACCACACACTTCCTCACCTCAAGGCCCTCACCTGCATTCACCCACCGGCAACTATGGAATAAAGATCTCCACTAAAAGGCGCCACTGAGGTCGCCGATCGGGGATTGCAGCGCCGCCCCGATTCGGAGCAGACCCGATGATGACACTTGACATCTGGGCCACATGCTGACGACATATGACAGCTAGTTTGCCGGATGTGTGAGGGTCTTTTTCCTTAAGGAGGACTCTCCTCCTGACTTCGGGGACACGTACATCTCTCTACTCACTAGTAGCTCTTTCTAGGAACAGCATACTTTCATATCTATTCATTTGTATCTGGGCTATGTATGCTGGACCTGTCATAAACAGCCCCTGTTCCTCCCCTTTTTTGAGAATCATGTTTAGCACGGGGTCATCCCGTAGGAACTATATAGGATACCAAGGACACTCATAATTTTGAAGCCTTGGTCCGTTTATATCACATAAGGCACGAGATTGTTCACCGGCCTCATCTTGCTGTGATATATATACTCTCCTCCTGATCTTGGGTAAATTGACTACCCCAATTCTTAGACCAACCATATACTCAACCATGGATGATTGCCAAGGTTTGAGTTTTGGTGATGACATAGCTGCAGAAATTCTACGAACCCCGTCTCTTTTGGGGCCAGATAACAGTTCTACTTCTGGAGCCCAATCAGACGACCTTATGACTCTTACTGCACTGAAACGGGAATGGCTTAAAATCACATTGCATGGAGCAATGATGACGGAATACCTGAGGGCTAACATCGCCCCGAATGGGTTAATTGTTAAAAATTTTCCCCGCCTCTTTCTTGAAGATATGATCTTCAAAAAGGAATGGTCCCTGGTGTCATGGAAATGCACCAGGGATTGGTTGATTCTAATAATCAATACATCTAAGAGACTAGCTGATGCACTACTGATCAGAATCCAGAATGCGGAGGGGGCTGTCAAAGTCTCCTTAACCACTGCAATTTTTAAAACTAAATTGTCTGAAATCAACAATGAAATAGCAGAGAATAAAGAATTTTTAATGAAACAGAAAATAACCAAACTGCAAAAAGACATAAAAAAGTTTGATAAGGAAAAGGTTTACCCCTACCTGAAGGCGGGTTATACATCAACGCTTAACAGCTACTCTTCTGAAGAGGAGTCTAGTGGTTCTAGACGCAACTCCAACACGAGTAGCGACTCTAGTGGGGGCAGCTTCTCCAACAATCGGAGTAGACAGAGACAACAGAACTATTCCAACTACCCAACGATCCCGTTCCAGGGACAATATCAATCGACCCCACCTTTTTGGCACTTTCCTAACTTCCAATCTGGTCCCCCTCCGCCTCCTCCTTTCTTTCAGCAAGGCCCCCCTTTTTTAGGCAGAGGTTGGGGCAGAGGAAGAGGGCGGAGAAGAGGAGACAACAAGAGAGTGCACTGGCAGGATCAACCCTCAACATCCATGGAGACCAGGAGCCAAGCCAAGAACAAGAGACGTTAGTTGTTAACCTCTCTTCCCGTACTCTAGATGACACAGAGAGGCGGGTACTTCAAAAAGGTCTGGGCTTCGTACCTACACCAAAGGTCGATTACTTCAAAGAAATGTGTGAGATCCAGGCCTTTTTCCGTAAAGTACGTCTCAGGGCATACTTTCATGATGGACCGGAGGGTCAATGTGAAGACTCTGGCCTCCATAAACCCTCTACTTTTACACCACACAGTGGGATGGTCCCCAATGAGGTGTTAACTTATGAACAGGCTGTTCTTAAAGATTGGAAGCAAGTCAAACCTGCTGCTTCTTTCCACAATATTACCAACGAGGAAGAAGCGGCACTACGGTCACTTAACGATGACCCCCTTATCACCATCAAACAAGCAGATAAGGGTGGCGCTACGGTAATCATGTCAACCTGTGATTACCGCACTGAGTGTGAACGCCAGCTTCGGGATAGGAAATACTACACCCCCATCCAAGAGGATCCCACCAACAGGCTCAAGACTTTGATCACAAGCATGGTCTTCCATGCCGAAACCCAGGGCTGGATCACGAGAAAAGAGGCTAACTTTCTAGTCACTAACGAACCTAGAATTCCCTACTTCTACTGTCTCCCCAAAATACATAAGGGCACTAATCCGACCCCAGGGAGACCGATTGTATCCGGGATTGGTTCCCTGTTGGAACCTCTTTCTCAGTTTGCTGACTACTTCCTCAAACCTTTGGTCCAAGGCACCCCCTCATTCTTAAGAGACACCACTGATGTACTCAGGCTTTTAGAGGACACCCAACATCAGGGAGAGGTTGACTTCCTCATCACCCTTGATGTTGAGGCCCTCTATACAAATATCCCCCAGAGGGCCACCCTGGATGTTATAGAGGATGCACTGAGTAGTCTAGAATGGATATCACCCACCCCCCGCCCTTTTATTATTGAATGTGCAACTCTAGCTCTAACAGAATTTTTTTTTGAGTTTGAAGGCCAATTATTCCATCAGACACAGGGCACGTCGATGGGGAGTACCTTTGCCCCTAGTGTGGCCTGCCTCTACATGGCAGCATTTGAGGAACGAGCCATCCACAATGAATCGAACCCTTATAGAGCGAACATCCTATTGTGGAAGAGGTTTATTGACGACATTTTGATCCTCTGGAAGGGTGATCAGGTACACTGTGATGAATTTTGCCAATGGATTAATACTCTGAATCCATATTTAAAATTTACGAGTACCATTTCTGACCACCAGCTTCCCTTTCTGGACCTCTTGATCATACTAGACGATCATCAAATGAGTACCACACTACATCGCAAACCCACTGACAGAAATAGTCTATTACATTTTAATAGCTACCATCCTGGGGCACTCAAACAAAATCTACCCTTTGGTCAATTCCTCCGTATTAGGAGGAATTGCAGCTCTGTCACTGACTTCAAAAAGGAGTCCAAAACTCTTACGAACAATCTTCTCCAGAGGGGCTATCAGAGCCGGGACATTAAGAGATCCTACAAACGTGCCCGTAACAACAACAGGGAAGGGTTACTTGAACCAAAAGAGAAAAAAACTGATGACTGCCTCACCTGTGTGATTACCTACACTCCTAACTCATCACAACTCAAGAAAATCATCAACAAACATTGGGGTATCCTCCACACCGGGGAACTTACAATACCAAACCCCCGTCTTGCTTTCAAACGCACCACTAATTTGAAGGAGAGACTGATACATACTAGACCCAAACTACCAATGAACACCACTCAGTCCACTTTATGGAACCTTCCACCTGTCAGGGGCCATTACCCTTGCGGTTCCTGTGTGGTTTGTCCTCAAACTAAAATAACGAAGGACATCGAATTCCCCAACGGGACCACGTGGGAATGCAGAACGCACACTAACTGTAACACTGCTTACTGCGTTTACCTGATAACCTGCCCGTGTAATCTCCCCTACATAGGGATGACAACGAGACCAGTGAAGACGAGAATCATTGAGCATCGGAGTAATTTCCGTTGCAAAAAAGTGAATACTAGGATGACTAAGCACTTTTGTGAGAAAAATCACTCTCCAGATTCTTTCAAGTGGGTAGTTCTCCAATCCCTTAAAAATGTCACCAAAACAAGATTATTCACACTGGAACAGAGGTGGGTAATGAGATTATCTTCCCATACTGAAGGATTGAATGAAGACATCCCGTGGAGTAGCCTCACTAATATTTGACATGATAGACCATACCACCAGTTATCTTTCTTTAGTAGATGTTCTGAACTTGGTTGAGTCCGTACTTGGTTGAGATTGTGACACTTAGACACTACAGTATAACAGCCTTTTTGTCTATAGGTACCCCGCGATACCTTCACGTCACTTTCCTGACATGCGATGTGGTGGCGCAACGGCTACATTGCACCACGTTTCCGCGACACGCATTATTTAGTTTCCCTCGAATCGCGCAGTACCGTACTTTCTAATCATATCGGACTGACACGCCCCTAACATCATAAGGTTACCACGACAACCCTTAGCTCTTACAACCAATAAGGGCTTCTCACGCAGTACTGTTGTTGATTCACGTGACTCCCTGTCATCACTTCCTGAAAGTGACGTGGCACGTCCTGTAACACGCAAACATTCTCTCTCCTACTTTTACCGGAAGTAGACTCCGCATACTAGTTTTTCTCCCAGTTCCTTTCTGACGAACCAATTGGTGCGCGGATTCGATTGGCTGGAAAACGCTTGATAATCCCTCTGTTAGATCCGAGATACGTCCCCCGAGTCGGCGTGGATCAAGGGTAGGTTGGAAGGCGTCCTGTTCTTCGGACTTCTGTAAGTAATCTCGTGCAGGTCTTAGTGCCTGGGTCCTCACTTTGTGCGGATTTACACGTTATACTTTGTCCATTGAGCTACAAAGGGAACAGCTCTCACCCTAATCTTTTCGCGGCTGCACTTTCTGCTTTTCCATTCTGTTCGCCGCTTTTTGTACCATTAGGACACTGTACTATCCGGTGTCTGCCTCCAGCGCCAGCTCGTTGGATATCGTAGCCCTGTAATCAAGGGTGAGTGGTTTGATCCCAATTAATTGGTACTTCTGTTCTGCTGCCACTGTGTACCCCTCTCAGCGGGCACTCTGTAGTTTCTGCCAGAGCACTAATCACAGTGTGGGCTTGTCATTTTCAATAAAACTTTTTATACTATTTTTTAGTCCACTTCTTAAGGGTGCTCTCACTTAGTACCACCATATAGCTGAACACCTGGCAATATTGACATTGCATGACAACTGATGGTTGTAGTTTTTAAAGATAAGATCTACAATATTTGTCGTAATGCGATTGTTATTTACATGTATGTTTGTGTCCCTGTATTTTTCTCTTTCAGGCGTTGTACCTCACCTCCACTAGTCACCACTTATTAGGGTGCTGTACGTGTGGTAAGTGCCACAGTAGCCACTACCACTACCAATAAGTGTGTGAATCACCTGGTCCTGAAGAACTGCGGTTACTTTACTAATGCAAGAAACATGTTGACCATTTATGACCACAGCGTAAAACAGTCATTTTAACTGGAATATTACGCACTTTATTGTTTTTAGGATAAGAGTGGGACCCCCGTCATTTAATAAACGTTATTTAGGTTCCCCACTACTTATTTTTAATACACTCCTTTCACCACACACTTCCTCACCTCAAGGCCCTCACCTGCATTCACCCACCGGCAACTATGGAATAAAGATCTCCACTAAAAGGCGCCACTGAGGTCGCCGATCGGGGATTGCAGCGCCGCCCCGATTCGGAGCAGACCCGATGATGACACTTGACATCTGGGCCACATGCTGACGACATATGACAGCTAGTTTGCCGGATGTGTGAGGGTCTTTTTCCTTAAGGAGGACTCTCCTCCTGACTTCGGGGACACGTACATCTCTCTACTCACTAGTAGCTCTTTCTAGGAACAGCATACTTTCATATCTATTCATTTGTATCTGGGCTATGTATGCTGGACCTGTCATAAACAGCCCCTGTTCCTCCCCTTTTTTGAGAATCATAATAAGAAAGGCTCAGATGCACTTCGGGTGTTTCGCATGGCTCAGCTATGATGAGGAGTTTAGGGCCCGAGTCAGCCTCAATCCAGATAAGCCTTGGGGGGAGGTGGATCAGGAGCTATGGATGCAATGGATGTCTTCCACACAATCCTCGGCATCCACCCGTCCAGCTAGCGGTCTGGCGGTGACCTATCGGTCCTTTCAGGCACGTCCCGCCCAACAAGGGGCCGGTGGGGTTAGTAGTGGGGCAAGTACTATCAGTGGCCCGCCAAAGGGGGCATGAGCAACAACAGGGGCCTGCTGGAATTTCAACAAAGGCGTCTGTTCCAGGCACCCATGTAAGTTCAAGCATGAATGCTCCAAATGCGGGGGCAGACACCCTCTCACACAGTGTTTTACCATGGCCACCCCAAGCGAACAGTGGAGGTCAACAAAGGGGAGGGGACAAGCTGGACCAAAGGGCCCCTACTCCAATTAAAATTGAGGCCATGGGCCCATGGCTCTCGTTCTACCCTGACAGGGAGGTGGCCCTGCATTTACAGTGGGGTTTCAAGGAAGGTTTTAGAGTTGGTTATCAAGGGCCTAAAGCACGTCAATGGGCAGACAATTTGAAAACAGCCAATGAACTACCGGGGTGGTAGTGGCAAAATTGGGGAAGGAAGTGGCAGAAGGGAGGCTGGTAGGCCCATTCACAGACTGGCCACTTGAAGACCTGATTGTGTCACCTTTGGGGGTGGTCCCTAAAAAAGATCCGGGAGAGTTCAGAATGATTCATCACCTGTCATGGCCAGAAGGGGAATCAGTCAACAAGTTCATTGTGGAGGATGACTCAAGGATATTGTATGTATCAGTGGACGATGCGGTCCTCTTAGCGAGGGCGCGTGGGAGGTGAGCAGAAATGGCAAAGTGTGATATCAACTCTACTTTCCGCCTATTGCCTATTCATCCAGTGGATTTTCCGCTACTGGGGATGGAGTTTGACGGGGCCATTTACGTGGATAAGCTCTTGCCCATGGTTTTTGCCATATCCTGTGCGCATTTTGAGATGATCAGTACATTTTTGCAATGGGTGTTCATCAAGAAGAGTGGCCACAGGCAGGTGTCGCATTACCTGGACGATTTCTTGTTTGTTGGTAAAGGGGGCTCTGGAGACTGTAAGAGAGTGTTGCAGCAGTTTGAGGATTTGGCACAGACCTTTGGGGTACCTTTCGCACTGGAAAAGACAGCTGGGCCCGGCTGCAGGTCGACATTCCTTGGCATCGAGCTGGACTCTTTGCAATGAATGGCATGTTTGCCCCAAGAAAAAGTGGATGACATGCAGGCATCATTGTCACAAGTGATGGGGAAAAAAAAGATTGAGTTGAGGGCTGTTCAGAAGTTGCTGGGCTTCCAAAATTTTGAGTGCAGGGTAGTGAGAGGAGGGAGGACATTCTGTAGGCGGCTTGACATGGCCATGTCAGGCGCAGTACTGCCACATCACAGGCTCAGGATCTCGATGGGGTCAGAGTAGATCTAGGAGTGTGGCAGATGTTCTTGGATGATTTCAATGGCGCCTCATTAGATTTTGTGGAAGAGAACGCAGTCTGGCAGGTGCAGATATTTTCGGATGCCGCTGGTGCTTCAGGTTTTGGTTTGTTCTGGGTCGGGCGATGGTGTGCAGAGAAGTGGCCGCCGCATTGGTTGAGTCAAGGGCGGAGCATTGCCTTTCTGGAGTTTTTCCATTGTTGGTGGCATTGGTGGTGTGAGGCAATGAACCGGAGAACAGGACAGTGCTTTTTCATGTCGACAATACCACGGTAGCCGAACTAGTGAACAGACATTGTTGAGACTGTTGCGCAGATTCATGTTGAGTTGTTTACGGTTTAATGTGGTTTTTCGTGCCAAACACGTACCTGGGGCTAGCAATGATGTGGCGGATGCTTTTTCTCATTCCCAGTGGCAGCAGTTTCGGAGACTGGCACCTGGAGCGGAGCAGTCCAAGACGCAGTTGCTGGGCGACAACTGGGCCTGGGGGGAGTGATAGTAGTTGGCCTGGTTGAGAAATCACTTGCAGAATCAACTCGACGGAGTTACAGGCTGGCATGGTCCGAGTTTGGAGAGTTTTTAGGTCCGGGAGTGGCGTCAAGGAATATCACTCGACAGGAGGCAGAGCAGGGAGCAGGGTTACTGCAGTTGCGGTGGAAGCAGGACGTTGTGACTAGCAGACTCGCCGATTTTTAAAGGTTGGGAGTAAAAGTAAAAACACCCCCAAGAAAACCTACAGTGTGGCTGACAGCGCTTAAAGAAAAGAAGACAGCGTTGTCAAGATTCAGGCTGCCACAAGATATTGCAGGCTCTAACTGGTATCAGGACACCACTTGAAAAGGTGCAGGGAAGGACAGCCTGAACTTAAACATTAGGCGAAAAACCTATTGGCACAGCTAAACAATTGAATACAGGCGGTGCATATCGAAAGACGTACCTGCTTTAAGACACCATTGAAC
This sequence comes from Triturus cristatus, assembly GCF_964204655.1. Lineage (NCBI taxonomy): Eukaryota > Metazoa > Chordata > Amphibia > Caudata > Salamandridae > Triturus > Triturus cristatus. Next base: position 909,630,326 of record NC_140586.1, read on the forward strand.
ATGTGTCAACGTGACTTTTTAAAAAATTCTATGACTCCACTGACTATGATGCAAGTGGTCTAAAATCACAAAAGTTGAGAGGTTATAAAGTCGTCCTGAACACCCACAGAAGGACTTCAACCCCTACACTTAAAAAAGAAGAACAAAACTTTGGTTTTAAATTCTCGTCCGTCCTGAGGAAGGTGCTACTATTGTAACCTATGCACCGAAACGCGTCGACAGTGGGACTTTTTAAAGCATATGAAATGTATTTGTGTAGTATTTAATTTGCAATTTTGAAAGTACATGATTTGAAGTGTGTGTGACTCTGAGATAGATACCGTAATACGGAATTGTTAGATAGCATATATAAGACTGTACCAGAGCACCCAATCAGAGTATATATTGAATGCAATTTTAAAATATGATTTTATTGAACATAAGTGTTTTCCTATGAAAAATAAATTTTGAGAGTAACAAAAAGTATATTCTAGTCTGGAGTAATAATATTTGTCCAGTGTCACAGTCAAAAATCAAAGGTTATTGATCTAAATGTGTAGGCCTCATGGTCACCAACTAAAAGAGTAATACACAGAAAGGAATCTTTTTTTGATAAACTCCTTAGAAGAGGTGTCTTAGAAGTGAGAAGCAAGAAAAGAATCATTTTACAAGTGAGCTCTGTTATCAACGTCATAAAGATGAATAGCTGCGTAAGCCCATCTGAGAATGGAAGCATTACCTCCAGGTTACCTGTAGATCTCGGCAGCAGGTGCACACTGCACAACCCTACTTAAAGAGGGAGCCTGCTTCGGGAGCTCGCAGAGGAGACCACAGGGGGACAACATTGAACGACGCCCTAACATTTGTGCATGATTTGCTCTCTACTAGTGTGGTGTTTACAAAGGGATGCGTGAAATTCGTCTGAATTGATTTTGCAGAATTAAACATTTTAGCAAAATTAGATGAAATCATGCAAACTTAGGCGTCATTATGGATAAAGAACTGCCATTTGGCGCTGTATTTTAGAACGAAATGTTTCTTCACGACCATTTTAGATGCGAAGATCAGCAAAAAATCATTCTAAGCAACAGCAGCTCGTGTTCTGTCATTTGTGCTGTTCCCTTGCATTTGCGGTGAATTTTTACATTTTTCGTGTTAAATTTCTACCATAAACCACGCGTAGTTAAGTAATGTGGCATAATAACATAAAATACATTTCGAAAATTTTGTTTAACAAGAGTAACATGAAATTACTAAAATCAAGCCGGCATAAAATGAATTTCACACGGGCCTAATTTACATCCGAGATTTATGCATGGCAGCTATGTCATGCCCCTGTTATGATTATAGGTATGAAATATTTGTCTTTTCTCATTAAGGGTCCAGTTATGCCAATGTCTGACTTTGCCTACTCGAGATTCCGGGAATATCAACTCTGTCTTTCACAGGGTAGCAGCCATGACACCCAGGCCTCTGGTCAACTGGGTCCTCCCCACATCAGAGAGACAGGCACAACAAGTGAGCCTTTCCCATGGCTGGGCTCCACGGATGTGAGCATTGTCTGTCCCATCCCAAGGCTCCGGGCCTGCCCGATACGCGTTAGATACCATTGGGTGTTAGATGAATGAATGGGTATCTTACACATCTGGGGTCCCCGTGTACCCATAGTTTATTTGCCACCATCGGCTTCAAGGGAGCCTTTCCAATCTGAAGGTTACAGGTATTTCCTCTTGATTTTTACTGACTCTAGGCTCCTGGTAAGTCAACTGTGTCTCATCATCATTTAGGTGCATTGTAAATTAACTAGATCTTTTATAGGGTTAAGGTAAAAGCATATTAGGTGTAAGTGTTTTCACCTCTATCACCAAGATGGACCATTATTGGGCACGTTAACTGAACCTTTCCCACCTCAGGTTTCTGAGCATGCCAACTTGCTCTTTTTACACTAGGTTGGAGAGCAGTGCTTAATTTGAGCCAGTGGTTTCCGGTGCTTGGCCCCTGCACTAAATAGTCAACACTGGCACTTATGACAGTCTATCACACGGTGGCGCTGTCGCTCTAATTTAGAGACAAACACAACAGCTGGAGTTTGTTAATTCAATATACATTATAATACCCAATTCCTGCTGCCCAAGCAATTCTTATAGATTTGGGGGGCTGGAGCCTGGGCCGTAGAATAGTCAGAATTGCGGCACTTGGAGGAGTGTGATGGTCAGTAGTTGTGTTGGTACAGTCATTGTCAGCGCTGGCAGGGGCAATGGGTCATGCAAGCTGCGGTGTCCACATGACGAGTGCCCTGGCACTTATTTCTTACAAATTAAGCACTGGGAGAGTAGAAGGGGTCACAACCCTGTCTTTGGTCGATTATAGCTCCTATCTTATGGGGTAAACGATATACCAACATGAGTTCATCACATCTCTTAAGTGCCACTCAAGAATACCCACTGTTACCTTTGAATGTACCTGGTACCTGTACCTCCCGCTGCCTGAATAGGTCCAAAAAGCTGCACATGTAAATGTGTTGCACCTATGCGGCATCTGCATGGGCTCTGCTGCAGACACACGTTAGAGACACTTTGTCGCTCAGGGACGTTCAGAAATCGTTGTTCACAATAACAAATGAATATACAAATAGGATCAGTAGAAATACATTGTCTCCAAATGTCTCCATCCTTATCCTGTTTTGGAACTGGCACTTTCTTGTTGGCCCAAGCCTCCCTCCATCCTCCAAATCACACAGAGTACCCTATGTCCACAGATTGGAGATAACCAGCCCCCCCCCCCCGCCCCTGGTTACTAGTCTGCACGCGGCTGAAAGTCACACTTAGCGTCCCAGGGAAGAAAGTGGTGATAGGTAGCATGACTAATTAGGTGGCAGTCGTCTAATGGGGGTTTGGCCACCACTTGAGAAGGTCACCCACAAGATGCAAAGAAGAAGCAGGCTGAGGGCAATAGTCGGTCACTGAAAAAGGTTCCACCAGGGACCTTCCCGTACCAGCCCAGTCCTGCAAACCACCCGAGGGGTTACTCAGTCTGTTGACCCACTTCTGATCATTCTTAGAAGTATCCCTTCAACCCCGTCAGTCACTCTCAATATCCATGCCTGATCCAGGCTACAATACCTGGCCGCACAATGTCATCGGGGCCCAGGTGAGGAGAGGGCAGTTGGTACACCACACTGAGGGCCAAAAACGAACAAGCCATGAATGGGGAATTTAACAGGGGAGCCTCTTGGAAGGAAGATGCACCCCACGCTGCACACCTTGATCAAAGTCTGGAAAAAAGGAAAAGCAACCATTCCTTCTTAATATTCTGCAAATAAAGCCCAAGTAGCCATTCTTGGTGCATCCAGGGATAGGGTGAAAAATGTTGTTCACAATATTTGGAGACTGGTTCAATCTCAATGGTTTTTTCTTCAAATGCGCTTTTTAGAGTAGTTGACTATCAAACTGACCCATATCCAGCGGCAACTCAATTCATAGCAATTGCTCCCTGTCTCCTCAGGACATCATCAGAATTACAAGTTGTAGATGAAATTGTTGCCCAACATTTTTGAATTCATTCCTGCTGTGTAACCTGCTTTTGTCCTACCAGACTTCTCTCTGGGTTTGTTGTGGACACAGTGCCTGCCTCAAACAGGATTTTAGTGTTTGAGGTGGGAGGACACTTGTGTAGGAAGGTGGAATCTGACTGCATGGTTAGCCCTACTTTTTGCCTGGTGTTTTGCTGGTTTTCGATTTAGTTTGACTGGGATTCTGCTAATCAGGACCCCAGTCTATCTGCTTTCTCCCTAAATTGGTTGTTCATGTACTTTAGGTACACTCCAGATTGGATTCTGGGGTACCCTTATAAGTCCCAAGTATATGGTATACTATGTACCCAGGGCATAGGTACCCCAGAGGCCTCCCAGGGGCTGCAGCATGTATTATGCCACCCCTGGTAGACCATTCAAATTGACACAACAGCTCTGCTACAGCAGCTTGTGTAAGGTGGTACATGCACCCCTTACTGAGATATAGGTTCACTATATCTATCCTTATCACTGCACATATAAACCTATCAGTCACCCCTATGGCAGGCCTTATCAATCCTGAAGGCAGGGTGCTGGGTTTCATGTGAGAGGGTGCCCATGCATGAGCAGAGCCCCTCAGCAGCTTTATTCTGGGGTCGTTCGTGATGCAGCCAACCATATCTACTTAAGTGCATTATAACCTCGCGATAAATGCTAACTTTAAAACAGCTGCATAGAAACATGTTGTGATTGGTGTCAAACACCTTGGAATCATACCTCCACACCAGTAACTGGTGTGGGAGGTATGATTCCACTCTACTAGAGGGAGAAATATGACAGCACCAGTACACCCGATACCAACTTCACAGACCCTGGCATCACAAAATGGATGCTGCCAGCCACAGACATAAGTCTGCCCTCCTGCTGCTGGATGAAACTCCGGCAGGGGCAGGCTGGACAATAGGTTTCCTGTCACAGGGAGGTGTGACAACCTCCCAGACAGGCTTTAGTGAATTGGGGCTGGATAGGTGCACTCTGAGAATGCTTTGATGTCTGCACTGGGGGCGCATTTGGTGTCCTGGTGCATAGTCCAGCTCAAACCGGTTGCACGGGCTACCTGCCCCATCTCTGGCCTGAAACTGGATAAAGGACATGAGTGTAGCCACCCCTCTGTCCTGACCTTCCCATAGGTGGGTCCCCAGAGTTTATCCCACCCCTTCCTTGGGTATAAAGTAGTAACCCCTGGCTACAGGACTTTAGATTTACCTGGATGAAACTCCGCTTTAGAAACCAAGTACTTTGACTATCTACACTATGCTGGATGACTGAAGAATCTCCCTTGGAGTAAAGGAGTTCCTCCCCTGCAAGGAAGGCACCTTAAACACATCTGACCGGTTTGCATCTACGCAGCGCCTGAAGGACTCCGAAGATTTTGTAACACAGGAGGTGGGTTCCCAAGCTTCCCTGAGGCTGACTAGTGCTCTAAGCAAACCTGAGACCCACAGCCCTCATGGGGACCATGCAACCCGTACCCCTGGACACCGTGCACATTTGCAGCAGCATATGCTTTTTGGCGATCCCTGAGGCTGTGCTTTGGGCTACTAGTAGTCCTGACCCCGAGCAGTGTTTCCACTGTAGATTACCAGGCTGGTATTTTGTGATTCTTCTTGAGGTCCCTTCGCGATCCTGGTCCGTCGACCTGTGGATCCCTGTGAAGGCAACTTTAACTTTCAGTGGGCTTTCCTGGTTGCTCCAGATGTGCATTGACTCTCTATTGCTTTGGGAGTCCCCAGGACCTTGCTGGTCCACACTAAAGCATCTTTTCTCTTGTATCAAATCAGGACACTGACCCCCCCAGCACTCCACATCCTTCGTGGGACAGCTCGCCTGTGGACTTTGGTTGTCGTCAACGTCTCCTGGTCCCCGTGGCTGCAGAGTCAAGCTTCACCTCATCTCACCTGAAACACCCAACATTGGTGGGCATTCGTCTATCGTGTCCCTGGTCACTGTGAAGTGACCCAGACTCTGTCCCCTCTGCTTTCAGGTTCTTCTCAGCTCCGATCCAGGCTTGGATCACACCGGACACTTCTCATCTTCCCGACAGCAGTACTTATTGGCAACACGCCATTGAAATCAACAAGCGTTCCCGACACCACTTGACCCTATGCACCCGGCTCTCCTGGGATAGGTAACTCGGGTACTTTGGTACTCTCAAGGGTGCTGGCCTTAGAACCCACTATGTTCCAAAGGGTTTGCTTGAAGTCCTCTCCTAAGTGTCCTTAATCTTTAAAATTCCAACCGCGACTTTCCCATAGGATTGTACAGAGCTCGAGGCTGTGTTCTCACACTGCACGCGTCCCCAATGGGTCCCCTGTGTCACTACCTTGGGTTGTTCCTTGGGGTCCCAGCGATTCTACGTGCTCTAGGCACTGCGTGTAGTCAAGTCGTGGTTGTTATACCACTTTCTTAGTATATGGTTTGGTCTCCCCCTGGGGCCCACTGTGTATTGTGCTATTTACTGTTGTTCTAGTGCTTTAATATTGTGTACCTTGTTCTCTAATCTCATAAAGAGGTTAGTAGAGAGTGTTTAGTAATAAATACATATATTTTATATATACCTTTTGTGGTTCTCCTTTCATTTGGTCATTCAGGAGGTTATAATCTGGTAAAACAAGCTGCTTTACACTCCTTCAAGACTTAGCCTGAAGGCTGCTCTCCATAGCTACCACTACGATAGCTTTCAATAAAGGTTGTCTTAAACCTAATCATCAATAAGGGTCGTTTGGACTGGTGCAAGGTGCCCACTATAACTAGTGGACAGCATATACCAGGCCAACTTCTCAGAACTAGGATTCCTCTGAGGTCCTTGGGGGCGTTAGAAATGTTCTTCTGTGGTTGGTTGGCACTAAAAAGACTAACAGCCTGTTTAGATCTTGGCGGAATGGGTTTCTCCATGACAACGGTGATGCATATCTTGTCTGCCGAAATATATATCCCATAGGCTATAATAGCATTTATATTTTGGCGGACGTGATATCCGTCACTGTTGTGACAGAGCGACCCATCCATCAAGATCTAAATCAGGCCCTAAGTCAGAAGGTAAATATGTGACCAGGACAAACCTAGAAGGTGTATCCGACCCGTGCTTCATCGTGATTAACCGAAATCTATACCCAAAACACTCAAATAAAAGAAGCTACATCTACAGGTCACATTAAAAATAAAGGTGACTTGAGTAGTGAAAGAGAATTTTGGGGTATGAAAAGTGTGAGACCGGCCTCGTGGCGTGGGCCCTCCCGACCAGCAAGCCACCCTGCAACCGCACCTGATCCCCGATGTCACAGACTTCCGGCCACCATGGCCCAACAACCCGATGGCCGGCAGGGGCCCCAGCAACACCCAAGACCCTACCACGCATGCCCAACCGAGAGAGAGAGAAGCCCCCCGAGCCAGACCAGGAGACGCCATCCCTGTCACACCTCTTGTCTCCTCCCCAAGGAGGGTTTCGATCGTCCACCAGGCCCCCGGTGAGCGGGCGACTCGCCTGCTGGGCGTCTGGAGTCCCTTCCAGACCCACCTGAACAGATCAAAGGGCCGATCGACAGGAAATCCCGACACGCCGCCCCAGGCACCAAGACCCCTCTCAGCGAAGACTCCGGACTTCAAAGAGGAGGGGGAGTATAACAAGGGGTGCTGAAGGGACAGGAGGCAGAGAAGACCTGGACCTACGAGAGCCCTGCTGACCTGGTCGCGGCTCGATCGACCCCTGAACCGAAGAACGCTCCCCGAACTCTGAACCATCTGAGCCCTGCTGACGCTGTCGCGGCTCCCCGAACTCTGAACCATCTGAGCCCTGCTGACGCTGTTGCGGCTCCCCGAACTCTGAACCATCTGAGCCCTGCTGACGCTGTCGCAGCTCCCCGACTCCGAAACCACCTGTGCCTGCTGAGTGACTCGCGGTGTTGGACCCGGCCTCGTGGTGTGGTCCCGAACCCTCCTACCAGACTAAACGGGGGCTACCCGAACCCTTCGTGGTCCGCCTGGACTGTACCCCGCTACCCTTCAGCCGCCGCGGCGTGACCCGCCCCCGGCCTCGGTCCCCGCGAAGCCCTGACCTCAATGCACCAAGACCTGACCGGAGGGGGTCGAGTGGCCACTCCACAGATTCCGGAGGAGGAGAGTTTCGATGGGGCCTCCAGCCGTCCCCCGACGCCTGGTTGCGATCGCCCCTCTGACCTCCCCAGGCGCGAGGGTCCGGACATCAAAGGGCTCCAGACCTATATCTGGGGCAGCCCAAAACCAGGACGGCAGTTGTATCCTGGAGTCGAGAGCCCTGCTGATTGGATCGCGGCTGACCCTACGGAGAGAGACTCATTGCCTGGAACTTGGAACTCGAGCCCTGCTGACTGCGTCGCGGCTCCCCCTTGCTGAGAAGAAGACCCTCACGGAACATCGGAGCCCTGCTGACCTCATCGCGGCTCGACCTCGCAGAAGTAACCATCGGAGCCCTGCTGACCTCGTCGCGGCTCGACCTCGCAGAAGTAACCATCGGAGCCCTGCTGACCTCGTCGCGGCTCGACCTCACCGAGGCAACCCTCCGAGCCCTGCCGACGACGCCCCGGCTCCCGGAAACCCCCCCAGCTCGAGGATTGAGAGCTGAGCGCAGGGTGTTCCCGTACCAGGCTGGTACTGAGACTGTCCCGCTACCCCGTCCCTGAACGACCATGAGACTCTTTGGGATCCCTCGATCCACCTGTAAATATTGCCACAGAAACCTGCCTTTTAAATACCGATAAAGAGTTGTGCGAATTGATACCCGTGTTGCGTCCCTTTGTGGTGGTGTGGTTGCTTGGCTGGTACGATCATAGGAGAAGGACCTCACCCAGGAGGCTTCTCAGCGGCGCTCGGCTACTTTCCTACGGAACGGTGGCTCTTGGGGTGGTCAGTCCGACACCCTCTGACTCCCCAGAGAGCGCCCTTCTAACATTGGTGGCCAGCGGTGCGATCCGAGCCCGACGCAAATCGTACAGCGAGTAACTCACCCACTACCTACCCAGACACAGAGTAACCATGAGCAACCAAGAGACCACCCCAACCGCGGAGTTCCAACAAGAACGGTTGGAGGAATATACCCATAAGGAGCTAAAACAGTTTTGTAAAGACAAAGGCATCACGACCACCGGATTAAACACAAAAGAGGACCTGCAAAAAGCCCTAAAGGCTTGGGTAGAGTCCGAAGCGGCCTCCCCCCAAACCGAAGAAAACCCGGTGCCAAACGTGCACCGGCAACCAACCGCAGCCCCGGCAGATGGGAGAAGAACCAGCATGGAGACCGGCCTCTCCCCGGAAGAGATACGAGAACGGGAGAGGGTCAGGACCCACGAGTTGGAGCTCGCCCGACTCCGCCTGGACGGCGAACTCCTACTAGCCGAAAAGAAATTGGCCCTAGAGCAACTGCGGCTGCAAGAAGAAATAGAGGAGAAAAAGCGGCACCGAGAACTGGAAGAGAGGAGGCTAACCCTCGAGCATGAGCGGGGCCTCAAAGAACTTGAAATTAAGTCCAAGAATGGGGAGACCGGCACCCCCGGAAACAGGGACACCCCCCCGCCGGCCGAGGTGAAAGTACATATCCCCAAGGATGTCGTCAAAGAGTACTACAAGAACGACGACATCCAACAATGGTTCAAGGCCTACGAGGTCGCCATGACCGCCCATAGGGTACCCCGAAAAGATTAGGGTGCCGGCCTATGGGGACGGTTCCTTAGCGAAGGCAGAGACACCCTGCTACAGCTCCCAGACGCGGTGATGACCTCTTATGACCATATGAAGGAGGCCCTGCTTAACCGCTATGGTCTCACCTCAGAGATGTACCGCCAGCGCTTCCGGGACTGCAAGAAGCTCCCCGGTACCACCTGGGTGGAATACGTAGTCTTTTTCAGCAGAGCCCTGGAAGGTTGGATCAAGGGCAGCAAGGTCACCTCCTACGAACAGCTGTTCGTTGTATGGGAACACCTCTCCAACAACTGCTTCATCGAGCTGAGACAGCACCTCCTCGACAGCAAGCTGACTGAGCCGCGGAAGCTTGCCGCCGAGGCCGATCGATGGGTGAACACCCGGGTCCCTCGGAACTCGATGGGGGAGTACCAACGGAACACTACGGGGCCCCCCCGCCAGCGTGGCGGAGGAGGAGGATCGAACAGGAACAGAGACTTCCCAGCAGGGCCGCCCCGGAGTCCCCCCCGGGGACCGACCCTGAACCGCACGTCCCCGACCCTCGCCCAAATAGGGGCCCCCCTAGCCCGACCAGGACCTCGACCGACGGTAACGGTAACGTGCTACAACTGCCAACAGCTAGGGCACTATGCCAGTGACCCAACCTGCCCCGTGAACCGACGAGCTGGGACCACCGGGCCACCCCCCCCGCCAGTTGGCGGCCGTTGCCCTGGGGGAAGGGGGAGAAGAGGAAGAGAACTACGACGCCGGGCCAACCGAGTGGGAACCCGCCGCCATGGCCTTGGTATGCATGGGCAGCCGGGAAATGGTACCCCGGGCTCCCATCCCGAGCAACACCCAGAAGTACCAACAGTGGGTCACCATTAATGGACGCCGGGCCGAAGCCCTCCGCGACACCGGAGCCAGCGTGACAGCCGTCCGCTGCCACTTGGTGACCCCCGAACAGATCATGCCGAATGTACTGTGCCCCGTCCGGTCGGCAGACAACACCGAGAGCTTGTGCCACATGGTCCGGATCCCCTTTGAGTGGGGGGGAGTGTCGGGCATGCTGAAGGTGACCGTCCGGGACGACGCCCCCGTAGACTGCCTCCTTGGGAACGACCTGGAAAGTTCCCCCTGGGCCCACGTCGAGCGCCGCGAGCATCTGGGGATGCTGGGACTGCCCGAGTGGGCCTGCGCAACCACCCGGTCCACGACCGCCCGGGCCATCCGACCAAGCGTAGCTGCTCCCCCCCGAAGAGCCGGAGTGGCCCGAACCACCACCTCCCTCCGTCGAAGAAGAAGCCGACGCCGAGTCCGGGCCGCCATAACTCGCCCCGGACGAGGTCGCCGCGCTCGGCGACCTCCCCGAACTCGCCCAATGGCGCCAAGAAGGTGGCCCCACAAGGGAGCAGTTCCGCCAAGAACAGAAGACCTGCCCCTCCCTTGAAGGGACCCGACAGCAAGCAGCCGCCCAGGCTGCCGGAGATCAGACGGGGACCCACTGGGTCTATTGGGACAATGACCTCCTCTACAGCGAGCAGAAGACCGCAGAATTGGGGGCCAGCCGAGTGCTGGTGGTCCCCCTCCGATTCAGGGACTTCCTCCTCAATCTGGCGCATGATGTACCCCTCGCCGGGCACCTGGGGCAAGACAAAACATACAGCCGCCTGGTGACTCATTTCTACTGGCCCCGAATGCGGAAGGACGTGGACAATCATTGCCGAACCTGCCCGACCTGCCAAGCCAGCGGGAAGAGTGGGGGAAGGGTCAAAGCCCCTCTCCAGCCCTTTCCAATAGTAAACACCCCGTTCGAGCGAGTGGGGATCGACATCGTGGGGCCCCTGGACCCCCAAACCTCCCAAGGACATTGCTTCATCCTCGTCCTGGTCGATCATGCCACCCAATACCCCGAGGCCATCCCTCTCCGAACAGTGATGGCCCCCGTGGTGGGCCGGGCCTTGATGGGAATCTTCTCCAGAGTAGGTTTCCCCCGGGAAGTTGTGAGCGACCGAGGCACAAACTTTATCTCCAAGTATATGCGGTCCCTGTGGCAACAATGCGGGGTCACCTACAAGTTCACCACCCCGTACCACCCCCAGGGGAACGGACTAGTCGAACGATTTAACCGGACGTTGAAGGGAATGATCAAAGGCCTGGAGGAGCCCCTGAGACGCAAATGGGACGTCCTGCTGCCCTGCCTCCAGTTTGCCTATCGGGAAGTCCCGCAAAAGTCTCTGGGGTTCAGCCCCTTCGAACTCTTGTACGGACACCCTGTCCGAGGCCCCCTCAGCCTGGTCAAAGAAGGCTGGGAGACCACCGTCCAAGATGCTCCCCCCCACGTCTACCGGTACCTCCTGACCCTGCGTAACCAAACCCGGAAATTCAGGGAACTGGCCGAAGCCAACCTCGAGGCCAGCCAGGAGGAAATGAAACACTGGTATGACCAGAACGCCTCCTCCATCAAGTTCGAGCCAGGCCAGCAGGTCTGGGTCATGTCGCCCGTCGACCCCTGTGCCCTCCAAGACAAGTGGACCGGGCCCTTCAAGGTGGTCGAGAAGAAGAGCCCCGTCACCTACCTGGTCGACCTGGAGTCCCCCAGGAACCCCCTTCGGGTCCTCCACGCCAACAGGCTCAAACCCCACTTTGTCCGAACGGAACTTAGCCTGCTGATGGCTACAGACGATGGGGCTGAAGACGACTCCGAGCCCCTGCCCGACCTCCTGAAAACCTCAGAAAAGGACGGCTCCGTAGAGGGAGTCATCCTCTCCGCCACCCTGACTCCAGAGCAGCGCCAAGATTGTCAAGGACTGCTGCATCACTTCGCGGCTCTCTTCTCCCTCACTCCCGGAGTCACCCGATGGTGCGTCCACGACGTCGACACCGGGGACAGCCCCCCGTGCGACACCGAGCCTACCGGGTCCCCGAACGGGTGCGGGCCTGCATCCACGCCGAGGTCACCAAGATGTTGGCCCTGGGGGTCATCGAACCCTCCGACAGTCCCTGGGCCAGCCCTGTGGTCCTGGTGCCGAAAGCTGCCGCCCCCGGCACCACCCCGGAGCTCCGGTCTTGCGTGGACTATCGGGGATTGAATGCCGTCACCAAAACCGATGCCCATCCCATTCCTCGGGCAGATGAACTGATCGACCGCCTAGGAGCAGCCCGCTACCTTAGCACCTTTGACCTCACCACCGGATACTGGCAGATCGGGCTCACCCCAGGCGCCCAAGAGCGTTCCGCTTTCTCCACCCCCGATGGCCATTACCACTTCCGAGTGATGCCCTTCGGCATGAAAAATGCCCCGGCGACCTTCCAAAGACTGGTGAATAAGGTACTGGCCGGCCTAGAAGCGTTCAGCGCTGCCTACCTGGACGATATTGCGGTGTTCATCAGCCACTGGGCCGAGCACCTAAGGCACCTCGGGGAGGTCCTGACCGCCCTCCAAAGGGCCGGACTCACCGTAAAAGCCAGTAAGTGTCAGATAGGCCAAGGATCCGTAACCTATCTGGGACATCAAGTGGGGAGCGGCCATGTGGCTCCCCTCCAGCCAAAGATCGACGCCATCGTGGCCTGGGAGCCCCCAACCACCCAAACCGCTGTGAGGGCCTTCCTGGGATTCACGGGCTATTACAGGCGGTTCATTCAGAACTATGGAAGCATTGTGGGCCCCCTCATGGAGCTCACATCAAAGAAGCAACCAAAGAAGGTGCACTGGACGCCCCTCTGTCAGGCGGCCTTCGAGACCCTCAAGACAGCGATGTGTACCACCCCCGTGCTACAAGCCCCCGACTACAGCAAAGAGTTCGTGGTACAGACGGATGCCTCGGAGTACGGAGTCGGGGCTGTCTTGTCCCAGGTGAACTCTGAGGGGATTGACCAGCCGGTGGCCTTCATCAGCCGGAGCCTGCTGCCCCAGGAGCAGAGATGGAGCACCATTGAACGGGAGGCCTTTGCCGTGGTGTGGGCCCTCAAGAAACTCCGGCCCTACCTCTACGGCACCCACTTTCGGGTCCAAACCGACCACCGACCCTTGCGGTGGTTAATGCAGATTAGAGGCGAGAACCCGAAGTTGTTGCGATGGTCCATCTCTCTGCAGGGGATGGACTTCACTGTAGACCATCGGCCCGGCAACGACCACACCAACGCCGACGGCCTGTCCCGCTTCTTCCGCCTCGGCGAGGAGAACCCCCAAGACGATGGGTGACTCTCCCTGCCTTCAGCTGGGGGGGGACGCCTGTTGGACCCGGCCTCGTGGCGTGGTCCCGAACTCTCCTACCAGACTAAACGGGGGCTACCCGAACCCTTCGGGGTCCTCCTGGATTGTTCCCCGCTACCCTTCAGCCGTCGCGGCGCGACCCGCCCCTGGCCTCGGTCCCCGCGAAGCCCTGACCTCAAGGCGCCAAGACCTGACCGGAGGGGGTCGAGTGGCCACTCCACAGATTCCGGAGGAGGAGAGTTTCGATGGGGCCTCCAGCCGCCCCCCGACGCCTGGTTGCGATCGCCCTCCGGCCTACCTGGGCGCTGGCTCCACCCCTCGCTGGGTGTCTGGACACTCTTCTCCCGGCCCTTCCGACCTCCCCAGGCGCGAGGGTCCGGACATCAAAGGTCTCCAGACCTATATCTGGGGCAGCCCAAAACCAGGACGGCAGTTGTATCCTGGAGTCGAGAGCCCTGCTGATCGGATCGCGGCTGACCCTACGGAGAGAGACTCATTGCCTGGAACTAGGAACTCGAGCCCTGCTGACTGCGTCGCGGCTCCCCCTTGCTGAGAAGAAGACCCTCACGGAACATCGGAGCCCTGCTAACCTCGTCGCGGCTCGACCTCGCAGAAGTAACCATCGGAGCCCTGCTGACCTCGTCGCGGCTCGACCTCGCAGAAGTAACCATCGGAGCCCTGCTGACCTCGTCGCGGCTCGACCTCGCAGAAGTAACCATCGGAGCCCTGCTGACCTCGTCGCGGCTCGACGTCACCGAGGCAACCCTCCGAGCCCTGCCGACGACGCCCCGACTCCCGGAAACCCCCCCAGCTTGAGGATTGAGAGCTGGGCGCAGGGTGTTCCCGTACCAGGCTGGTACTGAGACTGTCCCGCTACCCCGTCCCTGAACGACCCTGAGACTCTTTGGGATCCCTCGATCCACCTGTAAATATTGCCACAGAAACCTGCCTTTTAAATACCGATAAAGACTTGTGAGAATTGATACCCTTGTTGTGTCCCTTTGTGGTGGTGGGGTTGTGTTGGACAGGCCACATGAAGGGCTTGCTCCCTCCCCGCATGACAGGGCCCGAGCCCCGGCCCTCCAGGTGTTACCCACAGAAGCAACCCGCACCCCGTCTCATACGGGACTCCTGCCCCCGGACATCTCTGTATCATGGGGCCGAACCACTACTGGTTCCCTCGCCCGGCCCGGCCGCCATCTTGGACACTGCACCACGAGGCCGCGTGGCCTCAGCTCGACCCTAACCCTGGGCCTGGCCAGGCCCGACATCCTGGCACCACCATCCACCCAGGAGGTGAACGGACCACTTGGCAGGTCAATGGGAGAAAGAAGTGTCGATGGCTCTCCCCCGCCAGGTGCCGATCACCCCCCAGCTCCCCCGGGCGCTGGCTCCACCCCCCTGCTGGGTGTCTGGACTCCCTCATCCCGGACCTCCCGACCTCCAAGTGCGAGGGTCCGGACATCAAAGGGGCGCCAGACCTATAACTGGGGCAGCTCCAGAGCAGGAAGGCAGTTGTATCCTGGAGTCGAGAGACACCGTGAAGAACTCATCCTTGACGGACTACTGGCGCTGCCGTAGCCCTGCCTTGCGAACTATCGTCCTACCTGCTGGCGCTGCCGCATCCTTCTGCATCCTTCATCCTCGTCGGGACCTGCTGGCGCTGCCGCGGACCGTTGTAACTACCACCTTTGTCGGGACCTGCTGGCGCTGCCGCGGACCGTTGTAACTACCACCTTCACCGGGACCTGCTGGCGCTGCCGCGGCCCGTCCATCTAGAACGCCGAGCTCGAGGATTGTGAGCTATCCATCATATCATCGCATCTCCCAGATTGGTAACAAGACTGTCCCGCTACCTCCTTTCCCAACCCAGAGACTAGAATCGAGGGGACCCCTGAGTCCTGACCTCCTGGTACCATTCTATCGTACCTAAAGATTGCTTATAAAGAACGTTAAACCTTATCTTTGTGTGGTGTACATCTGTGGGGGGGAAGTTACTCGTCTGTACGATCGCTGGAGACGGCTCTCCCCGGAGACCTCTCCCCTTGTCCTCGGCCGACCCTCCCGGTCCGTCTAACAGGTTGCTTGGCTGGTACGATCATAGGAGAAGGACCTCGCCCAGGAGGCTTCTCAGCGGCGCTCGGCTACTTTCCTACGGAACGGTTGCTCTCGGGGTGGTCAGTCCGACACCCTCTGACTCCCCAGAGAGCGCCCTTCTAACACGCGGCACTCCCCTCCAGGAGAATCGGCAGAGATTGCCAAGAGAACCAACATCCCCCCAGCTCGAGGATTGGGAGCTGTGCGAAGGATACTCCGCAGAGACACTGAATTCAAAGACTGTCCCGCTACCCCCATACCCCCATCACGAGACCGCCGCCGCTTGTGGCCTTGATTTAATACCTGCATCTCGGATCATAAAGATCCCTTGAACTTATCGATAGAATCTCCTGTCTTACGAAGAACTACTTTGTGGTGTCCCTCTGTCAGATAGTGCAAGCTCAGCGTGTGCGATCCTAGGTACGAGACCCTTCCAGGAAGGGCCTCCCCGCCCTTGCTCAGCCTAACTCTGGGAGAGGTGGGTCAAAGGGTGGTCAGGAACGTATTCCGAAGCCCCCCGGAGAACGCCTTTCCAACATTTGGTGGCAGACGACGGGATCCGAGCCGACACCTAGAGATCGGGCAGTAAACGGCTGACGCACTAACGAAAAGAGATGGAAGGAGAAACCTCCCTAGGTGCCGCAGGTACCAACACAAGCCCGACATTCCGAGAGGACCAGTTGGAATATTATACACATCGAGAATTAAAACAATTCTGCAAAGACCTTGGAATCGCTTCCACCGGATTAAGCACGAAAGAGGATTTCCAGGGAGCATTGAATACCTGGGTCGAGGCAGGAGCTTCCCTGGCCCAAACAGAAGGAGAGCCGCCAAACGAACCACAAAGCATTTCAGGGAGGGGCAGCGCCCCAGAGGGGGGCCTATCCCCGGAGGAGCTAGCGGACCGAGAAAGGGGCCGCAACCACGAACTAGAACTAGCAAAACTGAAAATCGAGGGACAGCTAAAACTGCCCGAGAAAAAGTTGGCGGTAGAACAATTACGCCTACAAGGAGAACTCGAGGAAAAGAAACGCCAGAGAGAACACGAAGAAAGAAAACTCCAACTAGAACACGAACGCAGCCTGAAAGAGATCGAGCTCAAGGCTAAAAGTGTGGAGTCCAGACCCTCGGGAAATCAACCACCCTCCTCCACAATGGAACCAAAGGTCCACATCCCCAAGGATGTGGTGAAGGAATATTACAATAACGACGACATCCAGCAATGGTTCAAGGCCCACGAGGTTGCCATGACCTCCCACCGAGTTCCGCAGAAAGACTGGGGGGCTGGTTTGTGGGGCCGGTTCCTGAGCGAGGGGAGAGATACCCTGCTGGACCTGCCCTCCACGGTGCTGAACTCCTACAGTCACATGAAAGAGGCCCTAGTAGCCAGATATGGGCTCACCCCCGAAATGTACCGGCAACGGTTTAGAGACTGCAAGAAGATACCTGGTACCACATGGGTAGAGTACGTGAACTTTTACAGCCGGGCCTTGGACGGGTGGATCAAGGGCAGCAAGGTCTCCACCTTTGAGGAGCTGTTCGACCTAATCATGTGGGAACACTTGTCCGCCAATTGCTTTGTGGAGTTACGCCAGCACCTCCTGGACAGCAAGCTCACTGACCCTCGAAAACCGGCCGTCGAAGCTGACAGATGGGTGAACACCCGGGCCTCCCGGGGTCCCGTGGGAGACTACGGTCGCCACAGTCAGGGACCCCCCTCCAGAGGGGCGGAGGGAACCAAGGCCGACCAAGAGAATTCCCGGGGGGCTCACAGCACAGTCCCCCCAGAGGCCAACCTCCGCACTTTCCAGCCCCACCTCCAGCCAGCACCGGGCCACCGGGGAGGTCGGGACCCCGAGTCAAGATCACCTGTTTCCGCTGCCAACAGACCGGACACTATGCCAGTGACCCCCAGTGTCCCATGTACCAACGACCTGCAACGACAACCCCTCCGGCTCGACAAATGGCCTCCGTAGCCCTAGGAGAAGAGATGGAAGACTCCGAAGAGTGGGAACCAGCCGCCATGGGCCTGGTCTCCCTAGGGGACCGAGAGATGGTCCCCGGAACACCCCTACCCGCCAACCCGAAGAAGTACCGACAGCAGGTGACGGTCAACGGTCACCGCGTCGAGGTCCTCCGCGACACGTGGGCGAGTGTCACAGCGGTCCACTGCCACCTGGTCTCCGAAGACCAGATCCTGCCCTTCGCCTTCTGTCCAGTCATATCTTCGGACAACTCCGAGAGCCTATGCCAGATGGCCCTGGTACCCTTCGAATGGGGGGGAGTCACCGGTAAATTGAGGGTGGCAGTCCGAACCTCCCAACCCGTAGACTGCCTCCTGGGCAACGACCTCGAGAGTTCCCCGTGGGGACAAGTGGAACGAAGAGCCCATCTAGAGATGATGGGCCTGCCCGAATGGGTATGCGCCACCACGCGCTCTATGACTAACCGATTGCCTTCCTCCGAGGGAGTTGAGGCCAGACCGCTGAACACCGTCGCCGTCCCCGAGGTCCGGGACGCGCTACCCGAGCCTGACGACCCTCGTCCCGACGAAGAAACCGTTCCCGATGACGCGTCAGTGCATCCAGATCCCGAGCCACTGACCGAGCTCGGGGACCTGCCCGAGATGGCCCAGTGGCACTGCGAGGGAGGTCCCTCCCGAGAAGAATTCTGCCAGGAACAAGCCACCTGCCCTTCCCTCATTGGACCCCGACAGCAGGCCGAAGCCCAGGCAGCAGGCGACCAGTCCGGAACCCACTAGATATATTGGGAAAACGGCCTCCTGTACAGCGAACAGAAGTCGGCTGAGCTGGGATCGGCCTGAGTACTGGTGGTACCCCTCCGCTTCCGAAGTCTCCTCCTGGGCCTAGCCCATGATGTACCTCTGGCAGGAAACTTAGGCCAAGACAAGACCTACCAGCGACTAGTTACCGACTTCTATTGGCCCAAGATGCGAGCGCATGTGGAGGCCCACTGCAAGTCATGCCTCACGTGCCAGGCCAGCGGAAAGAGTGGGGGGAAGCGCAAGGCTCCGCTACAACCCTTCCCCGTTGTTAGTACCCCTTTTGAGCGGGTGGGAATCAACATCGTGGGACCCCTGGACCCCAAGACCGCCCAGGGCCACCGATTCATCCTCGTCCTGGTGGACCATGCCACCCGCTACCCCAAGGCCATTCCCCTCCGCACCGTGACGGCCCCCGTGGTAGGCCGGGCCTTGATGAGGATCTTCTCCCGCGTGGGGTTCCCTCGCGAAGTCGTGAGTGATCGTGGCACGAACTTTATCTCCAAATACATGAAGTCCCTATGGCAGCAGTGCGGAGTATCATACACGTTCACCACCCCATACCACCCCCAAGGGAATGGCCTAGTCGAGCAATTTAACAGGACCCTGAAAGGGATGATCATGGGCCTTGAAGAACCCCTACGCCGGAGATGGGACGTCCTCCTCCCTTGCCTCCTGTTAGCCTACCGAGAGGTTCCCCAAAAATCTCTGGGGTTCAGCCCGTTCGAATTACTGTATGGACACCCCGTCCAGGGACCCCTGAGCCTGGTCAAGGAGGGCTGGGAAACGACTCCCCGGGGGACCCCTCCTGATGTGTTCCGCTATATCCTGGCGCCCCGCAACCAGACCCGGAAATTCCGAGAACTCGCCGAGGCAAACCTCGAGGCTAGCCAGGAAAAGATGAAGCGCTGGTATAACCAGAATGCCACGCTGGTCGAGTTTCAGCCGGGCCAACAGGTCTGGGTCATGGCCCCGGTGAAACCCTGCGCCCTCCAAGACAAATGGACTGGCCCCTTCAAGGTGGTCGAGCGGAAGAGTCAAGTCACATATCTAGTTGATGTACAGTCCCCGCGGAACCCCCTCCGGGTCCTCCACGTGAACCGCCTCAAACCCTACTTTGTGAGCACGGAGTTGAGTTTGCTCCTGGCCACCGACGATGGGACTGAAGAAGACACAGAGCCCCTTCCAGACCCCCTGTGTGCTAAAGAGACAGATGACTCCGTGGAGGGGGTGAGACTGTCAACCACCCTCACCCCCCAACAGTCCGACGACTGTCGCCGGCTACTAAGACAATTCACAGACCTCTTCTCCCTAACCCCTAGGGTCACCGACTGGTGTGTCCATGACGTAGACACCGGCGACAGCCCGCCAGTGAGACACCGAGCCTACAGGGTCCCTGATCGGGTCCGAACCTGCATCCAGACCGAAGTAACCAAGATGTTGGCCCTTGGGGTGATTGAACCCTCCGACAGCCCCTGGGTCAGCCCGGTAGTCCTGGTCCCGAAAGCGGCTGCCCCGGGTGTCGCCCCCGAGCTGAGATTTTGTGTGGACTACCGGGGACTCAATGCGGTCACCCGAGCGGACGCTCACCCTATCCCCCGCGCAGACGAGCTCATCGACCGCCTCGGGCCGCTCTCTACCTCAGCACCTTCGACCTAACCTGCGGATACTGGCAGATTGCGCTCACGGAGGGAGCCAAGTAGCGCTCAGCCTTCTCCACCCCGGATGGGCACTACCGCTTTAGGGTGATGCCGTTTGGAATGAAAAATGCCCCGGCCACCTTCCAGCGACTGGTGAACCGGGTCCTGTCCAGACTAGAGGGGTTCAGCGCAGCTTACCTAGACGATATAGCAGTAATCAGCTCCCAATGGACTGAGCACCTCCAGCACCTCCGGCAAGTACTGCTGGCCCTGCGCCAGGCCGGCCTAACCATCAAAGCCAGCAAATGTCAAATTGGACAAGGCTCAATGATTTTGCTGGGGCACCAGGTGGGAAGCGGGCAGGTCGCCCCCCTCCAGCCGAAGATCGACGCCATCTTGTCCTGGGAACCCCCAACGACCCAAACGGAAGTCCGGGCCTTCCTGGGCCTCACCGGTTACTACCGGAGGTTTATTAAGAACTATGGCAGCATCGCAGGCCCCCTCACAGAGTTAACCTCCAAAAAGCACCCGAAGAGAATACAATGGACTCCCCCGTGCCAAAAAGCGTTCGACGCCTTGAAAGCCGCTATATGTACTGCTCCGGTACTCAAAGCCCCCGACTACTCTCAGGAGTTTGTGGTCCAGACGGATGCCTCGGAACACGGCATCCGGGCAGTCCTCTCACAGTTCAACGACAAGGGCATAGATCAGCCCATAGCCTTCATCAGCAGAAGGTTGCTACCTCGAGAACAGCGGTGGCGCACTATTGAAAGAGAGACCTTCGCAGGAGTCTGGGCCCTCAAAAAGCTACGGCCCTACTTGTTCGGAACCCACTTCCGAGTTCAAACGGATCATCAACCCTTGCGGTGGTTGATGCAAATGAGAGGAGAAAACCCCAAGCTGCTACGATGGTCAATCTCCCTCCAGGGGATAGACTTCACTGTGGAGCATCGCCCCGGGACTGACCACGCCAACGCGGACGGCCTGTCCCGATTCTTCCGCTTCAGCGAGGAGAACCCCCAAGTGGATGGGTAGTTCTCCCCGCCTTTCAGCTGGGGGGGGCACGTGTGAGACCGGCCTCATGGCGTGGGCCCTCCCGACCAGCAAGCCACCCTGCAACCGCACCTGATCCCCGATGTCACAGACTTCCGGCCACATTGGCCCAACAACCCGATGGCCGGCCGGGGCCCCAGCAACATCCAAGACCCTACCACGCATGCCCGGCCGAGAGAGAGAGAAGCCCCCGAGCCAGACCAGGAGACGCCATCCCTGTCACACCTCTGGTCTCCTCCCCAAGGAGGGTTTCGATCGGCCACCAGGCCCCCGGTGAGCGGGCGACTCGCCTGCTGGGCGTCTGGAGTCCCTCCCAGACCCACCTGACCAGATCAAAGGGCCGAGCGACAGGAAATCCCGACACGCCGTCCCAGGCACCAAGACCCCTCTCAGCGAAGACTCCGGACTTCAAAGAGGAGGGGGAGTATAACAAGGGGTGCTGAAGGGACGGGAGGCAGCGAAGACCTGGACCTACGAGATCCCTGCTGACCTGGTCGCGGCTCGATCGACCCCTGAACCGAAGAACGCTCCCCGAACTCTGAACCATCTGAGCCCTGCTGACGCTGTCGCGGCTCCCCGAACTTTGAACCATCTGAGCCCTGCTGACGCTGTCGTGGCTCCCCGAACTCTGAACCATCTGAGCCCTGCTGACGCTGTCGCGGTTCCCCGACTCCGAAACCACCTGTGCCTGCTGAGTGACTCGCGGCACTCCCCTCCAGGAGAATCGGCAGAGATTGCCGAGAGAACCAACATCCCCCCAGCTCGAGGATTGGGAGCTGTGCGAAGGATACTCCGCAGAGACACTGAATTCAAAGACTGTCCCGCTACCCCCATACCCCCATCACCAGACCGCCGCCGCTTGTGGCCTTGATTTAATACCTGCATCTCGGATCATAAAGATCCCTTGAACTTATCGATAAAGTCTCCTATCTTACGAAGAACTACTGTGTGGTGTCCCTCTGTCAGATAGTGCAAGCTCAGCGTGTGCGATACTAGGTACGAGACCCTTCCAGGAAGGGCCTCCCCGCCCTTGCTGGGCCTAACTCTGGGAGAGGTGGGTCAAAGGGTGGTCAGGAATGTATTCCGAAGCCCCCCGGAGAACGCCTTTCCAACAAAAAGTAAGATACTAATTTGTGATATGTTCCTACTCAGGGCTGATGCTGGAGGAGCGCAAGTGAAAGGCACAAATGGATATAAGTTACACATTATTTATTTCTTGAGGTTTTTATGAGTTTTGGAAATGGCCCTTTCTAGGGTGCTTTCCCTCAAATGTTTGCCTTTCTTCTTCCCAGTTTTCCGCTGATCTGGATGCTAGCCTTATAACTTTAAGTGCGTTTGGGACTGCCATGCAGTGTTAAAGGGCTGTGCTCATCATATACAGACTGGTGATCAGTGTATATATGATTGCCTAATTAGAGTTAGCTGTAAGTCGCTTGTCAAGGGGAAACACATATACCGGGGGCATGTATCTCGAATGGGCCTGCCGCACTGGTTGTGCCATCCACTGAGGTAGCTCATTCATTGTACAGCAGGTTTGCCCTAGTGGGGCCTGTGTGCACAAGTTACTATTACTCGACTTGGCATTTTCAAAGCTGCCTACCAAGGTTCTACATGTCTCTTGCTATATTGGAGTTTCCCCTGGTGACAGGGTGTGGTGTTGGAAAGAGGTTGGGCATGTGCGTGTATGAGTTACCTTCAAGTGCCATGTTTGATACAATGGGGCCTGATTTTCGCATTGGATGAGCATGAGGGGTGTAGGTAAAGGCTGTTGAGCATTATTTCCGAATGGCAGAATGGTAGCTGTATCATGTTTGGTATTGATGAGCTCGTAATGGCAAATCCTTTCCAGTAGTCGGAGTGGGTTCGACATTACGATGATGGAAATGTCACTTTGGGAAACTGAGCATTTCAATGCTTGTGGCTCTTTGGGCCTGTTGGCCTGTCTCCAGATTCACAACTGGCTGCTGGGGGGGGGGGGGGGGAGGGGGGCAGCCACATCAGTGGATTCCCGATAGAAGACCATAAACTAGGGCCTCATGGAAAACTTCAGACCTCTGACTCTGAAGGGCCTTTCTGGGATGTTACGTGGGGGTGGAATTGGCACCTGCATTCTAAGGGAAAGGGCTTTGGCCCCACTAAAGATAGTGATCAAAACTCCTGGGGTAGGATGGCAGACAGGACAAAATATAAAGAGGGCCTGTGCATTTCAAAGGTGGATTTTGAACTGATTGTATCTTCAAAGGCCATCGTGGGTATAACTACAGGAGATCTGCCCTCTGAAAGTAGAGATTTTGGATTTGGAACCATACTATACTGGTTCAACGCTGGGACATCGACACGAGGAATCATATGGGCAGGAGAGACTGCATCTGGACTGTCCCCAGACTTGTGGTGGCCCTCAGCTTTTTGTGCTCTAGAAAGGGGATTATCACTTGGTGGATTTTGCCTGGATGTTGCTGTCCTGCAGCTAAGTGCCAACTGTTGTGGCCTGGGTCTCGAAGTACTCTCCGAACTCCCAGGGACAGAAAGGATCTTACTGTCTTCACAAGATCGTAAGGACTGCACCGGGTGCAGCGGAGACAGTGGAAGTCATCGTGGTTGGAACAAGGACTGTCCTGACATACACCATCATCTTGCTGTGATAGAGGAGTGTGAGCATAAAGATCAGTAGCCATCTGAGATGCCGGGATGAGGAGTGTAGGGGAAGATTGCAGAGTCCAAGGGACCCTTGCTTGCAACCAGGGGACCTATGTTAGCTTGTGCTCCAGAGTGTGTGTTGTCCAAGTGCGTTGGAGAACCTGAAATGAGAGCTGAGACTGTCTTCAGCCTCCAGATCGGGAGGTCACACCTCCGCTTGAGGGGAAAACATTTCTTCTGACTGGGAAGAGTGCCAGCTTCCTGGGTCACAACCTTTTGTGTTTTGGATAATGGCGATTCCACACTCGTGCAGGTGCCATCAGGCGCTTGGAAGTCTAAACCAGGTGGACGATACTAGGTAACTTTTTCTTTCCCTGTTAGGTGGTTTCGAATGTCTACTCAGTGGCGCACCAGCAGGCTCAACGTTTATAATTTGCTGGTGGAGTTGAAAGACTGAGGGACTGGGTCAGAAGGCGTAGTCAAGGTCCTGTGACTGACCTTTCTGCTAATGGGAAAGTTCAACAATTGTACATAACTGTATAGTGTATATGCAATGTTTGTTGCATTTTGATTTGAATGGAGAAGTTTGACAATTGCGTATAACTATAAAGTGTATATACAATGTGTATCTCGTTTTGATTTCAATGCGTGTGTGTACTACAAAGACCAGTGTTTTTATATAAACAGTGTGGAGTTTTTTATGGGGCGTATGCAGTGTGTTGTGCCAATACTTTACACTCACACAATGAGGATAAGCCTGACTGCTCGGTGCCAAGCTACCAGAGGGTGAACACAGGTTAACGAACAAGTGTATCGTACTTATTCTTTTTGGAACAGTGGACTCTGACTGGCTGCGATGCGTCTTAGCCAGCCCAAAACTGCTGGATCTAACAGGGAGGTCCCTCCAGTTAGAACTCACCCACCCAGGCAGAGAGTGGACGAGGGTGTGAGAGGGTCTTAAGCGGGTCATGCGGAACAATTGGGCTGCTCAAGTGCAGCTGCATCCTGAGGCCTTTTGCGGTATCCCTGGAAGACTGCGACACTTTTGGACGTCATTTAATGCAGGGAGAATAATGCTGTCTCTCTCGATGCTGTCTGCTTCACTCATTTCCAGCACATTTACACCCACCCGTAAGCGCTACACTGAGAACAAATAGCATTCACAACTGGTTCAGCATTGCTTCCTTCAGGAGGAGAGTGAACGATGGGCTTGCTCCTGTCCTGCATGAGCAGCTTCCACCACCTTCTGACGGATGATGAACACTCTGTATGGACCACGCTTCATTACAGGGATATGGTGAAGGTTATTATGAACTCACTCCCATCGCAGGGAAGACTGAGCTTCTCAACCTTCTAAGGTACGTAAAGTCAAAGCCACGCGGCTTAGGTCATACTACCACTTATTTCAGCATTCCCAGACTTTGACGAACGATAAAGTATTTTACTGCTACACCACTTCCCTCTCTCTCACCCTCGTTTCATGCTGCTTATTCTCCTCTCTCACCCTCTCTCCCTCCCTTTTTGTCTCTCCCTCCTCACAGTCTCTCTGCTTTCTTCCATTTTTGATTTTTACTTCTTCTTTATGCCTCTCTCCTTCCCTTCTTACACCATGGCTTCATTGGCACCTTATTTTACTCTTTTTTTACTGCCCTAGTTTATGTTTAGATCCCACGAGGGGTTTGACTGCTGACACCTTCTCTGCACATCTCTGTTGTGTCTCTATTCACAGACAATGAATCACTCAGACAAGCTGCTGTGTTGTGCACACAGACAAGACGCCTTGTTTGCACACAGACAAGATACTCTGTTGTTCACACACACAAGACGATGTGTTGTGCACACAGACAAGACGTTGTGCTTTGCACACCGACAAGATGCTCTGCTGTGTACACAGACAAGCCGATGTGGTGTGCACACAAACAATATGCTGTATTATGCACACAGTCAAGATGCTGTGTTGTGCACACAGACACGATGCTGTGTTGTGCACACAGATAAGACTCTCTACTGTGCTCACAGACAAGACGCTGTGTTGTGCACACAGACAAGACGTTGTGCTTTGCACACCGACAAGATGCTCTGCTGTGTACACAGACAAGACGATGTGTTGTGCACACAAACAATATGCTGTATTATGCACACAGACAAGACGCTGGGTTGTGTACACAGACAAGACACTGTGTTGTGCACACAGACAATACGCTGGGTTGTGCACACAGACATGACGCTGCGTTGTGCACACAGACAAGATGTTGTGTTGTGCACACAGTCAAGATGCTGTGTTGTGCACACAGTCAAGATGCTGTGTTGTGCACACAGACACGATGCTGTGTTGTGCACACAGATAAGACTCTCTACTGTGCACACAGATAAGACGCTGTGCTGTGCACACAGTCGAGACGCTGTGTTGTGCACACAGACAAGATGCTGTGTTTTGCACACAGACAAGACGCTGTGTTTTGCACACAGACAAGACGCTGTGTTGTGCACACAGACAAGACGCTGTGTTGTGCACACAGTCAAGATGCTGTGTTGCGCTCCTTCATGTTTTCATATTCCCCTTGCCAATACACGTGTTCCTCTGCCGATGTGGAAGCCTGTCTTCACACATGTTGTCTCACGCTATTCTGCACTGGAATGTCCTTTGGTTTGCTAACTTCCTGCCTCTCCCCTTCCCCAGACAGGAAGTGGTGGCCAGTGTCCTGGCTGTGGACCTGGGAGGACTGTGTCCTGCAGGGTCCTAGACTCCCTATGGCATGACATCTTCCACATCCTTAGAGAAAAATGGCACATCTTTGACATATCTCTTCCTTTTTCTTCAGGAGGGATGAAACACCCCCTCCCCACTTGAGGAGAAACACATTTGGGGTCTTTTCGTGCACCTTGGTTTGCCTGCTGAGTGTTTGTTGAGTCAGTTGACCTGGTGCTGTTGCTGGCAATGGTTTGATGTTCAAGTTTCCAAATGCGATGAATGTTCTGTTGAATTACCAGCTTATGGTGTACTCTGTGGGTGTCTGCTGGTCTGTCTCCTTGATGCTGGTGTTCAGTTGTCAGGACACTCTTTAACACTTGGGGCCTCATGTAGGTAGCCAAATACCGGTCGGTAACGGCCGATTTTCGGTAAATATGCCGTTACCGACCGGTATTCAGACAAGTGAGATGTAGGAGTCCAAAAACCACTTTTCGGTAAATATGAGGCGGTAAATACCGATTCATATTTACCGAATTCCAAAATACCGAATCAGATTTACCGAATACATAATTAACGATTCGGTAAATATGAAGTGGTAAATATGAAGTGGTAAAAATTAAAATGACATGTAGGAGCACTCGGTAATTAAGAAATCCAAGAAAATCGGTAAATAAGAGTCGGTAATTAACACGGATTGAAAGCAGGTGGTAACCATCAACAGTGCAGATAAGCAATCCCAAAATGCAACAGCGTGGACAACATGGCCGCTATGTACGTCATTGCAAGGCGCCTACGTCTACAGGCAGCAGGACTGAGGGTTTGGCGACGGGAGGAACGCATCTACAGACAGCGCATCACACTATTCCAGCTGACTGATGCAGAGACACATGAGAGGTACAGGCTACACCCCGAAACCATCATGGACTTAATCAGGGACCTTCACCCACTCCTGGCCCAGCCAATAAGAAGGGCGCACGCCATACCCCCACATGTGCAGGTGCTCTGCAGCCTACATCTGCTGGCATCCGGCAGTTATCAGGTGGTGATAGCTGCGGTGGGTGGGGTATCCCAGAGTTGCCTGTCACGTTTCTTCAGGAAGTTCCTGGATGCCATGATGCAGAGAATGCACCACTACATAAGCTTCCCAAACACACAGGCTGCACTGCAGAAAACAAAAACAGACTTTTATCACATGGCACAGTTCCCCCATGTCATCGGCTGTATTGATGGTACACACATCCCAATCTGTCCACCAGCTGACACAGAGCACATCTACAGGAACAGGAAGTCCACCCACTCCATCAATGTGCAGGTGATCTGTGATGCAGGGAACATCATCACAGATATTGTTGCAAAGTTTCCTGGGAGCACCCACGACTCTTACATCTTCCAGAATAGTGGGATCTACACACGACTGAGTGCCGGAGAATTCGGAGAGGGATACCTGCTAGGTAAGTAACAGTGACGCCCCTTGAAACCTGCAAATCATAGTGTATAGAGGCATGTTACTGATGGTTCCCTTTTACTCATCTAGGCGACAGTGCATGTGCATGCCGGTCATTCATCCTCACTCCCTACCTACACCCAGCAACCCAGAGTGAGAGACGATACAACGTGGCACACAAAACAACACGCAATGTGGTGGAGCGCACGTTTGGACTACTGAAGAGCAGGTTCCGCTGCCTGCACAAGAGCGGAGGCGCACGCCAGTACAAACCCATCACCTGCTGCAAGATTATTGCCACTTGTGCAATGCTGCACAACCTTGCCACGAAAAAAGGTACAGATGTGGAACTAACATATTTTGAGGACAACGAGGATGAGTCAGGCCAGCCAGAGGGCAACGCAGCTAGAGTGCCAACTGCAATCGATGGGAGAGAGAGACGGGCAGAGATCACATGCAACTATTTCTGAGTAAGTGAGGGGACACAGCGAGTTGTGAGAAGTCATGACGTAGTTTTAATGTGGCACCACGCCATGAACACATGAACAAGCCAATCTGGCAATATCCCATCTATACAAGGAGTAAGTCCAGGGTTACGTCACCCAATGGGAAGTGGCTAAGCAGGGCTACATCAATGTTTGCGCATACGCGCTGCAGTGGTGGATTGCACGGCCTGTGCATCCTCACTAGAGCCAACCCCAAGCCGCCTGCTGCTCCTGCGTGCTTCTGGGACGGGGGGTGTGATGCTGCTCCTGCTGCTGGTGTCGATGCTCTCCGCAGCATCCCCTGCAGCAGTTGTCGACGCCTGACTAGTCAATAGCACCCCTAGTGCACTTGTCACCTGCACCATCCCCCGAGACAGGTCGCTGCAGCACTGTGTTAGGCCCTCCTGCATCGTCACAGAGCGCCGGCACAGTAGAGAAGTCGCAGTTGCCAGACGGTTTAGTGCCCTGCTGGTAGTGTCCCTTCTCTGGCGTTCCCGGCGCCGTGCTTCGATGTCAACATCTAATTTGCTGCTCAACTGCTGGATTGACTGGGACATGTCCCGAATGCCCGCAGCCATGCCGCTAATGTTATTGTCCATGTTGACTAATGTTGTTTTCATCACCCGCATGTGCCTCTGGACTGACATGACTGCCTTTGATTGCAGGCGCTGTTGTTTCAACATTTGGACCTCGAGACCCAAGAAGACACCATGGCCGTCAATGGGTGCTGGTGGACTCTGGACACGCGACCTGCGGCGCCCTCTTGCTCCCGTCTGTGCTGCCTGTGAGGTGTGGGGCACAGTGGCATGGCTCCCTTCCTGGGGCCTGGTGCGGTCTTCTGGGCCCATGCTGTCGTCTGACGAGGTGTCTAAGGCTCGTAGCCTGGCTGCTGGACGCCTCCTCATTCTCACACCTGCAAGCGGAGATGTGGCCGGTGATTCGAACATGAGTGGCGATGCTGGCTCTGGTTGAGGTGATGCTGGCTCTCGGTGAGGTGATGCTGGCTCTGGGTGCGGCGAGGCTGGCTGTGTTGGTGGTGCGGCTGCCAGTGGGCCTGCTCCCTGGTCTGAACTTGTGCTGGCTAGAGGTGATATTTGTGGCCGGTGTGCCGTCTCTCCTGCAGCATGCCCTGTCCTGCATGATGTCACATCTGTGGACAGAAATACAACATTGGCTCAGTGTCCCCGAAGGGCTGCATTGCAAGCGTCACAATAAATCATTTCACATTCCAAAATGTCCTCTGTCTCCTTGTGCCTCGAGTGCGTGACATGCCTTGTTGCCCTGTAACATTTACGTCATGGTTAGTGTTACCCTGACTACATCTCCCGGAATGCATTGCCTGTCTGCACTGACACGTGTGGACTGCAGTGTGATTCTCGTTTCACAATGGGGGATGTGGGATAGGGGTAGGGGGGGCTACATTGCTGTGCTTTCGTCTTACCTTGGTGTGTTGCGGCTCTGGCAGAGCTGTCGGCGTCCCCAAGACCCACGACGCTCTCTTGCTCGATTGTGGCCGCCACCAGCTCCTCCAGTTCGGTGAGGGCAGGTGCCCTGTTGGTTCCACCTCCGGTCTGGCTGGCCTCCTTCTGGATGTCGCCCATCTTCCTCTTGGTTACAATCCTCAGGTCATACCAGCGCTTTTTGAGGACCTCAATGTCCCTGTGGGTCACTCCCACAGCATTGACCTGCGCCTGGATGGCCAGCCATATGTTGCGCTTTTCAGCCTCAGGCACTTGCAGGGACTGCCTTCCAAACAGCTTCTGGTGCTGCTTCACCACCTCCTCCACCAGCACCTGGAGTTCCTTGGGGCTAAATTTCAGCTTCCTCCTCCGTTCCCCTCCGTCTCTCTGTGTTCTCTGGCTGGACATGCTGTTCGTTTTCCCGCTCGCACAGGCAACGGCTCCCTGCCTCTCCTCTGCACTCAAAGCCTCTCCAGGGTCGGCTAATTATGTACACCTGCCTGGGTGTGGCCACTTCCTGGTTGGGTGGGCTGTCGTTGCACAGGATTAGCTGTTTCGTCAAGTCATGTGATTTTATTTACCGAATCCGTACATACCGATTCGGTATTTTCCGATTCGGTAAATACCACCTCGGTATTTTCCGAATCGGTAAATACCACCTCGGTATTTACCGATTCGGTGAATTCCGATTCGTGATTACCGAATGTTACCGAATCGGTAACTGTTACCGAATTTTTACCTACATATAACTTACCGATTCTAATTTACCGATTCGGTACGGCTCGGTATTTAAGAACCGGTAAAATTTATTTACCTACATGAGGCCCTTGATGCGATTGATGATTGTGTCGCTCCCCTACACCGTGCTACCAAGGCAGGGTCTGCCGCAGTGAGTTTGGTAGACAATAATAGCGTGCTCCATGAGTCTGGGTATGTTTTACTCAAAGACTCTTCCATCTGGTGTGGTACTTGACACCGCTAACTTTGTCTTGGATTTGACAGGCTCATGTCCTTTCTAAGGCCAATCTAATGATTGCTGTTGATGTCATCAATGCATGGTTCTTGCATAGTCCCTTCGGTTGTGTCAGTTATTCTTTTCATGTGATATTGAACTATGGTCCTCAGTTCTCTCCCTCTGTTGTTTCTTTCTGGGGTGTATCAGAGTGTTGATTTCCGGGGTGTGGTTACTTCAACAGATCTTCTGCAGCTAGCTTCCTCGGCTCTCCTCCTGAGACCACTATCAGCCCTGACACGTGCATGGAGTGTGCCGCTGCTTGATGTTTCCTTGGAGGTGTCTCCAAGGCTGGGTGCCTCAGGTGACTTGTGACTTCTTGGCGCTTCATCAATTGTCTTGGTCAGGTCTCTGGAGGACCACGATTCTGCCTCCTCTCTTCTCCTGGTAAGTGAGTCCCTTTTCCCTATAACATGAGTTTCCCTCCACTCCCAATGCAGTGAAAAGTCCAATAAGACAGTCATTCACCTTCAAGGATCCCTCAGTGCCAACTGTTTCAGTCCCTTCTGCAGTTCCCCCTCTCTGCCTAGGAGGACACCCCACCCTCTCAAATGACCCCCCACAGAACTCTAAGCAGAGCAGTGAGTTCTTAGAAGCGCCTCACACCAGGAGAGCTGAGAAGGGAAACAGTACATCGATTTAAAGTGCTTGGAAGGAGATAAGGAAACATTAGTGAGAAGTCAGTGATGAACTTGAAGACCAAGGGGGGTGAGGCGGCAAGAGCTGGCAGGGAAGGGGCATGCTGCGGGGTGCATGGTACAGAAATGGGGGTTCATATTTTTAAATGTTCTAAAATGTTAAATTCTAGTTCTCTACTGCTGGGAGGTTAAGAATTAAGAATCACCCCACCAGGAGGACTTGTCAGGCACTTGCGTTCTCCAGGCACTATCTCTCTTACCCGTTCTTGGAATTCATGGGAGGAGCCCCGATCTCAGGTCTCCACCAGTTTGCACTTCCCGTCCCCCCTTCAAGACCTGGCATGCAGCTTCATGCTTTGTGAGCAGGAAAGGGTATGAGTGGAGTGCGGCTCGAGATGAGGAGGTGCCCTCCAGCGGGTGTCACTAGACACTGCCTCCCAGGGGTGTGGCTTCATCAGTGCCTGCTGGCCTGTATTACCTGCACCCGAGATAAACCACGCTCTCTCAATCATGGAGCACGGAGAGATAAACCATCACCTGTTCATAACAGAGCACCAGCAGCTAAACCATCACATGTCCATCACAGAGCACTGGCAGGTAACTCATCACCTATCCATCACAGAGAACCAGCAGATAGAACATGACCTGTCCATCACAGAGCACCAGCAGATAGAACATGACCTGTCCACCAGAGAGCACCAGCAGATAGAACATGGCCTGTCAATCACAGAGAATCAGCAGCTAACCCATCACTTGTCCATCACAGAGAACCAGCAGATAGAACATGACCAGTGCATCAGAGAGCACCAGTAGATAGAACATGATCTGTCCATCAGAGAGCACCAGCAGATAGAACATGACCTGTTAATCACAGAGAACCAGCAGATAACCCATCACCTGTCAATCACAGAGAACCAGCAGATAGAACATGGCCTGTCCATCAGAGAGCACCATCAGATAGAACATGACCTGTCCATCAGAGAGCACCAGCAGATAGAACATGGCCTGTCAATCACAG
Source organism: Triturus cristatus (assembly GCF_964204655.1). Lineage (NCBI taxonomy): Eukaryota > Metazoa > Chordata > Amphibia > Caudata > Salamandridae > Triturus > Triturus cristatus. Next base: position 909,662,702 of record NC_140586.1, read on the forward strand.
AGAACCAGCAGCTAACCCATCACTTGCCCATCACAGCAGCTAGAACATGACCTGTCCATTATAGCGCACCAACAGCTAACTCATCACTTGTCCATCACACAGCACCAGCAAATGGAACATGACCTGATAGAGCACCAACAGATAGAACATCCCCTGCCAATCAAAGAGCACCAACAGATAAAACAGCACTGTCCATCACAGAGAACCAACAGATAGAACATTAACTGTCCATCACAGAGCACCAACAGATAAAAAAACAATTTATCCACCACAGAAATCCAGCAGATAGAACATGACCTGTCCATCATAGCTCACCATCAGCTAGCTCATGACTTGTCCATCACAGAGCACCAACGGATAACTCGTCACCTGACCATCACAGAGAACCAACAGATAACTCATGACCTGTCTATCACAGAGCACCAGCGGATAACTCATGACCTGTCTATCACAGAGCACCAGCAGATAACTCATTACCTGTCCATCACTGAGCACCAACAGAAAGAACATGACCTGTCAATCGCTGAGAGCTGGCAGATAGAACATAACCTGTCCATCACAGAGTACCAGCAGAAAGACCATGAAATGTCCATCACAGAGGACCATCAAATTCTCAGATGCTACACAAATCGACATAGTAATATAAGAGAAAAGCACATATGGTTAGTACAAGAAAATGACAACTTTCTAAAAGTGGCATTTTCAGAGCTGTGGCTTAAAAGTCGACTTTACCATTAAAGATGATTTTAAATTACAATTCTCAGGAGAACACACAACATTTCTACCTGTTCCCAAGCAAATATTATCGCTTATTAAATTTAATAAGGTTACCCAATGTTTTCCTGTGAGAGAGGTAAGCCTTGTAGTAGTAGCACACTGGGCTATGGGCTGATTCGGACCCAACCTAGGGGTGTTTTATAGGTTTTAAACAGGAAAATTTAAGTCTTAAGCGGTGGAGCGTTGCCCCTACAGGAAGAATACATTGATAATAACAGCATGTTATTTTTCAATTCAAAAACTTTATTTCGGACAAAATGACCTAAAAAGTACATCACAGAGCAAACATTTTACATCTAAAATTTCATCGTATTATCAGTCATGATTAAAAGAAAAAGATAAAAAGCAGTGATAATTATACACACATTTTCAATTTAGGAATACATTACATTTGGGATATAGGATTTGGACAAAGGTTACACAATGACATCGAAAAGTGCATGGTGCAATAAATACATAAATTAGCTAGAAGAAATAAAAAAACCTCTGTATAAAAGTAAAAAGCTCTTATATATAAAACTATACATGAAACATCAGGGAGGTTATGAACTACTGTACTTTCACATTTGCTATAGGGCAATCGATACATTATTACGAGATCTCAGGTAAACCCTTCTAGTGCACCACATTGAAAACAGAAAACCAGCCACCGAGTATACTATTGGAATGCTTGTATCAGATTTCAGTATCCTAAATGTTTCAAGGCAGCGCCTACTGCCAAGATTCCTCCAAATCTGAACCAACCAACGTCTCCTTGCCTTCTGGTAGCCTGAACAACTAAAAAAAACATGAAGCTCAGTTTCCTCGGGGTGGTCGCATGCCGGGCACTGGATCGTTTGTTGGTCTCTCCACTTGGCTGTAAAACAGCGAAGTGGAAGCACCCCATATCTATACTGTAAATAGAGCTTCCTAGCCACTGGTGGCGTGATAAGATCTATTGCCGGCTCAAAGCAAGGAAAATCTTTTATTTCTAAAAAACCACTAGTACATTTCCCAGTCCCAGGAAGGGTATGGAGTTGTGTCAATCTGTATTCTTTATAGCATGCCTTCATATGACCCTTAGTTATTGGCAGACAGGCTAACTCAGGTTCAGACCAGCAATCCCCTAAACCCATGCTAGTTAACAGGAATTTTATGTGGTCAAGCCACGGAATTTTTACAGCGCCCCGTAACCTCAATACCTCTAATAATTCCTCCCTATAGGATATTAGTTTGGGGGAGGTCCAAAGGTGACGCCAGTACATTATGGGCTTAAGACTCGCTACTTCAGCTATTGGTATTATACCTGTGTCAAGACGTAGCAGAATCAACGGGGCACTACGAGGTAATCTAAATAACTGTCTTAAGTACTGATTCTCCACCTGTGATAGTTTTTTCAAATTTAGGTGGCCCCATAGCTCTGCGCCATTTAAAGCCCCACCTCTTGCTTGAGCCCTATAGATTTCAATTGCTGGACTAACAGTTCTTTTGCTGGATTTATTAAAAACCTTCATGATGCCACCTGAAGATTGTGCTAGTTTAAGTGTGGATTTTGTAATGTGAGCCCCCCATTCCATAGACTCGGTGATTGTAATGCCTAAATACACAAAGGATGACACTCTCTCAAGAGGCTTGCCATTTAAAGACGGGTTAGGACGTGTACTTTTTGGACAATTAAATGCCATAAATTTGGTTTTCTGTAGGTTAATTTCTAAGCCTCTGTCTCTACAAAACATCTCAAATTTATCCAAAACCCTTTGTATCCCGATAGGCGATTTGGCAACCAATAGGGTATCAGCGGCAAACATCATAGCCGAGATTCTACGGGAGGCTAGCTTGGGGGCATCAAGATCTTTTTCTGCAAGCAAGGCATCAATCAGGCCATTAATATAGAGGCTAAATAGAGTTGGCGCAAGCACGCACCCCTGGCGAACACCACGGTTAATGGGTATGGGGGCTGTAAGATTACCATCCTTCCCATACCTAATTTGCGCATAGTTACATTCATGTAGACGTTTAAAAAGTCGAATTAAATAAACTGGGACCCCCATCTCGGCCAAAACCAGCCATAATTTCTCCCTTGGTACTAAATCAAACGCAGATCTCAAATCTACAAAAATTAAGAAGAGACTACACCCCTGCACATATACAGTCTTCCAATACAACAGTTGTAATCTTAATACTTGGTCCAGGGTCGACAATTTTTCCCTGAACCCGGCCTGGAGGGTGGACAAAACATTCCTCTCTTCCATCCATGACTGCAGTCTAAGGAGCAAGACTCGCGCACATGTTTTTTTGAGAAATATCTATTAGACTTATAGGTCTATAGTTGGTTGGGAGGAGTGGGGAGCCCTTTTTAAAAATCGGAATTATTTCCGCGCCAAGCCAGCTTGAAGGAATCTTCATGCCTTGCATAATTGAATTAAAAAGCATCCAAAGGTATGGAGCCCAAATAGCAGGTTCACTCTTAAAGAGGTCTCCAGGTATCTTATCCAGAACTGGAGCTTTACCCGGGGCTATTCTTGCTAATGTGACCTTTATTTCTTTTATAGTTATGCACGGGCCCGCATCACCATCAGACAGGGGCATTGGATCCCAAATACCTGCAGGACAAGGAACTATTGGGACACAACCAAGAACAGAATCATCACCGGGCTCCTTGGCATATAAGGTTTCGAAGTGCCCCCGCCAAACCTGTTCGTCTAAATTTGGCTCAACCGCACTTCGAGGGGCGGTTGTGCCAGAATTAGCAATTCCCCAAAAAGTCCTCATATCTCTGTCACCTAAAGCAGTTTTCATAGTGGCCCAATTTTCTTCTTCCCACCTTTGCTTAGCCTCTTGTATGACTGCTTTGTAATGAACTCTTGCTGACCGTATTGAGAGGCGATCTTTGGCTTTAATAGATGTTACTAAGGCCTTTTTAGCCTGACGGCAGGAAGTATTATACCAAGGGTGGGAGGGCAACTTATCTTGTTTCAAATTTTTATTTGGGAAAAAGAAATCATAGGTGACTTTTCCTAATTTATCATAGTTGGATTGGGCCTGCTGAAGGTCAATGCCCTCCTTAATCAGGCTAGACAGGTTGGACGCATCTATAAAAACCGGAAGCAAAGCTTCATATAGACTGGCCAAACTTGCTTCTGATTGGCTAAAATTAGACCATTTCACTCTCTTCCTGCAATGTGTAATGACCACCCTAGAATCAGAGGGGTTATCTGTAACTGGCAGACTCCCCAGTTCAATGCTTTAAGTTCCACAACTAGTGCAGAATGGTCACTATCTAGACGTGGGATTATCTTAAAATCCATCATCCTATCCCAAAAGTGTGAATTAATAAAAATATAGTCCAATATAGACCCCCGATTTTTGCTGTGGAACGTATAACTATTCGATGTTTCGGATAGAGATCTCCCATTGCAAGCTCGAAGAGAATGTCTCAGAGTGAGACAACTCATCTGAATCACTAGTGGGGACCATATTTTGACTCTTGGACATCCTGACTCTGGGATTTTTAAAAAGTGGTCCTCGTCAAACAGACCATCGGATGGTAACCCTTCTGGCGGCTCAAACTGACAATTAAAGTCACCACCTACTATAATCAATTAGTTATTATCAATAGAGCCTAGGAAGGTAGTTAGCTCTTGCACTGTATTTGATTCATTACCTCTTGGAGAGGGTCGTGAGTATACATTAATTAAGACCACAGGGGGCTTTGAAGGAAACCGTAACGGAACACTTAAAATATCACTGGACCCTGTGTCAATTTGGGCCGCTGAACATCCCAAATGGGATCCTACCCAGGTTGTAAGACCCCCGGATGGTCTCCCTCTTCCCCCCGAAGACGCCGGAATGCTAAAACTAGCATAACCTGATTTGGAAACCTCTCTTCTTGCCCAGGTTTCTTGGAACATGCAGATTTCAAAATAATCAATGAAAGTACCCCATTCGGGGTCATCTAGTTTACTGTTTAGTCCCGCAATATTCCAAGATAAAACCCTTGTTACCTGGACATTTGGTGGGATCTTATATGGGGTCGCCAATAATGGCTGATTTGAAGAAGCGTTTATTAATTCACCAACATCCGGGGGCTTTGGATCTGGATCCAGCGATTGTTCAAGATTTTCACAATGGTCAAACCGAGAGGGAGGATGGCTTAGATTTCGGGAGCCACTCATGGCCAGTTCATCCTCAACCTCACAGTTTGGCCCTGTGAAGCTACCCTGACTCTCTAAGTTTTGTGTTGTTAAGACTTTTCCTACATTGTTAGTTATATTTGGTGCCTTCAGTCAGTCCACTCCCTCTAGGGGGCTGTACCTATTACCAGTTGGAATATTAAAAATTGGGTATTTATATAGCGACTGGCCTGGATTTGAAGGTACCACTCTTTTAGGAGGAAATCTCATTTTCAACTGATAAAAGTGATCTTGATGATGTTATTTTTATTTTTCAGTACTCTTCTGTAGGGTTGGAGCAGGCTGGACTGCCCACTGAGCAGGAGAAGGAGTGGTGGGCAGTCTCTAAGTGTTCATGACAGTTTGGCCGGGCGTCTTGGACTGGCCAAACCATCATGCGCACTTGGCATGTTCTCCACCGGGCTGTGTTGCAAAGCCTGTGTGGAGAACATGCCCAGGCTCCCTGTCCCCATCTGACTGCCAAACCATAGCACTCAGACCAATCATGACGCTGCTATTAGCACCGTTGTGATTGGCTAGGGGAGTCTGGAAGCCCGGGTGCTTCCTGGTCCTGTTTCCAGCGTCGAAGGAAGAAGAAGAAGTGGACAGAGGAGAAGCGGCGACCAGCAGGTAAGTTTAGTTATTCTTTTCCTTTTTTTTTTAACACCCCCTCCTTCACCCCACTACTACAGCCCCATAGCAGCTGCTACTGACACTCACATCTGCAAAACAGTCTCTCATCCATAAGCACAATGAACTGAAGGCTCCCAAGACACGCCACACTGAGATGAGAGCCTGCCAACAGGCCCTGATTAGTTGTGCCCGGTACCGGGCATTTTCCAGATAGGATGACTGGCGTTGGGGTGGTTTTATTGGTGGCGGGGCCTGGTTTTATTGCTGGGGGGCAGGCTGGCCATGTTTTGTTGCCTGCAATGCTTTGGCACTTTATAAACAGTGCAAAACAAATGGTTTTAAAGCGTGTCATTCAGACCATGCTGGCTTTAAAACCCTTTGTTTTTGTTTTTGGTGGTTTCTGTCTCTGGCAGGGTCAACACCAGAAGAAGCGCTAATTTTCAGCAGGAATGTGGGGCAGGGGTCTTCTACTGCTTGGATATAGAGCACTGTACACATATGATACACACTCTTCAATTAAAACAATATAGTATGGGATCCTGCGGCACATTTCCATTTGTTATATTGTATTATACAATTGCATTGAGTGATACTTGTTAGAAATGATTCTAATTGTGAACTTGGAAACATTCATCCCCTTCTCTACCAAGATGAGGATGCTATTAGTGAACCAAGAGAAAAGTCACTTCTGTTTTGCCCCCTGGATGTGGCCTAATGTGGTACTACAGACGGAGTAAAATTATAGTCTTTGGTGCACTATACACCCTAATCCAATATATTGCAAAGCGCTCTCATGAGAAGATCAAGGGAAAGGAGGCACTGTGAAAAAAGTAACTGCCTAAGATCACACAACATGGTGAAGTAAAAAGGATTGACTCAAGGTTTCTCAGCATTTCAGCCAGAGTATGGTAATCAATGGGCCATATTCACTAGGAGCTATCACCGAATTAACGGCACTTTATCACAGCCAAAGTCATTTTAAAATTACCTCCCCATTCACAAGCTGGTGCTAACAGCCCACAGCACCAGTTTACCCGCGATAGCAGCCGCAAAAACCATCGCCACATAGGATCCATGCAACTATCGCTAATGAGATGCAGAGTAGACGTTCCCGTGCCAAAAGCCGCGACAACACCACACCTCAGCATTCTCAACGACCAGCCAGATCGGCGATTAGAACACAAAACCGGTGATAAGGCGCGTTAGCACCAGGAAATCTACACCTGCTCTGACCTGGTGTTAAGTCGGACGGCAGTCAGCACCACAAACGGGAGACCAGCCAAGCCCACATCGGAAGTGCAACAGATGCCATGGAGCCACACATTATGCGGCCCGAACAGCCAAAAGAGCCACAACACCCACCGACACCACCCACAGGACCACCCCTCCCTGGCACCCCCCCCAACAAAGACAGCTACACAAAAACATTTACAAAATATTCTGCATGATGTCGCACAAACACAACAGTTGAAATGCATGTGTGGTCACAGAAATGAGCATCACACATTCACTTTCGAAGCAACAAATGAAACTTTATTAAAATGAAAACCGAAATTAAATGAAGACACATGGCGGTTCCCCGCGGGACAGTTCGTAGGTCACAGCCTGCAAGACAAAAAACATGATGAGAAGGTGTGTCTTGCGCACATCGAAGGACAGAGAGAGAGCAAAGGAGAGAAAGATAGGAAGAGAGGGAGAGAGAGAGAGAAGAAGAGAGGGAGAGAAGAAGAGAGGGAGAGAGAGAGAGAGGAAGAGAGGGAGAGAGAGAGAGAAGAAGAGAGGGAGAGAGGGAGAGAGAGAGAGAGAAAAGAAGAAAGGGAGAGAGAGAGAGGGAAGAAGAGAGAGAGAGAGAGAGAGAGAGAAGAGAGAAAGAGAGAGAGAGACACCCCTGCGCACCCAGGCCACACTGCTCACCTGCTGCCACCGATGTGTCTCCAACCACGTCCCGGTATGTATAGCAGTACACCAGGACACACATCTGAGTCAGAGCCGTCATCTGAAACAGGGTGCCACTAAGTCTGTGACCCAGAAGCGAGGCCACGTAGCGGTAGGCCCGTGAAGCCCGCTGGCTCTGGCCTACATTGCAGTCCAGCAGTGCACACAAAACCTGAGTTACCTGGAACGCCGGGACAGGGCATCATCGCAGGGTGCCCACCCGCTCAGCAGCTTAAGGTAGCACTGACTCAGTGCACCCAAAGTAACCGTCCCGTGGCGGGGTGCCTGTGCCTGCCGCAATGCGCCGGATGCGACTAACCCTGTGAACCCCAGTCAGCGCCACATGGTGGTAGGCCCATGCCGTACGCAGGCCTGGGTTGCCACTAACCCTGTGCAACCCCAGTAAGAGCCACGTGGTGGTTGACCCATGCCGTATGCAGGCCTGGGTTCCCACTAACCCTGTGCAACCCCAGTCAGCGCCACGTGGTGGTCAGCCGGTGCTGTACGCAGACCTGGGTTGCCACTAACCCTGAGCATAACAAAACTCTTGTGCCCTGCATGATTGGGAACCGTGGCGTCCGTCATCCAGTCACCACGGGCAGAGGAGAATATGACGTAATCGGCCACTTATGTTGGCGCAGTCACATGGCCTGTGACGCCTGTGCCGGATGGGTGTGGTGTGCATGCAAACCTGCTCTCAGGAAGTAGCTGTGACATGCTGACAACTAGAACAGTGACCTGTACACCACCAGCTAGTTCGCCTAAGACGGGGAGCAATGAGGGCCCCCCCTCTGAGCGTAAGCGGAGTGGTCTTGCCTGCCGTACGCCGGACCAGCGCAGGGCTTGCCACAATGACACTTGGGCTCTGGGCGTGGTTCAGTCCATGTCCGGACAAGGAAGTGAGTGATGTGTGTGTCCCTGTTGTAGTGTCCACGGGACCCGGTACACAAAATGCAATGTAGCACCCTTTGACTGGCATCCCACAGGATGAGCATCCTTGACGCAAGGAACATCACTGTCCCAGCATTCATCCACACATGCATACATGGCTGATGAAAGACATGACACAGCAGTATATCAATGGATGTTTATTGCACATCCAGTGCAGTTATGCAGCTGGAGCGGTTCAGGGCAATGCCCAGCACACTACAAAATATGGGCCCGTGGAGAGCCAGCCAGAGTCCATCTGCAGATAACAAGTCCTACTGAAGGTGAGGTTCTGTAGCGATCCGAACCTGTGAATTCGGTATCATAGTACTGACACGATTTTGGTACCAATGAACCGCAAACGATCCATTGTATACGTGACAGTATTTTCGCTGCGCAACTAGCACGAATTTCACTGGAAACTAGGGCATTCTCTCTAAAAGTCACGGCATCCATTTTAGTTACAGCATCCATCTTGTTTCTTGCCCTCACATAGTCAATGAACGGACGATGACCCCGGCAGAGTCACCTTGTTAAGGACACGTAAGCTTGAGCCCCGAGAAAGGCTGACGCTACATGACTGGGCAGAATCAAGCTGCCTCCCTTGCCTGAGGCCAGTCTTGCTATACTGGTTCTCGTGTCCGTTGTCCTGACCGAAAGGCCGAAGACGATTGCCCTGCCCGTTTATGATCCATAAACACCTCTTATCCTACATTTCAATCCTTTGCACCTGGCTCTGCTCCTTTCTTTCTGGGCTTTTACAATGGGGAGGTTACGATTTTTATGATGGGGAGGATCAAGTAGAGAATGAAAAACTGTCGAGAGGACCTGATTGAATACCGAAAACCCACAACTAATCATTGTTTGATATTTATTTATTGTCTGTTTGGGATACCGGGTTAGGCATGAGAAATATTCGTGTAATGTTGCCCCAAGACATTTTTCTTGTATTTAAGAAGCAACCCACTTAATGCAATTTGAACAGTCTCGTAGATTCTGCCTCTGTGTGGTTCCTATGATTTCTGTATCCCTGCAGTAAATAAACCTTGGTCTTTGACGCCGCCATCGAGAAGCCCGTGTCTCTGTTTATTTGTGCAACGAGACAGGAGGAACTCAGGGGTCTTCGGGTGTTGTTTCCCTGACACCTCTGGACTCTTAAAAGTCCAGAACCTCAAATTGGCGCCCAACGTGGGGCGACGTCATCCGGTACCGGTCCAAAGCCTGAAAAGTTCGAGAAGTTTCGTGTGAAGATTCCGGAGGGAGGTACCCCGCTTCATCGATCCCTGCATGTCGTAAAAGTGGCCCGACGATCTCTTCCACGAGGGTTCCCATTCCCAGACGGCTACAGAGGACCGCTGCCTTGACTGTCGCCCTGTCTTGGACCCGAGGTGCAGACCTTAGTACGGCGAGACATAGACGGGTTCTCCTTGGTGACGTCTTCCACATTTCAGTTAAGTATTAAGTGGGTTGTGCTCAGTTTGGTTATTTGGATACGTTTGTTTTGGATTCGTAGATTATCATTGGTTGCTCTTGGTAAGATAATCTTTGTATTTGGTATTGGTTCATTTTGGTAGGCCTAAGTTCTCTGCGCATTTTGGTTGGAATTTGTCCTTGTAGTCATGACTAAGGGTAACAATTGTTTTTTGTCCTGGTTACGTTGCAACGGGGATTCACGGTTGGAGGACAAGTGTTTGGTTCCTCCGATTGGGACTCCAACATATGAGCTCTATTGTAAACATGGTGTGGGTCCTATTACGTATAATGAAGTATGGGTCCGTTATACCAAGAAAGATGGTGTCCTTAGTTGGCCACCGCATGGTAGTTTCGAAACAGAAATTCTAGATAATTTAGAAACGAAGTTGTTTAAGAGAAAAGCCCGGCCGGCAATGTTTGATTCTTTTCGCGTATGGCGCAAAGAAGCCAAACAGAGAGAAATTAGGAAAACGAAGAAAGAACAGAAAGAGAAAGGGTTGACCTTGATGGAGTCTGCTAGGCGGCTGCATGTCAACGAGACCGAGAAAGCAATAGGGATAGAGAATAGAAAACACAATTTGGCGATTGATAAATGCTACCCTGTCTTGTCATCTTGTCCTGCTAAGCCGATAGAGGACCCTGAAAAGGACCCTCTGTTATCTTATCTGTTGAGTTCACCTCCACCGTATGCACAGGGTATTACAGCACCACAGTTACTACCTGTTGTACAGCCAGCTGCTGGTCAGCATGGAATAGGTGCTCCACTTCCTTTGAATCCAGCTCCTGTCTTTCCCGTGATCAATGATCCTACGGCACCCCCTCTTCCTGGGTCGCCTATTCCGCCTTTGCCTATCGTTTCGCAAACTGCTTTACCTACTACTCCTACCCTTACTATTTCATCTGCTTCAGCTGCCCTGTCACCAAGCCCTGTCATTCTGACTCCGCTTTCCGTTCGTCGGAAGATAACCGACTCTGTAACTAATATCTTAACTCCTCTCTACAGGGCTTTAATTGGGACCCCCGTTTCTGACTCTATACAGAGACGTAGCCAGCTTCCTGGTCCCGAGGAACGAGACACGTTAGATTCGACAGCTCTTAGGTGGATGTCGAAAGCTGCGAAGTATGATGCACGAAGAGTGTTAGACACATTTATGCAATGGAATGAACCGACTCAACGTTATGTTTTTGACGTGATGTGTTCTCTTGTGCGTGAAGAATGGGAAGATGATGACTTAGATTCCGTCCCCTCGGATTTAATAAATATCCAGCAGAAATTCGCCGCAGGAATGGTGATAGGTTCAGAAGTAGGGAGAGCGATAGAATTGATTTTAGCCTATCGGGATGAGTCCCCTTTTAGGGCGACAAGAGACCCTGATGGTACACCGATAACTAGGAAAAGACGAGGTCAATATCCGATGAGGGAAGTTCCACCGATATGGCGTGATGCAGTTCAAGCTGATGCGGCTCAGGGTATTTTGGCTGCTCCGGCACAATTCCAGAGAGTGTGGATACACATTCCTTTGAAACGGGCTGAAGTACTAGCAGTAAAACAAGCATTACCAGACCCTCGTAAGAATCCTGCTGGTTATTACAAAGAATTAACGCAGACAGTCCAAGCGTGTATCATGAATTTGGCAGACATTGAAATGCTATTTGGTAATGTAGTACCACAGCCTATATGGGCTAAGATTCGGCAAGAGAACCACCCAGTCGCCTTAGGAGGTGATTGGGCAGCTATCGTAGTGGCAGACGCACAGCAGGTTGGCGGAGCTAAACCCGAACATCTGATTGCTGACTTACCTGGCAGAATAATTAACCTGATGAAAACGCTGATGCCAGCGTTACGAGTAAATTGGGATAAACTATCAGCATGCAAGCAAAAGAAGGACGAAAGCGTCTCTGACTTCTTCACTAGATTTGAAGAGACTTTCGTAGACCACAGTGGGCAAGATATGAGTACCGAGGGAGGTCAGAGGTTGTTTGTTGACAAGTTCGTGTTTAATTTACTACCTGAGCTTAGTAACAAGTTAAAGGACTCTGAAAGTGCATGGGCAGTGTCGACGACAGCACAGATACTTGCAACTGCACAGTATTATGAGAATAGAGAGAAAGAAGAAAAGGAAAAGTCAGAAAAGAAAACGAAAGATTTAAAAACCAAAGTCCTTTTGCAACAGGCATATCCGCCTCGTTCGAATCAGTCAGATTTACAGCAGCGACCCCAGTTTCAGCCGCAGCCACAATTCCAGCAAGGGACGGCCCAGAGATTTAATTATAGTTTACCCCGACAACAGTTAGAATGGAATCAGTGTGCCTATTGTAAAAAGGAGGGTCATTATAAGAATGAGTGTCCAGTACTACACTCACAAACTAGTGGTGTCCCAGCACAGAGAGGTCATGTTGGGTTTATGCAAGCTCCTAGAGGTAGAGGACGTGGTACAATGACACCACAGGCTGATCGCCAATCGAATTATTTCGACCAGCGAAATGTACAACCTACGCAGCCAGGTAGATCTCCGCAGTACCATGTTGAAGATTACTACGATCATAATGAAGAGATTCATAGAAGCGAGCAATAGGACAGCCGCAGGCAGAGAGAGGGAGTAGTATCAGTTCCAGTTGATCAGAGTGGACCTTATGTCGCAGTAGCTACCTCAGGCGTGGTCGAACCGTTTCTGTTGGATACTGGTGCGGCAAAAAGCTCAATCATGCATGCGAAACTCCCTGGCGCACCTTTGTCCGGCTTAACGAACATTTCAGTAGGTTTCTCAGGCGCCCCTGTTCACAATCCTGTGTCCAATCCTTTATCTATCTCTGTTGGGCCATGCAAGTTAGAAGCACCCCTTATCCTAACTACTGGTTGTAATGAGAATCTCCTTGGTTTAGACCTGTTGAAACGCCTGCATGCGACACTGTACTGTTCTCCTTCGGGAGTACAGCTCACATTAGGAAAAAGAGTAATCTCTCCGATGTACATGTCGATGGACAAGCTCCCACCGGAGCTACGTTCTCTCCCTGATACTCTTTGGGCAACTGGTCCCAACGATGTAGGCCTCTTGGAAATTCCCCCTTACGTGGTAAGTCTGAAAGCTAATGTTAAATTTCCACGAATCCCACAGTATCGGATTTCAAATGAAGGTGAACAAGCACTCTTGCTGATTGTGAAAGACTTGATACAGAAAGACGTGATTGAGGAAACTAGAGGAAACGTCTGCAATAGTCCTGTCCTGCCGATTTTGAAACGCACTGACCCTTCCAAACCTCCAATCTACAGATTTGTGATTGACCTCAGAGAGGTAAATAAAATTGTGATTCCACAGTTCCCAGTGGTACCAGATATCACCGCATTGTTGACGTTGATTCCTGCATCGGCATCATGGTTTACGGTGATCGACTTGAAAAATGCATTTTTCAGCATTCCGATAGCAGAAGAAAGTAGAGACATTTTTGGTTTCTCATTAGGAGGACGCAGTTTCAGATTCAAACGCGCTCCACAAGGTTATTGTGAAAGCCCTTCAATTTATAGCCAAGCATTAAAAAGTCAATTAGACGCTCTTGTACTTCCTCATGGTGTTGCTCTGATCCAATACGTAGACGATCTTTTATTAGCCGCTGACGACAAGGAAACTTGCAAAGCAGCTACAATTTCTTTATTGCGTCACTTGTCAGACCTACATCACAAGGTGTCACCTTCTAAACTACAATATTGTTGCCAAGAAGTGACCTACTTAGGTCATCTTTTGTCAAAGGAGGGAAGAAGGTTGACCCCAGAGAGAATCAAAGCAATTTCACAGATGACTGTACCAAGCACACAAAGAGAAGTGCGTGCGTTTTTGGGTATTACGTCATACTGTAGGCAATGGATCCCAAATTGTTCTCTCATGGCGAAACCATTGGTAGCCCTGACTGGAAAAGGTGTTCCAAGCCCTTTGCCATGGTCTGATGAATGTCAACAGAGCTTCTCCGACTTGCGTAATGCGCTGTGTTCAGCTCCTGTGTTGGGTACTCCTGACTACAGTAAGCCGTTTACTCTATATGTCCACGAAAGAGAAGGTTGTGCATTGAGCGTATTAACGCAACAATTTGGCGACAAGCAGCGGCCCTGTGCATATTTTTCATCCACGTTAGATCCGGTAGCCAGAGCATTGCCAAGTTGTTTGAGAGCCACGGCAGCAGCCGCAGTGTCTATTCGACAGTCTGCCGGATTAGTCATGAACAACATGCTAGTAGTTATGGTTCCACATGCTGTGGATACACTCATGAATCGAACGAAAACTCAGCACCTCACCAGTGCTAGATTATCAGGCTACGAGCTGACACTATTGGCAAGTCACATTCAGATCAAGCGATGCAACATATTGAATCCAGCAACACTGTTGCCGACTACTCAGGAGTCGAGTGATTCAGAGCCCCATGATTGTTGTTTCAGAACTGAGGAAGAGACCAAAGGTAGAATTGATTTAAAGCATACTCCGTTATCAGACCCAGACGGCACGTTACATGTCGATGGGTCCTGGTTTAAACTCCAGAATGGTGACGTGACGGCCGCGTATGCAGTTACGACTTTGAGTACGATTGTTGAGGCTGCAAGAGTGAGTCAGAATTCTGCCCAAGCAGCAGAATTAATTGCATTGACAAGAGCGTGTGTTTTAGCTGAGGGAAAGAGAGTGAATGTGTTTACTGACAGCCAGTACGCCTTCGGCGTTGCACATAGTTTTGGGCGTCTCTGGAAAGAAAGAGGTTTTCTCACGTCTCATGGAACTAAGATCCAACATGGACAGCTAGTCAGCGATCTATTGGAATCCCTGACCCTACCGAATGAAGTTGCGATTGTGAAGTGCAGTGCACATCGAAAGATTACGGATGATGTTGGCCGAGGGAATGCATTTGCCGATGAGGTTGCCAAAGAGACGGCCAAGAACATGACGAGCCGAATGTACGTTGCAACGTCTGAAAGATGGATTGCTGAATCAGGAATGTGTGAGAATACGATTGACAGTGTGAAAGCAATCCAAAATGAGGCAACTGAAAATGAGAAGAATGAATGGAAGGAGAAAACGGGTAAAATGGATCCAAGTGGATGTTGGATTGATCTGTCTGAGCAGCAACGTTGGATGTTACCCAATGCGTATGTACTTGCAGTAGTCACGATGGCACATGGAGCGGCGCACATCAGTTCGAAAGGGATCTGTAAAATGTTAGCTCCAGTATGGAAGAACGATGGAATTACTAAGTGTGTGGAAAGAGTGGTGAAAAACTGCATGATATGCCTGATGCATAATCCTGGTAAGGGAACCCCAACCCCAACCCCAACTGGTCATTTTGCTCCCCCTTCTTGTCCCTTTGAAGTGATTCAATTAGATTATATCCACATGGACCGGTGTAACAATCTTAAGTATGTCCTAGTGGTAGTATGTGCCTTTTCAAGATGGATTGAGGCATACCCATTAAAGGATAACACTGCCATGTCCACTGCCAAAATCCTCCTCAAAGAGTACTTCCCTAGGTATGGTATGCCACGGATTGTTTAGTCAGACAACGGAAGTGAGTTTGTAGGGAAAGTTATGAAGAGTGTGTGTGCAGGTCTAGGAATTGTACAAAAATTCCACAGTGCGAATCATCCACAGTCAGCAGGTTTGGTGGAAGGATACAATGGTACCCTGAAACTGAAACTTGCGAAAATTCAAGCTTCCACTGGTCTCTCTTGGCCAGACGCACTGCCTTTAGCTGTACTGTCCACCAGAGCTACTGTACACTCTCGAGTAGGGCTTAGCCCATATGAGATTGTGTTCGGTCGTCCTGCTAATGTTTGGGGAGTCCCTAGGCCAAAGGAATTCAAACAGATCGAATACCCAATGCTGATTGATTACCTTTATGACTTGACTGCTAAACTAAGCCTTATTCATCAACAGGTATTCGAATCCTTGCCTAAACTGCCGGAGAGTCCAGGTCATACGTTGAAACCCGGCGACCAGGTTGTGGTGCGGAACTTTGAACGCACTCGAAACCTTCAGCCAAGATTCGTGGGCCCGTTTCAGGTCCTCCTCGTAACCAGAACTGCAGTACGGCTAGCTGGAAGGAAGAATTGGGTGCACGCCAGCCACACAAAGCGTGTCCCTCTTCCACTCCCCTATGACAACTGGGTTAGACGAGGAATTGGTGTGTCCGAAACAGAACCTGTTCCTAGGCACATCCCTTTCAGTGATGCAGAGTACCTAACGGACCATCCACGAACCGAAACGCAGAACTTTGGCACCTCAGCAGAAACCGCTCCTTTGAATCCTGAACCAAGTATTGCACAAAGTGAACACTTGTCTCCTGTGGAATCGAACATTTCTGCACCTGTGGACCAGCTATTTCAAGACCAAACAAGACCCGGAAAGTACAGATATAATCTACGTTCTCATGCTATGAACTAATGACATTGCATTATTGCCCTTCTGTTTAAAGACTGTAAAACTGTTTTGATCATACTGCATTCCAGTCAATCAGGAAGTTTGCTAGAATTTTTATTTTTTTATTTTTGTTTCTTTCACCTTGCCATCTGGGTTACCGTAGGGTCGTAACGTGTGCCTTGTTTTAATTTACAGGGAATCAGACATTAGGTCGGTTTCTTCTGTTTGTCTTGGGAACTCCCAGGATAAACAGAGGTAAGTTTCTAACAGGTACAAACCATCCGTTGCGAACGGTTGTAGAAGATGGAGCTTCCTGAATTACGACGGGTTAAAGTCATAAATGTGCACAAGACAAAATTATATGACATATTGTATAGTAAATGTTTCCTAATGCAATGTGCCCTAACACTTCTGATTGTTTTTATAACTCTAGTAGGCGGAATTATTTTTGGTATTCAATTGATCTTTGCACCTGTTACGTCCACAGTATCTCCCCATATTTCTGTTTCCCCAACTATTGGTACTATTCACTCTTTCCACCCTTTTCCTGCTCACGAGCAAGCTCGACGCTCTGAGTTTATAAATAACACTTTCATTCAGCTCTTACATCAACATCAACTAGTGGTTAACACAACAAACTGCTGGGTATGTGGCCTGATACCTCATACCATGGACAAGGGCATCCCTTATTTGGTTCTGCCTTTCAGTTATAATGGATCATTCTGGGCATTTCAGACCATGTTCGCCTATGCTCTAGAGACCTACCCTCCACGACCTCCGCATTCCACCCGGTATAACTCTGCTAATAGAGCCTTGGTAAAAGGAATCACTGATATGGTGAGAGATGTCACTAATACTCCGTACATTCCCAAGGATGAGTTGCGAGTTTACATGGGGTGGAACATTACAGAATATGGCATTACTCTGGGTGAGAACAAACGTAAGAGCTCAACTCCGATCTGGGTCATACCCCACCAAGGTCAGGTCTGTTTGCAAGGGAATGGGAGGAATCCGAAGGCTCGACTGGGGAAGAGTGACTGCATTGAAACATACGTGTTCCCGTCACAGTCTTCCCCTGCATTCTTAGCCGCTAAGGGTACCTATTTTGTTTGTCAAGACAGAGCATATACATGGCTGCCCGCTGACTTCTCAGGTTCATGTTATATCGCTCAATTGTTACCTCCGACATACACTGCTGCACCGGATTATCACAAAACGAGAGTTGTGAGAGGTGTATTCAGTAAAGAGGATACTGCTGGCCAAGAAGCAGGAGACTTTTTCAAAGGTTTCCTCCCGTTCTGGGGGCCTATGGTCAACAGTAGAAACCTGCGTCAACTAACACGAGTAGTTGAATCCACCATTATTGAAACTACAGGTGCCCTTAGTAACCTGACAGCTGAGCTTCAAGCGGATCGCCTCATGACGTTACAGAACCGTATGGTTCTTGACGTGTTACTTGCAGATCGAGGTGGGGTATGCAAAATGATCCAATCAAGTTGCTGCGTTTTTATCCCAGATAATGCGCCAACAGTATACAAGGCCATCTCTAAGTTACACAAAATCTCCGACTCCATTCACGTAGAGGAAGGTGACTGGTCACTAATGGGATGGTTCTGGAACCTGTTATCTGCATGGGGGTGGAAGGCTCTAATGGTCATTGGTGTTACGTTAGTATTTTTATTCTCGTGCTGTCTCATTATTCAGTGTGGCCCTGCCTTATGTAGCGTTTGTGTTTCATCATGCGTAAGAAGACCACCTGTTTTCAGAGATACGCCACGGGATAGAGTAATGCTACAACAACATATCAGTGACCTGATGGACATAGAACTGGACTCTGACATAGAGTGAGTTGTTGCCTATGTAAGGGCAAAAGGACGGTCTGAGGTTCTGTAGCGATCCGAACCTGTGAATTCGGTATCATAGTACTGACACGATTTTGGTACCAATGAACCGCAAACGATCCATTGTATACGTGACAGTATTTTCGCTGCGCAACTAGCACGAATTTCACTGGAAACTAGGGCATTCTCTCTAAAAGTCACGGCATCCATTTTAGTTACGGCATCCATCTTGTTTCTTGCCCTCACATAGTCAATGAACGGACGATGACCCCGGCAGAGTCACCTTGTTAAGGACACGTAAGCTCGAGCCCCGAGAAAGGCTGACGCTACATGACTAGGCAGAATCAAGCTGCCTCCCTTGCCTGAGGCCAGTCCTGCTATACTGGTTCTCGTGTCCGTTGTCCTGACCGAAAGGCCGAAGACGATTGCCCTGCCCGTTTATAACCCATAAACACCTCTTATCCTACATTTCAATCCTTTGCACCTGGCTCTGCTCCTTTCTTTCTGGGCTTTTACAATGGGGAGGTTACGATTTTTATGATGGGGAGGATCAAGTAGAGAATGAAAAACTGTCGAGAGGACCTGATTGAATACCGAAAACCCACAACTAATCATTGTTTGATATTTATTTATTGTCTGTTTGGGATACCGGGTTAGGCATGAGAAATATTCGTGTAATGTTGCCCCAAGACATTTTTCTTGTATTTAAGAAGCAACCCACTTAATGCAATTTGAACAGTCTCGTAGATTCTGCCTCTGTGTGGTTCCTATGGTTTCTGTATCCCTGCAGTAAATAAACCTTGGTCTTTGACGCCGCCATCGAGAAGCCCGTGTCTCTGTTTATTTGTGCACCGAGACAGGAGGAACTCAGGGGTCTTCGGGTGTTGTTTCCCTGACACCTCTGGACTCTTAAAAGTCCAGAACCTCAAAGGGAAGGGTACAGTCCGCAGCCTGGTCGCCGTGTCATTGGTCATCAATCCGGAAGTGGCAGTCCATGTCGCTATCCAAGGTGAGTGCATCGGAGTGTATCGTGGGTCAGTGGAAAGTCATGAGGCCATGTGCGGGACCAAGCAGAAACAGGCCAGGTGGCGGTAATGAATGCTAGTGCCTAATCCTTCTGACCACAGTCCCATCCACGTCCTCGTCCCCGGGTGTGTGCCCTGCTCCACCTGTGGGTGTTGCAGAACCGGCTGCCGCACTGTGTGCCACTGACACATCAGGGGCCTGAGTGGATCCGGCCGCCGCACTGTGTGCCACTGACACATCAGGGGCCTGAGTGGATCCGGCTGTCACACTGGGAGGCACTGACACACCAAGGGGCCGGGATGTGGATGGTGTGGGGGCAGCAGCATTTCTCTGCGCCACGCCTTGTGGCGGAAATGCCATGGTGGAGGTCTGTAGGGCATGATAGATCCTAGCTACATTTCGATGATGTGCAGCGGTGGCTGCCATCCTTTCCACCTCCATCCACACCATGTCCTCCATGAGCCTCCACATGTGTGCCAGTTCATGGCTGGCATCGCTGGAGCCACTTTGAGTGGACAGCTGTTCTTCTCTCCGCGTCATGACTCCAGCGATGTCAGTCAGGGCTCTTTGGAGACCATGGGGTTGACATAGACACCCCAGGATGGCGTCCAGTTTGCTAGCCATGATGCCGAAGCCCACCCGCACCTGCTCAGCCGTCTCCATCTGGCACTCCAGCACACGGCGTTGGATGGCCATGTGTTGTTCCTGGAGGTCTTGGGAGGGTGTTGGGGCTGTGGGTGCCTCCTGCTGGGTAGTTTGGGTGGTGGGTGGGGTCTCATCGATGTAGCTGGGCTGCCCTGAGCCTGAGCCTGGAGGTGAGTGAGTGAGTGGCGGATGAGGTCAATGATGTCTTGGATGGTTTGGGTGTCGATTCTCGCATTGTCCTCCTCATCATCCGTGAAGAGTGGCCAGAGTCATTGTGGGTGTGCACTGTGCTCAGCTTGATTGTGCATGTGTGCCATTGTGCCCATTTCCACCCGTCCCCCCAGTACCTGGTGGTCACTCGCCCTGTTGCGGTTGTGTTGTGTCCTGTCGAGCAGTGTCTGGTCCACCGACACCGGCCACAGTCTCCACACTGATGACTGTCGACACCAGCTCCTCCTTGTCATCCAGCTCCAGCTGTGACACTGGGCCCCCACCTCCAGCCTGCATTGCTGCCTTCTGGTTGGCGGAGAGTTTCTCCTTGGTCTTCCGCTTGATGCCATTCCATCGCCTCTTGTCCGCTTGTGTACTCCGACGGCAATCAACTTGCCAACGATGTCCCGCCATATTGCAGTTTTGGTGCCCAGTGACACGTTGGAGGTGATGAAGAGTTGTTGATGGTGTTCCATCACCTCCGTGACTATGAACTTTGTCTTCCTCATCTTCTTGTCCTTGCCCTTCCCTGTCCCCGAGGTCCCAGGCTGGTCGACCGGGGTGCTTGTGGGGTTGTGCTCGTCCTCTGCTACTGCTCCGGCTGCCTCCCTGGTGCTTGGGTGTGGGTCAGTTTGTGTGTGGGTGTTGTTTCTGCTTTTATGGAGCTTTTTCCCACCTGCCAGGTGTGTGTTGCAGGCCTGGCACTGCTTATCGCTGATTTCCTCATCGCACTTTGGCCCATCGCAGGTTTTTTGGTGCTGTGGTTTGTGTTTTATTTCCATCAAGGTGGTTTTATCGCAAACATTGTCCGCGGTTTCGGCAGACTATCGCATGCTACCGCCTTGTTGTGAATCCCACGTTGTCACGGGGTTATTTTCCCGCGATGGGCTGCGATATTGAAAGTTGCGTTACGCTACTCTTGCGGTAGTTATCACACATTCTTGTGAATATACCCCAATGTCTTTTTTCATTGTAGCCCATTCGTTGCATTTAATTCTTTGACGTACTAAATCATCGCACTGTGTTAAATACACCAGACTATGCATGTTGCACAAGGATTGGTGGTAGTGTTAGGGTGATGCTTTAAAGTAAAAGTTGAGATGAAAACTAGAGTACCCACCCTTGGTCTGCGCACCGAGACAACTTGCCAGCCAATGTTCTATAATACAAACAGTGTTGTAGCTTCAGGAAGAAACTCAAAACATGGCTCTCTCTGTGATTGCCCATCCACACCAATCTGTCTCTCTGTCTGCAGTGCTGGGAAGCCCTTGGGCAGCCATGTGCTCTACAAATCACATAAACATAAAACATACCATATTTGCATTTTTTTCAAAAACTTCCCGGGAGGAGTTCCCACACGCCCCCCGGCCCCTCTTGCAGTGGTCAGGCTTGCCAGCAGTTCTCAATGGTGCAGTATGAGGGTTACTCTGACAAAATCTGCCAAGGCCCCTTTTGTTTCCCAGGACAAACTTGCCAAGGTGCAGTCAAACTGGCTTTGTCATCCGAGGCTCCTGATCGTGTGTAATTCCACACTGGTCTGCACCCAAAGCCTGCTATAGCCTGGTGTCGGAGCACGGGGCAGCGGCACTGGGCGGTGGCACAGGGCAGCACTCGAGGCAGCCCATGAGACCGGCTGTACATAGACAGGCTGGCAGCCTACGACCCCTGGCTCCAGAGCTGCACTGCTGCTCAGCATGGAAGGCTCTCTTTTTTTGCAACATTTAAAAATGAAGCCCTTCTGGTCATTACTAGGTCATTGATGCAATAAGGTTCTATTAAAAACATTTCCCAGGGCTGCCTATTGGTCCCAGGTCCACAGGAGTGTTTCACTCTCTCTCTCGGAGAGCCAAGAGTTCTGCTGTCCTCACCGCCTCCACCATCCATTCTCGCAGGGAGAGTGTTGTGGCCGACCAGGGCTTCAGTTCAGTGCCTGGAGCAGAGCCATCCTGCCCAAAGCACTTCAAGGCACTATGGAAACTGGTGTGGTCAACATTAGCGTAACTTGTACCCACATGAACAGTGCATCTTGGTTTGATAGAAATGTAGCTGTAGCTGCACGGGAATAAACAAACACATTTGTTTGAGTGTGTGTGAAGTGTGCCAGCTGTGCAGTAGCAACACCCGATGGGCACTCCAGTGCCCACTCTCTGGCAGGGCTTCAGGCTGAAGACATTATCTGCTGTATTTATTGCATTCTGTGAACATTATGCATCTAGGCACAATATTCTAAAGGCACTACCAATCCTACTACAATGTCTGTCTGTAGTACTTTTTGTAATTGTATCTTATTTATATCATAGTGGTATTATACCTGACTAGTTACCAAAATGACTCCATTAACCTCTTAAATGCCCCTGCTGTGCAAATAAATAATACTATATCTATTTTTCTTACCCTTACTTACCCAGCACATGTGTTTTAAATTGTTTTAAATTAATAATTGACCAGGTTTTAAAATACGTAGGGGCAGATTTACAAGCCCCTTGCGCCTCATTTACGCCGCCGCTGCGTCACTTTTGTGACGCAGCGGCGGCGCAAATCCTGCGCCATGGCGCGGGGTACTTACAACGTGACGCATCTGGGAGATGCGTCACGTTGTAGAGTCCTGCGCCACATGTAGGCGTTCCTGCGCAGGGGGGGGGGGGCGTTCTGGCGCAGGAACGCCTCCTAAAAGTGGCTGAGTGAAATCTACAAGATTTCACTCAGTCACTGTTAGGCCCATGCTGCGTCAAAACCCTGCGCCTGCCTGAAGCAGGCGTAAGGATTGACGCAGCATTAACAAGATAGGGCCGCCCAGAGCATTGCTGGAGCTGCGTCGCGCTTGCGACGCAACTCCAGCAATGCGCCACTTTTACGGCACAGATGCGTCACGCATCTGTTCCGTTTTTGCCCCATGGTGCGCCGCATTGTAAGCCTGGAGCGTGAGGGGCCCCCTCTCTGTATTTTGCAGGGGCCACCATCAAGTTTTGTTATGCCAATGTCCAGTGCTTTAGGCCTGTACTGTCCAGTACTGAGTACTGACACATTTTAATTTTGAGAGGGAGAGTACCGGCACATCTTAAGAGAAATGTAGGGGCATATTATCAAGCACAGCGTTAAAATTATCGGCGCTTTAGCGGCAGAAAACTGCAGCTAAAGCGGCGATAATGGGCTTGATAATATGCCCTTGAGAATTCCCACAGAGGCCCATGTTGACACCAGAACATGGGCTTCTATGGGAATTCGCAAGGGCATATTGTCAAGCCAAGTATCGCGGCTTTAGCGGCAGTTTTCTGCCGCTAAAGCGCCGATAATTTTAATACCGTGTTTTGATAATATGCTCCGTTGTACTTTTAATTGGAGAGTACCGGCACTTCTCAGAAGCAAGCAGGTACTAAGGTACAGAGCACATGCACTTCTATATTTCCATTTCAAGCACTACCAATGTCTACCTCTTCTAGCACCCCTCGAGCTCACCACTCTCCACCTTAGCTCTCTCTGTCTCATGTCTGTCACTCACATCTCTCTCCCTGCCCCATCTCTCTCTTGCTACCTATGCTCTCAATTCACCTCACAATTCACTTGCTGTCTCACATTGCGACTTCCCCTCTCTCTCCACCTCTGTTCCCTCTGCCTCACCTCTCTCACTATTCTCCTCCTTTCTCACTACTTCTGATTCTCTTTGCTTACCTCTTTTTCTGTCACTATCCCTTGCTCTCTTACACACACATCTGACTTTGCACCTCATTCTCCACTTCACTCACTCCCTCCACATCATCTGTCACTCTCTACTGCCCTTTGTGTACATCTTTCTACCTCACCTCTCTCTCTACTTCACAACCCTTCTTACCTCACCCTCAATCTCTCTCCCTCAATACCATCCTCACCTTTTTTCTCCACTTCACCTATGTCTGTCTACATTATCTCATTCCATTACACTTCATCCCTCTTAGTATCCTGCCCTTCTTTCTACCTTTCTCTCTTCTCCACCATTAACCTGCCCTGTCTTTCTATACTTCTCTCTGTCTGCCCGCTCTCTCTCCAGAGTTCATCTGTTCCCCTCACTCTGTCTCTATATACCTATCCACTGCCACCCTTCTCTCTCCCTCTAGATTCACTGAAATAACCTCTCTTTCTACCATACCTCTATAACTCCTCTCTCTCTGTACATTTTGTTAACTCTATCTATAGATCTCTGTACCTCACTCTAAAAGCTTAGCTTATCTCTCATGCGGCCTTTCTCTACCTCCTTCTTCTTCAGGTTACCTCTTCCTCTTTCGTACTCTCTCTATCTTTGCTTAAGATTATCTTTCACTAATATCTCCTTAAACAACTTATCTCTCTACCTCATGTCTGCCTCTTTATCCCTTGTCTTCATCTGTCTCTCTGCACTGTTCTTTATATTTCTGTCTCCTGCTCCCTTCCATTTCTCTTTCTCAGTAGAGGGGCGGTAAATGTCTCGCCCTGGAGGTGCACACATGGAAGGGAAGAGAGATGTAAGGCAGTGGAAGAGAAATACAGAGAGAATTATCAGATTTCACCCGGTGGAGGGTAAAATCCTCAGAGCAGTGCCTTCATTTTCACTCTTGCAGCAAGACCGCCCGCAGCGAGGGGGAATTTATGTGTGAATATAAATATCTGTCAAGTAAAGATAAAGTTTCAAGTTCTTATGTCTTATTTTATTATTAGACGCTACTCCATTAAATATTCCCCAATTCGCACTTACCATCTTCCCTACCATTGGATAAATAGGCTAGCTGAGCCCCGAATGTTGTATTATGCAAATTTATAGAGCGCACTCTCACTCAGGAGGGTATCCTGGTGCTGAATGCCACAGAAAATGTTCTTGCAGGTAATAATCTTTCCCCACTTTCTCTGCAAAGTGCCCCCCAGACCCCACATGCACAGGCATAGCCAAGTCCACTTATACGAGCCACCATTCAATACTTTACAAAGTCATGGTCAATAACTCCTCTACGACGCACCGTTTAGGTTACCTCTTCAATATGACATCCATAACCCTTTTTAAAAGCCCATCCAGATCTCTTGCTCACAGCCCTATCTAAAATCCCTCTGCGGCTGGTGAATAAAAGGAGGCCGCAGCGAGCTAGGTCTGTGCTCACAGGTCAGTCCCTGGCTGATTACATTACAGCGTGGCCAGCTTCAATACAATTGTACTCTCCGTCTGATCAAGGCACGCGGCAGCTATTCTTAAACATGTCGTACAAGGACATTTCCAATCTTAACGGTCAAAAGAGCAAGCACATTCGCGTTTTCGGACAATGAAGCGCAAAGAATCTACTCGTTGATAGGTGAAGTAGAAATGGCTGCCTCAAATACAGGCTCAATTCAAAGTAACATTAAGCAACTAATATACCTTACGTAAAGAGAAATAGTACCTTGATCCAATACCATAGGATACAACGTATATCTAGGGGACTCAGATTACCTTTAAAACCATCCTTCTGTGAGAACAACTCTAAATTTATAGATCGATGACATAAAATTCTAAATTAATGTTTTTTGGACCTCATCCTCTTGATCATCGAGGAACTTTCCAAGTTACCAGAGGAGCTCATCCGTAAAATCAATCAACTTAAGAGGGAATTTTCAACTACAATGAACACTGAAGATTGGTCCAAAACATTAGTGGACATCAACAGTCAATTGGACTGACACACTCAAGAAATCAATGAGCGAAAATTGAGAAAGTTCAAATGTGATACTTTCGATTATAAATTAGTGAAAGTGTGTAATTGGGCAGACATTTATGCTAAAAGACGATAAAACAAACCAAGGGACAGACATATCTTCAATGGACACCAACTCCTGTTCATTTAATAAAGGGAAACAGCAAAGTGAACAGCTCAAGGATCAATTGTGAACCAACAAGTCACTCCTGCCGCAACGCAGCCAACACAGTCAATATCTGAAGCTTCTTTTTAGAGATAGGCCCCTCAGGAAACTACGAATCAGGAGCGAAAAGGGGAATTGCAAACAAGGACCCGCTCACATCCAAGAGGGTGACCAGGAGTTATAAATCATAAACAATGAAAAACACTTGGTCATTAATGTCCCTTCCTATTCACTTAGCCAAATAGAAAGCAACACGTTGCAAAAGGCACATGCTTTGTCCCCACGAACCATTTGAAAAATCTGGAACTCTGAGTCAGTTTTTCAAGTTTATACAGATCCTTCGTTTAAGAAACTTTTTCGAAAATGTGGTCGGTGATCAACCACCTAAAAGGCTTAAAACCTAAAAGCTCATATATGGCTCCAGTTAGCCATAAAATATTGGAGACTTTCGAAATTATTGTCAAAAAAGAAATTCAGGGCTTATTCAAGTCCAAGAAAATTTACTGAACCAACTTGACAAACAAAGAAAAAGGGATCATTCGTCGACTAGCTATGAAGCCTGACTCAATGTTCTATAAGGCTGACAAGGGCGGCACGTTGGTCGTAATGGATTTTGATTATTACAAACAAAAGGTCAGAGACACCTCCACATATCTAAAACTTGACCATATCCCTACCGGTGAATTCATGAAAATACAAAAAAGCATTGTTGATATGGCAGTGGTCAAGGGCACTTTCACTGAAGGCGATAAACGATACTTGATTCATGAACATCCGAGATGTCCAAACAAATACATGTTGCCAAAAATTCACAAAGATCTAGAGGTGCCACTGCTTAGACCGATTGAATCCCCTTGTGGTTCTGTCCATGAACCAGTAGGAAAATACGTAGATTGACATTTGTAACCATTGGTGCAAACACGATCCACTTACATCAGCGATACCACTGAATTTTTGCTGAAAATCATGGATTAGAAATTGATTCGGAGACGCGCGAGCGCGCAAAACAAGATGGCCGCCGTATAGAGAGCTCCGGCGCTTTTCGCCCGTTTTTTCGATAAATAACGACCAATCCTGTCAGGTTTGCGGCACAAATCAGGTCGCTTAACTTATGAACATCCTACCTGTAGACTGCTGTGATTTTCTTTGGATTTGGACTGTGTTTCAGGCGTTTTCCGGTGTTCAGCCTCTGTTTCCAGCTCTGTCTTCAGGTACTCCTAGCTTTCTCTGTCAGGGGGCGGAGCAAGCCTTCAGGAAAGGGCCTGGCTTGGGCCTAGCCACTCCCATAGCCTGTTTTAGCTGCTGCACCAAGCTTTAATAAGGATTTCCTCACTGCTGCAGTATATTTTTCTTTATTTTCTTGCGTTGTTGCTGTTATTTCTGCAATTTTGTTATTTTATTTTATTTTTATTATTATTATTCTACTTTCGATACTAAATCAACATGGATAATAAAAATATTCATCCTAAAAGGAAGCAGCAGGTTTCACCTCCGCCAATTAAATCAAAGGCGGTGGAGTCAGCAGAACCTTCACTATCCTTAATTTTAGAGGAAATTCAAGCGCCTCGTGTCAACACAGAGTCTATTGCCTCAGAGATTAAAAATGTTCGAAAGGAAATGGCGAGTCTGTCAATGAAAATCTCTGATAATGCAATTAAAATACACGATAATAAGGCTAAGCTTGAGACTTTCACTCCACTTGTAGCTAAAATATCTCCTTTGTCTACCCGACTTCTAGAGATGGAAAATCATAACAGACAGTACAATTTGCGCATTTTTTATTTACCAGAGGATGTGGAGGGTGGCAACTGTAGATTGTATTTGGAAAATTTGATTCCTGGGCTTCTACGAATTAAATTTCCAGAAAAATTTGAGATTGACAAGGCCCATAGAATTCCTTCACATCGCAATCCCCAACATACTAAACCTCGTCAAATGATTTTCAAAGTCCTCAGACATCATCATTTGGTTTTGATTCGTAAGGCAGCACGAGAGATTCCTTCCTTGATGGTCAATGGGAATAAAATCTTTATTCATCAAGACATTGCCAAGGAAACAGTCTTAATCCGCAAGGAATTTTCTGCTCTTCGGCCACAACTGCGAAGTCTTGGGTTCAAATATGGTCTTTTTGACACTTCAACAATGCGTATCTGGAAAGACAATCTGTCAAAATCTTTTCAACGTCCTGATGACTTGCGTCAGTTTTTGGATCAACGTTCACAGCAATCCATGGATACTCATGACTCTAATACTTGATTATAGCTAATTTACATATTTTCTGACAGGTTTATGAGTCAGTACTACATTGGGCTCCAACGGCTCGGTCATACTTGTTGAGCGTATGTGCGTCTCATCTTTGATATTTTTGTACCCTGTTAGTCGTTCTCTCCTTTTTTAAATTTTTTCCCCTCCTTTTACTTGTTCTGGAGCTACTATTTTCTCTTATTATTGTTCTCCTTCTTTTCTTTTTCTCCTCTTCTTGATCTTTTTTTTTCTCTTTCTCTCTTCATTATGGCTGATATTCACAATATTAAAGTTGTTTCACTAAATGTTAAAGGTTTACGTCATCCAGTTAAGCGTACAAAAATCTTAGATTATTTAGGTAGTTGTAAGGCAGATATTTGTTTTCTTCAAGAGACTCATATAGATGACAAAATCTTAAATTATATGAAAAAGAAATGGGTAGATACTATTGTTTCATCACCTGCTATTGGTAAAAAAAAATGGGGTGGCTATTTTTGTTGCAAAAAAATTACATTGCCAAGTCTTAAGCAAAATTTCGGATGCAGATGGAAGATATATTATAGCTAAAATTAAAATTCATGATTCTGTCATATTTTTACTCAATGTTTATGGTCCTACTGCGGATGACCCTCTTTTTTGGTCTAAAACCAGC
The DNA here is from genome assembly GCF_964204655.1 of Triturus cristatus. Lineage (NCBI taxonomy): Eukaryota > Metazoa > Chordata > Amphibia > Caudata > Salamandridae > Triturus > Triturus cristatus. The sequence continues at coordinate 909,691,443 of NC_140586.1, forward strand.
ACTGAGGTCCTAAAGTTGGGTAAAGTTCCTTTAATAGTTGGAGGTGACTTTAATGTTATTGCTGATCCATTATTGGATAGAATATCTAGTACTAAATTTCGCCCTCCTAAGGTTTTTCATGCTTTTAAATCATTTATTCAGACTACCAAGTTAGTTGACATTTGGCGTTTGCATTTTCCTACAGAAAAATGTTTTACATTTTTCTCTAATCCACATAATTCGCATTCTAGAATTGATTATTTTTTAATCTCCACACAATTAGTCCAATCTGTTAAGAACCCTAAGATTGGTAATATTGACATCTCAGATCATGCCTTGATTTCTTTTGTTCTGAACTTAACTTCAACTTTTACAAACCAAACTAGATGGCGTATGAATACTGGAATTGTTCTTAATGAACATAATAAGCCTAAAATCTTAAATGCTATTCAAGACTATTTTTTACTCAATCCTGAAGGATCCACTTCTATGGTCAATAGATGGGACGCCTTTAAAGCGTACATTAGGGGTGTCACTATTTCAATTATGGCCTATGAAAATAAAACATTCAACGCACGTATTAGATGTTTGGAAAAACAAATTGCGAAATTTGAAAGGCTTTTTATTTCATCAAATGACCCTCAATTTAAAGTCAAGCTACAAAAACTTCGATATGAATTTAACTCAATCCTTAGTACAAGAGCTGGCATCCAAATTTCTAATTCTAAGGCTAAATTCCATTTTAATGCCAACAGATCTGGGAAACTTTTAGCTAATTACTTACGTATCAAAAAAGATAGAACGCAAATTACCTCAATTCATGGCCCTAATGGTAAAATTGCAATATCTCATAACGATATTGTTAAGGAATTTTTGGATTTTTACTCTACTTTATATAATAAGCCTGATCCTCATGATCCCTCCATACTGGACTCTTTTTTAAATACTTGTGATTTGCCCAAAAATTCGCACTCGGAAAGGCTTGGGCTAGATTTACCCATTACTACAGATGAAATTTTAGCTGCTATTAAAAAAATAAATCCCCTGGTCCAGATGGTATCCCAGCAGAGTTTTATAAAGAGTTCCAGTCCCAACTTTTGCCTTATTTATTTCAACTTTTTACTTTTTTTGGCTCTTCAGGAACGATTTCAGGTTCTTTTACTGATGCTTTAATTATTGTACTCCCTAAGCCAGATAAAGACCCCACTCTTGTTTCAAATTACCGCCCTATTTCTTTAATTAATCAAGATTGTAAATTGTATGCTAAAATACTTGCTTCTAGACTGGCCCCTATATTAGATTCTATTATACATTTTGATCAATCCGGTTTTATGAAGAATAGATATTCTACAAATAACACAAGAACCTTATTACACGTTATTGAGCAGAGTTCCACTTTAAGTTCCCCCGCAGGAATTTTGGCTCTGGATGCAGAGAAAGCTTTCGACAAAATCCATTGGCAATTTTTATTTCAAACCTTATTATCATTTAATTTTGGTACTTCGTTTATACGCATGATTTCTGCTCTGTATTATGCCCCTACTGCTCGTTTATTTATCAATGGCCAAGTATCTAATCAGTTTTCTCTTTTTAGAGGCACAAGACAAGGCTGTCCCCTCTCTCCACTTTTATTTCTCATTGGAATTGAACCTTTCCTTACTCATATAAGAAAATGTGTCAATATTAAAGGTATTAAGATTAAGGAGATTAATATCAAAACCTTAGCCTATGCTGATGATGTGCTATTATTTATTAGTGAACCTATATCTTCATTACCTGCCTTATTAGAAATTATTGCAAAATATTCCATGGTTTCTGGCTATAAACTTAATATTAATAAAACTGAATTCTTTCCTTTAAACATTTTTTGTACTCCTGATATGTTACCCATGGCTGATATTGTGCGGCAAAAAGATAAATTAAAATATCTTGGGATTCTATTTGCATCCTCCATTAAAGCAACATTAACATTAAATAGTAACTTTATTCTGAATTATATTAAAGATAAAGCGTCTAAATGGTCTTCACTTCACCTCTCTTGGTGGGGTAGAATGGACTCCATTAAAATGACTATTGCTCCCAAAAAATTTTATACACTTGCTATGATTCCTATTCAATTTCCATTGCAATTCTATAAGGACATTGATAGACTTCTCTCCAAATTTCTTTGGAATAATAAATCAACTCATATTGGTTATAAAAAATTAAAAATACCCAAATGCAATGCTGGATTTGGCTTGCCTGACTTTTTTCTATACCACAGGGCATTTATACTGAAACAAAGTTCCATATGGTTTCCTCCTTCCTCTTTAAATAACCAACCTACATGGCTTCATATAGAGCAGTCTCTTGTGGATCCTTTTCCATTGACCACCTTGCTAACAATGTCCAATAGGTCAACATATGTGCATAATTCGGTTATTATTAAATCCACTAAACTCATTTTTAATGACCTGGATTCAATTTTTTTTACCCCTATGAGTCATACTGTAGATATGTCATTGTGGCATAGTAATGTGATTAAATTGAATAGAAATGTTAATTTTTGGAGTGCTTGGATTAAAGCTGGTATTTTTTATCTTAAAGACATCTATCTCGACAATGTTTTTATTTCTTTTGAAGCTTTACAAATGAAATTTAGTTTACCTCAATCTGATTTTATTAAATATGAGTCTTTATGTAATTCAATTTTAGATTCATTTCCTCATGGTATTCCGTTTAATGTTAAAGTAGATTTAGCAGTATATATTCGAACTATTTCTACATCATCACATACTGTCTCTATTTTATATAAAAAATTATCTAATTCTATAGGAAACAATTTAAATATTATTTCAACATTTTGGAATGCTGAGCTTTCACTTTCTTTGTCCAACGATATTTGGACGACTGTTTGGCTTAATAGTATTTCAGGATGGCTGCCTGTTTCACTTTACCAAACTAATTCTTATATTTTATTTAATTGTTTATGGACCCCAGTGCGTTTATTTCGTGCTAAACTGATGCAAGACGACATTTGCTGGCATTGTAAATTATTTCCTGGATCATTAAGACATATGCTTTTTGACTGTCCATTAATTTTAAAATTTTGGTCTGATGTTTGGGATATTATTCAACAAATATTTCATATTCATGATGTTATTTCTTACAAAATATTAATATGTAAATCTGTTGGTCTTCTGCATAACTTAACTGAATTAGAAGGTAAACTGTTTAATTTCCTATTGTCAGCTGCTTTAAAGTCTATTACATTTTGCTGGAAGGATATTTCGTCTTTATCGGTTCATGCTTGGTGGTCATGGGTTATTTTTACAAGAAGAGGGGCTCAAATATCCCTAAAAGGGATCAATCATAACTCTAATTTGTTTCACTCTTTTTGGTTACCTATAGATGTATACTTAGCTTTATAATTGTATATTTATATTTGATTCACCGTTTTGCAGTCAGTCTACTTATAGCCTTACATGATATATGTAGCTCTTTTTTCTAATAAGTTGACATTGCAATTTTCCATGGCTCCCTCCCTTCCCTTCTTTTTAGTTTATCTTCCCTCCTTTAATTGATTATTTATACTTCTTTACCTATTGTATTTAGAGTTGCTTTTGGTAATTTCTTATTTTATATAGGTATTTTCGCTTATGATAAATTTTTTCTGTAATGTCTGTACTTGTTCATTATTATGGAAAATTTAATAAAACATTTTGAACTTAAAAAAAAAGAAATTGATTCAAACCTGAACGTCCTTATGTGTACGACTGATGTTAAAGCTCTATACTCTTCAATTCTCCCTGACTTGGGCATCGAATCTGTAGAATATTTTCCCCTCAACACCAACATTGGGGAGGACCTGAACGTTTTTTTTATTTTAACTTTTTCACTATACACTCTATTATAGTTACTTTGGGTGGAATCAAGAATTCTTCCAACAGTTGACCGAAACTTCTATGGGCAATTCTATGGGCAATTGTGCAACTCCTTGCTAAGTGAACCTTTTCATAAATAAACTCAAGAGTGATCACATTTTTCCAATGCTGTTTGGAAAGACAAACTTATTACCTTTTTGAGATATATTGATGACATTTTTTACTGTGAAAAGGTACGAAAAATGAATTAATTTCAGCTATAGAACCATTGAACACCATTAATGATCGCGTCAGTTTCACTTTTGGCATCAGCAACTCTGTTGTTACATTTCTTGATGTAACTGTATCCTTGGTTAACAACAAACTCAAAACCAACCTATACAGAAAACACTCTGATCATAATAACATCTTACATTTCACCAGTTTCCACCAGACTTCTCTCAAATCACATCTACCATACTCACAATTACTAAGGATGGGTGAAGTTGATGGAGTACCACTATGATCTCATTCCAATTAATAAAACAGAAACCTCACATACCTGTGGCAAAACAACAAGTACCTTTATCTTTACATACTAAGATGCATATAGTTATCTCACAAAAGCGAAAACGAAAACATAGCAATCAGTGAGAGAGGTAATGATTTTGGGGTCCTCCCTAACCTATGGAGAGAACCAAGCAGATGCCTTGAACACAAAGAGCACATCATACTGAACGCTTCGGTGGTGGTCCCATCCTCCCAGGACCACCCCAAGCACAGTTATGGGCAAAAATACAATCCCAACCAAAGGCCCTGCAAAGCATTATGGGACAAGATTCTAGAGTGCAGTGAATATTATAGTATCCAATATTAAAACATTCCTCAAGCAGCAGCTGCTCTCCCGGCTCAGCTGAGAGCTAATACTATAATATAAATAGCTGGCTCTTATCCATGTTTTTCATCTGCATTCTTAGGGCCTCATTTACAATATTTTGATGCAGGGCAGCGCCACAAGCCTTTCTTCTGCACTGCCCCATGGCAAAAGAAAAGGGATGGAATGCACTGTATCAGATACAGAGCATTACTGTCCTCTTTCACTGCGCTGGTGCTCAATTGTTCTGCCATGCGCCAACACAGGCACCCTTGTGCCATGGTGCAAGGGTGTCTGTTTTCTGGGAATGATTGTTTTTGTGCAGGAAGTAACACATTCCTGCACAAAAACACAATCAGTGGATGTGATTTCCTTCTTCTATGTGTGCTGCTATATGAATCACACATAGAAAGTGGAAACAATGAGGAGAAATAACGTTATTTTTCCTCGTTGCACCTTCCCTATGCCTCCCCGGGGAGGTGAAGGCTTTTGACGCCTTCCCAGGTTTACAGAACATTGTAAATCTGGGAATGTGTCAAATGACATGGGTGTTACGTGGGAACACCCACTGTAACACCCATGGCACGCCACCCCATTGCAGTGTGAGGCAATGCAGCAACTTGTGCTGCGTTGCCTCGCTCCATATCTACAAGGCCATTATAAGCCATACAGGGTAGCTTTATGTGGCCTTGTAGATGTGGCCCTGCAATGTGCACTGCCATTATTAAAAGTGGGGTTCTGGGGGCGCAGGGGCCTTGTAAATGAGGCCTTCAGACATGTAGTCCTAGTTTCACAATGAATTAAACAAGACTGCAAGTCCCAGCAGTTATCATGCATGGATTTGGAAAACATGACAGGGCTGTAAAGCACCCTCCAGGCCATCCAGTAAAAAGCCACATACTACCCACATTGAAGGCCCATAACACTTCAAGCACCATCCAGAGAACCACCGCTCTCCCCTCCTTTTCAATTGATGAAAGGTGCAGCTCTCTGTACACTACCACAGTTGCATAATCCCACAAATGACACAGTGTGTTTAAGAAATCATGGCAAATGAGACTAAACAGCCAGCGAAAAAAGTGTCCCATGGTGCTTTCAGAGTGCAATGCTTCACCCTGCCCGCCCACTCTTTCCATCTCACTGAGGAGCAGATGTACGAACACTTCATGCAACTCCGCAAACCAATGCAACTTAATGCTCTGCGTTGTGTGAAAGCGAGACATCAGAAATATGCTATATTTGTGGCACATTTCTGCTGCTTCCCTGTGCTGGCGCACTTCGTGCAGCCTGGCACCAGTGCAGGCATCCATGCACCATGGTGCAAGGGCACCTGCGTTATGACAAGGATTGTTTTTGTGCAGGAAAAGGCACCTTACTGCACAAAAATAGTCCTTAAAGGCATTTTCAATTTTCTGTGTGTGGTGCTGAATGCATCACACATATAAAACGGAAGTAACAAGGAGACATAAAGATATTTCTTCATGTTATGCCTGGGTCTGGGAGGCTCACCGTATTGACACATTCCCAGGTTTACAGCGCTTTGTAAACCTGGGAATGTGCCAGAGTCCATGGGTGGATGCATGGGACCCCCCACACCACCCCAGAGGACTCCTCCCTGATGCAAAGTAACACAAGGCAGTGAAATGCCCCGCCTTGCACTACCTTTGATTTACCAAACCACGGAGGGCCACACAATGTAAACCCCACTTGAGGGCCTGCGTTGCCGTGCGTCGTCTTGTGTGACCCAAGAGCAACACACGCCCTTAGTATATCTGGCCCTGGTTTTATATTGATTTACCTGTAATAAGCACTTAAGAATGAGCCAGGCACAGTGCAAACAGCACTTCATTTAAAAAATAACCCCAACCCCATATTGACAAGTATAGGATAAAAAATCAATCAGTAAAACCTGTGAGTAATTTTCAATGTTGTGGGACTTGCCAGGGCATAGCCAGGGGTGGTGCAGGAGGAGGGCTCACTCTTTTTAAGGGGGGGCCCAACCCTTCAGAGGGGCCTTCTATTCAGCCCAAGCCCAATGAATATTTGTGAGAAATAGAAGACTCATCACATTCTTGCGGGGGCAGGGGTGGAGTATCATTTTACGTTACACCACTGCCCCCTTCAGATGACTCCACACTACCCCCACCCCCAGGGAAGGCGGGGAAGTTTGAAGGTCCAGGTGCTTCAGATTACACCATTTCCTCTTTACTGATGTTATCTCGAGAAAGAACACATGCTTGTAAAGTGGTTTTTCAATTAGAGCCAGTTCTTACCAGTTTCAGTGGCCAGTTGTGCTTTACAGTGCATCCATGTTCCAAAGGTTCCACCAAGGGAACATCCCCCTGTATCCCCGTCACCCGCTGAGAGCCCAAATGTCACCCTCATTTGTGTCTTGAAAGGTTCACAAGTATACTATTACAAAAAACTAAAATGTTAGGCACACCGAATGATGGTTCCATTATTGTCATTGTGTTGATGAAACTTGTTTTCGCCTTCTTTTTATGGCTGGTTGTGCTTGAACAGATAGAAACATCTCTCCTCCAGATCTGAGTCCAGGGACAGAGTTGGGAAGATGTGGAACACAGAGCAGTTGCACGATAGCAGTCAGACTAGCAGGCATGCGAGCACCCATGCACACAGACCTGTAAGCAACCATGCAACCATAAAACCACTCATTCTGTCATCCATGCATACAGACTAGCAGATCTCCCATGCACACAGACCACCAGACATATGTACACCAATGGACACAGATAGGAGAAAGAGAACCATGTGCAGTACAACATAGCACACAGAAATCACACAAGCAGACACACAAAGCTGGATAAGTGAACAGGCAGAGGAATTGATTTCTAAAGGAGTGGAAGGGCAGACAGATGACACGCCTTCAGGAATCCATCAACACGCATCCCAAGAAACCTGGAGATTCCCATGCATGTATATCAACAGGCACAAAGACACGTATGCACTCAGAACATATAGTTACTTATGGCCACAAACCTAAACAGTTGGAGGAAACCAGACACCCAGGCATTCAAAAACCTATGCACAAAGACAAACAGACAAATAGACACCAGTGCAAACAGTCCTACCTATAGAAAGAGAGGCATTCATTTACATTGGACAAAAGACATTCAGACATCCATGATAACGTAGGCCTGGGAAAACGTTTAATGACAACGCTAAAGTTAGCAAAATTGTGAAATGTCATGTTATGTTATGTGAAGTATGCAATTTCACATAATTCTTTGCCCTGAGTGACCGGTTCATCTAGAAAATGTGTCGCCAAAAGACAGTTTTCACCTGAAGTAATTTTTCTGGCAGTGCTCGCTCTTGTAGAAACAAGCATTGGCATAGCCAATCGGTCTGGCCTTTCACATAGATACAGTACCTCAAGTAATTACTGGATGTGTTTTTCGAGTCAGGAGAAAGAGCAAAAAGTGTGAAACATGACTGCGGCCCTTCAAAACTTTACTACATGTCCCTCTCAAGTCAAAAGAAACTTCCTAACAAGTCTGCCACAAAGCTGCAACAACTCACATTGTTGCCAAATATCTCTCTTTCGTAAAAAATGCAACTGTTTCAAATTCCTTTCTCAAATTTGAAGGGGTATGGCTCAACATAAACATGTATATATGTACCTTTGCTATTCTAATACATTGAGCTTGATTTAAATAGGATATGTAAATATGCTAAAACTGGTGTATGCTGATGAGTCAATGTCACAATTTTAAATAAATGCTGTGATTACTATAGAACACTTGTGAAGACAACCGAGCATATATAGGTACTAGCAGACTCTGATTAAGTTGAGTGCTTTCAGCAATTGTGCTTCGAAACTGTTTTTTGAGTTCCAATATATTTATGTCCCAGTAAAAAGGCCACTGTCTTGTGCTATGGGCTGTGGTAGGAAGAAGAAAAGTGCAAGCCAATATATAATGATATTTGGTCAAGGGTCCTTGTAGGGAATTATGTTACTGGTGAGGCGGGAGAAACCCTACTAAAGAAGCAACCAAAATCTCCCTGATGGTGATACAGAAGCAAACCCCAAATGAACCTGTATTCAGCCATCCGGTAGAATGGCACAAAAGCAGTCAGGCTTCACTTAGAGGCAATGTGTAAACAAAAATCCAGTCCCTAGACCCAGAGTTATGCAATTTCAAAGTTTTCAGTAATAATATTGTCTAGAAGCACGAAGCAAAAACTGTGGTTGTCTAGTTGTACTGGACCAGGACAAAAACACAAAGTTAGGCCAACCATGATGGAGTGCAGGCCGGATACAGGAAACAAGTTAGGCCTGCTGAACAAAGTACTTTAAAGCCTGTTTGCGGAGTGGTGCAAGATCCCGCGTGGAGGACTTGTTGCACAGCAACGTTTCCAAGGATCTGCGTGGCTGCAAAGCAAAGTCTTGTCGTAATCAAGGATGCCATTATCGTGGGACTTGCTAATCGGAGTCTTGCGTTCAAGATGTGCCATCCACTGGAGGTTTCCAAGAAGCTGCAGGGCTGTGATGCGGTGCCCTGTGTTGTTGTCGAGGACACCGTCGATAAGGGGCTTGCGATGCATAGGCCTGTGTCGAGGATGGGTCGTAGAGCAGCAGTTCCAAGGAGACTGCAGGCTTGAATGCAAGGTCTGGCATCGGGAATGAATTGCACAGTGGCAGTTCGGAAGTAGAGCTGAGAGGAGATGCACCACGCTGTGTCAGTTCCGATCACAGGACCACAACTGGGCTGGCAGAGTACTTTTAGGCCCACTTTCAAGGGTCCAGGACTGGGTGGTGCCACTTGGGGAGCAGGAATCACAGCAGACTGAGTCCAGGTGTTGCGTTTGAGGTGGGTGGAGCCTTTTCTGTACCTTAGGATCTGATCAGAAAGCCAACCAACTCGCCCTTGGAGTCACTCTGTTGATCCTGGGATCAATATGCAGTTCCAGTCCATTCACTCAGACAGGACAGCTGGGCAACAGAGAAGCTTTCCTTCTTTCAGAGCAGTATAGCAGTCCATCTGAGATTTCCACAGTTCCAGAGGTGTACTAAAGAGTTGGGTCTGAGGATCCATTATTTATAACTGGTACCTACTTTGAAGTAGGACACATTTCCGGAGGTTTCCACCCACAGAGGTGCTTGGAGTTTCCTGCTTCCTTGACCTGGCCCCAGCTTACCTGGGGTCACAAAAGACTAGTGTCAAACCCTTTGTGAGTGTGGTCAGACAAAGCTTTTGTGATGTGCAAGTGTGGTAGGTAACTTTCTAAAGGTAGCATTTTCAGAATCGTGGCTAAAAACCTGACTTTACCATTAAAGACGGTTTTAAATTACAATTCTTTAGCCACTTAACACCACATTCCTACTTTCTCCCAACTGAAAGTTAGCATTTATTAAATGTAATAAGGAAATCCAGTTTCATCCTATGGGAGAGACAAGCCTTGCAGTAGTGACATATGAACTTAAGGGTTTTTCACTACCAGGACATGTAAAACGTTTTAGATGCATTACACCCTGCTCTTTGGGCTGTATAGGGCCTACCTTAGTGGTGATATATATGTAATAAAAGGGAAGGTTTAGTCCTGGCAAAAGGTTTATTTTGCCAGGTCAAAAGTGGCAGTTTAAACTATGCACACTGGCTGCAATGGTAGACCTTAGATATGTTAAAATATCTGCTTAATTGGGTGGCACGATCAGTGCTGCAGGCCCACTGCTAGCATTTGATTTTCAGGCTCTGGGCACACGTAGCACGACTTTACTAGGGACTTACAAGTACATTGTGCCAATTGGGTCTGAGACAGTTTCACTATGTTTAAAGGAGAGAGCACAAGCACTTTCACACCTGTTAGTAGTGCCAACCAAACCTGAAGTCAGAAAAAACACAAGGATAAAGTGCAAAGGGTTGAAGGAAAACCTCACCACATCAAGTCAGGCCCAACAGACCTTTAGTCTTTCTCTTTCCCAGAGCTGCAGTGCCTCACGGCGATACTGGAGCTCACTCTTGAATCAGATGCAAAAAAGCATATAATTTCTTTCCTATAGCTGCAGAGTTGGGGCCAGATGTACGAAATCACGTGTTTGCGAATTCCTAATTGCAAATGTTAGCATTTCTCTATTAGGAATTTGCAAACTGCGATGTACAACATTGTGTTTGACACTGTTAGCGATTCGCAGTGGGTCACAAATGGACCTGCCTCATCACCATTCATGAGGCAGGTCTCAATTTGCGACCCATTGTGAATGGCTAAAATCACAGGGATTGTGGCCTTCTGGGGTCAGCGGATCACCATGTCTGTGATTGCTTTTTAAATAAAGTAATATTTTTTTTTTTGCAATACAGCCCGTTTTCCTTAAAGGAAACCTGGATGCATTTCAAAAATGAAAATGAAAAACTATCTTTTCATTTTTTAAGAGTAGGCAGTGGTCTGTGAGGCCACTGCCTGCTCTTAATTAATGCTGGCACCCAAATTCACAAAGGGGAGGGGTACCTAGATGCCTCTTTCACGTTTGCGAATGTGTTACCACCACCTTGAAGTTGGTGGTAACTGCAAATGTTTTGTGACAGCTTTCCCAGTCCCAAAACATTCATACATACCAGTGGTATTCAGTATTTCAGTATTAGATAGGGACGTCCTTAATACGCCCCTTCCTAAAACAGAATCGCAAAAGCAAAATGCGATTCAGTAACAAGTTAACGAGTTGCATTTTGCCTTAGGTAAATGTCGAAAGGCATTTTATCAGTGGCAAATAGCCTAATGGGCCATTTTCAACCCGTAAAATGCTTCTTACATCTGGCCCTAGGTTACCAGGCATCGCTCTCAAGTCAAACGCAAAAACACCAATATCCTTTCAAGAAAGTGCAGTTCCACAAGTTGTTACTAGAGGTCCCCTTCGAGTCCCATCCAAAAGCATTGAAAGTCTTTCATCAAACTGCAGGGCCACTGGTCATTCCCAGGTGTCCCTCTGAAGTCAAATACAAAGGCATTGACATGTTTTCGTGATTCTGCAGTCCCGTTTGTTTCTAACAGAGGCCCAGCTCAAGTCAGATGCAACTGTGTCAAATGACCTGCACCAGGCTGATGGGTGTGACTTTAATATATACATTTGCTTACACCCTTTTCCCATTCTAATCATGTGTGCTTGTTTTCCATAGCGTTAATTGTTTGCCACAGCTGATTTATAATGAGTCAAAATTACAGATTTCCATACATTGATTGGTTTTCATTAACATTTGTGCTCTCACCCTACTGTATATTGAACCCTGTAGTCACTGGTAGATACAAGTGTGATTAAATAGGTCGTTTGGGCTGTTTATATTTAGGTGGGTGGTTGTGTCCTGCATGTTGATGTAGGCAGGCAGTGGACTTTTCTATGATAAGCTCAGTGCTGACAGAAGCGTTATTTCAGGTGCGGTTCCACAAGTTGTTACTAGGGGCAGATTTATCAAGCTTTTACCCAATGCAACACAGCAAAACATCTCTCTGTGCTATGCTCCATGAAAGGAAGAGGCAAAAGCAACAGTTGATGGACAGAATGCAGAACAATGTCATACATTCACCCCAGTACAGAGATCTGCCAAGCCAGGTCCTCCCATCAACTGTTGTTTTTGCATTTGTCACCCCGAGTGGGAAGGGTATGTCTAGACGTAGGTCCCGGGCTCACCGTGCCACTGGAATCAAGCTATCCTGTCTGAAGAGGGGTTAAACCCCGAAACCGGACCCAGGATGCTTGTTTCCAGTCCAGGGAGGACCTGGCTTGGCAGTTTGGGCTGGACTGTTCCCATGAGGCACAGGGTCAAGACTGATTTGCCTATGGCCAGGTCTAAACTGGGGTGGCATGGTGAGCAAAAGAATGATGGACTTAACCCAGATCTCTTGACTGGGGGAGAATGTTTTGATTTGTTCTGCATTCCGTCCATCAATTGTGTGTCTTTTGCTTTCTCTCCATGAAAAGCAGAGGGCAGGAATGTGCCATATTAACAAATATTTGGGTGCCGATTACGATCCTGGAAAAAAATTCCCCGTACGACTCGTATCCGGTCTTTTTACCGTACGAATCGTACAAGTGCCGTACAAACTGCCAATCACGATTCGCATGGTAACAAGTCCATACGAATCGCATTGGGAATTATTCTCCACACGTCCTCGGGTCGGAAAATGTGTCCGACACGTCCCCGGACGATTTACCGTACAAATGTGAAAAGTGAAGTCCGACCGCGGAATCACGATCCATCCCGTGCGTCCGATGTTACAACCGTATGGAAAAAACACTGTCCGCACCGAACTCCCATAGCAACCATGGAGACATGTGCCCGCATACGCGCCCAACACCCCCCCAGCCCTCCTATGTACGAGTCAAATCCCCACCCGTGTATGTACACCCGTGTATGTACGAGACGTACCCCCACCTGTGAATGTACGGACCGTACCCCCACCCCAACCGTGTATGTACGACCCGTACCCTCACCCGCGTACGTATGGAGCGTACCCCCACCCCAACCGTGTATGTACGACCCGTACCCCCACCCCAACCGTGCATGTACGAGCCGTACCCTCACCCGCATACGTATGGAGCGTACCCCCACCCCAACCGTATATGTACGACCCGTACCCTCACCCGCGTATGCATGGAGCGTACCCCCACCCCAACCGTGTATGTACGACCCGTACCCTCACCCACGTACATATGGAGCGTACCCCCAAACCCAACAGTGTAAGTACGACCCCTACCCTCACCCGCGTACGTATGGAGCTTACCCCCAACCCCAACAGTGTAAGTATGACCCGTACCCTCACCCGTGTACGTATGGAGCGTACCCCCCACCCCAACAGTGTAAGTACGACCCGTGCCCTCACCCGCGTACGTATGGAGCGTACCCCCAACCCCAACAGTGTAAGTACGACCCCTACCCTCACCCGCGTACGTATGGAGCGTACCCCCACCCCAACAGTGTATGTACGGACCGTACCCTCACCCGTGTACGTATGGAGCATACCCCCACCCCAACAGTGTATGTACGGACCGTACCCCCACCCCAACCGTGTATGTACGACCCGTACCCTCACCCGCGTACGTATGGAGCGTACCGCCCACCCCAACAGTGTAAGTACGACCCTTACCCTCACCCGCGTATGCATGGAGCATACCCCCACCCCAACCGTGTATGTACGGACCGTACCCCCACCCCAACCGTGTATGTACGACCCGTACCCTCACCCGCGTACATATGGAGCGTACCCCCACCCCAACCGTGTATGTACGACCCGTACCCTCACCCACGTATGCATGGAGCGTACCCCCACCCCAACCGTGTATGTACGGACCGTACCCTCACCCGCGTACGTATGGAGCGTACCCCCCACCCCTACAGTGTAAGTACGACCCGTACCCTCATCCGTGTACGTATGGAGCGTACCCCCACCCGAACAGTGTAAGTACGACCCGTACCCTCACCCGCGTACGTATGGAGCGTACCCCCACCCCAACAGTGTATGTACGGACCGTACCCTCACCCCAACCGTGTATGTATGACCCGTACCCTCACCCGCGTATGTATGGAGCGTACCCCCACCCCAACAGTGTAAGTACGACCCCTACCCACACCCGCGTACAATGGAGTGTACCCCCCACCCCAACAGTGTATGTACGACCCGTACCCCCACCCCAACCGTGTATGTACAACGCGTACCCCCACCCGCATAGGCATGGAGCGTACCCCCACCCCAACATTCTAAGTACGGAGCGCACCCCAGGCTCCAACACAAGCACCTTCACACAACATCGCGTATGTACGAGTTGTACCAAGCCAGACACAAGGACAGCACTGTACAACAAAATTCCCCAAGTACACACCGTACACACGCTAAAAACGCACGTACACAACCAGGACAAAGCAAAACAACACAAGAATACACCATTCGAATGGCACAAAGCCACAAAATATGTCCTACAAGCACAAAAACAACACATTCACTGACCTGCAACTGCCAAAATCCCAAACAGAGGCCCAAAACACAACCACTCCTTATAACACACCCACCCAAACTTCAAACACAGCCACACCCACCAATGGACCAATAAAAGGGCCCACACACACAAACCATGAGCCTTTGCAACAGACTCACTGCTGCCAGACCCCACAGACAACCTACAGCACCATACTAGAACCTTTACTACACCTTACACTTGCACACCTTCACACACCCACCTTCACAAACACCCCCTCATCACATTCAGACACACACCTGCACAACCACACCCACACACCCACAACCATCCACACACCCCCCCCACCATCCACACCCACACCCCTCACCATGCCCACTAACAAGAATCCAAAGTTCACTAGCCAAGAGTTGGAGGTCCTTGTCGATGAAATCCTCAGAGTCGAGCCACACCTCTTTGGAACATTGGTCAGACAGACCAGCATTTCCGAAAAAACAGCCATGTGGCAGACGATCGTCGATGCTGTGAATGCTGTTGCGGACACCAGAAGGACCAGGCATGAATGCCAAGCCAGGTGGTACGATCTGAGGAGGAGGGTCCGAGCCAAAATGACCGACGAACACAACCAGGCCAACGTCACTGGAGGAGGGCCGCCCCGCAGACGCGTAGAATACCATCCCTGGGAGGAGAGGGTGATGGCCATACTGCCGGTGGTGGCAGTGGACGGATTAGAAGGACTCCGAGACCCGGGTGAGTACACAAACAACTCACCTCACATGGGGGGAACGTCATCTACAACCAAACTCACAAACAGGCACGCAACCACCCCAAGCCATCGCATGACTCAACCACACTCCATGAACACGCACATGCCACTGGCGCCACCATGCCCCATGCACCCAGCTGGACAATGCCAAGTCACAGGCCACAGAAAACACCAACACAAGACACGGTAAGCTGGATGGCGGGAGTGTGGGCCCCAAAAATCACATAGTGCAACTCAGAAGCAGACAACAATGCCCCCTGCCCATATGGCCTAGGTCACAGCCAGACAAACAGTGTGTCCCCACACAGGAAAGACTTGCCAGCAAATGGCGGACGCCTTGCATGAACACATGGGGGTGACGGCACGTTCTTGCACATGACAGCAGCTGATGAACAGCCAACACTGTGAAAGAGTGGCAGCACACACCACCACAGCAGCAGTGCAGACACAGACACTACACCCAATGGGTGCCTGGAGATCAGAAACAAACTCACATCAACAATCCAAGGGCCATTCAAAGATCTGCTAACAGTGTGTGCCCAGGAAGCTGGGCTGAGGTGACAGAGGGTGACACACAGAGGGAGGGAGAGGGGGACAGAGAGGGAGGGAGACACAGGGAGACAGACAGAGGGAGGAGGCTGACACACAGAGGGAGGGAGAGGGGGACAGAGAGGGAGCGAGAAAGGGACACACAGGGAGAGCAAATCAGCCTTGTGGGGTGTGGGAATGTATGCTTGTCAGCAGGTGGACTGCGTGCATGTAGACAAGGGTGGCCAGTGCCAGAACCCCCCCTCTTCTCCATGGCAAAACACAGGGCCATGTCACAACCTGTGCACGAGCACAACGACAGCTACCTGCATTATATAAGTGTGTGGAACCACTCCATGTGCCCACGTACAGTGCAACACGTAAGGCGCCAATGCATGGCTCGCCACACCTGCCCACTCCACTGCTGACTGCAGACATAATTGACGCAGCAAGTAAGACTGTGCCACACATAGGTAAAGATAGAAAACCAAAAGAAAACGCCAATGCTGCGTGTAAATTACATAAACTTTACAAGTGACCTGAGTGAAACAGAGACACTAACAACCAATTGTTCCGTTGGATTTAATCCTGTGTGTATTTTCAGTTCACAATTGGAAACATTTTCAAGTGACAATACATATTCATTACAAAAACATAAAAACACTTAACTCAGCAATATAAACATTTGCAAAATTGGACACCACTATACTCATTGATACACTCACCCATGAGAACAACATTCATACTACTCATACATCCTCACTCAACAACATACAATGTGAGACAATGATACTCAATAAATAAATCTTTACACAAAGGCCATCAATAAACACGACTGTGCATAGTAATGAAGCTCAATACTATATTTTCCGCAAGATTGGCCGTAGAAGAAAAAAGGTCTACGCGTTTCGAATCCCTTTGTAGACAGGGATTCTCATCAGGACCAACACTTGACTGCAAACAAAGCAGAGAAAACAAAGTTTACTAAACTGACCCACTTTGTAGGCGAAAAGGCCGCTGTGTGAAAAGAGTTCTTACCTTAATCTAAGGAAGGGGGAACTCTACCCAAGTCCTAAAAAGAGGAAAAACCGACACATTGTTACCTCTTCCAGTTATAACAAGGCCACCACTTTACAACCGCTTTAAGTTAACACACAAAAACGACACAGAAACGCCACAAACATAAAGCCTAGTTTTTCTTACTAGTGAGGATTTAGAGTGTGTAGAAGGGTGTCGAATCAACTAAAGGCACTTCTTTCCGATGTAAGAAGGATCCCAAGTATCACGGGTGTTTACAGGTGCTCCGGACGGACTAGAAAATGAATACACAAAGGAGCAGCCTGTAAAAAAATACTTTGGAAATGCAAAGTTTTACTGAAGCTTTTACGAGAGTGTGGGGGCGCTTACCTCCAAATGCGAGAGTGGGAGGATTTAATCAGCTACCCGGTCGTCTGCTCTCCAGGGCAAAGACTAGCGCGGCATGAGTTCAGCCGGCCGTTTTGGAAAGTGTTCTGCAAGTCACGAATCTGGGGAAGAACACATGCTGCGTCAGGTATTGAACGCCTGCGAAATCCAGCTATGTAAGTAGAGTTTACTAAAAAAGCGGGAGCTATTTCCTCAGGAACCGGCAATGTCCATGTATCTTTTCTTCCGTTGTTAGTCACCCAATAGGTACGAGCTATCCAATTGGAGCAACTTTTAAACATGCGCGGGGTAACGCGACTGAGGGGCTTCTGGGATTTGTAGTTCAGCTGAAGTGTTTAAAAAATCTGTTATTTGACGATGATACCCAGATGGAAGAAACAACAAAGCAAGAACATTTGTGAAACGTTTGGAGCCGATTAAATAATTCAGACCATAGTGTCCAAGAAAGGAGCGTTAGTGTTGGTAGACTCCAATGTGCGTGAAAGTTGAAGTTTGCTCCCGGGGGATTTCACCAGTAGTGTAAATAAAGACAAGGTTTGCTCGATCACTGTGTGAATGACAATCATAGATTGTATATCTCAGAAAGTTCATTCAGTCCATCAACTGAAGTATTGAATTTGATAATGAGCATTGCTTCTCTCTGGAGTAGTTTGGTGTCCAGATCGCCGCCTCTCTGGTCTTGTTCCACTCTGGATATCACTGACCATTTGAGATCAGTTTCTGTATGTTTTTTCAACATCCAATGATTCACCAAAGGGGCATTTGGGACATTTTTACGAATCCGGGATTTATGTTGCTGGATTCTATATCTTATCTCCTGGTTAGTCTTGCCAATGTAGAGTTTGTTGCACGGGCAACAAATGCCATAAACTACAAATTTAGATTTGCAATTCGAAAAGCTCTCATGTTTCCAATATATCCCATTGTGGGCAAATAAATTTCCTTCAATGGTAGAGTCACAGCATACACATGTACCACATCTGTGGTGGCCTTGTATGGGCGGTAAGCACAACATATTCCTTACGTCAACACTTTTTCGTCTTGGGTAGTGCTGCTCGCACTATCTGGTTTGCGATGTTTTTATCTTTCCTGAACGCAAACAAAGGAATCTCATTTAATGTTTTGTCCAAGTTCTTTATCAGGTGCCAGTTTTGATTGATAATTTTCTTAAACCAATTGGATGTTGGGCTGAATGTGGAGACACAAACAATTCTCTCCGTTTGTGATTTTTCTCGTCTTTCCAATAGCGTTTCTCGTGGTGTCCACCATGCTCTTTTTATGGCTCTTTTCAGAAGTTTCTTCGGGTATCCTCTGGCCAGTAGGTTGGCCTTAAGCTTCTCTGCATGAAGAAAGTATTCATCTCTAAATGAGCAATTTCTGCGAATACGCAGGAATTGCCCATAGGGCAAATTCTCTCTTAGGCTGCGTGGGTGGTTGCTAGAGTAGTGCAGCGTTCGGTTTCGGTCAGTCTCTTTCTTGTATAATGTCGTCATAAGACGTCCATTTGTAGGGTATACCTCAACGTCCAGGAAAGGCATTTTGGCTTTAGAACAATTCATACTGAATTTTATATCAGGTGTCCTGTTGTTGAGCCAATTGACGAAGGATTGTAGCTTTTGCTCATCGCCCGACCAAACCATAAAAACGTCGTCGATGTATCGGACCCAGCTGCTGATACAGTCAGAAAATGGATTGTTATTATGGACAAATTTGTCCTCATATTTGGACATATAGAGGACCACTAGCTCAGGGGCAAAGGGACAGCCCATAGCCACGCCTTTAATTTGATAATAGAAGTCCTCTTTGAAGCAAAAATAGTTGTTTTTTAAGGCAAACGTGGCTAGCTCCATAATAAATTCAGTCGGGATTTTTTCAGGTTTGGGTCTGCTCTCTAAGAATGTTTTGATCACCGCCAGGCCTTCATCTTGCGGAATCTCCGTGTACAGTGATGTTACGTCTAGCGTCACTAAGAACTGTGTGTCTTCTTCAAAGTGCATTGTCTCTAGTTTGGTTAAAAAATCGGTGGTATCCTTCAGATAAGATTTTACTTCTGACATAAATGGCTTTAAGAAAAAGTCCACAAATTTTGAAATGGGTTCTGTTAGTGACTCGCATCCGGAGACTATTGGTCTCCCCGGTGGATGATGTTGATCTTTGTGTACTTTAGGAAGTACATAGAAGACCGGGGTGCGGGGATGGGTGTTTTTTAGGTACTCAAATTCTTTTTTACCCAAGAATCCCTGGTCAAACCCTTGTTGCAGCATGTGAAAGAGTTTGTTCTGTAATTCACATGTAGGATCTTTTGTTATCCTCTTATAGCAGAATTGGTTCGAGAGTTGCCTATTCACTTCGGTAGTGTACCGTTCGGTTGCCCATACAACGATAGATCCACCCTTGTCAGCTTGTTTAATTATTATTGAAGGGTCGTTTTTTAGAGCAAGTAGAGCTTCTTTTTGAGCCTTAGTAATATTCGGTTTGACATATTTCTTTTTTTGTTTTTCAACTTCAGCTATTGCTGAAAGGATCACTTTTTCAAAAGTTATAACCTCTTTGGGGACCTTAGACGCTGGGGGGCAGAACCTTGATTTTTTCTTTAATCCAGTTGTTTCTGTACTGTCTTCTATGGGGTTTTCCAGAAAAAAGGTTTTGAGCCGAATTTTGCGGCAGAATTCGATGAACTCTGTCTTAAGTTGTACAAAATTGGTACCTTTTGTTGGTACGAAGGATAGTCCCATTTCCAGAATGCTAAGCTCTGCGTCTGTTAAGACTTTCTCTGATAGATTAAAGATTGGTGAAACATTTAGTTCTTGTAATTTTGACGTCTTGTTGACATCTCCCATGGTTGATTTGTATATCTGGATCTCCCTCGAGGTTTCCGTTGGCCTCTCCCTAAAAAAGGCGGTTGCTGTTGATAATTTTGTTGTAAATTGCCTCTTCTGTTGAAATCTAGACGGTTATTAGAATTGTCTATGTCACTGCCACTTAATGATGATGTCGTGTCTGAAAAAGTAATAAAGTTATTTCTCGATCTGCCCTGATATTCAGGCAGAAATTTACGTGACTCTGGTCGTGAATAGAAATCAATCTGTAAGTATGGGTAAACTTTATCCAATGAGAAATTCCTTTTGTCCTTTTCGAATTTGTTACTCTTCTGGTTTACCGAATAATCCTTGAACTCTAGGATTTCTTTTTCAACTTTTTCTAAAAGGGATTTTGCATCCGAAATGAGTTGATTTGTTTTGATTTCGCTTTCCAAAGTTGCGATTTCCTCTAGTTGTTGTTTAGACAATCTTTGAGCCGTTTCTACTGTGAGAACCATGAGGTCCCTACTACATTTCGTCTCAATCAAGCTATATTCTTTTTTGTATGTTGGATCATCTGTAAATATAACCGGAACGTTGTGAATCTGCAGACCTCCTGGGATAGTTCCAGCTCTCAAGTGCTCTATTAGGAAGTGACCATGTAAATCAGTCCTTATTTGTTTTTTCTTGAGCCTTATGAGTCTGTCAGATTCATTGTTGAGTTTAGCTGTGGAACTTAGTGCAGCCGACGCAAACAATGGTGGATCGCTCAGTAATTTCAATATATGTTCTTCACTGTATGCAAGGGTGTCATGATCTGTCATACTTTAGACGTACTTTAGACAAACAGGACAAAAAATACAAATACCCAACTCACATAAAAGAAAATGTGACTCCTTAGTGTATCCGAGGATGACCTACACATACGGTCCCCACTAGCTAGTGGATATACCTCAAGGAGGACAACTTACCCTCACAACACACAAACAAAACCTCGCGGGTATGCACCCGCTAGACTACCTAGAAAACCAATAAGGGGTTCTGGCTCATATGGCAGCAAGGCCAAACCAATTATGATAGAAAACCAAAAGTAAACGCCAATGCTGTGTGTAAATTACCTAAACTTTACAAGTGACCTGAGTGAAACAGAGACACTAACAACCAATTGTTCCGTTGGATTTAATCCTGTGTGTATTTTCAGTTCACAATTGGAAACATTTTCAAGTGACAATACATATTCATTACAAAAACATAAAAACACTTAACTCAGCAATATAAACATTTGCAAAATTGGACACCACTATACTCATTGATACACTCACCCATGAGAACAACATTCATACTACTCATACATCCTCACTCAACAACATACAATGTGAGACAATGATACTCAATAAATAAATCTTTACACAAAGGCCATCAATAAACACGACTGTGCATAGTAATGAAGCTCAATACTATATTTTCCGCAAGATTGGCCGTAGAAGAAAAAAAAGGTCTACGCGTTTCGAATCCCTTTGTAGACAGGGATTCTCATCAGGACCAACACTTGACTGCAAACAAAGCAGAGAAAACAACGTTTACTAAACTGACCCACTTTGTAGGCGAAAAGGCCGCTGTGTGAAAAGAGTTCTTACCTTAATCTAAGGAAGGGGGAACTCTACCCAAGTCCTAAAAAGAGGAAAAACCGACACATTGTTACCTCTTCCAGTTATAACAAGGCCACCACTTTACAACCGCTTTAAGTTAACACACAAAAACGACACAGAAACGCCACAAACATAAAGCCTAGTTTTTCTTACTAGTGAGGCTTTAGAGTGTGTAGAAGGGTGTCGAATCAACTAAAGGCACTTCTTTCCGATGTAAGAAGGATCCCAAGTATCACGGGTGTTTACAGGTGCTCCGGACGGACTAGAAAATGAATACACAAAGGAGCAGCCTGTAAAAAACTACTTTGGAAATGCAAAGTTTTACTGAAGCTTTTACGAGAGTGTGGGGGCGCTTACCTCCAAATGCGAGAGTGGGAGGATTTAATCAGCTACCCGGTCGTCTGCTCTCCAGGGCAAAGACTAGCGCGGCATGAGTTCAGCCGGCCGTTTTGGAAAGTGTTCCGCATAGGTAAAGTCGCAAAAGCTGTGGCCAAGGGACATACCCATGCACAAGTGCACTGTGAGTGGAATGAAGGACATCTCCAAATTCCCAGAGGAAATGTGCCAACTTAGAAACCAATGAAACATGGATGTTGCATGGAACAAAATTAACATTGTCTCTCTCACACACAGGTCAACGTCGTGGATCACCCCCAACACTGGGGGGGAAGACTCACAGGACCCGGCTCTGCGGGAGGCCGATCCCACCGGCAGCGATGACCCTCACCACTCTGTGGACGACCCCGAATAACCTGGACCCTCTGGTGTCCAACCACCTGCAGCACCTGTGTCAGGTACAACTGGGCCAACCACCACCCCCACTCCTGCCACATCCCAGGAGACACCCAGGATCCCTGCCCCACCACCACAATGCAGCCAGGCTGGCCAGGAGGGACACGGTGTACCGGGCACCCAGGAGGAGGCAGGCGACAACGCCAATGCCACCCCTCTGGGGTCCCAGAGACCCGATGTGCCCACAAGGGCAGGCCAGGTGCAAGTGGGCAGGGGTGGTGGGAGTGGAGGACGGCGGAGGCGCGAGCCTGACCTGTTTGCTGGGGAACCGGTATATTCCCATGTCCGAAACATCCTGGACACATACCGGCAGGACACCATGGGCATGGGCCAGGTTGTGGCCACCCTCAACGAGATGAAGGGGACCCTCGAGGAGATCAAGACCCAGCAGGCCCAGCAACTTGCGGAGCAACATGCCTGTCTACTGCGACACCAACGGCGGATGGAGGACAGACAGGCTGAGCTCGTGACGGTGTTCAGGGGAATTCACAGTACACTCCGTCGGATAGCCGACAACATGGGCAACCCTCCCTGTGCCATCAGGCGTAGAACATCACCACCCACAGGGAGGGATCAGGAGGAGGAGGAGGAGACATCCGACGGAGCATCCCAAACATCGTCACGGCCTGCTTCTGAGGGTCCCCGCAGGAGGGCGGGTCGTCCACGGAAAAGACCGTGAGGGTCGGCGCAACAGCACCATCTCCCAGGACACCTGGCCTGGCACCTGGCCTACTGGACCAACAGCAGCACAGCAGCAAAAGACATTCTCTGCCACATGGACTTGCTGGTCACTGTCTGACCAATGTTGACAAAGACTGTGGCATGGACTCTGAGGATTTCAAATGGCAAGGACACCAACTCCCCTAGTGAACTTTGGATTCCACACACCCGGAAAGCCCCTCATGTCATACCCACCCCCCCCGTACCCCAACCAAAATAAATAGTTACACCATAAAGAGAAGATGCCTACATTTTGCATTATTACCTTACATGTGTCTTGTAAAGTCTAACCATGCCTGAGTTCTCATTTGACATCAACCATCCACACCCTGGGGCCTGAGTCTGGCACAGGACACACATGGGTCACATTGTATTAGGCAAGACAGACATGGAGCACCATACACACCCGTGATGGGCCCAACCAGCTGAGGGGGTGGCCGCACAACCGTGCCGACAGACATTTTGAGTACAGCGACAGCCATGCGCAGAGGTCAGGGATCATGTGGAGTGTCCTGTGGGGCACCCAGGTATGTGTGGACAGGTGGCAGAACCATGTCCTGCAAGCTTGAGTCAGGTGGATGCAGAGAATGGTGGCCTGGCCAACGTTGGATGCATGGGGATGGCACATGTCACAATACCCACACAGTCATGGACATCATGCACAATACACAGTCTAATCCCACACAAACAGCTTGCATCTTGCTACTCGACACATAGACACATAGCCACTATCACGGAAAAGCATGCCAGACATGCCGGATGCACCGTGGCAACACACCAGCATTGACTGAGAAGAGGCACCTTGGAGGCATAGGGACACCTTTATTAGTCATGTATTCGGGATTGCAGAGGCAACTCAGAGTACACATGAACGGGTCATGTGGAGTAACATGTGGGTCCAACACTGGAACCCCCCTTCTGCACCACAAATGCGTGATAGCCATGGAACTGGCACACAAGTGTCGGCTAACAGATAATCACCCCCTGCTGCTCACGGAGAGACTGCCATACACCATTGATCCGCTGATGTGGAAGTCCCACACCATGTCAAGCCAATGCAAACCGTATGTGTCCGAGGGCAGTGTAACACACATTGATGCCATCATCACACTCCACAATCCCATCACTGATGACTGTCAACAAGTCTGACCATCTATTCAGGTGTACACAGCTGCATGTCATGTGTCCCATGGTGATGCGACATGTCTGCAGAGGAACCAAACATCGACAGGGGCAGTGTGCATACATCGTAAACAACTGCCACACCCAATACACCCCTGATGCATCCCTTACCCTAAGGAGACTTCCAAACGTGTCTGTGCGTGTAACGCTGAGTCAGCACACGATGACGTGTCCATGAGGAATAGTAGTGCCACAACAATGCAACCAGCAGACGGCATGCGCAAGTACCTGGGGATGAGAGACACACAAGAAGTCAGCCACAAAAAGCACAGCCACTTGCATGTGCATATACTCGACACATGTAAGGATGACAACATGCTAGGTCACAATTCTGACTGGGGAAATACACTCATCAATGGCACCATCACTCCAGTGACACATCCACACACACCTCTGACTCACGTGCCATACATGCAGATGGACACACACATCGCAACACATGCCACACGGGGACCAATGCGTGCACACACAGACACTGGTACTCACCACTAAGCAAAGAAGTCGCGTATGAGCCGAGTCCGGATGTCCTCTTGCGGAACCACATCCTCCACATCACTAGCCCCATTGCCAAGACCTTGGTCCTCCACGGGTGGATGGTCCTGATCATCTTGATCCAGGATGAGTGGCACAGCTTTCTCAGCTGCCATGTTGTGCAGCATGCAGCAGACCATGAAGATTTTGCAGACCTTCGCCGGGGCATATGGGAGGGCGCCGCCGGTCTTGTGGAGGCATCTGAATCGGCTCTTCAGGAGGCCAAATGTCCTCTCTATCACTCGCCTTGTCCGGCCATGGGCGGTGTTGTAGCGGAGCTGGGCCGGCGTGATGGGGTTGCGGAGAGGTGTGATCAGCCATGGCATGTTGGGATAGCCAGCGTCCCCTACATGGAAAGCACATGGACATAAGTAGGACAGGAGAAGCGGTCGTGCTGGAAGTCTACGCAAAATACAGGACAGACAGAGTGTACCCACCAACAACACATGCTCGTTCGTTGCGCAGCTGCGTCATCATTTCAGGCACCCTGCTACGCCTCATGATGTAGGCATCGTGTGCTGATCCTGGAAAACGAGCACAGACATGTGAAATCACCATGTTGGACAGACACACCACAAGGGCATTGATGGAGTGGTAGTGCTTGCGATTCCTGTACGCTACCTCCTGTGCCTGTGGTGGTACCAAAGCCACATGTGTCCCATCTATGGACCCAATGACATGGGGCATCCCTCCCAGGGCATAGAATCCACGCTTGACACCAGTCAACATTTCAGGGGTTGGGAAATGGATGAACTCATCCAGGTGAAGCAACATAGCCTCTAAGAAATCATGCAGCACACGGCAGAACATGCTCTGGGACATGCCACCAACATGAGCTATAGTATTTTGAAAGGTACCCGTGGCAAGAAAATGTAGGGCTGCCATTACCTTCAGCTTGGGTGTCAGTGCCGTAGGATACCTGTGCAGCGGTTGCAGGTGTGGTGCCAGCCTCGCCGTTAACTCCACAATCAACGGTTGGGGGAAGCGGTAGCACCGGATACAGTCATTCTCCTGCATGTCAGCCAAGTCCGGAATTGGTCGGGGAAGAGGCGGCGCTCTGTAGTAATTTGGAAGTGACAAGGAAGAGTGAGTGCACTACAACAACAATTTTTTGGTGCTGAGCACATGTTAATCTGTCAATACACATATGCGACATACGGAGTCAGGTATGTGCCACATGCCCTGGACACGTATGGCTGCCAGGTGACACTCCTACCAAGACCCAGTTACACACGGAGATTGTGAACCTCCACATGCCATGGCATGGGATTAGCTGTGTCCCAGTGTAAGTGAACAGCCAGACGCAACACAGGAGTGACATACATCCACACATCAGCAGAAGTAGGATGTCGATTGCAGAGACTGGTAGCGGAACACTAGAGCCACAGGTCACATGACATTACACTAGGACAGCCCACACACCTTGCCATGATGGTGTACATGTAATGACTCACCACACATTCATAGAGAGGATGCAGACATGTCCTTGTTACGCTACTCCGTGTCCCATGCATACATACGCACCTCACAGCCGATACCACATGTGGCCTGGTGTGCGGAACAGTGTGCCATGTCCATCTACACACAGACACATGTTGGTTGCTGCAACAGCTGATGCTTTTGAGGGAGCTCCAACATCAAGCTAATGAGAACCCCCCACACATACATGTCATAGTCACATCGTGCACCGTGGGTAGTGACATGTGTGGTGTGGTAACCCCTGTAGCGGGCATCAGGGGACACTTGCGTGTGTTGTTGACTGTGCCATGCCAGTGACGCTCATCCCAAGTGTGCAGTACGACATGCACACATGTCAATGGAGTTGAGGGCATGCCTGGCACACATAGCACCGTCACACATAACATCTGTACACATCTCATCATACATCTGGTGCCTTCTCGACTCAGGAGTAATGTGCCACATCACAGCCTTTCACACCTGTGCCCCACACATGTAGTACTGCCCAGACAATGCCTTGATGTCCATCCATGGACAAGTATGTCAGCCCTATTCCTTCCTGTGTGCTGCCTGTCACCACTGTGATGTGTGAAAGGCACCGTACTTTCGCTCAGAGGGCCTGTGTACGTTCCCTATCACTATGGGAGTGCTGCCGTATGTGTACCCATAGTGAAAGTGAGCGTGCGCACGCGTGTACGGTCCGTACCACTATGAGTACGCATACGCGAGAACACCCATAGTGATAGTGAGCGTACAGGCGTGTGTACGGTCCGTACCACTATGAGTACGCATACGCGAGAACACCCATGTTGATAGTGAGCGTACAGGCGTGTGTACGGTCCGTACCACTATGAGTACGCATACGCGAGAACACCCATAGTGATAGTGAGCGTACAGGCGTGTGTACGGTCCGTACCACTATGAGTACGCATACGCGAGAACACCCATAGTGATAGTGAGCGTACAGGCGTGTGTACGGTCCGTACCACTATGAGTACGCATACGCGAGAACACCCATGGTGATAGTGAGCGTACAGGCGTGTGTACGGTCCGTACCACTATGAGTACGCATACGCGAGAACACCCATAGTGATACGGACCGTACACGCGTGCGTACGCTCACTATCACTATGGGTGTTCTCGCGTATGCGTACTCATAGTGGTACGAACCGTACACACGCCTGTACGCTCAATATCACTATGGGTGTTCTCGCGTATGTGTACTCATAGTGGTACGGACCGTACACACGCCTGTACGCTCACTATCACTATGGGTGTTCTCGCGTATGCGTACTCATAGTGGTACGGACCGCACACGCGTGCGTACGCTCACTTTCACTATGGGTACGCATACGCAAGCACACCCATAGTGATACGGACCGTACACACGCCTGTACGGGTCGTTGCTATGCATTTGTGGTGCCCTAGGGCCCCGGGACGCACCGTACCTATGTGTGAAACTTCAAATTACATAGGGGACACATGAGGGACAAGTAGAAAGGCCTACATGCATGCTGGTTGTCATGGAGACCAAGTTTAAAGTTTGAATTTTTTTAAGCAGGTGCACAGCAGTAGTCAGTTTGAATGAATCTACTTTGTTGCAATGTGGTTCTGGAGTTGATATCATGCTCAAGAAAAAACACAATGAGAACCCACTGACTGTGCTAGGTTTGAAGGGATTGGAGGAAACATAGGATGCAAATGTGAGTGACCAATCACTCTGTACTCCTGTGCATGAAACAGGCCAGCAAGGCAGATATAAGGCAGCCAGGTCCCATGAGGGAGCACTTGCCTGCACATCTTTGTATTCGACGACCCAGCTGCTGCTACTGATTCCCTGGAACCATGTCAAGGTCTGTGGAGAGGTCACAGCCTTTCACCCTGGAGGAGAACCTGTCTTTGCTGGATGTGATCCTCCCACAGTACCCCCTGCTGTATGAGCGACCAGGGTATCAGGTGAGTGCAGAGTCTACTAGCACAGACTGTGTCCCTTGTTTGTGACTGTGACTTCTGGCATTGTGTCCAGGTGTGGCACACATGCTACGTACTGTAGGGTGGGTCCCAGGGGGGGAATGCCTGATGTCTCCCAGCCAGTGCATGCTGTGGTGCATGTCTGCCGTCCTCACTTGCATTGTGTTTACTGTGACAATCACTGCATGGTGCATGCCACATTCTGCCTGTCTCGTCCTCCTGGGAATATAGCCTCTACAGTCCTCATTTTATTATGTGGTCAGCCCAGTGTGACAGGTGACTGTACCCACAGATGTGTGTTAGTTCTGTTTACCTGTGCTGAGAGTGTCCACATGATGTGTTCGTACCCTGGACATCGGTGTGTGTGTAAGTCCCCTGTCATGCGGGTGGGTGCATATGTGGAGTGTGGCACCCGGGCTGCATGAGGGATGGATATACCCTGCCCATGTGATGTGAGCAGGGAGCAGTGCTGTGTGTCTGATGTGCAGGGCCAGCCCCACAACTGTGAGCCCCCCGTCTAGTGGCACATGTGCAGAGTGAGGATTGTCGCTGCATTTGGCAATGGCAGGTGAATGTCCTGTGCCTGTGTGTGTCTGTGTACTCTGCTGAGGTAGCGTCAGTGGCCTGTGGCATGTGACTGCTTAGAGGTGCTGCACATTATCCTGGTGTAGCTTGTAATGCACAGTGTGAGCCTGGATCAATGAATGTGTTGTTGCCCTCATTCCACCTGTGTACTTTCAATGGCACGTACTGCTTTTGCCCTTCCCCAGAGGATCATGTCCCTATGACAAAGGTGCAATGCGTTGGATGCATACTATGCCTTGTTGTAAACAGCAAATTTGTTCTAATATGTCTCTCTGTGACATGTGCCTGGTGTATTGATGTAGTGTCACTTGTTCATCCTCACAGGTAGGCGCCTCTGCCAAGAAGCAGATATGGATGACCGCCGTCAGTGCCGTGAGGAGTGCGGATGGTCGCAAGCGGCGCCTGGCCCAGGTGAGGAAACGCTGGCAGGATATCTGGTGCTGGACGCGGAGGATCGCACGGGTCCTGCTGGGGGACTCACCTGAGTCCCATAAGAACCGCGGGCGCCGCCGTCTGACCCACATCCACAAGCGTGTGCTGGCGGTGATATTTCCAGACTTGGACAGGCGCTTACAGGAGAAGCAGCAGCAGGAAGGGGGCAGGTACATGTGTGTTTGTTGTGTGTCACCAGCATTTGTAAGTGCACAGTTGCATGGATACACTGCCAGGGTTTAAAGGTGCTGTGCAGATCCTGTTACCCACAGTATAGCGGTGCTCTCCTGCCTCCCTTCCCCTCCTTGCAATGTGTTCCCTGGTCTGTGTGTAGTCACTCCTTCACAAGGTAATGTAGGCTGGCGCTTTCTCCACGTGAACTATGCCTGTAGCATCATGTGTGGGGGTGGTGTCTAACAGGTTTTGGGACCTTGCCTGTGCCCTGTCCAGTTCAGTACTTGTGGGGTCCATGTCAATTGGCACTGATGCTGAGTCCAGACATAGGAGTATGTCCAAGAAGTGTAATGCCTTACAGCAAGCATGTCCTATGTTGTGGCCTGTGACATGATGTGCATGAGTGTGCGATACGCATAGTGCAGGGATGGTGGCGTGTGTTGCAGTCATTCCCATTCAGGACCATGGAGTTGTGTGGCCCCTACTGTCCCCTGGGGCATATTTTCCTAGGTGTCATGTGTGTCATCACAAAACGTGGACACTCTCAGTGTCTACAGCATAGGTTGTGCTCTGTGCCATTGTCCCCTGGCACCATGTATATTGACGTAAAATGTAGTACAAGTGTCCACTGTACAGCCTGACCTGATTTTCCTTGTTCATACTCACGGTGGCCAGTGCCTGTGTGTCTTGTTACAATCATCTGATGATGGCCATTTGTACATGATTATTTGGACAGGCGCACCTTGGGTATTTAGCGTCCAATCTTGCATTTATGCAGCCCCTGTGTATTTCACCCCGACTAAGAGATGTAAGTGCCACCTGTGTCTCAACAATTTGTCTCATGTAGGGGGTGGTTGGTGCGGGCCAAGCCTACATGTCAAAACCAGAATTCTCCTTGCTAGGTCTGGCGCGTGTGTGGTGTTTGTCTGGACATACACTCAAGGTGCTGTGAGCCAGTCATGGTGGGCATGTTTTCAGTATTACCTATGCAGCATG
The DNA here is from genome assembly GCF_964204655.1 of Triturus cristatus. Lineage (NCBI taxonomy): Eukaryota > Metazoa > Chordata > Amphibia > Caudata > Salamandridae > Triturus > Triturus cristatus. The sequence goes on from NC_140586.1 coordinate 909,722,073, forward strand.
TGCCTCAAGTTCATGGATATGGTCCCTGCTCATCCCTATTTTCGGCAACACTGTGTGGTGCAGATGGAGTGCTGGATTGTCCCCAGGGCCTGGCTCCTATGTCAAACTCCATTTCATGTCATTTGCTATTGTGTCATGCTCTCCATGGATTTTCAGTGGCATGGTGGGTCAACCAACTGTGTGTTGCATGCCCTACATCTGTACCTTGTTTTGTAGATGTTACTGATCTTTCTTTTCAGGCTATGCACTGTAACCTATGTAGATTGGACTCATGTGACATATGTATACAGGTGTGTGATTAATTGCTGTCTCTTCACCTTGCCCACAGCATCGTTGGGGGACACGGAGGGAGACATGAGCACAGGCGGAGCGGAGGGACTGAGCACCAGTGCCAGCGTTGACATCGTGGCTGGCACATTGAGTGGAACTGAGGCGTAGGAGAGTGAGGCCGAGGACCTGTCCACTGGCACAACAGAATATGAAGCTGACGGGTCCGAGGATGATCTCTCCGAGTGGGCGGAGGCTGCACCAGCAGCTGACAGCGGCACAACATCTCACCCGCCCCCTCCATTGCCATCAGCCGCCTCCCACTTGCTCGTGTCCCTTCCCAGTGTGCCCGGTCACCACATGTCTCCTTCCTGCCAGGCACCGCACACCCTGCCCCTGTCTCCACTGCTGCCGCCAATGCCGAGTCTGTGGACATCCAGCGGCAGTTGCAGGTTGGTCAGGCTGCGATGCTTAATGTCCTCCATGGCCACAGCCAAGTGCTGAACAACATGGAGGCATACTTGGAGGGCATTTTTTCATCGCAGGCTGACCAATGCAACTTGCTGAGGTCCATAGACTCGACACTGACTGTAGCAGTGGGTCTCCTGCAGCGCTACGTCCCACCCCCTACCCCTGCCCCATCCACACTTCCCACTCCCATGCCTGTCCCACGTACACCCAGACGTCAGCATGCACCCACCACAACAGACACAGGCACCACACCAGCAGGGAAGGTCATACGCACACCTCCTGGCACGCACACACAGGGTGAAGTAGGCACACCCACTGGGTCGGGGGGCAAACGTAAGTCACGCAGCCAGAGTGGGAGTCCGCATTCCACCAAATCCACTCCCTCCAAATCCCCTCCCCTCAGCTCTCCTGGCCACATATTCGGCAAGGACTCCTTCATGGCCGCTCTGTCCCTGAGCCCCACTGTGACACCACCCCGCAAGCGGTCAAGGGAGTCCCCGGTCAGGGTGGTTGAGTCCCCCCCCTGTCCACACCCTCCCCCAGTGGCGCTGCGACCCATCCCTCCGACCCCCCCCCCCCTCCTTGGGGCCTGTGGTTCCTTCGGGTGCAGGGGAGTCTCTGGAGGACCTTTCTAAGGTGTACAGCGACATCCTGGCCTCCGCCTTTGGCCCTGACCCACCCCCTGTGGTGGAGTCCTCCATCCCTGCACCCACGACGCCTACCCTTCGCCCTCATGTCCCTGCGGTGCCTGGTCCTTCCCCCCCACATGATGCCCTCCCCGCTGTGGAAGACGAAGGAGTCTGAGTGTGCAGGCAAGCTAGGGGACACGCGTCCCACTGTGTCCCCCATCCAGCTGTGGCTCATGGACTGCCCTATGGGCTTTGTAAATATTGAACTTTATCCACACACACTTTATTTGGAAATGCTGAATAAAGCCTTTTTTTTCTTCCTTAGAACACTACTGCTTTTGTGGCATTGCTGTTGGTGGAGCTGCTCCATGATTTTGGGTGGTGATCATGTGTTCGGTGTGTGGGAAATGTAGTAGTGTGCTGGTCATAGGGGGTACCCTGGTATCTGTGTGCCATCACAAGGTGTTAGCTAGGTTTCTCTGTTCATGTCAGCAGTTACTGCATGGTGAAATTGTCCCAAGGTGTGTTCCTTCCTCTGTGTACCCTGACATCTTCCCTGCAGGGTGTTCCCAATATTTAGCGCTGAGCTGTGTCTACATTAGCTGGGTGTGTGACGGACCCCTTCAAATTTGGCCATGCATGCAGAGCGATGTCTCCACCTGCATCATTCGTGGCATCCTTGGTGATCACTGTACTTGTGTATGTAGTCTGTTGACATGACTTCATGTGGACATGTTCCCTTTTAGACTGTATGCATGTGTGTACTCCCAGCCTCGCACACATGTGTTACATGTACTGCAGGGTCTTTGTGCACCTGACTGACAATTGTGGCAATTGGATCTGTGGGTACTCCACCCTTTTTTTCCATGGGCACTGCTGGGGGCCTCTGCACCCACCCCTCCTGTGTCTGGGCACTGCTGGGAGGACTCTGCACACACCCCTCCTGTGTCTGGGCACTGCTGGGAGGACTCTGCACCCACCCCTCCTGTCTCTGGGCACTGCTGGGAGTGATAGGCACACACCCCTCCTGTGTCTGGGCACTGCTGGGAGGACTCTGCACACACCCCTCCTGTCTCTGGGCACTGTTGGGAGGACTCTGCACCCACCCCTCCTGTCTCTGGGCACTGCTGGGAGTGATAGGCACACACCCCTCCTGTGTCTGGGCACTGCTGGGAGGACTCTGCACCCACCCCTCCTGTGTCTGGGCACTGCTGGGAGGACTCTGCACCCACCCCTCCTGTGTCTGGGCACTGCTGGGAGGACTCTGCACCCACCCCTCCTGTCTCTGGGCACTGCTGGGAGTGATAGGCACACACCCCTCCTGTGTCTGGGCACTGCTGGAAGGACTCTGCACCCACCCCTCCTGTGTCTGGGCACTGCTGGGAGGACTCTGCACACACCCCTCCTGTGTCTGGGCACTGCTGGGAGGACTCTGCACCCACCCCTCCTGTGTCTAGGCACTGCTGGGAGTGATAGGCACACACCCCTCCTGTGTCTTGGCACTGCTGGGAGGACTCTGCACACACCCCTCCTGTCTCTGGGCACTGCTGGGAGGACTCTGCACACACCCCTCCTGTCTCTGGGCACTGCTGGGAGTGATAGGCACACACCCCTCCTGTGTCTGGGCACTGCTGGGAGGACTCTGCACCCACCCCTCCTGTCTCTGGGCACTGCTGGGAGTGATAGGCACACACCCCTCCTGTGTCTGGGTACTGCTGGGAGTGATAGACACACACCCCACCTGTGTCTGGGCACTGCTGGGAGGACTCTGCACACACCCCTACTGTGTCTGGGCACTGCTGGGAGGACTCTGCACCCACCCCTCCTGTCTCTGGGCACTGCTGGGAGTGATAGGCACACACCCCTCCTGTCTCTGGGCACTGCTGGGAGGACTCTGCACACACCACTCTTGTGACTGGGCACTGCTGGGAGGACTCTGCACCCACCCCTCCTGTCTCTGGGCACTGCTGGGAGGACTCTGCACCCACCCCTCCTGTCTCTGGGCACTGCTGGGAGTGATAGGCACACACCCCTCCTGTGTCTGGGCACTGCTGGGAGGACTCTGCACACACCCCTCCTGTCTCTGGGCACTGCTGGGAGGACTCTGCACACACCCCTCCTGTCTCTGGGCACTGCTGGGAGTGATAGGCACACACCCCTCCTGTCTCTGGGCACTGCTGGGAGTGATAGGCACACACCCCTCCTGTGTCTGGGCACTGCTGGGAGGACTCTGCACACACCCCTCCTGTGTCTGGGCACTGCTGGGAGGACTCTGCACCCACCCCTCCTGTCTCTGGGCACTGCTGGGAGTGATAGGCACACACCCCTCCTGTCTCTGGGCACTGCTGGGAGGACTCTGCACCCACCCCTCCTATTTCAGGATATGTACGCTTAGAACAGACACGGGTGTAGGTTCGCTCCATGCATACGAGGTGGGGGTAGGGTCCGTACATATACTGTTGGGGTGGTGGTACGCTCCATACGTCCGCGGGTGAGGGTACGGGTCGTACTTACACTGTTGGGGTGGGGGTACGCTCCATACGTCCGCGGGTGAGGGTACGGGTCGTACTTACACTGTTGGGGTGGGGGTATGCTCCATATGTACGCGGGTGAGGGTACGGGTCGTACTTACACTGTTGGGGTGGGGGTACGCTCCATACGTCCGCGGGTGAGGGTACGGGTCGTACTTACACTGTTGGGGTGGGGGTATGCTCCATACGTCCGCGGGTGAGGGTACGGGTCGTACATACACTGTTGGGGTGGGGGTACGCTCCATACATACGCGGGTGTGGGTACGGGCCGTACATACACGGTTGGGGTGGGGGTACGGTCCATACATACACTGTTGGGGTGGGGGTACGCTCCATACGTCAGCGGGTGAGGGTACGGGTCATACTTACACTGTTGGGGTGGGGGTACGCTCCATACGTACGCGGGTGAGGGTACGGGTTGTACTTACACTGTTGGGGTGGGGGGTACGCTCCATACGTACGCGGGTGAGGGTACGGGTCGTACTTACACTGTTGGGGTGGGGGGTACGCTACATACGTACACGGGTGAGGGTACGGGTCGTACTTACACTGTTGGGGTGGGGGGTACGCTCCATACGTACGCGGGTGAGGGTACGGGTCGTACTTACACTGTTGGGGTGGGGGTACGCTCCATACGTCCGCGGGTGAGGGTACGGGTCGTACTTACACTGTTGGGGTGGGGGTACGCTCCATACATACGCGGGTGAGGGTACGGGTCGTACTTACACTGTTGAGGTTGGGGTATGCTCCATGCATACGGGGGTGGGGGTACGGTCCATACATATGCGTCCCCACGCTATGTGATGCTTGTGCTGGCCGTACCCAGGCCTTTGCCACGTGGGTACAGCCGTCCGGCCATTGTTGGGGTGACGTAGGTGTGGGCCTGGTACGACTCGTACCCACGCTCTTAAGGCGTGGGTACGGGACGTACATGTATTGTTGTGTTGCCGGTTCGCGTCGTCAAGCACTTCCGTTGTGGCGGACGCTGGCTTTGCTGGACACGCCCCCACCCCCTCGTAGTGACCAGGGCCTGGGGGTCAGGTATGTCCAGGGCATGTGTGCTGTGTGACTTTGGTGGGGGTTTTGTGGCCTGCCCCTGGTCCTGCCCCCCCCTTCCCCCCTCCCTTTGTTGTTCTGACCTTCTGCGGCGTCTGCGTCGGAACCTGTAGAGGATGTCGACTGCTATGAGGGCCGGGATGACACGTAGGTTCGGGTCCATGTCTGTCCGTCGCGTGCAGGTACTCCTTGTTCGCGTCGTCCTGATTTCCCGGCAGTTTTCGGCTGCCGGAAAATATTCACCGTGCGGGATGACGTCGGTGCGAATCGTGATTCCTGGTTCGTGAATGGCAGGCTGCGTGCGTCCTGACGTCACGTCGGCGCTTTCCCGGATCACATTTGTATGTTTATTTTCGTCGGTTGGGGTTTTTTACGATTCGTACGGAAATGGTGTTTCCGTGCGAATCGTAATTCCATGTTTGTATATTTTTAAGACCGGGTACGCGTCGGACGGAGAATATGCTCCGTCCGACGGTTCGTACCCGGTTTTTACAGGATCGTGATCGGCACCTTGGTGTGTTCCTGCTCCCTGCCTGCGCTCCCACATAATCTGCTGCTTAGTGCCAATAAAGGCAACCTTTTGCTATATTGCAAGGGTGTTTGTGTTGCAGGCAGGATTGTCTTTGTGCAGGAAGGAGTACATTCCTGCATAAAAACAATCAGCTTAGAATTTTTCCTCTTTCTAAGTATGCTGCAGACTGAGCACACTTAGAAAGAGAAAACACACATGGGAAATTGCCCTTCGGAAAGAGTTGCATTTGACACATACCCAGGTTTACCAGGAATGTCCCAAATCCATGAGTGGATGTGTGGGAACACCCACACCCCACCCATGAAGCGCCTAACCAGGGCAAAGTAATGCAAGGTGCGAGGCGAGGCAATTCAGTGTGCGGGCCCACCGGTAGCAGTGCAGGCTGCGGCATCTGATGATGATCTGGAGTCGATTGTGCTGGCGTCGGTGGGCCAAGGCTGCAGTGTGGGACAGGGCAGGGGATCCAGTAACTTGCGAGTGGTGCCCCTAGGCCACGGTGCAGGCTGCAAGGTCAATGTCAACATGGAGCGGCAACATCGGTGAGACCAGAGTGGCGATGTGAAGCAAGGCGGTGCGAAGTGTGATGCTCTCAGGTCACGGTGCAAGCAGCAACTCGGTGGTGACATCGGGTGGCATCACCGGTGAAACCAGGGTTGCGGTGTTATGTGTGGCGGTGCTCTCTGTGGTTCCTTGCTGGCCATGGCATCTGTAACGATGTTAGGTTGCTTTTCTTCTGTTTTCTGCACAAATCACACAGTTCCCAGTGCTGGTAGCAGATGATCTTGAAGTCTTTGCTGGTCCTGAGACTTCTGGATCAAGGGGCGGGCTCTGCTTCAAGACCTTGGAGAAACTCAGGAAAGAAGTTGTAAAAAGTTCAGTCCAGTCCTTTGACTGCGCAAGACAGCAGCAGTAACTACAGGCTAACCCAACCAAGCAACACACAGCCAAGGGCTCAGTACTTCTTCTGGCAGCTCTTCAAGCTCTTCTTCTTGGCAGGGTCCTTAGTCCAAAAGAGTTCTAAAGATCTGGGGTTTTAGGTCTAATGCTTACACCACTTTCTCCCTTTGAAGTCTTTGTTCAAAAAGTCTCGCTGGCTCAGCAAGACCAGTTCTATTTTCCCTGGTCCAGCCACACTACAGGTGGTGGAGACATCATGGTGCAGGGCAACCACAGACTATTCATGTGCTAGTTAAACCTCCTCACACCAATCTAGCCCAGGATGGCTCATCAGCATATGCAGAGCACACCTCACTCCCTTTGTGGGAGTATCTGGAGTGACTGCACAAACCAACCCCTGTCAATCTCAAACTAGACTTTGATTCCACAGGCAGGCAGAGGCACAGGATGGTTAAGCAAGACAAATGCCCACTTTCTAAAAGTGGGATTTTCAAACACACAATTTAAAAACCACCTTTACTAAAAGACGTGTTATTACATTCTGGGCTCCGTGAGCCTAAAAAAGGGTGGGCATAGCTGGCGGCGAGTACCACTATACATGCAAAAGCATTTAAACCCTTTCATGAAGCTTTTGCATTTGACTCGTGAGGGACATCTAGTAACGGCTAGTGGAACTGCAGCTTGATGTTATCATAATTTCAATGCTTTTGCATTTGACTCGTGAGGGACACCTAGTAACGACTAGTTGAACTGCAGCTCTTTGTAGAATTATTTTGATATTGGATACTATAATATTCACTGCCCACTGCTAATCTCGTCCCCTACGCACTAGCTGAGCATAGTTTAAAGTGTATTTTGCATAGCTACATGTAGTGTTACTATGCCCAGGGTTACTTGAGACCCTCACGGGTGATTTGTTCCTCTCTATAAATGTTTGCTTGATTGATTCCTCTGTTGTGTTGTGTTGTGGTGTACCGGCTGGCAACAAAGACTCTGGCCTCCTGGTAGCCCCTCACAAAAGTACGGCTAACTCGCAATAAAGGCCTATGTTGAGTCCTAACCCTCACTCTAAAATTGATCACGATTTGTACACTAACCCTATCCCAAAACCTAATTCTATGTATTTCATTTTCTATTTAAAATTCTCAAAGCACGCACACACTTTGCATTACAAAGACGTTTCTGTCTTTCATGTAGAAGGCTGCATAAAGAATGAACATTTTATGAAAACGGACGTTATTTTATTGAAGTTGATAATTCCTGGAGCTTAGACCAAACTGACTAATCAGCTGCCAAGATCCCTTCAGTGATTATGCGGCGTATTGGTAATTATTTTAGAACTACATTTATTAAAATGGGACGAATAATCCAAATGTGCACCGACTGAATGGGAGAACAGGTGACTGGAAGAAGCTTAAATACTGCATTTAGTCATGTAAAGGAATGCAAGGAAATATAGGGTAAGGAAAGGTGCTTTGCAAATAGGCTGCACACAGGAGTTTTGAGACAATTTCAGTCATTTCTGACGACTAGAGGGGTCTGTCCGTCCAGTACTCGGATCTGCACCTGATAAAGGTACCAGCGGAATTAAATCTAAACCTAAACCAAGCCTATACCTAATGCTATCCATAGCCTTTACTCTAACTCAATCTTATACATAAAATCCACCGTGGGGGGGGGGTGTCTTGTGCTCCTCGATCTGTCTGCCGCTTTTGATACGGTTGATCACACCCTTTTGCAACATCGGTTGGAGAAGCTGGGAGTGGGTGAAGCGGCCCTGGCGCTGCTGTCCTCCTTTTCAAAGGATCGGAAGTCTACGGTGTCTATTGACGGTTTCAACTCGGCTTCTTACGTTTTGCCTTGTGGTGTCCCTCAGGGCAGTTTGTTGAGCCCCTCTTTGTTTAACATCTATGTCTCCGAACTGGCCCCATCGATCCGGGAATTCGGATTTAGTTTGACGTCATCACACCCAGATTGTGGTAGCTGCATATAAACATCAAAACTCCCCTTTTCAGCAGTTTCAAAGCTGCATGAGCACTATTAACAAATGGATGATTACACATTGCCTCAAACTTAATTCCGATAAAACGGAAGTCTTGATTTTTGGCAACATGCAGCCAACCTGGAGCAATATGTGGTGGCCGGCGGAGACGGGCATACCACCCAAACCAGCGGCGAAAGTAAAGAATCTGGGTGTACTGATTGACAATAGATTAACACTCTGTCAACAGACCAATACAGTTGTCTCTGCATCATATTTTCTTATAAAGAAAATAAGGAAGATATTTCCGTACATCCCGGTGGATACTAGGAAAACAGTAGTCACTTCTCTTATTCAATCTAAACTAGACTACTGCAATGGGCTATACCTGAATGCCCAGAAGCAGTGCCTAAAGAAGCTCCAGATGATTCAAAATTCTGCGGCACGTCTATTACTTAATATTGCCAAGTATAAAACCGTATCTAACGAAATTCGTAATTTGCACTGGCTCCCTGTGCTTCAGCGCATCAAATTCAAGGCACTGTGTCTTGTCTACAAAGCCTTGAATCATATAGGCCCCTCTTTTCTACACAATCTTTTTGTATGGTACCAACCGACCAGACATCTTCGGTCGATGGGGGCAAGACTGATGTTGCTGCCTAGAATTCGTACTGCACATTGGGGTGGCCGCAGTTTTCATTACGGTGCATCTAAACTCTGGAACTCTCTTCCACCGGAACTTAGGAATGCCAGCTCCTTAACTGGCTTTAGAAAAAAATAAAAAACTTGGCTTCTCCAGTGTTAGGCGCAGAGCTTGCTGTTTGGAGTCCCCAGGGCCAAGACACCTGTGGGTATTTGTGCGCTTTTATAAATCTTATTAACATTAACATTAACCTTAAACTTCACTCTGGAAAAATACCAGACCCTAGCTCTGAATGGGGTATGCAGAATTCAAGTAATTTGCTTTTGCGTAATTAGACAAAACGAGTCACTGGTATTACAGGTAATGCAAAACCGGAGTTTGGTGCTATATTTTAGGAATATGCACTTAGCATTAAAAAATAACATAAAAAACAGAAGCGCCACTAATATCAGTCGCTCATTTTGTTCACTTTGTTGCTGTGCGCTACAATTTTGCAATGAACATTGCATAATTGCTCTAATTCTAACCCCATTAGTTGTGATGCACAAACTAATTCTAATTTGACCTTTGAATGGAATGCTACCTAACCCTCACTCTAATATTACACCAAGACCTAGTCTTAACTTCAAAATTAATCAGACCCTAATGCTATCCTTAACAAATACACAAGCCCTTTAAGAAATTGTGTTAATGCTTGAGGAGGGTGAAACCCTAGTCAAGCAGCAAACACAATCTTTTAAAGGGTGAAGTCACAAGCAAACCCCATATTAACCCGTGCTCAATCCTCTGGTACTTTGGCACAAAAGCAGTCAGGCTTAATGCAGAGGCAATGTGTAAAGTATGTATGCAGAAATTCAAACAGTAGGAAAGTAAAAACACAGCACAGGAAAAATCCCTGACCAATTCCTTAAAATAGAGCTATATTTGATAAATAATTTGACACAAAACAACAAAAATCCAATCAGTAGAATCAGAAATACAATTTGAAATATTTAAGTGAAAATAGCACCAAAAAGCGCAAAGCGCTGCTCGCAGCCATCTAGCCGTGCAAGACCGAGTGAAAGTCACAAGTTGAGGTTGACCGGAGTGCAGGCTGGATACAGGGACCTGGTTAGTCTTGCTGAAAAACGTACCTTCACTGCCCAGCACTAAGAGTTCAGTTTGTGGAGGAAAGGGCTGCAAAGAGCAGGGAGAGAGCCGCAGATTGGCGTTGAAGTAGCGCAAACGCCGGGTGCCATGGACCATCATTGCTGTAGCTTTTTGTTAGGCTTCGCAGATGGTTGTTGCTGAAGCTTAGTGTTGGCAATCACTATGAGCTGTTGATTCTGTACTGCAATGTGCACCTCTTGTGCTGCCGGGCATCACTGGAGGACACGTCCGCATTTTTGAGAAGCCCACATTTTTCAGGGGAGCTCAATTAAGGCCACACAGAGGTGAGGACGAACCCCTTTTTCATGAGCTTCGAAGCACAAATAAAAATCTTCTCCTCAATTGTCACCTCAACCCTTAAGACTCTAACACCTGGCAAACAACTGGACTCTCTTCCTCGTATTACTGTTTGTTCATCTCTAAGAATTACGATGGTCCGACTTTCAACAAGTTTTTATTTTGCAATCAATGTTCTCTAGCACTGCCTTGACCATGTCTGTAGAGCGCGCTATAAAAGTCTTTAGATAAAGTCCTGGCTCTATCTTTAGGGGAGCATTTCCTCCTTAGCAGGGGAGTATGGCTCCATGCTGATGAGGGGAGCACTGTGCCTCTGTGTAAGCACACTAATACAGATGTGGGTGCAGAGGCAAAGAGGCTAATAGGAGGAGCACTGACTGTGTGCAACAAAAAGGTGGGGCTCAGTCAGTGTGACCCTGACAGTGACCCATGCAAGGGGAGGAAGGGTGCCCTGTTGACCCTCAGAAGTCCTGTTGAAGGGGGTGCAGTTACTCACTACACCAGCCTGCAGGGAGATCTCTGCCACCCCTTTGAAGTGCAGGCGCGTGCCACCTACACAGAGAAAGATGGAGTCTCAGATTCAATCACTCTGCATTTCACTAGTGCGCTGCCTTCAGTGCAGTGGAATTTCACGACTGCCCTGGTGGCCGCCCATTAGTTTTAACAGACTGCACTGTCCCAGGTTGCACCCAGCACTCCTTTGTAAAATGGGGACATTGACCCAGTCACGTAATATGGGTCTAGGTACTAGCAACATTCTATTTCTCCTTTATTTCTCCCAACATTCTAGCAGCATTTGGTCTCAAGAATGGCCTCCTCATGTGGTTGATTGTCTACTCTCGGATCACCGACACAATTGAAATTCCTCAAATTATTGTGGCATTGACTTAAGGAGCAGGTAATGTAAGCAGGGCAGGTAAGAAAGAGGCATCCAAAATGTGGTTTATGCAGGTAATTTATTCTACAATTTTATTGTAGAGGAAAATCTCATCAAAAATAGGTTTACTGATTTTTCTCTTTGAAAAAATAAATTGTTTGCAGAGGCTTTCATCCTCTATTTTTTTAAAACAACTTGTCCACTTTTTGAAGATGCCAAAGTTGAGAATTAAAAAGAATTCCTTGAAGTGGAAAACAACCTTTAAAACGCAGTGATTACATCGCACTACCTTTACATAGCAGTCATTACATCGCAACATCCTTTACATCGCATGTCATTACAACGCAGCCATTACATCGCATGTCACTACAACGTATGTCATTACAACGCATGTCACTACAATGCAGGCATTACATTGCAAGTCAGTACAATGCATACCATTGCAGCGCATAGTACTCTCACTCTATCGAACACTTACCCTACTGTTGCACTCACTGGAGTTAGAATAGTAATTTTTATCCCTACACTATCCAACACTTACCCTACTGTTGCACTCACTAGAGATACAATAGTAATTATTACCCCTATACTATCCAACACTAACCCAGCACTCAGTCATGGTGGCCTTCTTTCCTCTATTATAGAGAACATTTGCTAGAACTGACTATAATGGAATATTGAATTTGAAAAAACACATGTGCACTCAATGTCCCTGTGGTTCTTCATGTCTTTTAAAGTGCCCTAACTATATGCACAGGATCCAAGGGAAGCTATGCTCTTTGCCATCTCTTACCAAACTCCTTCCAATCCACCATATATTGCAACCTTCTTACAATTCTTACATTTAAAATCCCAAGCACCTCATATTCATTTTCTGAACCCAACTCGAGTGGCGCAGGATGCAAAGCAGGACGTGTTTTTCATAACAGTGTTTTGATAAAGATACATAAAAAACTGGATGGATTTTCATTAACTGAGGCAATTCCAGTCTTTGGGTTTCAGAATTCACAATCTGTTCAATCACAAATAATCCACAAACTTGATTTACAATTTAGCATATTTTCTGGAATGCATTTTTTATTTAGTAATGTCACCTTCTCAGCTATGACATGCAGAAATCATGGATCTAGGGAGTGTGTGAAATTTGTGTCATTTGCTTTGAGGAAATTACGCAAAGTTCTGAAAAAACATTATGCTTAGTTATGTGAAATAAAAATCTAGCACATGGCGTTATATTTTAGCGTAAAATGCATCCCCGTATCCATTTTAGAAGTAAGGACGCATTTCAAGCTAAATAGAACCAAAATACAAGTGCCATGAACAACAGCCACACATGTTCTTCTTTGCAGTTATTGTTCTTGCCCTATAATTTTGTATTGAACATGGCGTGATTAGGCAACAAAGCGGCATAATTTCAGGAATTTTATGTAGCAGTCCTAATGCAAAATTCCTAAAATTACTCACATTACACCAGTATGATTAAAATTTGGCTTCAACCTAGCTGGACTTACCCCTACGATCAGCGTAAAACCTAAAAGCATTTTTAGTTTTTCCTGACGCTTATTGTGCAGACCTCTGATTACAATTTAATGCAATTAAGTGTTCTTGTACTGACGGAACTGAGGTAGACAAAGACGGATCCAATGTATGTCTAAAGGGATGTTGGACACACATGAAAAAAGAAAAGTGACATTAAAATTATTGAATTTTTAGTATTTTTGTATGTTAACTCTGGAGCTCTATCAGGAATCAGAGCCTGTGGGACACCATGCAATTAGACAACATGTTGTGATGGAGGCTGTGCTTACAGCCCCAGTGCTAACTCTGTGAATTCTTACTCTGCACATAGTGTGCATTAGTGTTAAAATAGTTAAATAAAATTGGCCCCAAATATATCATCTCACCCCTGGCAGAGTCTTAGAAATTCCAGGATCTGCAGCAACCTTTAAATGATGAGGCCCTTTCATAGCCTATTGTTCTTCTGATCTGATTTTCATGTCTATTTTTTTTGTTCTTTTAAGCAAGGCTCTCTATCTACAAATTTACTTTCTGTAAGTATTTTATTCAGAAATGAGTCTATAGTAATTAAGGCAATGGAATGGCCATGGAGAGGATCAATGATGTTGGAGAAACAAGTAATGTTGTTCTTCTGTGGTGATAAGGCATTAACCTATTAATTTCTAGGAACTTGTCTACAATTTATCACAAAATTATAATCAGAGAAAAACAAAGCCCATCTGCGTCGGCTATAGATAAGTGGTCAGGCTGATTTCAAGCACTGCAAATGTATACATTTCTATTGTGTGTTTGGCCCCTAATAAATCATATCTACATTCTTTGAAGCATTTTTTAATGGCCTAGGGTTGCTTTTCATTTACATATATATTAACCCTATAGGTCACAATTTTGGGGGAAGGAAGCTACCAGGTGAACTTGGGCTGGTGCTTGGCTTTCTCTGACATAAAACTCCTCAATTGGCATGATGAGAAGCGCCTGTTTCTACTTTCAAAGGAACTTCTACAACATGATAATGCTAAATTGGGGTATTAAAAAAACATTGCTTCAAAAAATAAAAATGTTTGCCCTGCTTCTTATGACCAAACTTAAATGAGATTGGTGCAGGGCACTTTACTGTTGTTAACACTTCTTTCTCATCTTTCATCCTGCTTTCCGGTGCAATGATGAACCCTCGATACTCCACAGTTGGAAACATAAATGTATCAATTGTAGGTCTTTTAACCTTTGCAACACAGCACCTTGACAAGTGATATGTAGCTTTCCAGGGTTGGTTTCAGAGGCGATCACAATATCAGCTAAATAGACAATACAGATATTAAGCAAAAACCCTCTCAATGCCGCAGCGATAAAATAACGAAATGCTGCAGGAGAGTTGCAGAGTCCAAAAGGTATGACCTGGTATTTGAACAACCCAAACTAAGCATATAATGCTGCATTCCCTTCATGTCCCTCCCGGACCCTGAAAGATAATGAGCTCCTTAGCATTTCCGATCTGATCCAGCAGAACAGATATTGATTGCAAAGGGTCATAATTCTTCATAGTAATTCTATTGAGAGATTAGAAGCCTTTAGAAATTCTCAGCTTGTTCCCTTTTCAGGAACTAAAAACAGTTGGGAAGAAGATAGATTTAGTGAGGGTCTAATAAAACCATTAGCCCAATGTGTATGTGCATGCTATCTAAAATATTCTGTCCCCGATTCACTAAGTGCATGCACTCAACTACAAGGAAGTAACACACCTAGTTCTGAATACATTTTGCATCCATTACTTCTATGCATGGGAAACTAGTTGCCTTTTTCTTCCAAAAAAACACTAAGGCCCAGCTGTACGACCGGTTAAAATAGCAATTTGCGAGTTGCTAAGTGGTACCTATGAACAAAAGAGAACACATGATTGCGAGTGGCTAATGATTCGCATCGCTACTTTTGTTTGTGGCTATTTGTGACTCGGTAAATGCTAGCGAATAGCGAACTCCTTTGAAAAGCCCTTTTTGCATACTCAAATAGCGAGCGCCGATTAAATAAGCCCATATCTTGCTCGCAAATTGCGATATCCCCAAAAGAAAATATGGAAAACACTTCTTGGTTGAGCTGAAGGACCCCAAAACAGGACGTGGTTTCCAAGAATGCTCATCAGCAAAATCCCTAGCACATGTTCAGGTGCAGCAGCACAGTTCAACACAGTTGTGTGAGTAGCAATGAAACCATGAGCAGCAAGGCCAGCGACAAAGGTGGCAAGGAGCGGCTGAGGAAGCTCAAGTTCTCAGAGAAGGAGCTTGATATAAATTTCGAGGAATGCTGCAATCACCATGAGGAGCGATTTGGTAGGGTCTCACACCATGTGCCAGAGGCTGACAAACAAGAGATCTGGCGTGGAATGCAGCAGAGCATCAGTGCCCTTGGTTAGCACACAGGTCAATGGATGATATAAAGATGCATTGGTAGGACCTGTGCTCCAGGGGCATGGAGAGGGTGGCAGCACGTCTGCAAGAGGCCCAATAGACCAGAGGGGGGCCATCCACTGCTTCGGAACCATCCGCAGCTGAGGCCATGGTGAAAAGTACCCTGGAGAGGGCGGCTGTTGTAGGATTTGGTAGCCTTGACACATCACAGCCAGCACCAAACCCTGGTAAGTCTTAAATGTGTTAGTAATGTGTAAATCCCCACTAAAGTCTTTTCTTCGCATGCATACTAATCATTCACAACTAAACATCCATTGCCCAAAAAATGGGCAACACAAAAGGAGAATCATGTGAGATGTAGTCAGTGACATATTCAGTGTAGTGAAGGAATGACCTGAGCTTATAAACATTGCAAAACCACTGAGATAGTGACTCACATATTTTGTTTTCTCCTTCCATCTTTTGCCACATTGACACACCACTGGGAGGAGAGCACAGTGCTGAGGACACAGAGGGTAGCCCAGAAGGAGGAAGGACAAGATGTGGGAGAATCAAGTGGGCCAAAGTGCCCAGAAGTCCCAGTCACAGATGCAGCAGCAACAACATCCCAGGATGCAGCCAGTGTGACACCAGCCTCAAGTCAGTCAGCTCAATCCAGGGGCTCTCCGACGACCAGTGTGCAGGGAGTGCAATAAGCCCAGCAGTCCCTCTGAAGTATGCAAAATCAGTCCCTTGATAGAGCAGCCAGTCAGGTCTTGTTTGGAGGCCTAGAACAGGTGATGTTGAAAATCAGCACCTGCAACAGAAGACACAGCAGCAAATGAATCGGAGGCTGACACAGGGCTTGCACCACTTCACAGACAAAATGACTGAAAATCAGTGCAGGCGTGAACCAAAATTTGATGCCCTCACAAATACACTTGCCAATCTAGCCAAAATATGGGCAGAAGAAAGGGTGCAGCACAGGCACATGGAGTGCAGCAGGGGCCACAAATAGGACACTTTGAGCAGGGCCATTGGGAGGTTTGCCCATGCAATGAGCCAACACAGCAAGTGCACCCTGGGGCTCCAGGTGGAGATGGGCCACTAGAGTGGGATGTTGCTCGGGGCCTTTAACAGATCACTTCAGCAGTGGAAACACTGCAAACCAACTTGATTGTCAGTCGTGGTGCTTCTGGGGGCACAGGCAGTGAGGTTTTAAGCCACAGAAGCGTCTCAGCTACAGAACCACCTGTAATGTGGCGTAGCAGCAGCGGTCAGGCTGAGATTTGAAGTGGCAGTTCCTGCCAGGTTGGATGGAGGGGCAGAACATGATTTGTGTAGGGTCACTGCACAATGTTTGGGTCACATATCAGTTATGAATTGTGGTGATGTAACCACAATGGAGTTACTTTTTAGTTCAGGTCTACATTTGGAGATGGACAGGTTGTCCTTATTTTGTTAGTGGATGTTTTCACAATAAAGCACCAATTGAAAGACACAGTTTGTACTGTCTTATGTAGAGGGTAGTGGGTAATTAATGTGTACATACCTTTAGAAACAGTTGTAAGCAATCTGGTCCCTGCACCTTCTCCCCTATGTTGCAGTGCTACTAACCCTTTGCTGTTGAGCAGGCGGTCCTGGGTCCTCATCCTCCGATTCTATGTCAGACATATCCATGGGGAATCCACCCCTGCAGGCCATGTTGTGCAGCATGGTACATGTTGCCACAATTTTGCAGACTCTCTCAGGTGCCTACTGCAGAACTCCGCCACTGTTGTGTAGGCACCTGAAGTGCGATTTCAGGATACCAAAAGTACGCTTGATCATGTTCCTGGTGCGCCTGTGTGCCCTGTTGTACCACCTTTCATGGACATTGTTGGGAGACAGGTACCACATGAGGATTCATGGCCGCAGGGCACACGCACTGTCAGCTGGTGAAAGATTTGTGATGGTGAGACAACATGCAGACAGACATAAAAGTGCTAATACATTTCTCTGGGGACAGGAAAGATCATTACGTAGGAGGTATCCATCATCAAGGTCACCTTTTTCTAATTTCTGGTAAATGCCACTGTGTCTGAAAATGCATCATGGGTACTTCCAGGATATTTTTCTACCAGGTCTGTGATTATGTTTTTGGCGTCGCAGACGACTTGTATGTTCAGGGCATGTATGCTTCTCCTATTACGGAAGACGTATTCTATGCGGGATGGGGCACATATGGGAACATGGGTCCCATCTATGCACCCTATAACCTGTGAGAACCGTGCTAATCTGTAAAACTCCAGTTTTGTATTTTCATGTTCCTCATCATCCCTAGGGAAGAGAAGAAATATAGGAAAAGGAGAGAAAGAAAAACAACGCATTACTTGGTCGTTCAACTACTCAGTTTAGGTATAAACATGTCCCTATCTCTATTTAATTCACTCATACATCTACATCTAAAACAATCTTAAAATCGTAAGCAAACTCATTGAAAATATACAGATAACATTACTTCACAAGTGTACAGATAACTCTTCACTTGAATTTAACCCAATTGGTATAAGTGTCTCAAAATCAATTATAAATCTTGATTCCATCCTTCTTAGTTCACGCTGCCTGTCACCCCCTCTTTCTGCTCTCGGAATAGTATAAAATACTACAAAGGACAACAATTTAGCATTCTGGTTGTGTTCTTTAAAGAAATGTCGTGCTACTGGGTATTGCACGTCATTTTTCTTTATAGCACGTAGATGTTCCAGAATTCTTTTCTTTGCGCGATGGATGGAACTCCCAATGTACATTTTGCCACAAGGGCAGCGTAAGCAGTAGATACAATAATCCGTTTCACAGGAAAAATTCCCTCTAATTTGATAATCTCTGTTGTTGTTAGGGAAAACTAAGGATTTACAGTCTCTACTGTTGGCACAAGCTTTACAGTGTTTACACATTGTAAAACCAGCAAAATTCATACTGCTGACCTCATTGATGGAAGAAATGGCATTTTTACATAGTTCATCTCTCAGAGATTTATTTCTACGAAATGTTATCTGTGGGGTAACATTAAGACACTTTTTCAAAGTCGCATCACTTAATAAAATGTGCCAGTTTTGATTAAATAACTTCCTGATTTTAAAAGCACTGTTAGAAAAGGTAGTAATTAATCTAACAGTATCATTCTGTTCATCTACTGACGGTTTAGATCTCAAAAGTTCAGCTCTTATAAGCAGATCAGCCTTATTTTCAGCTTGTTTAATCAATTTATGACTGTACCCGCGTTCGCGGAACCGATTATACATGACCACCTTCACTTTTTCATATTCAACCTGTGTGCTACAGTTACGTTTGGCAAGGATAAGTTCTCCATAAGGGATGCTTTGGATCAGACTGGATGGATGGGCACTTTGTGCGTACAGGAGACTATTACCAGCAGTGTCCTTTCGATGTAATTTTGTGACAAGGGTTAAATCTTTGACTTGAATTTCCACATCTAAAAATACAATATGTGTTTTACTGATGTGTGATGTGAATTTTAAATTTAATTCATTGTCATTGAGCGTTTGGATAAATTGATTAGCAGATGGTATGTCGCCTTTCCAAATTAGGAAAATATCATCAATAAATCTAGCCCATGTTATAATATTGTCTCCTTTCAAGTCCCACTCCTGGGACACCTGCTCCTCCCACCAGCCCATGAATAAATTCGCATAGCTGGGGGCGAAGCAGGTGCCCATCGCAGTCCCTTGGATCTGTTTATAGATGTTATCGCTGAAGATGAAATAGTTGTTAGTCAGACAATATTGTGTCATTTCAATCACCATTTGTGTGTGCATTAGTAGCGAGATATGTCTTGCTCTTAAGAAATGTCTCATAGCCTGGAGCCCCAGGTTATGGGGAATACTGGTATAGAGGCTGGTTACATCTAGTGTAACCAGTAACATATCCTCTTCCCATACCATCCCATCAATTAGTGTCAAGAAATGAGTAGTGTCCTTAATGTAGGCAGGTAATGCCATAACAAAGGGTCTCAAATAGTGATCAATAAATTTAGAAGTTGTTTCTAATTGTGAGTCCATCGAAGAAACAATTGGTCTACCGGGAGGTTTTTTACTATTTTTGTGCAGTTTGGGAAGTAAATACATGATAGGTATTTTAGGGTGTTTGCAATATAGTGCCTGAAATTCATCCCATTCAAGTAACCCTTGGTCTTTCCAGTTAACAAGCATTTCATTATAGGTAGAATATGATTGAAAAACCTCTGAGTAGCTACTTAAACTGTAACACAGTGGGTCATTAAGTTGACGTATTCCTTCACTCAAATATTCCTTTTTACTCCAAACTACAACATTTCCACCCTTGTCTGAGCATCTGATGACAATGGATTGATCATTTTTAAGTTCTTGTATGGCTTTGAAATGGTTAACACTCAGATTTTTGCGAGCTCTGCCCTCCATTTCATGCCTCAGTTTCTTGAGATCATGAGTCACATTTCTTTCAAAAACCTCAATTGCATCACAATGAATGTACGGTGTGAAAGTGGATTTAGGTTTAAATTTGCTTGATTCCCGCAAATGCAATGGTACTTGTAATCTGTCCAAATCCATGACTTCATCATCTTGATACATTAAGTTATCTTTAAGTTCAGTCAAAGTGTGTAATACATCAACATCAGATATACATAGTGATTGAGAATCTGGTGTACAACTGGTCTCAGGAATTGGTGGTATTTTGGTTGAAAACCACTTCTTTAACTTAAGTTTTCTCAGAAAACAAAAAACAAAAAACATCAATGCGGGTTTGCACGTAATCAAGATGTCTTGAGGGACAAAAAGAGAGACCCAGAGATAGCAGCTTGATATCAAGGGGAGATAACTTACGTTCCGATAGATTTACAACAGTCATTTTGCTCCCCTCTTGGCACGGGTTGACCAGGCCACTGATTTGCTTGCTTCTCCTTTTTCTTCGCCTTGTTCTGGCTTCTTTGTTCCTGCGATTCCTCCGCGTCCTCTCATTTTCCCTCGTGATCCTCGTCCTCGACCATGACGAAAATCCTGATTCAATCTGAAGCAGAATGAAAAAAAATACACCCACTCACACACCAACCTTCCATCGCACATGGCCAAAGGCTCTGCACAGCTTGGGGTTGGGTGCATGCAGTGGGTGAACTGCCAGGCCTGGCTGCAGGAAACATGTAATTTTCAGAAAAACACACATTCACTGGATGATGTCATCAGTGATATCATCAGTGATGTCATGAGTGATGTCACTGACCATGTCATGAGTGATGTAATATGTGATGTCATCAGCAGTGCATTGCGGGCGCGCGAGTTTTAGTTAGCTGAACTAACTATAACGGGGGAATTTCTATGGTTTTGTACGAGTGAAAAGTCCAGCTAACTATAACGCCCCTGAAACCTATGGTTTTTTCAGTGAAGATATATATATATATATATATATATATATATATATATATGAAATATCACAGTCCTGTTCTGCCTGGGATCCCCTAAGAAACAGGTACGGACCACAGCGTGTTGTTGAAAATCTTAAATGCAATTTATTGCGATCAAATCAGCAGCATATCCAGCATTTCAGCATTACGCGTTTATATATGCTATTTAAGGGCATGATGACACGACCGCGCAGCGCTCCACCTCCTGGCTACCATTGAGCAGTGTTATAGCTTGCCAGGTGATTTTTTAAAATAGAGATCACTTTTTAACTGCTTCTAGATTTAGCTGTGTTATTTGCACTATTGTACTATTGTACTGTTGCACGTACATTTGCACTTTAACGCTGTATTAGACCGGAAGGGTACTACCAGATGGACATTTGGGGAAACGGGCCTGCTATTCCTGTTAGCGGGCTAGCTTTCAGAGCCTATGCTATTTGAGGGCACACTTACGCGACCGCGCAGTAGACGCGTGCTGCAGGCGTGCCGCTGGCGCGCCAAAGGCACACTAAAGGCAAGCCCGTCTGCGCCCATTCACGCTCGGATCAGGCTCAGGGCCAGTCCCCCTGGTCCCCAGAAGTCAGGATCAGGCTCACTGGTGTACTTTGGAGACGACCTCCGAGCATGTAATCTTAAAGGTACACATACCATGTGTCCATGCTTAAAACGCAGGGCCACTCCAAAAGAAGCTGTGGCAACCTGTACAAACTGCCGTCCTACTCTACCCCACATTCTACTTAACCCCATAAAACAGCCAGAACAGATGGAAAATAAACAAGTAAGACCTAAATTGGATATTATGAGGTGCTCTCTATTAAATACCAAGAGGTGCCTTCTTGGAGTCAATTGGGACTCTGTTAGAGGCTGGGCTCTGTGGTGACTCCTTCACGATCTTAAGGGACTTCAATTTCCATCTGGAAGCTCATCTCGATCCAAACACCATGACTCTGGTAGAGGTGATGAATAATGGGGAATTAGGACAACTTGTGGAGGGTCCTACGCATGTGGCAGGACACACACTAGATGGGCTATTCTCAAACAACCTCCTAATAAACTATACAAAGGTGTTACCTCTGACTTGGATCAATCATGCCGCTGTGCTATTTGATCTAATATCCCCTGAACCTCACTGTAGCATTTTAGGACCCAAAAGGGAGATTTCAATAAGAGCCTGGAAGGAAATAAATAGCTCAGAGCCAGCTGCTTCTCTCCGGGCGACGGCTCTCCCTCTTCCCACAGACGTAGAGGATGCTACTACTTGCTATGCAGACTGGATAGGAAAAAAAAACTTGTCTGTAAGGGATTAGAACGTAAATGGAGGAGAGGCTACAATGAGGTGGACAAATAATCCTACAAACAGAGCATCACCTCTCATAAACAGCTCTTACTTAATACCAAAAAGACCTTCTTCATGGAGCAAATTATAAAGGCAAAATCCTCCACGAAGAACTCTTTTCAACTGTAGTCAAACTAACTGCCCCATCTACTCCTAAATCTCAAAGCAGGCCAGAGCTCTGCGAGGAAATAGCTACTTTCTTTCAACAGAAGGTTGAAGCTATCTTCTCCTCGTTTAATCTTCCCTTAACCACACAGACCATGGTCTCTGCATTCCCGATGATAACCACAACTGAGCCTCAACCAATCCTAGATAAATTACCATCCTTAACAATACAGGACAAAACCAAGCTCCTGGCCGCTATAAAATCAGGATCGCCAAATGATCCATGCCCAGTTTCGGTGATCAAACAGATTCCGGAGCTTATTAGCAAGGCATTGACTCCGCTTTTCAATGCAATGTTTGAATCAGGGCACTTCCCTAATATATGGAAAACGGCATCCATTCTTCCATTACTCAAAAGATATAATATCGACTATAAGGACCCCAACAACTACCGGTCAATTTTCCGTCCACCTCTGACTGCACAAATGATCGAAACAGCTATGAATATCCAACTCAGTAACCATCTCCGAGTAAGAAACTCACTAGATTCCACCCAATATGGGCTCAGGGCAGAGCACAGCACAGAATCAGCTTTGATAAAATCCACAGAAGTGAGGGAAGCTCTGGACCAAGGAGGGAATGCAGCACTTATCATGTTGGACTTCTCCACGGCCTTCGATACGGTCCATCACGGCATTCTGATGGACCTGTTATCAGACTGCGGGGTGGTAGGCAAGGCCTGGAACCTCCTAAACTTCTTCCTTACAGAAAGGATTCAAACCGTGGACCTTGATAAAGCTTGCTCACCACCGTTTTCCATGCCATGTGGAGTGCCACAGGGGTCTTCCCTTAGTGCCACACTTTTTAATGTCTATGTGACACCCTTGGCCGCGCTGATTAGATCCTTTGGATTCCAGTTGACGTCTTACATGCACAACATCCAAATAGGGATGTCACTAAAGCCCTGGACAAGAGGCAGAGAAAGGGTTAAAGTTCCATGACTGCATGAAAACAGTCAGGTTATGAATAACAATGAATTATTTGAAGTTGAACTCAAGTAAAACAGAGGTCCTCATTTTTGGTAGCAATGCCAATTTTTGGACACTGGACTGGTGGCCAGAAGAACTAGCGACACTCCCAGAGCCAGCTAGGAGAGCAAAAAGCCTAGGAGGCTTAATCGACAATAAACTGACATTCGAAGACCAGGTGAATGCAGTTACCTCCACAAGTTTCCAAGTTTCCATCTTCTCTGGATGATACGTAAAATTATGTCCTTCTTTCCGGCAGACTACCACAAGGTAGTAATAACCTCCTTGATTTTGTCACAGGTGGACTATTGTAATAGTTTATACCTAAACATCCAAAACAAACACCTAAACCGGCTTCAACTTGTGCAGAACACAGCAGCAAGACTTTTGACTGGAACACCAAACTTTGTATCAATAAAAAAAGGAATAAAACTGCTGCATTGGCTCCCGGTCAAATAGCAGATTAAATTTAAATCCTTGTGCACAGTTTTCAAGGCCCTCTATGGTAGAGGTCCGGAACATCTAAAACAGTGCTTTAAATGGTATACTCCAAAGAGAGCACTCCGATCCACAGGAGAAAGATTAGTGGTAGTACCTACATTTAAAAAAGCAAATTGGGGGGGGAAGAAGTTTCTCTACTTGCGCCGCAAGGGCCTGGAATGAGCTACCTTTCCACCCCAGGAACACCACAGAGCTGATGACATTCAGGAAGGGACTTTAAACCTGGCTGTTTACCTCCTAGGCTAACTCATACTCTGACAACCAGAAGGCAGCACTCAGTGCCAGGACACCTTTGGGTAACCGTTGCGCTTAAGAAGTACAATTAACATAACAAACATATATATATGTATACATTAGGAAATTGAATTATTTTGATATATATAGATCAATTAAGGGCATGATTGATATAGAAAAACAAATTATTTTGAGATATATATATATATATATATATATATATATATATATATATATATATATATATATATATATATATATATATATATATTATCTACTGGCGGTCGCCAGTAGATAGTTATAGTTAGGACCTATTTTCCATAGGAAATCCGCAACATTCTATTCCCAATAAGTCTGTTACCAGTTGACGGATCTTCGCGAAATTTTCCAAACTTTTGGCCAGCTCCGCCCTGCTCCTACCCTGACAGTTTTGCGGTGATTCATCAAGCGGGAGCCGAGGAAAAAGGGGGGTCCCAAAACGCGTTTTCCCCATGCAATTTCCCATAGGATCTGTTGTCGCAGCTACAGCCCGAACTGCTGAACAGAATTACACCAAATTTGGCAAAGAGGTAGTCCTCAGTTCAGACTTGTGCCTTTTGCTTAAATGGTGTAAATCCGTTCAGTAGTTCCTGGGGAAATTACAGTTAAAAGTACATATATATCTATGGCCGGGGAGGATCCGCGGACCCTCCCCGCACCCAGCGCGCACCCTGCCGTGCACAAGCTGAATGCTAATTGGCTGTCAACACTCCAGATCAGGAAGTGTTGGCAGCCATCTTGTGCCTCGGTAGAACCGAGGCACAAGAAGAACCCCAAAAAACATCGCAAAACGCTAAAAGGGGGCAGGGTAGAAACACCCTGACCCCCTAGGCCTGCTCAGGGGGTCCCACAAGGACCCCAAAGGCCAAATAAAAATGTTTTTTTTTAAATAAAATCGTGGGATGCGCGTAGGGTCCGCGCATCCCACTGAGGAGAAAAAAACGAAGCGCGCTTCGTTTACAATTAGTCCCTGGGGGGGGGCAAGTCCTGGGGGCAATTTTTCATAGTTATGGGGGGCCCAGAGGACCGCCACCCCCCGGGGCTTATCTTAATGTATGTTGGGGGCTCATGGCCCCCCCTTAGCCCGGGGACCGCCACCCCCCGGGGCTTGTTTTAAAAAAATTTTTTTTTAAAAACCTGTGTGGGGGGCTCGAGCCCCCCCACACGCCCCGGGGACCGCCACCTCCCTGGGGCACTACATATTTAAAGTCGGGGGTCCGATACGGACCCCCAAGCCCCGGGGACTACCACCCCCTGGGGCTTTAACTTAAGTGCGGCCCCCCTCCTGGAGCCTTGTCGTGGCCCTGGGGACCCCCCCACAGGCCCCTACGGAGGCCAGGCCCTGGGGGATGGGGTCCCCCGGGGCCAGTAGTTGCCCGGGAGGGGCCCCCCTCCCCAAAATTAAAATAAAAAAACTGCCCCGGGGGATGGGGTCCTCGGGGCCAAAAGAGGTCACAGGAGGGGGGCAAGGCAGCCCCCCTCCAAAAAAACAAAAAAAAAACAAAAAAGGGCCATGCCCCGGGGGATGGGGTCCCCGGGGCAAATTAAGGCCTCGGGAGGGGGGCCACGCGGCCCCCCTCCACAGTTTAAAAATAATAAATAAAATAGGGGGCAGGCCCTGGGGGATGGGGTCCCCAGGGCCAAAAAATAAGAAAATGAAGGGGAGCTACACAGCCCCCCTTCTTAAAAAGACAAAAAAAAAATGGGATCGGGAGGAGGCCACGCCCCCTCCTTTCATCACTCTGCAAACGCGCCCCCTGGCGCGTTTGCAGAGGGGGAACTAATTCCCCTTCAATACTGGGGGTCCCATGGGGGCCAACTAGCCCACCAGGAACCTCCAGTATGCACCAGGGGGCTGCCTTGCAGAGAGGTGTAATGAGGCCACGCCCCTTTTTACACCTCTCTGCAACACAGCTCCATGGCACTTACTGGAGGTACCTGGTGGGCTAGTTGGCCGCCAGGGGACCACTTAAAAAAAACATAGGTTTCAGGCCTGATATAGTTAGGAATTAGCATTTAAAAAACCTTTGAAATTCACTGAAAAAACCATAGGTTTCAGGCCTGATATAGTTACCTTTGAAATTCATCGAAAAAACCAAAGGTTTCAGGGGCGTTATAGTTAGGAATTGGCATTTAAAAAACCTTAGAAATTCACTGAAAAAACCATAGGTTTCAGGGGTGTGATAGTTAGCTGGACATTTCCCTCGTACAAAACCCTAGAAATTCCCCTGTTATAGTTAGTTCAGCTAACTATAACTCGCGCCCCCGCAATGCACTGCTGATGACGTCACATATTACATCACTCATTACATGGTCAGTGACATCACTCATGACATCACTGATGACATCTCAAATGACATCACTGATGACGTCATCCAGTGACTGTGTGTTTCTGTAAAGTTTAAATATATTTTATATATTTATAGTGAAAGGCCTGTGGAAGAATGAGTGGGTGTACAAGTGTGTGAATGGATGATTTTCCAGGTACGTAACTGACTCTATAAGTCAGTCATTAAATGTATCTTACTGCGGACTAGTGACTAAACTGTGTGAATGTCTGTATGTGTCTGTGTGTAGGTGTATAAGTGGCTGCATGGTTTTGTGAATAGCTATATGAGTGTCTATATCGGTTATTGATTGGTTGTCTGAGTATCTGTATGGGTGCCTGAGTGTTTGTGTGGGTAGGGTGTGTGTGACTCTATGCATAGATGTGTGATTGGGTGATTCTATGGGTGCATGGTTTTAAGAGTGCATCTGTGATCAACTATATGGTTGGGTGAGTGTATGTATGGGTGTGTTAGGGATTGAATGTATATCTCAGTGGTACATGTGTGACTAACTACATATGTGAAAGGCAGTATATATGCGTGTAAGAGTATATAAGTGGGTATATGTGAGAGTATGTGATTGTGAGAGTGGCTGTATGGATGAGTGTGTGCTTGTATCAATGATTGTATAAGAGCGTAAGAATGTGGTACTATTTTTATGAGTAAGTGAACTTGAGTGTGTTTAACTGTATAGGTGAGTAAATTGGACTGTGTTTAATCACTTGCACGACTGACTAGGTGTGTCAGTACCTCAATGGATGATTGGCGGTCTGTGAGTGTCTATATAGGTGTATAAATGCATATGATAGTCTTGTACGGAGTGACTGTAAGTATGAGTGACTGTACAGGTGAGTGAGTGGAGGTGTATGTAGACCTAAGAGTTAGTGAGTGGGTATGTAGCTATTGGTATTGGAGTATCTATGGTTTTGAGAATGGACGTCTGAAATTTTGAGTTGGTGTTTCAAAGGTTAAATTAGGGTGTGAGAAGATGCAGTAATTTATCACATGGATGATGTCATCAGTGATGTCATCAGTGATGTCATTTGAGATGTCATCAGTGATGTCATGAGTGATGTCACTGACCATGACATGAGTGATGTAATATGTGACGTCATCAGCAGTGCATTGCGGGGGCGCGAGTTATAGTTAGCTGAACTAACTATAACAGGGGAATTTCTAGGGTTTTGTACGAGGGAAAGGTCCAGCTAACTATAACACCCCTGAAAACTATGTTTTTTTCAGTGAATATATATATAAATAGATATAGATATAGATATATAGATATATATATATATCTAAAAATATTTCGTTTTCCTATGTCAATCATGCCCTTAATTGACCTACATCCGGAAATGTTTCTAATAATTTCATTAAAACAGGACAACTAAAACTAAAATTGCAATCTTTTCCTTAAAAATGTCTTGCTTAAAAATGCAACATACTTGAGGATAATGGAGGGAGTAGTAGTTCTGTATTTTTAAAATGTTCCATTCGCGGAGCATGTTTAGACTTTTATAGTTCACAAACTCAATAGGGCGCTGTCACAATAACTGGATGATGTCATCAATGATGCAGTGTTGATCATGTGCAGCAGGGGTTGACTGTTTGGCATGACACTGAATGACATAGACTCATTTTATGGTCGAACTTCTGATAATATCTTGGATAAAGTAAACACATCCAATTACAGTCTTGAATTTTGATGTGAATTAACATGTCACATACTACAATAGATTTCAAATTTTAGCTTCTCATATCCATGTTGTTGAGTGTCTGTCACTCATCCTGGGCATCTGAATCCAGAGATATCTGAAAAGCAAACTTTTAATATGGACGCCCTCTTACCTGGGGCTATGCATTTGGTTTCTCCGTCTTTACTTTTAACGCTAGAGCATTCTTATAGGGTTTCATTTATTAACCACTCAAAAACAATTTCTATTCCCTGTTCTGAGAAAATAAAGCAATCTATGCCAGACAATCTATATTCACAGAAAATGAATTTCATGAAATTCTACTGTCTCCTCCTGATCAAGAGTTGAATCTACAGGGCATACATGGCTAGAAAAGTTAATATTCTTTTTACAAATATAATAATGGCTCTTTCCAGTAGAACACAGCTTTTCAGTTGCTAAAACTAGATGGTATAGTGCAGGAAATCTATGTGTATGTATTTGTGTTTGTGTTTGTGTGTGTGTATATACGCATGTGTGTGTTTATGTGCCTCAGTCCTCTTTATAACCTACCCTACTATCAAAAGGCGCATGGAGTTAGAATAGTAAATACACACCTCATTACGGTCAATGGACGGTCCTCATAATAAAAGGTATGTTGTGTGTGTGTGTGTTTGTCTATATGTGTGACTGAGGGTGGTGTTGGTGTGTGTATGTGCAGCTTTGTCACAAGGTTGGGACATCAACCCTAGGGTCACCTTTTTCCATGGCCCCACACTTCTTTACAAACATTTAGTATACATATTGAAATTGAAATCCAGTTTCCCGTTTTCATGAACGATGCCTGCTTATCTGGGCACATCGCCACACCGCCAGGCGGCAGTAGATACCATGTTTTCTTTTTCAACAGAGTACTTTTAAAAATAACAAATATGCTTAATAACGGTAGCTTGTGGCTTTTGGCTTATAGAAGGCCTTGGAGTAAGTTTCTGCCCCAGGCCCTGCAAAAGTCTCTGACATTCTGACATGCCAGTATGAGAGGGGTGTGGGGGGGCGGGTGTGTGTGTTTGTGTGTCTATCAAATGCAGATTTTCCATGATTTTCATATCTGAGTATCTTCAGATACCTTTTGATTTTTGGCATGATGTTGGATGGATTCAACTCACCATGTGCTCTAAGGAAGCTCATTTCTCGAATTGATTCTCATTTCTTGATGAGTGCCAGAGAGTCAAGCACAGGAGACATGTTGGGGTACTGGGATAAGACCTCGTGCTAGGAAATAGAAAGCGTAGACACTGCCTTGCATGTGCTAGGGTTGCCAGGCTTGTCGGTCAGAGTGGTCCATGTACCATTGAATAGAAGGAAGGGCTCTTTGCTGTCTCTTGGTTGTTTTTATGTCCAATGATTGCAGATTCCATAGATCCTTGTAGGCCACACTGAGCTCAAGGCATGCATGTACATGATGTTTGGTAGCCCTACTTCAAAGACCAGGGGCCCTGGAGAATGGTGGTTGGTGAGACTGGTAACACTACATATGGCACGTTAGAAAAGGTCCCTTGCTCTATTGAAGCTGGTGGATGTATGTGTTGACTCCTGCTTGACCCATCTGCTCTTACATGCTTTTCTGGGGCTCATTGTAGCCTCCCTTGTCAGCATCCCACTGAAGTTGTCTTGAGTACCCTGTCAGTCGGTACTCTACCACATATCACTTCCCTAAGGCATACTTTGTACATATGGCATCTCAACAACATGCCTGACTTCTGATCTGGCATAAATGGCATTTACAAGGCATATCATGCATCAGCAAATAAGTGAACGCGAGCTTGAGCGCTCAGGTGTCGAGATGCTGTGGATGGCTGCCACATTCAATAGGTGTGCGTTTGCGTGATGACGTAGGTAGAAATATTTACAAATTTGCAGGCCCTTCCAGTTCGAGAATGGAGAAGCAAAGAAGAAGCTGTATGTTTGTACTTCCCAAAAGCAAA
Organism: Triturus cristatus; assembly: GCF_964204655.1. Classification (NCBI taxonomy): domain Eukaryota; kingdom Metazoa; phylum Chordata; class Amphibia; order Caudata; family Salamandridae; genus Triturus; species Triturus cristatus. Next base: position 909,751,964 of record NC_140586.1, read on the forward strand.
AACAAATAAATCATTAATATCAACAAACCATAATGATTGGTGGGTTGGTTTAGTGTGTTTAATTGGTTCCTGGGAATAGGGTTTCTATTGGACATAGGGCTTAAGGTTTCATGCCTGATTGGCTGCTGGGACTAGGGCTGACTCTAGGGTTTCAATTGGATGTAGGGCTTAGGGTTTCATGCCTGATTACCTTTTGGGACTAGGGCTGGGACTAGGGTTTCAATTGGACGTAGGGATTAGGGTTTCATGCCTGATTAGTTGTCGGAACTAGGGCTGGGGCTAGGGCTTGTATTGGACATAGGGCTTAGGGTTTAATGCCTGACTGGCTGCTGGGACTAGGGCGGAAAATGGCTGTAAGAGGCTGGTGTCATATTGGTTCTAGTGCTTAGGGTTAGTGTTTTGATTAGTTAGCGTTAGGGCTTGGGATCCCATTTGCCGAAAGGGTCGCCTGATTACTAGGGCTATTCAAGGTTAGGGCTCAGGGCATCTCAGCCCGGGCGTCGAGGCTAAGGGTGGAGAGGACATGGGCAATTGCCTGTTTGAGCGTATTCAAGACTGGTCGGGCCTAAGGCCAGAAATGCTGCCCAAATTTACATGCACCAGTACCCACCCACCGAACCCCTTCCACTACCACAACCAAATTAACACACTCACAGCAAATGTACTCCACTCATTTACTACAAACTAACCCTACAGAAGGGTTCAATGTCCCAACATCCACTGCAAAACCCCATAAACCACAACTATACACCCTTCTACTCTAGCCACCACACATTTGCACCCTCACTTACAAACAATACACCACTCTATCCTATACCACTAACCAATCCACTCATCACAAACACAATCCAAATTCACACCATGTTTAACTATATCATCCAAACACATACTAGCTGCTCTAATTACTCCAAACAGACCCCTCTTTGTCACCAACAAGCCTATACTCAGCCTTCCATCTTTTCATCCACCAACACCCTCCTCTTCTCTTTACTACAATAACACAGCCACACAACACTTCCATCCACTGCACTACAATTACTTCTTTCAACAATCAAATCAAACACAAACACTCTTAACTCTAGTTCATCCTCTCTTATGCACCACAAACACTATTGACAAACACATCACCACCCCTTTACCTTAAAACTTCCACTCACCAACAATGCTTTACATAAAATGCTTCTCAGAAAACAACTCCTCATAAACAAAACATAGCACACACACCAGCGCAACAAAATGTCTCACACACAACACCTTATAAAACTTTCCATCACAAACTACAAACATACACCCACTTCCACCTTACTGACTGCACAAATGATACATACCATGAACAAACACCAATGCCAAGATTTCTCTCTTTACTCCACGTAACACATATACAGCAACTCTCTTTTTACCGCCTCTGGTCCATTGGACAATTTAGAACCATCAAATAAGTGAACGCGAGCTTGAGCGCTCAGGTGTCGAGATGCTGTGGATGGCTGCCACATTCAATAGGTGTGCGTTTGCATGATGACGTATGTAGAAATATTTACAAATTTGCAGGCCCTTCCAGTTTGAGAATGGAGAAGCAAAGAAGAAGCTGTATGTTTGTACTTCCCAAAAGCAAAAACAAATAAATCATTAATATCAACAAACCATAATGATTGGTGGGTTGGTTTAGTGTTTTTAATTGGTTCCTGGGAATAGGGTTTCTATTGGACATAGGGCTTAAGGTTTCATGCCTGATTGGCTGCTGGGACTAGGGCTGACGCTAGGGTTTCAATTGGATGTAGGGCTTAGGGTTTCATGCCTGATTACCTTTTGAGACTAGGGCTGGGACTAGGGTTTCAATTGGACGTAGGGATTAGGGGTTCATGCCTGATTAGTTGCCGGAACTAGGGCTGGGGCTAGGGCTTGTATTGGACATAGGGCTTATGGTTTAATGCCTGACTGGCTGCTGGGACTAGGGCGGAGAATGGCTGTAAGAGGCTGGTGTCATATTGGTTCTAGTGCTTAGGGTTAGTGTTCTGATTAGTTAGCGTTAGGGCTTGGGATCCCATTGGCCGAAAGGGTCGCCTGATTACTAGGGCTATTTAAGGTTAGGGCTCAGGGCATCTCAGCCCGGGCGTCGAGGCTAAGGGTGGAGAGGACATGGGCAATTGCCTGTTTGAGCGTATTCAAGACTGGCCGGGCCTAAGGCCAGAAATGCTGCCCAAATTTTACATGCACCAGTACTCACCCACCCAACCTCTTCCACTACCACAACCAAATTAACACACTCACAGCAAATTTACTCCACTCATTTATTACAAACTAACCCTACACAAAGTTCAATGTCCCAACATCCACTATAAAACCCCATAACCCACACATATACACCCTTCTACTCTAGCCACCACACATTTGCACCATCACTTACAAACAATACACCACTCTATCCTATACCACTAACCAATCCGCTCATCACAAACGCAATGCAAATTCACACCCTGTTTAACTATATCCCATCCAAACACATACTTGCTGCTCTAATTACTCCAAACAGACCCCTCTTTGTCACCAACAAGCCTATACTCAGCCTTCCATCTTTTCATCCACCAACACCCTCCTCTTCTCTCTACTACAATAACACAGCCACACAACACTTACACTTCACTGCACCACAATTACTTCTTTCAACAATCAAATCAAACACAAGCACTCTTAACTCTAGTTCATCCTCTCTTATCCACCACAAACACTGTTGACAAACACATCACCACCCCTTTACCTTACAACTTCCACTCACCAACAATGCTTTACATACAAATCCTTCTCAGAAAACAACTCATCATAAACAAAACATAGCACACACACCAGCACAACAAAATGTCTCACACACAACACCTTATAATACTTTCCATTACAAACTACAAACATACACCCACTTCCACCTTACTGACTGCACAAATGATACATGCCATGAACAAACACCAATGCCAAGATTTCTCTCTTCACCCCACGTAACACATATACAGCAACTCAGCAACTCTATTTTTACCGCCTCTGGTCCATTGGACAATTTAGAACCTTACAACATGACCCACATGCTGCACCACCACCCCTAACTCATACACCTTCCACCCTAAACAGACGCAAACAAAATATGCAACGTCACTCCTCACAACTTCGCTTCTCCATGTCTACTGCACATCAAGGCTATACTACAAAAACAACACAGCTCACCAACTCACTTTCAACCACCATCTCCACCACCTACACATGCAGACCCATCAATTTGCCTTCTTAGCCTGCTGGGTGAGGAACACAATAAAGAACAGCTATACTATTGCTTTCCTCATACAACTAATAGCAGCGCTAAGGACACACCAACTGCAAACCCACAAAATACTGCTCACTCTTCTACAAAACAAAGTCACACTAACACCAAAGCACATTCTCTAAACTTCCTACTAATAAATGTTCGATCGCTCTCCAAAAACAAGCATCACATCTATGACCTTCTCACTGACGCAAAACCTGACATACTATTCATAACTGAAACATGGTTGGGAGATGATATGGCTCACGTCTTGCATGAAGGCTTTCCTCTAGGCTATCAAACTATCACCTAAAACATATAGGCTAAAGAGGAGGTGGCCTAGCTGTTGTGTTCAAGCAAACATTAAATATCACTAAAACAATGACATCTCCATGAAAGGTTGTGAGGCCCTCTTCCCCAGATGCAATTCTACACCATTTTGCTCCTGTAACTTATTGCTCCTTTACAGACCTCCACATAGCAATGCAGAATTCCCAGACACACTTCTAGACACGGTTTCAAATCATATCACCATATCACATACCAACCTATGCATTTTGGGTGACCTCAACATTTGGTTTGACAAACCCAATATGCCTCATCCAAAAACAATCATCATAAGCCTAGACGCACTGAACCTGCACCAGATCATCCACAACCCCACACACATTGCTGGACACATCCTAGATGTCATTTATGCAAATACAGAACTAGTTACCTTTCAAACAGTGACTCCATTCACATAGTTAGACCACCATTTGCTTGCTTTCCAGCATAAAACAAAACTAAGCGACACACCTAAAACCACCTTATGTGTACCTACCTATCGATCTTGAAACAAACTCAGTTTCGAACACTTAGAAACACAGCTAACATCCAATACAGATCTAGACACAATATATTTCATTCAGAAACTATATGAGTGGCTACAGGAAGCTTTTGATATCCTAATACCACTCAAAATGACATAACAGAACAAAAGAAAACAGGCACCTTGGAGAAAAACAGAGCTAAAAGAGATGAAACAGCAAATTTAAAGCTGCGATGGGCCTTGCTAAAAACAAACACCAATCAAGACAAACTTTGCCTACAGAAACTTAATAGATTATACAAGTCAGCTATCAAAAAAGCAAAAAAAAGATACTATTCAAACCAAATTCAAAATGCTAAATGTGCAAATAAGGAATTCTACAAAATTTTCACTGAATTTAACAAATCAAATTGCTGAGAAGGAGCTCATCCCATTTCTCAAGATTTCACAGACAAACTGGCAAATCATTACATGACCAAAGCAGACACATTGGACTCATATTTAAAAAAAAGAAATTCCACCATCACCGAACCTTTTCCAAAACAACAATCCACAAATACGCTAACCCAGTCTCTTAATTCCTTCCAACAAATTTTCCACAATGGACCTGGTCAAAGCAAGCAGGCCTGACGGCAGCCCTTCTGACCCCTGTCCACCACAAACCTTCAAGAAAATTCTAACAATCTGCTGCCACACCAGTAAGAAGAATCATCAACAATTCCTTAACTACCGTAATATTTCCAGAAGAACTAAAAATGTCATACATATGCCTATTACTGAAGAAAACAATCCTGGACCCGCTGAACCTGGACAACTACAGACAGATCACAAATGGACCTTTCCTGGGGAAACTGATAGAAAGATCAGCATTCGCCCAGATGTCACAATCTATTAAAGATAATTACACACTTTCAGACTTTCAAACGGGATTCCGTCCAGGAAGAGGCACAGAATCTTCCCTCGTTGCCTTCTTAGATTACCTTAAGAACACAGTTGACTGCAACTGGGATACTGCACTACTTGTCTTGGACCTCTCAGCTGCCATTGACTCGGTTGACCATGACACTCTGGTACAAAGGCGCTACAAAGCCAGCATTGAGGGGACTCCTCTCGACTGGATCACATACTATTTTCACATCAGAACTAATGTCATCCACACCCCCCATTTCTCTTCCAAACCATACTTCACGAAAGCAGGGGTCCTTCAAGGCTCCATCATCTCACCCATGCTTCTCAACATCTACATGAAGTCATTACCGGCACTGATCTATCAATTTCACCTCATGTGCCCCAAAGAATTTGGAAACTCACCAATTTTCAGTTGTTCCAGAGCCGTGGATCAATGGATGACATGGAGCCTTTTAAAATTGAATGCTTTCAAAACGGAAATACTCATGTGTGGCGATGGGAAAAATTATGACCCACTTGCCTCATGGCCTGATGATATGGGAACACCGCGTTAAGTAGCAAAGGAAGTAAGAAACCTCAGAATGACGATGGGCTCCAAGCTATCAATGAATGCCTAAGTGGACAAATGTCAAGCTTTGTTACTAGAAAAACTCTCTCTTGGTCCATCCAAACTCAATTATGCCATTAGCCTCTACCACGGATCACATTTAACAACAATGCAAAGCCTACAATGGATTCAGAACCCTGTTGCCAGACTGCTCTTACACATAATACAGCAAGCCCACATCTACCCTGCCTAGAAAGCCCTGCATTTGTTACTAGTTGCCAGAAGATCCACATTCAAGCTGCTTTGTATCACCCACAAAGTAATACATTGAACAAGACCACTCTTCATCAGGAATAAAATCACAAAATACATTCAACAAAGGAACCTCCATCCTAGAGTGGCACCTCGCCTCGAAATCTCACCATCCAAGCAAACAAAAACATGGGTGGCACATTCTTCTCTGTTCAAGCAGCCAAAATATGGAACTCTTTACCCCCAACATAAGATCCACAGATAACCACCTTATCTTCAGCAAACTACTCAAGAATTGGCTCTTCCCCACATAACCACCACACTCAAACCTAAATACTCAGCATATCCTTCTGTAAATATATATATATATATATATATATATATATATATATATATATATATATATATATATATATATATATATATATATATATATATATAACAACCAGTCTTTCTCCAGGTAAGGACAAAAGCGCGAGACAGCTCCAGAATAAACTGCAACTGACTTTAATAATTACCAGCACTCTGTGTACAACAACCCATGAAACACTAGGCAGACGCGTTTCGCTTGTAATAGCTTCCTCAGTGCCTGTTTCAAAAGTTCAAACAATGTCCTGGGGGTCTGCTGGTATTTTAGCTGTTATATGTAATGTACGCATGTGTGTGAATATGTGCATGCACATGTATTTGTGTGTGCATGCATGTGTTTATGTCATATCTGTGTGTGAGTGAGTGATAAGAGTACTTTAGAAATTTACGTCTGTTATATGTTTGCTGAGAGCATATTTTTTTCACATTAAATGTTCTTTTGGAATAAAGTAGCTTTTGCAATACCAATATAGTTATTTGTATTCTTTTTAACTTTTCTTATTCATTTTTGGCAGTAGAATACCATCATACATCTTCGTAGTCAGATAGTACATTCATGTGCATCTTCAATAATTTGTACATAAAGTCTTATTCAACGTCTGGCTGAATCAACAGTGTTACCTATGGCTTTACATCGCCCCTATGGTAGGGTGAAAGCTCAATGACAGCATTGCCTCCCAAGTCACTTTTCGGTTCATCCGGTCGGAGCTGGGTATTAGTTACTCCTGCAGGTCCACACGACTCTATCAGGTATCCCCATAAACAGTCCCATATGTCCCGGGGGCGGGAGGAAGATGGAAGGAGCTCAGCATAAATGAGTGATTGTTCCTGGCAATAAGTTAAATCTTGTAACCATTCCTTAAAATTAGGGGCTCGCCCCCTCCCCCATCTGCAGGCCACCCTTCGTTTAGCCAATAGTAGCCCCAGGGGGACATACTTTTGGATCGAGAGCGGCAGCTCTTCAGTGTACCCCAGCAATGCTGTCAGTGGGGTAGCAGGGATTACAGACCCGACATCTGCTCCAGTCTTTGAAAATCTTTGTCCAGTGTGCTTTAACTGGCAAGCCCTCCCACGCTCAGTGTAGCATGTCCGCCCCATCCCCCCACATCTGCTGCGTTTGTCGTCGTCTCGCAAGTGAAAGTGATGGAGTCTAGCAAGGGTGCAGTACAGCCAATGAAAAAAAAATGTGTGATTCGCAGCCCACTACTTGCTGATACCTGTCCTATTGTTGGCAGCAGTATTGCCATTGCCCATCCTCCAATGGCGTATCCAATTCCCAACCCCAGTGTAGACGCGAGCCTCAATCTATCTCATTGCTCTCAGCCTGAGTAGTATGGCAGAGTAGCAAGATCACATGTGCCGGGTTGTCGCTTTGGAGTAGCCTATGCAATCGCCGGAGGTTCGCTGGGGAAGTCTGGGGTGGCTTTGCTAACGATTTTTCCCAGGCTCACATATAGAAACTGCTCCATCGGGGTAGGCTGAGCTCCCTGAAAGAATGCCCCTCGTCTCTGAATATGCCCTCCTCGTACAGGTCTCACCACTCCCTCATCCCCACTCTCTTAAGCATACAGCGACACCCAGTTTTGTGCATCACCGGAAGAGCTGGGTGCCAAGGAATGGCCAGCAACGGGAAGCACAGTTTGGCCGCTTGCAATTGGTGAGCTCTCCTCACCAAACTGCCAAAGTACAATCAACTATTGATGGGTCTGCAGCTCTGGGGCAAGTAGGGAACCCAAAGAAAGCAGACAGCGGGACCGGGTCCATGTAGCCCTGTTCAATGGCCAAGTGGGGGATATATGTTGGGGGTCTAAACCAGTACACTGCAAAATGCACCTGGGTGCATCAGAAATAAAGTTCCCTATCTGGAGCCTCAAATCCGCCCTTAGAAAAGGGCTGGGGCATCTCTTCCCAGCGCAGTCTAGGTTGCTTCCCGCCCCAGGTCAAGCGGATCAGCTGGGTTTTGAGAGTTTTGAAGAATTATCTACCTGGATTAAAAGGGATGTTAATCAAGAGATAAAGAAGTCTTGGCAATCTTACCATTTTCATTTATCAAATGCAGCCTGCCACGGAGATGGGCATAGAGATCTATCTCGTTATGGAATCCGTCAGCGCATCCATTGCGCTTCCATAATTTGCACACATCAGTTCCGTTTTATCTCTTGTCACTACTATCCCAAGGTATTTAACCTCTGAATCACACTAGGCCAGAGGGTAGTCTGGGATGAATTTCTGGGTCTTTGCGGTAGGAGGGAGAATCTGGGATTTCTCCCAGTTGATCTGTATTCCGGAGCATGTGCCGAATTGAATGAATTCGAACAGTTGTGGATTGAGGCTAGATTCAGGGACCCGGAGGTATAGCGCGATGTCGTCCGCATAGACGGAGATTAACAGATGTCACGTGGGGTATCAGAGTGCGTATTCCCGATGGTGCTGCTGGAATTTGGCTGCTAGCGGCTCCACAGCTGGCGCAAACAAAAGAGTGGATAGTGGCCAGCCCTGTCTCGTGCCGCGTGTGATTCCCCATTGATCGATACTCGCGCTGTGGTTGGCAGTATAGCAATTTAATCCAGGATAGAAAACCGGGTGGGAGTCCCATTTGACGCAAGATGCCCTGGAGATAGTCCCATTCAAGGGAATCAAAGGCCTTAGTGGCGTTGAGAAAATTGGCACCGCGGAGAGATCAGGGTCAATATCTTGTATTGCCGTGAAGAGTGTTTGGAGATTGTGTGATGTGGCGCATCCGGGGATGAAACCCACTTAGTCAGGTAGGACCAAGAGTCCATGAGGAGACTCAATCGGTTTTCAAGTATCTTGGCCAGTATTTTCACATCGCAGTTTATCATGGACAGAGGTCTATAGGACTTGCATCTACCTCCCGGTTTCCCCGGTTTCAAGCTTGAGATGATTAAGGTTTACCACATATTTAGCTGGAAAATGCCAGATTACAGGGCCTCTTCGTATAGGCCTTTCAGAATAGGGACTAAGTAATCGACGTATGTTTTATAGAAGTTGTCCTGAAGGCCATCTGGGACCGTGGCTCGTCCTGAGTGAAGTTGCATAATAGTTGTCCTGACCTCATCCTCTTTGAGATCAGCAGATAAGAACTCTCTTTGTGAATCCCCCAGCCACCCCAGTGCCATGCCCTCCATATATTGGTCTACATCTGTGGGTTCCTCCCGCTGTGTAGTATATAGTGTTGTGTAGAAGCTGTGAAATACTTGTAGTATGTCTGATGCATCTCTCCATGCTTCCCCGTCCACACTGGTGATCTCTACGAGTGTTAGAGAATCTAGGTTTACAAAGTAGTTCAGCGAGTGCTCTCCCAGGTCGCTCCCACTCCCTGTATCTGCGGGCCTGGCAATATTTACCTCGGAACAGACATTCGCGCTCTGCTGTTTCTTGATATTCAGACAGTTTGTTTCCAAGCGTCGCTCGGAGGTCTCCACTAGGAGCCTCTCCAAACTCCCTTTCTATCTGCTTGATGTCTGTCTCCAGGTTATGAAGAGTGTTGTGAATGTCTCTTAGTATGCCTACTCCCTTTGCTATGCACAGGCCTCACAAGGTGACCCTAAAGGCCTTCCATACTGTCGCTCTCAGTGACATAGACCTTTCACTGCGTTGGGAAAAGTCTTGTATCTCTTGCCCCAACTCATTTCGAAATGCAACATCTAGAAAGGCAAGGGGGGAGAGTCTCCAAGCCAAGTGAGGTGAAGGGGCGCGAGGAGGCCCCCATTTCATCACAACCAGAGAATGGTCTCAATAAGTGTGTGCCAAATGAACACCAAGAGCTCAGACCTCGAGAGATCAGCCAATAGTCCAGTCTCTACCACAGTGAGTGGACTGCAGAGTTGCATGTTCCCTCAGCGCTCAAGAGGTGTAGAGATCTCCATGAATCTAGCAAGTGATATGGCTCTACTATATTTCTGACTTGCCGCTGGGTGTTGGTGTAGTTGTGGGACTGCGGGTGTGACCTATCCTGCTGCGAGTCAATGGTAACATTAAGGTCTCTTCCCCATATGATGTGCGTTGAGCCTATATTAATGACCTTCCCCCATAGATTGTTAAACAATTCTGGGTCATCGCTGTTAGGACCATAGGTGCAGACCAATGTTATGGACCTACCCCACATGAGGTTGTATCTTCCCATGTTGCCCTGCGTGGACCCCATCACTACATAAGGGACGCTCTTCTTAATAAGTATCGCTGTGCCCCTGGTGTAGGTGGAATATGCTGCAAAGCTGCTGTGAGCTGCCCAGCTAGAAGCAAAATTGATCGGGAGTGAGGGATTCATGTGTATCTTCTGGAGCATAGCAACATGTATGTTGTGCCTGTCTAAATAGGCCAGTATGTGCCTGCGTTTACAAGGATTACCCGTACCTCGGACGTTCCACGTTAGGAAGTTATATTCACGCCTAGCGTAGTTGTGCATCACCTACAGGTAGCTGTCTGTGATAGAGCTTGGGCGGTCGATGCATATGTCCGTGAATCCTGGAAAACAATCATTACTTCGCCGTAGGTCTATTAACCTTCATTGCCCATTTTGTGAATCAAGTCCATTATTATGCAGTTGTGGTCAATCCATGTGGGATCAGCTGTGGGCTCTTAACCCTGTTCTGATACAGGTCAAGGAGACCGGGAGGCAGCCTGGGCTGCCATCTCCAGAGGAGATCAGTGGGGCATCTTCTTTAAGAAGTCTGTCGCCTGTTGCGGGGTGGTAAAGAAATGCTGTCTTCCCTGGTGTGTGACTCTTAATCGCGCTGGGTATAGCATAGCATAAGTCATGTTTGCTTGCTGGAACTTCTTTTTGATCTGTAGAAATTTTTTGCGAGTCTCTTGAATTGTCAGGGTGAAGTCTGGGTAGATGAGGAAGCTCAGTCCCTCAAAAGGGAGCTGGTGTTGCTCCCTGGCCAGGCGGAGTGTAGTATCCTGATCCCGGTAATTTAGAAGCCGAGCAATGATAGGCCTCAGGGGCGGCCCTAGGGTTGGTCACACCGCCAGCACCCTGTGCACTCTTTCCACCACAAGTTGTGTCAAAAATGTTCCCGCCCCAAAGACTGTGGTGAGTAGCTGCTCCACGGAGTCTTCCATCCGCCCGGTGTTTGTGGATTTGGGTACTCCGATAATGCGCATATTATTGCAGCGCGAGCGTGCCTCTAGGTCTTCATTTTTGGCTGCAATCACCTTCAGCAGAGCAGGCATTCCATATTCAGCAGTTTTTTCCCAGCTGCCCTCCGATGTATCCTCCAACACCGATAGCAGTTGCTAAACCTCTTCGAGCCGCCCGTCATGTTTCTAAATTTTCTGGGCCATTGCATCTATACGGTTACACATTGAGTCCATTTTTGTTTCAATGGACAAGAGGCTGTGCTGCATTGCGGTGAGCTGAGTTTTGAGATCATCCGCCGGTGCTTGGCTGCATTCGTTGGAGCCCTCCGCCATGGCATAGCCAGTGACGCTATTTTGTAAGTGGGGAGGTTTTCGGGCATCAAACTGTAGCTTGGCTTGCCTCCGTTCCGTTCTGCCCATGTCCATTTAGTAGTGGCCACAATATTCCAGAGTGGCACTTCGAGTGTTAGCGCCAACCTCAAAACAGGGCAGCGTAGTCTATCTGCTGTGCTTTCTAGGCTTCAAGGAGTGGTCAGAGCTAGCTGCTGTTGCCCTGCTGCCAGCTACCTTCTGCCTCTCTTCAGAGGTGGGCCATGTGTGCCTGCTTTCAAGGGGCAGCCAGCGCGCTACCGCTCACGTCTAGGTAGGTTGCCAGACGCCTTATCTAATTTGACTGAAGGGGATAGTGTCTCCAGCTATACCGTCTTACCCTGATTTCTAGGGTGTAGTCGCTTGGTGCTCTTGCTTAAAAAGGGCTGCAAAGTTTCTAATCCTCATCATTTGGATCTCGTACGTTTGTGTACCCGGACGGTTCGTGGCTTCAATTCCCAATTGCCAATCGTTCATTTATTTCCTTGTTCCCCACCTGGGATGCAGTATTGATAAATTACAGGCCTAGGAACCCACACTCTTCCAGTTCAGGAAGCAGCTCAAAACGTTTCTGTTCAGAGAGGCCTTGGATACAGTTTAGCTCCTTGTTCATGCACTGTTTAGTACACCGCTAGTAGTTTCTGGCCACTCTCCTCAAAGCGCAAAGCGACCTGCTGGTGATTACGCGCTAAACAAATACCAGTTAACAATAACAATAACAATAATAATTTGTCTCGTTCTCCTTGCGCGGCAGATCCCCTCATTCCCGTGTGGGGCAGCAGGGAGTCAGATGGTGCTCTGTCCCCCAGGCGCCAGTGGCCTCACAGGCCGGGGATTACGGCCGGCCTGGGGAGGGGGCTGTGTGCCCCCTTTCCCATTTTCAAAAGCTGCTGTGCCCGAGGTATGGGGTCCCAGGCTGAAAATGGCCCGTGGAGGGGTGCTGAGTGGCCCCCTCCCCATTTACATTATGGCAGGGCCCTGGTAGATGTTGTCCCAGGGCCGACCGCGATATTGGCCTGGGGAGGGGTGCTGCGTGCCACCCTCCCCCGTAAATACAGTGGCAGCTATGGGATATGCGGTTCTCTGGGCCAAAATCGGCTGAGGCAGGGGTACACATGCCCCCCCCAACAAAATGTTCCGGTCCCCAGTAAATGGGGTCCCCAGGGCTACAATCAGCCCAGGGACAGGAGCTGTATGCCCCCTCCTGGGTTGGCTGCCTTTGGGGGTTCGCCACAGGCCTTGTGTCAATCCCCAGCTCTGCATGGCCAATGGCAGTGCACGGCGTGTTGTTGGCTGCCTGCAGGGGGTTGGCTCCAGGGATTGGCCACAGGCTAGGCCCTACAGCCATACCTCGGCCATGCGTGATGGCGGTTGGATTTTTACATTTAAAAAAACATAGAAATTCAGTGAAAACACAAAAGGGTACAGGGACATTATAATTAGGAAATAGCATTAAAAAAACTAGAAATTTACTGAAAACCCCAAAGGTTACATGGACCTTATAGTTAGAAATAGAATTGAAAACTCCTTAGAAATTCACTAAAATACCAAAGGTTACAGGGACTTCACAGTTAGGTTCATATTTTACACACACAAAACCATAGAAATTCAGCAGTTATGTAAATGTAAATGTAATATTTATAACTCTTGCCCTAAGGTATCTATAACTCACGCCCTCATCATGCACTGCTATTTACCCCACATCTTACATCAATCATGGCATCTTCAATAATATCATTGATAATATCGCTGCAAAATTTGCTGAAAAATTATTGATGAGAAAACTGTGCATGGCAGGGACGCAAGTTATAGTTTATTAGGTGACGAGTAATAGTTACTTGAGATAACTAACTATAACTGCTGTATTTCTAGGGTTTTATTTGTGTAAAATCTGAATCTTACTATAACATCCCTGTAACTTTTGTTTTTTTAGTTAAATATATATATATTTCTTCTTATTTTTATTCTTTGTATTATTATTTTTTACTCCTATTAACAGTTTAGTATAGGTAACAGTAATACTACTACCACAACTACTACTGCAACTATACTACAAATAATAATCAAACTAATAATAATAATTGGAAGAAGAAAAATATGTATACCTATAAATAAAAATGATTGCTTAGACATTATGGGCCATATTATCAAGGAACGGTGATAACATTATCGCCGCTTTAGCGGCAGGAAACTGCCGCTAAAGCGGCGATAATGGGCTTGATAATATGCCCTTCAGAATTCCCATAGAAGCCCAGGTTGACACCAGAAAATGGGCTTCTATGGGAATTCTCTGCGGCATATTATCAAGCCCATTATCGCCGCTTTAGCGGCAGTTTCCTGCCGCTAAAGCGATAATATGCCCTTGAGAAATCCCATAGAAGAGCATGTTCTGGTGTCAATATGGGCTTCTATTGGAATTCTCATGGGCATAGTATCAAGCCCATTATCGCCGCTTTAGAGGCAGCTTTCTGCCGCTAAAGCGGCGATAATTTTAACGCCATGCTTGATAATATGCCCCCTATTTCTTCATCTCATCTTTACCCTCCTGCTCCCTAAATTCAACTATCTAAGTATGTCACTCATTAATGGGCATATTAACAAGGAACAGGGAAAATGTTTTTGATAAACAATTTTTTATTAAGGTTTTTAAAACACAGCAAAGGAAAACGTTGAGCCTGACAACCATCACTGTACAATCGCACTGATTGAGATCGCACCCCCCGCCCCCACCCGAAGCCCGGCCCCCCGCCCCCATCCCTAAAGCACCCAATCAGGACACATTGCCCAGCCATTTCCCCCAAACCCTCCGAAATTTCTTGGGGCAACCCCTCGCCTGGTAGAGAGTCCGTTCCTGGGCCGCACACCAGTCCACACCAGCACTCCATTTGGCCAGGGTAGGCGGCTGTGGATGTTTCCATGCCGCTGCAATATCTCTTTTCGCCACCGTGAATGCTGTCATAAGAAACAGCTTCTCTGCACGGGTGCCCTGTAGACCGTCAGTGATGCCCAGCAGGGCGTGTCTAGGATCGTGTGGCACCTCCCAGCCCAGCACCTCTGTGAGATCAGTCTCAATGCCCCCCCAGTAGTCCCCCAGACCCGGACAGGACCACACCATATGGATGAAATCAGCCGGATCAAAACCACAGCGGGGGCAAGATGCGTCAGTAGAGAGGCCCGCCCGGTGAAGACGCGCTGGTGTGAGGTATGCATTGTGGAGATAGTATATTTGAATCAGCCGCAGTTTGGTGAAGGCCGTCACCAGCCGGGGTGCCATAAGGGCGTCCCGCCAGTCCACCTCGTCCAGGGGTCCCACCCACGCCTCCCATCTCTCCCTCAGGCCCTTCTGAACCGCGGGGGTGTTATTAATAAGAGAACGGTGTATAGGGGAGATACCCCCCTCCCCAGGTTACCCAGCAAGACCTGAGCCTCCGGGGGACTATGATCCGGCAGCCGAACGTCCAGAGGGGTATAGGTGCGGATGGCATGGCGCAGTTGGAGGTATTTGTAAAATTGTGATGAATGAAGGGAAAAGCGCGTCTGCAGTTCCGCATATGAGCACATGTGCCCCCCCCACCAGACGTCCCCCAGCTGGGAGATGCCGAGCAGGTCCCATGTTCTAAAGCCCTCCAGGGCAGCAACATCCCGTAGCCACGACCCGTGCCAAAGAGGAGTGACGCGAGTCAGCCGTCCGGTCCACCGGGTATGGCGAAGCGCCGCTCGCCAGGCCAAGAAGATCGCTCTGGTGATTCCAGGGCAGGAAGCGGGGATGGGAGCACCATACAAGCGGCCCAAAATGCAGGGGAAACCCAGGTCGGCCAATTCCACCCTGTAGGCCGGATCGGACCATCCCCCTCCGAACCAATCGTAGATGACTAGGAGGCGAGTGGCCAGGTAGTAGAGGTAGAGATTGGTCATTCCGAGCCCGCCGTCAAAGGTGGGCAAGCGACACGTCGACAGGGCCAGCCGTGGCCTCCCGCCACGCCAAAGGAAGCGCGTCGCCAACCCGTCCATCTCTCGGAACCAAGGCCTCGGAAAAGACACGGGGGTGTTTTGTAATACATAAAGGAACCGGGGGAGAATCATCATCTTGTAGAGCTCCACCCTCCCCAGCGGATTGAGCGGGAGCAGTTGCCAGCGCGCCAGATCCACCCTGGCCTTCCTGACCAGGGGGGCCACGTTAAGGGCCCAGCTCAGCTCCGGGAGAAGGGAGACCCAGATGCCCAGGTACTTGAAGGACAACCGGCGGAGGGGGATCCCGTCCTGCCAGTCAAAACACTCCCGGGAGGGGTGCAAAGGCACGAGGACCGATTTGTGCGGATTTAAATAGAGGCCAGACGCGCGGCCAAAAAGGCCCAGGAGATGGAGCGCACGGGGACCAGATTGCGCCGGGTCGCTAAGGTACAGCAAGACGTCATCTACATAAAGGGCTATTTTGTCGGGCGCAAGACCCGGCCATTCCCAGCCCCGAAGAAGAGGGTCTGCACGGACCAGGGCGGCAAGGGGTTCCATAGCGAGGGCAAAGAGGAGGGGCGACAGTGGGCACCCCTGCCGCGTCCCCCGGCCGATCCGAAACGGCCTCGACAACGCCCCATTAACTAGCACTCTTGCACGAGGACGCGCGTAAAGGACCTGTACCATTCCGACAAACTTGGGGCCGAAACCCATATGGGCCAGGACCTCAAATAGGTAGGGCCACCCAACCGAGTCAAAAGCCTTCTCGAAGTCGGCGAGTAGGAGCGTGAGATATGGGGATATGCGGTGACGGTGTGCCAGGGCCACGTGAAGCCGCCGGAGGCAATGGCGGGTACCTCGGTCTGGCATGAAGCCACATTGGTCCGGATGCACCAGGCGTGACAGGAAGGGCCGAAGCCTCTGTGCCAGGACCGCCGCATAGATTTTGACATCATTGTTAATAAGGGAGATCGGCCGGTAGGCCGACCTATCACACGAGGGCGGCGTGGACTTGGGCAGAACCACAATCGTGGCCATATCGGCCTCTGGGCGAAAGGAGCCGCGTTCAACCGCCTCAGCGTAAAGGGCCCCCAACCGAGGGGTCAGGGCGTCCTTGTAGGTGGCATAAAACTCCTGGGGGAATCCGTCCGGCCCCGGAGTCTTCCCCGCGGCCGTGCGCCCTATCGCTTCCCCAATCTCCTCCAGGGAGATGGGCCCCTCCAGGCTCTCCCAGTCGCCGGATCGAAGACTAGGAAGCTTTAAATTATGATCTGCAAGCAGCAGAGTTAGGGATAGGTCCGACGCCCGGGCCCGGTACAGCTGCGCGTAGTATTGGGCAAAGGCGTTTGCCACGGCCACGGAGGAGGACTGAAGCCGACCTTCCGAATCAGTGACCGCCGGGATGATGCGCGACGTCCCGGGGTAGGTAACCAGGTGGTGCAGCAGAGCTCCATTCTTATCACCCCACCCGTATACCCTCGCCACCGAGGACTGCCAAAGGAGCCTAGCCGCATCCAGCGACCGTTGGCGAATCTCCTCCCGCAAAAGCCGCAGCTGACGATCCGCGGCCGGGTCTGCGTCCGCGGACAAAGATTGTTCCAGGCGCAGCGCCCGGGCCTCGCAGGCAGTGAGTCGCTGAAGCTGCGCCTGGCGGTGCTGCACCACCAGCGCCTTGGCGGCCCCCCTAACGGTGGCCTTACCCACCTCCCAGAGGGTCCCCGCCGAAGCGACTGACCCATCATTGTCGCCGAAGTACCGCACCAGCGCGGACCCTATTTCCCTGCAGAACGTCTTGTCCTGGAGAAACCAGGCGTTGAAGCGCCACATCTGACGGGCCCCTCGGGGCGGGGATCCCAGACCCAGGAGGACAGGGGAGTGGTCAGAAATTCCTCTGGGAAGGATGCGAACGTCTTGGATGCCCGCACATTCGGTGGAGGGGACAAAGATTGCGTCAATCCGCGCATGAGTGTGGTGGGCAGCCGAAGTGTGGGTGTATTGCCGTGCGCGCGGGTGCCAGATACGCCAAGCGTCGCATAAGCCCTGAGCCTCTGCCCACCCCACCAGCTGCCGCGCCCGCGCTGTGCGGGGTGCCGAGACCGGACCCGAGGAGTCAAGTTGCGGAGCGGAGACAGCGTTGAAGTCCCCACCTAAAACAATAACACCCGGCGGGAGAGCCTCCAATAGGGACGTGGCATGGGATAATGCCTGGGCCAACCAGGTGGGCGGCACGTAAAGCGACAGAAAGTTGAGCGGCCGACCCTCCAGCGTGCCGCTGACAGCGATCCCCATCCCCTAGGGATCGCGGACCACCCGGGTAAGGACAAAGGGTACGGAACGGCGCAGCAATACGGCGACCCCCCGAGATCCACGCGAGAACCCCGAGTGCCACACCCGGTCGTACCCATATCTAGCCAAGAAGGGACACCTCTCGCCCAGCAGGTGGGTCTCCTGGAGAAGGAGCACGTCGACCTCAGTGCGCTGCGCATACTTAAGGACTGCAGTACGCTTGAGTCTATCCAGTAATCCATTCACGTTCCACGATAGAATGCGCATATACGCTTTGGAAGGGGGATCACCCATGGGAGCGGTAGGAGCATAGCAGGCCAGGGGTGGTGTGGCCAGAAGAAGCCAGGGCCACTGGTTCCACCCCAGGGAAGGTCAGTGGACCGCGCGTGACTGCGAGCGGCAGTGTGGCTCGCACGAGTGAGTGCGCGAAGGGGCACAGCGGTGTATGGAGTGTGGTGCCATAAAAGACGCTCAAATAAAACCAAATCCATCCCAAACAAAACATTCCCCCAACAAGGGACAGCCAACAGGTCCCCAACCCCAAACCCCCACCCCCCACCCTACACTTCGAAAACGGAAGCATCTGTCGCCCGAACACCCCAACAGTTACAAGACCCCAAGCCCAGATGCCCGGGTGTAAAGAGTGTAGTGGACCCCTCCAGTATTACGGATTTCAGTGATACGTCCTAGGTATTTGCAAGAAAGCATAAGAGTGCAGAGACCCCTCCTCCCCGTCCCCGAGCAGGGCTGCCACCTTCCCCCGTGGATGCCCGGAACAGACAACAAGTTACAAGGCAGGACT
Organism: Triturus cristatus; assembly: GCF_964204655.1. Classification (NCBI taxonomy): domain Eukaryota; kingdom Metazoa; phylum Chordata; class Amphibia; order Caudata; family Salamandridae; genus Triturus; species Triturus cristatus. The sequence continues at coordinate 909,770,652 of NC_140586.1, forward strand.
ACGGGAGAGGTCAGACAAGTCAGACTGCACGGTGATAGGGGCAGGAGATCCTCCCGGCCTGGGTGACAAGCCGCGCCGGGGACCTCCAGCCGCGTGAGATGATGCGCCCGAGGAGGCCGAAGAGTCCCGCACACGTCCCTCCGAGGCGTTGGCAGATCGAGTCCGGACCATCGCCGCTCCTCGGCGCAGCCGGGACTGTGTGCGTTTCCTGCGCCGTGGTCGCCGGGAACCAGGCACCTCTCGGTCGCTCCTCCGTGAGCCAGGTCCAGGCTGCCCGGGGGGTATCAAAGAACAATGTCTTGTCCTGGAAGACAACTCGGAGGCGCGCCGGGAATTGGAGCTGGTACTGAAGACCCAGGGAGCGTAGCTTCTGCTTCACCTCCGTGTAGGAGCGCCGCTGCTCCTGGACCTCCCGGGTGTAGTCCGGAAAGACCATAATGGTGTGATTACTGAAGGTCAAGGGGCCACGCACTCGCGCTTCCCGCAGGATAGCATCCCTGTCTCTGAAATTCAGGATCCGCAGGATAAACGGGCGCGGGGGAGCCCCCACTGGAGGTTTGGCCGCCAATGACCGGTGTGCCCGCTCCACCACAAACCAGGTGGACAACCCGGCTTCTGGCATCCAGGACCTGAACCATTGCTCAAGGAAGTCATCGGCGCGCCCAGATTCCACTCCCTCCGGAAAGCCCACCAGGCGAAGGTTGTTGCGGCGGGCACGATTTTCGGCATCCTCTGCCCGCCTGTGTAGCTCCTTGGAGTGGGTTGTGAGCTCCCTGACCTGGTCCTTCAATAAGTGAATGTCATCCTCCGCCGTGGAGATCCGGGATTCCGCCTCCGTAATGCAGGCTGTGGCATTGCGGAGATCCTGTCGCAAGAGTGCAACATCAACTTTCACCTCCCCGACCATCCCCTCCAGGGAGGTACGGGAGGCATCAATGGCCTGGAGGATGACGGCCAAGTCCTTGTTCGGGGCCGGAGCCCCCCCCCGCCCGGAGGGTCGGAGCTGGCAAACTGGTCAATCCTCGTCTGGTGGGAGGCGCCCTGCGGCTTGGGCCCCCGCTCCTTGCCCATAGCTGGTCGGGGGAGTATAGGCCGGGTCCACAAGTAGGCCTGGAAGGCAGCAGGCGGCTCCCGCTCAGCAAACGCGGCGATCACCCGCACCAGGCCAGCAGGAGGGGGGAACAAGGAGAAGGGGGGAAGGGCAAGGGCCCCCCGGCCGCCTCGCCGGCCGTCGTCACCACAGCGTACGTCTCAAGCCAGAGCGCCCCTCCGTCCCGGTGCCCAGTGAGTACCTGCGGGAGCCACCGAGGCGACGTCCAAGCAGGACAGCAGCGGGTCCCAGGACCGACAGCCCAGTTCCCCCCAGGTCCGGGGGCAAGACGCGGTGTCGGAGAAAGTGCGGTGGGGGGACCACTCCCCGCCGGCAGCGCCCACCAGCCGGTGGCTCAGGGTCTCGGGGGGCCACCACAGCACAGGTCAGCACCACAAGTACATATCCATCCCAGGCGCGGTGACCGCCCGCGGGGTCCCAGGGAGTCGCACCCCCTCCCGGTCACCTCACCAAGGTCCACCCGGAGGGAGCAGCAGGGGGGGGCCGGGGTGGGTCAGCAGCAGCGCTGCGACAAGTCTGCCTCGTCAACCGGGGCCGCTCCGTTGCAAGGCCGAGTTGGGGACGGTCGTACTGCACAGCCACGCGGGCCGATCCGCCCGCCGACGGGGGCCGCACCACCCCAGGGAGCGCTCCCCCAAGCTCACCTCAGAGTTAAGTCCAACGAGGGCCCGGGCCCCGATCCCCTCGGCCCCGGGGCAGCCGTCAGTAGCACTGGTCTCCCGCAACACCTCCGGAGTCCGCCAGCCAGGGATTCACCAGGAAGTCACGGTAGGGCGGTCAGGGCGACCCATCTCCCAAGTGGCAGCGCCATGTCAGCGTCCCGAGAGAGTGGAGACAGGTAGCGGCAGAGGCCTCCAGGGAACCCGCACCGCTGAGGCTGAAACGGGCCGATTGCCCCGCCGAACAGAGCTTCTCCGCCGCCAGGCAAGCCCCAGCGATCGTCGGCTTGGACAGGTCACTCACTCCCTGGTCCCGCGGCAACCGATGGTGGCCGCGCGGCCCGCGCCCCTCGTGGCGCGCCGGGACCTCTCCTAGCGGATGACGCCGCACCGGAGATCCAGTGGACACAGCCCAGATGCCGGCACGACCCACGGACCCTCTAGTTCAGCTGTGGGGGAGCCGGAGCCGGTCAAACTTGCTCCAAGGGTGGGGCATCGGTTCCTCCACACTCGCTGATCAGCGGATTTGCCCTAGGACAGCATCTGCAGAGATGAGGCGGCTGTGAGGGGTCCGGCAGCCAGGAGCCTCACACCATCGCGGCCATCTTGGCTAGCGCCACCTAGCGCTCCAGGAACAGGGAAAATTAACGCTAAAGGCACTTAGCGTTAAGTTTTTTAACGCCCGCTATCGCTGGATAATATCGGCTGGTTATCGCGTTAATAACAACGCTAACCGCCTAGGCGATAATAAATCCAGCGATAGCGGCATTTTAGGAGGTTATCGCTGGTAATGCAGCGATAAAACGACAAGGATAAGGATATCCTTGTTGATAGCCCATGGTGGATTTAGCCGTGTAATCCACCTCCCATTGGATTACATGGCTAAGTCTGAAAATTAGCAGACGTAAAAAGCAGCGTTAACCATGGTTAGCGCTGCTTTTTTTGTCTCTAACAGGATTAGCGTGAAGCTTGATAATAGGAGAAATGTGGCTTAGCGACATTTCTCCTATTATTTTGCTCTGGAACGCCTACTTTGCATCTCATTAGAGATGCAAAAAGAAGCGTAGTGAAAAAGGGTGCTAACATGCCATTTTTTGCATGTTAGCACCCTGTTGTTGATAGGGCGATATTTTTATCTCCGCTTCTTTGGCTTTTAAAGCCAAAAAAGCGGATATAAAGCCCTTGTTAATATTCCCCTTAGGGGCATATCAGCAACGAGGCGATATAAAATTATCGCCGCTTTTGAGTCCATTTTCGGGCGAAAAGCGGCAATAATTTTATCGCCTAATTAGCAAGGTCACGCTATCGCGTGAAACCTTGCATTAGCGCCCGGATTCTTAATGCCCAGCTTTGCATCCCTAATGAGATGCAAATTGGGCGTTCCTGACCTGACATGACTGGAGAAATAGCAACATTTCTCCTATCATCAAGCCCCACGCTATGAAGCATAGCGGCAAGAAAAGTACCAATAACCCCTGTTATCGCTACTTTCCTTATGCCTGCTTCAGGACTGACTTAGTTATGATATCCCATGGAAGGTGGATATCATGGCTAAGTATGTGAGAACCTATCAGCAAGCTAACGCTAAACTTCGTGGGATTATCGCTGGGTTTCCAGCGATAATCTCACGTTTGGCAGTTAGCGCTAGAATTTTTATCGCTTTTGAGATAAACGTTGCTAATAGCACGCTATCTCACCGATAAAAATCCACGTTAGCCGGCGATAATTATCCTAGCGCTAAGTGCGCTTAGCGATAATTATCGCCGGTTGTTGCTGATATGCCCCCATATCCCTCTGTCCTTCTCCTGCCTTCTGCCCCCTCCCATTCCTCTTACTCAACACAGCTGGGAGGAAAAGGCTGGCAAGATATTGAATTCTACAGGAAATGTTGTTGCAAGACGAAATAAATCTATATTGAGGCACAAACAAGGGCTTTGTCAGTGCTTGTTCAAACTTCACATTGGTGCTGTTTGGCTGGAGGACATTGGACAAGCTGTGAGCTGTGTCTCCATGCCCCCGTTTCTGAAAGTTTAAAATATTATTTAATATTGTTTGGACTCATAAGGGCTTAAATGAGCTGAAAACGGGTAATAAATTCAAAGATGTTCTGAGCAGGGGGACTCACAGTATGCTTAGCCCAGAGCCCTAAAGTCCTTAAGATAGCTCTGGTTTCAAATGTCCCATCTGCGTCCGACCCTTCAGCACATGCTGAAAATGGGTTATAAATCCAAAGTCGTTCCGCGCAGGGGGCTCACAGTACGTTCAGCTCAGAACCCTGAAGTCCTGTTTTTCTTGCAAATCGTTTTATAGGGAAAAAAAGCAGTTACAGATTGGATGATGATGACACACTACAGGGTACATTGTATGAAACTACATACGCTCGTATATGGAATGTACCATAGGATAAACAGCAGTGAATGGGGGTGTACAACGTAGAGACATATGTAGAGGTACATTATTTTTTGTTGTTGCAGATTTGTATAGCGCGAACTCGACCCCAGGGTATTGGGGGCGCTTTACATGAGCACCGGTTACGTTACACGAGGACACATTCATTTTTGGAAGGCACGGGGTGATTGAGTGATTTGCCCAGGATCACAGGATGTTGGAGCCGACGCTGAGACTTGAACCTGGTTCCCCAAACCCAAAGTCGGCAGCTCTAGCCGTAAGTCTACATCCTCTTCTCATTGGGAGCAAATCTTAGGATATTAGGAAGTTAGATCAGGGTTCTCCGTGATGCACTGTGTGTGATCAGAAAATAAAAAAGAAAGAGAAGCAAGAAAAGAAAGAGTAGAAAAGGAAGGTGCAGGGGAGAGGGGTTTGAGTCAGCGGAGATTGCAGTTAGGGCCGGTCTGCTAGGTGGTGCTGAGGGATCTTCCAATCTTGGGGGTTGTGCACATGTGAGCTGGGGAGGGTTTGAGACTATGGTGAGTCCACCTTATCTAGGTACAAGTCAAGTGCATTCCATAGGCAGACCGCGTGTTATGAGGCATGTCGTTTCTTGTGCATTATGTTGTCGCGCTCCTCAAGGCGCACAGGGTGTTCCACCATTTGTTGAAGGGAGTTTCTTTGGTGGATTTTGACTATAGTAGGACTGTTTTGGAGCCCTGGGCTAGCATAAGATCTAGTAGCAAGCGTAGTGTGCAGGGAGATCAGTGTTAAGGGGGTGAGCTGCAAGGCCTAAAGTAGTAGTTAAGAAAGACGGTGTGAGCTGAATTTTAAAGAAGTCATAAATGGTCTGATGTATTTTGGTCCAGTGGAGCTGAACCATTTTACAAGTAAAAAAGATATGCACATGTGAGCCGGGGGATTCCTCACAGCACCAGCAATTGTCTGATTGTAGGATCCCTAGCTATGCGGTCTGGTTGGGGTCCAGTGTGTTTTGTGTATCGCCTAAAATTTTAGCTTGAGAGGGACAGCACCAGATTCTATACCAGGTAGCATCTGAAAAATGTGGTTTGAGATCTTCTGGGATGTATGGGGACCATTTCTTATTGATGTTGTTGAGAAGGTGTACCTCAGGGAATCTAGTAACTTATAGGCATATGATGTGGAGAGGCCAAGCTTTTTAAGATTTCCCATAAGACCAGGCAGATCCGGGATATGTGGTTTTGGTAGTGATCTTATAGCTATTTAATTTTTGGGGAAAGTTGTAGAACTCAATCGGTGGGAGCTCATATCTAGTGCACAAGTCAGCAAATGGGATGGAGCTCAGGGCTTTGACTAAATCTCCAATGCATTTGATAGCCCTTTTGGATCATTGTTCCCAAAATAAAGATCGACCGTCAAAATTGAATATGTGGTTGTACCATAAAGAGGCTAAGGTAGAGTCAGAGCTATGTTTGTTCAGAGTTTTATCGACTCCCAGACGGGCGGAGAACGTATCTGCGATTATGAGGTACGAGTGGGCCATGGGTAATCACTGGAGATTTCAGATGGTAAGCATGTAACTCAGCGTGATGGGATTCAATTTGGAGCCAGGATGGCTCCAAATTGGCCCAGGGAACCACCAGGTTCCATGGACCACTAAGAATACCTGTTGGAATCTCTGAAAATCAGGCATATTCAAGCCACCCCTGTTCTTGTTTAATTGAAAGGTGGAACCAGCAATCCCCGCTCTCTTACCCTTCCAGAGAAAATCCAGGATATGTCTGTCTAGGGATTTCAAGCAGGTGGAAGAGATGTTTGTGGGGAGCATACTTGAGAGGAAATTGACTAGTGGCCGATCCTCATTTTTGCAGTGTCTGTTCTACCTCACCATGTTATGTTTTTGGGGGACCATGAGTAGGTCTTTGATTTTGGAAAGTGTTGTATTTTCGTTAACCGTGATGGAGGATTGCAGGTCTTTCCCGAACCAGATACCCAGGTATTTCAGGGTATCAGGTTGCCATTTCGGCTCGGAGGTGCCCAGAATCAATGGGGGAACAGAGATGTTCATGGGGAAAATGTCCTGGCAGTTTGTGAGAGTGATGCCTGAGCTTTTTCCGGTGCATGGTAAAGGACCCAGATATTATCCCCTGCAAGTCTGCCCTTCAGGAATCTAGCATGGGACGGGGCGATAGGTTCGGCATCACCGTTTCGAATCTTCATGCTGGGACTTTGGCGTATAATTTACAGTCGATATTGATTAATGATATTGGTCTGTAATTTTTCCCATCTAGAGTGTCTTAGCCCTCTTTGGGATAACAACTATAGTGGCTTCAGAGCCCGAGCCTGAGACCCGACCTGTGGATGCAAATGACTTATAGAGCGCTAGAAGTGGGTCAAACAGTAGGTTAAGGAACTTTTGTAGAACTTCACTGAATACTCATCAGGGACAGGAGCTTTCCCTGGTGTGAGAGACTTAATGGCGGAGCCAATTTCCTCAGTGGTGATAAGGGCATTGAGAATGGATCTGTCTTTTGAAGAAGTTGGAAAAAGTGTGCAGAAGTTAAGGTATAACTGGCATTCCACCGGGTTGATTATTGAACTTGCGGTGTATTGATCGGAGTAGAATTTATGAAAGAGAAGAGATAAAACGAACCCACCCACAACCCTTTCCCCAAAATTTGGACAGGCCACATATCCCCATCCTATTTAGAACAGAAAAGAAGAAGGCCACGAGAAGGCCAAGCCTCAACAGCTGCAGTCATAACTCCATCTTATGGATGGTTTTAGCTTAACAGGTTTTAAGCTTGGAAATGAGCAAAGTGCAAGCAGATGAACATGCAATGCATTAAACACTAGAGCCTGCATGAAAAACAGATGTGGCCGGCATACGGGTGGCCGGCATATGGGTGAATTGACAAGTAAATAAGAATGGCAACTTTACAAAGATCTGTAACCTCCTCTGATGGGGCACAGGTACTTGAAGTAAGCTCTTCTGCTGAGTTCTAGAAGTCAGAAAATGTTTGCTGACTATATAAGCTCATGTTTGTGAAACAGTAACGGTTAGGTATTTATTGTTCTGATCCAGCGCAACAACAACTCGAGGAAAAAGTGAGAGCGCAACTATCCTCCCTGCGTCGCAAACCCGCCGTCACACTAACTCATTCACACACGCATTCATTGGCGGGGCCCATAACACCAACACTCGCACGTTTCTCTTTCACAGGTCTGTACACAGGAGGGGGAATGATGCGCTGGACATGTGGGTGGGAGTACCTTATAACCTATAGGGAAAGAAAAGTTATTTTACATCATATACATTAACATTCGCCACCTTTAGATTCCTAATCCTAAACATCAAGGCACTCCGCCCACTTGGTTGATTGGACCAAATAGTTGGATTGGTTGAAGGTGATTTAGAACCAGCTAAAACACATTTAAGACTCAGAATCCTCTATTCTCTTTAAGGAAGAACCACAAACTCATAATTTCTGTTAATCAATATTTGTTTATCTAAAATGTCATTAAATTAGCATTTGTCTCTTCAAATTTTAGAATTTCTAGATCAATTTAATTAAATCGCAGAACACCATATTTACCTATTCTGGCTATCTGGGTTTTCTCTATTTCATTGGCTCAGCATAACCAAATTTTGTCGGTAAATTGTCCAAAGAACAGGCCAGATCTCAGAGTCCGAAAGTCCTTTGTTCAGCACGTTACAGTCCCAAAGATCATCAAAGGACCAGAAGTCGTGCCAGCATCCGTCATCGCCTGTGGGGTTAAAGAGGGCGTGCAGTCATAATAACCGCCGAATGTCATCGAAAATGTCTGTGTGTGCAACCCCTCCCTATTCTACTACTCTTTTTATAATACATTTTTGGATAACATGAAACATTTTTGGGCGGAGAAAGGTTCCGATTGGTCGGGGGAAAACGTTCGATTTTGTATAGTCCAGGGTCACATGGATTTTGCTGATATGTTTTCGGTTATGACCAAATTCCGATTGTTGCAATATTTCGACTTCTAGTTTAAAAGTTCCATTGTTCATTTATACCAGTTCCTAATATCCGGGGTCTTTGGCAGTCCACCAATAACCTATCCTTGACAGGAACGGCGTGTACAGAGGTCTTTAGGAAGTTCACGGAGCCATCCGATTCTGCGCAGTAGACTTTGCGCTTCATGAGACGGTGGCCACTTCCGAACTCGTCTCTGCCGCCATGATTCGATAGGCCAAAATGTCAACTTAAGCTAAACAAACACAAAATTGTAATTAATACAAAGAAGTGATGCTTCTAATGTTATACCCTCACTAATCCCTTTATGTATTAGTTTTTCCTAGCATATAGCGACATTTAAAGCAATATATTCGCCTTTACGATCCTCCACGAAGGTGCAAACGTCACAAAAGCAACATAAAGCATGCGATATCTAATTATCACATATACTACTGTTAATATGCGGACGTATTTTAGTTATTAGAGTTATTTTGCCATGCAAATAGCAAGCTCCCACGTGTAATTTGTGTATGCAGGTTGGTTAATTTTAATATATCACAGCACACAATTATTAAATTATAATAAGTAGGTTATTCAATTAATACTTTCACGCAAAATAGAGGAGGTATACAAAATTTTGCACTACCTGCTCCATCAGTTCATTGGGCTATTTGACTGTGTATTGTTTATAATTGTAGAGCTATAGGAGTAGAGCTACTTGAACTTGTGTGAACTGTGAGCAAAGGGTCAGGTGTCCATCCTAGTTTGGGTGGAGGTATCCATGAAGGCTTGGAGGTCCGCAGGGGAACTGACGAACATTACTTTGCACATAAAGAAAATACAAAACTTGGCTGGACCAGTGAAAGAGAAGGGGATGTTATGGTCTCCCAGGGCTTCACGGAGTACCAGGAAGCCCTTTCTCGTGAATACAGTCTCTTTGGAATAGTCCTGGGCTATAGAGATTCAGGATGCATTCCAGTGGATTTGTTGTAATTTTCTCATATGAGCGAGAATTATTTCCGTGTGGCGATAGCGTATGGATCAAAAGATCATTGTTCTTGGGCATTTGTAGCTTCCAGATTTCATGCTTTGGGATTTGCCTGAGGGAATCCTGTGTGCCAGTTCAATCTCAAAGTCCTTTTCAAAGGTGAGGCCCAGGGTGTGGAGGATCAAGGATTTGAGGAATTTGGCATAGAACTTGCATCCTTTTTAACGTACTCTGTCAGGCCGAACATCCGAAGATTCCCTCTGCAGTTACGGTCTTCAAGCTCCAAGAGATCCCTTGCCATTGACTTCATTGAGTGATATGATTGGTCCATGCATTTTAGGGTCGAGGATTTGGGGGCATATCAACAACAACCTGTGATAATTATCGCTAAGCGCACTTAGTGCTAGGATAATTATCGCCGGCTAGCGTGGATTTTTATCGCTGAGATAGCGTGCTATTAGCAACGCTTATCTCAAAAGCGTTAAAAATCCTAGCGCTAACTGTCTAACGTGAGATTATCGCTGGAAACCCAGCCATAATCTCACAAAATGTGGCGTTAGCTTGTTGATAGGGCCTCACAAACTTAGCCATGATATCCACCCTCCATAGCATATCATGGCTAAATCAGTCCTGAAGCAGGCGTAAGGAAAGTAGCGATAACAGGGGTTATCGCTACTTTTCTTGCCGCTATGCTTCATAGCGTGGGGCTTGATGATAGGAGAAATGTCGCTTAGCGTGACCCTGCTAATTAGGCGATAAAATTATCGCCGCTTCTCGGCCGAAAATATTCCCTCACTGCCACACGCCACAAGTGCCCCTCATCTCTCCATAGCCCCTCCCCCTCATGACCTCATCCTCACATTCCCTCACTGCCACCCTCCACCAGTGTCTCTCATCTCTCTGTAGCCCCTCCGCCTCATGACCTCCTCCTGAGACTCCCCCACTACCACCCTCCACCAGTGCCCCTCATATCTCCCTAGCTCCCCCCTAAACCCCATGACCTCTTCCTCGGATTCCCTGACTGCCACCCTCCATAATGCCTCTCATCGCGCCATAGCCCCTCCCACTACCTCCTCCTCGGATTCCCTCACTGCCACCCTCCTCCTGTGCCCCTCATCTCCACATAGCCCCTCCCCCTCATGACCTCCTCCTCGGATTCCCTCACTGCCACACGCCACAAGTGCCCCTCATCTTTACGTAGCCCCTCTCTAATATGCATTTCATTTGTTGTATAGCGCTACTCATATCAGTGTAGTGTGTGTCAGTACTTTACACCACGCACACATTATACAGAGAAAATGAATCATACAAGTATGTAAATCAGTCTACAGGAAATGTCACATAAGCCAATGAGAATTACAAGGTGTATGAATCACACGTCATCTATACTGGTGGGGAGTATGTTTTAAGAGGGTTTGGTCTGGGGAAACACAACTTTAGGATGTAAAGAGTATTCCATGGGGGTCAGCTTTACTGATAAAAAATTATATCTGCCCAAACATACTCATTTTAGCAACATTAGAATAATGAAAGACTGAGGAAGTTTTAACTACAGCACAAAACAAAAAAAGCGAAGTTCTAACTACACCATTCATGTTTGTATGCAGCTCTTTGATGACAGTTCATAGGTCACTGTCCTATGTTAGGATTGTAACTTCTGAACTGCAAGTAACACAAGGATCTCTGTGACAAAGGCGTAACCCACTGAGCTATCCTCATAAAATACAGTTCATCTGCATTTAAAAACTACTAACAGACAAATGATTACTCTCCAGCAGGATCATTTATCATCAGCGTTATCTTGCCATTTTGTATTGTCTGATTGTTGTCCTGCATCGGCCATGATAATGATAAAAACTGTTTAAATGAAGCGCACACGAAGTATGTGTCCTGCTGGGCCTGTGCAAGTTTTAAAAAGAAAAACAACTAGTAACACATTCTCTTACCTACTGCATTAGTCAAACTTTGTGTCACAGCCGGATGTGATAAGCAGCTGCAGGCGTCAGGAAAGGTGTATCGGAACAAACAAACTTTTCTCCAGCCGCTGCATAGGAAAATAAATATCCAGGCAGCAGGACAGTAAGGATTTGTCGCCTTTCACCATGTGGAGATGAAGGGATGAAAAAATAAATCCTCGTTAACTGTAAATTGTCTTTTAAAGACCTGTGAAGTACTCCGGTGGGGCTGCGATAATCTCAAAAACTGTCTGTGTGTTGGAGCGCCCGGGAAGTTGTCTCAGTCCGGGCGCACACACACACAGCCTTTTGAGCCCAATGCTGTTGCGCGCCTGCCATCAAGCATTAACTTCCAGGGCCAAGGCTCCTGTTTGGGTGGGCCAGGCTCCTGTTTGGGTGGGCCAGGATCATGTTTGGGTGGGCCAGGCTCATGTTTGGGTGGGCCAGGCTCATGTTTGGGTGGGCCTGGCTCCTGTTTGGGTGGGCCAGGCTCCTGTTTGGGTGGGCCAGGCTCCTGTTTGGGAGGGCCAGGCTCATGTTTGGGTGGGCCAGGCTCATGTTTGGGTGGGCCAGGCTCCTGTTTGGGTGGGCCTGGCTCATGTTTGGGTGGGCCAGGCTCATGTTTGGGTGGGCCAGGCTCCTGTTTGGGTGGGCCAGGCTCATGTTTGGGTGGGCCTGGCTCATGTTTGGGTGGGCCTGGCTCCTGTTTGGATGGGCCTGGCTCATGTTTGGGTGGGCCAGGCTCATGTTTGGGTGGGCCTGGCACACCCGGCCCACCCGATAGAACCGGGCCTGGCATGCACTGGCAGCGCCACTAAGCAGGCGGGCGGCCCGATGGTTAAGGGAGAGATGGTGATGCGGTGGCCGGAGAAGGGGGGTTCGCTGAGGTGGGCTAAGCCACTCTGTGCAGGTTAGGCCAGCTAGGTCGCTCACAGAAGACCGATTGGTGCAGGCTTGTAGGTGCACTTGATATTGTTTGAAGCAAATGGTCCCAGTAATGGAATGTTTCAAGTAATGGCCCTCACGAACAGTTTACTTAAGTAGCGGGGCATACAGCTCAATTAAAGCGGCAGGGGTTCGCTGCTATGGTAGGATTAGGCTGTACGCTGCAAGTGGTAGCCTTATGGTGGTTGTGACTCACTTTTCTGGTGCTGGCATCATGGCGTCATGGTGGTACAGTCATGCATCACCATGGGGGTCCTACGTTGTGGGGTAATTTCTTTCTGTGGCCACAGTCAGACCACCTGTAGGTCAGTGCGCTGGGCTGGGGTGGAAAAACAGTGGAGTGTTGTTCGACAAGAAGATGGTCGAAACTTGATAAACCTCTTTGTGAGGTGTCCAGAGGGAAAGGCTGGGCTCACAGACAGTATTGGTGGCATGTTTTTGTCAATAGCGTTGCAATGGGCAATTTGCTCTGTGTAGTCGATATCACAGCCCCTCTTTTGTCAGAATGGGCAAGCTGAGCGCATGATGAAAGTAAATGGAGTATGGAGCTGGCTGTTTACGCTGTCATCACTCTCAGGCACAAGCCACGCCCCCTGGGCCCCTGGAGTCATTAAGACGGCACATGTTAAACATGGGTAATGAATTCAAAGCTGTTCCAATCAGGGGACTCATAGTATGTGTAGGCCAGAACCACTGAAGTCCTTAAGACGGCCCTGGTTTTGATGGGTGCCAGCAGCATACGAACCTTAGCACTGTAGTGCCCAGGTCGGCCATATGTGATACCCAGCACCCGGGCCCCCAAACAGCACAGCACCTTGCACTGCTGTTCACTGGCTAACCTCATGGAAACATGAGGTGAGCCCTTTTATTGATTAACGGATGCGACCATGCCCGACTGGACCACCTTAGTATGTATGTGGGGGAGAAACATCTCCTTAAATTGGAAACAACACTTTATTGAACACCCTCACCCATGCTCTCAGTTGGTGCACACTAGAGATTGCTCCTGAATGGCACGTAGACAGGACACTACATCCTTCTTTAACTTAGATTCTGAAAAAACACAAACATAAACGAAAACTGAATGATCAACATGATAATATTAGATACACTGGAGATAATGTTCACCCTGCGAGTCTGGGACATACCAGATCCTTTCAGTACCTGTACGCTCAGGTGGCCAACAGCTCCTGTTTTCTAAGAGTCCTAGTCCACCACAAAGTACTTTAGCCGCTGGGATAGATTAGGGTTAGCTCAGAGGTTGTACCACTGGCTTTCCCTGCATTCGCTCCACTGCAGGGATTCCGGGGGACCACTTACTACTAGCCTTCATAAGGTGGTTGACCCTACACTAGGGTTTGCAAGGGAACCCATAGCATTCTGCAAAGGTGGAGACCATCCAGACTCCCACTCATAATCTCTCTTTTGGCAGATTTCATGTATTGCGGGGCTAGTCATGCCCTCATTGGGCCCACTGTTCACCTTTCTAAAATGTGAGATATTCTCGGTGACCGACTCGTTACCATGGTCAGCCATGACCATTGTCCCTTCGACAGTAAACATACTCCAGATCAGTGGTTCAAAGGGAATCCTGAACTTTCCAGCTGGATGACGATCAGGCACCAACATCAGGTCTCCAGGGTTGAGCTGTCAGGTTTAGGCCTGCCTTCTTTGGGTAGATTAGTCCTTGTTTTTCAATATTCTTGATTCAGAGTAGTTTGGTGGATTTGGTTGGCCAGACCACTGCGGATAGTGTGGAATTACGTCTTGGACTACTCGTCCTAGGATGAGCCAGCTCAGTGGTATTCCAGTGGTGGAGTGTGGGGTTGATCCAGCGCGAGACAGGAGGAAAAGAGCGATAGAGGCAAATTTACAACTTATCCCTTCTTGCGTCGCCGACCCGTCGTCACACTAGCTCATTCACACACGCATTCATTGGTGGGGCCCATAACACCAACACTCGCACTTCTCCAAACTCAAGAGTCTGCACACAGGAGGGATGATGATTTTGCGCTGGACATGTGGGGGAGTACCTTATTAACTATAGGAAAGAAAAGTTATTTTACAGAATATACATTAGCATTCGCCACCTATAGAATCCTAACCTTAAACATCAAGGCACTCCACCACTTGGTCGACGGACCAATTAGTTGGATTGGTTGATGGTGATTTAGAACCGGCTAAAACACATTTAAGACTCAGAATCCACTACTCTTTTCATTGACAAACCACAAACTCATATTTTCTGTTAATCATATTTCTTTATCTAAATATTATTTGCAATTAATTTCAACATTTATAATCAATTAAAGTTTGGAATTTTAGTCAATTAATACAAATCGCAGGACATTTTATATTTACCTATTCTTGCTATCTGGATTTTTCTCTAATTCATTTGGCACTGCATAACCGATTTTAGCCGTTAAATTGTCCAAATAAAGCAGGCCAAAACTCAAAGTCCAAAAAGTTCTTTGCTCAGCACGTTACAGTCCCAGAGATCTCAACAGAAACAGAAATCGTGAAAGCATATATCATCGCCTGTGGGTCAATAGAGATTTGCGGGCATCGAGTAAGAAGGCAGCATCTGCATCAATCGATCTCCATTCCACCAGCCCTCCTCCCTATTCTACTGCTCTTTTATAATAAATTTTGGGATAACATGAAACATTTTTAGGCTAAGAAAGACGGTTATTGGCTGATTGGAGAACGTCCGATTTTTATTCTATGAGGTTCTCATGGATTTTGCTGGTTCATTTCCTCTGTCAATATTGCCCTTATACAACAATGTTAAAGTTTTGCTTGCATGTCCCAATTGTTCATTTAGACCAGTTTTTACTGACTGAAGTTTGGCAGTCCACCAAGTTCCCATCCTTGACCAGAAACACGGTGAACCAAGGGTCGTCAGGAAGTTCACGGAGCCATCCGAGTCTGCGCAGTAGGTATCGCGCTCACGAGACGGTGGCCACTTCTGAACTCCATTTCGGATGCAATTTTTAGGTAGGCCCAAATGTCAACTTAAGCGAAACAAACACAAAAGAATAATTAATACAAAGAAATTAAGATTCTAATGTTAAACCCTCACTAATCCCTTTATGTATTAGTATTTTACTAACATATAGCGACATTTAAAGCGATAATATTCACCTTTAGGATCCAAACAGGAACGCAAACGTCACATAAGCAACATAAATCATGCGATATCCTATTACCACATGTACTACTATTAATATGCGTACATATTTTAGTTATTAGAATTATTTTGCCATGCAAATAGCAATTAGTCCGACGTGTAATTGGTGTATGCAAATGGTTGGTCTAATTAAACACTGCAAACCGTTAGTAAATTATAATCAGTAGGTTATATAGTTAGTATTTTCATGCAAAATATAGGAGGTATACAAAATTTTGTTCTACCTGCTCCATCAGGGTCACTCTGTATTCCTGCAAGAATCAAAAGATAGCTCCTTCAATGTTGTGCTCTTAAGGTAAGGCAAAACGGATCACCTTGGTGACGGTTCTCATAAAATGTTCTACTTCCCTGTTTGCTTGAGGCCAAATCAGGGTGACACATCTGTGCTTCATGTTCCTGGACATCAGATAGTCAGCCCTTTCATGACCATTAAAGGGGGACCATTATCAATATGCAACTCAGCCAAAAGACCTTGCGCTGCTACGATCTTCTCAATTTTGAGAATGACATCAGCTGCTGATGTGGACAAGACTATCCCAACCTTGGATATTAGGAGAAATCATCGATCACTACCAATCTATGCGTACCATCAGGTTGACTCTCAAAGTCTTCACTCTCCCTCTGCCAGGGCGAAGTAGGCTCTTCTTCTGTAATGACCGGTGCAAGCGTTTCCGGAGGATTGCTGGCCTAGCAATCGGTGCAGTCCTTTACCACTGTTTTGACATCTTGGTCTTGGCCAGCAAACCAGACTTTAGAGCAGAGTCTGTTCTTCATCTTGACAATGCCCTGATGAGTTTCGTGGGCTAGGTGAATAGCTTGTTGTTGGAGGCAGTCAGGTATGACTAACTGGTGGCCTAGCATTAGACACCCCTCGGCTGTTACCGAGGGTTCTTGTCTGACCTGGTGTAAGCTCTGCAGGTTCAGTCTGGCTTCTGCTGTTCGCCGCAATGAAAATGCATTTAAGGTATTCCAATCATTAGATCGCACTGCAGTGATAGCCAGCTGAAGACAATTGTTCTGATTGGTAGCGGTTATAACATCCACTAATGACATCCAAAAGGGCTCAGACAGGTCGAACACCAGCCAAACACATTCCTCTGTGTCTTGGGATTCTTGGGGAGTGGCAGGCCTTGCATGCCTCAATAGGAAATCCGCAGGGTTATGTTTTCAGGGCCAATGTGCAATAAAGAAGTCAAACTCATGCAGTTGCAGGATCTACTTTTCTGTCCGTGGTGGTGGCTTGGATGCAGACCCTTGGAAGAGATGGATTAGTGGCTTGTGGTTGGTGTATACTTTGATAGGATCTCCAGACAGATAGACATAAAAATGCAGACACCCCCAGTCTATGGCAATGGCTCTCTCTCGATCTGGGAGTACCTCTGTTCGGTAGGTCTGAAGGTGGGACTCGCATAGGCAACAGGGGCTCAGTTACACCAATCCTGGAGTTGAGATAGCACGGCAACCAGTTTTGTTTGACTGGCATCCACTGTCAGTTCATAGTCCCTTTTAGGATCGAAATACACTAAAAAGGTGTCTGCAGACAGGGCTGTCTTTGCATTCTGAAATGCTTGCTCTTGTTCATCTTCCCACACCCATGGGATAGAAGCTTTTGCCAGGTCACGTAGGGGGGCAGTCAGATTCGACAAGTTCCTCATAAATCGCCCGCAGTATGTAACCATACAGAGGAATCTGCGCACACCAGAGATAGAGGTGGGAGCCTGCATGTCCCTGATATCACACACTATGACGGGGTCTGGCACAATGCCCTTTCCAGAGAAATGGTGGCCGAATAAACTATTTTCACATTGCAAGAATTTGCACTTTTCTTTGTGCAAACTCCACCCTTTTTCTTGGTGTCAATCGAAGACAGCACGGAGGCAGGTGAGGAACCTTTTCACTGTGTGAGCATGAATCAGAATGCGATTGCTCACATTGTAGAATGCAGGCAGTCCCACTAGGACAGTTCTTATGATTTTTTGGAAGACGTCCGCTGTGCTGGAGATCCCACAATTGAGTTGGATGTACTGTCGGAGGCCTACATGCGGGGCAAAGGTGGTTATCGGTCATGGTTTGGGATGGAAAGGAATCTGATGGCACCCCAACCGCAAGTCCATCTTTGAGAATAACTTGGAATTGGCTAGTTCCCCGATAATGTCATCAATAGTGGTATTGAGATGGCACTCCATCCTGATTGCAACATTGTATACCCTTATATCAACACAAATTCAAACAGCCCCTGGCTGCTTAGGTTTCTTTGCAATGATGATCAAGGAGACCCAGGTGTAGCCCCCATGACTTTCTCTATGATTGCTGTCTTTTCCAAAAGTCTCAGCTCCTGCTTCACCTTCAGAAACAGGTAGAACGCCACCCTTTGGTGGTGGAGCACAAGAGGTTCAATAGAACGATCTAAGTGGAGCTTGATAGCAGGCTCTATATGACAACCAATCCCCTCGAATAATTCTGCAAATACTTGAATCAGGATATCTATTTAGCTGGTGTAGTGATGGAAGGCAACTGGACTAGTCGTATATCCTGGGCGGTTCTGCAACTGATTAAAAAACCACAGCCTTCTTTGGAGACGTATATTTTTGTGGAAGTGCAGGTTTCCTGATGGCGGTTATCAGTGTGAAATTCCTCCACCAGGTAGAGGGGCTTGCTGTTGCCAAAGGAGAACACTTTTACCTTTGTGCGGTTCAGATTGTGTGGTGTTGGCTGCCGACTGAAGACTTTGGCTGACATGAGATTTAGTGATGTTACTGTGTCAGTCAGTGAAGTGATTGGTTTGCACTGAATTATGACCTCACACCTAGGCGACGTGCAGTTGGCGGACCCTCGTAGCTCCTCAGTGTGCACAACATGGATTGTCTCTTGTTTGTCATCATCCATTTTGCTCTGTCCTGCCGCCTCAGGATTGGAATTGACAGCCTGGACTCCCTTTGGGCCTCTGGACATAGTAGGTTTGGAGGTGGAGCGACAGACTTTCGAAAAATAATTTAGCTTATCACAGGCTGCACTCTTCTTCCCTTTTGCAGGGCACTCCCCTTGGTATGGGAGGGGACTACTACTCCACCTGCAGGGCTGGCTGGACGAATTGGGTGCAGGTACCTCTGACGTACTTCTGCAGGGCTCTTTGTAGATTGAATTGACTGGCTCAGTCTTCACCGGATGATAGAGGGCAGCCTCCATATGCACAGCCCACGCTTTAGATAGCTCTTTGGAGTGCCCCATGCCAGGATGTCCCTCATGGGCACATTGACAACCTGCAGCATCTGCTCCCTCAGCTTCACAGATGCACACCTCTGGATGAACTTTGCCTTGATTTTGTTGGCCTCGTCGTTTAGGGTGCACGTGCTGGCTTGCTCACGCAATCGATTGTAGAAAACATCCACTGATTCCTCTTGTTTCTAGCGACCCTGATGTAACAGGAAACATTCATAATCAGGATTTACAGAAGATTCAAAATGCGCAGCGATGGCATTGTACGGAGTCATGTAGGTATAGGGCAGACCGGCCTCCACTATGGTCTTGTGTATTTTGTGTACATCTGCACCACCTAGATGGAGGAGCAGCAGGTGTTTCCTTTTGTGTGTCAATAGCCTAGAAGTAGGTCCCCAGACATTCAGCCCATGCCCTTTTATGTGCAGCCTGAGAGGGAGGCAAGCCAGTGACTAGGAATGGTTCAAGCGTGGGAATCGATGACATGGCGAGAGTCTTTGAAGCTTGATGTTAGCAGAGGTACTTGACATTGGAAAAAGCCGCAGGACCAGCGCCCCCTGAATGAACTTTGCACCTAGTGAGTTGGCCAGTCTGCACCAGCTGCTAAGCACTGAAATGTCAGGGGAATACACACTCACACTGGGGCAACTCCAGAGCAGCAGGGAATACGCAGCAAACGTCAGAGCCTAAATGGACGTCCGACGTAGGATGCAGGCTCTCAAACAGTACAGGTGGAGTGAGCAACCAACCAGTCGTGCCAGCAAAATGCAGGTAAAGTACGAGCAGTACAGCACAGGGCCCAGTCATTGATGTTTGGCAGCAGCAGTTCCAGAGAAGCACATAACTCCTGGTGGAATGCTTGAGGGAAGTGACAGTGCTTTAAGACCGGAGCTCTGCAATGTCTCCGGAATGTAGCCTCAGGGGGTGGGGCAATTCAGCCTCAAACTCAGCGGCGGTGCGTCTCGGGCGCTGAACACGTGGTCACAGGCATGGCAGAGAGGCAGCCATCTGGATTGGTGAGCACTGGGTCCGGATGTTTACGGACCGGAGTAGGCGGCGAGACGCACTGCATGTGCTGGAACAGGAGTGGGCCGGTTGCCATGTGTGGTCCGCTGACAGGAAATACGCTGCTCTGGACCAGTGGGGTGGCACAGCGGGCTTGCGGCACTCTCGGCTGGCACAGAGCAGGAGCAATGTGATGGCCCAGGTTGGCCACGTGTGATACCTAGCACCGGGGTCCCCAAACAGCACAGCACACAGCACCGGTGTTCACTGGCTAACCTTGTGGAAATGCAAGTATGCCTTTATTTAATTATTTTAATAGTTTTGTATAGCGCAAACATGACCCTTGCGAGTATCAGAGCACTTTACAATCATGCAGTAATAGATACCGTAATATCAAATTCACTACAAACTAAATAACAACTGAAAATCCGTGTTCCAAGTAACTAATACCAACCTAGTATCATGTTTCAGACAACTGCAAGTACCAGGATATCTTGGGAAGAAGGGGGAAGTGTCGGAACTGCTAGGATGAATGCCTTAAGGTAGGCAGTGATTGATAGAGTGAATGAGGATACGAGGATCTAGGGGAGAAATTTGTTCATAAGGAGTTCTTTGACTTCTTTCTTGAAGGATGATAGAAGGATTCGTTCTGATTTAGGGCCATATGTAGGAAGCCAAATACCGGTCGGTAACGGCCGATTTTCGGTAAATATCCCGTTACCGACTGGTATTTAGGCTTTTGCTATGTAGGGGGCATATTTCAGGATTCGGTAATTTACCGAATCGGTAAAAATACTGAATCGGTAAAATTACCGATTCGGTAAATACCGAATCCTGAAATGATATGTAGGGGGAGTGTCTCGTTGGTGTGGGGATTCGTTATTTACCACCAACTAAAAGTTGGTGGTAAATGACGAATAGCTGTAAAAAAGCATTTTTGTGCACTTTGAAGTGTGCAATGTGGCAGACATACATGCCCTTAGGGCATGTATGTGCGCCACATGTGCACACATGGACGAATCAGGGGTGCAACAGGGTGTTAATGTGACACCCTGCCACCCATGATACTGCCTCCCCCATTACCGATTCGGTATTTACCGAATCAGTAATGGTAACTGGCTTCCCATTCATTCCTATGGGCCTCCAGGCCCATAGGAATGAATGGGAAGCCAGTTGCCATTACCGATTCGGTAAATACCGATTCTTAAATACCGATATTTACCGAATCGGTAATAATTTACCTACATTACATTTACCGATTCATAAATACCGAATCTGTAAAATTCGGTATTTAAGAATCGGTAAATGTACTTTACCTACATATGGCCCTTAGGGAGGTAATGAGTTCCAAATTCTTGGGGTAATCCCTTAGAAGCATCGGTTGTAGGTTTTTTCCTTGTGGAATCTTTGAATAGTGTTTTACTACACCCAGTTGGGCCACCATAATACGTATGGGGGGAAAACATCCCCTAAATTGAAAACAATTTATTGAATCACCCTCACCCCTGCTGTCTGCTGGCCCATCCCAGGGAGGGCTCCTGAATAGGCAGGACCCTACAAGCACATGCTGAAAATGCCTGGGACTCGAAGCTGGAAGGAGGCTGAGCTGGGGCCTGAGATGAGGGATGCTATAAAGGGTGACCAGCTTTTGTTGAGAGCAGCACATTCGTGAGAATCTCCTGCAAGGACAAAATCTAGACAGATGTAAAAGTCAAAGCAAGCACTAAAATATGGCTTTGAAAAGGGCAATTTGCTTTGCATGATTATACATGTGATTTTCAACCAAAGGGTCAGGTATTTTAATTTAGTCAATGAATTTTTCATAGGCTCGAGTGAAATATTTATTACGCGGGTGAATTATCGCAGAATTTGCATAGTTCTGCAATATGTGAATGTTGTATTTTTTCCAGTTCGCAGTCGCATTATTTCACGTAAGTGGGTTTAGGAGGAAGTTTCTTGTGGGAACTGTGATACTGATGTCTGCCGCAGCCCAGAGACATTGTCTGCTCTACTCCTCCCGACAGTGCCCTCTGTCTCCTCTGATACAATGCGCGCTCTCTGTTTCATCTGATGTAATGTGCGGCCTCTGTCTTTTCTGATGCAATGCGTGCCGTGTCCTCTGTCTCTTCTGATGCAATGCGCGTCCTCTGTCTAGTCTGACGCAATGTGAGCCCTCTGTCTCTTCTGATGCGATGTGCGCCCTCCGTCTCTTATGATGCTATGTGCGCCCTCTGTCTCTTCTTATCCGAAGTGCACCCTCTGTCTCTCCTGATGCGAAGTGCACCATCTGTCTCATAAATGCAATGTGCGGCCTCTGTTTGTTCTGATGCGATGTGCGCCCTCTGTCTGTTCTGATGCGATGCAAGCCTTCTGTCTCTTCTGAAGCGAAGTGCGTCCTCTGAGTGTTCTGATGTGATGACATCAGAACAGTCAGAGCCCCTAGTATATGGTATACTATGTACCTAGGGCATAGGTACCTCAGAGGCCTACCAGGGGCTGATGCATGTATTATGCCACCCCTCCAAAATGGCACCACAGGTCTGCTACTGAAGCCTGGGTAAGGGTGTGCTTGCACCCCTTACAGTGGTATAGGCTACCTATGTCCACCTATATATACAGACACATATAAACCTATAAGTCACTCCTATGGCAGGCCTAGACAATCCTGAAGGCAGAATGCTTGGTTTTGTGTGAGAGGGTGCCCAAGCATGAGCTGAGCCCCTCTGCAGCTTTCGGAAATACTTCCTTATGGCTGTTCTGTGATACAGCCATACCATATACTCTTAAGTGCATCATAACCTCGCGGTAAATGCTAACTTTGGAATGGCTGCATCAAAACATGTCGTGTTTGGTGTCAAACATCTTGGAATACTACCCCTCCCCCCACTAGTCATAGCGGCGGGGGTAGCATTCCACTCTTCTAGAGGGAGAGACATGTTCACACTGGTCAAACCCGGTAGGACTTTCCTGAGCCCTGGCATCATAAAATGGATGCCTCTGCCACAGACACGGGTCTGGCCTCCTGCTGCTGACCGAAACTCCGGCAGGGGAGGCCTGGATAATATGTTTCCTGTGGAAGGGAGGTGTAACCACCTCCCCAGACAGGCAGATGTGTATTGGGGCTGGGCGAGAGCACTCTCTGGTGCTTTGAAGTCCTGCACTGGGGGCACATTTGGTGTCCCTGTGCATAGTCCAGTTTAAACCTTTTGCAGGGGCTTCCTGCCCCTGCTCTTGTGCGAAACTGGACAAAGGAAATGGGTGTAACCACCCCTCTTTCCAAACCCTCCCATAGGTGAGTCCCTAGAGTATGTCCAACCCCCAAACTTAGTATAAGTATGGAAACCCAGTCCTAGAGACTTTAGATTACCCTGGACGAAACTCTGCAACATAAATCCTGGTCCTTCGACTTTCTATTTCGACTAGAAGCCAGCAGAAATCTCCCTTGGGGTCAAGGAGTGACTCCCCTGCTTGGCAGGCACCAAAGAAGCAACTGACCGGTCAGCATCGCTGAAGCTCCCGCCGGACGCCAAAGTCTTTGCATCACCAGAGGTGGATTTCCAGACTTCCCTGAGGCTACCCTGAGTCCATAGCAAAGCTGAGGCACGTGGCTATCGTGGGTGACGTGGAACTGTGACCCCTGGACACCGTGAACTTTTGCAGCAACACTATCTTCTGAGACTTCCTCGAAGTTATGCTTTGGGCCCCGAGTAGCCATAGCCTTGAGCACCTCCTGCACCGAAGATTGCTGGCCTCCTCTCCACAAGTGACCCATGGGCCAGTTTCAAGTGCGACCACTCGAGGCTCCTTTGCAATCGCTAGCCCGTTGGCTAGTTGGTCCCCACGAAAGCAACTTCTCTTCTACTTGGGCTTTCCTGGTTGCTCCAGAAGTGCCCTGACTTACCCTTACTGGGTGAGTCCCTCAGACCTTGCTGGTCTGCACCGCAGTCCTTTCTCTGAATTCCAGCGACTTGCCGTTGCCAAGGCTTGTTGGGTCCAATCTGGTTGCCAACACTGCAGCACTCAACAGACTTTGTGGGACAGCTCGAATCCGGCTCGTGGACTTCATCGACACCTCCTGGACCTCGGGGCTGAAGAGTCAAGACACCCATCATCTCACCTGAAGCACCCGACATCTGTGGGCATTGGTCCATCCTGCCCTCTGTCACTGGCTAGTGACCCAGACTCTGTCCCCTTTGCTTTCACGTTCCTTCCATCCCAGATCCAGGCTTGGATCTCTTCGGACACTTCTCCTCTTCACGGCAGCAGCAGTCCTTTGCAGGCTTCCATTGCAATCAACGACGCGACCCGACACCAAAAGACACCTATGCACCCGGCTTCCCTGGGTGAGGTAACTCGAGTACTCCGGTGCTCCCATGGGTGCTAGCCCTTGAACTTCTTAAGTCCAAAAGGCTTTGGTCCTGACTCGATTCTACGTGTCCCTGATCTTTAAATTTCCAACCGCAACATTGCCCATAGAAGATAACGGGAACACGCGGTTGTGTTCAGACACTGCATACAGTCCCCGTGGGTCCCCTCTGTCACTACCTTGGGTGGTTCCTTGGGGTCCCAGCGATTCTACAGGCTCTAGGCCTTGTGTCTAGTTCAGTCGTGGTTCTTATATGACTTTATTGGTACATGGTTTGGTACGCCCCTAGGGCCCAAACGTGTATTTGTGCTATTACTGATGATTGCTCACTTTTAACTTAAGTACTTCGAATGTAATGAAAAATCCAAACTTATGGTAAAGTCAGATTTTAAAATATAGTTTTGAAAATGTCACTTTTAGAACGTTGGCATTTTCCTGCCTTAACCATTTAGTTTCTATAGCCTGTCCTTGGTCACATGACTGGGTGTAGCGGACAGCTGTGCTTCGTGTGTTCCTCCTAGGCAGCCACAACCAATAGAGAGCTTAGGTGTGGCTGGAAGGGCCATCACTATCAGAATGGGAGGACTGAGCTGGACCCAGCCCTACTTACACTTGAATAGGCTGTGTCCTGCCTACACACATACAATTGCATATCCTCTGCAGTTAGTCAGGAGCCAGGGCAGGAAATGCAGGATGCCTGGGGACTTCAAAGGGAAACCTCAAGAAGCTTCTCCCCTCTTCAATGGCACAACTGGGTATAAATATTGGACCTCAGATACCAACTCTTCAGTACACCTCTGGACCTGTGGATACTCTCTTAGGAAGAAGGACTGCTGTGCTGAAGAAATGACTGCCAATCTGCTGTACTACTGCTCTGGAGGAATTGCTGCCCTGCTGTGCTGAACTGCTGCCTGTTGCCTGGGTGAGAAGGACTGGAACTGCATCTCTTGAGCCCAGAATGTATCCAAGGACTGGCTGGCTGGCCTCTTAGTCTGAGCCTCATGGACACAACAGGCTTCCAACAACCTTGCATCTGCAACTGGGCTCTGCCATTGGTGAGTCTACCATGCTAAGTGATGCAACCCAAGTCCTGGACCTTTTGAAGTGGGTCTAAGGTGCTTTGCCTGCCTTTGTGGATCCAGAAAAACAGACCCATCTTCTCTGCGACGCAACCCCAAGCAGAACCAATGCATCACTGCTGATATGTGGACCAGAACAGTTGCAAAGACCTGCATCGCATCGCTGCCTGTCACCGCATTGGAAGTGCTGCTGCGCGCTGCATCCCTGACTCTCTCATCTCTCGGCAATTGCAGCCGGACTCCATATCGCAGCCTTGCAGCTCCTCAGAACCGATGCATCGCCCCAACTTGGGTCCACATCCTTGATGCTGGACTTTGCAGCACAAGCCCTGATCAATGGGTTACTCAACTATGCTGCAGGTCCTCGCAACAAAGATTCATTACATCTCAGAACTGATGCATTGCTTCTGCTGCGGAGTGTCGCAAATCCCAGAAAACCAGGATTTAAGTAAGGGTGGGCTATGAACTCCGCTCTGCTAGTGGAGTTTGCGGAATTCAGGAACTCCGCGCTCCATGTGGAAAGTGGAGTTCCTGATAACTTTGCATTCCCCGCGGAGCGGAGTTTCAGCATGTGACCTCACCAAAAGAGACAGCATCAAACAACAGGGCCTTCCCTTATGATGGAAGGTGGGATTACCACTACCAGGGCCTTTATTATGCCTGTGTTCATGAAAAATAAAAACCTTGCTTTATGTTTATTTCGTGCATCCCTCCCCCAGGTTTCTCCACACATGATGTGTTCCAGTTTATTCCCCTTTCAGTATCCCTCCCCTTGACTCTGACACTCCGGGCCCGATTCACAGAACTAACTTAAGACAAAATCCTAAACTTACTACCACTTTGGTATTCACAGAAGGCACTTACTCATTTTGGTATTCACAGAAGGCACTTACTCATTTCGGTATTCACAGAAGTTAGGAGTCCTAACTTTAGGACTCCTAAATGCCTTCTGTGAATACCGAAAGTCTTAAAATTAGGATTTTTCTCAGTTTAGTAGTAGTATAGTTAGGACTCCTAACTTTAGGACTCCTAAATGCCTTCTGTGAATACCGAAAGTCTTAAAATTAGGATTTTTCTCAATTTAGTAGTCCTAAATTTAGGACTCCTAACTTTAGGACTCCTAAATGCCTTCTGTGAATACCGAAAGTCTTAAAATTAGGATTTTTCTCAATTTAGTAGTCCTAAATTTAGGACTCCTAACTTTAGGACTCCTAAATGCCTTCTGTGAATACCGAAAGTCTTAAAATTAGGATTTTTCTCAGTTTAGTAGTAGTATAGTTAGGACTCCTAACTTTAGGACTCCTAAATGCCTTCTGTGAATACCGAAAGTCTTAAAATTAGGATTTTTCTCAGTTTAGTAGTAGTATAGTTAGGACTCCTAACTTTAGGACTCCTAAATGCCTTCTGTGAATACCGAAAGTCTTAAAATTAGGATTTTTCTCAATTTAGTAGTCCTAAGACTTAGGACTACTAAATTGAGAAAAATCCTAATTTTAAGACTTTCGGTATTCACAGAAGGCATTTAGGAGTCCTAAAGTTAGGAGTCCTAACTATACTACTACTAAACTGAGAAAAATCCTAATTTTAAGACTTTCGGTATTCACAGAAGGCATTTAGGAGTCCTAAAGTTAGGACTCCTAACTTCTGTGAATACCGAAATGAGTAAGTGCCTTCTGTGAATACCAAAATGAGTAAGTGCCTTCTGTGAATACCAAAATTGTAGTAAGTTTAGGATTTTGTCTTAAGTTAGTTCTGTGAATCGGGCCCTCCCTGTTCCATTACTTAGGCACTTCTCTTACTCTCGCAAGTCGCAATTCCCGCCCCCCCGATTCTGCCCACCCCTGTGTTCTGCCCTCTTCTCACTCACTCCTCCCTCCCTGTCCTACCACCCACAAATTCTGCCCGGTATGCACTCTGGAGCTTACCTCCCCTTCATGCCTCCTCTCTCTTCCCCTTCATTCCTCCTCCTTTCCCTCACCCTAGACATTGTCCTGCCTCTCTCCTCACCGCTTCTGTAATTACACCCACCTCCCCTTCCATCTGGCCCTCAGCTCTCCTTCCCTCCATGTCACCATTTGTCACACATGGGAACCGTTCCTTTCACCTGTCCTGCCAAGTCATGATGACGTCAGAGCTACCTTGTAGTATTGCGCATTTGGATTGGTTGTGGAAGGCTGGTCCAAGTGTGGCAGCCAATGGCTTGTTTCCTGGTGTCCCGATCCAGGATGGCGTCATCAGAGCCCGGGCGCTGTGGTTGAGGACAAGGAACCGGTAAAGGGGCAGCAATGTGCTCAGCTGCTGTAGCTGCCAGCCCGGGCTCTGCAACATGGCAACCGACACTCGACAGCAGCTGGCACTGGCAGTTTTGGCAGTGAACGCCATGCTGCCTGGGCCCGGAGGTAAGAGATAGAGAATGATGGGGGCCCAGTATGAGAAATAGGCCTGTGTGGAGGAATTACATAAGCAAAACTGCAGCAGCTTTAATTGCCCAAAAATAGCAGCAAAACATTTTGATGTCAGATAAAGTGTGACCTCATGCTTCCCAGGGCATTTTTACTTCAACAAAATTAGTGTTGTTGATGCACTTGTAGTAACTTCAATACTATGCCCACTCACAGAATTCCAAGGAATTTCATAGAGTTTTTTGGCAATTCGTGGAACTCCGCGGAATAAAACTCTGTGAACTCCACCGACCCCTGGATTTAAGGTAATTTGCTCAGCAGGCCTATCTGGGTCTCCGTAGCCGGCCTGCACTCCATCGCAGTCAGCCTCAACTTATGATTTTGTCCCAGTCCGGCACAACCAGATATCAACAGTTGGCATTTTATGTATGTTGGCACTATTTCCACTAAAATCTTTCAAATTGAAGATCTGCAGTTCTACTGATTAGATTTTTGTTGTTTTGGTCTTGTTTTATTTACTAAATATTACTGGTGGTTGGTTTTTGCAGAGTTACTGGTTGAAGTGTTGCACAAATACTTTACACCTTGCCTTTGAGTTAAGCATGACTGCTCTGTGCCAAGATACTCGATGGTTGAACAAAGGATAATTTAGGGTTTGCTTGTGGCTTCATACTGAGAAGAATTGTGGTTGCTGCTCCCTCGCAACCAGTCTCCCAATTTCGGGGCATATCTACAAGGCGGCGATAACAAATTATCGCCGCTTTTGCGGCCGTTTTCGGGCCGAAAAGCGGCGATAATGTTATCGCTATATCATCAAGGTCGCGCTATCGTGTGAATCCTTGCCTTAGCGCCTGCTTTCTGAACGCCCAGCTTTGCATCTCTAATGAGATGCAAAGTGGGTGTTCCTTCCTGAAATAACTGGAGAAATGTCACTAACCGACATTTCTCCAATTATCAAGGAAAACGCTAACAAGCATAGCGATAAGAAAAGTAGCGCTAACCGGGTTTATCGCTACTTTCCTTACGCCTGCTTTAGTTCTGACTTAGCCATGTAATCCAATGGGAGGTGGATTACATGGCTAAGACCACCCTGCCCTATCAGCAAGGTATCGCCGGTCACAGTGCGATTATCGCTGGATTGCCAGCGATAATCACACTGTTTTCCAGTTAACGCTTGCATTCCTATCACTTTGGAGATAAGCGTTGCTGATAGCACACTATCTCCGTGATAGAAAGCAGCGATAGCAGGCGATAATTATCCTAGCGCTAATTATCGCCGGCCCTTGCTGGTATGCCCCTTATTTCATACAGTATTGTTATATTGATTTGATATATTTGGTTTTACCTGTAGGCATATGCCCTCCTAAGGCTTAGGATGAGCATGTGAGTAAAAAGGAGATATGTAAGTGCGAGGTTAAGTTAATACTATGATCTTTGTGTAACACAGATTTACTTTTAGAAAATTAAATAAATAATCAAATGTTTTGCAGACAATTGGGTGTGGACAGTCTTTCATTAATACAAAACAGTGCATTGTATACGTATGTGAGAATGTTTATACCTTCGTGCAAGAGAACATATTGACCCATGTATTCATAAGTACACAAGGGAGAGGCACTATATATAAAGTAGAACTTCCACCCCCGCACCACTGTCCAGAAAGTGGTACCAGTGAATTATTCACAGATAAGAATTATGATGGGAGCTAGAAATTTTAGTTAAATGAAAGAGTGAGACCCCAGCCCCTGTTTTCCCCATGCTGCCAGTAGTTAAACTGGTCTAGGTTCCTAATGTCACAGATCGACTACATATTAGGTACGGGAAAATGATGCAAAGAGACTAAAGTTCAGACTGCCCGAAAAAGCCATAGGCTGAGAAATTAAGAAAAACATACTTGAAGGAGTAGAAACTCAGCAATTTGTCCCATTCTGGGTCTGCATGTTACTCCCCATTCCAGGGAATTTTAGTTACTTCTAGACTTAGCAATGTCATAATCGTGGTTTCTGTAGGATTTTACAAACCGGACACGTCTGGTGAATTATTCTTGCCCGGACTTACAGTCTAGCATCTATAGACTCAGCCACAACCTGAAAATATAACAAAATGTGAGTGATGAATTCACAAGGAAGTTTGAATGCCCTTTTTAAGTCCAGCCTAGCGGAAGCATCCATACACTGCTTGCTCTGCGAGACTGCTGCAGTAGAGTATGGGAGAGAAGCCACGCCCACTCTACTCCCATATATTTCATTGGCTTGTGTCATTGTCTTTTGTAAATGTTGCCTTTGGATTCATTAATAGGCTTGTTAGTCCCTCCTTAGTACGGCCTTGTCTTCATTTGTAACCTCCCATGGCTACTGGCCCCTTTACTTCGGTTGTTATACGGGACCTGTTATTTAGTCTCTAAGCACTATTTACTTTATTGAGTTTCTCTTACTGCAGGCCAGACATGTGCTGCTTCAGCTGAAACAGCTTGTGTTTTTTAAAGCTGCACGGCCGCCCCGTAACATAGATGCCCGCTTTCGATCACTTTAACCCAGCATTAACGTGTGTCTCTTTCAACCCCTTAAGTAAAATGGATTCAGAAATGATTAGCGAATTAAGTCGTGTGAATTCCAGGTAGCACGTAATCGTGTGCTAATGGACTGAAGCTGACAACAGCACATCTGTGTTACATGTCATCTGCACTAAAGCCACCTGACGGGTTGTTTTCAAAAGCTTGTTTTATTAACAACAACAACAGCCCTACCACCACCAATACCACCGCCAATACCACCACTAATAACACCAACACCACTACCAATATCACCACCAATACCACCACCACCAATACCATCACCACCAATACCTCCACTACCGCCACCAATACCACCACCACCAATACCATCACCACCAATACCAATACCACCCCCACCAATATCACCACCACCAATATCACCACCACCAATACCACCACCACCACCAATACCACCACCACCACCAATACCATCACCAATACCACCACCCATAACACCACCACTAATACCATCACCAATACCAATACCACCACCAATAACACCACCACCAATACCACTATCACCACCAATAACACCACCAGCAATACCAACACCAATACCACCACCAATACCACCACCAACAATACCACCAATACCACCATCACCAATACCACCATCACAAATACCACCACCAATACCACCACCAATACTACCACCACCAATACCATCAATACCAGTACCACCACCACCAATACCAATACCAATACCACTACCACCAATACCACCACCATTACCACCAATACAACCACCACCACCAATATCACCCCACCACAAATACCACCACCACCAATACCCCTACCACCAAGATCACCACTATCACCACTATCACCACCAATACTACCAATACCACCACCACACATACCACAACCACCATCAATACCACCACCAATACCACCACCACCAATACAACAAATACCACCACCACCAATATCACCACCACCAATACAAATACCACCACCAATACCACCACCACCAGGACCACCACCACCAATACCACCACCACCAATACCACCACCACCAATACTACCACCACTACCACCAATACCACCACAAATACCACTACCAATACCACCAATACCACCAAAACCACCACCACCACCACCAATACCACCACCACCAATACCACCAATAATACCATCAGCACCACCAATACCCGTACCACCACCACCAATACCACCACCACCCATACCAATACCACCATCAATAACACCACCACCAATACCACCACCAACAATACCACCAGCACAATCAAATATCCAAATACCAGTACCACCACAGCCAATACCAATACCACCACCGCCAATACCAATACCACCACCAATACCAATACCAATACCACCACCACCAATACCACCAATGCCACCACCAATACCAACACCACCAATACCAATACCACCACCAACAATACCACCACCACCAATGCCACCAATACCAATCCCACCACCACCAATACCAATACCACCACCTCAGTGCCTCTCGCTTACTAGTAATAGCAGGGGCATTGTAGGAGGCCGGAGCTGCAGCCGAGACCATCCCTCCCTCCCTCCATGCTTGCCATAAATCACAGCCTGCCCTGTACCAGGTAATGAAGCAAGGGCCCTACTACAGCTGGAGTTTTTATTAGGCCAAAGATAGCAACAACATTACGCAATGCCACACTGCACAATCAAATCACAGAGAGGGCAGGAAATAGCCCCCCACCGCTCCAGCTCTTCTTCCTGAGCCACGACAGTGTAATCACAGAGCGAACGGTGTTGGAGCGCTTTGTTAGCTTTTATAGCTCAGATCATATGCAACTCTCAGTTCACACTTTGTGTCTGTGTAATTTACAACACTTACACATCTTCTTCACTGCACTATTTATCACTACTTTGAAGATGTCGCAGGCTAGTCTCTTCCTCTGATATTTACAATCTAACAAGCAGTCGAGAAGGCCCTTTATTGAAATGCAATATGTCTCGTATTTGCCACCACCAATACCACCACCACCAATACCACCACCACCACCAATACCAATTCCACTATCAATATCACCATCAATACCACCACCACCAATACCATCACCACCAATACCACCACCAATACCACCCCACCAATAGCACCACCAATACCACCATCACCAATACCACCACCACCACCAATACCATCACCAATAACAATACTATCACCAATACCACCACCAATACTACCACCAATACCACCACCTCCACCAATACTACCACCACCACCACCAATACCACCAATACCACCACCACCACCAATACCACTACCACCACCAATACCACCAATACCACCATCACCAATACCACCACTAATATCACCACCCCCAATACCACCACCACTAATACCACCAATACCACCACCAATACCACCACCACCAATACCACCATCAGTACCAATAGCATCACCAATTCCAATACCACCACCACCATCACCACCATCACAACCAATACCACCACCAATACCGCCACCACCAACACCACCAATACCACCACCAATGCCACCAATACCACCACCAATATCACCACCACCACCAATACCAATACCACTACCACCAAAACCACCAATACCACCACCACCACCAATGTTATGTTATGTTAAATGAAGCTTGTAAAGCGCACTGACACCAATGGTTTCCTGGCGCTAATGACAGAAGGGTGAGAGCAGCGACAGAGGGACAGATAGCAAAAGGTAGGTTAGCAAGGAGGGGGGAAGAGGGAGGTCTTTAACAGTTTCCTGAAGTCAAGGAGGGAGGGACTAGATTTGATGGGGAGAGATAAAGAATTCCAGAGGGAGGGGGCCAGAAGGGCGAAAGAGCGGGCACCGAACTTTTTAGTTTTGACTTTGGGAACAGTCAATAAGTGGAGGTGGGCAGAACGTAGATTACGTGATGGCTGGTATGCCGTGATTGAGGATTGCAAGAAGGCAGGGCTAGTGCAGTGAAGTGCTTTGTAGGTGATGCACGCCATCTTGAAGGCTGCCCTTTGGCCGATTGGCAGCCAGTGGAGTCGCTGTAGTAGTGGTTTAGCCGACTGCCACCTAGGGATTTTATAGATGAGACGGGCCGCCTGGTTCTGGACAACCTGAAGGCGATGCAGAAGACACTGAGGAAGACCGTGATAAATGGAGTTGGAGAAATCCAGGCGGGACAGGACCAAGGAAATGACGACCTGGATTAATGCAGGTGATGAGAGTAGGTGGCTGATCTTACGGATCTTCCTGAGCTGGTACATAGAGGAGGAAATGACAGCCCCCACTTGAGTTTTTAGAGAAAGTTCAGCATCGATTATCACGCCGAGACTTTTCACTGATTTCCGCGGGACCGGAAGAGGGCCCAATTCAGTGGGCCAGAACTGAGGGCCCCAGTGAGCAGAACTGGAGCCAGGGAGAAGCAGTTCAGTCTTCCCCGGGTTCAGCTTTAATTGATTAATATTCATCCATTCCAAAATGTGGATCATGACAGACTGGAAGGTAGTAGCAGCATTAGGGGAGTTCAGTGGGAAGATGATTTGCAGGTCGTCGGCGTAATTGTACACCGTGATATCCCAGTTCCTGAGTGACTGAATGAGTGGACGAAGGTAAAGGTTGAACAACAACGGCGAAATGGAGGAGCCTTGGGGGACTCCGCAAGTAGTTGCAGTTCTCCCGGCTGTGTAAGGGCCTAAGCGCACGGCCTGAGTTCTGCCGGTTAAAAAAGACATGATCCAGTTAAAGGCGGTGCCCTGGATGCCCGCCTGAGCAACACGGCGGAGGAGGATGTTATGGTCCACCGTGTCGAACGCGGCGGACAAGTCCAGGAGCACCAGAGCTTGAGGGGAACCAGCGTCCGCGTTACATCTTAGAGTATTCAAGACTGCGAGAATGACCGCCTCGGTCGAGTGGGCGGGTCTGAATCCGGCTTGATTGGGCTCAAGGAAGCCAGAGGACTCAATAAAGTGTGACAGGAGTTGAGTGACATGGGCCTCCAATAGCTTTGAGAGGTAGGGGAGGAGGGAAATGGGACGATAATTAGAGGGCTCTCCCGGATCTGCACCAGGTTTTTTTAAAAGGGGCACCAAGATTGCCTCCTTAAAAGATGCAGGGACAGAGCCGCTGTTGAGGGAGCAGTTTAACAAAGGGAGGATGTGCTCCGGTAATTTAAGACAGATGTCTCGCATGACTGAGGGTGGACAACAATCACTAGGAGAGCCAGATTTGACTCTAGTAGCGAGTCGAGCCAATGAGTCGGCGTTAAGAGCAGGGAGCGTCGTGATGACCGAGTGGTTATCAGGCATGGAGACCTGGAGGGATGGCTGGGGGGGAGAGTGGATTGAGTCTTTGATTTTTTTAATCTTTTCGATAAAGAAAAGGTTGAGGGCATCGCAAGTTTCTTGAGAAGGGGTCTGAGCAGGAAGGGTTCTGTCGTCGGTGGTGAGCTCATTCATGATTTTGAACACTTCCTTGGATTTGTTAGCTGCAGAGGAGAGCCTGTCCGAGAAGTGGGCTGATTTGGCTAGAATGATGGCTGCTTTGTATTCTCTGCGAGCGCTAAGGTAGAGAGATCTAGCTGCATCGGAGTAAGTCTGCCTCCAGGTACGTTCCTGTTGGCGTACTTTTAATTTAAGTAATTTAAGGTCGTGCGTGTACCATCTATGAGAGGAGGTATGCTTAGTGGGGGGGAATCGCGTCAGCGGGGCGAATAGATCGCTGGCCGACTTCAGCCAATTAGTGATGTTGTTGTCTAATGTGTTGATATCAGGGCAGACTGTAAGATCCCGGGCTGGGCTGGTGTCTGCTAGGGTCGTGAGAAAGGCCTGG
This sequence comes from Triturus cristatus, assembly GCF_964204655.1. NCBI lineage: Eukaryota > Metazoa > Chordata > Amphibia > Caudata > Salamandridae > Triturus > Triturus cristatus. The sequence continues at coordinate 909,805,279 of NC_140586.1, forward strand.
GAGTCCAGTGTGCTCCATTTTCGAGAGAGCCCGCCAGCCATACGAGGGGCCGGGAGACTGCCAGGGAGGGTAATAATCGTGTCGACTAAGAAGTGGTCTGACCAGACAACAGGAGAAACAATAGGCTGAGACAGCACTAGGTTGTGTGACCAAATCTGGTCCAGGATGTGGCCCTTAAGGTGGGTAGGGCAAATGATCTGTTGCGTCAGGTTCAGACTATGAAGCATTTCAAACAGTGCAGAGGCGTGAGAGCCGGCATTAAGGTCGTTGAACCAGTAATTGAGGTCGCCAACAAGTGCAAAGCTAGCATGATGTGTCAAGATGGAGGATAGATGTTTGCTCAGCATAGTGGCAAAGGTGCTCATGGGGCGTGGTGGCCGGTAAAGGAGGAGCAATGTGAGGGCGCCTGAGTCAGTTCCCATACTGAGTAGCAGATTATCCACCTCCGGTATGGGGAGGGAGGAGGAGGAGAGAGCGTTGAGGCGTTTGGATATGATGGCGGCTACTCCACCACCCGAGCGGTCTCCCAGTCGGTCCGCGTGAAGAATATAATAATCTGGGGGGAGAGCCGCAAGGATATCAGGAAGTGACTCGGCAGTGAGCCAGGTTTCCGTCAGGAGGAGAATGTCCGGCTTTTCATTGGTGAGCAGGATGAAGATGTCAGACTGATGGCTCACCAGGGACCGAGTATTCAGATATAATACCCTAAGGGTGGTCACGCTGTGGTTGGCGTGGGCAGGGGGCTTTGCCTCAGCCCAGTTGGAAAGAGCTAGGCGATTGATGCCCACAGTGTTCAGACGCCTAACGATAGTAGGACTTAGGGTAAGAGAGGGTCGCTGTAGTGCTCTAAGAGCGTCTGGGGTATAAGTGATGACATGGACAGCATGGCCAGCCCCTGGACCCGGTCTGGCGCGGACGGGCGCAGACGGGCTTGCCTTTGGCGCGCCTTCGGCGCGCCGCCGGCGCGCCCGCTGCGCGCGTCCGCTGCGCGGTCGCCTAATCATCAGTTTAAGTAGAGGAGTTAATTTCGAACTCCTCCCCTTGTTCCCACCCGGAAATACGTCAGTCTGCTCGGCCACGCCCTCCACACAATCGGCACAGGCCGTGATGGACCGGGGCGGGCAGGAGCAGCTGCGTGGTGCGAGAGGCGTGGGAATGGGAGAAATGGCACAGATTTTGCGGTAAGGAGCCGTATATGTTACCGTATATGTTACCGATTACATTGAGAGAGCTAACTTGCAATTAAAAAGCTAGTCGTCTGCCCCCCAACACACAGTAAACACAGTAAACACAGTAAAAGCGGCGAGCAGGCAAAATGATTAAGACAGGTAAAAAGGTTAAAAGTGTAAGATACCTCTGCTACGTATGAGCGCGACTCTAAAATCGAGTGTCTCTGCCCTCAAGCAAAAGTAACAGTGGTGCACAGATTAAAAGCGAAAGTAGAAGCGCTATCACATACTCTCAATCAGCGTGTCAATGCGCGGTCGCCTAATCATCAGTTTAAGTAGAGGAGTTAATTTCGAACTCCTCCCCTTGTTCCCACCCGGAAATACGTCAGTCTGCTCGGCCACGCCCTCCACACAATCGGCACAGGCCGTGATGGACCGGGGCGGGCAGGAGCAGCTGCGTGGTGCGAGAGGCGTGGGAATGGGAGAAATGGCACAGATTTTGCGGTAAGGAGCCGTATATGTTACCGTATATGTTACCGATTACATTGAGAGAGCTAACTTGCAATTAAAAAGCTAGTCGTCTGCCCCCCAACACACAGTAAACACAGTAAACACAGTAAAAGCGGCGAGCAGGCAAAATGATTAAGACAGGTAAAAAGGTTAAAAGTGTAAGATACCTCTGCTACGTATGAGCGCGACTCTAAAATCGAGTGTCTCTGCCCTCAAGCAAAAGTAACAGTGGTGCACAGATTAAAAGCGAAAGTAGAAGCGCTATCACATACTCTCAATCAGCGTGTCAATGCGCGGTCGCCTAATCATCAGTTTAAGTAGAGGAGTTAATTTCGAACTCCTCCCCTTGTTCCCACCCGGAAATACGTCAGTCTGCTCGGCCACGCCCTCCACACAATCGGCACAGGCCGTGATGGACCGGGGCGGGCAGGAGCAGCTGCGTGGTGCGAGAGGCGTGGGAATGGGAGAAATGGCACAGATTTTGCGGTAAGGAGCCGTATATGTTACCGTATATGTTACCGATTACATTGAGAGAGCTAACTTGCAATTAAAAAGCTAGTCGTCTGCCCCCCAACACACAGTAAACACAGTAAACACAGTAAAAGCGGCGAGCAGGCAAAATGATTAAGACAGGTAAAAAGGTTAAAAGTGTAAGATACCTCTGCTACGTATGAGCGCGACTCTAAAATCGAGTGTCTCTGCCCTCAAGCAAAAGTAACAGTGGTGCACAGATTAAAAGCGAAAGTAGAAGCGCTATCACATACTCTCAATCAGCGTGTCAATGCGCGGTCGCCTAATCATCAGTTTAAGTAGAGGAGTTAATTTCGAACTCCTCCCCTTGTTCCCACCCGGAAATACGTCAGTCTGCTCGGCCACGCCCTCCACACAATCGGCACAGGCCGTGATGGACCGGGGCGGGCAGGAGCAGCTGCGTGGTGCGAGAGGCGTGGGAATGGGAGAAATGGCACAGATTTTGCGGTAAGGAGCCGTATATGTTACCGTATATGTTACCGATTACATTGAGAGAGCTAACTTGCAATTAAAAAGCTAGTCGTCTGCCCCCCAACACACAGTAAACACAGTAAACACAGTAAAAGCGGCGAGCAGGCAAAATGATTAAGACAGGTAAAAAGGTTAAAAGTGTAAGATACCTCTGCTACGTATGAGCGCGACTCTAAAATCGAGTGTCTCTGCCCTCAAGCAAAAGTAACAGTGGTGCACAGATTAAAAGCGAAAGTAGAAGCGCTATCACATACTCTCAATCAGCGTGTCAATGCGCGGTCGCCTAATCATCAGTTTAAGTAGAGGAGTTAATTTCGAACTCCTCCCCTTGTTCCCACCCGGAAATACGTCAGTCTGCTCGGCCACGCCCTCCACACAATCGGCACAGGCCGTGATGGACCGGGGCGGGCAGGAGCAGCTGCGTGGTGCGAGAGGCGTGGGAATGGGAGAAATGGCACAGATTTTGCGGTAAGGAGCCGTATATGTTACCGTATATGTTACCGATTACATTGAGAGAGCTAACTTGCAATTAAAAAGCTAGTCGTCTGCCCCCCAACACACAGTAAACACAGTAAACACAGTAAAAGCGGCGAGCAGGCAAAATGATTAAGACAGGTAAAAAGGTTAAAAGTGTAAGATACCTCTGCTACGTATGAGCGCGACTCTAAAATCGAGTGTCTCTGCCCTCAAGCAAAAGTAACAGTGGTGCACAGATTAAAAGCGAAAGTAGAAGCGCTATCACATACTCTCAATCAGCGTGTCAATGCGCGGTCGCCTAATCATCAGTTTAAGTAGAGGAGTTAATTTCGAACTCCTCCCCTTGTTCCCACCCGGAAATACGTCAGTCTGCTCGGCCACGCCCTCCACACAATCGGCACAGGCCGTGATGGACCGGGGCGGGCAGGAGCAGCTGCGTGGTGCGAGAGGCGTGGGAATGGGAGAAATGGCACAGATTTTGCGGTAAGGAGCCGTATATGTTACCGTATATGTTACCGATTACATTGAGAGAGCTAACTTGCAATTAAAAAGCTAGTCGTCTGCCCCCCAACACACAGTAAACACAGTAAACACAGTAAAAGCGGCGAGCAGGCAAAATGATTAAGACAGGTAAAAAGGTTAAAAGTGTAAGATACCTCTGCTACGTATGAGCGCGACTCTAAAATCGAGTGTCTCTGCCCTCAAGCAAAAGTAACAGTGGTGCACAGATTAAAAGCGAAAGTAGAAGCGCTATCACATACTCTCAATCAGCGTGTCCAATACACTACCAACACCAATACCACTACCACCAAAACCACCAATACCACCACCAATACCACCATCACCAACACCAATGTCACCACCATCACCAGTACCACATATTTTTACATTTACCACCACCACCAATGCCAATACCACCACCACCAATACCACCACCACCAATACCATCACTACCACCAATTACCACCACCACCATGCCACCACCAATACCACCACTGATACCACCACCAATACCACCACCACCACCACCAATAACACCACTACCACCACCAATGTCACTACCACCAATACCACCACCAATACCATCACCACCAATACCACCACCACCACCACCACCAGTCCACCCAATACCAGTACCACCATCACCAATACCAATACCACCACCAATACCAATACCACCACCAATACCACCACCACCAATACCACCAATAACACCACCACTACTACCACCAATACCAGCACTGCCACCAATACCACCACCACCAATGCCACCAATACCACCACCTCCAATACCACCACCACCAATATCAATACCACCACCAATACCAATGCCACCTCCTCAGTGCCTCTCGCTCACTAGTAATAGCAGGGGCACTGTACGAGGCTGGAGCTGCAGCCGAGACCATCCCTCCCTCCCTCCATGCCTGCCATAAAGCACAGCCCGCCCTGCACCAGGAGGTGAAGCCAGGGCCTTACTACAGCTGGAGTGTATTTATTCGGCCAAAGATAGCAATGAAATTATGCAATGCCACAAAGAACAATCAGATCACGGAGAGGGCAGGAAATATCCCCCGTCCTCCTGTTACCTAAGCGTGCATCCCCATAATATCATAGTACGAGCTTCCAGCAGAAACAGCTGCCGTGGTATGTTTTGTCTAAGTGCTAGGACCTGACCAGATCAGAATAACATGAGTCAATGTTTATTGACCTTGCTCACAATGTTCAGACTAAACTCCAGGAACAGGCAGAGAATGAGCACAGCAGAGAGTTCTCATGTGAAAGGCATAAACAGAGCTCTGTAAAAAGAAAGACATGTAGTATTGTGCGCAAGAGCAGCATCATGGCTACCGAGCTCATGTTAACTTAAAGATGTCGACAATGACTCTAGCAACCACGTGACAGGGGGAGATGCATATCAATACCCCCCTTGCATACGCTGAAGAAGTAGTGCTCATCTCTCGTCCCGCCACTATCTTGATAGTTTGTGAAGCTCTGGGGAAATCAAGTGTGTCTACTGGAGGTGAGCTATGTGCATCCTCCTGCATTTTAAGTAGGTGGGAGTCATTTCGCAGTCATGGCCCTTCTACGAACATTCCAGGTCATGACTGTGTGTTTATGGAACGTTTACCCCAGCATATGTGCCATTAGTGTGAAATCCGTACCTGCACACCTACATTATGGACTTTGCTCTGAATGGGGAGTGCTGCAAGTGTGTATCCTGCGACTCACATGTGGTCAGTGACCTTACAACACAAACAATAATTACTTTATAACGTACAGCTCCCTTCCATAGGCCAATCCCACAACGGTAGGTCAACTAAATGACAGGTATTCTTAATCTTTTAGCAGCCTTAAGAGAGTTCATAATTCCAGCAGATCTTTTCATTTAACCCCAGGGGACCTTGATAAGGCATACAAAGGCAGGATTCAAACCCAGGCACCATACACAATTCTAGCATTAACATAATGCTGATTAAGTAATTATTTTATCCTGCAATGTTTATCCTGGAGCCATTCTTTAGATATATTAAACATTCGTGCTTGATTCTAAGGCTCACAGAACTTTAGAATGAATACATTTAATTAATTTGACAAAAACAGGCAGCAGTGGTTCATCCCTGTAGTTGAAACACGTCAGCCGGAGCTTTACACCTTCTCACAGCAAGGGTCTCAACATGAGTGACCCTGTAAATGGGACAGATTTCTTCCACTCCTTTATTTACCGATACAGGGTGCACTAGTAACTTCAGGGGTGGGGAAAAGTCAGCTCAATACAAGTTGGACCCTGCTGGTCCCCTTATAAATATGGATTTGCCAGGGAATCAGTAATTCCAGGAATGACTCCCATGCTAATCCCACATTTTGGGCCAAACTTCACCTAAAACAGCAGAACATCTCTGGGTGAATAATGAGAGCTCACAGTGTTTCAGCGGATCTCATGATTCTGATGGGGCAGTAACTGCTGATACCAACCTCATCGAAACTCTGTTCACTGTGAAACCCTGTTCACAGGCCAGGTCGCTCCCCCACCTCATCAGCGTCCCCCTCGCTGCCTCTGTTGATTCCTGCCTTTTTCCCACCGTTCTTGCGCTTTCCCGCTCCCGCCGCTGCCTCCCCTGCGGCCCAGTCCCCGCGCCTGATTCGCCACCCGCTCCCCCTCCCAGCTGCTCCTCCCTCCCTCGTCCCCTTCTTAATGGAGGCCGCTGCGTACTAAGGGAGCGACCCTCGACCCTGTTCATAGGCCAGGTCGCTCCCCTACCGCGTCAGCGTCCCCCTTGCTGCCTCTGTTGATTCCTGCCTTTTTCCCGCCGTTCTTGCGCTTTCCCGCTCCCGCCGCTGCCTCCCCTGCGGCCCCGCCCCCGTGCCTGATTCACCACCCGCTCCCCCTCCCAGCTGCTCCTCCCTCCCTCGACCCCTTCTTAATGGAGGCCGCAGCACGGCTGCGCAGCGGACGCGAGCAGCAGGCGTGCCGCTGGCGCGCCAAAGGTGCGCCTAAGGCAAGCCCGTCTGCGCCCGTCCGCGCCTGGACCACGCCCAGCGCCAGAACCCCTAGACCCCACGATCGCCATGATGCCAGACTCAGATACGACGCCGACTCCCTCCACGCCGACACAACACCTGCTTCCAGGCCACCCCGAAACGGACCCACGGACCCTTCTCCTGCCGCACCTGCAGCTTCACCTGCGACAGACCCACCAAACCTCCTAGAACTGGACCCAACCACCTCCGCTGCATTCTGCTCAACACCTGCTCCGCACGCAAATGCGTCGACGAGTTCTGGGACCTGCTCGACACCCTTGCCCCAGATGTGGCCTTCCTCACCGAGACCTGGTGGAACGACTCCTCGGCACCCGACATCGCCATAGCCATCCCGGACGGCTACAAGATCACCTAGTGGAATCGGAGGAGGAATAGCCATTGTCTACAAGTCCACCCTCAAGGTCACCACCCACGCAGACGACACCCTCAACACCGCTGAACACCTGCACTTCCTGATCCACACCGACCCCAACACCACCCTCAGAAGAACACTCATCTAAAGACCCCCCGGAGCCCGGGCTCAGTTCAGCGACTCCATCGCAGACCTCGCCAGCACCCACGCACTCGCCTCCACGGACTACATCATCCTCGTGGACCTGAATTTCCACCTCGAGAACAACAACGACGCCAACTCCGCCACTCTGATCGAAAACCTCGCCAACCTCGGCCTCAGACAACTCGTCACCGCACCCACCCACGCCGCAGGCCACACGCTGGATGCCGTCTTCTCCACAAGCACCCACATCGCCTTCGACCACACCTCCGAACCCCACTGGACCGACCACTGCTGCATCCACTTCACCTTCAAAAAACCAACCACGCGCCATCGCACCCAACAGCTGCCGCGCTGCTGCTGGAACAAAGTCACCGAAGACCAGCTGACCATCACCATCGCCCAGAACCCACCCATCAACCTGACCTGCCCTGACGCCACAGCCCGCAACCTCAGACAGTGGATCGACGACTGCGCCAACACCCTCGCCCCACTCAAGAGACCATCCAACAGCCACACCAGCAGGAGAGCCACCTGGTTCACTGACGAGCTCCTGACCTCCAAACGCGCCTGCCGTAAGCTGAAGAAGAAATGGCTCCACAAATGAACACCAGAAAACCACGCAGCCCACAAGGACGCCACCCGCAGACATCACCACCTCATCAGACTAGCCAAGAGATCCTCCTTCAAAGACTGCCTGGATAACAACGTACACGACAGCAAAGAGCTCTTCCGCATTGTGAAAGAACTCTCCAATCCCGACGCCAGCGCCAACAACATCCTGCCCTCACAAGAACTGTGCGACTCACTGGCCATCTTCTTCCACCACAAGATCGCTGACATCCACGACAGCTTCAACTCCACGACCGCACCAACGATGCACGACTCCACCCCCCCCCGCGTTCACCAACAGCGCCAACCGCCTGACCTCCTGGGCCTACACCAACGACGACGAGACACGCAAGATCATGAACTCCATCCACTCAGGATCTCCATCAGACCCATGCCCACACCACGTATTCAACAAAGCAGACGCGGCCATCGCACCCCAATTACGGAAGGTCATCAACATCTCCTTCGAAAAAGCGACATTTCCGGAAAGCTGGAAGCATGCCGAAATCAACGCCCTCCTCAAAAAGCCCAAGGCGGACCCCAAGGACCTCAAGAACTTCCGACCCATCTCCCTGCTCCCGTTCCCGGCAAAGGTCATCGAGAAAATCGTCAACATTCAACTGACCCGCCACCTCGAAGACAACAACATCCTGGACCCGTCTCAATCCGGATTCAGACGGAACCACAGCACTGAGACATCAGACGCCAACTGGACAACGGCGAAACGTCAGCCCTCATCCTCCTGGACCTGTCAGCCGCATTCGACACGGTCTGCCACCGCACCCTAAAGATATGCCTCCAAGAAGCCGGAATCCAAGAGAAGGCCCTTGACTGGACCACGTCCTTCCTCTCCGGCAGAACCCAGAGCATCCGCCTCCCACCTTTCCAGTCAGAAGCCACCGACATCATCTGTGGCGTCCCCCAGCCCAGCCCGGCGCTATTCAACATCTACATGGCCCCCCTCGCACAAGTGGCCCGCCACCACAACCTCAACATCATCTCCTACGCCGACGACACCCAGCTCATCTTCTCCCTCACCAAGGACCCCCACACCGCCAAAACCAACATTCACAAGGGCATGAAGGCCATCGCCGACTGGATGAGGAGCAGCCGTCTGAAACTGAACTCGGACAAGACGGAGGTCCTCATCCTCGGACCCACCCCCTCAGCCTCGGACGACTCCTGGTGGCCGACTGCTCTAGGGACAGCACCGACACCAACCGACCACGCACGCAACCTAGGATTCATCCTCGACTCCTCCCTCTCCATGTCCAAGCAAGTCAACGCCGTCTCCTCCTCCTGCTATAACACCCTACGCTTGCTCTGCCGGATCTACAAATGGATCCCGACCAAAAAAAGAAGAACAGTGACACAGGCCCACGTCACCAACGGCGGCTACAACGCAACCAAAACGCCTCCGCCCGACTGATCGTCAACGCCCCCCGCCGCAGCCGCATCACCCCCCTCCTGAGAGACCTGCACTGGCTCCCCATCAACAAGAGGATCACCTTCAAGCTCCTCACCCACGCACACAAAGCACTCCACAACACCGGACCAGCCTACCTGAATAGCAGACTCAGCTTCTACACCCCCACCCGCCAGCTCCGCTCCGCCAGCCTCGCCCTCGCGGATGTCCCCCGCTTCCAACGTACGACCGCCGGCGGCAGATCCTTCTTTTACCTCGCCGCCAAAACCTGGAACACCCTCCCAACCCACCTACGACAGACCCAAGACCTACTCGCCTTCAGAAGACTCCTCAAGACCTGGCTCTTCGAGCAGTAGCGGCACCCCCCCACCCCTCAGCGCCTTGAGACCCTCACGGGTAAGTAGCGTGCTTTACAAGTACCCTGATTGATTGATTGATTGATTGCTGCAAAATGGGGGTTTAATAGGTATATCTTTTGATAATCAAGTCCGAGCAAATACAAAGAAAGTGCACCAAATTACACGAACCAGAAATGCAGAAGAGGCATTTATCAAAATATATCTTCGGTTTCCACTTTTGACCCTCTTCACTAAAACTAATTAGGCCAAACTAAAGTCACATGAAAACAATTTTATGAGATTTGCTTATAGCATATGAGGAAGAAGGGTGCATGCCTGGGTCAGTGTAAGAAGACTTTGTCAAACTAAACACTTTTCAATTACTAAATGTCCTGTGATCTAAAGACATGATTTGTGCCTTACATTCTTTTCAAGAATACTTTTCAAAGGGCTAGAATAGCTTCATGTCTCAACATTGCTCCATTTCAAGTTCCTTCAATACCCTATTGAGGCATGAAAACCAGTGGCTATGCCGGTCTCTGTGAATATTTGGTTCCTGCCACAAATTGACTTTGAAAGTACTTGGTCTATACCAGTAACTAGTTAATGCACCGATTCCTGCCTGCCAATTAATGGCTTGAGGGGTCCCATTCCAGCCTTAGCTTCTCTTGAAATGTGGACGAGGATGACTAAACAAAACCTGAATATATTACATTGTTGTAAATCTAACCGGGGGATTAAAAAAAAACCTTATTGCCATAACAGATAGCTGGCAAAACCTTTCTAAAAATGGTTTCTTAATAAGAAAGAATTAAATTACTAGCCAAAAGAAGGGAAATAGCCCTCAGCTTTATGTTAGCTAGATGATCACAGTGCCCTCTCCCTCAAAGAGTGAGACACCCAAATATTTCTTTGAAAACACCCTGATAATATGATGTTGACTGAATGACCAGCTGCCAGGTTTCCGCTTTTTTCCATATAATACCACATTGGATTTTCAGGAATTTACTGAAAAAATGTTTTTGTCAAAGTAAGCTACCCAGAGAGTAAATGCTACAGACCAGAACTTGTCCAACAAGACAGTTTTATCTACATACTGGTGAATTGGCATTTCACGTCCCTCAGCCTTGAGTCCATGGACGTCCGCAAGGGGGTAAGGAGCAGTGCTCAATATATGTGGGAATAAGTACCTTTCCCACACGATATAAGGATTTTGCAAGTCAACGAGGATTCCTTGGCCATATAGAGGAACGAAGCAGAAGATTTAGAGCCTGATTTAGATCTAGGTGGGACTACTGTCATTCTATTTAGAGGTGTGCAGGCTGAATCTCCGTCTGCGTCAACAGATTGTTTTCTGCACCACTCACTGCTGTCGATGTGATGTACTCCACTGCTGGTAAATAGTACTCTGTTGCCATCAGGGCGGTTGGGTTGCACTCAAGCCTATTTAGATTTCACAGTTGTGCTGGTGGTGTTCTAGCGGCGTGTTGCCAATGGAGTGATTCCGTCGGGGGACACGTTCAATAATGGACTAATCATGTGGCTGTACGTTGGATGCTGGCCTTACACACCTGATGTGTTTTTGCTAATTGTTTGCAGCTACATACTACATTATAAAACACTCTTCATTTCAGACAATGACCCTTTGCCATTCCACAGCAGCTGAACATTGTTCCACTGATTTTTTATGCAAGGCAGGTTTTTTTTGTTTTCTCTGCTACTTGGTTATTTTGAGTCTTGAGTTATTTATTATAGTGTGGGGGTACTGTTTTCATTTAAGTTTTACTTTTCATAATTGCAGGGGGTAAAATCCATGTTTTACTGTGGGCAATTTGTCAGTCATGATGGATGAAATCATAAGAGTAGAGCCATAATTGTTTGAAGCCCAAGTCCAAAATACTCCCATTTCTCAGAAAAGGCAAATGTAGACCAGAATATTTAAAAGAGTGAATGGTGTAGCAAACATCCTGCAGCAGGAAATTTTAACAAGGTGGAACTGCATGCGGGGGAGTATGTTCCAATCATCACCTGAAGGCCCAGAAGATTGGTGGTTGTTCTCCCAGGTCCCCATTACAACTCTTTCCCTGGAAGGAGAAGGTCTTGCAGATATGACCCACTGAAGGCTCGACAGGAATCCCTGGTGGAGAGGAGACTGGTAAGTGGCGGCTGCTTCCCAAGAGTGTTGGAGCCATACCCCCACCACTAGTGATTGATGCTAGTGCTAGAGACAACAATTTTCCCATGCACAAAACTGCTCTTAGGTGCCGATTACGATCCTGTAAAAACCGGGTACGAACCGTCGGACGGAGCATATTCCCCGTCCGACGCGTACCCGGTCGGAACAAGATACAAACATGGAAGTACGATTCGCACGGAAATACTATTTCCGTACTAATCGTACAAAACACCGACCGACGAAAATATACATACAAATGTGATCCGGGAAAGCGCCGACGTGACGTCGGGAAGCATGCATCCTGCCATTCACGAACCAGGAAGTACGATTCGCACCGACGTCATCCCGCACGGAGAATATTTTCCGGCAGCCAAAAACTGCCGGGAAATCAGGACGACGCGAACAAGGAGTACCTGCACGCGACGGACAGACATGGACCCGAACCTACGTGTCATCCCGGCCCTCATAGCAGTCAACCTCCTCTACAGGTTACGACGCAGATGCCGCAGAAGGTCAGAACAACAAAGGGAGGGGGGGAAGGAGCAGGGGCAGGCCACAAAACCCCCACCCAAGTCACACAGCACACATGCCCTGGACATACCTGACCCCCAGGACCTGGTCACTACGAGGGGGTGGGGGCGTGTCCAGCAAAGCCAGCGTCCGCCACAACGGAAGTGGTTGACGATGCGAACCGGTAACACAACAATACAGGTACGTCCCGTACCCACGCCTTAAGAGCATGCGTACGAGTCGTACCACGCCCACACCTACGTCACCTCAACAATGGCGGGACGGCTGTACCCACGTGGCAAAGGCCTGGGTACGGCCCGCACAAGCATTCCACAGCGTGGGTACGGATATGTACGGACCGTACCCCCACCCCCGTATGCATGGAGCGTACCCCCATGCCAACAGTGTACGTACGGACCGTACCCCCACCCCGTATGCATGGAGCGTACCCCCACCCCAACCGTGTATGTACGACCCGTACCCTCACCCACGTACGTATGGAGCGTACCCCCATGCCAACAGTGAATGTATGGACCGTACCCCCACCCCGTATGCATGGAGCGTACCCCCCATGCCAACAGTGTACGTACGGACCGTACCCCCACCCCGTATGCATGGAGCGTACCCCCACCCCACCTGTGTATGTACGACCCGTACCCTCACCCGCGTACGTATGGAGCGTACCCCCACCCCAACCGTGTATGTACGACCTGTACCCTCACCTGCGTATGCATGGAGCGTACCCCCACCCCAACCGTGTATGTACGACCCGTACCCTCACCCGCGTACGTATGGAGCATAACCCCATGCCAACAGTGTACGTACGGACCATACCCCCACCCCGTATGCATGGAGCATACCCCTCATGCCAACAGTGTAAGTACGGACCGTACCCCCACCCCGTATGCATGGAGCATACCCCCACCCCACCCGTGTATGTACGACCCGTACCCTCACCCGCATATGCATGGAGCATACCCCCACCCCAACCGTGTATGTACGACCCGTACCCTCACCCGCGTATGCATGGAGCGTACCCCCACCCCAACCGTGTATGTACGACCCATACCCTCACCCGCGTACGTATGGAGCGTACCCCCACCCCAACAGTATATGTACGACCCGTACCCTCACCCACGTACGCATGGAGCATACCCCCACCCTAACAGTGTATGTACGACCCATACCCTCACCCGCGTACGTATGGAGCATACCTCCACCCCAACAGTGTATGTACGACCCGTACCCTCACCCGCGTATGCATGGAGCGTACCCCCACCCCAACCGTGTATGTACGACCCGTACCCTCACCCGCGTATGCATGGAGCGTACCCCCACCCCAACAGTGTATGTACGACCCGTACCCCCACCCGCATATGCATGGAGCGAACCCACACCCGTGTATGTTCTAAGCGTACATATCCTGAAATAGGAGGGTTGGGTGCAGAGTCCTCCCAGCAGTGCCCAGACACAGGAGGAGTGTGTGCAGAGTCCTCCCAGCAGTGCCCAGACACAGGAGGGGTGTGTGCAGAGTCCTCCCAGCAGTGCCCAGACACAGGAGGGGTGTGTGCAGAGTCCTCCCAGCAGTGCCCAGACACAGGAGGGGTGTGTGCAGAGTCCTCCCAGCAGTGCCCAGACACAGGAGGGGTGTGTGCAGAGTCCTCCCAGCAGTGCCCAGACACAGGAGGGGTGGGTGCCTAACACTCACAGCAGTGCCCAGACAAAGGAGGGTTGGGTGCCTAACACTCACAGCAGTGCCCAGACACAGGAGGGGTGTGTGCAGAGTCCTCCCAGCAGTGCCCAGTCATAAGAGGGGTGTGTGCAGAGTCCTCCCACAAGTGCCCAGACACAGGAGGGGTGGGTGCCTAACACTCACAGCAGTGCCCAGACACAGGAGGGGTGTGTGCAGAGTCCTCCCAGCAGTGCCCAGACACAGGAGGGGTGGGTGCCTAACATGCACAGCAGTGCCCAGACACAGGAGGGGTGTGTGCAGAGTCCTCCCAGCAGTGCCCAGACACAGGAGGGGTGGGTGCCTAACACCCACAGCAGTGCCCAGACACAGGAGGGTTGGGTGCCTAACACTCACAGCAGTGCCCAGACACAGGAGGGGTGTGTGCAGAGTCCTCCCAGCAGTGCCCAGTCATAAGAGGGGTGTGTGCAGAGTCCTCCCAGCAGTGCCCAGATACAGGAGGGGTGGGTGCCTAACACTCACAGCAGTGCCCCTGCAAAGAAATGGGTGGAGTACCCACAGATCCAATGCCCACAAATGTCAGTCAGGTGCACAAATATCCTGCAGTACATGTACCACATGTGTGCGAGGCTGGGAGTATACACATGCATAGCGCCGAAAAGAAAACATGTCCACATGAAGTCATGACAACAGTCTACATACACAAGTACAGTGACCACCAAGGACGCCACGAATGATGCAGGTGGAGACATCGCTCAGCATGCATGGCCCAAGTCTAACGAGTCCGTCACACACCCAGCCAATGTAGACACAGCTCAGCACCACATATTGGAATGACCCTGCAGGGAAGATGTCAGGTTACACAGAGGAAGGAACACACCTTGGGACGATGTCACCATGCAGTAACTGCTTACATGAACAAAGTTAGGTAGCCAACAGCTTGTGATGGCACACAGATACCAGGATCCACCCTATGACCAGCACAAGACTACAATTCCCACACACCCAACACATTATCACCACCCAAAATAATGAAGCAGGTCCACCAACAGCAATACCAGACAGACAGTAGTGTACTACGGAAAAATAAATTGCTTTATTCAGCATCCAAAAATCTGTTTGTCCCTTGAAAGTTCAAAATGTACAATGCCCATAGGGCAATCCAAAGTTCAAATCCAGGTGGGGGACACAGTGGGACGCGTGTCCCCTAGCTTGCCTGCACAGTCAGACTCCTTCGTCTTCCAGAGGGGGGGGGGACATCATGTGGGGGGGAAGGACCAGGCACCGCAGGGACATGAGGGCGAAGGGTAGGCGTCGTGGGTGCAGGGACGGAGGACTCCACCACAGGGGGTGGGGCAGCGCCAAAGGCGGAGGCCAGGATGGCGCTGCACACCTTAGCAAGGTCCTCCAGCGACTCCCCTGCACCCGAAGGAACCACAGGCCCCAAGGAGTGGGGGGCAGAGGGATGGGTCGCAGCGCCACTGGGGGAGGGTGTGGACAGGGGGGGACTCAACCACCCTGACCGGGGACTCCTTTGACCGCTTGCGGGGTGGTGTCACTGTGGGGCTCAGGGACAGAGCGGCCATGAAGGAGTCTTTGCTGGATTTGTGGCCAGGAGAGCTGAGGGGAGGGGATTTGGAGGGAGTGGATTTGGTGGAATGGGGACTCCCACTCTGGCTGAGTGTCTTACGTTTGCCCCCCGACCCAGTGGGTGTGCCTACTTCACCCTGTATGTGCGTGCCAGGAGGTGTGCATTTGACCTTCCCTGCTGGTGTGGTGCCTGTGTCTGTTGTGGTGGGTGCATGCTGACGTCTGGGTGTACGTGGGACAGGCATGGGAGTGGGAAGTGTGGATGGGTCAGGGGTAGGGGGTTGGACGAAGCGCTGCAGGAGACCCACTGCTGCAGTCAGTGTCGAGTCAATGGACCTCAGCAAGTTGCGTTGGTCAGCCTGCGATGAGAAAATGCCCTCCAAGTATGCCTCCATGTTGTTCAGCACTTGGCTGTGGCCATGGAGGACATTAAGCATCGCAGCCTGACCAACCTGCAACTGCCGCTGGATGTCCACAGACTCGGCATTTGCGGCAGCAGTGGAGACAGGGGCAGGGGGTGCGGTGCCTGGCAGGAAGGACACATGTGGTGACTGGGCACGTTGGGAAGGGACACGAGCAAGTGGGAGGTGGCTGATGGCAATGGAGGGGGCGGGGAGAGATGTTGTGCCGCTGTCAGCTGCTGGTGCAGCCTCCGCCCACTCGGAGAGCTCATCCTCGGACCCGTCAGCTTCATATTCTGTGGTGGCACTGGACAGGTCCTCGGCCTCACTCCCCTCCGCCTCAGTTCCACTCGATGTGCCAGCCAAGATGTCACCGCTGGCACTGGTGCTCGGTCCCTCTGCTCCGTCTGTGCTGATGTCTCCCTCCGTGTCCCCCGACGATGCTGTGGGCAAGGTGAAGAGACAGCAATTAATCATACACCTGTATACATATGTCACATGAGTCCAATCTACATAGGTTACAGTGCATAGCCTCAAAAGAAAGATGAGTAACATCTACAAAACAAGGTACATATGTAGGCCCTGCAACACACAGTTGGTTGACCCACCATGCCACTGAAAAACTATGTAGAGCTTGACACAATAGTAAATGACATGAAATGGATTTTGACAGAGGAGCCAGGCTCTGGGGACAATCCAGCACTGCATCTGCACCACACAGTGTTGCCGAAAATAGGGATGAGCAGGGATCATATCCATGAACTTTAGGCACATGCTGCATAGGTAATACTGAAAACATGCCCACCATGACTGGCTCTCTGCACCTTGAGTGTATGTCCAGACAAACATCACACACTGGCCAGACCTAGCAAGGAGATATCAGGTTTTGACATGTAGGCTTTGCCCGCACCAACCACCCCCTACATGAGACAATTTGTTGAGACACAGGAAGCACTTACATCTCTTAGTCTGGGTGAAATACACATGGGCTGGATAAAAGCAAGATTGGACACAAAATACCCAAGGTGCGCCTGTCCAAATAATCATGTACAAATGGTCATCATCAGATGATCGTAAAAAGACACACAGGCACTTGCCACCGTGAGTATGAACAAGGAAAATCAGGTCAGGCTGTACAGTGGACACTTGTACTACATTTTACGGCAATATATATGGTGCCAGGGGACAATGGCACAGAGCACAACCTATGCTGTAGACACTGAGAGTGTCCACATTTTGTGATGACACACATGACACCTAGGAAAATATGCCCCAGGGGACAGTAGTGGCCACACAACTCCATGGTCCTGAATGGGAATGACTGCAACACACGCCACCATCCCTGCACAATGCGTATCGCACACTCATGCACATCATGTCACAGGCCACAACATAGGACATGCGTGCTGTAAGGCATGACACTTGAGAGACTAACTCCCATGTCTGGACTCAGCATCAGTGCCAACTGACATGGAACCCACAAGTACTGAACTGGACAGGGCACAGGCAAGGTCCCAAAACCTGTTACACACCACCCCCACACATGATGATACAGGCATTGTTCACGTGGATAAAGTGCCAGCCTAGATAACCTTGTGAAGGAGTGACTACACACAGACCAGGGAACACATTGCAAGGAGGGGAAGGGAGGCAGGAGAGCACCGCTATACTGTGGGTAACAGGATCTGCACAGCACCTTTAAACCCTGGCAGTGTATCCATGCAACTGTTCACTTACAAATGCTGGTGACACACAACAAACACACATGTACCTACCCCCTTCCTGCTGCTGCTTCTCCTGTAAGCGCCTGTCCAAGTCTGGAAAGACCACCGCCAGCACACGCTTGTGGATGTGGGTCAGACGGCGGCGCCCGCGGTTCTTATGGGTCTCAGGTGAGTCCCCCAGCAGGACCCGTGCGATCCTCCGCGTCCAGCACCGGATATCCTGCCAGCGTTTTCTCACCTGGGCCAGGCGCCGCTTGCGACCGTCCGTCCTCCTCACGGCACTGACGGCGTTCATCCAGATCTGCTTCTTGGCAGAGGCGCCTACCTGTGAGGATGAACAAGTGACACTACATCAATACACCTGGCACATGTCACAGAGACACATATTAGAACAAATTTGCTGTTTATAACAAGGCATAGTATGCATCCAACACATTGCACCTTTGTCATAGGGACATGATCCTCTGGGGAAGGGCAAAAACAGTACGTGCCATTGAAAGGACACAGGTGGAATGAGGGCAACGACACAATCAATGATCCAGGCTCACACTGTGCATCACAAGCTACACCAGGATTATGTGCAGCACCTCAAAGCAGTCACATGCCACAGGCCACTGACACTACCTCAGCAGAGTACACAGACACACACAGGCACAGGACATTCACCTGCCATTGCCAAATGCTGCTACAAACCTCACTCTGCACATGTGCCACTAGACGGGGGGGGGGCTCACAGGTGTGGGGCTGGCTCTGCACGTCAGACACACAGCACTGCTCCCTGCTCATGTCACATGGGCAGGGTATATCCATCCCTAATGCAGCTTGGGTGCTACACTCCACATATGCACCCACCCACATGACAGGGGACTTACACACACACCAATGTCCAGGGTACGAACACATCATGTAGACACTCTCAGCACCGGTACACAGAACTAACACACATCTGTGGGTACAGTCACCTGTCACACTGGGCTGACCACATAATCACATGAGGACTGGAGAGGCTACATTCCCAGGAGGATAAGACAGGCAGAATGTGGCATGCACCATGCAGTGATTGTCACAGTAAACACAATGCAAGTGAGGACGGCAGACATGCACCACAGCATGCCCTGGCTGGGAGACATCAGGCATTCCCCCCCCTACAGTACATTGCATGTGTGTCACACCTGGACACAATGCCAGAAGTCACAGTCACAAAAAAGGGACACAGTCTGTGCCAATGGACTCTGCACTCACCTGATACCCTGGTCGCCCATACATCAGGGGGTACTGTGGGAGGATCACATCCAGCAATGCCAGGTTCTCCTCCAGGGTGAAAGGCTGTACCCTCTCCACAGACCTTGACATGGTTCCAGGGAATCAGGAGCAGCAGCTGGGTCATAGAATCCAAAGATGTCCAGGCCAGTGCTCTCTCATGGGACCTGGCTGCCTTATATCTGCCTTGCTGGCCTGTTTCATGCATAGGAGTACAGAGTGATTGGTCACTCACATTTGCATCCTATGTTTCCTCCAATCCCTTCAAACCTAGCACAGTCAGTGGGTTTTTATTGTTAATTTTTCTTGAGCATGATGTCAACTCCAGAACCACATTGCAACAAAGTAGATTATTTCAAACTGACTTTTCCTGTGCACCTGCAGAAAAAAATTCATACTTTAAACTTGGTCTCCATGACAACCAGCATGCATGTAGGTCTTTATACTTGTCCCTCATGTGTCCCCTATGTAATTTGGAGATTCACACACAGGTACGGTGCGTTCCGGAGCCCTAGGGCATCCCAAATGCATAGCAATGGCCCGTACAGGCGTGTGTACGGTCCGTATCACTATGGGTACGCATACGCGAGCACACCCATTGTGATAGTGAGCGTACGCGCGCGTGTACGGTCCGTATCACTATGGGTACGCATACGCGAGCACACCCATAGTGATAGTGAGCGTACGCGCGTGTGTACGGTCCGTATCACTATGGGTGTGCTGGCGTATGCGTACCCATAGTGATACGGACCGTACACGCGCGCGTACGCTCACTATCACTATGGGTGTGCTGGCGTATGCGTACCCATAGTGATACGGACCATACACGCGCGCGTACGCTCACCATCACTATGGGTAGGCCTACGGCAGCACGTACACAGGCCCTCAGAGCGAATGTACGGTGCCTTTCACACATCACAGTGGTGACAGGCAGCACACAGGAAGGAATAGAGCTGACATACTTGTCCATGGATGGACATCAAGGCATTGTCTGGGCAGTACTACATGTGTGGGGCACAGGTGTGAAAGGCTGTGATGTGGCACATTACTCCTGAGTCGAGAAGGCAATAGATGTATGATGAGATGTGTACAGATGTTATGTGTGACGGTGCAATATGTGCCAGGCATGCTCTTAACTCCTTTGACATGTGTGCATGTCGTACTGCACACTTGGGATGAGCGTCACTGGCATGGCACAGTCAACAACACACGCAAGTGTCCCCTGATGCCCGCTACAGGGGTTACCACACCAGACATGTGACTACCCACGGTGCACGATGCGTCTATGTCATGTATATGTGGTGTGTTCCCATTAGCTTGATGTTGGTGTTCCCTCAAAAGCATCAGCTGTTGCAGCAACCAACATGTGTCTGTGTGTAGATGGACATGGCACACTGTTATGCACACCAGGCCACATGTGGTATCGGATGTGAGGTGTGTATGTATGCATGGGACACGGATTAGCGTAACAAGGACCTGTCTGCATCCTCTCAATGTATGTGTGGTGAGTCATTACATGTACACCTTAATGGCAAGGTGTGTGGGCTGTCCTAGTGTAATGTCATGTGACCTGTGGCTCTAGTGTTCCGCTACCTGTCTCTGCAATCGACATCCTACTTCTGCTGATGTGTTGATGTATGTCACTCCTGTGTTGCGTCTGGCTGTTCACTTACACTGGGACACAGCTAATCCCATGGCATGTGGAGGTTCACAATCTCCGTGTGTAGCTGGGTCTTGGTAGGAGTGTCACCTGGCAGCCATACGTGTCCAGGGCATGTGGCACATACCTGACTCCGTATGTAGCATATGTGTATTGACAGATTAACATGTGCTCAGTACATGTAAATTGTTGTTGTAGTGCACTCACTCTTCCTTGTCACTTCCAAATCACTGCAGAGCGCCGCCTCTTCCCCGACCAATTCCGGACTTGGCTGACATGCGGGAGAATGACTGTATACGCTGCTACCGCTTCCCCCAACCGTTGATTGAGGAGTTGACGGCAAGGCTGGCACCACACCTGCAACCGCTGCACAGGTATCCTACGGCACTGACACCCAAGCTGAAGGTAATGGCAGACCTACATTTTCTTGCCATGGGTACCTTTCAATATACCATAGCTCATGTTGGTGGCATGTCCCAGAGCATGTTCAGCCGTGTGCTGCATGATTTCTTAGAGGCCATGTTGCTTCACCTGGATGAGTTCATCCATTTCCCAACTCCTGAACTGTTGACTGGGGTCAAGCGTGGATTCTATGCCCTGGGAGGGATGCCCCATGTCATTGGGTCCATAGATGGGACACATGTGGCTTTGGTACCACCACAGGCACAGGAGGTAGCGTACAGGAATCGCAAACACTACCACTCCATCAATGCCCTTGTGGTGTGTCTGTCCAACATGGTGATTTCACATGTCTGTGCTCGTTTTCCAGGATCAGCACACGATGCCTACATCATGAGGCGTAGCAGGGTGCCTGAAATGATGACGCAGCTGCGCAACGAACGAGCATGTGTTGTTGGTGGGTACACTCTGTCTGTCCTGTATTTTGCGTAGACTTCCAGCACGACCGCTTCTCCTGTCCTACTTATGTCCATGTGGTTTCCATGTAGGGGACGCTGGCTATCCCAACATGCCATAGCTGATCACACCTCTCCGCAACCCCAGCACGCCGGCCCAGCTCCGCTACAACACCGCCCATGGCCGGACAAGGCGAGTGATGGAGAGGACATTTGGCCTCCTGAAGAGCCGATTCAGATGCCTCCACAAGACCGGCGGCGCACTCCCATATGCCCCGGCGAAGGTCTGCAAAATCTTCATGGTCTGCTGCATGCTGCACAACATGGCAGTTGAGAAAGCTGTGCCACTCATCCTGGATCAAGATGATCAGGACCATCCACCCGTGGAGGACGAAGGGCTTGGCAATGGGGCTAGTGATGTGGAGGATGTGGTTCCACAAGAGGACATTCGGAGTCAGCTCATACGCGACTTCTTTGCTTAGTGGTGAGTACCAGTGTCTGAGTGTGCACGCATTGGTCCCTGTTGGACTTGGCCCTTTTTGCAGGGTCATCCCTAAACTTTTTGCCTTCCTCCAGTATTTTTTCTGACCTGTTGTTGGCTGTTTTATGACTCTGGGCACCTTACCACTGCTGACCAGTGCTAAGGTGCATATGCTCTCCCTATGGTAAAATGTATACATTGATTGGTGTCCATGTTTGGCTTATTCGGTTTACTATCAGCCCCTAGTAAAGTGCACCAGGAGTGCCAGGGCTTGTAAATGCGAATGCTGCTGGTGGGCTTGCAGCGCTGGTTGCGCCACCCACGGAAGCGGTCTTGTAAAGTGTGTCTAGGGTCTGCCACCGCAGACCCTGTGCGCGGTCTGGGACCGTCGCGCTGACTGCGCAAGTGCCCCCACTTGCCAGTCCCTAAACCTTCCCTTACCTACATATTAGCCACCCCTCTGGTAGGCCCAAGGGCAGGGTGCATTGTAGGCATAAGGTAAGACATGCCCTGGTGTGTGTGGCATGTCTTAGTAGTGAATTACAGCCATTTTCGTTCTTCACTATTGAAGGCTACCTGCTCTCCATAGGCCAGAATGGGCTGCCGGGATCACGCCGACGCTGTGACCCCAGTGGACTCAGAGAGCATGGTAGAAGTGTGAAGTTTAGTATGCCTGAACTCAGGATGATAAAATACTTCTTGTAGTCAAGTCTATTTTGATATCCTGGGTTTGTAAATACTACTTTTAGAAAGTTAGTATTTACTGACCTGACCATCTCAGTCCGCCTCTGCTGTATGTGTGTGTGTTCTGCCCAGCAACAGTAAGGAGCAGGGTTGGGGAATCCCCAGAGACAGGTTGGCTGCCAGGTGGTGGGTAGAGAGATTACACCTGGATGGGTGGGAGGAGTACACCTTGACTCTTGAATAGACCTGTGCTCTGCCACCACAAAGCCGGCGCCACCCCCTGTGGGGCGGCTGATGTCTCTGCCCTGCTGCTGAAAGGAAAGAGCGGAGTCACCATAACAAAGTGCTCCAGAACTGGACTGAGCCAGGCCTAGGCACCCTGGCGCTAAAGAACAAAAGAATTGGTGTATAAAAGTAGGAGCCTGGCTCCTAAGAAATCAGAATCCTGTTTACCACAAAGAACCTCTGCCCGACTAGAAGGAGAAGAAGACGCCGGAGGAGCTGGCCTGCTGCTTGCCTTGCTGAGAGAGGAGAGGAAGAGACTTACTGAAAAGACTTTGCTACTTTGTGCTTGAACATTCTCCAAGGGCTTGATCTGAGCTTGCCCCCTGAACTGAACCCCAGGAACAGTGGGTTCTCTGTGCTTCTTGCTCGTCCTCCAATTCGAGCCGTGTGTGCATCCCGCTGGAAAAGAGACTGCGCCCCTCATCGCCCCTCCTAGGGCCGTGACACCCAGAAGCTCGCCTGCCTCAAACCCGTGAGAGCCCCGCTCCGTCCCGAGCCGCTCTCTGTCCCCGGGCCAGGCCGCCTGCACCCCTGTCACCGCCTGCCATTGGAGTGCGCTGAGCGCGCTATCACCCCTCCTGCCGGAAGCCGTCCGACGACTGTGATCTACGCCGGGTCATCCAGCTGCACTGACCGTGCCCTGTGACCCCGCTTCGCTATCCCCGGACATCTCAGGCCGCGCCGCCCCCGCTGTGGAGACCCTCCTGCACCGCCGTGCTAAAGGGTCGCTGGCCGCGCCTGCCTACGTGCCCACACCTGCTGATCGAGGACCCAAGAACACTTCCCAAGCTGAGAGTCGCACCGACCTGTGCCGACTCTCCACCTCACGAAAGAAGTTCCAGTATCGGGCTCGGGGCCCGCAACGCCTTATTTCCCCGTTCGCAGGAACCGATCTCTGTGAGTACTGGAACTACAAGTAAAGAGCCTACGAACTATCCATTTGAAACTACGAACCAAGAACATTTGCCTGCTGTATAACCTGGTGGCCTAGCGAAAACGTTATTGGTCTTGTGATAAGTCTGTTGAGATATATATACCTTATTTTTACATAAAGAATCGTATTTTTATATATATCCAAGTCTGGTGTCCGTTTCTGGGGGGATTGATGTATTTACTGTGTGTACGATTGTAAGTGCCTAACCAACAACGCCTGAGGAATCGCCTTGGCTGCTCACGCCACGCACCTAGAGGGTGAGCAAGGGTCATTCGCGAGGGGTTATCCTGCGCCCTGACGTGGAGGAGAGGGTTCCTGCTTGACACAAGGGCAACCTTGCGCCAACCAGAGATCCCCGACTCTAACATTGGTGGCAGCGGTTGGGATTTCGGATTTGCACTTGTAATTTGCATACAGTGAATTATTAATCACCAGATAGTGAGAGCAGACCAAATAACGCAGCCACAGGTTGGTAATTGTTGAACTTTGTTGAGACATCTGCCATTACTGCAACCATGCCTGGCTCACTCTCTACTGAAAGAGCGCTCTCCGTGATTTCTGGAATAGATGAGGTGGATTGGGAGAGACTGGAAGGCTACACGATAGAGCAATTGAAAGGCTACAGTGTAAAATTCCGAGTTCCCCATGCTGGATTCAAGAGGAGAACCCAGTACGCCAAGGCGCTAAGAGCCTGGAGGGAGTCACGAGACCCACGGAATGCGGGGGACATCGTTCCACCCGACAACCTTGAGGAGCCCAGCAGAGTCCGGTCGCCAGAGGAGCTGGCAGACAGGGCAGCCGACAGGGCGCATGCAATGGAGATGGCAAAGTTGGCCGGACAAATGGAAATGGAAAAGCAGAAGTTGGCCCTGGAGGCACAACAACGCCGAATGGATCATGACCTAAAAATGAGGGAGTTGGATCGCAAGATCAAGAGTTTAGACCGCTCTCCCTCTGGTGGCAGCAATATTGAGTTTTACAGTGCTGAGAGAGTAGTACGCACACCCAGAGATGTGGCGCCTGACTTGAAGGAGGGGGTTAACATACACCAGGAG
The DNA here is from genome assembly GCF_964204655.1 of Triturus cristatus. Classification (NCBI taxonomy): domain Eukaryota; kingdom Metazoa; phylum Chordata; class Amphibia; order Caudata; family Salamandridae; genus Triturus; species Triturus cristatus. The sequence continues at coordinate 909,830,150 of NC_140586.1, forward strand.
GTTCAAGGGCATGAGGTAGCTCCAGTAGTGCGCAGTATCCCTGAAGGGAATAGGGTAACTGGTGCAGGGGTTCATAGTCCTAGTGGAGGGAGGGACACTCTACTGACTCTAGCTGAGAGGTACAGGGAGAGGGGTTCCCCCAACATTGAAGTCCTGGTGGGTGAGTGTGAAGACTGCCCAGAAGAGTGTGGGTTGTGGGACAGAGACAGTCAGATACTGTCTTGCCAGTCTCAGGAGAGTGGTGTGGAGTACGTGTGTGAGGCACTGGATGGTAAGGTGAAGGATAGTTTGGTTAACCCTGCTAGGGGGCTGTGTGATCCAATTGTGGGAGAGCATATTGTAAGTCACTGTTTTCCAGAGCTATGCCAACACCTGTGTGAGGGTGAGTTCTCTGACCGCAGAGAGCCCACATTGGAGGCAGACCTTTTGGTGGATTCCAGAGGGTCTGGAGAGGCAGTGGGGAGTGACCCCGTGGGGAGTGGCTCAGGTATCTTCCAACCCAGAGTGGTGGAAGTGGTGCAGAGTAGCCCAGCTAGGTCCCATGGTAGTGGGAGGGGTGTAGGGGCTCACGTCCTGTCTCAGTGGAGAAGGAGTGAGTGTGGGGCTGCGTGCCCCCAGGTGCCCGAAACCCAGTCTCAGAGCCTGGATGGTTCTTTAAGGGAACACCAGGCGGGGAGCCAAGGCTGTCCTGATGGGCCGCCCGTTGAGGGGGATCCCCTAGTGTCTGGTGAGCTGGGAGTGTCTGTAAGCAGGCCTCCATCAGTTCTGGTGTCTGGCAGTACCGCTCCAGTTGGGAGGGTGCAGAGGTCCAGATTGAGGGGTGAGAGGGGGAAAGAGTCCCAAGTGGAAGAACCAGTGGGTCAGGGGCCAGCCAGAAGGGCTGCGTCCCCCGTGAGTGACCATGGTGACACCACTTCTGTCCTGGGGGACCTTCAGGCACTGTCAGATGGACAGGGGTCGGGAGATCAGCGCCAGGCAGACTGTCGCACGACACAGGAGTTATGTGTCACCCTCAGGGGGGGCATGCGTGCTCCCCGGGAAGTCCTGGTGCGCCAGGCGAGCGTTCAACCGCATGGGTTGGTCCCAGGGTTGGGAAGCCAGGTTCAGGTGTTGTCTGACCTGGAGGGTGGGACTACTGTAATCAGTGTCCTGACCAATGTTGCTTCTGGGGGTACCACGCCAGTTGGGAGTGGGCAGTACTCTGGAAGGGGGTGCAGAGGGAGGGAGTCCTCGCCTCTGACCCCGGCTCAACTGAAGGGTTTAGACCCTAGGTTGGAGGGCCAGGTTCAGGGTGTCCCCCCTGACCTGGACGCCCAGTTGCAGGATAGAACACCTGAACTGGTGGGTGAATTGCGCAGGACACCTGCTCCAGGTGCCCTGGCAATTCTGGAAGGGGGTACCACTCCAGGTGGGAGGGTACAGAGCCCCAAGGAGAAGGACCGGGTGTGGGAGAGGCCACCCCAGTCTTGGGTCCAGCCGCCGGGTACAGTCCTGGGGCTGGTGGGTCCGTGCCAGGATGTCATACCTGACCTGACAAGGGGGAGAATGGACAAAGGGTGCCAAGCACCTGGGGCTACTGCCCCCCGCTCCCTGGCGCCACAGAGGATTGAGAGCCCTGAGAGGCCTACGGCCTGGGTCTCATCCCTGACTACTGTCGGTGGCCACTGTAGCATTTTGCTGTCTGTCTGTTGGGACACACCTGTGGGCCAGTTAAGGTTAGGTGCTGCACAAGTGGTGTCCACAGGTGAGGAGAAGGGTTCCCCATGGGTTGGCTTGGTGGGCCCTGAGAGTATGGACAGAGGGAGTCCGATAGGTTCAGATTGGCGTAGAAATGGAGTCTGCCCCTGCAGTTGCGGGCCAGGTCCTTGTTCTATCGCCCCAAGCAGGGAAGACCATCACGGTGGTGATTGGTCTACCCTGCGTTTTGGCTGGAAGGGGGTTGTGTTGGACTTGGCCCTTTTTGCAGGGTCATCCCTAAACTTTTTGCCTTCCTCCAGTATTTTTTCTGACCTGTTGTTGGCTGTTTTATGACTCTGGGCACCTTACCACTGCTGACCAGTGCTAAGGTGCATATGCTCTCCCTATGGTAAAATGTATACATTGATTGGTGTCCATGTTTGGCTTATTCGGTTTACTATCAGCCCCTAGTAAAGTGCACCAGGAGTGCCAGGGCTTGTAAATGCGAATGCTGCTGGTGGGCTTGCAGCGCTGGTTGCGCCACCCACGGAAGCGGTCTTGTAAAGTGTGTCTAGGGTCTGCCACCGCAGACCCTGTGCGCGGTCCGGGACCGTCGCGCTGACTGCGCAAGTGCCCCCACTTGCCAGTCCCTAAACCTTCCCTTACCTACATATTAGCCACCCCTCTGGTAGGCCCAAGGGCAGGGTGCATTGTAGGCATAAGGTAAGACATGCCCTGGTGTGTGTGGCATGTCTTAGTAGTGAATTACAGCCATTTTCGTTCTTCACTATTGAAGGCTACCTGCTCTCCATAGGCCAGAATGGGCTGCCGGGATCACGCCGACGCTGTGACCCCAGTGGACTCAGAGAGCATGGTAGAAGTGTGAAGTTTAGTATGCCTGAACTCAGGATGATAAAATACTTCTTGTAGTCAAGTCTATTTTGATATCCTGGGTTTGTAAATACTACTTTTAGAAAGTTAGTATTTACTGACCTGACCATCTCAGTCCGCCTCTGCTGTATGTGTGTGTGTTCTGCCCAGCAACAGTAAGGAGCAGGGTTGGGGAATCCCCAGAGACAGGTTGGCTGCCAGGTGGTGGGTAGAGAGATTACACCTGGATGGGTGGGAGGAGTACACCTTGACTCTTGAATAGACCTGTGCTCTGCCACCACAAAGCCGGCGCCACCCCCTGTGGGGCGGCTGATGTCTCTGCCCTGCTGCTGAAAGGAAAGAGCGGAGTCACCATAACAAAGTGCTCCAGAACTGGACTGAGCCAGGCGTAGGCCCCCTGGCGCTAAAGAACAAAAGAATTGGTGTATAAAAGTAGGAGCCTGGCTCCTAAGAAATCAGAATCCTGTTTACCACAAAGAACCTCTGCCCGACTAGAAGGAGAAGAAGACGCCGGAGGAGCTGGCCTGCTGCTTGCCTTGCTGAGAGAGGAGAGGAAGAGACTTACTGAAAAGACTTTGCTACTTTGTGCTTGAACATTCTCCAAGGGCTTGATCTGAGCTTGCCCCCTGAACTGAACCCCAGGAACAGTGGGTTCTCTGTGCTTCTTGCTCGTCCTCCAATTCGAGCCGTGTGTGCATCCTGCTGGAAAAGAGACTGCGCCCCTCATCGCCCCTCCTAGGGCCGTGACACCCAGAAGCTCGCCTGCCTCAAACCCGTGAGAGCCCCGCTCCGTCCCGAGCCGCTCTCTGTCCCCGGGCCAGGCCGCCTGCACCCCTGTCACCGCCTGCCATTGGAGTGCGCTGAACGCGCTATCACCCCTCCTGCCGGAAGCCGTCCGACGACTGTGATCTACGCCGGGTCATCCAGCTGCACTGACCGTGCCCTGTGACCCCGCTTCGCTATCCCCGGACATCTCAGGCCGCGCCGCCCCCGCTGTGGAGACCCTCCTGCACCGCCGTGCTAAAGGGTCGCTGGCCGCGCCTGCCTACGTGCCCACACCTGCTGATCGAGGACCCAAGAACACTTCCCAAGCTGAGAGTCGCACCGACCTGTGCCGACTCTCCACCTCACGAAAGAAGTTCCAGTATCGGGCTCGGGGCCCGCAACGCCTTATTTCCCCGTTCGCAGGAACCGATCTCTGTGAGTAGTGGAACTACAAGTAAAGAGCCTACGAACTATCCATTTGAAACTACGAACCAAGAACATTTGCCTGCTGTATAACCTGGTGGCCTAGCGAAAACGTTATTGGTCTTGTGATAAGTCTGTTGAGATATATATACCTTATTTTTACATAAAGAATCGTATTTTTATATATATCCAAGTCTGGTGTCCGTTTCTGGGGGGATTGATGTATTTACTGTGTGTACGATTGTAAGTGCCTAACCAACAACGCCTGAGGAATCGCCTTGGCTGCTCACGCCACGCACCTAGAGGGTGAGCAAGGGTCATTCGCGAGGGGTTATCCTGCGCCCTGACGTGGAGGAGAGGGTTCCTGCTTGACACAAGGGCAACCTTGCGCCAACCAGAGATCCCCGACTCTAACAGTCCCCGTGTGGCATGTGTTGCGATGTGTGTGTCCATCTGCATGTATGCCACGTGAGTCAGAGGTGTGTGTGGATGTGTCACTCGAGTGATGGTGCCAGTGATGAGTGTATTTCCCCAGCCATAATTGTGACCTAGCATGTTGTCATCCTTACATGTGTCGAGTACATGCACATGCAAGTGGCTGTGTTTTTTGTGGCTGACTTCTTGTGTGTCTCTTATCCCCAGGTACGTGCGCATGCCGTCTGCTGGTTGCATTGTTGTGGCACTGCTATTCCTCATGGACACGTCATCGTGTGCTGACTCAGCGTTACACGCACGGACAAGTTTGGAAGTCTCCTTAGGGTAAGGGATGCATCAGGGGTGCATTGGGTGTGGCAGTTGTTTACGATGTGTGCACACTGCCCCTGTCGATGTTTGGTTCCTCTGCAGACATGTCGCATCACCATGGGACACATGACATGTAGCTGGGTACACCTGAATAGATGGTCAGACTTGTTGACAGTCATCTGTGATGGGATAGTGGATTGTGATGATGGCATCAATGTGTGTAACACTGCCCTCGGACACATACGGTTTGCATTGGCTTGACATGGTGTGGGACTTCCACATCAGAGGATCAATGGTGTATGGCAGCCTCTCCGTGAGCAGCAGGGGGTGTTTAGCTGTTACCCGACACTTGTGTGCCAGTTCCATGGCTATCACGCATTTGTGCTGCAGAAGGGGGGTTCCAGTGTTGGACCCACATGTTACTCCACATGACCTGTGTATGTGTACTCCGAGTTGCCTCTGCATTCCCGAATACATGAATAATAAAGGTGTCCCTATGCCTCCAAGGTGCCTATTCTGAGTCACTGCTGGTGTGTTGCCACGGTGCATACGGCATGTCTGGCATGGTTTTCCGTGATAGTGGCTATGTGTCTATGTGTCGAGTAGCAAGATGCAAGCTGTTTGTGTGGGATTAGACTCTGTATTGTGCATGATGTCCATGACTGTGTGGGTATTGTGACATGTGCCATCCCCATGCATCCAACGTTGGCCAGGCCACCATTCTCTGCATCCACCTGACTCAAACTTGCAGGACATGGTTCTGCCACCTGTCCACACATACCTGGGTGCCCCCCAGGACACTCCACATGATCCCTGACCTCTACGCATGGCTGTCGCTGTACTCAATATGTCTGTCGGCACGGTTGTGCGGCCACCCCCTCAGCTGGTTGGGCCCATCACGGGTGTGTATGGTGCTCCATGTCTGTGTTGCCTAATACATTGTGACCCATGTGTGTCCTGTGCCAGACTCAGGCCCCAGGGTGTGGATGGTTGAAGTCATATGAGAACTCAGGCATGGTTAGACTTTACAAGACACATGTAAGGTAATAATGCAAAATGTAGGCATCATCTCTTTATCGTGTAACTTTTTATTTTTGTTGGGGTACGTGGGGGGGGGAATGACATGAGGGGCTTTCCCGGTGTGTGGAATCCAAAGTTCACTAGGGGAGTTGGTGTCCTAGCCATTGGAAATCCTCAGAGTCCATGCCACAGTCTTTGTCAACATTGGTCAGACAGTGACCAGCAAGTCCATGTGGCAGAGAATGTCTTTTGCTGATGTGCTGCTGTTGGTCCAGTGGGCCAGGTGCCAGGCCAGGTGTCCTGGGAGATGGTGCTGTTGCGCCGACCCTCACGGTCTTTTCCGTGGACGACCCACCCTCCTGCGGGAACCCTCAGAAGCAGGCCGTGACGATGTTTGGGATGCTCCGTCGGATGTCTCCTCCTCCTCCTGATCCCTCCCTGTGGGTGGTGATGTTCTTCGCCTGGTGGCACAGGGAGGATTGCCCATGTTGTCGGCCATCCAACGGAGTGTACGGTGAATTCCCGTGAACACCGTCACAAGCTCAGCCTGTCTGTCCTCCATCCGCCCTTGGTGTCGCAGTAGACAGGCATGTTGCTCCGCATGTTGCTGGGCCTGCTGGGTCTTGATCTCCTCGAGGGTCCCCTTCATCTCGTTGAGGGTGGACACAACCTGGCCCATGCCCGTGGTGTCCTGCCGGTATGTGTCCAGGATGTTTCTGACATGGGAATATACCGGTTCCGCAGCCAACTGGTCAGGCTCGCGCCTCCGCCGTCCTCCACTCCCACCACCCCTGCCCACTTGCACCTGGCCTGCCCTTGTGGGCACATCGGGTCTCCGGGACCCCTGAGGGGTGGCATTAGCGTTGTCGCCTGCCTCCTCCTGAGTGCCCGGTACACCGTGTCCCTCCTGGTCAGCCTGGCTGCATTGTGGTGGTGGGGCAGGGATCCTGGGTGTCTCCTGGGATGTGGCAGGAGTGGGGGTGGTGGTTGGCCCAGTTGTACCTGACGCAGGTGCTGCAGGTGGTTGGACACCAGAGGGGCCAGGTTGGTCGGGGTCGTCCACAGAGTGGTGAGAGTCGTCGCTGCCGGTGGGTCCGTCATCCCGCAGAGCCGGGTCCTGTGAGTCTTCCCCCCCAAGTGTTAGGGGTGATCCACGACGTTGACCTGTGTGTGACAGAGACAATGTTAATTTTGTTCCATGCAACATCCATGTTTCATTCGTTTCTAAGTTGGCACATTTCCTCTGGGAATTTGGATATGTCTTGCATTCCACTTACAGTACACTTGTGCATGGGTATGTCCCTTGGCCACATCTTTTGAGACTTTACCTATGTGTGGCACAGTCTTACTTGCTGCGTCAATTGTGACTGCAGTCAGCAGTGGAGTGAGCAGGTGTGGCGAGCCATGCATTGGCGCTTTCCGTGTTGCACTGTACGTGGGCACCTGGAGTTGTTCCACACACTTATATAATGCAGGTAGCTGTTGTTGTGCTCGTGCACAGGTTGAGACATGGCCCAGTGTTTTGCCATGGAGAAGAGAGGGGGATTCAGGCACTGGCCACCCTTGTCTACATGCACGCAGTCCACCTGCTGACGAGCAGACATTCCCACACCCCACAAGGCTGAATTGGTCTCCCTGTGTCTCCCTTTCTCACTCCCTCTCTGTCCCCCTCTCCCTCCCTCCCTGTGTCAGCCTCCTGCCTCTGTCCGTCTCCCTGTGTCTCCCTCCCTCTCTCTCCCCCTCTCCCTCCCTCTGTGTGTCACCCTCTGTCACCTCAGCCCAGCTTCCTAGGCACACACTCTTTGCAGATCTTTGAATGGCCCTTGGCTTGTTGATGTGAGTTTGTTTCTGATCTCCAGGCACCCATTGGGTGTAGTGTCTGTGTCTGCGCTGCTGCTGTGGTGGTGTGTGCTGCCACTCTTTCACAGTGTTGGCTGTTCATTAGCTGCTGTCATGTGCAAAAACGTGCCTTCACCCCATGTCTTAATGCAAGGCGTCCGCCATTTGCTGGCAAGTCTTTCCTGTGTGGGGACACACTGTTTGTCTGGCTGTGACCTAGGCCATATGGGCAGAGGGCATTGTTGTCTGCTTCTGAGTTGCACTATGTGATTTTTGGGGCCCACACTCCCGCCATCCGGCTTACCGTGTCTTGTGTTGGTGTTTTCTGTGGCCTGTGACTTGACATTGTCCAGCTGGGTGCATGGGGCATGGTGGCGCTAGTGGCATGTGCGTGTTTATGGAGTGTGGTTGAGTCATGCGATAGCTTGGGGTGGTTGCGTGCCTGATTGTGAGTTTGGTTGTGGATGACGTTCCCCCCATGTGAGGTGAGTTGTTTGTGTACTCACCCAGCTCTCGGAGTCCTTCTACTCCATCCACTGACACCACCGACAGTATGGCCATCACCCTCTCCTCCCAGGGATGGTATTGTACGCGTCTGCGGGGCGGCCCTCCTCCAGTGATGTTGGCCTGGTTGTGGTCGTCGGTCATTTTGGCTCGGACCCTCCTCCGCAGATCGTACCACCTGGCTTGGCATTCATGCCTGGTCCTTCTGGTGGACGCAACAGCATTCACAGCATCAACAATCCTCTGCCATGTGGTAAATAATGTAATTACCGGGACTTAATTTGATACAGAAACATAATAAAATAGCTCAGTAAATAAGAGGCAGAATCCGTGGTATTAGAGGTTCGGAATGGGCTTTATTCCAATGGTCGATTATAATCGGTTGCTCCAAGTTCCATCACCACGAAGGTTCAGGAAGTGAAGTACATACGTTATTGACAATCAATTACTTTTATACAATAGGCATTACAGTGAAGCAAATACAAAAGGCGTAACAATTGACAGTGTGGATAATATATTCGTGCGTAGCAAAAATAGGCGTAACTGGGAGTGACTAGGGAACGTCATCAGGTGTGATGTCATAATAGGGTGGTTCTATGAAAGAATTTCACAATGTCAGCAGAAATACTTGGCAGAAATGCGCGCGCAGCAGCATGACGTGTGATTGACGTGCAACTAGGGGGTGAAGGGGACTTGACATTTAGCTCTACATGTGGCGACAGAAGTCTGGAGGGTCAAGTCAACCTAATCCCAAATCATATCTAACATCCTATGTTTAAAGAACTATGTTATCCAAAAGAGAGGTCTCTTAGAGTAGAATCTTATTCTATACTGACTATACTGACTGTTAGTGCGTGTACAAGCGTCTAAGTGTCTACACTAGATGCGAGGGCGGAAATCTTCCATAGTAATAGGGCTATGAATTACTTGCATAAAGACAGAGGAGCCGGGCCTTTGCTCGGTAGCTGGCAGGATGTTTACTTAAACTACTAGACAGGAATGCATCGGGCAGGGAACGGAGCAGATAATTTCGAAGGTGAAATACAGTTTTTGGCAGGAAACAGGCTGATGTCAGGCTTCGTGAGCCGCGCAGAGAACGAGACAAAGTTCATGGTCACAGATGCAGGCTCAGACTGGAGCTTTCAGAGGCAGAAGGCAAGAAGAGTTTGATGACAGAATCAGGGCCTACTTGCCTGGACTGTAAAATGGCATAAGTGAACCATATAAAGCCGGTGGCCTTTCATACTTAGGAATGGAATATCCGGCCTATTCATGGCGGATCTGAAAGAGGACATGTTGACGGTGGACGCACATGTGTTTGCGTCTTCATAACTGGAACTGGAGGGAACATACATGTACTTGTGATTCATACATGAAACCGTTGGGGTCCAAGATAGGGGACATAACTGATCAGAAAAATCCATATTTCCACATTCCCTCCTTGTCCCCTACTTGCCCGTTAAGAGATATCAATCTTCATCAATCCATTGATCTGTTCATATAGCATCATTTGTTCTTCTTTCTTCTTCCGGGATGAATGAAATCTTGGTGGTGGAATACACGATGTGGCACACAGACCACAAATCGCTGGTCCACATTGTAGACATAGACAGCAACTGAATAGTATGAGAAGGCCAATACCTAGGAAAGATAGGACCTTCCATCCAAAGGTAGATAATACACTCCAAAACCAACCGGACCAAGTCCAGGTGCCTGGGTTCTGGTGTATCTGGCTTACAATCTTATGAAGGCGAGTTATGGCTTTATATACAGATGGCGAAATTTCTGGTATGAAAATGCAACAGCTTGATCCGATGACCCTACAAGCTCCGCCCCTATCAGCCAGGATGACGTCAAGGACAAGACGATTTTGAAGCACAACAATCCGCATAGCAGACTGCTCTTCTGTTAAATTGCCTAAGGCGGAAATAGTTTCGTTCACTACTGCTTCAAGGGTTCTAGTTAATCTACGTATCAGCTTACTATTAGTAACGGTACCTATATAGGGAAAGAGACCTTTATTGAAATCTGTGTATTTTTCCCATGCTGTTTCAGTGTAATCGACTATTGGGAGATCTCTCCTTACTCTATTATTTACTAAATGAGTGTTTCTGTGATAATCAGGAGGAGCTAGGAAAACAGGTGGCAAAAGGAATCCAATGTAGCAAGTACCATCCCAATCTAGAGGCAAACGTACATATGCCGTCTGACCACATATGAAATAGGAATGGCGGGAAGCTCTAAATGTAGACTTGCCTTGATCACTAAATTCTACTACAGTGGTGCATCTACTATGGCCCATATGTATGGAACCATTCTTTCTTACACATAATTCACCTTTTACTGGAAATATTGACATAGCGGGCAAAATTGGAGTAGCTTCGGATTCGACATTTAGGATCATAAGATTAAGCGTAAAATTACCTAATCCATACACTTCATTTTCTAGATCAGTTCCTGTTCTCTGGGGAAGTCCCTCCTTGTTAGGGTAGCAGACCTTAAGCAAAACTAAGTTCAAATTTCCCCATACCCAGTTATCTTGATAAACTACAGAATTTGAATCTAGAGAATTAATTAAACTAAACCATGCTCCACAGGAGCCGTTGTGTGTGAACGGGTATGGAAAGAGAGGTAGAATTCCCTTATAATTCTGATAGGGAGGGAGTCGGCCACATATCCAACAATTTGTAGCATTGCTAACCTGATGGGAATGATGTAACATACTAATAAACGTGTTATTGCGCAGCGCAAATCTATAAGACAACTCAAGCGGAGGTAATTCACTGAAAGAATGTTCAGCAGTAACATTATAAACATGTCTAGAAATAGGATAATATATGTGCAACAATATACTTGCAGTAATTATTAAAAGACTTAAGAAAAACAAAATTAATAACGTCACTATGCAATGACTACGCAGTGATTTACAGTACGCCTGTCGTTTCAACATTTTTCGGGTGTGTTTTCTATTCAGGTCCAAGGGATACATGTCAGAGACAATTCAACCGCTTCACCTTGGAGAGGACTTAAACAATCAAATTGCTTGACTGATTGGACCTGAGTTTTAGTTTGTAAAGTTCGGAATTACTCTTTTCAACAAAAGGAAGTTTTGAGTCAATGGGTGAAGACACACGAGGTGTGGTATTCACATCTGATTGTAGTCCATGAAATTTCTTGATATGACTTGAATGAATCCAGCCTTTCCTGCCCTCGATCTTCACGGCTGTCCTTGTGGTGAGCAAAACCAGCTGCGGCGACTTCCACCTAGGATCCAGCTGAGTCTTTCGATCAAAGTTCCTCACTAGGACCAGGTCTCCCGGAACTACGTCATGGGGTTTCACCTCAGTGTTGTCAGGAAAAGCTGCAGCTACCTGTGAACGACAAGATTGTAGTGCAGACATCAAGGAAGCCAAGTAATCTGTCAGCATATTACAGTCAATATCAGTTATTTTACGTGGTATGGGCGTCCCCCACATATTTGGTGGTCTGCCGAAGATCACCTCATACGGGGATAGCCCTGTTCGAGAGTGTGCTACCATTCTCGTGTAAAAGAGTGCAACTGGTAATGCTACTACCCAGTCGACACCTTTCTCTCTGCATATTTTGGACAATCTAATTTTCAGGGTCTGATTATGTCTTTCTACGAGACCTGCTGCCTCGGGGTGTCGGACACAGTGGAATTTCCACTGATAGCCTAACAAAAGTGAAACGTGTTTCATTAATTCGGATGAGAACGGCTGGCCGTTATCTGAGTGGACAACACGTGGTAAACCGTATCGCGGGAAGAATTCTCGAACCAACTGTTTGGCAGTAGTCGGGGCAGTGTAATCTGAAACCGGGTATGCCTCCGTCCAACGGGAAAGAGCACAAACAATTACGAGAACATATTTGAATCCTCGACATCGTTCCATCTGGATATAATCCATCTGGAGGACTTCAAAAGGGTGATCAGGAGGCTGAAATCCACCCTGTTCTACGGGAACGCTTTTTCCTGGGTTGAACTGACAACAGATCATACAGGTACGAACTTTTTGTTTAGCTGCTGCTCGTAAATGTTTATTGAACCAAATGTGTTGAATGCTATCTAGCATAGCTTTTTCTCCTAGATGTGCTGGACTATGTACAGTGTTAATTATAACCTGAACCATTGAATCAGGAAGGAACCACACAGACTTTTCCTTCATCAACCATCCTTGATCCGTTTGGATCCCTCCTAATTCAGTCCATTTCTTTATTTCGTCTGGTGTAGCATGTGTCTGTATATCAATTACGTCAAGAGTAGGATCTTTAATCGTCATACAATGTGTTGGCGTCGGGACTATTGTCTTTGTCATGTCGGATGTTTGAGTTTGAGCAGTCTGTTTAGCTGTTCTGTCAGCTAGATCATTGCCTTGAGAAATGATATCAGTAACTTTCGTATGAGCTTTACATTTCATAATTGATATTGCAGTGGGTAGATGTATTGCATCTAATAAGGCATGAATGAGGGGTCCGTGCTGAATGTGGGCACCGTGGGAAGTTAAATAACCTCTCTCTCGCCACAGCACGCCGAAGTCATGTACAACTCCGAATGCATAACGTGAATCAGTGTATATGTTGACTTTTTTATTTGTGGCTTGAATACAGGCTTGTGTCAGAGCGATGAGCTCTGCGGCTTGAGCTGACAAGGTATTTATGCAATTTGTTTCGATGACTTCAGTGTGTGTTGTGACTGCGTAAGCGGCCACTAACTCTCCTGTACCTGTTCTCATACATGAACCATCTACATACAACGTCAGGTCTGGGTCTGACAATGGGACATCGGTTAAGTCTTGTCTGGGTTTCGTCGTGATCGTAATAACTTCAATACAGTCATGAGCTAGTGGGTCTGTTCCGTTTACTGGCAAAAGTGTGGCAGGATTCAATGTGTTACAACGTCTGATTTCTATATGTGGCTGAAACAATGTTAATTCGTACCCTGTAAGTCGCGCTATAGTCAAGTGTTGTGTTTGCGTTCTATTTACAAGAACCTCTACTGCATGTGGTACTTGTACTGTTAATGGATGTCCTAACACTATGGCATCGCTTTGTCTGATTGCTAAAGCTGTTGCTGCCACTGATTTCAGGCACGCAGGCAGAGCTTGTTCCTGTGTGAGTACTGACAAGGCAGTACCTTCGCGTTCTGTAACAAAGAGTGTAAACTGTTTACTGTAACATGGTGTTGCTAAAACAGGTGCTTGACATAAAGCTTTCTTTAGGCTTTCAAAAGCTTGTGTATGTTCCTGAGTCCAAGGGAGGACAGTCGATGTGGCTGCCTCCTGTGTTGTCAATTGAATGAGTGGTTTTGCTAGAAATGCATACTGAGGGATCCACTGTCTACAATATGAAGTGAGGCCTATGAAAGCCCGTACCTCCTTTTGTGTCTTGGGTATTGGCATGTTAGCAATTAACTGGATTCGGTCGGGTGTAAGCTGCCTTCCCTCCTTGGACAGCGAGTGTCCAAGATAAACAACTCGCTGGACACAGAATTGCAGCTTAGAAGGGGACACCTTGTGCCCCTTTTCGGCTAGAAATTGTAAAACTGTCAGTGATGCTTTCTCGCATTCGGGTTCGCTTCTCGCGGTGATCAGCAGATCATCGACATATTGAAGCAGAGCAGTGTTAACTGGCATGTGGATACTGTCGAGTTCTCGTTTCAGTGCTTGGCTATAGATGCTGGGGCTTTCTGTAAACCCCTGAGGTGCGCGGGAGAATTTAAAGCTACGTCCATTTAAACTAAATCCGAACAAATATTGGCTTTCCGGATCTATTGGGACGCTGAAAAAGGCATTCTTGAGATCAATTACAGTAAAGAATGTTGCTTCGGAATCAATAGCTGTCAGTAATGACGAGATATCTGGGACCACAGGGAATTGTGGCACAATGCATTTGTTCAATTCGCGCAGATCAATAACCAATCGATATACTGGCGGGGCCTTCGGATCTGTTCGTTTAAGAATCGGAATTATCGGTGAATTACATACATTGGAGTCTGTTTCCACAACCACTCCTTGGGCAATAAGCTCGTCAATGATTTGCAGTAAAGCCACTACAGCATCTGGTGGTAACTTGTATTGTCTCATTCGTGGTAGTACCACTCCTGCCTTTAGTGTGACTCGATATGGTGTAATATTCATGCAACCAACATCAGTAGGGCCTTGTGCCCATAGATGTGTAGGTAAAGTCTGCAGTCGGGGATCCATGTCTCTAGACACATAGTGACCTTTAAAATCACGTAAAAACAATCTTACTCCTTCCGGAGAACAACATATTATAGCTCCTAGAGCTTTCAGTGTTTTTATACCTAACAAGTTTTCTGGACATGATTTAGTAAGCAATAAATCTGTAGTTCGGGTCAAAGGTCCTATCGTAAGTGGAAGAGGCTGTGACACTTCATTAACAATAGGTTTTCCTGAAAAACCAAGGGAAATATTCTGTGAGCCTGAGAGGGGTGCCCCTGGAACTTCACTACGTTTTATAGTTGTTCGACTTGCCCCTGTATCGAGTAAAAATTTTCTGTCTTGGCCTAATAATTCACTATGTACATAAGGTCCTTCTTGGTCTACAGGGACCTCGATAAGGGGTAAGTCAACTTCCCTCTCTAGGCTTGTTCATGCGTATCGTTGATAATCAGGATAGTCGTACTGTGCGGTCTGGTACAGTTGTCGTGTCGTGGTTTGGGTGGCAGCAACAGGCAGCGCTGGTGCAGCTGGCACAAACTGTATAGACTGTGGTGGAGCTGGCATGGACTGTACATGCTGCGGGGCTCCTTGTTCATTCTGATCCTGTCTAGGTGGCCGTGGTCTTTCTTTTGTATTACCTATGGCGATATTATGTTTCAAAACTGGACAATCGTGTACGTAATGACCTGGCTTTTTACAATAGTTGCATATCCCTTTTACAGGTCCTGTTGAATCACCGGAATGTGTCGTACCCTTTTTATGTCCTTCAGCTGGAACTGTCTGGGAGACTAGCATTTTCATTTTCGTGTCTTTCATGCGTCTTTGTTCATGTTCTTGTTCCTCTCTAATTCTATTGTGATGGTACTGTAACATTTGTAACATTTGTGATGGAGTGTTACCTTGCCAGGTACTCTCGAATTTTAATACCCTATTCTTCACTTGAGGCAAGGAATTTTCTACTAATTTTGTCACAAACAGATGTGGGTATGATTCGCTACTTGCTTTTATGCCACTATTTATACCAAAACATTTTTCAAATCGGGCATAGAAATCACTAGTGTCTTCATCTTGCTTCTGTTTACAGGCTGAAATTGTACCCCAATCTTCCTTTTTCGTAGTTAATAAACGTGGCAGTACCTGTACTAGTAAACCTGGTAGTGCTTTGGTTTTATCCCCAAGCCCTGCTCCTGCAGTTCGGGCCTTTTCTTCTGCTTCTAATGCTGACCATTCTATCTTTTGGTCTCCCACCTCCCACTCTTTTTCCTTGAGTTTTTCATAAATGCCAGCAGGCATCAATACCTTTAATATTGTCATAATGTCGGGGTAGGTATACTCTCCCATGAGTAACATGTCTTTAATTTCTCGGTGGAAACCCGCTGGGTCTTTGTCATGACTGGGTACCACTTTCTTCATTTCCAACAATTCTATTTTCGATATGGGCGTATATACAAATACGCGTTTAAACTCATCGTCCTCGCCCTTTATTGGGTGTACTTCTCGTAAGGGATTCTGTCTGTCCATGTAATACGTGGTTCTTTCCTTGATGGGCAATGAGACATGTTCTGGGCATACAAAAAGAATGTACTGTTTTCTTGATTCTAGTATTTCTTTAATTAATTTAGTACCTGAACCTCTCCATCTATTCATGAGTAATTCAGTCAATATATCAGGCAAGGGACCGGGATCCGAATGCTGACTCTGATATAGTATAAGGAGTTGTTGAATCATATAAATCCCAGCTAAACGCTGTTCATCTGGGGTGAGATTCAAAAATATGTGTGCTACTGTATCATCACCATACTTTCCGGGACTGGCAACCCAATGGACGGCTGACCTGGCTAATTCTTGTTCATCCATAGAATCGAGAAAATGATAACCCCTTCGTTCTCGGAGTAATTTGTCAGCGGCTTGGAACGAATGCTCGTTAGACCTTATATTAATTATAGGTGTTTGGAAATTCCTGTTATTATCTGGACATATCGGACGTATCGGGTCAATAAGACATCTAGTACTATTACAAGATCTTCCTCTACCTACATAGGCTATGGTGTCTGACTGTCCTGTGGGCAGTCCTGATCCTTCCTCCTCGCTTTGTTCGAGCTGGTCTACCGCTAATCTTTCTTCGTGTAGGCGTTCTATTTCTTTACGGATCTTTCGGCACATGGCTATTATACAATTTTGCTTATCATGTCTCCCTTCTGATATATTCTGGCTCCATCTGGTAAGAATTTGCATTGCTTCCGGGTCTACCCCCGGTCGGTCTTGATTTCTGATCACACAATTTATAAGGAAACGTAACAGTTCCCCCTGTATCTCCACTTTCTGGTATTCCATAGCTCTGTTAATACATTCTGAATCTCGCCCTGTTTGGACAAAATGGTATATATTATCTAGGTGCGCAGTCATTCCTGGTAACTTCCCTAAATACACTGCGGCTCGTCTGATACGTAATGATGCCAGGGTCATTTCGTCCTCTTTTCCGGGCACAGGGTCATATCTACAATCTATAAGAAGTTCCTTAAGCGTACGGGCATTTATGAGTTTGGGGGTACGTGAATGTGCTGACTCTTGAAAGGTAAGTTTATTTATTCTGGGTGGCGTAGAAAAAATGTTGGTAGCACCTCCCGTAGCCCCATCTGGGGTATCGGGCGTGAAAGGATTCGTTGAACGCGACACAGCAACTATAGGTGTGGACACAGCTATAGAAGTAGCTGTAGGAACAGATGTAGAAACAGATGTGCTTGCCGGAACTTGTGTCAGGACTTGTCGCTGTAGAGATACGGATACTGGATCTTGGTGCTGAACCTCCCTGGCAGGCGGTCTATGTGGGGCGGAATTAGCGTACTCGGGAGCTGCGTCATCTAGATATGAGGAAAGAAAAACATCTTCTGCGGTTCTAGGATGCCCCTTAGGATGTACTTTTATTGGAAATAATGGGGGTGGCAAGTCTTTTGGTATCTCCGGAGTAGCCTTAGGTAATCCTTCGGCCAGAAGGGGATACATACCATTCATAAGGGCATTTCTTTGTCTGTCTACTTGTTCTGATTTCACTCGTGTACCTTCTTCAATTAATAGATTTTCTCGGACTTTATTTGGATTCTCTCTATTTTTCTCTTCCTGTCGGAGTGCTTTTTCTGTACGTCTATGAGATTCTTTACGCCATAACTCAATGGCGTCTTTCTGTGACTGTCTGACTTTCCTTTTCCATAACTCCTCCTCTACTTTCATGATGCACTCTGCATCCCAGGTCCCAGCTGCGGGCCACCTCTGACTTTCTGGTAATTCCTTGGTGTAGTCTACCCATAAATCAAGAAATAATATAGCGTCTAAGCCATGTTTATGATACATGAAGTACCCTGGAGTGTCCCTAGGAGGAATAGGAACAGCTTCTTCGAGTACCCCTTTTCTTGTTGTGATCTGTCTTAATTTCGAAAAGAGCGGCATATTGAAAACTGATCTGATACTTGATTTTGAGCAAACTTAATACAGTAAACACAATAATGAACAGTCATTCATACCACAATATGCAGAACGTACTAAAAACATTTAACATTTAACATTTAACTGAGCAACAATGATGATGACGATATAAGGAAAACTTAATCACTAAACATAATACTCGACTTTAACTGAATTATTCTGAATTTATATACTTGATATACTAGATATACTGCTAAACAGTACAGATACACTGCTGAAACAGTGCCTGACCGGATTTGTGTACCCAAACCCGTCTTGACCGGCACAACCTATGTGCACGTCAGAATGCCTCCCCAGTAATGGTACTCACCGGGTAGCTCGGAAACGGAAGGCCTCGGAAACTGAACTGAACTTGAACCGGACTGGACTCGACTCGAACACTTCGGAAACTGGACTCGACTCGGGACTTCGGAAACTGGTGGGCCTCTGTATACCTCGGATCTTGCTCTCTCAGCTAGGCTCTGGTCGGGATACTTCGCACTTCTCACCGCCTCGTCTGGGTGTTGATCGCAGCCTCAGTCGCCCCCGCTTGACCGGAGGGAGATACAGGAAATCCTGCTGGTACGCGTTGTTGTCCGTCCAGCTGTGGCAGGAGACCGGGCCTGCAACTCACCGCCGGCGCGTGAGATGAGAAAGTGTCCCTGTTCGGGCGCCATTCATGTGGTAAATAATTTAATTACCGGGACTTAATTTGATACAGAAACATAATAAAATAGCTCAGTAAATAAGAGGCAGAATCCGTGGTATTAGAGGTTCGGAATGGGCTTTATTCCAATGGTCGATTATAATCGGTTGCTCCAAGTTCCATCACCACGAAGGTTCAGGAAGTGAAGTACATACGTTATTGACAATCAATTACTTTTATACAATAGGCATTACAGTGAAGCAAATACAAAAGGCGTAACAATTGATAGTGTGGATAATATATTCGTGCGTAGCAAAAATAGGCGTAACTGGGAGTGACTAGGGAACGTCATCAGGTGTGATGTCATAATAGGGTGGTTCTATGAAAGAATTTCACAATGTCAGCAGAAATACTTGGCAGAAATGCGCGCGCAGCAGCATGACGTGTGATTGACGTGCAACTAGGGGGTGAAGGGGACTTGACATTTAGCTCTACATGTGGCGACAGAAGTCTGGAGGGTCAAGTCAACCTAATCCCAAATCATATCTAACATCCTATGTTTAAAGAACTATGTTATCCAAAAGAGAGGTCTCTTAGAGTAGAATCTTATTCTATACTGACTATACTGACTGTTAGTGCGTGTACAAGCGTCTAAGTGTCTACACTAGATGCGAGGGCGGAAATCTTCCATAGTAATAGGGCTATGAATTACTTGCATAAAGACAGAGGAGCCGGGCCTTTGCTCGGTAGCTGGCAGGATGTTTACTTAAACTACTAGACAGGAATGCATCGGGCAGGGAACGGAGCAGATAATTTCGAAGGTGAAATACAGTTTTTGGCAGGAAACAGGCTGATGTCAGGCTTCGTGAGCCGCGCAGAGAACGAGACAAAGTTCATGGTCACAGATGCAGGCTCAGACTGGAGCTTTCAGAGGCAGAAGGCAAGAAGAGTTTGATGACAGAATCAGGGCCTACTTGCCTGGACTGTAAAATGGCATAAGTGAACCATATAAAGCCGGTGGCCTTTCATACTTAGGAATGGAATATCCGGCCTATTCATGGCGGATCTGAAAGAGGACATGTTGACGGTGGACGCACATGTGTTTGCGTCTTCATAACTGGAACTGGAGGGAACATACATGTACTTGTGATTCATACATGAAACCGTTGGGGTCCAAGATAGGGGACATAACTGATCAGAAAAATCCATATTTCCACAGCCACATGGCTGTTTTTTCGGAAATGCTGGTCTGTCTGACCAATGTTCCAAAGAGGTGTGGCTCGACTCTGAGGATTTCGTCGACAAGGACCTCCAACTCTTGGCTAGTGAACTTTGGATTCTTGTTAGTGGGCATGGTGAGGGGTGTGGGTGTGGATGGTTGTGGGGGGTGTGGGTGTGGATGGTTGTGGGTGTGTGGGTGTGGTTGTACAGGTGTGTGTGTGAATGTGATGAGGGGGTGTTTGTGAAGGTGGGTGGGTGAAGGTGTGCAAGTGTAAGGTGTAGTACATGTTGGACAGGCCACCCGAAGGGCTTGCTCCCTCCCCGCATGACAGGGCCCAAGCCCCGGCCCGCCAGGCGTGACCCACGAGAATCACCCGCACCCCGTCTCCCGACGGAACTCCTGCCCTCGGACCTCCATGTATCACGGGCCCAAGCCACCACCGGCTCCCTCGGCCGGGTCAAGCCGCCATCTTGGGCCCTGCGCCACGAGGCCGCGTGGCCTCCACCCGACCCTAACCCTGGGCCTGGCCGGCCCCGACATCCCGGCACCACCATCCACCCAGGAGGTGAGCGGACCACTTGGCAGGTCAATGGGAGAACGAAGCGCCAAGGACTCTCCCCCGCCAGGTGACGATCGCCTCCAGCTCCCCCAGGCACCGGCTCCACCCCCCGCTGGGTGTCTGGACACCTTCATCCCGGACCCTCCGACCTCCAAGTGCGAGGGTCCGGACATCAAAGGGCGCCTGCCCTATAACTGGAGCAGCTCCGGAGCAGGAAGGCAGTTGTATCCTGGAGTCGAGAGACACCGAGAGAACTCAGCCTTGACGGACTACTGGCGCTGCCGTAGCCCTATCTTGTGAACTATCGTCCTGCCTGCTGGTGCTGCCGCGGCCTTCTGCAACATCCATCCTCGTCGGGACCTGCTGGCGCTGCCGCGGCCCGTTGTAACGACCATCTTCACCGGGACCTGCTGGCGCTACCGCGGACCGTACATCGACCATCTTCACTGGGACCTGCTGGCGCTGCCGCGGACCGTGTATCCACCATCTTCACCGGGACCTGCTGGCGCTGCCGCAGCCCGTACCAGTTAGACCACCAAGCTCGAGGATTGTGAGCTACCCACCATACCATCTCAACTACCAGACTGGTAACCAGACTGTCCCGCTACCCCCTTTTCCCATCTTGAGAGACTTGAATCGAGGGGACCCCTGAGTCCAGACCTCCTTGTACCTTTTCATCGTACCTTAAGAAGTGCCTATAAAGAACGCTAACTCATCTCCTTGTGTGGTATCTGTCTGTGGGGGGGAAGTTATTTGTCTGTACGATCGCTGGAGACGGCTCTCCCCGGAGACCTCTCCCCTTGTCCTCGGCCGACCCTCCCGGTCCGTCTAACATTGGTGGCCAGCGGCGCGATCCGAATCAACGCGTAATCGTACAGAGAGTAGCTCACCCCACGACAAAACCACGATGTCAGCCAAAGATAGCGGTTCCACTGAAAAGTTCCAAATGGATAAGTTGGAAGAATATAGCCACCGCGAACTTAAACAATTCTGCATGGAACTAGGCATTGCTACCACCGGCCTGAGTACCAAAGACGATTTGAAGCGCGCCCTTGAGTCGTGGGCAGAAACTGGGATCGCCGGATCCTCCGACCAAAACAATGTCGCACCAGAGGGGAACGCCACGGCTCCCGAGGAGCGGGGAACGGGCCTCTCGCAGGAGGAGATCCAGGAAAGAGAAAGGACCAGATTACACGAGTTGGAAATGGCACGACTCAAGATGGACGGTGAACTAAAGTTAGCCGAGCAGAAACTAAATCTAGAGCATCTGCGGCTCCGAGAGGAACGAGAAGAAAAACAGAGACAGAGAGAGCTTGAGGAAAAAAGAATAACACTCGAACACGAGCGCAAACTGGCGGAAATAGAACTTCGGAAACAGAATAAAGAACCGGGGGTGCCTGAGCGACCGCACACCCCAGGGGCAACCGAGAAAAAAGTCCACATCCCCAAGGATGTTGTCCGAGAGTATGTCCGAGAAGACGACATACAGCAGTGGTTCAAAGCCTACGAGATCGCCATGACCTCCCACCGGATCGACCGGAGTGATTGGGGAGCCGGACTATGGGGGAGGTTCGTCAACGAAGGTCGCGATGCCCTGTTGCAGCTCCCAGATCACCAAATGTCGTCCTACGACCACATGAAGGCTGCCCTCCTCACCCGCTACGGCCTCACACCCGAGATGTACCGCCAGAGGTTCAGAGATTGCACCCGGATCCCGGGTACAACTTGGGTGGAGTACGTAAACTATTTCAGCCGAGCCTTCGAGGGTTGGATCAAGGGGAGCCATGTAACGACCTACGAACAACTCTTTAACCTTATGGTATGGGAACACCTGTCGAACAACTGTTTCGTCGAGCTCAGGCAGCACCTCCTCGACAGCAAATTGACTGACCCCCGGCAGCTCGCCGCGGAAGCTGACCGATGGGAAAGCACCCGAGTGGGCCGGAGAGGACCACACGAGCAGAACCGAAGCAACCAAGGCCAGCACCGTCCTCGGGGAGGAGGAGGAGGCCAGGGGCGAGGGAGAGACACCCTCCCGGCAACACCCGTGGCCAGCAACCCGCCCCCGGCCGGCCGGGGAAACCCCCCGATGCGTCCAGGGTTCCGAGCCAATGTCACGTGCCACCGATGCCAGCGAGTCGGCCATTACGCCAATGACCCGAGCTGCCCACAGAACCAAACGCCCAAGCCCCGCCAGGTGGCTGCCGCCGCCCTGGGGGAAGAACGACTATCAGAGGAACAGGAAGAGTATGAGCCGGCCCAGCAAGAGTGGGAACCGGCCGCCATGGTTCTAGCGTGCCTAGGGGGAAAAGACATAGTCCCGCGGGCTCCCCTACCCGCCAACACCAGGAAATACGGTCAGTGGGTGACCATTAATGGGCATCGGGCCGAGG
Organism: Triturus cristatus; assembly: GCF_964204655.1. Classification (NCBI taxonomy): domain Eukaryota; kingdom Metazoa; phylum Chordata; class Amphibia; order Caudata; family Salamandridae; genus Triturus; species Triturus cristatus. Next base: position 909,852,492 of record NC_140586.1, read on the forward strand.
CCTTACGTGACACCGGCGCCAGTGTGACGGCCGTCCGCTGTCACCTGGTGAAACCCGAGCAGATCCTGCCGAACATTCTCTGCCCCGTCCGCTCAGCCGACAATTCCGAGAGTCTGTGTCAAATGGCCTGCGTCCCCTTCGAATGGGGAGGGGTCTCCGGCCTGTTGAAAGTGACGGTCCGGGATGATGCCCCCGTGGACTGCCTCCTGGGGAATGACCTTGAGAGTTCCCCGTGGGCCACCGTCGAGAGAAGAGAGCACCTGGGGATGCTGGGCCTCCCGGACTGGGCCTGCGTAACCACCCGGTCCATGGCCGCCCGTGCAGTCCCCCGACCAGAAGAACCGGAATGGCCGGCACCTCCGCCCCCGGTCGCCCCAGTAGAAGACAACGACGAGGCCAACCCCCCGGAACCAACGACCGAAAGGGACGCGCAACCCCAGGACTTTCCCGGCCTGGCTCAGTGGCGTCAAGAAGGGGGGCCCACCCAAGAACAGTTCCGCCAGGAGCAAAAGACCTGCCCCTCCCTCGAGGGACTCCGCCAACAAGCCAGCGCCCAGAGCGCAGGGGACTCCACCGGAACTCACTGGGTCTACTGGGAGAATGACCTGCTATACAGCGAACAGAGAATCGCAGAGCTAGGGGCCGGTCGAGTACTGGTGGTACCTCTCCGCTTCAGAGACTTCCTGCTCAACCTGGCCCACGATGTCCCCCTGGCTGGACACCTGGGACAAGACAAAACTTACAGTCGCCTAGTGACCCACTTTTTCTGGCCGAAGATGCGGAACGACGTCCTGAACCACTGCCGGTCCTGCCCCACGTGCCAGGCCAGCGGGAAGAGTGGCCGTAAGCTGAAAGCCCCTCTACAACCCTTCCCAGTGGTCACCACCCCGTTCGAGAGGGTAGGAATAGACATTGTGGGGCCCCTGGACCCCCGCACGGCACAAGGACATAGGTTCATCCTGGTACTGGTGGATCACGCCACCCGCTACCCCGAGGCGGTGCCTCTACGAACTGTAACAGCTCCGGTGGTTGGCCGGGCCCTAATGGGGATCTTCTCCCGGGTGGGCTTCCCCCGAGAAGTCGTCAGCGACCGAGGCACGAACTTCATCTCAAAATACATGAAGTCCCTCTGGCAACAGTGCGGGGTCACCTACCGATTCACGACCCCCTATCACCCCCAAGGGAATGGACTAGTGGAGCGATTCAACCGCACTCTCAAGGGGATGATTGGGGGATTGGAAGAGCCCCTCCGTCGCCAGTGGGATGTACTACTCCCGTGCCTCCTCTTCGCCTACCGAGAAGTTCCCCAGAAGTCCCTCGGTTTTAGCCCTTTCGAACTCCTGTACGGGCACCCTGTGCGAGGGCCCCTCAGCCTAGTCAAAGAAGGTTGGGAGATGGCCCCCCTAAGACCCCTCCAGACGGCTTCAAGTACCTCCTGGCCCTACGCAATCAGACCCGGCGCTTCAGGGAGATGGCCAAGGCGAACCTCGAGGCCAGCCAGGAAGACATGAAGAGATGGTATGATCACAATGCCTCCTCCGTCGAGTTCGAACCTGGTCAACAAGTGTGGGTGATGTCCCCCACCGAACCATGCGCCTTGCAAGATAAGTGGACGGGGCCCTTCAAGGTGGTCGAGCGCAAAAGCCCCGTCACTTACCTCATCGACATGGGGACCCCCCGGAATCCCCTTCGGGTCCTCCACACCAACAGACTCAAACCACACTTTGTGCGTTCAGAACTCAGCCTCCTGATGGCTACGGACAGTGGGGCAGAGGAGGACTCCGAACCCCTCCCGGATCTCCTGAAGACTCAGGAGAACGACGGTTCCGTGGACGGGGTCCGGCTCTCCGATGCCCTCACCCCAGAGCAACGCCAGGGCTGCCGGGACCTCCTGCTGCGGTTCGCTTCACTGTTCTCCCTCACTCCCGGGGTCACCCCTTGGTGCTTGCACGACGTGGACACCGGGGACAGTCCCCCTATCCGACACCGGGCCTACCGCGTACCAGATCGGGTACGGGCCTGCATACAAGAGGAAGTGGCCAAAATGCTCACGATCGGGGTCATCGAGCCCTCGGACAGTCCCTGGGCCAGCCCGGTTGTATTGGTCCCCAAAGCCGCTGCCCCCGGCACCACACCTGAACTGAGATTCTGCGTCGACTACCGGGGCTTGAACGCTGTCACCCAAACCGACGCTCATCCTATCCCCCGAGCGGATGAATTGATCGACCGGCTGGGGGCCGCCCGCTACCTCAGTATCTTCGACCTAACAGCGGGCTACTGGCAGATCGGTCTCACACCCCGGGCTCAAGAACGGTCCGCCTTCTCTACCCCCGATGGCCACTACCACTTCAAGGTCATGCCCTTCGGCATGAAGAACGCCCCCGCTACATTTCAACGTCTGGTGAACCAGGTCTTGGCAGGGCTCGAAGAGTTCAGCGCTGCCTACGTGGACGATATCGCTGTATACAGCCGCCACTGGTCCGACCACCTCCTCCACCTCCAGGAGGTCCTACAGGCCCTCCAGCGGGCCGGCCTCACGATTAAGGCCGGCAAATGCCAAATTGGTCAAGGGTCCGTGACCTACCTGGGGCACCAGGTGGGAAGCGGGCTGGTGGCCCCCCTGCAACTTAAAATTGCTGCCATCCAGTCCTGGCAGCCCCCCGTCACCCAGACCGAAGTCCGAGCCTTCTTGGGGCTCACCGGCTACTACCGGCGGTTCGTGAGGGACTACGGCAGCATTGTGGGGCCCCTCACGGGTCTCACGTCCAAGAACCAACCGAAGCGGATTAACTGGACCCCCGATTGTCAAGCGGCCTTCGAAAAGCTGAAGGCCGCCCTGTGCACCGCCCCTGTGCTCCAGGCCCCCGATTACAGTCGGGAATTCGTGGTACAGACAGACGCCTCCGACCACGGCATCGGAGCGGTTCTTTCCCAAGTGAACCCCGAGGGTCATGACCAGCCGGTGGCCTTCATCAGCCGACGTCTCCTGGCCCGAGAACAGCGCTGGAGCACAATCGAGAGGGAGGCCTTCGCAGTGGTGTGGGCCCTCAAAAAGCTCCGGCCCTATCTCTTCGGTACCCACTTCCGGGTACAAACCGACCATAGACCCCTGCAGTGGCTGATGCAGATGCGGGGGGAGAACCCAAAACTATTGCGCTGGTCCATCTCCCTGCAGGGAATGGACTTCACCGTGGAGCACCGACCGGGCCAAGACCACGCCAACGCAGATGGCCTGTCACGCTTCTTCCGCCTCGACGAGGAGAGTCCCCAAGAAGATGGGTGACTCTCCCCGCCTTCAGCTGGGGGGGACGCATGTTGGACAGGCCACCCGAAGGGCTTGCTCCCTCCCCGCATGACAGGGCCCAAGCCCCGGCCCGCCAGGCGTGACCCACGAGAATCACCCGCACCCCGTCTCCCGACGGAACTCCTGCCCTCGGACCTCCATGTATCACGGGCCCAAGCCACCACCGGCTCCCTCGGCCGGGTCAAGACGCCATCTTGGGCCCTGCGCCACGAGGCCACGTGGCCTCCACCCGACCCTAACCCTGGGCCTGGCCGGCCCCGACATCCCGGCACCACCATCCACCCAGGAGGTGAGCGGACCACTTGGCAGGTCAATGGGAGAACGAAGCGCCAAGGACTCTCCCCCGCCAGGTGACGATCGCCTCCAGCTCCCCCAGGCACCGGCTCCACCCCCCGCTGGGTGTCTGGACACCTTCATCCCGGACCCTCCGACCTCCAAGTGCGAGGGTCCGGACATCAAAGGGCGCCTGCCCTATAACTGGAGCAGCTCCGGAGCAGGAAGGCAGTTGTATCCTGGAGTCGAGAGACACCGAGAGAACTCAGCCTTGACGGACTACTGGCGCTGCCGTAGCCCTATCTTGTGAACTATCGTCCTGCCTGCTGGCGCTGCCGCGGCCTTCTGCAACATCCATCCTCGTCGGGACCTGCTGGCGCTGCCGCGGCCCGTTGTAACGACCATCTTCACCGGGACCTGCTGGCGCTGCCGCGGACCGTACATCGACCATCTTCACTGGGACCTGCTGGCGCTGCCGCGGACCGTGTATCCACCATCTTCACCGGGACCTGCTGGCGCTGCCGCGGCCCGTACCAGTTAGACCACCAAGCTCGAGGATTGTGAGCTACCCACCATACCATCTCAACTACCAGACTGGTAACCAGACTGTCCCGCTACCCCCTTTTCCCATCTTGAGAGACTTGAATCGAGGGGACCCCTGAGTCCAGACCTCCTTGTACCTTTTCATCGTACCTTAAGAAGTGCCTATAAAGAACGCTAACTCATCTCCTTGTGTGGTATCTGTCTGTGGGGGGGAAGTTATTTGTCTGTACGATCGCTGGAGACGGCTCTCCCCGGAGACCTCTCCCCTTGTCCTCGGCCGACCCTCCCGGTCCGTCTAACAGTGTAGCAAAGGTTCAAGTATGGTGCTGTAGGTTGTCTGTGGGGACTGGCAGCAGTGAGTCTGTTGCAAAGGCTCATGGTTTGTGTCTGTGGGCCCTTTTTATTGGTCCATTGGTGGGTGTGGCTGTGTTTGAACTTTGGGTGGGTGTGTTATAAGGAGTGGTTGTGTTTTGGGCCTCTGTTTGGGATTTTGGCAGTTGCAGGTCAGTGAATGTGTTGTATTTGTGCTTGTTGGACATGTTTGGTGGCTTTGTGCCATTCGAATAGTGTATTCTTGTGTTGTTTTGCTTTGTCCTGGTTGTGTACGTGTGTTTTTAGCATGTGTACGGTGTGTACATCGGCAATTTTGTTGTACAGTGCTGTCCTTGTGTCTGGCTTGGTACGACTCGTACATGCGCGATGTTGGGTGAAGGTGCTGGTGTTGGGGCCTGGGGTACGCTCCGTACTTAGAATGTTGGGGTGGGGGTACGCTCCATACAAGTCAAGGTATGCTTTATTCGAATTTCATTCATAAAAGCCAATTACAATTACAGTAATCAATTACATACAATAGATTAAAATAAGATTAAATTACAATCAGGACATCGAATACTAGACATACTTCGGCGCAATTCTTGCTTACGCTCCATACATATGCGGGTGAGGGTATGGGTCGTACATACACGGTTGGGGTGGGGGTACGCTCCATACATACGCGGGTGAGGGTACGGGTCGTACATACACGGTTGGGGTGGGGGTACGCTCCATACATACGCGGGTGAGGGTACGGGCCGTACATACACGGTTGGGGTCGGGGTACGGTCCGTACATACACGGTTGGGGTGCGGGTACGCTCCATACATACGCGGGTGAGGGTACGGGCCGTACATACACGGTTGTGGGTACGGTCCGTACATACACTGTTGGGGTGGGGGTATGCTCCATACATACGCGGGTGAGGGTACGGGTCGTACACACAAGGTTGGGGTGGGGGTACGCTCCATACATACGCGGGTGTGGGTACGGGCCGTACATACATGGTTGGGGTGGGGGTACGCTCCATACATACGTGGGTGGGGGTACGGGCCGTACGTACGGGGGTGTACATACACGGGTGGGGGTACGTCTCGTACATACACGGGTGTACATACATGGGTGTACATACACGGGTGTACATTCACGGGTGGGGGTACGTCTCGTACATACACGGGTGTACATACACGGGTGGGGATTCGACTCGTACATAGGAGGGCTGGGGGGAGTGTTGGGCGCGTATGCGGGCACATGTCTCCATGGTTGCTATGGGAGTTCGGTGCGGACGGTGTTTTTTCCATCCGGTTGTAACATCGGACGCACGGGATGGATCGTACTAGCGCGGTCGGACTTCACTTTTCACATTTGTACGGTAAATCGTCCGTGTGGGGAATTATTCCCAATGCGATTCGTATGGACTTTTTCCCATGCGAATCGTACTTGGCAGTTTGTACGGCACTTGTACGATTCGTACTGTAAAAAGACCGGATACGAGTCGTACAGGGAATTTTTTTCCAGGATCGTAATCGGCACCTAAGGTGCCGATTACGATCCTGTAAAAACCGGGTACGAACCGTCGGACGGAGCATATTACCCGTCCGACGCGTACCCGGTCGGAACAAGATACAAACATGGAAGTACGATTCACACGGAAATACTATTTCCGTACGAATCGTACAAAACACCGACCGACGAAAATATAAATACAAATGTGATCCGGGAAAGCGCCGACGTGACGTCGGGACGCACGCAGCCTGCCATTCACGAACCAGGAAGTACGATTCGCACCGACGTCATCCCGCACGGATATTATTTTCCGGCAGCCAAAAACTGCCGGGAAATCAGGACGACGCGAACAAGGAGTACCTGCACGCGACGGACAGACATGGACCCGAACCTACGTGTCATCCCGGCCCTCATAGCAGTCGACCTCTTCTACAGGTTACGACGCAGACGCCGCAGAAGGTCAGAACAACAAAGGGAGGGGGGAAAGGGGGGGGCAGGAGCAGGGGCAGGCCACAAAACCCCCACCCAAGTCACACTGCCCTGGACATACCTGACCCCCAGGACCTGGTCACTACGAGGGGGTGGGGGCGTGTCCAGCAAAGCCAGCGTCCGCCACAACGGAAGTGGTTGACGACGCGAACCGGTAACACAACAATACAGGTACGTCCCGTACCCACGCCTTGAGAGCGTGGGTACGAGTCGTACCATGCCCACACCTACGTCACCCCAACAATGGCGGGACGGCTGTACCCACGTGGCAAAGGCCTGGGTACGGCCCGCACAAGCATTCCACAGCGTGGGTACGGATATGTACGGACCGTACCCCCACCCCCGTATGCACGGAGCATACCCCCCATGCCAACAGTGTACGTATGGACCGTACCCCCACCCCGTATGCATGGAGCGTACCCCCACCCCAACCGTGTATGTACGACCCGTACCCTCACCCGCGTACGTATGGAGCGTACCCCCATGCCAACAGTGTACGTACGGACCGTACCCCCACCCCGTATGCATGGAGCGTACCCCCATCCCACCCGTGTATGTACGACCCGTAGCCTCACCCGCGTATGTATGGAGCGTACCCCCACCCCAACCGTGTATGTACGACCCGTACCCTCACCCGCGTATGCATGGAGCGTACCCCTGCCCCAACCGTGTATGTACGACCCGTACCCTCACCCGCGTCCGTATGGAGCGTACCCCCCATGCCAACAGTGTACGTACGCACCGTACCCCCACCCCGTATGCATGGAGCGTACCCCCATGCCAACAGTGTACGTACGGACCGTACCCCCACCCCGTATGCATGGAGCGTACCCCCATCCCACCCGTGTATGTACGACCCGTACCCTCACCTGCGTATGTATGGAGCGTACCCCCACCCCAACCGTGTATGTACGACCCGTACCCTCACCCGCGTATGCATGGAGCGTACCCCCACCCCAACCGTGTATGTACAACCCGTACCCTCACCCGCGTACGTATGCAGTGTACCCCCACCCCAACAGTGTATGTACGACCCGTACCCTCACCCGCGTATGCATGGAGTGTACCCCCACCCCAACCGTGTATGTACGACCCGTACCCTCACCCGCGTATGCATGGAGCGTACCCCCACCCCAACCGTGTATGTACGATCCGTACCCTCACCGGCGTACGTATGGAGCGTACCCCCACCCCAACAGTGTATGTACGACCCGTACCCTCACCCGCGTATGCATGGAGCGTACCCCCACCCCAGCCGTGTATGTACGACCCGTACCCTCACCCGCATATGCATGGAGCTTACCCCCACCCCAACATTGTATGTATGACCCGTACCCTCACCCGCGTATGTATGGAGCGTACCCCCACCCCAACCGTGTATGTACGACCCGTACCCCCACCCGCGTATGCATGGAGCGTACCCCTGCCCCAACCGTGTATGTACGACCCGTACCCTCACCCGCGTCCGTATGGAGCGTACCCCCCATGCCAACAGTGTACGTACGCACCGTACCCCCACCCCGTATGCATGGAGCGTACCCCCATGCCAACAGTGTACGTACGGACCGTACCCCCACCCCGTATGCATGGAGCGTACCCCCATCCCACCCGTGTATGTACGACCCGTACCCTCACCTGCGTATGTATGGAGCGTACCCCCACCCCAACCGTGTATGTACGACCCGTACCCTCACCCGCGTATGCATGGAGCGTACCCCCACCCCAACCGTGTATGTACAACCCGTACCCTCACCCGCGTACGTATGCAGTGTACCCCCACCCCAACAGTGTATGTACGACCCGTACCCTCACCCGCGTATGCATGGAGTGTACCCCCACCCCAACCGTGTATGTACGACCCGTACCCTCACCCGCGTATGCATGGAGCGTACCCCCACCCCAACCGTGTATGTACGATCCGTACCCTCACCGGCGTACGTATGGAGCGTACCCCCACCCCAACAGTGTATGTACGACCCGTACCCTCACCCGCGTATGCATGGAGCGTACCCCCACCCCAGCCGTGTATGTACGACCCGTACCCTCACCCGCATATGCATGGAGCTTACCCCCACCCCAACATTGTATGTATGACCCGTACCCTCACCCGCGTATGTATGGAGCGTACCCCCACCCCAACCGTGTATGTACGACCCGTACCCCCACCCGCGTATGCATGGAGCGAACCCACACCCGTGTATGTTCTAAGCGTACATATCCTGAAATAGGAGGGTTGGGTGCAGAGTCCTACCAGCAGTGCCCAGACACAGGAGGGGTGTGTGCAGAGTCCTCCCAGCAGTGCCCAGACACAGGAGGGGTGTGTGCAGAGTCCTCCCAGCAGTGCCCAGACACAGGAGGGTTGTGTGCAGAGTCCTCCCAGCAGTGCCCAGATACTGGAGGGGTGTGTGCAGAGTCCTCCCAGCAGTGCCCAGACACAGGAGGGGTGTGTGCAGAGTCCTCCCAGCAGTGCCCAGATACAGGAGGGGTGTGTGCAGAGTCCTCCCAGCAGTGCCCAGACACAGGAGGGTTGGGTGCCTAACACTCACAGCAGTGCCCAGACACAGGAGGGTTGGGTGCCTAACACTCACAGCAGTGCCCAGACACAGGAGGGGTGTGTGCAGAGTCCTCCCAGCAGTGCCCAGACACAGGAGGGGTGGGTGCCTAACACCCACAGCAGTGCCCAGACACAGGAGGGGTGTGTGCAGAGTCCTCCCAGCAGTGCCCAGACACAGGAGGGGTGTGTGCAGAGTCCTCCCAGCAGTGCCCAGACACAGGAGGGGTGGGTGCAGAGGCCCCCAGCAGTGCCCATGGAAATAAAAAGGGTGGAGTACCCACAGATCCAATGGCCACAATTGTCAGTCAGGTGCACAAAGACCCTGAAGTACATGTAACACATGTGTGCGAGGCTTGGAGTACACACATGCATGCTGCCTAAACGGGAACATGTCCACATGAAGTCATGTCAACAGACTACATACACAAGTACAGTGATCACCAAGGATGCCACGAATGATGCAGGTGGAGACATCGCTCTGCATGCATGGCCAAAGTTGAAGGGATCCGTCACACACCAAGGAAATGTAGACACAGGTCAGCACAACAATTGGGAAACACCCTGCAGGGAAGATGTCAGGTGCCACAGAGGAAGGAACACTCCTTGGGACAATGTCACCATACAGTAAGAGCTTACATGACCAAAGATTATTTGCAGAGACCTTGTGATGGCACGCAGATACCAGGGTCCACCCCATGAGCAGCACACTACAACATTTCCCAGACATCTAACACATTATCACCACCCCAACTCATGGAGCAGCAGCACCAACAGCAATACCAGAAAAGCATTAGTGTGCAAATGAAAAACAAAATGCTTTATTCAGCATAAAAATAATATTTGAATTGAAATGTACACTATATACAAGGCCCAGAGGCCAGTCCATATGCGAACTCCTGGGGGGGGACACATTGGGACGCGTCTCCCCTAGCTTGCCTGCACAGTTCAGAATTCCTTTTCATCCACAGGGGGGGGGGCATCATGTGGGGCGGGAGGACCAGGCACCACAGGGACAGGAGGGGCAAGGGTAGGTGTTGTGGGTGCAGGGACGGACGACTCACCACAAGGGGTGGGGCAGCGCCAAAGGTGGTGGTTAGGATGGCGCTGCACACGGTCGCAAGGTCTTCCAGCGTCTCCCCTGCACCCGAAGGAACCACAGGCCCCAAGGAGGGGGGGGGTCGGAGGGATGGGTTGCAGCGCTACTGGGGGAGGGTGTGGACAGGGGGGGGACTCAACTCCCCTGCCCGGGGACTTCCTCGACCGCTTGCGGGGGGGTGTCACACTGGGGCTGAAGGACAGACTGGCCCTGAAGGACTCTTTGTCTGACTGTTGGGCATGGGATCTAAGGGGAGTGGTTTTGGAGGAAGTGGGTCATGAGGACTGCGGACTCCCACTGTGGCTGCATGTCTGCCGTTTCCCCCGACCCAGTGGGTGTGCCTACTTCCCCCAGTGTGTGCGTGACAGGAGGTGTGCGCTTGGCCTTCCCTGTTGGTGTGCTGCCTGTGTCTGGTGAGGTGCGTGCATGGTGATGTCTGGGTGTGCTTGGGACAGGCATGGGAGTGGGAAGTGTGGATGGTGCAGGGGTAGGGGGGGGACAGAGCGCTGCAGGAGACCCACTGATGCCGTCAGTGACGAGTCCATGGCCTCAGCAACATCCGTTGGTCAGACATCGCTGCTGACATGCCCTCCATGTACGACACCATCTGTGTCAGCAGTCTGGTGTGGCCATGGAGGACATTAAGCAGCGATGTCTGACCAACCTGCAACTGCCGCAGGATGTCCACTGACTCGGCATTGACGGCAGCAGGGGAGACAGAGGCAGGGGGTGCGGTGCCTGGCACGAAGGAGACATGTTGTCGCCTAGAGCGGACAGAAGGGACCCGAGCAAGTGGGAGGGCGGTGATGGGAATGGAGGGGGCGGTGAGAGATGGAGTGCTGCTTTCAGCTAAGGGAGCAGTCTCCGCCCCCTCTGGGAGCTCAGCCTCGGACCCGTCGGTGTCATAGTCGGTGTTGGGACTGGACAGTTCCTCCACCTGACTCCCCTCGCCCTCCGTGCCACTTGCTGCGCCAGACTCCCCAGCACTGGTGGCACCAATGCTGGATCCCTCCTCCACGTCCGTGCCGGTGTCTCCCTCGGTGTCCCCCGACGAGGCTGTGGGCAAGGTGAAGAGACAGGAAATAATCAGACACCTGTATACATATGACACATGAGTCCAAACTACATAGGTCACAGTGCATAGCATGAAAAGCATCATGAGTAACATCATCTACAATACTACGCACATATGTAGGCCCTGCACTACACAGTTGGTTGACCCACCATGCCACTTGGAAACAATGGAGAGCATGACACAACAGCAAATAACTTGATATCGAATTATACAGAGAAGCAAGTGTCTGTGGACAGTCGAGCACAGCATCTGGACCACACACCATTGCCAAAAAAGGATGAGCATGAACCATGTCTTTAAACTGTAGACACATGCTGCAAAGCACAAACATTAAACCCTGCACAACATGACTGGGTCAATACTTGTTGAGTGTCTGTTCAGACTGTCATCACACACAGGCCAGACCTGGAAAGGAGACATAAGGTTTGGACATGTAGGCCTTGGCCGCACAAACCCACCCCCTACCTGAGACTATGTGATTGAGACAGAGAAAGGACTTACACCTCTTCATCTGGGATCACAAAAATGGGCTTCATGAAATCCAAAGTGCACTCTAACTACCCCTCGTGGGGCTGACCACACATATTATTGACAAACATCCATCATCAGATAGTTGTACCGAGACACACAGGCACTGGCCACAGTGAGTATGCACAAGCCACATTGGGTCACCCTGTACAGTGGACACATGTAGCACACTTTACGTAAATACAAATGAGTCCAGGGAAAAATGCCACAGAGCCCAACCTATGCTGAAGAGACAGAGAATGTCCACAGTGTTGGATGACACACATGATTCCTAGGAAAAGGTGTCTCAGGGGACTGTAGTGGCCACACTGCTCCATGGTCCTGGATAGATCTGACTGCAGGAGCAACCGTCCCCGCACTATGCATATCTCCCACTCATGCACATCATGTCTGAGGCCACAACATCGGTCATGCATGCTGCAAGTCTGTTCATTTCAAGCCTCACACTCCTATGTTGAGAATCAGCATCAGTGCCAACAATCATGGACCCCAAAATGACTGAACTGGACAGGGCAGAGGCAAGGTCCCAACACATGTCACAGACCACCCCCACACATGATGCTGCAAGCTTCGGGCACTTGGATTAACTGGCAGCCTAGATTACCTTGTGCAAGAGTGAATACACACAGACCAGGGAACACATGTCAAGGAGGGGAAGGGAGGAAGAACAGCACCGGGTGACTTGGGGGAACAGGATATGCACTGCACATATAAACCCTGGCAGTGTATCCAGGCGACTGAGCACTTCCAAAAGCTGGTGACACACAACAAACACACATGTACCTACCCCCTTGCTGCTGCTGCTTCTCCTGTAGCCGCCTATCCATGTCAGGGAAGACCACCGCCAGGACAGGCTTCATTTGGTGGGTCAGGCACCGGCGCCCGCCGTGTTTGCGTGCAGGTGAGTCCCCCAGCAGGACCCGGGCGATCCTCCTGGTCCAGCACTGGATGTCCTGCCAGCGTTTCCTCACCTGGGCCAGGCGCCGACTGCGACCCTCCACCGACCTCACGGCCCTGACGGCCCGCTTCCATATCTCCCCCTTGGCGTAGGCGGCTACCTGTGAGGATGACAAAGTGAGACAACATCAATACACCTGCTCCATGTCACAGAGACACACATTAGAACAATTTGGCTTGTTTGAACAGGGTATAGTATGCAGCCAACTCATTGCACCTTTGTCATAGTGTTGGACTTGGCCCTTTTTCCCTGTTTTTTTTCGTTTTTGTAGTGTTAAGGTGCAGGTGCTTACTTCACCCAAGATGGCTGCCACAGACCCCTGCTACTGCAGGGTGGTCGTTTTTCATAGTAGCACCCTAGCTGCCAGGAGCTGGCTGGGACCCACAACAATGTTGCGATACCAGCCCGCCTTTTTGTCCCATAGTTAGAGTGGGGAAGCTCCTGGAAGAAGCTGGAACCTTCTAGAAGGGAGGTGGGGTTTTACTTTTGCCGGCTTGGCTAGAGGTCACCTGACCTAGGGCTACTTAAGAGTGGGAGGGAAGCTTTTGTGGTGAGTTGGCCATTGGGGTGAAGCAGAGCTGGAAGAATCCACCAGGAGTGTAGGCGGTAGGGCCTAGCCAGGGACTTATGCCTCTGAGAGTGACAGGATTTAGGTACTGCCTCTTAAGTGAGTGAGGTGCCCTGTGAATCCCACTGATCTTGCCCAGTAGTAGGAGGACCCAGAGACTCTCTGCCAGCCTGACTAGGAAGGACCTAGTCGCCCTCTCCATCCCTACCCCTGTAACAGAACCCCTTAAGGGCGCCAGATACATCTGCGCCAAAAGACTTCATCTGTCAACTGAGAACTGAAACCTAACTTTAAGAACTGAGACTGCATGACAAGAGCGAGCTGTAAGCCTTGAATGCCAGAGCTGAGACTGCGTGTCCAAGCTACCCTAGTGAACAAAATACTAAGCCGATTGCCAAGCCACCGGGGATCGACCAGGTACTAGCGCTGTGACCCCCGCGCTCCCTGCCCTGGTCTGGGACCCCCGGCAACGTGCTCCGCTGAGCACTTTACCCCTATCCTTAATTTGAGCCCCCCCCCCCCCGGCGTCGACGAAGCCAGCGCACTCACCGCCGCGGCCTGGAGGCCAAGAGAAGTGCCCTGCTGTATCGCGAGGCCCAGGAGAAGCCCGGGGCCCCGCCGCTGCCGTCGCAGCCGTGTGAGGAGAAGCGCAAGGTCGGGGCCGAGTTCCCCCATCATCGTGAGGACGGACGCCTGCTGACGCCGAGACGGAGGTAAGCCCGGAGGCCGGGATTCCCCCTGGTGCGCCCCCTGCTGGTCTGGGAGTCTCACCGCACCCGGCCCGGGTTGTCCCCTCCGTGGGAGTCCCCCCCCCTGCCTGCGCGACGGAGAGACCCCGCCGAGGGATCCTGTCCGTGTCCCCCCTTCTGTGATACTGAGCGCGGTGCTCTGTGAACTGCACCGGAGCATAGGGACTCGCTCCTCAAGTCCGGTAACCCTCCCCGCTGAAAGCCGTCCAAAGTACTGACTGACATTACCCTCGTGTGGCGCTTCACGCCACCGACCCTGCTTCCTCAGCCGGAGAGACCGGGACTGCGAGTAGCGCACTGTGTTATATGCTCTGCTCAACAGTAGTTACATGCCAAGGACTGCGAGTAGCGCACTGTGTTATATGCTCTGCTCAACAGTAGTTACATGCCAAGGAATGCGAGTAGCGCACTGTGTTATATGCTCTGCTCGACAGTAGTTACATGCCAAGGAATGCGAGTAGCGCACTGTGTTATATGCTCTGCTCGACAGAAGTTACATGCCCAGGAATGCGAGTAGCGCACTGTGTTATATGCTCTGCTCGACAGTAGTTACATGCCCAGGAATGCGAGTAGCGCACTGTGTTATATGCTCTGCTCGACAGTAGTTACATGCCAAGGAATGCGAGTAGCTCATTGTGTTATATGCTCTGCTCGAAGGTAATGATATGCAACTGATTACGAGTAACGCGTTGTGTTAAATGTTCTACGCAAACGTATCCACATGCAACTGATTGCGCGTAGCGCTGTGTTTTATATGCCTTGCTTCACAGTACTAGGGGCCAGTGGTCACGAGGAGCGCTCAGTTCGACGGGCGCCATGTTGATGACCCCAATGTTCCCCCTTACAAGTAGTGCGCTGTGTTAGACGGCCTGTTCAGGGAAAGACTTTACATAAGCGCGCACAGCGCTAGAATCTCCCGCATTTAACCCGCGGGCGTGGGTACATGAACGAGGTTAGGTACTGCATAGATATCACCCAGAGTGTCGCATGTACTGAACGATGGTATTATGATTCATGTATTACCTTGTTATTTCCTGAACTGCAACTGACCAGCTATACTTGGATAAACTTGAAGTATTTGCATAATTTAAACGGTGTGGCGTCCCTTATTGTGTGTGACTCTAGTCCATGAGAAGCGTGTGGTGTATGGTTGCTTAACACATAGCCCTCTGGTTGCCCGACCGGCTCGCGCCACGTTACCGCCCTTAGGGCCTGGTGACCCCAGGTTCCTACATTGTTGGCCAGCGGTGGGATCCTTGGGACTTGTGACCATACAGCACCCTTCCGTGAGGCGAAGGGCGCCACAATTAAACGCCTATCCTACATTTTTTTTGTTCCACAGCTCAGAAACCATTGTTGCTGGATCATTAGTTCCACTGTCCAGGTAGTGAGTGCAAGAAGCCTGGTTAGCTATTGACTGTTGCCTAAACCCTAGGAATTTTCTCCTTAGAGTCTAGGTCCCCACCTGCCAGAATGGAATCCCGGTTAGCTGACCTCGAGGGGTACACAGTGAAGCAACTGAGGGAGTTCGCGCAGGAGTTGGGGGTGCCTGGGATGCGGAGGGCCAAAGCGCCGGAACTCCGTACCGCCATTAGGGCATGGGTAGAAGCCCACCCAGAAGGGAGAGGGGATGAGGGACAGGGGGCGCCAGATGCACCTCAGGAGGAGAGCGCCCAAGAAGTCCTAGACATCGTAAACATAGAGGAGTCTGAAAATGTGCCCCCAGGGAGACGTTCTGGGGCCAGTAGTAGGACAGGGTCTAGTAAGAGCACGTCTCCAAAGGAGTATGAGGACAGAAGGGAAGAGAGGCAATTAAGATGGGAACTAGCCATATTGGAACAAGAAAGGGAGAATAAGAAATGGGCAATGGAGGAGAAGAGGATGGCGCACGAGCTTCGGATGAAGGAGTTGGAGCTGCGTGCCCTCCAGATGAATGTGTCCAGTGAGGACACTGGTGGCAGCATACCGGAAGCTCCACAGGAGCTAGAAGTTTATTTACCCCAGGATGACATCACCAGGGTGTCTGAGGAGGCATTGGGGTGTGAACCTGAAGGGGGTGGTGCAGGGATCTCCCAACCCAGCGAGGTGGGAGAAGTGGCAGATAGCCCAGCTAGGTCCCAGGGAGAGAGGGTTGTAGGGCTTCACGACCTATCTATAGGAAGGCGTGAGACGGGGAGGTGTCCCGAGGTGCCCCAACCGAAGTCTCAGGGCCTGGAGAGTTCCGCAAGGGAGCCCCAGGTTGGGAGCCTAGGCTGTCCAGATGTGCCATCCAGTGCAGGGGAGCCCCTAGTGTCAGGAGGACCCAGGGCGACTGTAACCAGCGCGCCTGAGGTTCTGGGGTTGGCCCAGCCACAGGGTTTAGATCCTGTGCTGGGATGCCAGGCTCAGGGGTTGCCTGACCTGGCGGGTGGGGCCTCTGCTAACAGGGTCCCCCCAAAATTGACTTCCAGGGGTACTTTTCCCGTTAGGAGGGGGCTGTAATCTGGAAGGGGGTGCAGAGGGAGGAAGGTCTCGCCTCGGGCACCAGCTCGGCCTAAGGGTTTAGACCCTAGGTTGAGGAATCAGTTGAAGGGTCAAGGCCCTGTACTGAGGAGACAGTGGTGGTTTGAGGGTGCCTCGCAGGGTAGGGTGAGGAACCCCAGAAGGAGAGTGAGGGGGAGGAGAGCCTCGCCCCTGAAGGCTGGTCAGCCTAAGGGTGTGGACACCAGGAGGAAGGACCAGAGGCAGTTTAGGACTGCAAGGAGGAGGACCGGAGTGGTCAACGGGCACTACAGGCCTGGGGCTACTGCCCCCCACTCCGCGAGATCACCCGGGCCAGAGACATCTGGACGGCCCAGGGGCCGGTCCTGGCCACAACTAGCTAGGGAGCCCCAATGGGGTGGTTTCCTTGGTCCAGGAAGGTTTGTTAGGGAACCACCGGGTTCCAGAGCGGAGGAGAACCTGCGTGTGCTCCTGCCGTTGCGGGCCTGCGTCCACCTTTTCTCGCCCCAAGCAGGGAAGACCATCAAGGCATTGATTGGTCTACCCTGGCTTTCGGCTGGAAGGGGGTTATGTTGGACTTGGCCCTTTTTCCCTGTTTTTTTTCGTTTTTGTAGTGTTAAGGTGCAGGTGCTTACTTCACCCAAGATGGCTGCCACAGACCCCTGCTACTGCAGGGTGGTCGTTTTTCATAGTAGCACCCTAGCTGCCAGGAGCTGGCTGGGACCCACAACAATGTTGCGATACCAGCCCGCCTTTTTGTCCCATAGTTAGAGTGGGGAAGCTCCTGGAAGAAGCTGGAACCTTCTAGAAGGGAGGTGGGGTTTTACTTTTGCCGCCTTGGCTAGAGGTCACCTGACCTAGGGCTACTTAAGAGTGGGAGGGAAGCTTTTGTGGTGAGTTGGCCATTGGGGTGAAGCAGAGCTGGAAGAATCCACCAGGAGTGTAGGCGGTAGGGCCTAGCCAGGGACTTATGCCTCTGAGAGTGACAGGATTTAGGTACTGCCTCTTAAGTGAGTGAGGTGCCCTGTGAATCCCACTGATCTTGCCCAGTAGTAGGAGGACCCAGAGACTCTCTGCCAGCCTGACTAGGAAGGACCTAGTCGCCCTCTCCATCCCTACCCCTGTAACAGAACCCCTTAAGGGCGCCAGATACATCTGCGCCAAAAGACTTCATCTGTCAACTGAGAACTGAAACCTAACTTTAAGAACTGAGACTGCATGACAAGAGCGAGCTGTAAGCCTTGAATGCCAGAGCTGAGACTGCGTGTCCAAGCTACCCTAGTGAACAAAATACTAAGCCGATTGCCAAGCCACCGGGGATCGACCAGGTACTCGCGCTGTGACCCCCGCGCTGCCTGCCCTGGTCTGGGACCCCCGGCAGCGTGCTCCGCTGAGCACTTTACCCCTATCCTTAATTTGAGCCCCCCCCCCCCCGGCGTCGACGAAGCCAGCGCACTCACCGCCACGGCCTGGAGGCCAAGAGAAGTGCCCTGCTGTATCGCGAGGCCCAGGAGAAGCCCGGGGCCCCGCCGCTGCCGTCGCAGCCGTGTGAGGAGAAGCGCAAGGTCGGGGCCGAGTTCCCCCATCATCGTGAGGACGGACGCCTGCTGACGCCGAGACAGAGGTAAGCCCGGAGGCCGGGATTCCCCCTGGTGCGCCCCCTGCTGGTCTGGGAGTCTCACCGCACCCGGCCCGGGTTGTCCCCTCCGTGGGAGTCCCCCCCCCTGCCTGTGCGACGGAGAGACCCCGCCGAGGGATCCTGTCCGTGTCCCCCCTTCTGTGATACTGAGCGCGGTGCTCTGTGAACTGCACCGGAGCATAGGGACTCGCTCCTCAAGTCCGGTAACCCTCCCCGCTGAAAGCCGTCCAAAGTACTGACTGACATTACCCTCGTGTGGCGCTTCACGCCACCGACCCTGCTTCCTCAGCCGGAGAGACCGGGACTGCGAGTAGCGCACTGTGTTATATGCTCTGCTCAACAGTAGTTACATGCCAAGGACTGCGAGTAGCGCACTGTGTTATATGCTCTGCTCAACAGTAGTTACATGCCAAGGAATGCGAGTAGCGCACTGTGTTATATGCTCTGCTCGACAGTAGTTACATGCCAAGGAATGCGAGTAGCGCACTGTGGTATATGCTCTGCTCGACAGTAGTTACATGCCCAGGAATGCGAGTAGCGCACTGTGTTATATGCTCTGCTCGACAGTAGTTACATGCCCAGGAATGCGAGTAGCGCACTGTGTTATATGCTCTGCTCGACAGTAGTTACATGCCAAGGAATGCGAGTAGCGCATTGTGTTATATGCTCTGCTCGAAGGTAATGATATGCAACTGATTACGAGTAACGCGTTGTGTTAAATGTTCTACGCAAACGTATCCACATGCAACTGATTGCGCGTAGCGCTGTGTTTTATATGCCTTGCTTCACAGTACTAGGGGCCAGTGGTCACGAGGAGCGCTAAGTTCGACGGGCGCCATGTTGATGACCCCAATGTTCCCCCTTACAAGTAGTGCGCTGTGTTAGACGGCCTGTTCAGGGAAAGACTTTACATAAGCGCGCACAGCGCTAGAATCTCCCGCATTTAACCCGCGGGCGTGGGTACATGAACGAGGTTAGGTACTGCATAGATATCACCCAGAGTGTCGCATGTACTGAACGATGGTATTATGATTCATGTATTACCTTGTTATTTCCTGAACTGCAACTGACCAGCTATACTTGGATAAACTTGAAGTATTTGCATAATTTAAACGGTGTGGCGTCCCTTATTGTGTGTGACTCTAGTCCATGAGAAGCGTGTGGTGTATGGTTGCTTAACACATAGCCCTCTGGTTGCCCGACCGGCTCGCGCCACGTTACCGCCCTTAGGGCCTGGTGACCCCAGGTTCCTACACATAGGGACATTATCCTCTGGGGAATGCCAAAAGCACTACGTGGCATTGAAAGTACACAGGTGGCATGAGGGATGCGACACAATCACTGATCATGGCTCACACTGTGCATCACAAGCAACACCAGGATTATGGACAGCACCTCAAAGCAGTCACATGCCCAAGGCCACTCACGCAACCTCAGCGAAGTACACAGACACACACAGGCAAAGGCCAATCATCTGCCATTAGCAACTGCGGGTAAAAACCTCACTCTGCACATGTGCCACTTGACTTGGGGTGTCACAGGTGTGGGGCTAGCTCGCACCTCAGACACACAGCACAGCTCCCTGCTCACATCAGATGGGTAGGGCATATGCATCCTCCATGCAGCTGGGGTGCAACACTCCACATAGACACTCACCCACATGACAGGGGACTTACACACACACCAATGTCCAGGGCCCGTACACATCATTTGGACACTCTCACCACAGGTACACTCAATTCACACACATCTGTGGGTACAGTCACCTGTCACACTGGGGGGACCACAGAATCACATCAGGACTATAGAAACAACATTCCCAAGAGGATTAGCCAGGCTGAATGCGGCATGCACCTTGCAGTGATAGTCACAGTAAGCACAATGCAAGTGAGGAGTGCAGATATGAACCACATCATGCTCTGCATGGGAGACATAAGGCATCCTCCCCCCCGGGACCCACCATGAACAACATTGCATGTCTGTCACACCTGGACACAATGCCAGAAGTGACAGACACAAAAAAGGGGCACAGTCAAAGCTAGTGGAGTCAGCACTCTCCTGCTCCCCTGGTCTCCCATACAGGCAGGAGTACTGTGGGAGGATGACGTCCAGCAATGCCTCATTCTCCTCTTGGGTGAAAGGCTGGGCCCTCTCCATAGACCTGGACATGGTGCCAGAGGAATTACAAGCAGTGGTGTGGAATGAAAGGTTGTGCAGGCAAGTGCTCTCTCATGGGTCCTGGCTGCCTTATATCTGCCTTGCTGGGCTGTTTCATTTACAGGAGTACAGAGTGATTGGTCAATCTCATTTGCATCCTACGTTTCCTCCAATCCCTTTAAACCTACCCCAGTGGGGGCCTTTGCATGGTTCAAAATTTGAGCATGATGTCAAGTCAACAACCACTTTGCAACATAGTATATTGTCTCCAACCGACTTTTGCTGGCCACCTGATGAAAAATTTTGAACTGGAAACTCGGTCTCCATGACAACCAGCATGCATTTAGGCCCTTATACTTGTCCCTCATGTGTCCCCTATGTAATTTCACTATCCACACACAGGTACGGTGCGTTCCACACGTACCTCTAGGGCACCACTACTCCAGTGAGTAGGGTCCGTATCACTATGGCAGTGTTGTCGTAGGCGTACGCCATAGTGATACAGTCCGTACACGCGTGTGTAGGGTTCGTATCACTATGGTAGTTTTGCCGTAGGTGTACGCCATAGTGATACGGTCCGTACACGCATGTGCAGGGTCTGTATCACTATGGTAGTGTTGCCGTAGGCATACGCCATAGTGATACGGTCCGTACACTCGTGTGTAGGGTACGTATCACTATGGTAGTGTTGCCGTAGGCGTACGTCATAGTGATACGGTCCGTACACGCATGTGTAGGGCTCGTAGCACTATGGTAGTGTTGCTGTAGGCGTACGCCATAGTGATACGGTCCGTACACGCATGTGTAGGGCTCGTAGCACTATGGCAGTGTTGCCGTAGGCGTACGCCATAGTGATACGGTCTGTACACACGTGTGTATGGTCCGTAGCACTATGGCAGTGTTGCCGTAGGCATACGCCATAGTGATACAGTCCGTACACGCATGTGTAGGGTCCGTATCACTATGGTAGTGTTGCCGTAGGCGTACGCCATAGTGATACGGTCCGTACACGCGTGTGTAGGGCTTGTAGCACTATGACAGTGTTGCCGTAGGCGTACGCCCTCGTGCTACGGGCCGTACACACGCGGGTATGGCCCGTAGCACTATGGCATACGCCTACGGCAACACTGCCATAGTGCTACGGGCCCTACACACGCGTGTACGAGCCGGATCTCTATGGCGTACGCCTACGGCGACAGTCCCATAGGGATAGGACCAGTGTGTACACGTACATGTGTACGGTCCGTACACACACGCGTACTCCTACCCAAACCCCATATAGTGATACGACCGTACACAAGCCCTCAGAGCGTGTGTACGGTGTGTTTCCCAGCTCACACTGGTGATAGGAGGCGCACAGGAAAGGAATGGAGGTGTCAGACTCGCACAAGGATGGACATCAAGTCATTGTCAGTGCAGTGCTTCATGTGTAGGGCCTAGGTGTGTCAGGCAGTGAGCTGGCACATGTCTCCTCATGTTTTAACCCAATAGTTGTGTGATGACCTGTGTACACATGTCATGTGTGATGGGGCACTATGTGGCGCACTTCCCCTTCACACCTTTTACATGTGTGCATGTAGTTCAAACTTGTCAAGCACTGCATCAGTGGCATGGCACAGTCACCAACACCCGCAACTGTCCCCTGATGCCAGGTACACGGATGATGACACCTGACATCTCACTACCAGCGGGCCCCGATGTGACTATGTCATGTGTGTGTCATGTGTTTCCATGATCTTGCTGTTGGTGTTCCGTCAACGGCATCTGCTGTAGCTGCATCCAACATGTGTCTGTGTGTAGATGCCCATGTCACACTATTACGCACACCAGGACACATGTGGAATAACACGTAACGTGTGTCTGTATGCATCGAACAGGGACTTGCGAGCTTAGGACATATCAGCGTAGTCTCAATGTCTGTGTGATCATTTTTGACATGTACCCCTTCATGGCAAGGTGTGTGGTCTGTCCTTTTTCCATGACATGTGACCTGTGCGTCTAGCTTGCCGGCAGCTGTCTGTATGAGATAACATCCTTCAAATGCACATATGTGGATGTATGTCACTCCTGTAATGTGTCTGGCTGTTCACTCACACTGGCCCACAGCTACTTTCATTGCATGTCATGTAGACCTTGACAATCCACGTTTGTAGCTGCCTCTTGTTAGGAGTATCACCTGGCTGGCATACGTGTGCAGGATGTATTGCACAGACCAGACTCTGTATGTAGCATATGTGTATTAGCTGTTGAACATGTGCTCAGTTCTTTGACATTGGTGTAGTATTGTACTCAATCATCGTTATTCCTTCCAAATTTCTGCATGGCACCGCCTCTCCCCCGACCAATGCCAGACTTGGCGGCCATGAGGGAACGCGACTGCATACGCCGCTACAGATTCCCCCAACGGTTAATTGTGGACCTGACAAACAGGCTGGCCCCACACCTCCAACCACGACACAGTTATCCGACTGCGCTGACCCCCAAGATGAAGGTGATGTCAGCCCTACATTTCTTTGCCACCGGTACGTTTAAATTGACCATAGCTGATGTGGGTGGCATGTCCCAGACCATGTTCAGCCGTGTCCTGCATGATGTTTTAGAAGCCATGTTGGAGCACCTGGATGAATTCCTCCATTTTCCAACTCCTGAGCAGTTGACAGGTATCAAGGGTGAGTTCTATGCCCTGGGAGGGATGCCCCATGTAATTGGGTCCATTGATGGGACACATGTGGCTTTGGTACCACCACAGGCACAGGAGGTAGCCTTTCGTAACCGTAAACATTACCACTCCATTAATGCCCTTGTGGTGTGTCTTGCTAACATGGTGATTTCCCATGTCTCTGCACGTTTTCCAGGGTCAGCACACAATGCATACATCATGAGGCGTAGCAGGGTGCCAGAAATGATGCTGCAGCTGCACAATGAACGAGCATGTCTTGTTGGTGGGTAGACTCTGTTTGTCCAGTATTCAGCGGTATCTTAGTATGTGAAGGCATCTCCTGACCCACTTCTTTACATGATGTTTCCATGTAGGGGACTCTGGCTATCCCAACATGCCATGGCTGGTGACGCCTCTCAGCAACCCGAGAACAGCTGCAGATCACCGTTACAACAACGCCCATGGGCAGACCAGGCGGGTGATTGAGAGGACATTTGGCCTCCTGAAGAGCCGATTCCGTTGCCTCCACAAGACCGGCGGGTCCCTCCCATATGCACCGGTGAAGGTCTGCAAAATCTTCCTCGTGTGCTGCATGCAGCACAACATGGCAGTGGAGAAAGCTGTGCCACTCATCCTGGATCCCGATGAGCAGGAACATCCACCCGTGGAGGATGACGGCCTTGGTCACGAGGCAAGTGAGGAGGAGGAGGAGGAGGAGGAGGAGGACATCCTGAGACAGCTCATACGCAACTTCTTCTCATAATGGTGAGTCCCTGGGTCTGAGTGTGCACGCTTGGAGCCTTGTGTGGCATGTGTTGCAATGTGTGTGTCCAGCTGACTGTATGCAAAGTGATTTTGAGGTGTGTGCTGATGTGTCACTCGAGTGCTGATGTCATTCCACACATTTTAGCTGACACACTCAATTGACAACTAGCATGGTGTCAACCTTATTCATGTAGAGTACATGACCATGCATGCGGATGACTATGTGTTTCCTGACTTCTTGTGTGTCTCTCATCCCCAGGTATTTGCGCATGCTGTCTGCTCGTGGCATCGTTGTGCTCCTGCTATTCCTCATGAGTAATGCAACGTGTGCTGAATCAGCGTTACATGCACGGACATGGTGAGAAGTCTCCTTTGGGTAAGGATTGCAGCAAGGCTTTTGGGTGTGGTAGTTGTTTGTAATGTGTGGGCACTGCTCCTGTGCAGGTATTGTTACTATGCATACATGTCGACTCACCATGGGGCACATCACATGTAGCATGACTCACATGAATTGATAGTCACACTTCGTGACAGTCATCTGTTATGGGATTGTGGATTTTGATGTAGGCATCTATGTGTGTACAACTTCCCTCGGAAACATACGGGAGGCTACGGGTGGACATATTGCGGGACTTCCCCATGAGAGGCTCAATGGGGAATTGCAGCCTCTCCGTGTGCAGCAGGGGATGTTTGGCTCACCCCCTTCACTTGTGTGCCACTCCCATGGATTGACAGCATCTGTGGTGCGAAGGGGGTGTCCAGTGTAGGTCCCACATGTTAATCCAAGAGACCATGTGAGTCTTTTAATATTGATGCATTTCCATAGGTGTGAGCCTGAGTAATAAAGGTGTTCCTCAGCCTCCAAGGTGCCTCATCTCTGTCAATGCAGGTCTCTTGCCACTGTGCATGCGCCATCTCTGGCATGGTTGTCAAGGATTGTGCATATGAGTCTATGTGTAGATTAGCAACCTGCATGCTGTTCTACATGTATTTGATTCTCTTTTGGGCATGACGTCCATGGCTGTGTATGTGATTTGGTATGTTGGTCCCCACAAAGGGCCGTCAACACCTTCTGGGGTGTGTTTCCTGTGCGCAGCTTGGCCTTCAGTTTCATGATCCGGTGTCAGTCATCTTTGGGGATTGTGCATCCTTTGTCTCTGGTTGTGCCATTGAAAACCGGTCACTCCTTCCTTGACATACACCTGTTGCAGCAGTCCTTTCTGACATCCTAGTCTTTGTGTGGAAATTGTGGCATAGTTCCCAGGACATGCCACCTGCTGTTGCAGCCACTGCAGCAAGGGCACACGAAGTTTCCTGATTTGGCAACACACACATCAAAGATGCTCCTCCCTTCCTCCATCAACCCATTCAATTGGCTGTCATCAGCTTGTCTGTGCCACAGTTGCGGCCACGCCGTCCCACAGGCTGGACCGTCTGCACATGCAACGTGCACATTGCACGAGCCTCATGTCCTTGCATGACCCACATCACACTACAGTCTGATGTTGCAGCCACCCTCCAAGCAATGTCCATCCACACATCTGCCGCCAGCTCTCAGACATGCACTAAGCGCACACACAACACCTTTGCATGATGAGTGTGCAACTTCGACTGCCTACACAGTGCTGCCACACCTTCCAGGCCCTGTCACCCCCACCAGGTCATGTCCCTCCTACTCCCCACCGGCTCTGTACCCCAGCAAGGACATGGGAGTGGGACTCAAGGCTTCTGCATGTAGTATGCTGTCGTTGTGAGGCACATGGCACAGGTATCATCTGTCAGCGTGTCAAACTACAATGTGTCCAGGACCCCCTCTCCACCATCACATGCGCACACAACCTCATCATCAACTCGTATGCCACTGACAGCCAGGTGCTCCTCACCCTCACCAAGGGCGCCGACATTGCCAGTTCCAATATTCTAGATTGCATGAGATCTATTGATGAATGGCAGAACAGCAGCCACCTGAGGCTGGACTTGTACAGGACTGAGGTCAACATCTGAGGATTGTCCCCTTACAGCTGGGTCAACTGCTTGTGTCCCACCCTCAGAAGCCCCGCACAAGCACCCAGTGTCCATGCACAAAAGATGGTGTGCATCATGGATTGCTTGCTCACATTTGCCATGGTAATCACCAGCATCTGTGCCTCAGACTGCAACACCCTCTGCAATAATGCACATGATCTCCAGATAGATCCACTCCAAGGAAAGACGGACCATCCCCCAGGTCCACGACAACATCCGTGTCAAATACTGCCCTGCACTCTACGGGGCAGCCACATCCAAACTCCCAGGACACTTGTCCACATCCAGGCTGCATCTGCACACCTCAGCTGCAACATCCCGCGCCCCAGCCACATCACCGTCCAGCAGAGATAGCTGCAATGGATCACTGTGTGCTGCAGGATGACCTTCAGACTCCCCACCCACACTCAGGAGCCAGGCCACGACCCCAACCCAACACCAACCTTGTACCACTGTCTTCCGAGATCCCGTAGTGCCATCTCCGTGCATCCAACCTTGACCTGGCCACCATTCTTCAGATCCACCGTACTCCATCATGCAGTACATAGTTCTCCCACCTGGGAACACATACCTGGGACTCCCTCCCCGGGAACCTCCGAATGAGGCATGACCTCTACGCCTTGATGGTACTCTTCCAAATAGGTCTGTCGGCACAGTATTGCATGCACCCCCTCAGCAGCTTGAGGCCATCACAGGTGAGTATTGTGCTCCATGTCTGCATTGAATGATACATTGTGACCCATGTGTGTCCTGTACCAGACTCCTATCCCAGGGTATGGATGTGTGGAGTGAGTTCAACACTCAGGCATAGTTTGACATTTACACACACATATGTTGGGGAATAATGCCAAATGACAGCAACATCTCATGACAAAATACAGTATTTATTTTTGGTGGGGTAAGTCTTTTGGTGGATGAAGTAAGGTGCTCTACGGGTGCATAGAATCCAAAGTTCACAGGGGGAGATGGCATCCTTGTCAGTTGGAGTCATCAGAGTCCAGACCACAGTGTTGGTCATCATTGGTCAGACTGTGACCAGCAATTCCATGTGGCAGAGAATGTCATTGGGTGAAGTGGTGCTGTTGCGCCAGAGGGCCAGGTGCCAGGCCAGGTGACCTGGGAGATGTGGATGGTCCGCTGACTCTCACAGTCTTTTCCGTGGACGACCCACCTTCCTCCGGGGACCCTCAGATGCAGGCCTTGACGATGTCTGTGATGCTCCGTCGAACGAATCCTCCTCCTCCTCCCTCCCTGTGGCTGGTGCTGGTCTTCGCCTGGTGTCACAGGGAGGGTTGCCCATGTTGTCGGCAATCCTACGGAGTGAACGGCTCATGTCCGTTTGCACCGCCAGGAGCTCAGCCAGTCTTGCCTCCATCCGTCCTTGGTGTTGTTGTTGACTGGCATGTTGCTCGGCCTGCAGGTTCTTCATCTCGTCGAAGGTCCCCTTCATCTCTGTGAGGCTCGACACTACCTGGCTGATGCCCCTGGTGTCACGCCGGTATGTGTCCAGGATGTGGCGTATGTGTGACATACCGGTTCCCTCAGCTGGCTGGTCAGGTTCGCGCCTCCGCCTGACTCCACTCCCACCACCCCTGCCCACACGAGCCTGGCCTGCCTTTGTGGGCACATCGGGTCTACGGGACCCCTGAGGGATGGCATTATCGGGGTTGTCTGCCTCCTCCTGGGTGCCCGGAGAACCTTGTCCCTCCTGGTCAGACTGGCTGTGTTGTTCAGTGCGAGCAGGGCTCCTGGGTGTCTCCTGGGATGTGGCAGGAATGGGGGCGGTGGTTGGCATAGATGTCCCTCACACAGGTGCTGCAGGGGCTTGGGCACCAGAGGGGCCAGGTTGGTCGGGGTCATCCACAAGTGGTGAGAGTCGTCGCTGCCGGTGGGATCATCTTCACGCTGAGCCTGGGACTGTGATTGTTCCCCCCCATTGCTGGGGGGAGGTCGATGACGTTGCCCTGTGTGAGAGAGAGAGACAATGTTAATGCTGTTTCATGCCACATCCATGTTTCATACATATTAAAGTTGTCACAGATCCTCAAGGTAGTTGGATGTGCCTAGCATTCCTCTCAATGTCTACTTGGGGATGGGTATGTTGCGGGGGACAGTTTGGTATGTTCTCCTGAGTGTTTGACCAGTAGAATTTTGGCTCGGATGCTTATTTGGCAATGGATTGGTCTTGTTGTGTCACATGTCCATTGTGAGAGTGGGTTAATCTGTTGCCTGCCCCGGGGGTGTGTGCTTGTGTGAGGGGGGGTGTGTGACTGGGCCTGCTGTTGGGTGTAGTGTGATTTGTCATTGGGTCTCCCAGGTGATGTGTCTGTCCCCTCATGGTGCATGCTGGCATGACAGTGAGTTTGAGTGCCTGTGCTAGATATCTGAGCTTGTGTAGTTGGGGTTTGAGTGTACAGTGGTCACAGAAGGGCCTTGTGCTGCATACAGCAGGGCCAAGTGTCAGCTACCTTGTGAGTACTTTGCCAGTCCCTGTGCCTTTGGCATGGTGCATGGGTATGTACCTAGGCCATATGGGCTGAGGGCATTGGTGTCTGCTTCGGAGTTGCACAATGTGTTGTGTGAGCCCCAACCTCCCAGCATCTCGGACATCCAGTCTTGGGTTTGTGGTTGGTGTGGCCTGGGACATGGCATTGCCTTTATTTGTGAATGGGGTATGGAGACGTTAGTGGCATGAGCGTGGTTTTGGAGTGTGGTTGTGTGCGGTGAGGGCTTGGGGGAAGTTGCGTGCATTTGGTGTATTTGTGGTGTGGATGGCATTCCCCCCATGTTACGTGAGTTGTTTGTGTACTCACCAGGCTCTGCGACTCCTTCGACTCCGTGTACTCCCACCGGCGGAAGCATGGCCATCACCTTCTCCTCCCAGGGATGGTAATGTACGGGTCTGAGGGGCAGCCCGCCTCCAGTGATGTTACTCTGGGCGTATTCCTCGTTCATCTTCCTCTTGACTGCCCTGCGCAGATCGTACCACCTGGCTTGGCATTCATGCCTGGTCCTTCGGATGGGCGCAACAGCATTCACCTTATCGACGATCCTCTGCCACAGGCTTGTTTTTTGGGCTATGCTGGTCTGTCTGACCAATGTTCCAAACATCTGTGGCTCGACTCTGATGACTTCGTTGACGAGGAGGTCCAGCTCCGCCCTTGTGATCTTTGGATTCTCTTCTGTGGGCATGGTGTGGGGTGTGGGTGTAGATGGTTGTGGGTGTGTGGGTGTGAAGGTGTAGGTGTGTGTGTGAATGTGAAGAGGGGATGTTTGTGAATGAGGTTGTGTGAAGGTGTGTAAGTGAAGGTGTAGTTAAGGTGTAAGTAAGGTGCAGTTGTTTGTCTGTGGGGTCTGGCAGCAGTGAGTCTGTTGCAAAGGCTCATGGGTTGTGTGTGTGGGCCCTTTTTATTGGTCCATTTGTGGGTGTGGCTGGGTTTGAATTTGTGGTGGGTGTGTTATAAGAGGTGGTTGTGATTTAGGGCCTCTGTTTGCCTGTTTGGATGTGCCAGGTCAGTCATAGAGATGTATTTTGTCATGTTGACGTGTTTTGTGGTGTTGTGCGAGTCAAATTGACCCTCCTTGTGCTGTTTTACAGTGTCCTGGTTCTGTACGAGTCTTTTTCGCGTAGGTAAGGTCCGTACATACGCGATGCTGGGTGAGGGTGCTGGGGTATGGTGTTGGGGTACGGTGCGTACAGGTACGGGGCTGGGGTACGAGCCTGGGGTGCGTCGCGTACAGGTGGGGGGCTGTGCTAAGGTGTTGGGGTACGGTGCGTACAGGTACGGGGCTGGGCTACGGTGTTGGGGTACGGTGCGTACAGGTACGGGGCTGGGCTACGGTGTTGGGGTATGGTGCATACAGGTGCGGGGCTGTGCTATGGTGTTGGGGTACGGTGCGTACAGGTGCGGGGATGTGCTAGGGTGTTGGGGTATGGTGTGTACTGGTGCGGGGATGTGCTACGGTGTTGGGGTACGGTGCGTACAGGTGCGGGGATGTGCTACGGTGTTGGGGTACGGTGCGTACAGGTGCGAGCTGTGCTACGGTGTTGGGGTACGGTGCGTACAGGTGTGGGGATGTGCTACGGTGTTGGGGTACGGTGCATACAGGTGCGGGGCTGGGCTACGGTTTTGGGGTACGGTGCGTACAGGTACGGGGCTGGGCTAGGGTGTTGGGGTACGGTACGTACAGGTACGGGGCTGGGAGACGGGCCTGGGGTGCGGTGCGTACAGGTGGAGGGCTGGGGACGATCCTGGGGTACGGGGCGTACAGGTGCGGGGCTGGGAGACAGGCCTAGGGGTATGGTACGTACAGGTGCGGGGATGTGCTAGGGTGTTGGGGTACAGTGCGTACTGGTGCGGGGATGTGCTACGGTGTTGGGGTACGGTGCGTACAGGTGCGGGGATGTGCTACGGTGTTGGGGTACGGTGCGTACAGGTGCGGGGCTGTGCTACGGTGTTGGGGTACAGTGCGTACAGGTGGGGGGATGTGCTAGCGTGTTGGGGTACGGTGCGTACAGTTGCGAGGCCGGGCTACAGTGTTGGGGTACGGTGCGTACAGGTGCGGGGATGTGCTACAGTGTTGGGGTACGGTGCGTACAGGTGCGGGGCTGGGCTACAGTTTTGGGGTACGGTGCGTACAGGTACGGGGCTGGGCTACGGGTTTGGGGTACGGTACATACAGGTGCGAGGCCGGGCTACGGTGTTGGGGTACGGTGCGTACAGGTGCGGGGATGTGCTACAGTGTTGGGGTACGGTGCGTACAGGTGCGGGGCTAGGCTACAGTTTTGGGGTATGGTGCATACTGGTACGGGGCTGGGCTACGGGTTTGGGGTACGGTACGTACAGGTATGGGGCTAGGAGGCGGGCCTGAGGTGCGGCGTGTACAGGTGGAGGGCTGGGGTACGGTCCTGGGGTACGGGGCGTACAGGTGCGGGGCTGGGAGACGGGCCTGGGTACGGTGCATACAGATGCGGGGATGTGCTAGGGTGTTGGGGTACGGTGCGTACTGGTGCGGGGATGTGCTACGGTGTTGGGGTACGGTGCGTACAGGTGCGGGGATGTGCTACGGTGTTGGGGTATGGTGCGTACAGGTGCGGGGCTGTGCTACGGTGTTGGGGTACGGTGCGCACAGGTGCGGGGATGTGCTAGGGTGTTGGGGTACGGTGCGTACAGGTGCGAGGCTGGGCTACGGTGTTGGGGTACGGTGCGGAGGTGGGGTACGGTGCTGACATACGGGGGTACGGTGCTGACATGTGCGGAGTGAGGGGGGCTGTACGGCTCGTATCCGGGCACAAGTTTACCCATGTACATGTAGGCTACAGCGTTCGCTACGTATGGGGCATTTTAGATGCGGTTGTGCATTCGGACGGGCGGTACGGATCGAAACCCTATCTCCAAACAGGTAAGTACAAAAATATAGAATCCAAAATATTGTTGTAAAAAATATAGTTAGTCACGATATCGAATTATTGTAAATGTCTTCAAATTAATGTAACATTAATGAAATAAAACATGTAACTAACTGAAACATACTTAAAAATACTTAAATTACTTTAAAATTAATAAATAATTAATGTAAGTAAAAAAAAATAATAATACATATATATTAACGTAATAATAATTAAAAAAATACAATATTTTTTGCGTAGGATAGCGGGCGGGTAACATTTACTATTACCACTCCAGTAAGTGCAATAGTAGGGAAAACGGTGGATAGTGGGAGTGTAAAAATTACTATTCCCACTCCAGAGAGTGCAACAGTAGGGAAAGCGTTGGATAGCGGGAGGGTAAAAATTAGTATTCCCACTCCAGACAGTGCAATAATAGGGAAAGCATTGGATAGCGTAGGGGTAAAAATTAATATTCACACTCGTAAGGTCCGTACATACGCGATGCCTGGGTGAGGGTGCTGGGGTATGGTGTTGGGGTACGGTGCGTACAGGTACGGGGCTGGGGTACGAGCCTGGGGTGTGTCGCGTACAGGTGGGGGGCTGTACTAAGGTGTTGGGGTATGGTGCGTACAGGTACGGGGCTGGGCTACGGTGTTGGGGTATGGTGCGTACAGGTACGGGGCTGGGCTACGGTGTTGGGGTACGGTGCATGCAGGTGCGGGGCTGTGCTATGGTGTTGGGGTACGGTGCGTACAGGTGCGGGGATGTGCTAGGGTGTTGGGGTATGGTGCGTACTGGTGCGGGGATGTGCTACGGTGTTGGGGTACGGTGTGTACAGGTGCGGGGATGTGCTACGGTGTTGGGGTACGGTGCGTACAGGTGTGGGGCTGTGCTACGGTGTTGGGGTACGGTGCGTACAGGTGCGGGGATGTGCTACGGTGTTGGGATACGGTGCGTACAGGTGCGGGGCTGGGCTACGGTTTTGGGGTACGGTGCGTACAGGTACGGGGCTGTGCTACGGTGTTGGGGTACGGTGCGTACAGGTGGGGGGATGTGCTAGGGTGTTTGGGTACGGTGCGTACAGGTGCGTGGCCGGGCTACGGTGTTGGGGTACGGTGCGTACAGGTGCGGGGATGTGCTACAGTGTTGGGGTACGGTGCGTACAGGTATGGGGCTGGGCTACAGTTTTGGGGTACGGTGCGTACAGGTACGGGGCTGGGCTACGGGTTTGGGGTACGGTACGTACAGATGCGAGGCCGGGCTACGGTGTTGGGGTACGGTGCGTACAGGTGCGGGGTTGTGCTACAGTGTTGGGGTACGGTGCGTACAGGTGCGGGGCTGGGCTACAGTTTTGGGGTACGGTGCGTACAGGTACGGGGCTGGGCTACGGATTTGGGGTACGGTACGTACAGGTATGGGGCTGGGAGGCAGGCCTGGGGTGCGGCGTGTACAGGTGGAGGGCTGGGGTATGGTCCTGGGGTACGGGGCGTACAGGTGCGGGGCTGGGAGACGGGCCTGGGTACGGTGCATACAGATGCGGGGATGTGCTAGGGTGTTGGGGTACGGTGCGTACTGGTGCGGGGATGTGCTACAGTGTTGGGGTATGGTGCGTACAGGTGCGGGGATGTGCTACGGTGTTGGGGTACGGTGCTGTTGGACAGGCCACACGAAGGGCTTGCTCCCTCCCCGCACGACAGGGCCCGAGCTCCGGCCCGCCAGGCATAACCCACGAAAAGCACCTGTACCCCGTCTCCCGACGGATCTTCTGCCCTCGGACCTCTACTCATCACGGGGCCCAGCCCCACCGGCTCCCCCGGCCGGTTCAAGCCGCCATCTTGGGCCCTGCACCACGAGGCCGCGTGGCCTCGGCCCGACCCTAACCCCGGGCCTGGCCGGCCCCGACATCCCGGCACCACCTTCCACCCAGGAGGTGAACGGACCACTTGGCAGGTCAATGGGAGAACGAAGTGTCAAGAGCTCTTCCCCCGCCAGGTGCCGATCGCCTCCAGCTCCCCCAGGAGCTGGCTCCAACCCCTGCTGGGTGTCTGGACACCTTCATCCCGGGCCCTCCCACCTCCGAGTGCGAGGGTCCGGACATCAAAGGGCGCCTGCCCTATAACTGGGGCAGCTCCGGAGCAGGAAGGCAGTTGTATCCTGGAGTCGAGAGACACCGAGAGAACTCAGCCTTGACGGACTACTGGCGCTGCCGTAGCCCGCTCTTGTGAACCATCGTCCTGCCTGCTGGCGCTGCCGCGGCCTTCTGCAACATCCATCCTCGTCGGGACCTGCTGGCGCTGCCGCGGCCCGTTGTAACGACCATCCTCACCGGGACCTGCTGGCGCTGCCGCGGACCGTACATCGACCATCTTTCCGGGACCTGCTGGCGCTGCCGCGGACCGTGTACCGAGTCCGACCATCTCAACCGGGACCTGCTGGCGCTGCCGCGGCCCGTACCAGCTACACCACCAAGCTCGAGAATTGTGAGCTAGTCATCTTCTCATCCGAACTACCTGACTGGTAGACAGACTGTCCCGCTACCCCTTACCCTGCTTTGAGAGACTTGAATCGAGGGGACCCCTGAGTCCAGACCTCCTTGTACCATTCAACCGTACCCTAAGAAGTGCTTATAAAGAACCCTGAACCTTATCCGTGTGTGGTATCCGTCTGTGGGGGGGGAAGTTACTTGTCTGTACGATCGCTGGAGACGGCTCTCCCCGGAGACCTCTCCTCCTGACCCCGGCCGACCCTCCCGGTCCGTCTACCCTTTCTAACATTGGTGGCCAGCGGCGCGATCCGAATCAACGCGTAATCGTACAGAGAGTAGCTCACCCCACGACAAAAACACGATGTCAGCCAAAGATAGCAACTCCACCGAGAAATTCCAAATGGATAAATTAGAAGAATACAACCACCGCGAACTGAGACAATTCTGCATAGAACTTGGCATTGCTACCACCGGCCTGAGTACCAAAGATGATCTAAAGCACGCCCTAGAGTCGTGGACAGAAACTGGGGTCGCCGGACCCTCCGACCAAAGCAGCATCACACCAGAGGGGAACGCCACGGCTCCCGAGGAGCGGGGAACGGGCCTCGCACAGGAGGAGATCCGAGAAAGAGAAAGAACAAGAAGGTTCTTTCTCTTTCTCTTGCAGCGCCAGCAGGTCCTGGAAAGATGGTCGATGTACGGGCCGGCGGCAGCGCCAGCAGGTCCCGGTGAGGATGGTCGTTACAACGGGCCGCGGCAGCGCCAGCAGGTCCCGACGAGGATGGATGTTGCAGAAGGCCGCGGCAGCGCCAGCAGGCAGGACGATGGTTCACAAGAGCGGGCTACGGCAGCGCCAGTAGTCCGTCAAGGCTGAGTTCTCTCGGTGTCTCTCGACTCCAGGATACAACTGCCTTCCTGCTCCGGAGTTGCCCCAGTTATAGGGCAGGCGCCCTTTGATGTCCGGACCCTCGCACTTGGAGGTCGGAGGGCCCGGGATGAAGGTGTCCAGACACCCAGCAGGGGGTGGAGCCAGCGCCTGGGGGGAGCTGGAGGCGATCGGCACCTGGCGGGGGGAAGAGCTCTTGACACTTCGTTCTCCCATTGACCTGCCAAGTGGTCCGCTCACCTCCTGGGTGGAGGGTGGTGCCGGGATGTCGGGGCCGGCCAGGCCCGGGGTTAGGGTCAGGCCGAGGCCACGCGGCCTCGTGGTGCAGGGCCCAAGATGGCGGCTTGAACCGGCCGGGGGAGCCGGTGGGGCTGGGCCCCGTGATGAGTAGAGGTCCGAGGGCAGAAGATCCGTCGGGAGACGGGGTACAGGTGCTTTTCGTGGGTTATGCCTGGTGGGCCGGAGCTCGGGCCCTGTCGTGCGGGGAGGGAGCAAGCCCTTCGTGTGGCCTGTCCAACATGCGTCCCCCCCAGCTGAAGGCGGGGAGAGTCACCCATCTCCTTGGGGACTCTCTTCGTCGAGGCGGAAAAAGCGGGACAGGCCGTCCGCGTTGGCGTGGTCTTGGCCTGGTCGGTGCTCCACAGTGAAGTCCATTCCCTGCAGGGAAATGGACCAGCGCAAGAGTTTTGGGTTCTCCCCCCGCATCTGCATCAGCCACTGCAGGGGTCGATGGTCGGTTTGTACCCGGAAGTGGGTACCGAAGAGATAGGGCCGGAGCTTTTTGAGGGCCCACACCACTGCGAAGGCCTCCCTCTCGATGGTGCTCCAGCGCTGTTCTCGGGCCAGGAGACGTCGACTGATGAAGGCCACCGGCTGGTCATGACCCTCGGGGTTTAACTGAGAAAGGACGGCCCCGATGCCGTGGTCGGAGGCGTCGGTCTGTACCACGAATTCCTGACTGTAATCGGGGGCCTGGAGCACAGGGGCGGTGCACAGGGCGGCCTTCAGCTTCTCGAAGGCCGCTTGACAATCGGGGGTCCAGTTAATCCGCTTCGGCTGGTTCCTGGACGTGAGACCCGTGAGGGGCCCCACGATGCTGCCGTAGTCTTTCACGAACCGCCGGTAGTAGCCGGTGAGCCCCAAGAAGGC
This sequence comes from Triturus cristatus, assembly GCF_964204655.1. Taxonomy (NCBI): domain Eukaryota; kingdom Metazoa; phylum Chordata; class Amphibia; order Caudata; family Salamandridae; genus Triturus; species Triturus cristatus. The sequence continues at coordinate 909,888,085 of NC_140586.1, forward strand.
TCGGACCTCGGTCTGGGTGACGGGGGGCTGCCAGGACTGGATGGCAGCAATCTTAAGTTGTAGCGGGGCCACCAGCCCGCTTCCCACTTGGTGCCCAAGGTAGGTCACAGACCCTTGGCCAATTTGGCACTTGCCGGCCTTAATTGTGAGACCGGCCCGCTGGAGGGCCTGTAGGACCTCTTGGAGGTGACGGAGGTGGTCGGGCCAGTGGCGGCTGTATACAGCGATATCGTCCAGGTAGGCAGCGCTGAACTCTTCGAGGCCCGCCAAGACCTGGTTCACGAGGCGTTGAAACGTGGCGGGGGCATTCTTCATGCCGAAGGGCATGACCTTGAATTGGTAGTGGCCATCGGGGGTAGAGAAGGCTGACCGTTCCTGAGCCCTGGGTGTGAGGCCGATCTGCCAGTAGCCCGCTGTTAGGTCGAAGATACTGAGGTAGCGGGCGGCCCCCAGCCGGTCGATCAGCTCGTCTGCTCGGGGAATCGGATGAGCGTCGGTCCGGGTGACAGCGTTCAAGCCCCGGTAGTCGACGCAGAATCTCAGTTCAGGTGCGGTGCCGGGGGCAGCGGCTTTGGGAACCAATACAACCGGACTGGCCCAGGGACTGTCCGAGGGCTCGATGACCCCGATTGTGAGGATCTTGGCCACTTCCTCCTGTATGCAGGCCCGTACACGATCTGGTACGCGGTAGGCCCGGTGTCGGACAGGGGGACTGTCCCCGGTGTCCACGTCGTGCAAACACCAAGGGGTGACCCCGGGGGTGAGGGAGAACAGGGTAGCGAACTGCAGCAGGAGGTTCCGGCAGCCCTGGCGTTGCTCCGAAGTGAGGGCGTCAGAGAGCCGGACCCCGTCCACGGAGCCGTCATTCTCCTGAGTTTTCAGAAGATCCGGGAGGGGTTCGGAGTCTTCCTCTGCCCCACTGTCCGTAGCCATCAGGAGGCTGAGTTCTGAGCGCACAAAGTGTGGTTTGAGTCGGTTGGTGTGGAGGACCCGGAGGGGGTTCCGGGAGGTCCCCAGGTCGATGAGGTAAGTGACGGGGCTTTTGCGCTCGACCACTTTGAAGGGCCCCGTCCACTTATCCTGCAAGGCACATGGTTCGGTGGGGGACATCACCCATCCTTGTTGCCCAGGCTCGAACTCAATGGAGGAGGCATTGTGATCATACCACCTCTTCATGTCCTCCTGGCTGGCCTCGAGGTTCGCCTTGGCCATCTGTCTGAAGCGCCGGGTCTGATTACGTAGGGCCAGGATGTATTTGAAGACGTCTGGAGGGGTCTTTAGGGGGGCCATCTCCCAACCTTCTTTTACTAGGCTGAGGGGCCCTCGCACAGGGTGCCCGTACAGGAGTTCGAAAGGGCTAAAACCGAGGGACTTCTGGGGAACTTCTCGGTAGGCGAAGAGGAGGCACGGGAGTAGTACATCCCACTGGCGACGGAGGGGCTCTTCCAATCCCCCAATCATCCCCTTGAGAGTGCGGTTAAACCGCTCCACTAGTCCGTTCCCTTGGGGGTGATAGGGGGTCGTGAATCTGTAGGTGACCCCGCATTGTTGCCAGAGGGACTTCATGTATTTGGATATAAAGTTCGTGCCTCGGTCGCTGACGACTTCTCGGGGGAAGCCTACCCGGGAGAAGATCCCCATTAGGGCCCGGCCAACCACCGGAGCTGTCACGGTCCGTAGGGGCACCGCCTCCGGGTAGCGGGTGGCATGGTCCACCAGTACTAAGATGAACCTGTGTCCTTGTGCCGTGCGGGGGTCCAGAGGCCCCACAATGTCTATCCCCACCCTCTCGAACGGGGTGGTGACCACAGGGAAGGGTTGCAGAGGGGCTTTCAGCTTCCGACCACTCTTCCCGCTGGCTTGGCATGTGGGGCAAGATCGGCAGTGGTTCAGGACGTCGTTCCTCATTTTCGGCCAGAAAAAGTGGGTTACTAGGCGGCTGTATGTTTTGTCCTGGCCCAGGTGTCCAGCCAGGGGGACATCGTGTGCCAGGTTGAGCAGAAAGTCTCTGAAGCGGAGAGGTACCACCAGTACTCGACCGGCCCCCAGCTCGGCGATTCTTTGCTCGCTGTATAGCAGGTCGTTATCCCAGTAGACCCAGTGAGTTCCGGTGGAGTCCCCTGCGTTCTGGGCGCTGGCTTGTTGGCGGAGTCCCTCGAGGGAGGGACAGGTCTTTTGTTCCTGGCGGAACTGTTCTTGGGTGGGCCCCCCTTCTTGACGCCACTGAGCCAGGTCAGGAAGGTCCTGGGATTGCGCGTCCCCTTCGGTCGTCGGGTCTGGGAGGCTGGCCTTGTCGTTGTCTTCTACTGGGGCGACCGGGGGCGGAGGTGCCGGCCATTCCGGTTCTTCTGATCGAGGGACGGCACGGGCGGCCATGGACCGGGTGGTTATGCAGGCCCAGTCCGGGAGGCCCAGCATCCCCAGGTGCTCTCTTCTCTCAACGGTGGCCCACGGGGAACTCTCGAGGTCATTCCCCAGGAGGCAGTCCACGGGGGCATCGTCCCCGACCGTCACCTTCAACAGGCCGGAGACCCCTCCCCATTCGAATGGGACGCAGGCCATTTGACACATACTTTCAGAGTTGTCTGCCGAGCGGACGGGGCAGAGAATGTTCGGCAGGATCTGCTCGGGCTTCACCAGGTGACAGCGGACGGCCGTCACACTGGCGCCTGTGTCACGCAAGGCCTCGGCTCGCTGTCCATTAATGGTCACCCACTGACCGTATTTCCTGGTGTTAGCGGGTAGGGGAGCCCGCGGGACCATGTCTCTTCCCCCTAAGCACGCCAGGACCATGGCGGCCGGCTCCCACTCTTGCTGGGCCGGCTCATACTCTTCTGGTTCCTCCGATGATCGCTCTTCCCCCAGGGCGGCGGCAGCTACCTGGCGGGGCTTGGGTGCTTGGTTCTGCGGGCAGCTCGGGTCATTGGCGTAGTGGCCGACTCGCTGGCATCGGTGGCACGTGACGTTGGCTCGGGCCCCAGGACGCCACGGGGGGTTGCCCCGGCCGGCCGGAGGCGGGGTGCTGGCCACGGGTGTTGTTGGCAAGGCGTCTCTCCCTCGCCCCTGGCCCCCTCCTCCTCCCCGAGGACGGTGCTGGCCTGGGTTGCTTCTGTTCTGTTCGTGTGGCCCCCTCCGGCCCACTCGGGTGCTTTCCCATCGGTCAGCTTCGGCGGCGAGCTGCCGGGGGTCAGTCAGCTTACTGTCGAGGAGGTGCTGCCTGAGCTCGATGAAACAGTTGTTCGACAGGTGCTCCCATACCATAAGGTTAAAGAGTTGTTCGTAAGTGGTGACATGGCTCCCCTTTATCCAACCCTCGAAGGCACGGCTGAAATAGTTCACGTATTCTTCCCAAGTTGTACCTGGGATCCGGGTGCAATCTCTGAACCTCTGGCGGTACATCTCGGGTGTGAGGCCGTAGCGGGTGAGGAGGGCAGCCTTCATGTGGTCGTAGGACGACATTTGGTGATCTGGGAGCTGCAGTAGGGCATCGCGACCCTCGTTGATAAACCTCCCCCAAAGTCCGGCTCCCCAATCACTCCGGTCGATCCGGTGGGAGGTCATGGCGATCTCGTAGGCTTTAAACCACTGTTGTATGTCGTCTTCTCGGACATACTCGCGGACAACATCCTTGGGGATGTGGACTTTTTTCTCGATTGGCCCCGGGGTGTGTGGTCGCTCAGGCACCCCCAGTTCTTTATTTTGTTTCCGAAGTTCTATCTCCGCTAGTTGGCGCTCGTGCTCGAGCGTTATTTTTTTCTCCTCCAGCTCTCTCTGTCTCTGCTTCTCTTCTCGTTCATCTCGGAGCCGCATATGCTCGAGGTTGAGTTTCTGTTCAGCTAACTTGAGTTCCCCATCCATCTTGAGTCGTGCCATTTCCAACTCGTGCAATCTGGTTCTTTCTCTTTCTCGGATCTCCTCCTGCGAGAGGCCCGTTCCCCGCTCCTCGGGAGCCGTGGCGTTCCCCTCTGGTGTGATGCTGCTTTGGTCGGAGGGTCCGGCGACCCCAGTTTCTGTCCACGACTCTAGGGCGTGCTTTAGATCATCCTTGGTACTCAGGCCGGTGGTAGCAATGCCAAGTTCTATGCAGAATTGTCTCAGTTCGCGGTGGTTGTACTCTTCTAATTTATCCATTTGGAAATTCTCGGTGGAGCTGCTATCTTTGGCTGACATCGTGTTTTTGTCGTGGGGTGAGCTACTCTCTGTACGATTACGCGTTGATTCGGATCGCACCGCTGGCCACCAATGTTAGAAAGGGTAGATGGACCGGGAGGTTCGGCCGGGGTCAGGAGGAGAGGTCTCCGGGGAGAGCCGTCTCCAGCGATCGTACAGACAAGTAGCTTCCCCCCCACAGACAGATACCACACACGGATAAGGTTCAGTGGTCTTTATAAGCACTTCTTAAGGTACGGTTGAATGGTACAAGGAGGTCTGGACTCAGGGGTCCCCTCGATTCAAGTCTCTCAAAGCAGGGTAAGGGGTAGCGGGACAGTCTGTCTACCAGTCAGGTAGTTCGGATGAGATGATGACTAGCTCACAATCCTCGAGCTTGATGGCTTAGTTGGTACGGGCCGCGGCAGCGCCAGCAGGTCCCGGTTGAGATGGTCGGTACGCGGTCCGCGGCAGCGCCAGCAGGTCCCGGAAAGATGGTCGATGTACGGTCCGCGGCAGCGCCAGCAGGTCCCGGTGAGGATGGTCGTTACAACGGGCCGCGGCAGCGCCAGCAGGTCCCGACGAGGATGGTCGTTACAACGGGCCGCGGCAGCGCCAGCAGGTCCCGACGAGGATGGATGTTGCAGAAGGCCGCGGCAGCGCCAGCAGGCAGGACGATGGTTCACAAGAGCGGGCTACGGCAGCGCCAGTAGTCCGTCAAGGCTGAGTTCTCTCGGTGTCTCTCGACTCCAGGATACAACTGCCTTCCTGCTCCGGAGTTGCCCCAGTTATAGGGCAGGCGCCCTTTGATGTCCGGACCCTCGCACTTGGAGGTCGGAGGGCCCGGGATGAAGGTGTCCAGACACCCAGCAGGGGGTGGAGCCAGCGCCTGGCGGGAGCTGGAGGCGATCGGCACCTGGCGGGGGGAAGAGCTCTTGACACTTCGTTCTCCCATTGACCTGCCAAGTGGTCCGCTCACCTCCTGGGTGGAGGGTGGTGCCGGGATGTCGGGGCCGGAAAGGCCCGGGGTTAGGGTCGGGCCGAGGCCACGCGGCCTCGTGGTGCAGGGCCCAAGATGGCGGCTTGAACCGGCCGGGGGAGCCGGTGGGGCTGGGCCCCGTGATGAGTAGAGGTCCGAGGGCAGAAGATCCGTCGGGAGACGGGGTACAGGTGCTTTTCGTGGGTTATGCCTGGTGGGCCGGAGCTCGGGCCCTGTCGTGTGGGGAGGGAGCAAGCCCTTCGTGTGGCCTGTCCAACACTTACCCTGCTTTGAGAGACTTGAATCGAGGGGACCCCTGAGTCCAGACCTCCTTGTACCATTCAACCGTACCCTAAGAAGTGCTTATAAAGAACCCTGAACCTTATCCGTGTGTGGTATCCGTCTGTGGGGGGGGAAGTTACTTGTCTGTACGATCGCTGGAGACGGCTCTCCCCGGAGACCTCTCCTCCTGACCCCGGCCGACCCTCCCGGTCCGTCTACCCTTTCTAACAGGTGCATACAGGTGCGGGGCTGTGCTACGGTGTTGGGGTACGGTGCGCACAGGTGCGGGGATGTGCTAGGGTGTTGGGGTACGGTGCGTACAGGTGCGAGGCTGGGCTACGGTGTTGGGGTACGGTGCGGAGGTGGGGTACGGTGCTGACATACGGGGGTACGGTGCTGACATGTGCAGGGTGAGGGGGGCTATACGACTCGTATCCGGGCACAAGTTTACCCATGTACATGTAGGCTACAGCGTTCGCTCCGTATGGGGCATTTTAGATGCGGTTGTGTATTCGGACGGGCGGTACGGATCGAAACCCTATCTCCAAACAGGTAAGTACAAAAATATAGAATCCAAAATATTGTTGTAAAAAATATAGTCACGATATCGAATTATTGTAAATGTCTTAAAATTAATGTAACATTAATGAAATAAAACATGTAACTAACTGAAACATACTTAAAAATACTTAAATTACTTTTAAATTAATAAATAATTAATGTAAGTAAAAAAAATCATAATACATATATATTAACGTAATAATAATTAAAAAAATGCAATATTTTTTGCGTAGGATAGCGGGCGGGTAACATTTACTATTACCACTCCAGTAAGTGCAATAGTAGGGAAAACGGTGGATAGTGGGAGGGTAAAAATTACTATTCCCACTCCAGAGAGTGCAACAGTAGGGAAAGCGTTGGATAGCGGGAGGGTAAAAATTAGTATTCCCACTCCAGACAGTGCAATAATAGGGAAAGCATTGGATAGCGTAGGGGTAAAAATTAATATTCACACTCGTAAGGTCCGTACATACGCGATGCCTGGGTGAGGGTGCTGGGGTATGGTGTTGGGGTACGGTGCGTACAGGTACGGGGCTGGGGTACGAGCCTGGGGTGCGTCGCGTACAGGTGGGGGGCTGTGCTAAGGTGTTGGGGTATGGTGCGTACAGGTACGGGGCTGGGCTACGGTGTTGGGGTACGGTGCGTACAGGTATGGGGCTGGGCTACGGTGTTGGGGTACGGTGCATACAGGTGCGGGGCTGTGCTATGGTGTTGGGGTACGGTGCGTACAGGTGCGGGGATGTGCTAGGGTGTTGGGGTATGGTGCGTACTGGTGCGGGGATGTGCTACGGTGTTGGGGTACGGTGCGTACAGGTGCAGGGATGTGCTACGGTGTTGGGGTACGGTGCGTACAGGTGCGGGGCTGTGCTACGGTGTTGGGGTACGGTGCGTACAGGTGCGGGGATGTGCTACGGTGTTGGGATACGGTGCGTACAGGTGCGGGGCTGGGCTACGGTTTTGGGGTACGGTGCGTACAGGTGCGGGGCTGTGTTACGGTGTTGGGGTACGGTGCGTACAGGTGGGGGGATGTGCTAGGGTGTTTGGGTACGGTGCGTACAGGTGCGAGGCCGGGCTATGGTGTTGGGGTACGGTGCGTACAGGTGCGGGGATGTGCTACAGTGTTGGGGTACGGTGCGTACAGGTGCGGGGCTGGGCTACAGTTTTGGGGTACGGTGCATACAGGTACGGGGCTGGACTACGGGTTTGGGGTACGGTACGTACAGGTGCGAGGCTGGGCTACGGTGTTGGGGTACGGTGCGTACAGGTGCGGGGATGTGCTACAGTGTTGGGGTACGGTGCGTACAGGTGCGGGCTGGGCTACAGTTTTGGGGTACGGTGCGTACAGGTACGGGGCTGGGCTACGGGTTTGGGGTACGGTACGTACAGGTATGGGGCTGGGAGGCGGGCCTGGGGTGCGGCGTGTACAGGTGGAGGGCTGGGGTACGGTCCTGGGGTACGGGGCGTACAGGTGCGGGGCTGGGAGACGGGCCTGGGTACGGTGCATACAGAGGCGGGGATGTGCTAGGGTGTTAGGGTACGGTGCGTACTGGTGCGGGGATGTGCTACAGTGTTGGGGTATGGTGCGTACAGGTGCGGGGATGTGCTAGGGTGTTGGGGTACGGTGCATACAGGTGCGAGGCTGGGCTACGGTGTTGGGGTACGGTGCGGAGGTGGGGTACGGTGCTGACATACGGGGGTACGGTGCTGACATGTGCGGGGTGAGGGGGGCTGTACGACTCGTATCCGGGCACAAGTTTACCCATGTACATGTAGGCTACAGCGTTCGCTCGGTATGGGGCATTTTAGATGCGGTTGTGTATTCGGACGGGCGGTATGGATCGAAACCCTATCTCCAAACAGGTAAGTACAAAAATATAGAATCCAAAATATTGTTGTAAAAAATATAGTTAGTCACGATATCGAATTATTGTAAATGTCTTAAAATTAATGTAACATTAATGAAATAAAACATGTAACTAACTGAAACATACTTAAAAATACTTAAATTACTTTAAAATTAATAAATAATTAGTGTAAGTAAAAAAAAATCATAATACATATATATTAACGTAATAATAATTAAAAAAATGCAATATTTTTTGCATAGGATAGCGGGCGGGTAACATTTACTATTACCACTCCAGTAAGTGCAATAGTAGGGAAAACGGTGGATAGTGGGAGGGTAAAAATTACTATTCCCACTCCAGAGAGTGCAACAGTAGGGAAAGCGTTGGATAGCGGGAGGGTAAAAATTAGTATTCCCACTCCAGACAGTGCAATAATAGGGATGGCATTTGTTAGAAAAGGTAGATGGACCGGGAGGGTCGGCCGGGGTCAGGAGGAGAGGTCTCCGGGGAGAGCCGTCTCCAGCGATCGTACAGACAAGTAACTTCCCCCCCACAGACAGATATCACACACGGATAAGGTTCAGTGTTCTTTATAAGCACTTATTTAAGGTACGGTTAACTGGTACAAGGAGGTCTGGACTCAGGGGTCCCCTCGGTTAGAGTCTCGCAAGGTAGGGAAGGGGGTAGCGGGACAGTCTATTTATCAATCAGGTAGTTCGGATGAGATGATGATGAGCTCACAATCCTCGAGCTTGGTGGTTAGGTGGTATGGGCCGCGGCAGCGCCAGCAGGTCCCGGTGTGGATGGTCGATACAACGGGCCGCGGCAGCGCCAGCAGGTCCCCGGAAGATATACGGTCCGCGGCAGCGCCAGCAGGTCCCGGTGAGGATGGTCGTTACAACGGGCCGCGGCAGCGCCAGCAGGTCCCAGGAAGATGACTGTTGTCGAAGGCCGCGGCAGCGCCAGCAGGTCCCGGTGAGGATGGTCGTTACAACGGGCCGCGGCAGCGCCAGCAGGTCCCAGGAAGATGACTGTTGTAGAAGGCCGCGGCAGCGCCAGCAGGCAGGACGATGGTTCACAAGAGCGGGCTACGGCAGCGCCAGTAGACCGTCAGGGTTGAGTTCACTCGGTGTCTCTCGACTCCAGGATACAACTGCCTTCCTGCTCCGGAGCTGCCTCAGTTATAGGGCTGGTGCCCTTTGATGTCCGGACCCTCGCACTTGGAGGTCGGAGGGTCCGGGATGAAGGTGTCCAGACACCCAGCAGGGGGTGGAGCCAGTGCCTGGGGGAGCTGGGGGCGCTCGGCACCTGGCGGGGGAGAGCCCTTGACACTTCGTTCTCCCATTGACCTGCCAAGTGGTCCGCTCTCCTCCTGGGTGGATGGTGGTGCCGGGATGTCGGGGCCGGCCAGGCCCGGGGTTAGGGTCGAGGGGAGGCCATGCGGCCGCGTGGTGCAGGGCCCAAGATGGCGGCTTGACCCGGCCGGGAAAGCCGGTGGGGCTGGGCCCCGTGATGAGTGGGGGTCCGAGGGCCGAGGGTCCGTCGGGAGACGGAGTACAGGTGCTTGTTGCGGGGATATGCCAGGTGGGCCGGAGTTCGGGCCCTGTCGAGCGGGGAGGGAGCAAGCCGTCTGTGAGGCCTGTCCAACATGCGTCCCCCCCAGCTGAAGGCGGGGAGAGTCACCCATCTCCTTGGGGACTCTCTTCGTCGAGGCGGAAAAAGCGGGACAGGCCGTCTGCGTTGGCGTGGTCTTGGCCTGGTCGGTGCTCCACGGTGAAGTCCATCCCCTGCAGGGAAATGGACCAGCGCAAGAGTTTTGGGTTCTCCCCCCGCATCTGCATCAGCCATTGCAGGGGTCGATGGTCGGTTTGTACCCGGAAGTGGGTACCGAAGAGATAGGGTCGGAGCTTTTTGAGGGCCCACACTACTGCAAATGCCTCCCTCTCGATGGTGCTCCAACGCTGTTCTCGGGCCAGGAGACGTCGGCTGATGAAGGCCACCGGCTGGTCATGACCTTCGGGGTTCAACTGAGAGAGGACGGCTCCGATGCCGTGGTCGGAGGCGTCGGTCTGCACCACAAATTCCCGACTGTAATCGGGGGCCTGGAGCACAGGGGCGGTGCACAGGGCGGCCTTCAGCTCCTCGAAGGCCGCTTGACAATCAGGAGTCCAGTTGACCCGCTTCGGCTGGTTCTTGGATGTGAGACCCGTGAGGGGCCCCACGAGGCTGCCGTAGTCCTTCACGAACCGTCGGTAGTAGCCGGTGAGCCCCAAGAAGGCTCGGACCTCGGTCTGGGTGACGGGGGGCTGCCAGGACTGGATGGCAGCAATCTTAAGTTGTAGTGGGGCCACCAGCCCGCTCCCCACTTGGTGCCCAAGGTAGGTCACAGACCCTTGGCCAATCTGGCACTTGCCGGCCTTAATGGTGAGGCCGGCCCGCTGGAGGGCTTGTAGGACCTCTTGGAGGTGCCGGAGGTGGTCGGACCAGTGGCGGCTGTATACAGCGATATCGTCCAGGTAGGCAGCGCTGAATTCTTCAAGCCCTGCCAAGACCTGGTTCACAAGGCGTTGGAACGTGGCGGGGGCATTCTTCATGCCAAAGGGCATGACCTTAAATTGATAGTGGCCATCGGGGGTAGAGAAGGCTGACCGTTCCTGAGCCCTGGGTGTGAGGCCGATCTGCCAGTAGCCCGCCGTTAGGTCGAAGATACTAAGGTAGCGGGCGGCCCCCAGCCGGTCGATCAGCTCGTCTGCTCGGGGGATGGGATGAGCGTCGGTCCGGGTGACAGCGTTCAAGCCCCGGTAGTCGACGCAGAATCTCAGTTCAGGGGCGGAGCCGGGGGCAGCGGCCTTGGGAACTAACACGACCGGACTGGCCCAGGGACTGTCCGAGGGCTCGATGACCCCGATCGTGAGCATCTTGGCCACTTCCTCCTGTATGCAGGCCCGTACCCGATCTGGTACGCGGTAGGCCCGGTGCCGGACAGGGGGACTGTCCCCGGTGTCTACGTCGTGCAAACACCAGGGGGTGACCCCGGGGGTGAGGGAGAACAGGGCAGCGAACTGCAGCAGGAGGTTCCGGCAGTCCTGGCGTTGCTCCGAAGTGAGGGCGTCAGAGAGCCGGACCCCGTCCACGGAGCCGTCCTTCTCCTGAGTCTTCAGGAGATCCGGGAGGGGCTCGGAGTCTTCTTCTGTGCCACTGTCTGTAGCCATCAAGAGGCTTAGTTCGGAGCGCACAAAGTGCGGTTTGAGCCGGTTGGTGTGGAGGACCCGAAGGGGGTTCCGGGAGGACCCCATGTCGATGAGGTAAGTGACGGGGCTTTTGCGCTCGACCACTTTGAAGGGCCCCGTCCACTTATCTTGCAGGGCACATGGTTCGGTGGGGGACATCACCCATACTTGCTGCCCAGGCTCGAATTCAACGGAGGAGGCATTGTGATCATACCACCTCTTCATGTCCTCCTGGCTGGCCTCGAGGTTCGCCTTGGCCATCTCTCTGAAGCGCCGGGTCTGGTTTCGTAAGGCCAGGATGTATTTGAAGACGTCTGGAGGGGTCGTTAGGGGGGCCATCTCCCAACCTTCCTTGACTAGGCTGAGGGGCCCTCGCACAGGGTGTCCGTATAGGAGTTCAAAGGGGCTAAAACCGAGGGACTTCTGGGGAACTTCTCGGTAGGCGAAGAGGAGGCACGGGAGCAGTACATCCCACTGGCGACGGAGAGGCTCTTCCAATCCCCCAATCATCCCTTTGAGAGTGCGGTTAAAGCGCTCCACTAGTCCGTTCCCTTGGGGGTGATAGGGGGTCGTGAATCTGTAGGTGACCCCGCATTGTTGCCAGAGGGACTTCATGTATTTCGATATGAAATTCGTGCCTCGGTCGCTGACGACTTCTCGGGGGAAGCCTACCCGGGAGAAGATCCCCATCAGGGCCCGGCCAACCACTGGAGCGGTCACTGTCCGTAGGGGCACCGCCTCGGGGTAGCGGGTGGCATGGTCCACTAGTACCAAAATGAACCTGTGTCCTTGTGCCGTGCGGGGGTCCAGAGGTCCCACAATGTCTATCCCCACCCTCTCGAACGGGGTGGTGACCACCGGGAAGGGTTGTAGAGGGGCCTTCAGCTTCCGGCCACTCTTCCCGCTGGCTTGGCATGTGGGGCACGATCGGCAGTGGTTCAGGACGTCATTCCTCATTTTCGGCCAGAAAAAATGGGTCACCAGGCGACTGTACGTTTTGTCCTGGCCCAGGTGTCCAGCCAGGGGGACATCGTGGGCTAAGTTGAGCAGAAAGTCTCTGAAGCGGAGAGGTACCACCAGAACTCGACCGGCCCCCAGCTCGGCGATTTTTTGCTCGCTGTAGAGCAGGTCGTTATCCCAGTAGACCCAGTGGGTTCCGGTGGTGTCCCCGGCGGTTTGGGTGCTGGCTTGTTGGCGGAGTCCCTCGAGGGAGGGACAGGTCTTTTGTTCCTGGCGGAACTGTTCTTGGGTGGGCCCCCCTTCTTGCCGCCACTGGGCCAGATCCGGAAGGTCCTGGTGTTGCGCGTCTTCTTCGGTAGTCGGGTCTGGGAGGTCGGACTCGCCGTTGTCCTCTACGGGGGCAACTGGGGGCGGAGGTGCTGGCCATTCGGTTTCTTCTGATCGGGGGGGCGGCACGGGCGGCCATGGATCGGGTGGTTATGCAGGCCCAGTCCGGGAGGCCCAGCATCCCCAAGTGCTCTCTTCTCTCGACGGTGGCCCACGGGGAACTCTCGAGGTCATTCCCCAGGAGGCAGTCCACGGGGGCATCGTCCCGGACCGTCACCTTCAGTAGGCCGGAGACCCCTCCCCATTCAAACGGGACGCAGGCCATCTTACACATGCTCTCAGAGTTATCTGCCGAGCGGACGGGGCAGAGAATGTTCGGCAGGATCTGCTCGGGCTTCACCAGGTGACAGCGGACGGCCGTCACGCTGGCGCCGGTGTCACGCAAGGCCTCGGCTCTCTGTCCATTAATGGTCACCCACTGACCGTATTTTCTGGTGTTGGCGGGTAGGGGAGCCCGCGGAACCATGTCCCTTCCCCCTAAGCATGCCAGGACCATGGCGGCCGGTTCCCACCCTTGCTGGTCCGGCTCATACTCCTCGGGTCCCTCTGATGATTGCTCTTCCCCCAGGGCAGCGGCAGCTACCTGGCGGGGCTTGGGTGGTTGGTTTAGCGGGCAGTTCGGATCGTTGGCGTAGTGGCCTAGTCGCTGGCACCGGTGGCACGTGACGTTGGCTCGGTACCCGGGCCGCAACGGGGGGTTGCCCCGGCCGGCCGGAGGTGGGGTGCTGGCCACGGGTGTTGCTGGTAAGGCGTCTCTCCCTCGCCCCTGGCCCCCTCCTCCTCCCCGAGGACGGTGCTGGCCTTGGTTGCTTCTGTTCTGGTCGTGTTGCCCTTTCCGGCCCACTCGGGTGCTTTCCCACCGGTCAGCTTCGGCGGCGAGCTGCCGGGGGTCAGTCAGCTTACTGTCGAGTAGGTGCTGCCTGAGCTCGACGAAACAGTTGTTTGACAGGTGCTCCCATACCATAAGGTTGAAGAGTTGTTCGTAGGTGGTGACCTGATTTCCCTTGATCCAACCCTCGAAGGCCCGGCTGAAATAGTTCACGTATTCCACCCAAGTTGTACCTGGGATCCGGGTGCAATCTCTGAACCTCTGGCGGTACATCTCGGGCGTGAGGCCGTAGCGGGTGAGGAGGGCAGCCTTCATGTGGTCGTAGGACGACATTTGGTGATCGGGGAGCTGCAGCAGGGCATCGCGACCCTCGTTGATGAATCTCCCCCAAAGTCCGGCTCCCCAATCACTCCGGTCGATCCGGTGGGAGGTCATTGCGATCTCATAGGCTTTAAACCACTGTTGTATGTCGTCTTCTCGGACATACTCGCGGACCACATCCTTGGGGATGTGAACTTTTTTCTCAATAGGCCCCGGGGTGTGTGGTCGCTCAGGCACCCCCAGTTCCTTATTCTGTTTGCGCAGTTCTATTTCCGCCAGTCGGCGCTCGTGCTCGAGCGTTATTTTTTTCCCTTCCAGTTCTCTTTGTCTCTGCTTTTCTTCTCGTTCCTCTCGAAGCCGCATATGCTCGAGGTTGATTTTCTGTTCAGCTAACTTAAGTTCCCCATCCATCTTGAGTCGTGCCATCTCTAATTCGTGTAATCTGACTCTGTCTCTTTCTCGTATCTCCTCCTGTGAGAGGCCCGTTCCCCGCTCCTCGGGAGCCGTGGCGTTCCCCTCTGGTGTGATGCTGTTTTGGTCTGGTGTGACGCTGCTTTGGTCGGAGGGTCCTGCGACCCCAGTTTCTGTCCATGACTCAAGAGCGCGCTTTAGATCATCCTTGGTACTTAGGCCGGTGGTAGCAATGCCAAGTTCTATGCAAAATTGTCTCAGTTCGCGGTGGTTGTATTCTTCTAATTTCTCCATTTGGAACTTCTCGGTGGAGCTGCTATCTTTGGTCGACATCGTGCTTTGTCGTGGGGTGAGCTACTCTCTGTACGATTATGCGTTGATTCGGATCCCACCGCTGCCACCAATGTTAGAAAAGGTAGATGGACCGGGAGGGTCGGCCGGGGTCAGGAGGAGAGGTCTCCGGGGAGAGCCGTCTCCAGCGATCGTACAGACAAGTAACTTCCCCCCCACAGACAGATATCACACACGGATAAGGTTCAGTGTTCTTTATAAGCACTTATTTAAGGTACGGTTAACTGGTACAAGGAGGTCTGGACTCAGGGGTCCCCTCGGTTAGAGTCTCGCAAGGTAGGGAAGGGGGTAGCGGGACAGTCTATTTACCAATCAGGTAGTTCGGATGAGATGATGATGAGCTCACAATCCTCGAGCTTGGTGGTTAGGTGGTATGGGCTGCGGCAGCGCCAGCAGGTCCCGGTGTGGATGGTCGATACAACGGGCCGCGGCAGCGCCAGCAGGTCCCCGGAAGATATACGGTCCGCGGCAGCGCCAGCAGGTCCCGGTGAGGATGGTCGTTACAACGGGCCGCGGCAGCGCCAGCAGGTCCCAGGAAGATGACTGTTGTCGAAGGCCGCGGCAGCGCCAGCAGGTCCCGGTGAGGATGGTCGTTACAACGGGCCGCGGCAGCGCCAGCAGGTCCCAGGAAGATGACTGTTGTAGAAGGCCGCGGCAGCGCCAGCAGGCAGGACGATGGTTCACAAGAGCGGGCTACGGCAGCGCCAGTAGACCGTCAGGGTTGAGTTCACTCGGTGTCTCTCGACTCCAGGATACAACTGCCTTCCTGCTCCGGAGCTGCCTCAGTTATAGGGCTGGTGCCCTTTGATGTCCGGACCCTCGCACTTGGAGGTCGGAGGGTCCGGGATGAAGGTGTCCAGACACCCAGCAGGGGGTGGAGCCAGTGCCTGGGGGAGCTGGGGGCGCTCGGCACCTGGCGGGGGAGAGCCCTTGACACTTCGTTCTCCCATTGACCTGCCAAGTGGTCCGCTCTCCTCCTGGGTGGATGGTGGTGCCGGGATGTCGGGGCCGGCCAGGCCCGGGGTTAGGGTCGAGGGGAGGCCATGCGGCCGCGTGGTGCAGGGCCCAAGATGGCGGCTTGACCCGGCCGGGAAAGCCGGTGGGGCTGGGCCCCGTGATGAGTGGGGGTCCGAGGGCCGAGGGTCCGTCGGGAGACGGAGTACAGGTGCTTGTTGCGGGGATATGCCAGGTGGGCCGGAGTTCGGGCCCTGTCGAGCGGGGAGGGAGCAAGCCGTCTGTGAGGCCTGTCCAACAGCATTGGATAGCGTAGGGGTAAAAATTAATATTCACACTCCAGAGAGTGCAACAGTAGGGAAAGCGTTGGATAACGGGAGGGTAAAATTTACTATTCCCACTCCAGTGAGTTCAACAGTAGGGAAAGCATTGGATAGCGTAGGGGTAAAAATTACTATTCCCACTCCAAAGAGTGCAACAGTAGGGAAAGTGTTAGATAGAGTAGGGCTAAAAACTTACTATTCCCACTCCAGAGAGTGCAACAGTAGGGAAAGCGTTGGATAGCGTAGGGGTAAAAATTACTATTCCCACTTCAGAAAGTGCAACAGTAGGGAAAGCGTTGGATAGCGGGAGGGCAAAATTTACTATTCCCACTCCAGTGAGTGCAACAGTAGGAAAAACGTCAGATGGCGTAGGGGTAAAAATTACTATTCCCACTCCAAAGAGTGCAAAAGTAGGGAAAGCGTTGGATAGCGTAGGGGTAAAAATTACTATTACCACTCCAGAGAGTGCAACAGTAGGGAAAGCGTTGGATAGCGTAGGGGTAAAAATTACTATTCCCACTCCAAAGAGTGCAACAGTAGGGAAAGCGTTGGATAGCGTAGGGGTAAAAATTACTATTCCCACTCCAGTGAGTGCAACTGTAGGGTAAGAGTTGGATAACGTAGGGGTAAAAATTACTATTCCCACTCCAGAGAGTGCAACAGTAGGGAAAGCGTTGGATAGCGGGAGGGTAAAAATTACTATTCCCACTCCAAAGAGTGCAACAGTAGGGAAAGCGTTGGATAGCGGGAGGGTAAAATTTACTATTCCCACTCCAGTGAGTGCAACTCTAGGGTAAGCGTTGGATACCGTAGGGGTAAAAATGATTATTCCTACTCCAGTGAGTGCAATAGTAGGGAAAGCGTTGGATAGCGTAGGGGTAAAAATTACTATTCCCACTCCAGTGAGTGCAATAGTAGGGAAAATAATAATTTAATATTTCATTAAAAATAAATAATTAATACCAAATAAAAATATTAAAATGAATTACCAATCAAACAAGATTTAATAATTACTTTATTATAAATACCAATGTTTTGTTTTATTAATAACCTATTAATAATTAATTAACAACCAATTAATTTTCAATACCAAAAATTAATAAATAAAATTAATACCAATTAATAATTAATTAAAAATAAATTAATTAGCAATATACAAAAATTATTTCAATAATTAATTATTTACAATTAAATTAATTCCCACCATATTCCCCTATAAACCCACAACCCGCTACAAATAATAAATTAATACAATTAACATAATTATAAACTAAACAATTAATACTAATTAATTACCAATTAATACAAATTATTTACCAATTAATAATTAATCAACAACCAATTAATTTTCAATACCAATTAATAATTACCTAATAACAATTAAATTACTTCCCACCCTATTCCCCTATAAACCCACAACCCGCTACAGAAGTAAAACGCAAAATTAAATTAAAAATAATTAATAATTCCTAAAAATTATTATTTAATGTTCTATAAT
This sequence comes from Triturus cristatus, assembly GCF_964204655.1. Classification (NCBI taxonomy): domain Eukaryota; kingdom Metazoa; phylum Chordata; class Amphibia; order Caudata; family Salamandridae; genus Triturus; species Triturus cristatus. The sequence continues at coordinate 909,905,167 of NC_140586.1, forward strand.
TAAATTACTTCCCACCCTAATCCCCTATAAACCCACAACCCGCTACGGAATTAAATTACACAAAAATTAAATAACATAAAATTAATTACTTTAAAAATATTCAAACATACATTCCAAAATTTATACATACTTTTAACACATATACTAACACTTAAAACACTATAAAAAAATTCGATATTTTTAACAACTATATTATGACTGTCGATATTACTTACTTCTATATTATTTAAATCGATATTTTATTTCTTACCTGATTTTCGATATTCTTCACTACTATATTTTGGCAATTCGATATTCTGTCCATTCTATATTAAAAACTCGATATTCTGTCCTGTCGATATTTTGAATTCGATATTATGTCTGTTTACAAATTTAAAGATCAGCTTAAAAGCCTATAGTGCCACTCTGGGACATCTGGTCGTACTTGACCGGGACAAAGTAAAAGTCTGAAGTCAACAGCAATGGAGCCCTGGTCAGATACACTATGCGGGAGGCCCCGGTCAAAATGTTACCTTCACAGTTAGAAACATTCTGAAGCTTTTTCTTCTGATGGTTCTCGACCCTCCACAGCAGGCTAAATTCGGACAGGGTCCATTGGCTTGACTTTCTGGGAGGCCCTGTACAAATCCTGGAAGTCCAGAGTTTTAAGCCGGCTGAACCTGAAATCCTGGCCAGGTCACGGTTTAAGCTGGCCATCTTGACTCTTGACACCTTATAGAGCTTTTTTCCAAACGTTCTCCAAACTTCCGGAGGTACTTCCTCAAGGTCCCCTTGTAGGTTCAAAGTGTACAAATACCAATCCAAAGGTTTGGAATCTCCTAGATGGTCTCTGGGATGTCTGGATCACAATTCCCACAATGCACCTGGCCAAATCACTAAAAGTCCACTGGACGCACTCCAAGATTGGGAGTCTTGGTAGAGATGATGAAGATGGGCTCTTTTAACCTACAGCTTGCAGGGAGTCCACTCCTTGGTCTTTCTTGAAGCAATGCACAGTCCCCAGGGCTGTAGTACCAGATTGTGCAGCAGGTGAAGCCAGTCAGAGTGCAAGCCTTTGGTTGCAAATCCAGATTCCAGCGGGGCAGTCCTTCTTTTCCTTGTAGTTTCAGGTGGCAGAGCTGAGAGATTATGCAGCTCTCACATCTTTATTCAGCGTTCTGTGGCGACAAGCTGGGGGTACCTCTTTCAATGAGATGCTCGGTGCCACCTAAAAGCATGAGAACTCCCACCAAAGTGTGGCATCTTCTCCCACAACGCACTGCACTTCCAAAATCGAACATGGATCATGTCTCTCCAACCAACCCCCAGAGTGGCTCATTATCTCTCCTCCCCCTGACCTCTGCAAATGCGTGTTTTAAGCCTGCCATCCGCTGGAGCAGAGGAGGTGGGGTAGGTTGGCATGCCTTTGCTTACTGATCTGCTCTCTCTTTGATTTACCCAGCCGCATAGCACTGGCCTTGGGCCTGGTTAGCAGAGCCCAGTGTACAGTCAGAGTCAGTTGACCCCACTATCATAAGCAAACAAATGGGGGTGAACAGGGTAAAAGGATGACTTTCTCCCAGTATTGGACTAACCTATCCCCCACTCAAATTACTTTCATATTTCACTATACTAATTCAACACTAATCCCTTATGGGTTCCAGAGCAGTGTGCAGCTCGCCAAAAAAGCGCTTTGACGCCTCGTCAGGGGTAGTAAGCGCTATGTAAATGCAATTGCAATTACAATTAAGGTGCCGATTACGATCCGGTAGAAAAATTCCCCGTGCGACTCGTATCCGGTCTTTTTACCGTACGAATCGTACAAGTGCCGTACGAACTGGCAATCACGATTCGCATGGTAAAAAGTCCATACGAACCGCATTTGGAATCATTCCCCACACGTCCTCGGGTCGGAAAATGTGTCCGACACGTCCTCGGACGATTTACCGTACAAACGTGAAAAGTCAAGTCCGACCGAGGAATCACGATCCCACCCGTGCGTCCGAACTCACAACCGTATGGTAAAAACACCGTCCGCACCGAACTCCCATTGCAACCATGGAGATATGTGCCCGCATACGCGCCAAACACTCCCCCCAGCACCCATACGTTTGAGTCGTACTCCCCGTTAATGTACACCCCCCTGTATGTACACCCGTGTACGTGTCGAACCCCCACCCATGTATGTACACCCCAGTACGTTCGAGTCGTACCCCCACCCCTGTACGTGTCGTACCACCGTCTAAGTACACCCCAGTACGTTCGAGTCGTACCCCCACCCCTGTACGTGTCGTACCACCTTCTAAGTACACCCCAGTACGTTCGAGTCGTCCCCCCACCCCTGTACGTGTCGTACCACCGTGTACCCACACCCCAGTACTTTCGAGTCATACCCCCACCCCTGTACGTGTCATACCCCCGTGTACCTACACCCCAGTACATTCGAGTCGTACCCCCACCCCTGTACGTGTCGTACCACCGTCTAAGTACACCCCAGTACGTTCAAGTCGTACCCCCACCCCTGTACGTGTCGTACCACCGTCTAAGTACACCCCAGTACGTTCGAGTCGTACCCCCACCCCTGTACGTGTCGTACCACCTTCTAAGTACACCCAAGTACGTTCGAGTCGTCCCCCCACCCCTGTACGTTTCGTACCACCGTGTACCCACACCCCAGTACGTTCGAGTCATACCCCCACCCCTGTACGTGTCATACCCCCGTGTACCTACACCCCAGTACGTTCGAGTCGTACCCCCACCCCTGTACGTGTCGTACCACCGTCTAAGTACACCCCAGTACGTTCGAGTCGTACCCCCATCCCTGTACGTGTCGTACCACCGTCTAAGTACACCCCAGTACGTTCGAGTCGTACCCCCACCCCTGTACGTGTCGTACCACCGTCTAAGTACACCCCAGTACGTTCGAGTCGTACCCCCACCCCTGTACATGTCGTACCACCGTCTAAGTACACCCCAGTACGTTTGAGTCGTACCTCCACCCCTGTACGTGTCGTACCACCGTCTAAGTACACCCCAGTACGTTCAAGTCGTACCCCCACCCCTGTACGTGTCGTACCACCGTGTACCCACACCCCAGTATGTTCGAGTCGTACCCCCACCCCTGTACGTGTCATACCCCCGTGTACCTACACCCCAGTACGTTCGAGTCGTACCCCCACCCCTGTACGTGTCGTACCACCGTCTAAGTACACCCCAGTACGTTCGAGTCGTACCCCCACCCCTGTACGTGTCGTACCACCGTCTAAGTACACCCCAGTACGTTCGAGTCGTACCCCCACCCCTGTACGTGTCGTACCACTGTCTAAGTACACCCCAGTACGTTCGAGTCGTACCCCCACCCCTGTACGTGTCGTACCACCGTCTAAGTACACCCCAGTACGTTCGAGTCGTACCCCCACCCCTGTACGTGTCGTACCACCGTCTAAGTACACCCCAGGACGTTCGAGTCGTACCCCCACCCCTGTACGTGTCGTACCACCGTCTAAGTACACCCCAGTACGTTCGAGTCATACCCCCTCCCCTGTACGTGTCGTACCACCGTCTAAGTACACCCCAGTACGTTCGAGTCATACCCCCACCCCTGTACGTGTCGTACCACCGTCTATGTACACCCCAGTACGTTCCAGTCGCACCCCCACCACAACCTCCTAAGTACGGAGCGCACCCCATGCCCCAACATCACAACCGCATGTACGAGTCATGCCAAGCCACACACAAGGACAGCACCGTACAACCAAATGGCCCATCTACACACCGTACACGCGCACAAAACGCACGTACACAACCAGGACAAAACAAAACAACACAAGAATACACTATTCGAATGGCACAAAGCCACTAAACATGGCCAACAAACAATAAAAAAACACATACACTGACCTGCAACTGCCAAATACAAACAGAGGCCCTAAACACCACCACTCCTTATAACACACCCACCCAAACTTCAAACACAGCCACACCCACCAATGGACCAATAAAAAGGGCCCACACACACAAACCATGAGCCTTTGCAACAGACTCACTGCTGCCAGACACCACAGACAACTTACAGCACCTTACTACAAGCTTCACCACACCTTACACTTGCACACCTTCACACAACCACCTTCACAAACACCCCCTCATCACATTCACACACACACACACCTGCACAACCACACCCACACACCCACAACCATCCACACCCACCCCACCATCCACACCCCCCCCACCATCCACACCCACACCCCTCACCATGCCCACTACCAAGAATCCAAAGTTCAGTAACCGAGAGTTGGAGGTTCTTGTCGATGAAATCCTCAGAGTCGAGCCACAGCTCTTTGGAACATTGGTCAGAAACACCAGCATGGCAGCAAAAACAGCCATGTGGCAGACCATCATCGATGCTGTGAATGCTGTTGGGGACACCAGAAGGACCAGGCAGGAATGCCAGAACAGGTGGTACGATCTGCGGAGGAGGGTCCGAGCCAAGATGCAGGAGGAACACAACCAGGCCAACGCCACTGGAGGAGGGCCCTTACGCAGACCCGTACACTACCAGCCCTGGGAGGAGAGGGTGATGGCCATACTGCCGGTGGAGGCAGTCGAAGGATTAGAAGGACTCCGAGACCCGGGTGAGTACACAAACAACGCACCTCACATGGGGGAACGGCATCCACAACCAAAATCACTAACAGGCACGCAACCACCCCAAGCCATCGCATGACTCAACCACACTCCATGAACACGCACATGCCACTGCTGCCACCATGCCCCATGCACCCGGCTGGACAATGTCAGGTCACAGGCCACAGAAGACACCAACACATGACACGGTAACCCGGATGGCGGGAGGCTGGGACCCAAAAATCACATAGTGCACCTCCGAAGCAGACAACTATGCCCTCTGCCCATATGGCCTAGGTCACAGCCAGACAAACAGTGTGTCTCAACACAGGAATGACTTGCCAGCAAATGGCGGACGCCTTGCATCAACACATGGGGGTGAAGGCACTGTTTTGCACATGACAGCAGCTGATGAACAGCCAACATTGTGAAAGAGTGGCAGCACACACCACCACAGCAGCAGCGCAGACACACACACTACACCCAATGGGTGCCTGGAGATCAGAAACAAACTCACATCAACAAGCCAAGGGCCACTCAAAGATCTGCTAACAGTGTGTGCCCAGGAATCTGGGCTGAGGTGACAGAGGGTGACACACAGAGGGAGGGAGAGGGGGACAGAGAGGGAGGGAGACGGACAGAGGGAGGAGGCTGACACACGGAGGGAGGGAGAGGGGGACAGAGAGGGAGGGAGAGGGGGACAGAGAGGGAGCGAGACACAGGGAGAGCAAATCAGCCGTGTGGCGTGTGCGAATGTCTGCTCGTCAGCAGGTAGACTGCGTGCATGTAGACAAGGGTGGCCAGTCCCAGAACCCCCCCTCTTCCCCATGGCAAAACACAGGGCCATGTCACAACCTGTTCACGAGCACAACGACAGCTACCTGCATCATTGAAGTGTGTGGATCCACTCCATGTGCACATGTACAGTGCTACACGGAAGGCGCCAATGCATGGCTCGCCACACCTGCCCACTCCACTGCTGACTGCAGTCACACTTGACGCAGCAAGTAAGACCGTGCCACACATAGTTAAAGGTGCCAAAGTGGTGCCCAAGGGACACACCCATGCACAAGTGCACTGTGAGTGGAATGCAAGACAGATCCCAATTCCAAGAGGAAATGTCCCAACTTTGAAACAGATGAAACATGGATGTTGCATGGACCAAAATTAACATTGTCTCTCTCACACACAGGTCAACGTCGTGGTTCACCCCCCAACACTGGGGGGGAAGACTCACAGGACCCGGATCTGCGGGAGCCCGATCCCACCGGCAGCGACCACTCTCACCACTCTGTGGACGACCCCGACCGACCTGGCCCCTCTGGTGTCCAACCACCTGCAGCACCTGCGTCAGGTACAACTGGGCCAACCACCACCCCCACTCCTGCCACATCCCAGGAGACACCCAGGATCCCTGCCCCAACACCACAATGCAGCCAGGCTGGCCAGGAGGGACACGGTGTCCCGGGCACCCAGGAGGAGGCAGGCGACAACGCCAATGCCACCCCTCAGGGGTCCCGGAGACCCGATGTACCCACAAGGGCAGGCCAGGTGCAAGGGGGCAGGGGTGGTGGGAGAGGAGGACGGCGGAGGCGCGAGCCTGACCAGTTGGCTGGGGAACCGGTATTTGCCCATGTCCGAAACATCATGGACACATACCGGCAGGACACCACGGGCATGGCCCAGGTTGTGTCCACCCTCAATGAGATCAAGGGGACCCTCGATGAGATAAAGACCCAGCAGGCCCAGCAACATGCGGAGCAACATGCCTGTCTACTGCGACACCAACGGAGGATGGAGGACAGACAGGCTGAGCAAGTGACGGCGTTCCAGGGGATTCACGATACACTCCGTCGGATGGCCGACAACATGGCCGACCCTCCCTGTGCCAGAAGGCGGAGAACATCACCACCCACAGGGAGGGATCAGGAGGAGGAGGAGGAAACATCCGATGGAGCATCCCAGACGTCGTCACGGCCTGCTTCTGAGGGTCCCCGCAGGAGGGCGGGTCGTCCACGGAAAAGACCGTGAGGGTCGGTGCAACATTACCATCTCCCAGGACACCTGGCCTGGCACCTGGCCCACTGGACCAACAGCATCACAGCATCAAGAGACATTCTCTGCCACATGGCCCTGCTGGTCACTGTCTGACCAATGTTGACAAAGACTGTGGCATGGACTATGAGGATTTCCAATGGCAAGGACACCAACTCCCCTACTGAACTTTGGATTCCAAACTCCCGGAAAGCCCCTCACTTTGTCCCCCCCCCCCCCCAATAATAAATCACATTATGAAGAGTAGATGCCTGCTGGTTGCATTATTACCTAACATGTGTCTTGTAAAGTCTAAACATGCCTGAGTCATCTTTTGTCTTCAACCATCCACACCCTGGGGCCTGAGTCTGGCACAGGACACATGGGTCACAGTGTATTAGGCAAGACAGACATGGTGCACCATACACACCCGTGATGGGCCCAACCAGCTGAGGGGGTGGCCGCACAACCGTGCTGACAGACACATTGAGTACAGCAACAGACATGCGCAGAGGTCAGGGATCATGTGGAGTGTCCTGGGGGGCACCCAGGTATGTGTAGACAGGTGGCAGAACCATGTCCTGCAAGCTTGAGTCCGGTGGATGCAGAGAATGGGGGCCTGGCCAACGTTGGATGCATGTGGATGGCACATGTCACAATACCCACACAGTCATGGACATCATGCCCACTACACAGTCTCAGCCCACACACACAGCTTGCAGCTTGCTACTCGACACATTGACACATAGCCACAATCAGGGAATACCATGCCAGACATGCTGGATGCACCGTGGCAACACACCAGCATTGACTGAGAAGAGGCACCTTGGAGGCATAGGGACACCTTTATAGTCATGTGTTCGGGAGTGCAGAGGCAACTTGAAGTACACATGAACACATCTTGTGGAGTAACATGTGGGTCCAACACTGGCACCCCCCTTCTGCAGCACAAATGCGTGTTAGCCATGGAACTGGCACACAAGCGTCAGCTAACAGCTAAACACCCACAGCTGCTCACGGAGAGCCTGCCATACACCATAGATCCGCTGATGTGGAAGTCCCACACCATGTCAAGGCAATGCTAACCGTATGTGTCCGAGGGCAGTGTCACACACATTGATGCCATCATCACAATCCACTATCCCATCACTGATGACTGTCAACCAGTCAGACCATCTATTCAGGTGTACCCAGCTGCATGTCGTGTCCCATGCTGATGCTACATGGCTGCAGAGGAACCAAACATCGACAGGGGCTGTGTGCATACATCGTGAACAACTGCCACACCCAATACACCCTTGATGCATCCCTTACCCTATGGAGACTTCAAAACGTGTCCGTGCCTGTAACGCTGAGTCAGCCCACGATGACGTGTCCATGAGGAATAGCAGTGCCACAACAATGCAACCAGCAGACGGCATGCGCAAGTACCTGGGCAAGAGAGACACACAAGAAGTCAGCCACAAAAAGCACAGCCACTTGCATGTGCATGTACTCGACACATGTTAGGATGACAACATGCTAGGTCACAATTATGACTGGGGAAATACAACCATCACTGGCACCATCACTCCAGTGACACACCCACACACACCTCTGACTCACGTGCCATACATGCAGGTGGACACACACATCACAACACATGCCACACGGGGCCAAATGCGTGCACACACAGACACTGGTACTCACCACTAAGCAAAGAAGTCGCGTATGAGCCGAGTCCGGATGTCCTCCTGCGGCTCCACATCCTCCACATCACTAGCCCCATTGCCAAGGCCTTCGTCCTCCACGGGTGGATGGTCCTCGTCATGTTGATCTAGGATGAGTGGCACAGCTTTCTCAACTGCCATGTTGTGCAGCATACAGCAGACCATGAAGATTTTGCAGACCTTCGCAGGGGCATATGGGAGGGCGCCGCCGGTCTTGTGGAGGCACCGAAAGCGGCTCTTCAGCATGCCAAACGTCCTCTCAATCACTCGCCTTGTCCGGCCATGGGCGGTGTTGTAGCGGAGCTGGGCCGGCGTGATGGGGTTGCGGAGAGGTGTGAGCAGCCATGGCATGTTGGGATAGCCAGCATCCCCTACATGGGAAGCACATGGACATCGTTAGAACTGGTGAAGCGGTCGTGCTGGTAGGCTATGCAAAATACAGGACAGAAAGACTGTACCCACCAACAACATATGCTCTTTCGTTGCGCAGCTGCATCATCATTTCAGGCATCCTGCTACACCTCATGATGTAGGCATCGTGTGCTGATCCTGGAAAACGAGCACAGACATGTGAAATCAACATGTTGGACTGACACACCACAAGGGCATTGATGGAGTGGTAGTGCTTCCGATTGCGGTACGCTACCTCCCGTGCGTGTGGTGGTACCAAAGCTACATGTGTCCCATCTATGGACCCAATGACATGGGGCATCCCTCCCAGGGCATAGAATCCACGCTTGACCGCAGTCAACTGTTCAGGGGTTGGGAACTTGATGAAGTCATCCAGGTGAATCAACATGGCCTCTAAGAAATCATGCAGCACACGGCAGAACTTGCTCTGGGACATGCCACCAACCTGAGCTATGGTATATTGAAAGGTACCCGTGGCAAGAAAATGTAGGGCTGCCATTACCTTCAGCTGGGGTGTCAGTGCCGTAGGATACCTGTGCTGCGGTTGCAGGTGTGGTGCCAGTCTCGCAGTCAACTCCAGAATCAACCGTCGTGGGAAGCGGTAGCACCGGATCCGATCATTCTCCTGCATGTCAGCCAAGTCCGGCATTGCTCGGGGAAGAGGCGGCGCTCTGCAGTAATTTGGAAGTGACAAGGAAGAGTGAGTGCACCACAATAACAAATCATTTGTACTGAGCACATGTTAATCAGTCAATACACATATGCTACATAGGGACTCAGGTCTGTGCTACATGCCCAGGACAGGTATGGCTGCCAGGTGACACTCCTACCAAGGCCCAGCTACACACGGAGAATGAGAACCTCCCCATGCCATGGCATGGGAATAGCTGTGTCCCAGTGCAAGTGAACAGCCAGACGCAACACAGGAGTGACATACGCCCACACATCAGCATAAGTAGGATGCCGATTGCAGAGACTGGCAGCGGAACACTAGAGCCACAGGTCACATGACATTACACTAGGACAGCCCACACACCTTGCCATGAAGGTGCACATGTCATGACTCAGCACACAATCATTGTGAGGATGCAGACAGACATGTCCTTGTCACGCTACTCCGTGTCCCATGCATACATGTGCACCTCACATCCGATACCACATGTGGCATGGTGTGCGGAACAGTGTGCCATGTCAAGCTACACACAGACACATGTTGGTTGCTGCAACAGCTGCTGCTTTTGAGGGTGCTCCAACATCAACCTGATGGGAAGCCCCCACACATACATGACATAGTCACATTGTGCACCGCGGGTAGTGACAAGGCAGGTGTGGTAACCCCTGTACCGGGCATCAGGGGACACTTCCGTGTGTTGGTGTCCGTGCCATGCCAGTGAGGCTCACCCCAAGGGTGCAGTACGACATGCACACATGTCAAAGGAGTCAAGGGCATGCCTGGCACACATTGCACCGTCACACAGTACACCTGTACACATCTCATCATACATCTGGTGCATTCTCCACTCAGGAGTAATGTGCCACATCACAGCCTGTCACACCTGTGCCCCACACATGTAGTACTGCCCAGACAATGCCTTGATGTCCATCCATGGACAGGTATGTCCGCCCTATTCCTACCTGTGTGCCGCCTATCACCACTGTGATGTGTAAAAACCGCCGTACTGCTGCTAAGAGGGCCTGTGTACGTTCCCAAATCACTATGGGAGTGCTGCCGTATGTGTACCCATCGTGATGGCGAGCGTACAGGCATTTGTACGGTCCGTACCACTACGAGTACGCATACGCGAGGACACCCATAGTGATAGGGCCGTACGCACGCATTTACGCTCACTATCACTTTGGGTGTACACGCGTATGCATACTCGTAGTGGTACGGGCCGTACACACGCATGTACGCTCACTATCACTAGGGGTGTCCTCGCGTATGCGTACTCGTAGTGGTACGGGCCGTACACACGCATGTACGCTCACTATCACTATGGGTCTCCTCGTGTATGCGTACACGTAGTGGTACGGGCCGCACACACGCATGTACACTCACTATCACTAGGGGTGTCCTCGCGTATGCGTACTCGTAGTGGTACGGGCCGTACACACGCATGTACGCTCACTATCACTACGAGTACGCATACGCGAGCAGACCCATACTGATAGTGAGCGTAGATGCGTGTGTACGGCCCGTACCACTACGAGTACGCATACGCGAGGACACCCATAATGATAGTGAACGTAGGCACGCATGTAGGGGCCGTTGCAATGCATTTGGGGTGCCCTAGGGCCCCGACACGCACCGTACCTGTGTGTGATGCTGAAAATTACATAGGGGACAAGTATTAAGGCCTACATGCATGCTGGTTGTCATGGAGACCAAGTTCAAATTTCGAAATTGTTCTGGAAGGTGCACAGCAGATGTCAGTTGGAATACTTCTACTTTGTTGCAATGTGTTTGTGGGGCTGACATCATGCAGGAGAATGAAACCGATAGAGAACCCACAGACTGCTAGGTTTGAAGGGATTGGAGGAAACATAGGATGTAAATGTGAGTGACCAATCACTCTGTACTCCTGTGCATGAGATGGGCCAGCAAGGCAGATATAAGGCAGCCAGGTCCCATGAGGGAGCACTTGCCTGCACATCTCTGTATTCCACGACCCAGCTGCTGCTACTGATTCCCTGGAACCATGTCAAGGGCTGTGGAGAGGTCACAGCCATTCACCCTGAGGAGAACATGGCTTTGGTGGATGTGATCCTCCCACGGTACCCCATGCTGTATGGGCGACCAGGTTATCAGGTGAGTGCAGTGTCCACTGCCACAGACTGTGTCCCTTTTTTGTGACTGTGATTTCTGCCATTGTGTCCAGGTGTGACACACATGCCATGTACTGTAGGGGGGGTCCCAAGGGGGGGGAATGCCTGATGTCTCCCAGCAGTGCCCTGAGACAGGAGGGGTGTGTGCAGAGACCTCCCAGCAGTGCCCTGAGACAGGAGGGGTGGGGGCCTATCACTCCCAGCAGTGCCCTGAGACAGGAGGGGTGGGTGCAGAGTCCTCCCAGCAGTGCCCTGAGACAGGAGGGGTGGGGGCCTATCACTCCCAGCAGTGCCCTGAGACAGGAGGGGTGTGTGCAGAGTCCTCCCAGCAGCGCCCTGAGACAGGAGAGGTGGGGGCCTATCACTCCCAGCAGTGCCCTGAGACAGGAGGGGTGGGGGCCTATCACTCCCAGCAGTGCCCTGAGACAGGAGGGGTGGGTGCAGAGTCCTCCCAGCAGTGCCCTGAGACAGGAGGGGTGGGGGCCTATCACTCCCAGCAGTGCCCTGAGACAGGAGGGGTGGGTGCAGAGTCCTCCCAGCAGTGCCCTGAGACAGGAGGGGTGGGGGCCTACCACTCCCAGCAGTGCCCTGAGACAGGAGGGGTGTGTGCAGAGTCCTCCCAGCAGTGCCCTGAGACAGGAGGGGTGGGGGCCTATCACTCCCAGCAGTGCCCTGAGACAGGAGGGGTGGGGGCCTATCACTCCCAGCAGTGCCCTGAGACAGGAGGGGTGGGTGCAGAGTCCTCCCAGCAGTGCCCTGAGACAGGAGGGGTGGGGGCCTATCACTCCCAGCAGTGCCCTGACACAGGAGGGGTGGGTGCAGAGTCCTCCCAGCAGTGCCCTGAGACAGGAGGGGTGGGGGCCTATCACTCCCAGCAGTGCCCTGACACAGGAGGGGTGGGGGCCTATCACTCCCAGCAGTGCCCTGAGACAGGAGGGGTGGGGGCCTATCACTCCCAGCAGTGCCCTGAGACAGGAGGGGTGGGGGCCTATCACTCCCAGCAGTGCCCTGAGACAGGAGAGGTGGGGGCCTATCACTCCCAGCAGTGCCCTGAGACAGGAGGGGTGGGTGTGATGCACAGTGTGAGCCTGGATCATTGATTGTGTAGTTGCCCTCATTCCACCTGTTCCTTTCAATGGCACGTACTGCTTTTGGCCTTCCCCCAGAGGATCATGTCCCTATGACAAAGGTGCAATGCCTTGGATGCATACTAGGCCTTGTTGTAAACAGCGAATGTGTTCTAATCTGTGTCCCTGTGACATGTGCCAGGTGTATTGATGTAGTGTCACTTGTCCATCCTCACAGGTAGACGCCTCTGCCAAGGAGCAGATATAGCTGGACGCCGTCAGCGCCGTGAGGAGTGCGGAAGGTCGGAGGCGGCGCATTTCCCAGGTGAGGAAACGCTTGCAGGATATCCGGTGCTGGACGCGGAGGATCGCACGGGTCCTGCTGGGGGACTCACCTGAGAGCCACAAGAACCGCGGGCGCCGCCGTCTCTCCCACATCCAGAAACGTGTGCTGGCGGTGGTCTTTCCTGACTTGGACAGGCGTCTACAGGAGATGCAGCAGCCGGAAGGGGGTAGGTACATGTGTGTGTTTGTTGTGTTTCACCAGCATTTGTAAGTGCAATGTTCCATGGATACACTTCCAGGGTTTATGGTGCTGTGCTGATCCTATCCCCCACAGACTTGCTGTGCTCTCCTGCCTCCCTTCCCCTCCTTGCAATGTGTTCCCTGGTCTGTGTGTAGTCGCTCCATCACAAGGTCATGTAGCCTGACACCTTCTACAAGTGTACAATGCCTGCAGCATAATGTGTGGGGGTGGTGTGTAACAGGATTTGGGACCTTACCTGTGCCCTGTACAGTTCTGGACTTGTGGGTTCCATGTCAGTTGGCACTGATGCTGAGTCCAGACATGGGAGTTAGTCTCTCAAGTGTGAGGCCTTACAGTACGCATGTCCTATGTCGTGGCCTGTGACATGATGTGCATGAGTGTGCGTTACGCATAGTGCAGGGATGTTAGCGTGTGTTGCAGTCATTCCCATTCACGAGCATGGAGTTGTGTGGCCACTACTGTCCCCATGGGCATTTTTTCCTAGGTATCATGTGTGTAATCCGAATATGTTGACAATCTCTGTGTCTACAGCATAGGTTGTGCTCTGTGCCATTGTCCCCTGGCACCATGTATATTGACGTGCGATGTATTACAAGTGTCCACTGTACAGCCTGACCTGATTTTCCAAGTACATACTCACGGTGGCCAATGCCTGTGTGTCTTGTAGCAATCATCTGATGATGCCCATTTGTACATGATTCTTTGGACAGGCGCACCTTGGGTATTTGGTGTGCAACCTTGATTAGTTGCATCCCATGTGTATTTCACCCAGACTAAGAGATGTACGTGCTTCATGTGTCTCCATAGATTTGTCTCATGTAGGGGGTGGGTGGTGCGGGCATGGCCTACATGTCAAGACCTCATCTCCTTGCTTGGACTGGCCAGTGTGTGATGTTTGCCTGGACATACACTCAAGGTGCAGTGTGCCAGTCAGGGTGGGCATGTTATCAGTATTACCTATGCTGCATGTGCCTCTTGTTCCTGCCTATGGTCCCTGCTCATCCCTATTTGCTGCCACGCTGTGTGGTGCTGATGCAGTGCTGGATTGTCCCCAGGGCCTTGCTCCTCAGTCAAAATTCCATATCATCTCATTTGCTAGTGTGTCATGCTCTCCATAGTTATTCCATGGCATGGTGGGTAGAGGAACTGTGTCTTGCATGCCCTACATATGTACCTTGTTTTGTAGGTGTAACTCTTCCTTTGTATCAGGCTATGCACTGTAACCTACGTAGATTTGACTCATGTGACATATGTATACAGGTGTATGATTACTTTCTGTCTCTTCACCCTGCCCACAGCATCGTCGGGGGACACGGAGGGAGACATGGACACAGACGGCGCGGAGGGACGGAGCACCAGTGCAAGCGGTGACATCGGGGATGGCACTTCGAGTGGGACTGAGGCGGTGGAGAGTGAACCCGGGGACCTGTCGACTGGCACAACAGAGTATGAAGCCGACGGGTCCGAGGAGGATCACTCCGAGTGGGCGGTGGCTGCACCACCATCTTACAGCAGCCCTACATCTGGCACCGCCCCCTCTATTGCCATCAGCCGCCTCCCACGTGCTCGTGTCCCTTCCCAGCGTGCCCGGTCCCCACATGTCTCCTTCCTGCCAGGCACCGCACCCCCTGCCCCTGTCTCCACTGCTGCCGCCAATGCTGAGTCTGTGGACATCCAGCGGCAGTTGCAGATTGGTCAGTGTTAGAACCGGGGTCTCTAGTTGGCCGGGGTATGCACCCTAGTCCAAGTAGGGACCACCGCTTCCGACAGGGTAGCCTGGCGCAGAGCAGGAAGGCGTAACTTAAGAGGCAATGTGTAAAGTATTTGTATAACACACACTGACAGTACGCAGTAAAATACACACAGAAAGGAAAAGAGACACTACACCAATGACTTATGAAAATAAAATATGTTTATCTCAGTTTCAGGCAAGATCAACAGTCAGGTAAATCCAGTTTCCAGGCAAGATCAATATTTGGATAAACCTAGTTTACAGGTAAGAGTGGTAATTAGGTAAACCTAGTTTCCAGGCAAAGTCAATAATTGGATAAATCAAGTTTCCAGGCGAGAGCAACAGTCAAAGAAAAAAGAAATATTCCTCAGGGATCATGAGCTCTTAATTGCCAGGTTCGTTGTGAGAGCAAAAGGAAATATAGGGAACAGTCTTATCAGTTACGATATCCTCCCAGGGGACAATGTTCATACAATTGCCAGTTCAATATGCGGTACTGGGGTTGACCGAGGGGAACATGCGTAGGCCCTATCTTGATTCGCCCTCCCGCGTCAGTAGTTCCGTCGTGCGAGGCTTCCCCAGCTGATTGTGACCCCGTGATTGTCTTGAAAGTACCAGCCCCTGCGCGCGCGTCAAGAATCCAGGGGAACAGTGTGAATCGTTGTCTGTGGCTTGCGCTAGGGGAAATTCGGTAGGGCGGGGGTGTATTAAGTCATGTGTACCGATAGCATTAGCGGTGGTACTTCTTCGATGCCCCCAAACAGGAATAACAGCCTGCCCGGCCCGCAATGGCAAGGAAACCGACTCCCGCAACCCGCTCACTCGCAGCACCCTGCAAGCCCTGAAGTGTTACCTGCGAGAGCAGTTGTGGCACAGTCTCCTCTCACTCGATCTCCGCGGGCTGGCGCTGCAGGGGTGAGGAGCGAGGTAGCCCCGCCCGCCTGGCTTCGATGAGTCCTCCGTTGCCAGGCAACGCCTCTCAGCTGTTCCCCGCAGCCGCGCGATCGCTATCCCCGGACCTGGGCCGTGAGCGGTGCAACTGCCACGCAGTGCTGTGGTGTTCGCGTGGCCAGCTGCACACAGGTCACAGACACCGCCGTACTGAACGCAGGCACACGCACCAGGCACTTTTGAGAGCAAGCCTGGCGTCCAATTTACCCGGCAGCGCTTCTCAGGTTACAGGGTCCGCGGCGGTGAGAGGGGACTTGAAGGCTCAGCGCGTTTCTCTGTAGCGCTTCTTGTCTTCTTCACAGAGCTCCCAGTCACAGCGCTTCAGTCGCGGCGCTTCAGTCGCGGCGCAGCGCTCCTCAGCACAGTCCTGTCCCAGGCGGCGGCGGTGATTTCGCGCCCACACAGTGATCCTTGGCCACAGCGCTTCGGTCCCTGCACAGCGCTTCTCCCTCAAAGCGCCTCACAGTTAAATTAGGGTCCCCAGGCGGCAACAATAACTACAGGGGCCCAGCGCTACAGAAACTTGGCGATCTTTTGAATTCTGCAGGGGTAGCCTTTGCAAAGGTAGTAGTCCCACAGAGGCAGTTTCCAAGGGACGAAAACCGTGGTTGTATTTGTGAGTGCTGCAGATGCAGTTTCCTTTAAATCAAAGAGGGTGTTGTCCCAAAAAGGCAGTTCTTCTGAATGTTGTGGAGACACTCTGGGGATGTTTTCTTAAGGCCTCCCTGGCAGGGCAGGATCAGCAGGCAGTAGGGCAGCTCAGCAGGTCGGGGCAGCAGTTCCTTAGAGCAGTCAGTCCCCTTCCAGATGGCAATCCTTCCTGGCGCAGCGGTCCTCACTCCAGCAGGGATTCTTCCAGGTCCAGCAGTGTAACAAGAATGTGAGGCCAGGACCCTCCCTTATATATCCTGCAGTCTAGTGACTGGAAGGTGGTAGAAGTCTCTGGAAGGGTCTGGGGGCAGGGGGTTTCTGGAAGAGTCCAGGGAGTTCTGGGATGTTCCCTGCCTTCCCTGACCTGGCTGTCACAGTGACGAGATACAGGGTCGTTAAGGCTACAGTGGGCAGCCATTCACAGCCCCTTCAAGGGGAGAAGGTGCGAATCACCACTCCCACCTCCCAACCCAGGCAGCTATCAGTGTGTAGATGGGAGGGGGGGAGTCTGCAGTGCCCAGACTAAGTGTAGGCAGGAAAATACCTACTTTCTAAAAGTGGGATAGCTAAAGGAGTAGTGCCTAAACCCAATATATCATTGGAAAGGGTTCCCCGCCCCGAGTCCAACGAGACCAAACACGACCGACTTATTAGGTCCCTGTCAGAAATTATCCCATAAGGGGGGGTTCCCAATGTTAGCCTATGGAGGGTTCCGCCTCACTGCAGTAGCAGGGGCTTGTGGCAGATATGCCAGCGTCGCAATGTTTTAGGGGAGAGCACCTGCACCTTAGCACTGTTTAGCAGTGGTGAGGCGCCCAGAGGCCTAAGCCCAACAAAAAGGTACGGTTACAAATGGGAGGCACAAGGGCAAAAAGGTAGGGGAAGACCACCCTAGGCTGACAGGTCCAACAGTCAGACTGCGATCCTTAATGTCCTCCATGGCCACAGCCAGGTCCTCAACAACATGGAGGCATACTTGGAGGGCATTCATTCATCGCAGGCTGACCAACGCAACTTGCTGAGGTCCATAGACTCCACACTGACTGCAGCAGTGGGTCTCCTGCAGCGCTACGTCCCACCCCCTACCCCTGCCCCTTCCACACTTCCCACTCCCATGCCTGTCCCACATACACCCAGACGTAAGCATGCACCCACCACAACAGACACAGGCACCACACCAGCAGGGAAGGTCCGCCGCACACCTCCTGACACGCACACACAGGGTGCAGTAGGCACACCCACTGGGTCGGGGGGCAAACGTGTGACACGCAGCCAGAGTGGGAGTCCGCATTCCACCCAATCCACTCTCTCCAAATCCCCTCCCCTCAGCTCTCCTGGCCACATCTCCCCCAAAGACTCCTTCATGGCCGCTCTGTCCCTGAGCCCCACAGTGACGCCACCACGCAAGCGGTCAAGGAAGTCCTCGGTCAGGGTGCTTGAGTCCCCCCCCTGTCCACATCCTCCCCCAGTGGCGCTGCGACCCATCCCTCTGACCCCCCCCCACCTCCTTGGGGCCTGTGGTTCCTTCGGGTGCAGGGGAGTCCCTGGAGGACCTTGCCAAGGTGTGCAGTGAGATCCTAGAATCCACCTTTGGCCCTGCCCCACCCCCTGTGGTGGAGTCCTCCATCCCTGCACCCAATTCGCCTACCCTTTGCCCTCCTGTCCCTGCGGTGCCTGTTCCTTCCCCCCCACATGATGCCCTCATCCCTGTGGAAGACGAGGACTCGTAACTGTGCAGGCAAGCTAGGGGACACGCATCCCACTGTGTCCCCCATCCAGCTCGGACTCCTGGACTGCCCTATGGCCTTTGTTATGATGGGACTTACGTCATACTAGTTTTTTGCTCATGCTGAATAAAGCTATTTATTTTTTGCCCTTGGAACACTCCTGCATTGCTGGCATTGCTGTTGGTGGGGCTGCTACATGGTTGTGGGTGTTGGTCATGTGTTGGGTGTGTGGGAAATGTAGTGGTGTGCTGCTCATAGGGGGGACCCTGGGATCAGTGTGCCTCACACGGTGTTAGCTACCTTTCTCCATTCATGTAAGCAGTTGCTGCATGTTGCAATTGTCCCAAGGTGTTTTCCTTCCTCTGTGTACCCTGACTTCTTCCCTGCAGGGTGTTCCCAAGATTTAGTGCAGAGCTGTGAGTACATTAACTGGGTGTGTGACGGACTCCTTCACCTTGGCACATGCATGCTGAGCCATTCTCCAGCTGCATCATTCGTGGCATCCTTGGTAGTCATTGTACTTGTGTATGTGGACTATTGACATGACTTCATGTGTAAAATGTTTTGTTTTTGGCCCTATGCATGCGTATGCTTCCATCCTCGCACACATGTGGCACATGTACTGCAGAGTCTTTGTGCACCTGACTGACATTTGTGGGCATGGTATATGTGACTACTCCACCCTTTGCGTTCCATGGGCACTGCTGGGAGGACTCTGCACCCACCCCTCCTGTGTCGGGGCACCGCTGGGAGGACTCTGCACCCACCCCTCCTGTCTCAGGGCACTGCTGGGAGGACTCTGCACCCACCCCTCCTGTCTCTGGGCACTGCTGGGAGGACTCTGCACCCACCCCTCCTGTCTCAGGGCACTGCTGGGAGGACTCTGCACCCACCCCTCCTGTCTCAGGGCACTGCTGGGAGGACTCTGCACCCACCCCTCCTGTCTCAGGGCACTGCTGGGAGGACTCTGCACCCACCCCTCCTGTCTCAGGGCACTGCTGGGAGTGATAGGCCCCCACCCCTCCTGTCTCAGGGCACTGGTGGGAGGACTCTGCACCCACCCCTCCTGTCTCAGGGCACTGCTGGGAGGACTCTGCACACACCCCTCCTGTCTCAGGGCACTGCTGGGAGGACTCTGCACCCACCCCTCCTGTCTCAGGGCACTGCTGGGAGTGATAGGCCCCCACCCCTCCTGTCTCAGGGCACTGCTGGGAGGACTCTGCACCCACCCCTCCTGTGTCAGGGCACTGCTGGGAGTGATAGGCCCCCACCCCTTCTGTCTCAGGGCACTGCTGGGAGGACTCTGCACCCACCCCTCCTGTGTCAGGGCACTGCTGGGAGTGATAGGCCCCCACCCCTCCTGTGTCAGGGCACTGCTGGGAGTGATAGGCCCCCACCCCTCCTGTCTCAGGGCACTGCTGGGAGTGATAGGCCCCCACCCCTCCTGTCTCAGGGCACTGCTGGGAGGACTCTGCACCCACCCCTCCTGTCTCAGGGCACTGCTGGGAGTGATAGGCCCCCACCCCTCCTGTCTCAGGGCACTGCTGGGAGGACTCTGCACCCACCCCTCCTGTCTCAGGGCACTGCTGGGAGGACTCTGCACCCACCCCTCCTGTCTCAGGGCACTGCTGGGAGGACTCTGCACCCACCCCTCCTGTCTCAGGGCACTGCTGGGAGGACTCTGCACCCACCCCTCCTGTCTCAGGGCACTGCTGGGAGTGATAGGCCCCCACCCCTCCTGTGTCAGGGCACTGCTGGGAGGACTCTGCACCCACCCCTCCTGTCTCAGGGCACTGCTGGGAGGACTCTGCACCCACCCCTCCTGTCTCAGGGCACTGCTGGGAGTGATAGGCCCCCACCCCTCCTGTCTCAGGGCACTGCTGGGAGGACTCTGCACCCACCCCTCCTGTCTCAGGGCACTGCTGGGAGTGATAGGCCCCCACCCCTCCTGTCTCAGGGCACTGCTGGGAGGACTCTGCACCCACCCCTCCTGTCTCAGGGCACTGCTGGGAGTGATAGGCCCCCACCCCTCCTGTCTCAGGGCACTGCTGGGAGTGATAGGCCCCCACCCCTCCTGTCTCAGGGCACTGCTGGGAGGACTCTGCACCCACCACTCCTGTCTCAGGGCACTGCTGGGAGGACTCTGCACCCACCCCTCCTGTCTCAGGGCACTGCTGGGAGGACTCTGCACCCACCCCTCCTGTCTCAGGGCACTGCTGGGAGTGATAGGCCCCCACCCCTCCTGTCTCAGGGCACTGGTGGGAGGACTCTGCACCCACCCCTCCTGTCTCAGGGCACTGCTGGGAGTGATAGGCTCCCACCCCTCCTGTCTCAGGGCACTGCTGGGAGGACTCTGCACCCACCCCTCCTGTCTCAGGGCACTGCTGGGAGTGATAGGCCCCCATCCCTCCTGTCTCAGGGCACTGCTGGGAGTGATAGGCCCCCACCCCTCCTGTCTCAGGGCACAGCTGGGAGGACTCTGCACCCACCCCTCCTGTCTCAGGGCACTGCTGGGAGTGATAGGCCCCCACCCCTCCTGTCTCAGGGCACTGCTGGGAGGACTCTGCACCCACCCCTCCTGTCTCAGGTCAATGCTGGGAGGACTCTGCACCCACCTCTCCAATTTCACAATCTGTACGCTCATGACATGCACGGATGTGGGTACGCTCCATGCATTCGAGGTGAGGCTACGGGTCGTACTTGCACTGTTGGGGTGGGGGTAGCTCCATGCATTCGAGCTGAGGGTAGGGGTCGTACTTACACTGTTGGGGTGGGGGTACGCTCCATACGTACGCGGGTGTGGGTACGGGTCATACTTACACTGTTCGGGTGGGGGTACGCTCCATACGTACGCGGGTGTGGGTACGGGTCGTACTTGCACTGTTGGGGTGGGGGTACGCTCCATGCATTCGAGGTGAGGGTACGGGTCGTACTTACACTGTTGGGGTGGGGGTACGCTCCATACGTACGCGGGTGTGGGTACGGGTCGTACTTACACTGTTGGGGTGAGTGTACGCTCCATGCATTCGAGGTGTGGGTACGGGTCGTACTTACACTGTTGGGGTGGGGGTACGCTCCATACGTACGCGGGTGTGGGTACGGGTCGTACTTGCACTGTTGGGGTGGGGGTACGCTCCATGCATTCGAGGTGAGGGTACGTGTCGTACTTACACTGTTGGGGTGGGGGTACGCTCCATACGTACGCGGGTGTGGGTACGGGTCGTACTTACACTGTTGGGGTGAGTGTACGCTCCATGCATTCGAGGTGTGGGTACGGGTCGTACTTACACTGTTGGGTGGGGGTACGCTCCATACGTACGCGGGTGTGGGTACGGGTCGTACTTGCACTGTTGGGGTGGGGGTACGCTCCATACGTACGCGGGTGTGGGTACGGGTCGTACTTACACTGTTGAGGTGAGTGTACGCTCCATGCATTCGAGGTGTGGGTACAGGTCGTACTTACACTGTTGGGGTGGGGGTACGCTCCATACGTACGCAGGTGTGGGTACGGGTCATACTTGCACTGTTGGGGTGGGGGTACGCTCCATGCATTCGAGGTGTGGGTACGGGTCGTACTTACACTGTTTGGGTGGGGGTACGCTCCATACGTACGCGGGTGTGGGTACGGGTCGTACTTGCACTGTTGGGGTGGGGGTACGCTCCATGCATTCGAGGTGAGGGTACGTGTCGTACTTACACTGTTGGGGTGGGGGTACGCTCCATACGTACACGGCTGAGGGTACGTGTCGTACTTACACTGTTGGGGTGGGGGTATGCTCCATGCATACGGGGTGGGGGTACGGGTCGTACATGTCCGTCCCCACGCTTTGTGATGCTTGTGCGGCCTGTACCCAGGCCTTTGCCACGTGGGTACGAGCCGGCCCGCCATTGTTGGGGTGACGTGGGTGTGGGCGTGGTACGACTCGTACCCACGCTTTTCAGGCGTGGGTACGGGACGTACATGTCTGGTTGTGTTGCGGGTTCGCGTCGTGACGGACTTCCATTGTGGCGGTCGCTGGCTTAGCTGGACACGCCCCCACCCCCTCGTAGTGACCAGGGCCTGGGAGTCAGGTATGTCCAGGGCATGTGTGCTGTGTGACTTTGGTGGGGGGTTTCCGGCCTCCCCTGGTCCTGCCCCCCCACCCCTCCCCCCTTTCCCCCCTCCCTTAGTTGTTCTGACCTTCTGCGGCGTCTGCGTCCGAACCTGTAGAGGAGGTCGACTGCTATGAGGGCCGGGATGACACGTAGGTTCGGGTCCATGTCTGTCCGTCGCGTACGGGTCCTCCTTGTTCGCGTCGTCCTGTGTGTCCGTCGCGTACTGGTCCTCCTTGTTCCCGTTGTCCTGTGTGTCAGTCGCGTACTGGTCCTCCTTGTTCGCGTCGTCCTGTGTGTCCGTCGCGTACTGGTGGTCCTTGTTCGCGTCGTCCTGATTTCCCGGCAGTTTTTGGCAGCCGGAAAATATTCACCGTGTGGGATGACGTCGGTGCGAATCGTAATTCCTGGTTCGTGAATGGCAGGCTGCGAGCGTCCCGACGTCAGGTCGGCGCTTTCCCGGATCGCATTTGTAGGTTTATTTTGTTCGGTCGGGGTTTTTTACGATTCGTACGGAAATGGTGTTCCCGTGCGAATCGTAATTCCATGTTTGTACTTTTGTACGACCGGGTACGCGTCGGACGGAGAATATGCTCCGTCCGACGGTTCGTACCCGGTTTTTACAGGATCGTAATTGGCACCTAAATCTGGTAGTGCGGCAAAAAGCATGGGTTGATGCGGTGGACACCCCCTCTTTACCCATGTCACACCTTCCCAGCGAACAGTAACGAAAGGCAGTGACTTGCGCTGCCTTGCGTTACTCCAGATTTACCAGGCCTCGCAGGGCCACACAAGGTGGCTTTGCATGGTTGCTTGGTAAATCTGATTTAGGGATTGTATTGTCATTGTGTCACCGTGCATGACTCAAGGGCAATGATAAATCTGGTCCCTAGAGGGTGACAGATCCTTCTTAAGATTCCTACTTTTGCGTGGGGCATGACATTTTTGTTCAGTTCTGAAAATGACTACAGGATATGCGCTTGTTTTCAATATGATCTTTATGGATCAGGTAATCTTGTTTTTATAAGTTGTAACTCAGGCGATGGAACCCCAATGTTTCTTCTCTGTGCTGCAGATTTACAAGCCCCTTGCGACATCTTTACGACACCGCTGCGTCACTTCTGTGACGCAGTGGCGTCGTAAACAATGCACCACTATGCGACATATTTACAATGTAACGCATCTAGGGAGATGTGTCATGTTGTAAAGCACTGTGCTATACTATACCTGCGTCAGGTATAATGTATGAAGGGTGGGCGTTCCGTCGCAAGGAAGCCCCGTAAAAGTGACGCAGTGAAATCTACAAGATTTCACTGAGTCACTTTTAGGGCCCCGCTGCGTCAAGACCTCGGACGCACCACAGCAAGTATAGGCCACCCCTGAGCAGTGCTGGAGTTGCGTCGTGCTTGCAACACGACTCCAACAGTGCGTCACACTTATGCCGACAGATGCATCACGCTTCTGTCTATCCTTGCGCCACAGTGCGCTGCATTGTAAATGCGGCGCATCCATGGTAACGCAAGAGTTTTTTTACGTCGCGGAAAATACCTGGCGCATCCCTGCTAATTTGCAGGGATGAGCCAGTTATTGTAAATTTGCCCATTTATTTCCTAGTCGTGACTCCCTTGACCTGAACCAGAGTTGCGTCAATAAACATTTGAGTTCGTGCCTGGGGTTGCCTTTTTCCATTAGTTTCTCAGGAAGGTATTGACATTTGCGAAATATTTTTCTTTTGCAAGTACAGCTCCTCCCCACCCTCAAAACCGAGTCAAATTGACTTTAACAGTTAACGCAAAAAAGGTTAAAAAAAAATGAATTCACATGATACAAAAGACAGGAATTTTCTAAGATCTCACCAGTGTAATAAACAATTTGCACAGATCCACAGCTGGCCAGTGGTTCTGCTTTTAACTCTGAACGTTAGTTGTTTGATCGCCCCCTGTTTCAGCACCCTGTCTTTCAACAGTATGTATTTTTCCCCCACGGAAAAATAGAAAACGATGAATAGATATTCTCATCGCTTTGGCGGCGCTTCTGACTCACAAACAGCAGCGCACCGATGCTGCCCCTTTAACATGACAGTCTGACGGGATTGATGTGAAATTAAATTATTCAGGAGATTTCCACAGGGCAGGGGTGGGTGGCGTGTTAAAATATTATTAGTAGACATTTATTGACAGCCATGAAAGTCACTCAAAGGTGAAGGTGTACGTGCGAGCGTTGCACAAACAGGTGGTTTCACGCCTGATTTATTCTTTGTTTTACAGCAGACTTCGCAGTCAGGGCCTGGTGGTTTCCTAGCAGGCTTCGCAGGACAGGATCTGGTGGTTTTCCAGCAGGCTGTGCAGGGTAGATCTGGTCGTTTTCCATCAGGCTGTGCAGGGCAGGATCTGGTGGGTTGTCCAGCAGGCTTTGCTGGGCAGGGTCTGGTGGTTTCCTAGCAGGCTGTGCAGGGCAGGATCTGGTGGGTTTCCAGCAGGCTTTGCAGGGCAGGATCTGGTGGGTTTCCAGAAGGCTGTGCAGGGCAGGATCTGGTGGTTTTCCAGCAGGCTTCGCAGGACAGGGCCTGGTGGTTTCCTAGCAGGCTTTGCAGGGCAGGATCCGGTGGTTTTCCAGCAGGCTTTGCAGGACAGGATCTGGTGGGTTTCCAGCAGGCTTTGCAGGGCAGGATCTGGTGGTTTACCAACAGGCTTCGCAGGAGAGGGCCTGGTGGTTTCCAAGCAGGCTTTGCAGGGCAGGATCTGGTGGGTTTCCAGCAGGCTTTGCAGGGCAGGATCTGGTGGGTTTCCAGTAGGCTGTGCAGGGCAGGATCTGGTGGTTTTCCAGCAGGCTTTGCAGGACAGGATCTGGTGGGTTTCCAGTAGGCTTTGCAGGGCAGGATCTGGTGGTTTTCCAGCAAGCTTCGCAGGACAGGGCCTGGTGGTTTCCTAGCAGGCTTTGCAGGGCAGGATCTGGTGGGTTTCCAGTAGGCTGTGCAGGGCAGGATCTGGTGGGTTTCCAGCAGGCTTTGCGGGGCAGGATCTGGTGGGTTTCTGGCAGGCTTTGCAGGGCAGGGTCTGGTGGTTTTCCTGCAGGCTTTGCAGGACAGGATCTGGTGGTTTCCCAGCAGGCTTTGCAGGGCAGGATCTGGTGGTTTTCCAGCAGGCTGTGGAGGGCAGGATTTAGTGGTTTCCCAGCACGCCTTGCAGGACAGGATCTGGTGGTTTTCCAGCAGGCTTTGCAGGGCAGGATCTGGTGGTTTTCCAGCAGGCTGTGCAGGGCAGGATTTAGTGGTTTCCCATCATGCCTTGCAGGACAGGATCTGGTGGGTTTCCAGCAGGCTTTGCAGGGCAGGATCTGGTGGTTTCCTAGCAGGCTGTGCAGGGCAGGGTCTGGTGGTTTTCCAACAGGCTTTGCAGGACAGGATCTGGTGGTTTTCCTGCAGGCTTTGCAGGGCAGGATCTGGTAGTTTCACAGCAGGCTTTGCAGGATATGATCTGGTGGTTGTACAGCAGGCTGTGGAGGGCAGGATGTAGTGGTTTTCCAGCAGGCTTTGCGGGATAGGATCTGGTGGTTTTCCAGCAGGCTTTGCAGGGCAGGATCTGGTGCTTTTCCAGCAAGCTGTGGAGGGCAGAATCTATCTGGTAGTTTCCCAGCAGGCTTTGCAGGACAGGATCAGGTGGTTTTCCAGCAGGCTTTGGAGGGTAGGATCTGGTGTTTTTCCAGCAAGCTGTGGATGGCACGGTCTGGTAATTTCCCAGCAGGCTTTGCAAGTCAGGATCTGCTGGTTTTCCAGCAGGCTTTGGAGGGCAGGATCTGGTGGTTTTCCAGCAGACTGTGGAGGGCAGGATTTAGTGGTTTTCCAACAGGCTGTGCAGGGCAGATCTGGGGGTTTTCATGCAGGCTTTGCATGACAGGATCTGTTGGTTTTCCAGCAGGCTTTGCAGAACATGATCTGGTGGTTGTCCAGCAGGCTTTGCAGCACAGGATCTGGTGGTTTCCATGCAGGCTTTGCATGACAGGATCTATTGGTTTTCCAGCAGGCTTTGCAGGGCATGATCTGGTGGTTGTCCAGCAGGCTTTGAAGGGCAGGATCTGGTGGGTTTCCAGCAGGCTTTGGAGGGTAGGATGTAGTGGTTTTCCAGCAGGCTTTGTAGGATAGGATCTGGTGGTTTTCCAGCAGGCTTTGCAGGGCAGGATCTGGCGCTTTTCCAACAAGCTGTGGAGGGCAGAATCTATCTGGTAGTTTCCCAGCAGGCTTTGCAGGACAGGATCAGGTGGTTTTCCAGCAGGCTTTGGAGGGTAGGATCTGGTGTTTTTCCAGCAAGCTGTGGATGGCACGGTCTGGTAATTTCCCAGCAGGCTTTGCAAGTCAGGATCTGCTGGTTTTCCAGCAGGCTTTGGAGGGCAGGATCTGGTGGTTTTCCAGCAGACTGTGGAGGGCAGGATTTAGTGGTTTTCCAACAGGCTGTGCAGGGCAGATCTGGGGGTTTTCATGCAGGCTTTGCATGACAGGATCTGTTGGTTTTCCAGCAGGCTTTGCAGAACATGATCTGGTGGTTGTCCAGCAGGCTTTGCAGCGCAGGATCTGGTGGTTTCCATGCAGGCTTTGCATGACAGGATCCATTGGTTTTCCAGCAGGCTTTGCAGGGCATGATCTGGTGGTTGTCCAGCAGGCTTTGAAGGGCATGATCTGGTGGGTTTCCAGCAGGCTTTGCAAGGCAGAACTGGTGGCTTTCTGGCAGGCTATGCAGGACAGGATCTGGTGGTTTTCCAGCAGGCTATGCAGGACAGGATCTGGTGGTTTTACAGCAGGCTGTGTAGGGCTGGATATAGTGGTTTCCCACCAGGCTTTGCAGGGCAGGATCTGGTGGCTTTCCTGCAGGCTGTGGAGGGCAGGATTTAGTGGTTTCCCAGCAGACTTTGCAGGACAGGATCTGGTGGTTTTCCAGTAAGCTTTGCAAGGCAGGATCTGGTGGTTTTCCAGCAGGCTTTGCAGGGCAGTATCTGGTGATTTTTCAGCAGACTGTGCAGGGCAGGATCTAGAGATCCTGCAAAAACTAACTGTAGAATATATCATTATGTGGGTGACTCCCAATTCATACTCAGGCTTGATGATTCCACTGACTCCTAGTAAAACTTTCAATTTGTTATGCATATTATTTGGGACTGGTTGGTCAGCAAATAATTAAAACTTATTTCAGAAAAAAATGGAAATGTG
This sequence comes from Triturus cristatus, assembly GCF_964204655.1. Classification (NCBI taxonomy): domain Eukaryota; kingdom Metazoa; phylum Chordata; class Amphibia; order Caudata; family Salamandridae; genus Triturus; species Triturus cristatus. Next base: position 909,932,722 of record NC_140586.1, read on the forward strand.
ATTATGAATAACAAAGTTGACTCCTGAAACTCTTGCTTTTGGGCTTTAGAAATTGGTATTATTATGAAACCCTAAATAGGAACTGTGATCTCAGTGTGTTATTTGAGAAGTTGGAAGATTTAAAAGATATCTAGGTTCCTTGTTGACGTTGCTGTGACCAGTGCGGTGATGGCTGTAGTTATTTCTTAGCTTGATCATGCCAAGTCCTGATATATTGGCTTACCGAGAACTCAACTGTACAGATAACAAATGGCCCAGAACCAGGCAGCTCGACTCCTTTTCAGATTCCCTAGAGGGTGCCATTTAACTCCCTTGATGCAGGTAATCCATTGGCTTCCCCTGGAACAAAGAATTAAGGGGCATATTATCAAGAGACATGTCCCCGCTTTTTCGGCACATAGCGCCATAAAAGCGGCGATTTTTTTAACTCACTATTTACAAGGACTCGCTAACAAGCTTTAGCGTGAGTTTCCTTGAGTTAGCTGCTTTTTTCTTTCTACTTTGCATGTCAGCGATATTTATCGCTAATGACATGCAAAGTAGACGTTCCTCACCTAATCCTCATGGAATCCGTCTCCAACACAACATCGCCCTATTATCAATGCGGGTCAAGCTATAAAAAAGCCGCGCTAACCGCGGTTATCGCCGGAATTTAACACCTGCTTCAAACGTGACTAAGCTATATTCACAATGGGAGCTGGATTGACATGTTAAGTCCACACTCCCCTATCAGCAAGGTTTTCAATTGCGCACTAACATTATCGCTGCTTTTCTCACGCAAATGTCGATTATCACCGTCTATCGCTGAAGTGTACATCGCCATTGTGCAAAGCGTTGCTAATACGCCGTTAACACGGCAATGTACTCCAGCCATAGATTGCGATAATGTGAATCGCGCTAAGCGCGAGTTGCGATAATTATCGCATGTCCTTGATAATATGCCCCTTAGTTTACATTTTGGTGGATTAACTTTGAGGCAGTTCATGACCAGTGTCTTTGATTTCTAATAGGATCAGATTTTATACTCCAGCTCGGGAGCCACGCTGCTCTTCGTTGAATTTACTGGTTATTCCAAAATATAGCAGGAAACTAGTGAGTGGTCACAGTTTTTCTGTACAAGCCCCAATAATTTGGAATTCTCTACCCCTTTTGTTACAGTCTTATAACTTTTAGGGAGAATTTAAAGGCCTGGCTCAACTACATTAGCACCTGCACTTACCATACAGTATGATCCTCTGATTTTGCTTTGGTGCCAAGAAACCACATGTGCATGAGCGCTCACTAAGTTTCAATTAACATAAGATAACATGTGGGTTTAGTGACAATCAAAGGGTTGGCAGAAGAAGGTTGAAAGGAGGAGTCCAGCATTGTGAGGGTTAAGGGAATGTGTTCTGATATGTTAGAAAGAACTGGACTTGTGTCTGTAGGAAATATTGAGAGTTTAGAGAGGGATCTCACCTAAAAAACTCAAAGAAAGAATTATTTTTATAATGCAAGAAAATCACATGGGGCAGTTTTACTAAAAGTAGACTTAGTAAGAGTCGCTGGAGACACTGCATGACTTTTGATTAGATCCATACAAAGACATCATAAACCCTGGGGGATCACATTGACAGGTAGAGAGTTGAGCAAGTTGGTGTCATAGATTTTAATCTTGGACGTTCTCCTGCTTGAGATTAAGGGTGGGCGTAGTTCGCGAAGTAGCACTTCACGAAGCTACGCAAAGTGAAGTTCGCACTACGCGAGCTACGCGTAGCACTTCGCGAACTGCGTAGTAACATGTTCGCACTGTGCAAGATGTTGTTTTCAATGATTGCACAGTGCGGACAAGCAACCGGCACTGTGCAATCATTGAAAATGGCATCTTGCACAGTGCGAGCTGTAGTTTTCTGCTGCTCGAGTAGATTTTTACTCGAGCGGCAGCTTTCTCAACGTGAACTGGTAGTTTCTCATCGCGAGCAGTCGCGAGCATACGTGACCCCTCGCAATGAGAAACCTGACCTCCTCGCGTTGGGAATCTCGCCGGGAGGTTTATTTTCCATGCTCGCGATCGCGAACAAGGAAAAAGTCTCTCCGGGATGTCATTTTGCTTGCTCGCGGTCGCCAACTTGACGTTGAGGACCGCGAGCAAGCAAAAAATGACCGCAGCACTACGCAACACTACGCTACGCGTGTTCGCACTGTGCTACGTGCAGTTCGCGTAGTGCGAAGTAGCGCGAACTTCGCAAACTACGCGAGCGTAGCGTAGTGCTTCGCCCAGGCCTACTTGAGATACATGTGCTAAGCAATTGGCCTAAATGCTGAACGCGAAGATTGATGTGTGTTCAATCACCACTGTGATGGTCTTCCCTGCTTGGGGCGATAGAACAAGGACCTGGCCCGCAACTGCAGGGGCAGACTTCAGTTCTATGCCAATCTGAACCTATTGGACTCCCTCTGTCCACACTCTCAGGGCCCACCAAACCAATCCATGGGGAACCCTTCTCCTCACCTGTGGACACCACCTGTGCAGCACCTAACCTTAACTGGTCCACAGGTGTGTCCCAACAGACAGACAGCAAAATGCCACAGTGGCCACTGACAGTAGTCAGGGATGAGGCCCAGGCCGTATGCCTCTCAGGGCTCTCCATCCTCTGTGGTGCCAGGGAGCGGGGGGCAGTAGCCCCAGGTGCTTGGCACCCTTTGTCCATTCTCCCTCCTGTCAGGTCAGGAATGACATCCTGGCACTGACCCACCAGCCCCAGGACCGTACCCGGCGGCTGGACCAAAGACTGGGGTGGCCTCTCCCACACCCGGTCCTCCTCCTTGGGGCTCTGTACCCTCCCACCTAGAGTGGTACCCCCACCCAGAATTGCCAGGGCACCTGTGGCAGGTGTCCTGCGCAATTCGCCCACCAGTTCAGGGGTTCTATCCTGCAACTGGGCGTCCAGGTCAGGGGGGACACCCTGAACCTGGCCCTCCAACCTAGGGTCTAAACCCATCAGTTGAGCCGGGGTCAGAGGCGAGGACTCCCTCCCTCTGCACCCCCTTCCAGATGGCTGTACCCTCCCACCTGGAGTGGGACACCTAGAAGACAGACTGGTAGGGACACTGATTACAGATGTCCCTTCCTCCAGGTCAGACAACACCTGACCTTGGCTCTTCAGTCTAGGGTCTAAACCCTCAGGCTGCACCGGGGTCAGAGGCGAGGACTCCCTCCCTCTGCACCCCCTTCCAGAGTACTGCACACTCCCAACTGGAGTGGTACCCCTAGAAGCAACTTGGGTCAGGACACTGATTACAGTTGTCCCACCCTCCAGGTCAGACAACACCTGACCCTGGCTTCCCAACCCTGGGACCAACCCATGCGGTTGAACGCTCGCCTGGCGCACCAGGACTTCCCGGGGAGCACGCATGCCCCCCCTGAGGGTGACACATAACTCATGTGTCGTGTGACAGTCTGCCTGGCGCTGATCTCCCGACCCCTGTCCATCTGACAGTGCCTGAAGATCCCCCAGGACATGAGTGGTGTCACCATGGTCACTCACGGGGGACGCAGCCCTTCTGGCTGGCCCCTGACCCACTGGTTCTTCCACTGGGGACTCTTTCCCCCTCTCACCCCTCAATCTGGACTTCTGCACCCTCCCAACTGGAGCGGTACTGCCAGACACCAGAACTGAGGGAGGCCTGCTTACAGACACTCCCAGCTCACCAGACACTAGGGGATCCCCCTCAACGGGCGGCCCATCAGGACAGCCTAGGCTCCCCGCCTGCTGTTCCCTTAAAGAACCATCCAGGCTCTGAGACTGGGTTTCGGGCACCTGGGGGCACGCAGCCCCACACTCACTCCTTCTCCACTGAGACAGGACGTGAGCCCCTACACCCCTCCCACTACCATGGGACCTAGCTGGGCTACTCTGCACCACTTCCACCACTTTGGGTTGGAAGATACCTGAGCCACTCCCCACAGGGTCACTCCCCAATGCCTCTCCAGACCCTCTGGAATCCACCAAAAGGTCTGCCTCCAATGTGAGCTCTCTGCGGTCAGAGAACTCGCTCTCCAACAGGTTTTGACATAGCTCTGGAAAACAGGGACTTAAAATTTGCTCTCCCACAATTGGATCACACAGCCCCCTAGCAGGGTTAACCAAACTATCCTTCACCTGACCATCCAGTGCCTCACACACGTACTCCACACCCCTCTCCTGAGACTGGCAAGACAGTATCTGACTGTCTCTGTCACACAACCCACACTCTTCTGGGCGGTCTTCACACTCACCCACCAGGACTTCAATTTTGGGGGAACCTCTCTCCCTGCGCCTCTCATCTAGAGTCAGTAGAGTGTCCCTCCCGCCACTAGGACCATGAACCCCTAAGCCAGTTACCCTATTCCCTTCAGGGATACTGCGCACTACTGGAGCTACCTCATGCCCTTGAACCTCCTGGTGTATGGTAACCCCCTCCCTCAAGTCAGGCGCCACATCTCTGGGTGTGCGTACTACTCTCTCAGCACTAGAATATTCAATATTGCTGCCACCATCTGAGCTGGATTCCTCCTCCCACTCAGAAAAGCTCAATCTCTGAGCTACGCACCTTTCGTGCTGCTGGGCTGAGACACTCCTGGCCTCTCGAGCTCCATATCATATTTCTTCATTAAAAAGTCATGCTCCATTTGCATTTTCTTTTCTTCAAGAGCCAGCTTCTTTTCTTCCAGAGCCAGTTCCAGTTTCGCCAAAGTGACCTCTTGTTCTCTTGCGGCCTGCCTGTCTGCCAGCTCCCCTGGTGACAGGTTTCTGCCAAAGCTGTGGACGCTCTCTGCTGGTTCCACTAACACAATCTCATCAGTTGCATTCTTTGACTCCATCCAGGCTTTCAGCGCCTTGTAGAGATCTTTCTTGTTCCTGCATCCTGCATGCGGAACCTTGAACTTCTTGCAAAAGTACCTGAGTTGCTTTTTTGTGTAGCTGTCCAGCTTTGATTCATCCCATTCCAATTCTCCAGCCTCTGAGGCTTCAGATGCTGTTTTCTCTATGCTGTTTGTGCCAGGCATGGCTTCAACCGCAAGGGATCTTCACTTGGCAGGCGAAAAAATTGCAAAGTTCTGTGGCTTAAGCTACTGGACCGTCTACTGTGCAATGGTTAGCAATCACTGCGCCGACACCAAGAACGCAAATCCGTAAATCCCACCGCTGCCACCAATGTTAGAATCCGGGGTCTCTGGTTGGCGCAGGTATGCACTTGCGACAAGCAGGGACCCTTTCCTCTAAGTCAGGGCAAAGGATCACCTCTTTAAAAATAACCCCTGCTCACCCTCTAGGTAACGTGGCGCGAGCAGTCAGGCTAAATTTCCAGAGGGCATAAGGTTAAGCGTTCAAGTTGTCCCACACAATAATCACCACCCCACCACACAAAAGACACAAGGCTGTATTTATCAAAAATAGGTCTTTATATAAAAGGGTTTCTTTCAGGCAGGTTGCATAAATACAGTTCTCTTAGTGAACGGTTAATCCAGTTACTTTCAAATACTTAAGGGTAGTCCACAGGTTTTAAAATGGCACAGTTCTCTTTAAAATAAGTTTCTTAGGTCTTCTGGGCACTTCGTAGTACCTTTGGGGTGCCCTTGGCAAGGTTTTTACATTGCCTTGCCGTTTCCCACGCTTCTCGCGTGAGCCGGAGTACGCTTGCCGAGTCTCACGCTTCTCGCGTGAGCACCGGCAGTGCTGTTCAATGTAGTACGGTTCAAACAGTACGGTGCGAAGCCAGAGTCCTCAGAAGGCCGTACGGGGCAAACAGTACAGTGCGAACCCCGCGTCCTCAGCAGGCAGTACGGGGCGAACAGTATGGTGCGAACCCAGCGCCCTCCAGAGGTCAGTATGGTGCGAACACAGGGCACTTTAAAGGCAGTACGTTTTCAGTGTAATTTCGGTTCCAGCCAGTACGTCTCAAGCGCAGAGGCTTCACAGGCAGTACGTCTCGAACTACGGCCCCAGGCAGTACGGGTCAAACAAGTACGCACCAGCCCACAATACTTTTAAGGCAGGTACGGCTCGTACAACGGGCAGTGCGGGCCGTACGTTTTAGCGCGAAGGGACACAGTACCTTTCTTAGTTTCACGGGAAGGTTCGTGGCGGCCTCGCGGTCCAGTCCAGGGGTGTCCCACGTCGCGCTGGCGTCCCAAGTGTCCAGGGGACGGCGGAGCTTCGTGGGGCGCTCGGGCAGGATGCAGGTCGCCGCGAAGGCGGGTCAGAAGCAGAAGGGCAGCCTCAGGGGTGATTTCCCAGCGCAGCGCGCTGTCAGCTTCCTACGGCGAACCAGGGCACGCTTCAGGTCCTCACAAGAGCCTCCACAACCCGGCGGGGTCACAGGGGCTCGGCGCTCAGACGCAGGACTCTCCTTCTTACTTTGCGAGCTACGGCTCGAGGGGGCAGCTGTTCACGGTGCTCGGGCTGTCAGGCCTTTACTTTGTTTGCAGCCACGCCAGCAGCAGAAGTCACGTTGCTCAGTGAGGTCAGGGGGTGCACAGGTTCCCAGGGATCAGCTTGCTGAATCACTTCCAGGCACTTCTCCTCTTCTTTCAGGATGGTAGCGCCCACTGTTCCTGGGGCGCAGGTCAGGGGGCAAGTTCACACGCAAGCCCTTGGAGATTGTTTGTAAAAGCACAAGTTGAATTAAAGTCTTTTTCTTCAGGCTTTCCTTCTCCTTCCAGCAGACAGGCACCCACTGCAGGCCAGTCTCTCAGGCAGAGAGACAGTATTCCTCCTTCAGCTTCTCCAGGTCCTTCTCCTTCAGGCAGAGTTTCTTCTTGGCGCAAACAGGATCTGATTTCTTAGGAGCCAGGCTCCTACTTTTATAGCACATTTCTTTTGTTCTTTAGCGCCAGGGGGCCTAGGCCTGGCTCAGTCCAGTTTTGGAGCACTTTGCTGTGGTGACTCTGCTCTTTCCTTTCAGCAGCAGGGCAGAGACATCAGCCGCTCCACAGGGGGCGGAGCCGGCTTTGTGCTGGCAGAGCACAGGTCTATTCAAGAGTCAAGGTGTACTCCTCACACCCATCCTGGTGTAATCTCTCTACCCACCACCTGGCAGCCAGCCTGTCTCCTGGAATTCCCCAGCCCTGCTCCTTACTGTTGCTAGGCAGAACACACACACACAGCAGAGGCGGCTTGAAATGGCCAGGTCAGTAAATACTAACTTTCTAAAAGTAGTATTTACAAACGCAGGATATTAAAATAAACTTTACTAAAAGAAGTATTTTATTATTCTGAGTTTAGGCGTACTAAACATGACTTTCTACCATGCTCTATGAGTCCACTGGGATTACAGGGTGTAGTAATTCCAGCAGCCCATTCTGGCCTATGGAGAGCAGGTAGCCTTCAATAGTGAAAAACGAAAATGGCTGTAATTCACTATTAAGACTTGCCACACACATCAGGGCATGTCCTACCTTATGCCTACAATGCACCCTGCCCTTGGGCCTACCAGAGGGGTGACTAATATGTAGTTAAGGGAAGGTTTAGGGACTGGCAAGTGGGTGCACTTGCGCAGTCAGCGCGACAGTACCAGACTGCGCGCAGGTTCTGCAGTGGCAGACCCTAGACATATTGTACTAGGCCGCTTCTGTGGGTGGCACAACCAGTGCTGCTAGCCCACCAGCGGTATTTGTATTTACAAGCCCTGGCACTCCTGATGCACTTTACTAGGGGCTGACAGTAAACCAAATAAGCCAAACAGGGACACCAATCAATGTATACATTTTACCATAGGGAGAGCATATGCACTTTAGCACTGATCAGCAGTGGTAAGGTGCCCAGAGTCATAAATCAGCCAACAACAGGTCAGGAAAAATACAAGAGGAAGGCAAAAAGTTTAGGGATGACCCTGCAAAAAGGGCCAAGTCCAACAATGTGATGCAGGTTTGGTCGTGTTTTGCGGTGTTATCCAGCCTATTTGAATATATGTGCAATTTTTTTTTAGAAATGCAGGCTGCTTTTTTTTACATTAGCTTGTTATTGATTTCAAAGAATTTCTAGAACTACTGTCTTACGTTTGTTGATATTCAAAGTAACATAATTAAGGCTCCCTGTTTTCTGATTTTACATATTTTTACAAATAAATACAGACAATAAATAATTTTATTTTCCTGTCTGTATCTATGTTTACATGTGGATAGAAACGGAAATTGTTTGCTTTTTGAGTGATTCTAAATAGTGCCTGCAGGCAAATAACTGTGTGGGTTGATAGGTAAGGGGTTAAAAAAGAAAGGAATTGTAGTATAAAAGGCTCCAACAGCAGTAGCTATGCACAAGGCTGGTACAGAAATGTGCATATTTTCATTTAAGTGTATTGCTTTATCTTCTGCTGGAGTTCATATCATTGAAACCTGGCAGGCATTCAAGCATTGGTGTATATTTATCAGTTAAATACATTTGGAAATGTACATGTTTCTGCTTATGTTTTTCACAAAACCCAAAATAAATAAGGATAAATGCAGATAAATTTAGCAAAACATATAGGGGCATATCAGAAAAAATTATTGCAGCTTTTGCGTCCGTTTTCGGGCGAAAAGCGGCGATAATTTTATCGCCTAATCAGCAAGGCCACACTATCGTGTGAAACCTTGCATTAGCGCCTGAATTCCAAACGCCCAGCTTAACATCTCTAATGAGATGCAAAGTGGGCGTTCCTGCCCTGACATGACTAGAGAAATGTCGCTAAGCGACATTTCTCCTATCATCAAGCCCCACGCTATGAAGCTTAGCGGCAAGAAAAGTAGCGATAACCCCTGTTATCGCTACTTTCCTTACGCCTGCTTCAGGACTGACTTAGCCATGATATCCCATGGAAGGTGGATATCATGGCTAAGTTTGCCTTGCCCTATCATCAAGCTAACGCCAAACTTCGTGAGATTATCGCTGGGTTTCCAGCAATAATGTAAACAACAAGTGACAAAGCTGTTCCTAAAGGGGTTGGGGGAGGAGGTACCATGTATGAAGATATCTGTTATGGATATTGGAGCCCTCACACAGCCATCGGGATATTGTGAATCACATACCCCTCAGGATGTAATGTAACATCATCGGGCTGCTCCTACGTCGAGTCGGCTGGTGCAATACCCGACGGGCTCTTGTTTAGAGAGCACTCTTATGGAGATCTTCTATATCCACGATAGCCGGTTGTTCAACTGTAACGAGTGTGGGGCTTGGTGATAGTGTAGATGAATGTTAAAAAAGGGGAGGGAGTACTATCTGAACAATTTTATTACGATGTCTCCTCGCCTGATTAAAAAATATGAGGTAAAGTAATAGTAGCTCAGATCTATGTTCTGGGTTAACTATACTGCCTCGTCTTGGTCAACATGTTTCTCACTATTACTGAGCTGTACTCAAGTGATTCGTCAGGACCATGAAATTCTATCTACAAGTCTATCCAGGAGGATCAAGTGATAGACAACTGGCGTTAATATATAAAACTGGTATTGTTACCTGCTCCTCGGTCTACCCTATCTACTCCATAGGATAAACCACAGCAGTTCCTGGTAGGCTTGCGCAAGGAGTTCCTTGCGTTTGACACGCCGAGTCCGTGTCGCTCGTAGACCTACCCCGACCCCCCAGTCCTGGTAGTGCGGGGTAGGTCTACGAGCGACACGGACTCGGCGTGTCAAACGCAAGGAACTCCTTGCGCAAGCCTACCAGGAACTGCTGTGGTTTATCCTATGGAGTAGATAGGGTAGACCGAGGAGCAGGTAACAATACCAGTTTTATATATTAACGCCAGTTGTCTATCACTTGATCCTCCTGGATAGACTTGTAGATAGAATTTCATGGTCCTGACGAATCACTTGAGTACAGCTCAGTAATAGTGAGAAACATGTTGACCAAGACGAGGCAGTATAGTTAACCCAGAACATAGATCTGAGCTACTATTACTTTACCTCATATTTTTTAATCAGGCGAGGAGACATCGTAATAAAATTGTTCAGATAGTACTCCCTCCCCTTTTTTAACATTCATCTACACTATCACCAAGCCCCACACTCGTTACAGTTGAACAACCGGCTATCGTGGATATAGAAGATCTCCATAAGAGTGCTCTCTAAACAAGAGCCCGTCGGGTATTGCACCAGCCGACTCGACGTAGGAGCAGCCCGATGATGTTACATTACATCCTGAGGGGTATGTGATTCACAATATCCCGATGGCTGTGTGAGGGCTCCAATATCCATAACAGATATCTTCATACATGGTACCTCCTCCCCCAACCCCTTTAGGAACAGCTTTGTCACTTGTTGTTTACATACGTTGGGCACACTTAGCTGGACCTCACCAAAAGCCCCTTTGGCCCCCCTCCCCTTCTTGTTGCTTTCCAGCAATAATCTCATGTTTGGCAGTTAGCGCTAGGATTTTTATCGCTTTTGAGATAAGCGTTGCTAATAGCACGCTATCTCAGCGATAAAAATCCACGTTAGCCGTCGATAATTATCCTAGCGCTAAGTGCGCTTAGTGATAATTATCGCCGGTCCTTGATGATATGCCCCTAAAATGGATAAAGACAGAAATGTGTCAAATAAAAAATACCATGAAGCTGGGAGCCCTAAACATAATCTAGTAGAGCAAAAATAATTGAAAGGGCATCAGGCCACTTTCTATTGGTTGTTTCTGCTAAGAACTGTTAACAATGAGATTATGTTATAAAGGCTGAATACAGAAAGTATAGGGTAGAGAGGAGTCTTCATGCCAGGCAACTCTGGGACAAGCAATACAGAATCACAGCTCTGCTTCCTATTGACGGTTACCAAGACGGGAGGCAATTTCCCTTTGCTCATTGATTTATAAGTGCAGCTGGCACTGCCAGGCGAGAATAGCGACGTGATATTTTATTGAACATAGAAATTCATTGTTCAAAGAGGAATGCAGGTGTGTACCATCTCTGAAACTCGAAAAAAGGTATTATTTTTTCTGTGCTAGAGTTAGATTAGTGCATAGCAGTATCTGAGTGATGGTGGAATTTCTATAGATTATTAGAAGCAATCATGATGAGTGGTCATTTTTATTCACATTTTGGGTAGCCATTGCTGCTACCATATTATTTGTTTTCATTGTGGTTAAAATCTTTTGGTTTGGTGTATACACTGGTATTCAATCCACTACTGCCCTTTTCTATCAAGGCATCAAGAAACGATAATTTAAAATCACTGATCGTATATGTGATCATATAAGAAAGATGTTGTCAATGTACCGACAAGAGATCTATTGTCGTTCCATTGACAACGTCTTTCTTATACGGTCTGATGCTGAGCAATTTCTAAGGCACAATATCAAAATTCTCAACACAAAAATAATAGGATTAAATTCACGTATATGATCAGTGATTCTACATTACCATTTCTTGATGTCTTAACAGAAAAGATCAGCAGTTTATTGAATACCAGTATATACACCAAACCAACAGACAGGAACAACGCCTTTCATTATCAGAGATTTTATCTACTCCGTCTCCTAGAGAATTTGCCATATTCACAAATGATGAGAATTAAACACACCTGCTCTCAGCAAGATGCATGTGACACGGCTATAGCTAGAACAAAACAAAGATAATTTGAGAGAGGTTATCCACTAATTACCATTGAAAAAGCTGAAGAACATGTACATTTGATAGAACGCAAAGATCTATTATTCAAACGAAACAAAATGGAAACGAACTGGTTGGTTGGTGTACGTATCTATATTCTCCACTACAGCCAGAAACGTAAAAAAAGTAATTTGTAGACGTTGGGAGGTATTGCAGACAGAACCCGACTTTAAAAATTCCTTTGTGTCTAGATCGTTACTCGCTTACACAAGAACCAGACATTGTAAAGAACTGCTGTTGGCAAGCCATGAGAAATCTTCAGGAAATCACCAAAGACATGTAGAAATGCATTAATTGCACACATTGAAACAATGTGGTTGAGAGTAATACCATTACTCATCCTCGGACTGGTGAAAAAACTACTCTGAAACACAGGTCAGACTGTAGCAACATGAACGTGATCAATTGCATCAAATATCCCTGTGGACTTCTCTACATTGGAAAAACAGAAAGGAAAGGAAAAAATTTGGATAGGAGAACACAAAAGTATGATTCTAAACAAGAATATCAACTCTAATTTAGTAGTGCATTAGCTGGAACAGCGTCATAACATCACACAATTGAAATTTTTGATTCTGAAAACTTTGAAACTCAAGGAAGGTACAGACCCAAGTAAGATACTGTTACAAAAAGAAGTCCAGTGGATCAAAAAATGTGATTCCATGACACCGTTAGGACTGAACGATAAATTGGATATGAGTTGATATTTTTGAGGAAACATCAATAGCTTACACTCCATATTGCTGTGATGAGGACACATAGATGTTACACTTGTAGGAGACCATAGTGATATACATTAAGCCATTATCACCTTCAAGGTCATACACATACAGCTCATAAACGTAGAAAATTGCAGTGTAATTCAGGCTAGCATTTTTGAATAATATGTTTTATCATTTTGTGAAAATTGGGAATATGTATGATTGTGCTGTTGAAGAGGATTGGTTTTTATCTTTTCAGTCAGAAATCAGATGGAATTGTAATAGGAACAATGACTTGACTGATATATGTCAACGCTGTGCATTCATATACCTGTTCAGTCTTTACTCATATGAAATTGACTCACTGTTGATGATATGCAAACTATAGTAAGATGGCTGTCACATAAAATGTTTTTGAGGGGAAGCTAAAACCCAGGAACAGCGTTGCAGTCAGAATTGTTGTCAATTTGAATTTCCACACTTTGTGATATTTTTACACATGAAGACAGAGGAAGTTATAAACAACCATACTGGCTTTTAGATAATTTGCGCAAAGGTTCATTATCACGCTAAGATGGCAACTGTAGCTCACTGGAGCAACAAAATTGGCTAAGAAGGGTGCAGAGTTTCACTGGCATAACGAAACTCGAGGGGGCCTCCCTGCAAGGCACATGGAAGGGGCCCCCTCCGGGCTCATTTAGGAGCTCTGCAGACCAAGTGCTGTATGGAGGGGCCCCCTGGAGCTTGGGGTTCCCGCACCGCGGGGGCTGCTGGGGCCTGTGTTACGCCCCTGCGGAGTTTATGTCAGCATTGATGATATGCACCGTTCTGAAAGAGGATTGTCAGAGGGGGCCTCGAGTGGTGGTTACTTTTAATGCCCTATTACTTACCGGTAATCTTCAATACTCCTGGTCCCGTGTCCTCGTCCCATTCCTTAACAAAGAGGAGATGACCATCTCCGCGACAGCAAAAAAAGAGCAGGAGAATGCTGGGATACCTAAACCCACCCCCTCCCACTGGGAGTACATAAGCTGTACTATCCCAGCATTCAGCCTGAAATACCAATGACACACAAGGAGCCCAATCAAGGAGCCACCACCCAAGGGGCAGACAACTGACACCAGGAACCACCCAACCAGCCAGAGAGAAGGAGAGCCCAAGAAGGGATCAGGAATAGAACGCAAGAACAGCCACAAGGCCACCACAGAAGAAGTCCCAGGGCAAGGAGCCAGGGCTGCAACAAGAGGTACACAAGAACCCTAGGCCAAGCCAGAAGGAGGCCCAGCATCCAGAGCCAAGCCCCAAGGTAACCCCCAGAGTGGCCAAAACAATCTCCCCCCAAGAAAAACTAGCAGAAGGGGGTCCAGAAGAGGCGGAAGCGCCCACACGGCACAACCAAGCCAGGATGGGCAACCGACCAGGGAGAAACAGCCAAGGGTGAAGCCCACAGCACCAGGCTCCACCAGGCAGCCGACCAACCAGGGAAAAACCAGGCAAACTCTGCCGAACACCTGAGAGCAGACACTCCAGAATGTTGCTTCGAGGAGATTTGAACCTATGGGATAATGGGACCCTAGGGAGCCATCTGCGAGACTTGCGACATACATGTGAGAACTCTGGCCTACACCTGTTAATACAAGAACCAACCCATTTAGGAGGACACGTGTTGGATCTCGTGTTCGCAAACCAGACCGAGACGGAAGTGATTGATATATTGCCCCAAAGCTGGACCGACCATTCATTAATCCATTTTAGGATTACTATACCTAACTCCACAAATAACAATAATTGCCAAATGACCTATCGAAGGGGAAGAGACTGGGCTAAACTGCCAAAAGATAGAACAGATCCATTATTCCCCAATCAGACCCTCTTTGCTCCAGGTGACTCAGTGAATAAGAACTACTAAACCTACTGTAACTACATTATCAATATCCTAGATGGGCATGTCCCCATGAAAAGGATTAAGAACAGGAGGAAACCCTCAGCTCCCTGGTTTAGTGAGGAGCTGAAATTAATGTGAAATACCTGCCGACAGGCTGAGAGGAGGTGGCAAAGATCCTATCTAGAAACAGATAGGAGCCTGCTGAAACTAGTGCAGGGTCAATACAAGGGGACTATCGCCAATTCTAAAGCACTTTTCTATGCCAGCTCTATTCTACAAGCACCTAACGGTACGAAAGCTCTTTTTAATTTCATAAGAGATCTTTCCAGTCCCGCTTGTACGGGCAATAAAGTGGCTGCATCACAGAAACAATGCGACAAAATTGCCACTTTCTTCGACGAAAAGATCGCCAAAATTGTTGGGGGGCTCGATCTGGGTAATGCTAGCAGCCAGGATGCTTTATCCCAGATATTAGATGAGGAATCCTGGGCAGAAACATCAATTGAGTGTTTTCAACCTCTTACTGAAGAGCTCTTTATTAGTCTCGCTCAAGGTGTGTCTTCTGGGTCCCCCCAAAATCCCCTTCCTCATAGGATCTGGAAGGAGTATGGACCAGAAGTATTCCCATGGATGCGACTGATCTGCTGCCAGTCTTTGGAGGAAGGAGTGGTTCCAGAGGTATGGAAGCAGGCAGTGGTAACCCCCCTGTTAAAGAAACCCTCTCTGGACCCAACAAACCCAGATAATTTTAGGCCTATATCTCTCCTGCCTTATCCTATAAAAATTCTGGAAAAGGCTGTCAGCAAGCCTTTGTCGAGTTATCTTGAAGATAGCCATTTATTGGACAGGGATCAGTTTGGTTTCCGCCCAGGTCATGGGACGGAAACTGCTTTGGCAACCGTGTTGGATAATCTGCGAATGTGAGCCGACAATGGTAACTCTTCGGTGCTAGTGCTACTGGATATGTCGTCCGCATTCGACACGGTAAGCCACGCAGTGCTGATAAGAAGAATAGAGAGACTGGGTGTGAAAGGTCGTTCCCTGAAATGGCCGCAATCGTACTTGTCAGAAAGCCAACAGGTTGTAACCATGACACCGCTTGCCTCTCCCAAGTCCTCGGTATGTCACGGAGTGCCTCAGGGCTCGGCAATAAGCCCCATCCTCTTCAATATATACCTACGCCCTTTGATTCCCATTATAAAATCATATAGGATTGATTTGGTCAATTATGCCAACGACACCAAACTGGTGTTTTCCCTGGAAGGGAAGCACGCGGTGTCTATGGACACCTTCCAGGAATGCATGCGTCGGGTTTCTAGCTGGCTCAAAGTAAACTCTTTGCAGCTCAATTGGGGTAAAAATGGAGCTGGTATATTGCTCTGCTGCTAGAATGACACAGCTCCTACCGTGCGAGTTTAGACTCACCCCGGAGGATGACCCCATGGTCCCAGTCAAAACAGAACGTAACCTGGGTGTCTTGGTTGATTAAAATCTTCAAATGATGTCACAGGCTATTAAAACGATCAGTGTGTGCTTTGCCCTGCTAAAGACGCTTCGGCAGATTTTACCACTTCTACCCAGTGAGGCTAGACCACTGGTGGTGAGGAGCATAATTCTGTGTAGACTGGACTACTGCAACTCCTTGTATTTGGATGCTCTACAATACATCTTTCAGGGGTTGGAAAGAGGCCAGTCCATTGCAGCGTAGCTCCTCTACCACTATGGCTCTGAGAGATCTCCATTGGCTGCCCATTAGGGACAGAGTCAGCTTTAAATCTCTATGCATGGTATATAGAGCGTTGCATAGCACAGGCCCTCTATCCATGCAGGAGAGATTTACTTGGTACAAGCCTACTAGACACCTTCGCTCTTCTAGCATAAATCTGGTAACAACTACCAGATTTAAGAAATTCAGGATGGGAGGTAGGGCCTTCGGTACAGCAGCATCACGCCTCTGGAATGAGCTACCCCAGAGCATCAGACAAGCTAACTCTTTGCTAGGTTTCAGAAAGAGTTTGAAGACCTGGCTATTTCCCAGGAATGAAAGTAATGCTCCTCGATTATACTCAGGCCCGCTTCTGTTGATTCCATCGGTCTAGGTTAAAATGCCAGGATACCCGTAGGGTGACAGTCAGCGCTATATAGGTGTGCAATACAATACAATACAAGAGAAAGCCTGCGCAGGGCGGCACGGCCGAAGGCCCAGAAACACCACTCGCCAACATGAACACAGCATGAGCAAAGACAGAGCATGAACCTCCCCAGATGACTGAAGAAAGCGTCCCACCGCCGAACAAACCCACAACGACCGCACCAAAGGCCGAGGGGAAGGAAGAAGAGACTGAAGAAGGCCCACCAAAACAAGAGACCAAGGAACGACACGACCAACACAGGACCAACCCCAACACACCAGCAGAGCTGCAAAGACCGAAGAGGACGGAACCTGAAAATAATGCAGGCACCGAGGGGCCATCAGGAAGAGAGGGGGCAGTAACCACAAGCAAGTCCCCCCATCCCCCCGCAAAGCCAACAACACCGGCAACAGAGAGTCCAGAGGCACAGAAACCCGAGAGGCGGCACAGGCCATGGGGCAGGAACGGCCAGCAGCCAACCGCAGCGGAGACACCGGAGAGCCGCAAAATGGCTGCCACATCCGGAGAAGAACCCGGGGCACAGGGACAGGCCAACAGGCCGGGCCCGAGGCACACACCCGAAAGCAGGAGACACCAGGACACGAACCCAGCACCCCGCCCAACGAAGGCCAGGGAGAGCCAAACCACGGCACAACCAAGAGAGACAACAACAGAAGGCCGAACACGGAACTTGGGAAGACCAAACCCTAGAACCAGGAAGGAGGAAACCCCCACCAACCAAGAGCCAACCCACCAGCCAGGACGACAAAGGAGGACACCAAGGAACCACCCAAGGTGAACCCCAAGAGCAGAAGCAGAAGGGCAAAAATAGGAGAGAAAGACAGAGAGGCCCACAGCCCAACCCCGCAGGCACCCCTACAAACACCCAAGAAGCCAGCAGGCCGAACCGACAGGCCAGCCAGACAGGAGGCCCCCAAAACGGCACCCCCAAGGGCCGGAAGGAGAGGCAAAAGGATAACCCACCCAACCCCGAAACGCCCAATCAATCAATCAATCAAAGACATTTATAGAGCGCGCTACCTACCCGTAGGGTCTCGAGGCGCTATGGGGGGGGGGGGGGGGGGTGCCGCTACTGCTCGAACAGCCAGGTCTTGAGCTTCTTCCTGAAGGAGAGGTGGTCTTGGGTCAGGCGCAGGTCTGCCGGGAGGGAGTTCCAGGTCTTGGCGGCCAGGTAGGAGAAGGACCTTCCTCCTGTGGTGGCTCTGCGGATGCGTGGGACGGCGGCGAGGGCGTGGCTGGCGGATCGGTGGTGGCGTTTGGGAGCGTAGAAGTTGATTCGGTTGTTGAGGTAGCTCGGGCCTTGGTCGTGGAGAGCTCTGTGTGCGTGGGTAAGGAGGCGGAAGGTGATTCTCTTGTTGACCGGGAGCCAGTGCAGGTCTCTTAGGTGTCCGGAGATGTGGCTGTGTCGTGGGATGTCGAGGATGAGTCTGGCTGAGGCGTTCTGGATGCGCTGGAGCCTCTTCTGGATCTTGGCGGTGGTTCCGGCATAGAGTGCGTTGCCGTAGTCCAGTCGGCTGGTGACGAGGGCCTGGGTGACGGTCTTCCTGGTCTCTGTGGGGATCCACCAGAAGATCTTCCGCAGCATGCGCAGGATGTTGAAGCATGACAAGGAGACGGCGTTGACTTGCTTGGTCATGGAGAGGGAGGAGTCCAAGATGAAACCCAGGTTGCGTG
This sequence comes from Triturus cristatus, assembly GCF_964204655.1. NCBI lineage: Eukaryota > Metazoa > Chordata > Amphibia > Caudata > Salamandridae > Triturus > Triturus cristatus. The sequence continues at coordinate 909,950,739 of NC_140586.1, forward strand.
CGTGGTCCGTCGGTTTGGGTGCGGTGCCCAGGGCGGGGGGCCACCAGGAGTCGTCCCAGGCGGAGGGCGAGGAGCCCAGGATGAGGACCTCCGTCTTATCTGAGTTCAGTTTCAGGCGGCTCGTCGTCATCCACTCGGCTACCTCTCTCATCCCCTCGTGCAGGTTGGCTCTGGCGGTGGCGGGTTCGTTGGTCAGGGAGAGGATCAGCTGGGTGTCGTCGGCGTAGGAGATTATGTTGAGGTTGTGTTGGCGTGCGATGGCCGCGAGGGGGCTCATGTAGACGTTGAAGAGAGTCGGGCTCAGTGAGGATCCTTGTGGGACGCCGCAGATGACTTTGGTGGCCTCTGACTTGTACGGTGGTAGGCGGACTCTTTGTGTTCTTCCGTCGAGAAAGGAGACGATCCATTCCAGCGCCTTCTCCTGGATTCCGACGTTGCTGAGGCGCTGCACTAGGGTGCGGTGGCAGACCGTGTCGAAAGCCGCGGAGAGGTCTAGGAGGATGAGGGCCGCTGTTTCCCCGTTGTCCATCAGGGCTCGGATGTCGTCGGTGGCGGCGATGAGGGCGGTCTCGGTGCTGTGGTTGGCACGGAAACCGGACTGTGATGGGTCGAGGGATCCATTTGTCTCGAGGAAGGCGGCCAGCTGTTTGTTGACGGTCTTCTCGATGACTTTGGCTGGAAACGGGAGGAGCGAGATGGGGCGGTAATTCTTGAGTTCGGTGGGATCTGCTGTAGGTTTCTTCAGTAGAGCGCTGAGTTCGGCGTGCTTCCAGCTCTCGGGGAAGGTGGCGGTGTCGAATGAGGTGTTGATGATGTCCCGCAGGTGGGGTGCGATGACAACGTCGGCTTTGTTGAAGACGTGGTGAGGGCAGGGGTCGGTAGGAGATCCGGAGTGGACGGAGTTCATCGTGTGGACGGTGTCTTCGGTGTTGACCGGGGTCCAGGCGCGGAGGGTGGTGGTGGGTGGAGGTCCTGCGGTCGTGGCGTGCGTCGGTTGAGTGCTGAAGCTGTCGTGTATGTCCGCGATCTTGTTGTGGAAGTAGGAAGCGAGGGAGTTGCAGAGGTCTTGCGAGGGGGTGATGTCGTTGTTTCCGGCGTTGGGGTTGGAGAGCTCTTTCACGATGTTGAAGAGTTCCTTGCAGTTGTGTGCGTTGTTGTCTAGTCGGTTTTTGAAAGCTGTTTTCTTGGCGATGCGGATCAGTTGGTGGTGTTTCCGGGTGGCGAGCTTGAGGGTGGTCCTGTTGTCCGGCGTGGGTTCCCTTCTCCAGGCTTTCTCGAGGGCTCAGCAGTCCTTCTTGGAGCTCTTGAGTTCGTCGGTGAACCATGGAGCTCTCTTACTGCCGGGTCTGCTGGGCGGGGTCCTCAGTGGGGCGAGTTCGTCTGCGCAGTTGCTAATCCACTTCGTGAGGTTGTCGGCGGCCTGGCTGGGGTTCGCTGAGCTGGCCGGAGGGTGCTGGCTCAGGGAGGCGGCGAGCTGGTCGGCTGTGATCTTGTTCCAGCTTCTTCGGGCAACCTGTTGCTGTTGGTGGTGGGTCGTCGTTCTTCTGAAGGTGAAGTGGATGCATCTGTGGTCTGTCCAGTGGAGTTCTGTGGCGTGGCTGAAGGTGATGTCTCTGCTGGATGAGAAGATGGCGTCGAGTGTGTGTCCGGCGAGGTGGGTGGGGGTGGACACCAGCTGCTTGAGTCCAAGGTTGGCGAGGTTGTCGAGCAGGGTGCTGGTGTTGCAGTCGTTGTTGTTCTCCAGGTGGAAATTGAAGTCCCCCAGGAGGATGTAGTCAGCGGAGGGGAGGGCGTGCGGGCTGACGAAGTCGGCGATGTCCTCGCTGAATTGTGTGCGTGGTCCCGGAGGTCGGTAGATCAGGGTGCCTCTGAGGGTGGTCTTCGGGTCGGTGTGGATCTGGAAGTGCAGGTGTTCGGCGGAGGGTGGGGTGTTGTCGGTGCTGGTCGTGATGCGGATGGTGTTCTTGTGGATGATGGCGATGCCTCCTCCCACCTGGTTGGTGTTGCGGTCCTTCCGGGTGATCTTGTAACCTTCAGGGATTGCTATGGCGATGTCGGGCGCTGAGGAGGCGTTCATCCAGGTCTCCGTGATGAAGGCGACGTCGGGGGCTGTGGTGTCGAGGAGGTTCCAGAGTTCGATGGCGTGTCTGTGGACGGAGCGGGTGTTGAGCAGGATGCACTTGAGGTGGTTGCTGCTGGTGCTCGGCTTGGCGGGTGCTGGTGTCGGGCAGGTCCCGATGCAGGTGAATTTGCAGGTGTTGCAGCTGAAGGGTCCGTGGGTGTGTCGTGGGGTGGCTCTGCAGCATCCCGGGACTCGGCCGGTGTTGAGTGCGATGAGGGTGGCGGCGGTGTACGTCAGGCGGGTCGGTCGGGGTCCTCGTGGGCCAGGGGTCCTGGCACTGGGCGCGGTCCAGGCGCGGACGGGCGTAGACGGGCTTACCTTTGGCGCACCTTCGGCGCACAATCGGCGCACCCGCTGCGCGTGACCGCTGCGCGTTCGCACGGTCGCCATTTAAGGCGAAGTGCGCGGGTGGGCGGAGCAGCTGGGAGGCGGGAGCGGGGAGGGAACAGAAAGAAAAAAGGGGCGGGGTCAGCGGTGGTGGCGGGAGCGGGGAGCGGGGAGGGAAGGTGGAGGGCGGCGAGGTAGGTGGGCAAACAGGAAGGAAAACACTATCACGGTCAAGAAAAACAGATTAAAAACCAGGCACAGAAGGGAAAATAAACAGCGTTAACACGGGCCGAAACTGACAGGAAAAACAGGCACAAGTGTCGAACAAAACAAGAAAAACAAATCAAAAACAGACAACAGCCGGGAGAGCCGGCAGCGAGGCAGGCAGCGAGGCAGAGGGCAAGGCGATGGGGCACACGCAGCAGCTGGTGGCCGTGCGGCGCGGGGGTGGCCCAACCAAGAAGGGGCACAGCAAAAGGCACCGGAGCCAGCCACAGCCAAGCCACACAGAGAGGTGAAGCAGCAAGAAGACAGGGAGGGAGTCCGGCAGCCCACACATGTCAACCCACACAACAGCCCCAGCACAACAGCCAGGCGCAGAGGAGGGGCACAGGAAAGGACTGAAGGCCAGCCAAGGACCCAGGAACACCAGGCACAGGACCACTAGCCACACCAGAGAAAGAGCGGCCAGGAAAAGACCCAGGCAGGGACCCAACGGCGACCCCGAAGCAACAAAGGGCCCCACAGCCAAAAGCTGGATATACCCAAGCAGAGAAGACACCAGAGACCCACCCGCACAGGCAGACAAGTGGCCAAACACAGGGACAGCAAGGCCAAAACCCAACAAAGGCAAATCTCAGGCCCCAACAACACACCAGGCACCACGAAAACCAAAGGAGAGGTGCCTGGAGAACCCAAAGGTGACCAACCCACCGAGGGGTGAGGGAACGGAAAGAAAAAGGGAAGACTGAACACCGGCCGACCCAAGAACCGCAGAGCCAACAAAAAACACAAGGACCAGGGACACAACAGGCCCAAAACCAGCCCCGCACCGGAGAGAGAAAAGGCCTAGCCCAAACGGCAGACCCCAAGGGGAAAGCCACAGCCCCAGAGCCGAGGCAAAGCCAGCTGGAACCACAAGGCTGACAAGGAGGCGAGGGAATGCTGCAACGTGGCCCACACACCAGAGGACGCATACACCAGACCCAAAACCGGCCGCCCCACCAACACACCCACCAGCTACGGACAAGACCAGGCACGTTGAGGAGGACACCCAGATGGCCACAAACCCCGAGAGCAGCGGGGAATAAGAACCGGCAGGGCAGAAAAGGCCGCAGGGCAGACCGAACCGGCAGACAGGGCTGGTTACAGGAGCTGCTCTCCCGAGAAACCAAGGTGCCACCCAGGCAGAAGCCAAGGAAGACCCACAACACCCAGCCACCACAGGCCGCAAAGGGACTGACAGACAAGAGGCAAAGGACCCCAAAAGCGGACCAAGCCACAAAAAGAAACACAAGAGGGGAGAAGGAAACCACAACAGGAAAACCAAACCCCACAAGACAACCAAGCGCAACACAACCCAGCACTAGGCAAGAGACCATCGCCAGCCAGGAAGACCACCAGGGGCACCACCAGCACAGCCCCGGAGCCAACAGCCAACTAAGGCCAAGGGCCTGCCAGGAAAGAGGGAGGGCACAACAACCCCCCCTCCCCCGGGGTAACAACAGAACCCAAAAAACAGTGAGGCCGGAAACCCCAAGAAGCGACCCAGCCACAGGAAAGGAAAAGCACTGCCAGGGACAGGTGCCCCACAACCTCCAACCCAGGCAACAGGCAAAAACACAAATCCCATCAACCGGTAGGCAGGGAATCCCAAAGGACAGGGCCCCAGAATAGGAAGGCAACCACAACAGGGCACTCACCACCGGGGCAGGGGAACAGCAACCCACCGCCTGCCCTGAGCAGCCAACCCCAGGGAAGGGAAACCGGAACCCCCTCAACCAAGAGAGAGAGAGGAACCAACAAAGACCCACACACCAACCAATGGGACACACAAAGGCCAACAGCCACAGTGATCCCACGGAAGGGGCCAAGAAGAAGCAAGGCAGGGGCCAAACAAACAGCCCAGGAACGAACCAAGGAGCGCACAGCAACCAGAAGCCCCAGGACGGCACCCAGACAGGCACGTACCAGGCCCGAACCCACTCATGGACAAGAGCAGACACGACCAAGCACCAGCAGGGAGGAAAGGCCGCTGGCCAGGAAAACACACAAAGTGAAGCCCCCAGCACCCGACATGCACAGACGGGCACCCAACCTGAAACTCACCATGCCTAACCCCGCTGAACACCGTACCACAGACAAGGGCAGGACCAACAGGGCAGAAAGGCCAGAGAACTCGGAACAACCCCAGACAGGACCCAGCCAGGGACCAAGGGTGTGCAAAGGACAAATCCGCCAGGTAGGCAGCCCTAAATGCCCCACTAGCCGCAGAGCAGCACAGGCTGACCACAAAAAGTGGCCGAAAGCAAGAAATAGCACAGGAAGGGTATGGCCAAATGCAGAATGACAGACCGGTGCGAAATCCTAAGTGCAGAGGATGCCAAGATCTCAAAGGTGAGACTTCACCTCAGCAAGCCACCAGGGTGCTCCGTGCAGGCCAGAAACAAGGGCTTCTTGCTTCAAACAATGGGGGTTAATTAAAGGAAGCCCACAGCACCAGGTATGCCCCGGCAGCCTCCCATACAGGTACCAACCAGGCCCAACCCCAACGAACACTGAAAAACAGACAACATCAGGTGTGAACAGGATGGAAAGGCTGCAGGCCAGCACAGCAGTACAGGCAGCAAAAGAAACCACTACGCGGTATTTACTACGGGGGCAGTCAAACACCACCACACAGAGACTGCCCCCCAACCACCAGCCCGGACGCCATCCACCAACGAGCGCAGAGCAACGGAGGAAACCAGGAGCAACCGGCACCCCCAGGCGGCCATGCAGCGTCCAGGAGGAAAAGGCCGAATTGCAGCCCCATCAGAAACCAGGAACGCCAGGGGCACTTCCAAGGCCTGAGGCTTCCAAGCAGCAGCAGCAGCAGCAGCGTGTCTCCCCGACTGGCACAGCCACAGGAAGACACGACCTTCAACCCGGAACAGACCGGGAGAAGCGGCGCCCCAGCCACAAAGGCCCAACAACGTGGGTCCCGGCAAGCCCGGCAGGCCAGGAGACCGCGGAACAGGACGTCGAGGACAGCCCAGCAGCCCGACAAGACATCCAAGAAGACTCCAGCAGGTAAGAACCAGCAAATCCACGTTCCATTCTGTCGGAAGACAGAAAAAAGAACAGGCTGAATGCTGGAATAGTACAGCTTATGTACTCCCAGTGGGAGGGGGTGGGTTTAGGTATCCAAGCATTCTCCTGCTCTTTTTTTCTGCCGTGGAGATGGTCATCTCCATTTTGTTAAGGAATGGGATGAGGACTGGAGGGACCAGGAGGTAATGTCATTGTTGGTGTAGGAATAGTTATAGTGAGATTAATGTACATGAAGATAGAGGTGATCTTGCTCGGCCATTTGTGTTTTACGGTCACTCGTGTGAGGTGTTTTAGCGTGTTAAGATGGCCGCCATAGTTCACCGAAGAAACTGAATTGGCTAAACAGGGGGCAGAGTCAGTGCTCATCCTTTGAATTCGTCTCTCGGTTGTGGTAATCAACAGGACACTTGTGGGAAACTCGTGGTAAACAGATGGTCAGATTACTGGCGAAGCATGCCGTAGGAGTAACCGGGGAGGTGATTCGAGGGTAAGAAAAGATGGGTCACAGCTTGGTATATTTGTTCTGTGCCCAGCTGTAAGTTATATGGCATCTGCTTCCGGTTTAGGCCCAGCCCGATTAGGCTACGCCGGAAAAGTAGCGAGATCTAAAGGTATGACTTTGTTGTGCACGAACGGTGAGGTATGGGGGTTAGGAAATAATGTCATGTTACTCATACTATGCATACATTTCGCACATATCCACAGATCGGCATCACTGAGTTTGTTCCTATTGAAGGTAGTTAAGCATAAGACTCCGTTTTGGCAGTAAGTACACTGTTGAGCATACGGCAACCACTGATGGTTGAGTAATGATGGCATGCGTCACAGTGGTGGTTTCGGTAATTCAAGAATCACCGTCTACCACGTAGTTGGTGTGTAAGAGCCTGCTGGGGCTTTTGTAAACAGCATGGGGTGTCGCGTTCACCCTCAATAAGCAATTAACCACAAGGGTAAGATGGAGAAGTGATGTTGCACTGGACCCACCGGGTTGTAGGAAGGTGATGGAAGTGGTTGAAAGTTTACATAATCTTAATGATGATGTTGGTTGTAATTTGATTATTTCAGAGGCCCCTGAAGAAGGGACTATTTTGTCCCGAAATGCACAGGGCAACGCATGGACAAGAGGGAGTTATAGCTGCGAAGATTTCGTTCATCAATATCATTTTGTATTGTGGCTGTTTTGTTACAAGAAACTGTTTTTGAATGTATGTTCAAAGGACTGATTACATGTGGTTTCTGTATAAACCTGTATATGATGCAACAATAATGAATACAATTTGTTTCATGGTCATCTGGTTGTACTGTGTGTAATATTACTTAAAGTTTAAGGGAACGATATTTAGATATATATTGCTGTGCACACAGTTACTCAGGTACACGTTGACTTGAACGCTAATGTAATTACTGCCAGAGCTGCCAACTGAGGGACTGGGGAACCAGGCTCCAGCTTCAACATCAGCTCAACATCGTGTGATCCTGGGCACATCCAATTATTTTCCCAGTGCCTGTCAGCATTGCATATGACCTTGTTTTATGCAATTTGACCCGTATTATGATATGGGTGCACTTTCCCTGTCTGTGCACCTTCAAACAGGTGCGCTGTGTGCAAACAGGGAAAGTGCACCATGTGTTGTCCTCAGGGCTGCGGCAGACTTGTGCTGTCCTAGGGGCAGCGCATTGAAGTGAAATATTGAGCAACTGCTCCGTGTTTCACTGTGCAGACTGCAACCCGCAAGCACTTTAAAAAATGTTTAGAGATTCCCTTGCAAGTGAGTGCAGTGAGTGACTACACCAGCCTGCAATGAGATGTCTGGGGGGTCCGTGTGACCCCCATTGATCCCTCGAGAGGGCTGCCCTCAAGGGACACACTGACAGTGCGCCACCTTTTTGTGGCACACTATCAGTGTGCCTCTTAACAGCTTCTTTGCCTTTACGCCCACGTCCATAGTACGACACAGGTGCAAAGGCAAAGAGAGTCCCTCATTTGTATGGGCCACGCCCCCATGCAAATGAGGAAAAGCCCTCTTGAGAAAGTGCTGGCACTACATGTGCCCCAGAGCTTTCAGTATGACAGAACAAGCTGCACAAGGGTCTGCGGCCCCTTCTGTAATACCAAAATGCCCCAGGAGCACACAAAGCGGGTGCACATGCCTGTTGCACCCCTGGGGTACTTTCTTAATAAGGCCAATGGTGCTCATGTAAAGCTTTCAGCCTTTGGGCTGAGTTTGCATTGTGTTTAAATGCAGAAAATGAACTACGAGGTAAAAATAAAGCCTTATTATAAAGAAAAACAAACAGAGACCCATGTCTTGGCTGATTTGTACAAAGTAAAACCAGAAAAGCTGGATAAATCGTTGCTTCCCCGCTTAATTTGTGTGATCTTAAGCAACTATTTATTTCACCAAAACTGTTTTTTATTTCATTACCACGTATGAAAGCACTTTCGAATATGTGAGTTCAGACTACCAGTTCTACAAAACTATTATAGCTATAATGTGCCATATTAATGTTAAAGTTTCCTCATGTTAAAGAAATAATTGAATTTTGAAGCAATATTACCATATTTTACGCAATATTTGTTGCATGCTTTTTAGGTCTTAGCTGATGCATGGGGTCTAAGTTCTGAGACAACCCTTGGCTTAGCTCTCCCTGTTAATTTGGTGGCTCGCCCACCTCTACAACTTTATCACCAGCACTGAAGTGAGAACAAACCGTCTTCTGTGAGTATCTCTACTTCTGATTTGCTTGTGGACTGAACACTAGTATTAGAGGCAGTGGTTAATTTGCACAAAAAAACCAACCAATTCTGGGTTTCTCGCCAGCAGGCAGCTTGCACCAGCCGATTTCTCCTGTTAGCGCTACCGAAAACTGAAAGATCTACTAAACTGGGGGCATATTTTCAAGGACGGCGTTAAAATTATTGCCGGTTTAGCGGCAGAAAACTGCTGCTAAAACGGTGATAATGGGCTTGATAATATGCCCTGGAGAGCCTCCAATAGAAGCCCATGTTCACACCAGAACATGGACTTCTATTGGAATTCTCAAGGGCATATTATTAAGCCCATTATCGCCGGTTAAGCGGCAGTTTTCTGCCGCTAAACCGGGCCGGCGATAATTTTTAACACTGTCCTGGATAATATGCCCCCTGGAAAGTAGGGCGAGGATGTAGTGTAATGGCCACAGCTGCCGACTTTAGAGCTGGGGGAAAAAGGTTTGAGTCTCGGCATTGGCTTAACATCCTGTGATTCTGGGGAAATCATTTAGGGGCATATCAGCAACAGCCGGCGAGAATTATTGCTAAGCGCGCTTAGCGCGAGGATAATTATCGCCGGCTATCGCTGGATTTTATCGCAGAGATTGCGTGCTATCAGCAACGCTTATCTCCAGTGCTATAAATATCCAAGCGCTAGCTGCAAAATGTGCGATTATCGCTGGAAATCCAGCGATAATTTCACAAACATAGGCGATAGCTTGTTGATAGGGCAGGGCAGACTTAGCCATAATATCCACCTTCCATTGGTTATAATGGCTAAGTCAGATTGAAAGCAGGCATAAGGAAAGTAGCGATAAGCGCGGTTAGCGCTACTTTTCTTATCACTATGCAGGTTAGCGTGCAGCCTGATAATTGGAGAAATGTCGGTTAGCGACATTTCTCACGTTATTTTGGTCAGGAACCCCCACTTTGCATCTCATTAGAGATGCAAAGCTGAGCGTTAAGGTAAATGATGTTGAGGCATGGAAACACGCGTTAGCGTGTCTTTGCTGATAGTGCGATCATTTTATTGCGGGCCTTGATTATATGCCCCAGAGTGTGGCTGCTTGGACACGTTTCCTTGCTGTGTGATGCTGAGGGGTCTTAGACCGTTTCTCTCCCAAAACAAGAGAAGACATAGGGCCATATTATCAAGGAAGGCGATAACATTATCGCTGCTTTAGCGGCAGCAAACATCTGCTAAAGCGGCGATAAGGGGCTTGATAATATGCCCTAGTGAATTCCAATAGAAGCCCAGGTCCTCACCATGTATAGCACAGAGAGGTTTGTCGCCTTTAATCTCAATCGATCCCACTCAAACTGTCTTTAGTTCAGGGAGGTGGACAACCGCGAAAGATTTATTTAATTTTAGTCACCGGTTTCAACTACTCTACGCTGCATCAATTTGCTTCCGGCTCTCAATTGCATGTCAGGCAGCACTTACAGGCAAAAGATTATAGCAAAAAACACACATATAATCCTCAAATGTGTGAGCAGGAGAAGCACAATCCCGTACCGGCCCAACTTCTTGTACATAAACAGTATGCCCCACCTGCCGATGCTGCTAAGCCAGCTCAGGAGGGTAATGCACTTGCTGCATTTCAAGAGTTTAAATCATAGATGTCTAGGAAAGGTTAGTGTTGCACCTGATAGCTCTGCATGTCACCCGTGGGCTGCAGGTTTGATTCCTGCTCCGGTAGCTCATGGGGCTATGTGCTCGCTGCGAAGAAGAGTGTGTGATCTGCAGGACACAGGTGTGCAGGATGATCTGAAGTGTTTATTGTCTTGTCATCAATAGGGGTGGGCGGAATTTGCGAAAGTGACTTTCGCAAATTATCGCGAAAATGTTAAAAATCTCCGCAAACACGTGGAAATATCGCGAAGATGCGGAAGTTTTTTTCCCACCCGTTCGCGGTATTTTCTGTGTGGTCGCGGCTCGCCAACTTACCCATGCGGTTGCTCGCGGGCGCGGCCATCTTGTTTTCACTCTTCTCGCGGTGCATGATCGCGAGAAGAAAGACGTGATCGGACGACCAATGACATTACTGCGGGCGCGAACTGTCGCGAGACAGCGCAAATGGCTACCAACAATCCAACATCTCGTGGAGAACGCGACCGGATCGGGAAAACTTGTCGGCGAACGTGGGGATTCAGGTAAGGCGATCGCGCGTGCGCGAGAATGTATTATTTTACAGCGCGAGCAAGAAACAAATTATCGCTAACCTGCAGAATGCGGAAATTTTTACATTTTCGCTCTCTCGCGGAACGCGAAAATGTCAAATTATCGCAATTTCCGCGAGCGGAATGGAAATTTAGCCCCGGCCTAGTCATCAATACAATGACTCCCATTTCATTACAAACTGAAAATCAGCAGTCAGCACCCACAGGACGATGCTTCAACCTGGGAAGACTGCCAGGCTGCTCGGCTTGCTTTCTCCTCAGCCCACAAGCTTTGATGCTGTGTATTCCCTGAACCTGGGCCCTGCAGTATCTTTCTGAACACTGCCTGAGGTCTAGGGGCTTTGCATTCTCTGGTGCCTTATTGTGTAACATACCGTGCTTGTGTTTAGGGCAGAGAAGTGGGAAGCTACCAGTGGTGCAGCAGGCACAGTGGTACCGGGGCCCATTGACGCCCAATAATTGCTGTAGATCACTACCTTAACAGCAGTCAAAGTGGGCATTTTCCTAGCTTGCACCAGGGCTTATGGTGTCCTCTGTACACTTATTGGTGGAGAGGGATTGTGAAAGCAGCTTGGTGGGTCAAAGGTGCTGAACATGAAGAGTGAATACTAGGAGGTATTTAAGAGTTATGTCATGTTATGCTATGTTATGATATGTCATGTTATATTATGTTCTGCTATGCTATGTTATGTCATGTTATGCTGTGTTATGCTATGTTCTGCTATGCTATGTTATATGATATGTTATCCTATGGTATGCTATGTTATGCTCTGCTATACTATGCTATGCTATGTTATGCTATGATATGCTATGTTATATTATATTATGTTCTGCTATTCTATGTTATGCTATGTTATGTTATGCTATGCTATTCTATGTTATCTTATCTTATCTTATGTCCTGCTATGCTGTTATGTTATGCTATCATATGTTCTCTTATGTTATCTACTGCTATGCTATGTTATCTTATCTTATGTCCTGCTATGCTATGTTATATCATGTTATGCTATGTTCTGTTATGTTATGCTCTGTTATGCCATACCATGCCATGTCATGCCATGCCATGCTAATTTGTACAGCACAGAACTTACCCAGGAGATATCCTGGTGCTGAAGAAGGAGCTGTATGGGCCAGGCTCAGAGGGAGGTGAAGAGCCAGGTCTTCACTTTCTTGCAGAATTCAAGAACTGAGGACGAGGCGCTGATGTTCAGGGGCATGTTGTTCCAGGCTTTAGGAGTGAGGTAGGAGAAGGTATGGCCTCTGGATGTGGTTCTGTGTATGCAAGGGAGGGGTGCGAGTAGCGGTTCGGCTGTGCAGATGTTTTGTGTAGGTTTGTGGAAGTGTATGCGGTAGTTGAGGTGCATGGGGCAATGTTGTGTAAAGTTTGTATGTGTGCATGAGGAGTTTGAAATGGATCTCTTTGGTGTTATGGGTGATGTGAGTGTAGGTGGGAAGTTGAGAGTGCAGAGTGTTGTATGGTTTGGAGTCTTCTGGTCAGTTGAGCCTTGTTTCCAGCATAAAGTGTTGGTGGGGAACTCTTTAAAGAATTTCTTGCGCATCTTGAGCCTGTGGATGCAGGATACAGAGACTGCTTTCACTTGGCCGGTAACGGTGAGCTGGTTGGCGATTACTATTCAGAGTTTTTTTGCGTGGGTTGCCAGGAGTGGTGTGGGTCCAAGTTCAGAACACCAGGTGGAGTCCCAGAGCAAAGTGTCTCTGCCGAAGTTTACTACTTCTGTCTTGTCTGTATTGAGCTTGAGGCAAATCTTTTTCATTCAGTTGGTGGCTTTTGTCATACAGGCAGAGAAACTGGTCTGGGTGTTTGATGTCTTGTCAGAGGGAGAGAGCATGAGCTGGGTGTCGTCAGCATAGGATATGGTGTTGATTCCGTGGGTGCAGATGATGCTGTTGAGTGGGTTCATGGAGGCATTCAACAGAGGGGGGCTGAGAGAGGATCCTTGTGGAACTCCACAGATGAGGTTGGCAGGGTCCGAGGTGAAGGGAGCCAGGGTGACCGACTGGGTGCTGCCTGTGAGGAATGAGCAAATACAGAGAAGTTCAGGAATCTGGATGCCGGCTTTGTGCAGTCATCAGATAAGAATGGGGTGGGAGATGGTGCTGAACATTGTGGAAAGGTGCAGCATAATTAGGGTCACAGTGTTACCTCTGTCCATTATCATCTATATTTCATCACTGGCAGTTCTGTGGGCGGTCTCTGTTTTGTGGTTGGGCTGAATCCAGATAGAGTCAAGGAGTTGGTTGTCAGTGAGGTGGGTGGCAAAGCGTTTACTTTTCATCTTTTTATGACTTTTGCCTGGTAGTGTGGCAGGGGGAAAAGCCTGTAGTTGGCTACTATCTTCGGGTCTGCTGAGGTTTTCCTGAGGCGGGAATGAACTGTGGTGTGTTTTCCAGGCTTCAGGTAGTTGGCAGTGACGATTGATTCATTCAGGATCAGGGTGAGGGCTACGCCCAGGCGGTCCAGTTCTTTGAAAAAGACATGGTGAGCGCAGTGGACCGAGGTTGTTCTGCAATGTAAGGACTGCAATGGTGATATAGCAATTTATTCTACCAACTTTTATTGAAAAATATATGTTTTATTTACAACAAACATTTTTTAAGTTTGTAGGCATAAAAAAAATGTATATATATATATATATTCACTGAAAAAACCATAGGTTTCACACATGTTATAGTTAGCTGGACATTTCACTCGTAAAAAACCAATGAAATTCCCCCGTTATAGTTAGTGCAGGCAACTATAACTCACGCGACCGCAATCCTCTGCTGATGCTAATACTGTATTTAGACACTTATTTGCCCATGTCTTCTTCCATTAAATGTTAGCTATACATATATTACAAATATTTTTTTTTCATAAAGACACATATGTCATCAGCAGAGGATTGCGGTCGCGTGAGTTATAGTTGCCTGCACTAACTATAACGGGGGAATTTCATTGGTTTTTTACGAGTGAAATGTCCAGCTAACTATAACATGTGTGAAACTTATGGTTTTTTCAGTGAATTTGCAAGGTTTTTTAAATGCTAATTCCTAACTATAACGTGTGTGAAACCTATGGTTTTTGCAGTGAATTTGTACGGTTTTTTAAATGCTAAGTTACTTTACGCCATTCGTGGCGTGCGCGCCCACTTAACGCAGTTCTTTCCGTGCGCGCACGGTGCGCTTCGCGCACCGTGCGCGCACAGTGAGCACGCGGTGCGCTTCGCGCACCGCGCGCCCACTTTACGCAGTTAGTGCCGTGGATGGGCCATGTACGCTCGATGCGCTTCGCGCACCGTGCGCACGTGGTGGACATATTATGCGCTTCGTTGTGAAAGATTAATATTTATATACAGTTTAAATTAGATGTTATATTCCATGCACAAATGGTGCCCTCCGGGCACCATTGGCACACGGGGTGGGGAGATTGTGGATATTTTTATTTTTAATAAAAATTTTTACCGTACGCGTACGGTAAGCATAATCGGCGAATTTGCGTAAAAGAATTAAAATGAATTTTTGGCCTTGGGGGTTCTTTGGGGACACATTTAGCAAGCCTAGGTGGTTGGGAGCTGTCAAAACAGTCCCTTTACATGTTTATTCTCTTTGTTTTTCATCCCCCCCTCAGAGTCCGAGAGAGAAAATGGCGGCCGCCGCTTCCTGGTTTCGAGCGATTCGAATGTTTACTAAGATCTAACAGCCAATCAGAATCGCGCTCGCGCACGTCACCGTACGCGTACGGTAAGCGCACCGTAAGCGCACCGTAAGCTGGCTCAGATATATATATTGATTTAAAGGCTATTTTCTCAGAATCTACTGAACAGATTTACACCAAACCTACAAAAGGCACTTCCTTGACCTGTAGACTACCTCTCTGCCAAATTTCAAGGAACTCTGTTCAGCCGTTCGGGCTGTAGCTGTGTCTAAAGGTCCTATGGAAAAATGCATGGGAAAAACGCGTTTTGGGACCCCCCTTTTATCTCAGCCCCCGCTTGACGAATCCTCCCGAAACTTTCAGGGTAGGAGCGGAGCACAGCGCCCCACCTATTTTGAAAATTTCGCGAGGATTCGTCGACCGGCGCCAAAGTTATTCAAAATAGAATGTTGCGGTTTTCCTATGGAAACAGGGTCCTTACTATAACTACCTACTTGCGACCGCCAGTAGGTAATATATATATATATATATATATATATTTATATATGTACATATATATATATTTATCCCAGAACAAAAGTTGCCTGCAGTGAGAGGGCCACACACAGGTATGTAACTTTCACCTCTTTATTGGATGAAGGAAAGCAAAATAAAAGCAGCAGATATGCCAAGCACAAATCAATGTCCTTCCCGACGCGTTTCATGCAACCAGCATTTCGTCAGGGGTTTCGGACATCAGCACACACTAAAAACGCGGCAGTTTTCAGTATTGGCAATTAAAGGTTTCCAGCCCGGCCTGGTGGGCGTGGCCACTCGTGTGGCCTGTTGGTAACTGTAGTGCCAGCTTTTTCCTCAAGTGAGTCGCCGTGAAATCACTGAATAGTACATTGGTAAAATCCCAAGTGGGTTGCTGTGAACATAAACGCTGTTTTGCCCTGCTCGTGACATCCTTCATCGGCAATACGTGACCCAATGTCCTGACTCCATGTGGCGCCAAGGCAGGACTGCAAAAGCAGCGGAGCTCCTCTCGCGACTCAGACTGCGCCGCAAATATCCCAGAACAAAAGTTGCCTGCAGTGAGAGGGCCACACACAGGTATGTAACTTTCACCTCTTTATTGGATGAAGAAAAGCAAAATAAAAGCAGCAGATATGCCAAGCACAAATCAATGTCCTTCCCGACGCGTTTCATGCAACCAGCATTCCGTCAGGGGTTTCGGACATCAGCACACAGTAAAAACGCGGCAGTTTTCAGTATTGGCAATTAAAGGTTTCCACCCCGCCCTGGTGGGCGTGGCCACTCGTGTGGCCTGTTGGTAACTGTAGTGCCAGCTTTTTCCTCAAGTGAGTCGCCGTGAAATCACTGAATAGTACATTGGTAAAATCCCAAGTGGGTTGCTGTGAACATAAACGCTGTTTTGCCCTGCTCGTGACATCCTTCATCGGCAATACCTGACCCAATGTCCTGACTCCATGTGGCGCCAAGGCAGGACTGCAAAAGCAGCGGAGCTCCTCTCGCGACTCAGACTGCGCCGCAAATATCCCAGAACAAAAGTTGCCTGCAGTGAGAGGGCCACACACAGCTATGTAACTTTCACCTCTTTATTGGATGAAGGAAAGCAAAATAAAAGCAGCAGATATGCCAAGCACAAATCACTGTCCTTCCCGACGCGTTTCATGCAACCAGCATTTCCTCAGGGGTTTCGGACATCAGCACACAGTAAAAACGCGGCAGTTTTCAGTATTGGCAATTAAAGGTTTCCACCCCGCCCTGGTGGGCGTGGCCACTCGTGTGGCCTGTTGGTAACTGTAGTGCCAGCTTTTTCCTCAAGTGAGTCGCCGTGAAATCACTGAATAGTACATTGGTAAAATCCCAAGTGGGTTGCTGTGAACATAAACGCTGTTTTGCCCTGCTCGTGACATCCTTCATCGGCAATACCTGACCCAATGTCCTGACTCCATGTGGCGCCAAGGCAGGACTGCAAAAGCAGCGGAGCTCCTCTCGCGACTCAGACTGCGCCGCAAATATCCCAGAACAAAAGTTGCCTGCAGTGAGAGGGCCACACACAGGTATGTAACTTTCACCTCTTTATTGGATGAAGGAAAGCACTTTGTGCAGTTCCGCTGCGGTGCCAACCGGCGCTGTAGCTTTGGAACGGGTTGGTCGCCGTTGGATGAATTCACACGCAAGACAGACTTCCGCAGTGAACCACAACCCACTTGGGATTTTAATGAGGTGTAGATTGCAGGCATTACACGGTGATCCACTGGGATAAATTACTGTTGAGACTCCAAATACCAGCAGGCCACGGAGATGGCCACACCCACCAGGGTGGGAGAAATATCTTAAAACTGCCGTGATTCCTTTTTCGCCTATGGCCCGCAGCCCCTGAGGAAGTGATCGTTATCACGAAACGCGTTGGGCATTGACTCTCTTTGTGATGCACTGCAGGTTGTCTGAACTGCTTTCTTCCAAACTAATAAAGAGGGCATGAATTGAACTCACCTGTGTTGGGCCTCCTTACAGCAGGCAACTTTTCGTTGGATGTAATTGCGGCCTCGCCTGAGCCGCGAGGAGTGCCCCGCTGCACTTTGTGCAGTTCCGCTGCGGTGCCAACCGGCGCTGTAGCTTTGGAACGGGTTGGTCGCCGTTGGATGAATTCACACGCAAGACAGACTTCCGCAGTGAACCACAACCCACTTGGGATTTTAATGAGGTGTAGATTGCAGGCATTACACGGCGATCCACTGGGATAAATTACTGTTGAGACTCCAAATACCAGCAGGCCACGGAGATGGCCACACCCACCAGGGTGGGAGAAATATCTTAAAACTGCCGTGATTCCTTTTTCGCCTATGGCCCGCAGCCCCTGAGGAAGTGATCGTTATCACGAAACGCGTTGGGCATTGACTCTCTTTGTGATGCACTGCAGGTTGTCTGAACTGCTTTCTTCCAAACTAATAAAGAGGGCATGAATTGAACTCACCTGTGTTGGGCCTCCTTACAGCAGGCAACTCTTCGTTGGATGTAATTGCGGCCTCGCCTGAGCCGCGAGGAGTGCCCCGCTGCACTTTGTGCAGTTCCGCTGCGGTGCCAACCGGCGCTGTAGCTTTGGAACGGGTTGGTCGCCGTTGGATGAATTCACACGCAAGACAGACTTCCGCAGTGAACCACAACCCACTTGGGATTTTAATGAGGTGTAGATTGCAGGCATTACACGGCGATCCACTGGGATAAATTACTGTTGAGACTCCAAATACCAGCAGGCCACGGAGATGGCCACACCCACCAGGGTGGGAGAAATATCTTAAAACTGCCGTGATTCCTTTTTCGCCTATGGCCCGCAGCCCCTGAGGAAGTGATCGTTATCACGAAACGCGTTGGGCATTGACTCTCTTTGTGATGCACTGCAGGTTGTCTGAACTGCTTTCTTCCAAACTAATAAAGAGGGCATGAATTGAACTCACCTGTGTTGGGCCTCCTTACAGCAGGCAACTCTTCGTTGGATGTAATTGCGGCCTCGCCTGAGCCGCGAGGAGTGCCCCGCTGCACTTTGTGCAGTTCCGCTGCGGTGCCAACCGGCGCTGTAGCTTTGGAACGGGTTGGTCACCGTTGGATGAATTCACACGCAAGACAGACTTCCGCAGTGAACCACAACCCACTTGGGATTTTAATGAGGTGTAGATTGCAGGCATTACACGGCGATCCACTGGGATAAATTACTGTTGAGACTCCAAATACCAGCAGGCCACGGAGATGGCCACACCCACCAGGGTGGGAGAAATATCTTAAAACTGCCGTGATTCCTTTTTCGCCTATGGCCCGCAGCCCCTGAGGAAGTGATCGTTATCACGAAACGCGTTGGGCATTGACTCTCTTTGTGATGCACTGCAGGTTGTCTGAACTGCTTTCTTCCAAACTAATAAAGAGGGCATGAATTGAACTCACCTGTGTTGGGCCTCCTTACAGCAGGCAACTCTTCGTTGGATGTAATTGCGGCCTCGCCTGAGCCGCGAGGAGTGCCCCGCTGCACTTTTTGCAGTTCCGCTGCGGTGCCAACCGGCGCTGTAGCTTTGGAACGGGTTGGTCGCCGTTGGATGAATTCACACGCAAGACAGACTTCCGCAGTGAACCACAACCCACTTGGGATTTTAATGAGGTGTAGATTGCAGGCATTACACGGCGATCCACTGGGATAACTTACTGTTGAGACTCCAAATACCAGCAGGCCACGGAGATGGCCACACCCACCAGGGTGGGAGAAATATCTTAAAACTGCCGTGATTCCTTTTTCGCCTATGGCCCGCAGCCCCTGAGGAAGTGATCGTTATCACGAAACGCGTTGGGCATTGACTCTCTTTGTGATGCACTGCAGGTTGTCTGAACTGCTTTCTTCCAAACTAATAAAGAGGGCATGAATTGAACTCACCTGTGTTGGGCCTCCTTACAGCAGGGAACTCTTCGTTGGATGTAATTGCGGCCTCGCCTGAGCCGCGAGGAGTGCCCCGCTGCACTTTGTGCAGTTCCGCTGCGGTGCCAACCGGCGCTGTAGCTTAGGAACGGGTTGGTCGCCGTTGGATGAATTCACACGCAAGACAGACTTCCGCAGTGAACCACAACCCACTTGGGATTTTAATGAGGTGTAGATTGCAGGCATTACACGGCGATCCACTGGGATAAATTACTGTTGAGACTCCAAATACCAGCAGGCCACGGAGATGGCCACACCCACCAGGGTGGGAGAAATATCTTAAAACTGCCGTGATTCCTTTTTCGCCTATGGCCCGCAGCCCCTGAGGAAGTGATCGTTATCACGAAACGCGTTGGGCATTGACTCTCTTTGTGATACACTGCAGGTTGTCTGAACTGCTTTCTTCCAAACTAATAAAGAGGGCATGAATTGAACTCACCTGTGTTGGGCCTCCTTACAGCAGGCAACTTTTTGTTGGATGTAATTGCGGCCTCGCCTGAGCCGCGAGGAGTGCCCCACTGCACTTTGTGCAGTTCCGCTGTGGTGCCAACCGGCGCTGTAGCTTTGGAACGGGTTGGTCGCCGTTGGATGAATTCACACGCAAGACAGACTTCCGCAGTGAACCACAACCCACTTGGGATTTTAATGAGGTGTAGATTGCAGGCATTACACGGCGATCCACTGGGATAAATTACTGTTGAGACTCCAAATACCAGCAGGCCACGGAGATGGCCACACCCACCAGGGTGGGAGAAATATCTTAAAACTGCCGTGATTCCTTTTTCGCCTATGGCCCGCAGCCCCTGAGGAAGTGATCGTGATCACGAAACGCGTTGGGCATTGACTCTCTTTGTGATGCACTGCAGGTTGTCTGAACTGCTTTCTTCCAAACTAATAAAGAGGGCATGAATTGAACTCACCTGTGTTGGGCCTCCTTACAGCAGGCAACTCTTCGTTGGATGTAATTGCGGCCTCGCCTGAGCCGCGAGGAGTGCCCCGCTGCACTTTGTGCAGTTCCGCTGCGGTGCCAACCGGCGCTGTAGCTTTGGAACGGGTTGGTCGCCGTTGGATGAATTCACACGCAAGACAGACTTCCGCAGTGAACCACAACCCACTTGGGATTTTAAGGAGGTGTAGATTGCAGGCATTACACGGCGATCCACTGGGATAAATTACTGTTGAGACTCCAAATACCAGCAGGCCACGGAGATGGCCACACCCACCAGGGTGGGAGAAATATCTTAAAACTGCCGTGATTCCTTTTTCGCCTATGGCCCGCAGCCCCTGAGGAAGTGATCGTTATCACGAAACGCGTTGGGCATTGACTCTCTTTGTGATGCACTGCAGGTTGTCTGAACTGCTTTCTTCCAAACTAATAAAGAGGGCATGAATTGAACTCACCTGTGTTGGGCCTCCTTACAGCAGGCAACTCTTCGTTGGATATATATATATATATATATATATATATATATATACATATATATATATGTCTTTGCACGGATGAAATCTGAGAGTTCCCAGAAAATAATCCAGCGGCACACCCAGGACAGAACAATACATTTTTTATTGTTTTAAACGAACAGAACTACGCGTTTCGGCGAAGCCTTTGTCAAGTTAGTGACCTGTGTCCCACTTCCCTTAGAAATACAGGTCATGATTGATAGACAGTGAAGAAATATTATCGCCGCCAAAATTTCATTTCTTTAAATTTCGTAACATCATTAGTATTGCTTATAGGTCAGTCAATAATGTTAATAATCACAAAATACGATTGTTTACAAAGCCCAATGAAAAATCAAAGGAAAAGAAATGAAAATCACATTTCCACCTATGAATGCCAATGTGCAATATCTCATGGATAATTCATGTTAAATAACAAAAGAGTACTAAGAGTGCAGGGGTAATGTACCCACATTGCGACATGTGAATGCTCCACTCTATTCATATTTCCAATATAAAAGTGCCATTTGTTCGAATTCAGTCACATCGTTAATATTGCTTGTAGGCCAACCAATAATGTTAATAATCACAAGAATATACGATTATTTACAAACCCCAATGGAAAAAGAAAAGACAAGAAATAAGAGTCACATTTCCACCTATCAATGCCAAAATGCAATATCTCCTGGATACAACGGCAAATCCTATTTCATATCCTTGTTAAATAACAGGAAGAGGTCCTAAGAGTGCTGGGGTAATGTACCCACATTGCGACATGAAATTGTTCCACTCTATTTATAGTACAATTATAATAAATCAAATCGTCACCGGGTAATGTACCCGAACTTCTATTCATGTGGCAACACCGAGCATTCATTTCATCTCATAACAGGCCATTGCCTAAACATCATCAGGTCATTATTTTATGATAAAATATGTTATAATTGCAATTTAAATAAACAGTTCAGCAGTTTATAACAGCGATAAATCTCTCCTACCACTACCTAATATACATCATTTTCAAGAAGAGAGGGATATTCGGGGGCGAGGGTCAGCAACTGTTCGTGGTGAAAACCGTGTTGATCCAAAGCTTATCTATGCTAATGAATACACCCAGTGAAAAGTAAAAAGTGAAAAAGAAGAATATAACCGAAGATTTAGGGCAGTATATCACTCTGCTAAACCTAGCTAGTGATAAACAATTAATCTATGAAACTATATTGACATAATCCCATCACAGGTCATTATTATAATTCTGCCCTTGACTCCGGTATTTAAAAATGAGAAAAGGTGTTAAAATGCAATATTTCGATAGGGAGAACATATCGAAGGAAGAGGAATACATCTATACCCCTATGTGGGTGGCCAGTTCTTCACCATAGTTCATCCCGTTGGGGATTTTGGTGTTGAGTTCGATAATGTACTTGGACTCAGTAATCCTTAGAAGTTTCTCACGATCTCCCCCTCTTGGGAGAGGTAAGATCCTATCAATGCCATAAAACTTGATCAATTTGGCATTGCTCTGATGTTTATCCTGGTAATGTCTCGCTACAGGATAGTTGAGGTCGATGTTTGTCACGGCTCTCATGTGTTGTAGAATGCGGGTCTTAAGCTGTAATTTGGTGCTGCCCACATAATTTATACCGCAGGGGCATTCCAGGACATAGATAGTATAGTCACTGGTGCAGGTTATGAATTTATTAATCATTTTTCGATTTTTCCCTACGATATAGCTGTCACAATTTTTGCTGTGCTCACATGCCTTACAAGAGCCGCATTTTTTGAAACCCTTTGCAGTTCCCAGCCATGTGATGTTATCCGGAATATTCTGATAGCTGTGCACAAGTTGATCTTTAAGGGACTTGGATTTTTTGTATGTTATTAGTGGAGTGGTACCTATCTCAGTACCAATAACGGGGTCAGATTCAAGTAATCTCCAGTGTTTTTTCATTAGGTACCTAAGAGTGTTGGATCTGCTGTTCTAGGTGGTAATCAGCCTGGGTATTATTGTCCCTTTCTCCCTTTTCTTTCGTGAAGAAAAAAGTGCCTCATTACGTGAGATATTCTCAACTTTTTTGATTGCTGTTGAGATCACCTTAGGCAGATAGCCTCTTTGTTCGAATCTCATTTCCATGGTACGTTTTTCTTTGGAGAAACCACTTTCCGTGTTGCAGTTCCTTCGAGCCCGAAGGAACTCTCCAAAGGGAATACTGTTTCGGAGTGGTACAGGGTGTTACTATTAGCGTGAAGTAGGGTGTTCCCTGAGGTTTCTTTGCGGAAAAGGGTGGTTACTATCCGATTGTTCTCTATGTTGATGGCTACATCCAGAAATTCACAATGTGAGATACTGATGGAGTGAGTAAATGACAAATTAAGGTCATTATCCCCCAATTTATTTATGAATTCCTTTGCCAGATCTAGGGGTCCATCCCAAATCAGGAACAGGTCATCAATATACCTGATCCAGATTGGGATGTGTTGTACATACTGCTCATTCTCGTCTACCCATACAATACATTCCTCCCACCACCCTAGGAAGAGATTCGCTAGGCTGGGCGCGAAAGATGTTCCCATCGCTGTACCTGACTTTTGGCGATACAGTGTTTTGCCAAAAATAAACATAATCTTCTCCAAACAAAAGAGCATCATCTTTTTCAACATTTGGGTGTGTTCCCATAATGATATATGTCTTTGTTTTAGAAAGTACATGCATGCCTCTACACCCTTCTGTTGGTCTATACATGTATAGAGGGAACATACATCTAATGCTATCATGTGATAGTTATTTTCCCATGTGATGTCATGTATTCTGCGTAGAAAATCGGTACTATCCCTGCAGTATGATCTTAATTTAATGACATGAGGTGCAAGGAAGAGATCTAGGAAGACTGCGGTATTTTCCAATAACCCTCCATTGGATGATACGATTGGTCTTCCCGGTGGTCTGGTGGGGTGCTTATGGACTTTAGGTAATAGGTAAAAGCATGGAATGCGTGGGTTTTCAGTTTTCAAAAAAGCAAATTCATCTGTAGACAGTAGCCCACCCCTCCACCAACCCTCTAGCAATACGTGGTAGTCAATAACTGAAGCTTTGTAGGTCCCCCAGTTTATCTCCTCATAGCATGAGGTATCGTTTAATTGTCTGAATGCTTCTTGATTATACTGGGCGACGTCCATTACAACCACGTTACCCCCCTTATCTGAGGGTTTAATTATTATGCTGGTGTCATTTGAGAGAGCTCTTAGGGCCTTCCTTTGTGTTATGGTTAGATTGTCTTCTTTTCTTTTGATCCTCTGTTCCTTAAGTTTATTAATTTCCCAAATCATGGTTTGGTTGAAAGTCTCGATGTTGTCGTGCGGGACATTTGGATTAAATTTGGACTTAGGTCTTAAGCCTGTGCAATATGTGGCATCTGGTCTGCACCCAGCATTGATAAGTAACCTGCTTTTCTCTTTGACTGACAAGTCCGTTACATCTTCCTCCATTTGGTGTAGATTCAAAATGAGATTAGCATCTTCAATATTAAGATTGAAATCCTCTTCACCTAGAGTACAACCCATTCTCAGTATTTTAGATTTGGTGTTTGTTTTATAGATCTTCATGAGTTTTAACTTGCGGATATACAGGAACAGATCAATCCGTGTGTTGACAAAATTTATGTCCGTTGTGGGGCAGAAAGACAGCCCTAATCGTAATAGTGCTACTTCTTTCGCTGTAATATCTCTCGAGGACAGATTAATCACTGATTTGTTAGTCTGTTCATCTGCGTTGGATGGTAGTGATATCGATTTGATCCTGCCTCCATGTCTGTTCTTTAGTCGGAGTCTTTTCTTGTTCCTGCTCCTCTCCCTCTTTTGGCGCCTCTTCCTTTTCCCCTTCCTCTCTTGGTTTGTGGTCTTTCTTCCTGATCCTTCCTCTGTTTCAGAATTTGAAACTCGTGCAAGAAGGTTAGGGGATGTGCTCCTAAAGGGATACTTTGAGCCTCTGTATCCGAACTTAATTCTGAGCTGGAACCAGTCGAAACCAGTTCTTGTTGTCTTTGTCGTTGAATAGTATGTAGATTCCTTTGTGCCCAGTCAAAACGTTTCGCATATGTCTGGATGCGACCTTCGGCATAATCTCTTTTGTCCCGTAGGAATTTTCTCTGTTTCTTAGCTTTTATGGTGTATTCATAGGTCTTTAGTTTGTCAACCAATTGTTTCTGAAAATCAATAACAGCTTTATCGGTGTTGGACTTTTCAAGATCTTGTCTGTGTTCTAATAGTTCCTTTCTTGTAGTCTCCAAATCAATTTTGGCATACTTGACCAGCATCTCCAACATGCCTTTGCAAGTTTTTGCCATAAACGACGACCATTCCTTCAGTAATTCCGGATTTGGGTTCTCATAAATTGGGATTATGGCGATTCTGAGTCCTCTGGGTACTCTATTAACTTCTATATAGTTGGTTAATGAAGTAATTTCCCACCATTTATATATATGTGTATATAAATATATATTATATATTATATTACCTACTGGCGGTCGCCAGTAGGTAGTTATAGTTAGGACCACGTTTCCATAGGAAATCCGCAACATTCTATTTTGAATAACTTTGGCGCCGGTTGACGAATCCTCGCGAATTTTTCAAAATAGGTGGGGCGCTACGCTCCGCTCCTACCCTGAAAGTCTCGGGGGGATTCGTCAAGCGGGGGCTGAGATAAAAGGGGGGTCCCAAAACGCGTTTTTCCCATGCATTTTTCCATAGGACCTTTAGACACAGCTACAACCCGAACGGCTGAACAGAATTACTTGAAATTTGGCAGAGAGGTAGTCCTCAGGTCAAGGAAGTGCCTTTTGTAGGTTTGGTGTAAATCTGTTCAGTAGATCCTGAGAAAATAGCATTTAAAAGCATATATATATGTGGGCGGAGCCTAACCACACATCTCATCCTGAGATCTGATTGGCTGTCAGCACTTCATCCAAGAAGTGTTGGCAGCCATCTTGGGACCAATATACATGATAGCACCTCATTAAAAAGCATTGCAGTTAATAGAAGGTTTTAAGACTTTAGTTACATTATAAATCATTTGTTGATGGTACCATACTCATTTTAGGAATTGTGGTATGTTCTAAGGTAATTTCACCATGTGAAAAAGCCTTCTGCTGGGATATCATGATTGAGAGAAAAATATTTTCTCATGCTTTTACCACAGAGGTTTGGAAGGTGATCTATAGGCTAAACTGAGAGCTTATTTTCTGTAAATTCACATTATCTTTCTCAGTCATGTGAGAATGAAGTCTGACATTCTCAGTAAAACACGTACATCCAACAAGGGCAGAGACTGTCAGTTGATTCCTTTGTGTTCTACTGCAGCTTCCCAGAGTGTTCCAAAGAACTACTAGAGCGCTAACAGTCCTACTTATGATAAACGTATGGCACACCTGAAGCCATCTTGCTTGGATTAAAGTGGTAACTCTTAAAACATTTAATTTAAAAAGGAACAAAATGAGGGGGTTCATTTTTCAATAAAAAGTATGATTAGTGCTGCAGAAAGAAAAATTAGGGCACATTTTGAGTGACTTCTCAAATACTCTTCTATTTCATTAAACAATTCTGACATGCAGACTGAAACATGCACTTTCAATACCAGCAGCAGTTTGCCTTGGTGAGCAGTAGCTTTACTACAGTGATCTAATGAGCAAAAAGAGTGCTAACATTCTGAATTTATGGCAAATGTGTGACACATCTGAATGCCTTCTTGATGGAATCAAAGTAAAAAACTGAAAGTATTTCCTACTGAGGAGACTGCAGTAAATGAGGAAATTAGGAAACTTCATAACAAACAAGTCTCCCAAGATGGCCACCAGAGACAAAAGAGCCCAAATGTAGCCCAAATATCACCCAGATGTAGCCCAAGTATAGCCCAATGACAGAATGTCCCAGAATGTTCTTAAAAACAACTAGAGCGCTTACTGTCTTCATTATGACAAAAGTATGGCACACCAGAAGCCATCTTGACTGGTAACACTTAAAACATTTAATTTAAAAAGGAACACAATGAGGAGGTTCGTTTAGCCATAGAAATTATGATTAATGCTGAAGAAAGAAAATGAGGGCACATTTTGAGTGACTTCTCAAATCCTCTTCTATTTCATTAAAAAATTCTGACATGCAGACTGAAACATGCACTTTTAATACCAGGAGCAGACTTCCATGGTGCAGTAGTTTTACTACAGTGATCTAATGAGCAACTAGAGTGCTAACATTCAGAATTTATGGCAAATGTGTGACATATCTGAATACCTTCATGATGGAATCAAAGTAAAAAACTGAAAGCATTTCCTACTGAGGAGACTGCAGTACATGAGGAAATTAGGAAACTTCATAACAAATAAATCTTCCAAGATGGCCACCGGAGACAAAAGAGCCCAAATGTAGCCCAAAATCACCCAGATGTAGCCCAAATATAGCCCAATGACAGAAGTGTGCAAAACACTTATTATTTTGTGTTTTTGCAGTGTTATATAGTGCAGACTTGTCAGGTATTGGAGTGCTTTACATGAGCATTGGTTACATCACACAAGAACACATTCATTTTGGTTGTAGACATGGGGAGACTAAGTGATTTGACCAGAATCACAGAATGTCGAGCTGAAGCAGAAACTTCAACCTGGTTCCCCAGTTGCAAAGTCTGCAGTTCTGGAAGTAACACCACATCATCTCCCCTAAGTGCAACATTTAATCAAGTGGTCAACTGGATAAAAAAACATAAAGATAACAAATAATTTAAAAGTGCTTTGTCGCTATTTGAAAACTCAGAAAATATGTCCTTATTTTAGCCTTTTAGAGCACTAACCATAATTGTGATGCCAATAAGACCCTCTCATATATGTAATTTCTAAAGGAAATGCTCTAGGTATTACAGTTTTGATTACATCAAGATGATGTCAGGCGTTCCACACTTTTGTAATAAATATAGAATGTTAGCAATCTAGTTGTTCATTAGGATACTGTTGAGAGGCAGAGGCCAGGGGCACGGACTCTGAAAATTGAAGGCAGGTAGGAGGGTGCAAAGGCAACAATTTAACCACACTGAGCAGGCAGGAAGGGCCGTGGAAGCACAACAGACTATGGAGGGCAGTGGAAAGGGGGGCAGGGGCAACAAACCAACAATACAGGACTTGCAAGAGAGGCTGTTGGAGGCAAGATCTATTACGGGTCAAGGAAGCTAGGGGCGGTCCCCAGATCCCCGGGAGCCACCACAGAACTGAGCAGGAGAGTGAGTCAGGGACAAAAGGGGCACCTTAATTTGAGCCGGGGTGCCTAGGAACGCTTGCTCCAAAAATGAAGAAAACAGACATATGAGACATGGAATTGGAGGCAGAATACAATGGCAGTTTAATGAGAAGATGCAACTTCAAAGAAACCGCAGAATAGAGACATAAAGTACAAAATACAGAATCCAGATAATCATACAGCTGTCATGATATTCTCTGTATCTCAATTAATGTACTGACAGAGAGAGAGAGAAAACACATCTATAAATGCATCATGAGAAACAAGTTACACCAAGGAAAATGTTACCTAGGAACACTCACGTTTACTCTTAGAGCAAGCATTCCTGCAATTACAATACAAAATCTTTTAAATGCAAAAGTAAAGAGAACAATGGTTAAACATAACATGACATTTCATATAGGTAAAATAGAATAAGATACTTCAAGCAAAGCAGAGCAAGACATTTTAAGCAAAGGAAGACAAGAGCTCCCAGCTCTTGGGGAAAACCTGCACTGCCTGTTAACCTACATACAGACAGCGAGGTAGTCCGTCGATATCTGTGGGTGCTCCCTTTTTATATCATTTTGTGGGCTCCTTTGCACGCTACATCTACCTACGTATGCTACCCAAAAGCTTCGTCTGCAGATTTTACCAGACATTTCGTCATTTACCCACTTAATGCTGACAATGGACTGGGTGAAAAGGTCAGTCTCTCAGGCCAATCGCTTATCGTAAGTTCCATAGAGCAAGCAGAAAATAATGGGTATTGTACGGGAATTCAATATATTCATGTATAAAATCTCCTCAGTTCTCCTAACTTGACGCTCTGCGGTTGCCACTTCCTTAAAAGCGGGAAACCTGCCCAGGAAGCAAGTACCAGTCCAGGATGCAGCCTACTGTATGTCGACAGCTTCAGGGGGATGTTGAACTTTGATACCGAGCACGGAGCACTCGGGTAGGGTGGGGGCTACTGGTTCGGAGCAGAAGGCCTCGCAGGCCTGCCTTCAGACTGCTATACACTAAAATTCCAGAGCTATGGTCAATTTAACAAAGAGGCCTACATATTGAACAGAAGGGCCTACACAGGGGTTTTATACTGGCTGAGTGGTAAGGATGTCTCAGGATAATTATATAGCAACACAGGACCCGCTGGTCAATTTAATACGGCCTACAAATGCAGCTGGCAGGGCAAGGACAAGGGTCTCATACTTCAGGTGTGGACAGAACGGGCCAGGGGCCCCCTGTGATACAAAATCTACCCTCCTTCAAGCCTGTGGCAATGTAATAGACCATTGTGGGCAGAAGGAAGAGGCAATGGTAGTACAACCATACATGCCAACAGACCCGATTCAGCCAGGAAACGTCCAATGTTTTTAAGCTCAAATGGCCTTTATTTGATCTGTCTCCTGTCTACAATATCCTCTTTTTCAATGTAACTCAAAGGGGAAAATCAATACCCCAGTTTTTTTTCAAAATCTCCCTCTTACCAAGTTCAAAATGTTCGCAAGTATGGTACATTGGATCATGGAAGGAAATGGGATAGGGACATGGACTTGGATAACAGAGGACAGGAGGGACATGGAGAGGTGCACCAAACTGACCCTGCAGGGCAGGCATCAGGGTTTGCAGCAGCACAATACACCACACAGGGCATGCAGGACGGGAGTGCAGCACAACAATCCATAGAAAGCAAGAGGGAGGGGACAGGACCATGCACATGGACAACAGAGAACAGAGGGGCAAGAGGCAATGGTAGCTAGCTGATCATAATGGACAGACAGGAGAGAAAGCTGCAGCATAACAGACCATAAAGGGCAGGAGGGACGGATCAGGGGCATTACAATGGAACAGACAAGCCAGGAGGGAGGGAGTAGGGCTGGGGGCAAGGGGGCAGGGCAGGAGCAGCAAGATAGCCATGGAGGTCAGGCAGGATGGGCACTAGAAGCAAGACACACCATGAAGAGCAACAGTGAGACTGTGATGGCATACACACAGACCATGGAGGGAAGGTGGGAGGGGGTCAGGGGCAGCTAACTGACCACACAGGGAAGGTGGGAGGGGCCATGGCAGCACAGAAGACCATGCATGGCAAGTGGGAGAGTTAGTGGCAGCACAATGGCTATGATGGGCAAGAAGGAGGGTGGAGGGGCATGCACAAGGGACGATGGAGGATAGAAGGGAGGGTCAGGACCTGTGCACAGACAAGAAAGTTCAGGGGAAAGGACCTCACAACAGACCACACGGGGCAGGCAGGAGGAGCAGCTGCAGCACAACAGACCAGGGAGGGCAGAAGGGTGTGGCAGTACAATGGACCATGTAGGACAGGAGGAAGAGGATAGGGGCATGGCATGTGGACAGGCAGGGTGGAGGTGGCAGGGACAGGTTACAGTCATCTGACAATGCTAGGCAGGTGGGAGGGGAGTGGCAGCTCAACAGAACACTCAGAGTAGATAGGAGTGGCAGGTCCATGGGACATGGTGGGCAAAAAGGATGGAGCAGGGGCATGCACAAATACATCGGAGGGCAGGGGGAAGGAGAATAGGGGCAGCAAGCTAAGCACAGAGTTTAAGCAGGAGGTCAATGATGGGGCATAGAATTGGGCAATGGAGGGCAGGAGGAGTGGACTGGTACATCATACTGAGGGCAGTGGCAGCACATCAGACCATGCATGGCAGGAGGGAGGAGGCTAGTCCATGGATTCACACAACAGAGGATAGGGAGGAAGGGGATGGGGCAGCAAGCTAACTGTTCAGAGAAGGCGGGTATTAGGAACTTTATTGTTTTTAAAACATTGTGTCTGTGCGAACTACTTAAAATATGAACAAGTATGCAGCATAATCTCACTTTTATTCAGGAAGAAGAGGACGTTTGTGACTGTGACTCCGGGCTCACTTGGCAGAAACACCCCCTGACCCTCCACCCCCTATCGCAAAATGTAATGCCCGTGAAAAGGGTAGGTGAACACAGTGCGCAATGACAGATTCATTGGAGAGCGCGAGATAGCACAGGCACTAGCGCGTGCTATGCGATATGCGCCTTGGAGTGTAATATGCACAGGGCAGTGTTGTGTAACCTAACTAGTCTCTAAAGTTGTAATATAAAATATGTGCTGGGGAGTGTAAGGTTGCATATGCACTGTGACAAAGATATGGATCCCAGATTGTAATATGTATGGCATAGCACTGTGCGTTATAACATAGGCATCGAGAAAGGCACGTTAGATGGGGCAATATAACCCGTGCGAAGACAAGTGTGGCATGACATATTCACAGGGTGGTGTTACAGTGCACATGGGCTAGAGAGTGTCATAGCATATGCACTAGCTAGTGGAATACAACACAGAGGTGTGTGGCACACGGCAGGCAATGGTGGGTGTAACACAGCATTGGGCTCTGTCAGGAGCGCGCTGTGACTCTCAAGTGATGTTCGTCCCCTTTCCAGAGAGTAAAATAAAAAGTATTACACATCCGGCAGTGGATGTGTGTTTTATTAACCGTGAGGGGGTTTCTTGCATAGTTTTGGTCGAATTTTTGTCGAATCCCCTTTGAATGGCTTGGTGTGCATGTGTATTAAATGTGCCCGTCAATAGCTACCCAAGTTTGTATAAATAAACGACAAGGGTGTCTACCGGGATTAGGCACGGTAGGGCATCAGACATGTCAGAGCTTCACTAGTGGTGTAAATACATTCCACGTGGATTCATTGCATGCATAGTCGCCTTTTAATGAATATCACGCAAATCGTCATGGTGATAGGTACGTACGGTTTGTCCAGCATGTCCTAGGTGTGTCTATAAATATATATTTTTTAAAAATAATAAAAAACAGTGGCCGGCCCTGGGGATTGGGGTCAAAAAAATATAATTAGGAGACTGGCCCTGGGGGATGGGGTCATCAGGGCCAATAAATTAGAATAAGAAGGGGAACCAAACAGCCCCCCGTCTTAAAAAACTAAAATAAATAAAAGACTGGCATCGTGCCGGAGGCCATGCCCCCTCCGTGCAGCACTCTGCAAACGTGCCCCCAACAGGTATCTCCAGTATGCGCCAGGGAGCTGCGCTGCAGCCAGGTGTTCTGAGGCCAAGCCCCTTTTTACACCTCTCTGCAACGCAGCTCTGTGGCGCTTACTGGAGGTACCTAGTGGTCTAGTTTGACCCTAGGGACCCTTAGGATTCAAGGGGACTTAATCTCTCAACTTAGAACAGCCACAGGGCGCGTTTACACAGTGGTGAAGGGAGGGGACGGGGCCTGAGGTGACGTGTGCAAACACGCACTATGGCACGTTTTAAATTGGGGATATAATTTCCCTTCAATACTGAGGGCCCCTGGGGGCTAACTAGCCCACCAAGTGCTTCCAGTAAGCGCCACTGAGCTGCATTGCAGAGAGGTGGTCCAGGCCGTGCCACTTTTTACACCTCTCTGCAACGCAGCTCTGTGGCACTTACTGGAGGTACCTAGTGGGCTAGTTGGACCCCAGGGACCCTCAGGATTCAAATGAACTTAATCTCCCAACTAAAAATGGACACAGGGCGTGTTTACACAGTGGTGAAGGGAGGGGACGGGGCCTGAGTTAACGTGTGCAAAAACGCCCTGTGGCCTGTTTTAAGAGGTAGTTTTAATCCCCATGCCCTCTTATATACTAGTAGCTTACAGAGGAGGTCATGCTAATCACAGGGGGACCCCAACGCATAATGTTCCCTAGTGTATGTAGGTGTTTTCACTGTATTCTAAGTGTCTTTTAACATAGCACTGGCTCTAGGACTGGTTAGTCAGGCTCAGTTACCACCAGTATCCGTCTGAAAAAGTTGAGGGTACAGGATGATTTTGCAACAAGGCTTCTTTCTGCTCTTCTTTTTGTTCTTTCTGCACGTTATCCTTCTTCCTGCACTTTTCTTCGTATTTGAGGACTTCTGTTGCTTCTTTCTGCACTTCTTTTTTTTCTTTCTGTGCATTTTTTCTTCTTTCTTCACATGTCCTATCTCTGTAGGCATAGTTAGAAATTAGCATTTAAAAAACCTTTGAAATTCACAGAAAAAACCATAGGTTTCAGGCACGTTATAGTTAGGAATTAGCATTTAAAAAACCTCAGAAATTCACTGAAAAAACCATAGGTTTCAGGGGTGTTATAGTTAGCTGGACTTTTCACTTGTACAAAACCATTGAAATTCCCTCGTTATAGTTAGTTCAGCTAACTATAACTCGGGCGCCCGCAATGCACTGCTGATGACGTCACATATTACATCACTCATAACATCACTGATGACATCTCAAATGACATCACTGATGACATCACTGATTACATCATCCTTGTGATAGAGTGGCAGACCTCCTCTCACCCTAATATAACCTTTGATACACACATTCAAAAATAGAGACTAAAATTTTCAAAACAATGGACATACCAATACCAGTTACAACAACCTCTTCAGTAATTCTAAGATCCACATACACATCCACTCATTCACCAACAGTCATATACAGTCACTCATACATGTACTCACTCATCATATGTACTCATACACCTATACATCCTGTTACACAATGCCACTCATCCATAGAGTTACTCACACACATAGTCACTCATGCTAATAAAGAATCAAACATACATTTACTTGCATATACAGTTATACACACACCACCATACTTACTTCTACGGAAACTTACACATACTTAGTCTTTTAAACAATCACTTATAGAAACACATACTTATTCATACAGGAACTCTTTCAATCTCTCACTCTCACATATACTCAGATATATACACCAATAGTCACATATACTAGTTTAAAACATATGTAGTTACTCATAAAGACACTATTGAGACAGTCATTCACTCACTAACACACCCATACACACACTCATCCACCCATACAGTCCTGCACACATGCTGTGTTCAACACATACAAACAGTGAGTCACTCATTCATGCACCTATGCACTACGTAATACCCCCCACCGAACCATGCAGACACTCAGACTGATACTCAAAAAACCAACTAATAACCTATATAGACACCCATGTAGCTACTCACCAACCCATGCAGCCACTTATACACAAAGTGAGAGACTGATACAGATATTTACATATTTAAACATTACTCACTAAGCCATGTATTCACTATGATACACTTAATCAGTCAGTTACACAATCAATTTTTCAAAAACAAATCATCCATTTAGACACTTATATACCCATTTATTCTTCCATCGACCTTGAGATATACATATATAAAACATATTTAATTTTCAGAAAAACACACATTCACTGGATGATGTCATCAGTGATGTCATTTGAGATGTCATCAGTGATGTCATGAGTGATGTCACTGACCATGTCATGAGTGATGTAATATGTGACGTCATCAGCAGTGCATTGCGGGCGCCCGAGTTATAGTTAGCTGAACTAACTATAACGAGGGAATTTCAATGGTTTTGTACAAGTGAAAAGTCCAGCTAACTATAACACCCCTGAAACCTATGGTTTTTTCAGTGAATTATATATATATATATATATGAAGTTTACTATGGGAATTTAAAAAAGGTCTCTTTTTGAACCATGAGCTACCTTTTTGCCAAACTTGGTGTACTTCCGTTCAGCAGTTCTGGCTGTAGTCGTGTCTAAAGTTTCCTATGGAGAAAACGTGTTTTTGGACCCCCCCCCCTTTATTCTCGGCCCCCACTTGGCGAATCACTCCGAAACTTTCAGGATACGTGCTGACTGGAGCACCTCACAAGTTTTGAAAATTTCGCGAAGATTCGTCATCCGGCGCCAAAGTTATTGGGAAAACAAAAAACGCTTTTCCTATGGAAACTAGGTCCTAACTATAACTACCATCTGGCGACCGCCAGTAGGTAATATATATATGATCAAGGCCTTCCGAGCTCGAAACGCGTCACTGCTGTACCTGGGCTGAATAAATTTCATCTCGCCGATTCCTGTGGTCCGTCTCCTTCTTCGCCGGCGTTGCTGGAGGTTGCTTTGGAGCCAAACTTTGCTCAATATATATATATATATGAGAGCCTTTCATCCGACATCGTATCGAGGGTGCATCCCATTTGGATGGTCAAAGGACTCTATTTCCCAGAAGGCTATGTGCTAAATTACAAAGCAACCCATTCGGGTAAACGATATTGCCAAATATGGGATTTATGACGTTTCTGCACCCTTCTGACAACATGTGCCTATGAGGAAGATGGATATCGAAACGCGTCAGGCTGTTTGTCAGGTGTCTTAATTACGGGCAGCACGCCCCCTGTACCAATAAATAACTTTGAGGGGAAAAGTACCTTGTGTGTGAGTGCGGCTCAATTTGTGGACACTCCCCTATGAGCTGGATGTTTAAGCGGCCGTCCTGCCGCTGGGCCTGCACCACCCCATGGCAGGGGGCCACGGAGCTCGCAGAACTAGCGAGTTTCACGTGTGGAGCACAAGGATGGATTAATGGGGACGACGCGACTCGGGGCTCATGTGAGAACCTTTCATCCGACATTGTATGGAGGGTGCATCCCATTTGGATTGTCAAAGGACTCTATTTCCCAGAAGGCTACGTGCTAAATTACAAAGCAACCCATTCGGGTAAACGATATTGCCAAATATGGGATTTATGACGTTTCTGCACCCTTCTGACAACATGTGCCTATGAGGAAGATGGATATCGAAACGCGTCAGGCTGTTTGTCAGGTGTCTTAATTACGGGCAGCACGCCCCCTGTACCAATAAATAACTTTGAGGGGAAAAGTACCTTGTGTGTGAGTGCGGCTCAATTTGTGGACACTCCCCTATGAGCTGGATGTTTAAGCGGCCGTCCTGCCGCTGGGCCTGCACCACCCCATGGCAGGGGGCCACGGAGCTCGCAGAACTAGCGAGTTTCACGTGTGGAGCACAAGGATGGATTAATGGGGACGACGCGACTCGGGGCTCATGTGAGAGCCTTTCATCCGACATCGTATGGAGGGTGCATCCCATTTGGATTGTCAAAGGACTCTATTTCCCAGAAGGCTACGTGCTAAATTACAAAGCAACCCATTCGGGTAAACGATATTGCCAAATATGGGATTTATGACGTTTCTGCACCCTTCTGACAACATGTGCCTATGAGGAAGATGGATATCGAAACGCGTCAGGCTGTTTGTCAGGTGTCTTAATTACGGGCAGCACGCCCCCTGTACCAATAAATAACTTTGAGGGGAAAAGTACCTTGTGTGTGAGTGCGGCTCAATTTGTGGACACTCCCCTATGAGCTGGATGTTTAAGCGGCCGTCCTGCCGCTGGGCCTGCACCACCCCATGGCAGGGGGCCACGGAGCTCGCAGAACTAGCGAGTTTCACGTGTGGAGCACAAGGATGGATTAATGGGGACGACGCGACTCGGGGCTCATGTGAGAGCCTTTCATCCGACATCGTATCGAGGGTGCATCCCATTTGGATTGTCAAAGGACTCTATTTCCCAGAAGGCTACGTGCTAAATTACAAAGCAACCCATTCGGGTAAACGATATTGCCAAATATGGGATTTATGACGTTTCTGCACCCTTCTGACAACATGTGCCTATGAGGAAGATGGATATCGAAACGCGTCAGGCTGTTTGTCAGGTGTCTTAATTACGGGCAGCACGCCCCCTGTACCAATAAATAACTTTGAGGGGAAAAGTACCTTGTGTGTGAGTGCGGCTCAATTTGTGGACACTCCCCTATGAGCTGGATGTTTAAGCGGCCGTCCTGCCGCTGGGCCTGCACCACCCCATGGCAGGGGGCCACGGAGCTCGCAGAACTAGCGAGTTTCACGTGTGGAGCACAAGGATGGATTAATGGGGACGACGCGACTCGGGGCTCATGTGAGAGCCTTTCATCCGACATCGTATCGAGGGTGCATCCCATTTGGATTGTCAAAGGACTCTATTTCCCAGAAGGCTACGTGCTAAATTACAAAGCAACCCATTCGGGTAAACGATATTGCCAAATATGGGATTTATGACGTTTCTGCACCCTTCTGACAACATGTGCCTATGAGGAAGATGGATATCGAAACGCGTCAGGCTGTTTGTCAGGTGTCTTAATTACGGGCAGCACGCCCCCTGTACCAATAAATAACTTTGAGGGGAAAAGTACCTTGTGTGTGAGTGCGGCTCAATTTGTGAACACTCCCCTATGAGCTGGATATATATATATATATATATATATATATATATATATATATATATATATATATTATATATATATTATTTTTTTTATTGGAAGAAAATATGTTGTATTCTCAAGTATTTTTGGGTATTTTTACTTGAGTAGTAATATTTACTTGGAGTGTGCTTTGAGGTCTTGCTGTGTTTTATTCTGTAGTTGATTTTATTGAGGTCAACCTACTATTTTTGTATGGTGGATGCATTTAATTTTTTCTTACAAGGAAAAATAGCTAGGGTTTTATAACAAAGTATTGATTTTATTTTGATTTTTTTGTAGTTATCCTTGAACATTTTGTAAAAATATTTCAAATGTTTTAGTAGCTTCCTAGATTTTGAATGGTCATACTGAATTGTTTAAATATTCTATTTTGTATTTTTTAAAACATTTTTGCTGGATCTTATATTACCTACTGGCATTTGCCAGTAGATAGTTATGGTAACAACCTATTTACCATAGGAAATCCGCAACATTCTATTTGAAATAACTTTGGCGTCTGTTGACGAATCTTTGCGAAATTTTCAAAACTTTTGGCCACCTCCGGTCCGCTCCTATCCTAAAAGTCTTTGGATGATTCGTGTAGCGAAAAACGTGTTTTCCCCATGCAATTTCCCATAGGACCTTTAGCCGCAGCTACAGCCCGAACTGCTGAACGGAGTTACACCAAATTTGGCAGAAAGGTAGACCTTGGTTCAGAGTCGTGCCTTTATATCTGGGCGGATCCTAACCACACATCTCATTGTGAGATCTGATTGGCTGTCAGTACTTCATCCAAGAAGTGTTGGCAGCCATCCTGGGACCAATATACATGATAGCACCTCATTAAAAAGCATTGTGGTTAATAGAAGGTTTTAAGACTTTAGTTACATTATAAATCCTTTGTTGATGGTACCATACTCATTTTAGGAATTGTGGTGTGTTCTAAGGTGATTTTACCATGTGAAAAAGCCTTCTGCTGTGATATCATGAATCATGTTTGAGAGAAAACTATTTTCTCATGCTTTTTCCTCAGAGGTTTGGAAGTTGATCTATAAGCTAAACTGAGAGCATATTTCTGTAAATTCACATTATATTTCTCAGTCATGTGAGAATGAAGTCTGACATTCTCAGTAAAACATGTACATCCAACAAGAGCAGAGACTCTCATTTGATTCCTTTGTGTTCTACTGCAGCTTCCCTGAGTGTTCTAAAGAACAACTAGAGCCCTACCAGTCCTACTTATGACAAACGTATGGCACACCTGAAGCCATCTTGATTGGAATAAAGTGGTAACTCTTAAAACATGTAATTTAAAAAGGAACAAAATGAGGGAGTTCATTTTGCCATAGAAAGTATGATTAGTGCTGCCGAATGAAAAATTAGGGCACATTTTTAGTGACTTCCCAAATCCTCTTCTATGTCATTAAAACATTCTGACATGCAGACTGAAACATGCACTTTCAATACCTGCAGCAGACTTCCCTGGTGAGCAGTAGCTTTACTACATTGGTGTAATGAGCAACTAGAGTGCTAACATTCTGAATTTATGGCAAATGTGTGACACAGCTGAATGCCTTCTTGATGAAATCAAAGTAAACAAGCATTGGCATAGCCAATAGGTCTCGCCTTCGGGACCTTATAAGTGTTTAGCCATGCAACAGTTGCATAACTAAATACTTATAAGGTCCCAAAAGCGAGACCTATTAGTTATGAAAGTAATCGCGGTCAAGCGCAGCGCGCGTGCCCGCGCACATGTACTGTAGCTCTAGGCTGGCCTGGTAGCACTTTTTGGAGCCCTCTCAATAAGTCTCGCCAGACCAGCGCATGCTCTGGGTCAGGCGAGACCTAAAACTGAAAGTATTTCCTACTGAGGAGACTGTTGTAAATGAGGAAATTAGGAAACTTCATAACAAATAAGTCTCCCAAAATGGCCACCAGAGACAAAAGACCCCAAATGTAGCACAAATATCTCCCAGATGTAGCCCAAGTATAGCCCAATGACAGAATGTCCCAGAGTGTTCTAACGAACAACTAGAGCGCTAACAGTCTTACTTATGACAAAAGTAAGGTACACCTGAAGCCATCTTGATTGGAATAAAGTGGTAACACTTAAAACATTTCATTTGCAGAGGAACAAAATGAGGGGGTTCATCTTGCCATAAAAATTATGATTAGTGCTGCAGAAAGAAAAATTAGGGCACATTTTGACTTCACAAATCCTCTTCTATTTCATAAACAAATTCTGACATGCAGAGTGAAACATGCACTTTGAATACCAGCAGCAGACTTCCCTGGTGAGCAGTAGCTTTACTACAGTGATCTAATGAGCAACTAGAGTGCTAACATTCAGAATTTATGGCAAATGTGTGACACATCTGAATGCCTTCTTGATGGAACCAAAGTAAAAAACTGAAAGTATTTCCTACTGAGGAGACTGCAGTAAATGAGGAAATTATGAAACTTCATAACAAATAAGTCTCCCAAGATGGCCACCAGAGACAAAAGGGCCCAAATGTAGCCCAAATATCACCCAGATGTAGCCCAAGTTAT
Source organism: Triturus cristatus (assembly GCF_964204655.1). Taxonomy (NCBI): domain Eukaryota; kingdom Metazoa; phylum Chordata; class Amphibia; order Caudata; family Salamandridae; genus Triturus; species Triturus cristatus. Next base: position 909,989,962 of record NC_140586.1, read on the forward strand.
AGCTCAATGACAGAATGTCCCAGAGTGGCAACGCAGCCCCCCTCCTAAAGATTTTTTTTTAAAAAAGGCCATGCTCCGGGGATTAGGGTCCCCGGGACCGAAAAAGGCCTTGGGAGGGGGGCCACGCGGCCCCCTTCGAATTTTTTTTTTTCAAAACAAAAATTAGGGGGCAGACCCTGGGGGATGGGGTCCCCAGGGCCAATAAATTAGAAAAAGGAGGGGTCCACACAGCCCTCCTCCTTAAAAAAATAAAATAAATAAAAGACCAGCATCGCGCCGGAGGCCACGCCCCCTCCTTGCAGCACTCTGCAAACGCGCCCCCTGGCCAGTTGTAAGTTGGGGAATTAATTCCCCTTCAATACTGAGGGTCCCTGAGGGCCAACTAGCCCAACAGGATCTCCAGTATGCGCCAGGGAGCTGTGTTGCAGACAGGTGTTCTGAGGCCACGCCCCTTTTTACACCTCTCTGCAACGCAGCTCTGTGGCGCTTACTGGAGGTACCTAGTGGGCTAGTTTGACCCTAGGGACCCTTAGGATTCAAGGGGACTTAATCTCTCAATTTAGAACGACCACAGGGCACGTTTACACAGTGGTGAAGGGAGTGGACGGAGCCTGAGGTGACGTGTGCAAACACGCCCTGTGGCGCGTTTTAAGTTGGGGAAATAATTCCCTTTCAATCCTGAGGGACCCTGGGGGCCAACTAGCCCACCAGGTGCCTCCAGGAAGCACCACTGCTCTGCGTTGCAGAGAGGTGGTGAAGGCCGTGCCCCTTTTTACACCTCTCTGCAATGGCGCATACTGGATGTACCAAGTGGGCTATTTTGCCCCTAGGGACCCTCAGGATTCAAGGGGACTTAATCTCCCAACTTAAAATGGCCACAGGGCGTGTTTACACAGTGGGGAAGGGAGGGGACGGGGCCTGAGGAGACGTGTGCAAACACGCACTATGGCGCGTTTTAAGTTGGGGAAATAATTCCCCTTCAATCCTGAGGGTACCTGGGGGCTAACTAGCCCATCAGGTGCTTCCAGTAAGCGCCACTGAACTGCGTTGCAGAGAGGTGGTCCAGGCCGTGCCACTTTTTACACCTCTCTGTAACGCAGCTCTGTGGCGCTTACTGGAGGTACCTAGAGGGCTAGTTGGACCCTAGGGACCCTCAGGATTCAAATGAACTTAATCTCCCAACTAAAAACGGCCACAGGGCATGTTTACACAGTGGTGAAGGGAGGGGACGGGGACTGAATTAACGTGTGCAAACACGCCCTGTGGCGCGTTTTAAGTTGGGGAAATAATTCACCTTCAATCCTGAGGGACCCTGGGGGCCAACTAGCCCACCAGGTGCTTCCAGTAAGCGCCACTGCGCTGCGTTGCAGAGAGGTGGTCTAGGCCGTGCCCCTTTTACATCTCTCTGCAACGCAGTTCTGTGGCGCTTACTGGAGGTACATAGTGGTCTAGTTGGACCCTAGGGACCCTCAGGATTCAAGGGGACTTAATCTCCCAACTTAAAACGGCCACAGGGCGTGTTTACACAGTGGGGAAGGGAGGGGACGGGGCCTGATGTGACGTGTACAAACACGCCCTGTGGCGCATTTTAAGAGGTAGTTTTAATCCCCCTGCCCTATTATATACTAGGGGCTCACAGAGGAGGTCATGCTAATCACAGGGGGACCCCAACGCATAGTGTTCCCTAGTGTATGTAGGTGTTTTCACTGTACTCAGACTCAGTTACCACCAGTATCCGTCTGACAAAGTTGAGGCTACAGGATGATTTTGCAACAAGGCTTCTTTCTGCTCTTCTGTTTGTTCTTTCTGCACGTTATCCTTCTTCCTGCACTTTTCTTTGTCTTTGAGGACTTCTGTTGCTTCTTTCTGCATTTCTTTTTTTTCTTTCTGTGCGTTTTTTCTTCTTTCTTCACATGTCCTATATCTGTAGGCATAGTTAGAAATTAGCATTTAAAAAACCTTTGAAATTCACTGAAAAAACCATAGGTTTCAGGCACGTTATAGTTAGGAATTAGCATTTAAAAAACCTTAGAAATTCACTGAAAAAAACCATAGGTTTCAGGGGCGTTATAGTAAGCTGGACTTTTCACTCGTACAAAACCATTGAAATTCCCCCGTTATAGTTAGTTCAGCTAACTATAACTCGAGCGCCCGCAATGCACTGCTGATGATGTCACATATTACATCACTCATGACATGCGCCAGAAATAGACAGGAAGGCGCAGTATAATATTAAATACAGCGCATTCCAGCCCTTTCATGTAGCATAGCAAGATGGCTTGCTGCAATGTGCCGTGTGAAATAACGATAAATCTGCCCCTAAATGTCCCATCCATCCTTCATGTGTTGCTTTGTGTTAGTATTAGTAAATTATTGGTAGCTGCATAGACAATGATTCTTTTGTTGTCATTTTTATTGTCATGCAGTGAGACGTCTTGGTTAGTATGTACTGTCAGAGGATCTGTATTTCTTCATATGTTCCGTGTGCACCTGGTCTTTCTCTAGGAATCCTCTTTGTTGTACTTATTATTTTACATTTAATATAGAAGGAGTCACCCAGGCATCTTCTCCAGAACTTTGGAAATTATACTTTTTATGATATCTTCTGTGGGCCTTTGGGAACTTGAGCTTCTTCAGGAACTTGAAAAATCATATGTTTTAGCGTGTGGATTCTTGTGAATTTGTGCTCGCTCCTAAAATGAATTCCATTCATGTATGGATTGTGTCCGCTTACTCTTTCAAGAATATCTTCTTTGGTAGAATTTAGTTGATTCCCAAAAACGTCTTTTCGTTAGAAGTGCTTTGGGGCATATCAACAAGGGCTTTATCTCTGCTTTTTTGGCTTTAAAAGCCAAAAAAGCAGAGATAAAACTAGCACCCTATCAACAACAGGGTGCTAACAAGCAAATTTGCATGTTAGCACCCTTTTACTCTACGCTTCCCCTTGCATCTCTAATGAGATGCAAAGGGGGCGTTCCAGAGTAAAATAATAGGAGAAATGTCGCTAAGCGACATTTCTCCTATTATCAAGAATATCGCTAACCCTGTTAGAGACAAAAAAAGCAGAGCTAACCGCGGATAACGCTGCTTCTTTACGTCTGGTATTTTTCTGACTTAGCCATGATATCCTATGGAAGGAGGATATCATGGCTAAGTTTGTCTGTCCCTATCAACAAGCTAGCGTGAGATTATCGCTGGGTTTCCAGCGATAATCTCACGTTAGCCACTTAGCGTGAGGATTTTTATCGCTATTGAGATAAGCGTTGCTAATAGCGATAAAAATCAACGCTAGCCGGCGATAATTATCCTAGCGCTAAGTGCGCTTAGCGATAATTATCGCCGGTTGTTGTTGATATGCCCCTCTGTTCTCTATAAGTGTTTTCCTCACAACTTACTATTTCCCCTTCGTTATATATGTTTTGTAGTTTCCTACATTATATTTGGAAAATACAGATTTATTAAAATATATGTTATTTTTGTGTATAATGTATGTTATTAAAATTATATATAATGTTTACAACATGGTTACATTATTTACTCACTTTTTTGGCATTTCTATTTTTTATATGTTGGTTGGTTCCATGCTATTTGGAGGGCTGTCCTTTTTCTTTTTGTCCTTATTCTTTTTTTTATTTTTATTATACTGCTGAGAGAGACATATTTTAGCGATTGATTGTAATTGTTTGTTTGATTGTTATTATTGGCTATGTATAGCTTCAAAAATGGTTTGTTATTAATGAATTAAGGGGTCATTGCTCATTACTTTTTTTGCTATACTTACATTTTATTTTATCTTTGTTGTAATATAATTTTTCAATACTTTAGTATTTTCATAATTTTTTTGGTGTTGTTATTTCATGTATGTATTAAAATATTTAAATTATTTTTTATTGTTAAATGTAATTTATATTATAGTTCTGTATTAACTTCACAAACGTAGGGTTTTCACTTTTGGAGAGTGTTGCAGCCTTTCATGTTGTAGCTTCAGTCAGGCCGGGATACGCTTTGCATAACTGGGGGTACCATTTAGCAGCAATTAGTTTCACATTATTTTCCTTTTTATAATACTTTTAGTTGAGAAAGTGTTTTTATTTGTTCACTGTTTTTTTAGTCTAATTTAATTGATTGCTGGGTAGTGATTGGATTTAAAAAAAAAAAATGGTACCTTATATGGTAAATGCTAATTATGCTTTTTGGCATTTGTTTATGTTTAATTTACTTATATACATATATATATATATTGTTTAAAAACGTTATATGTGAATATATAAATATATATTATCTACTGGCTGTCGCCAGTAGATAGTTATAGTAGGACCGTGTTCCAATAGGAAATCTGAAAATTCTATTTTGAATAACTTTGGCGCCGGTTGACGAATCTTCACGAAATTTTCAAAACTAATGGGGCGCTCCGCTCAGCTCCTACCCTGAAAGTCTCGGGGGGATTCGTCAAGCGGGGGCCGAGAAAAAAGAGGGGTCCCAAAATGCGTTTTCCCCATGCATTTTCCCATAGGACCTTTAGTCGAAGGTACAGCCCGAACGGCTGAACAGAATTACTTGAAATCTGGCAAAGAGGTAGTCCTCAGGTCAGGGAAGTGCCTTTTGCATATATGGAGTCAATCTGTTCAGTAGTTCCTGAGAAAATTGCAGTTAAAAGCACATAAATATCTATAGCCGCGGACCGTGCGCGCACCCTAACGTGCGCGAGCGTAATTCTGATTGGTGGTTACATGTCAGTCAACGTTCGAAATCAGGAAGTGTCGGCCGCCATTTTGTTTGTTTTTTGAGTGCGAGAGTGAAAAAGGAAGGTGGCGAACGTGAAAAGGGGGCAGGGTAGAGAGTTCCTGACCCCATAGCCTTTGTCAGGGGGTCCCTGAAGGACCCCGAAGGCAGAAAAACACATTTTAATTTTTTTTTTAAATCGCGGGGTGCGCGCACGTTGAAAAACCATTAAAAAAAAAATTTGTAAGACGTAGTTTATTGTAAAATAAATAAATAAAAAATATAATAATAAATATATAACTTAGCATTTAAAAAAACGTACAAATTCACTGAAAAAACCATAGGTTTCACACACGTTATAGTTAGGAATTAGCATTTAAAAAACCTTGCAAATTCACTTAAAAAACCATAGGTTTCACACATGTTATAGTTAGGTGGACATTTCACTCGTAAAAAACCAATGAAATTCCCCCGTTATAGTTAGTTGAGATAACTATAACTCGCGCATGGTGAGCGCGAGTGCGCATACCTATGAGACTGTTTGAAACTGGGCATGTTATGAAGACAATAAAGTCACCGGGAGACTGGGTTAGCATAAGTGTCTGTGCCTAGTACTACATAGTCGAACACTGGGCAGAAATGCATGCAGTGAAAACAATAATGTCACAACAACATAAAACCAGCTGAGCGCTAGTGCGCATGCTTGGTACATCAAATGAGAAACTAGGCATGCTCGACATATGATGAAAATAAAATTGCATCACCCTGGAGCCCAATGATCGTGAGTTCTTGTGACTGATACATCAATGTCCCGTAAATTTTACAGACGATGATGACGGGCAAGTGCCTTCTTCACAGGGATGGTAGAGTGACAGCAGAAACTGTAGTCGATCGTGCACCTACCAGTGAACTGCTGGTGATAGATGTAACAGAATGTGACAGATGTGATATCAAGTTGGAGGAAAAGGGTAGGTATGCCCGTGCAGGTGAGTACATGTGAAAGGGCCCCTTCCTTTTCTCCTGTAGGGAGATATAAACAGAAAAACAAAATGGTTAAAAACATTAAACAGCATAGAAATATTATTTCTATATGTCCACATAGGACAGACTAAGTAACTGATGATGTCTGCCACACATCAAAATCATGGAAGAGATCAGAGAAACATATTCTTCAATTAAAATTATGTACAACAGCAAAACATTACTGAGAAACCAACGCATACACACTAAGGAAAGCAGACTGTCAGGTGTGCAGGATACAGGGTTATGACCCCTACCTGAGGTGGATGGATAATTCCTCATCGATGTTCAATCCACCCGGACTCTTAGTTTGGAACTCTATTATGTAACTGGATTCCCGTTGTCTAAGAGTAAGTACCCTATCGCCTCCCTGGGATGTCTGGGAATGTGTTCAAGGATCAGAAAGCTGAGATCGGAAATATTCAAGAAATGTTTCTCCTCTAAATGGCGTGCGACTGGGTATTTGGGGTCATGATTGGTAATGGCTCTGAGATGTTCCAGGGCCCTCTTTTTGGCTGTACAGGTGGTGCTGCCAATGTACCATAGCTTGCATGTGCACTCGATGGCGTACATGACAAAACTGATGCCACAAGTCAAGAACTGAGTAATTCTTTTGGAAATACCTTTGTATTCCAGAGCTCCTCTGTACTTACTATGTTTGCATGCCTTACAGTGGCCACAAGGATAAAATCCAATAAGGCCATGTTCAGTGGTAGTTGGATAATGGGTGATGTCATTCCTAACCACCAAATCACGGATGTTTCTGTTACGTCTATACGTGATATTGGGGCTTTCTGTTACACTAGTACCTAAGACACCATCAGTTTTCAAGATGTCCCAGTGTCTGGTGAGTATACGCTTGACTTTGTGTGACTCTGAGTTGTAGGTGAGAATCATCCGTGTTTTGTCATTTTCATCATTCTGTTTATCATCAATGTTCTCACATAATGTGTGAGTTCTCTCCACCCCTTCCGCCCGCTCTCTGGCTTTGTTCAGTACCCAGTTAGGATACCCCCTAGTGCGGAACCTGTCGATAATGTTAATGCTCTCTTCCGTATATGCCTCAGTGTTGTTGCAGTTCCTTTTAGCCCTCAGCAGTTCGCCATAGGGTATACTCCATTTGAGTGCCTCTGGGTGGCTGCTGAGGGCATGCAGGACGCTGTTCCCTGCTATGGCCTTCCAAAAGAGAGAGGTACAAACCTTGCCTTGTTTGATCTCCAGACATACATCTAGGTAATCGGTCCTGTCTGCATTAATACTGCCTGTAAGTAAGATGTTATACCTGTTGGTGTTCAGTTTTGCAATGAATCTCTCCGCATCATCCTTAGTAGGCCTGGGCAGCAAATTCCCTTCCGCTCGCGGAATTTGCGGAATTTGCGTAATTTCGCGTTCCGCGGAGAACGCGAAATTGCTCAAATGTCTGCTTTCCGCGATTTCGCGAAATTTTTGCTTGTTCGCGTTCTCAAAATGCATGTTCGCGAGATATTTCTCCTCGAGCACGCAAACAGCAATTGCGAACAGGAAAAAAGCATTGCGAACAAGCAATTCCGTGTGTTCGCGGAATTTCTGCGTGTTCGCGGAGATTTTTTACCGTTTCGCGGAGATTTGCGTAACGCAATTACGCAAATTCCGCCCACCCCTAATCCTTAGAGCCCCTTCAGATGATGAACAAGTCATCTATGTAGCGTAGCCACATAATGACTTTCTGGAGGTCCTCTGTCACGGTGGTGCTTTCGTAGATTTCTTGCTCCCAGTAGCCCATGAATAAATTCGCAAAACTGGGAGCAAAACAAGAACCCATGGCAGTACCATTGACCTGCCTATAGAGGGCGCCATTGAAGGCAAAGATATTATTCTACAAGCAAAATTCCATCATCCTGCTATGTTCTCGATACCTCAGAGGCCGATGTTTGAGGAAATGCTCACACGCTTCCAGTCCATGTTGTTGATCTATTATTGTATAAGGTGAATGCACATCGAGAACAATAAAGAGAAATTCAGGATTCCAAACCAGGTTTTCAATTTTACAAAGGAAATCCTTGGTGTCCCTCAAATAACTGGGCAGTTGTGTCACAAAATCCCTCAAAAAATGGTCTACATATTTCGAGATATGCTCGCTGACGCTCCCAATAGATGAAACAATGGGGCGCCCTGGTGGTCTAGTGCTGTCTTTATGTAACTTGGGTAACAGATACAGTATAAGAAGTTTAGGATGATATTTTTTTAGGTAGCAGTATACCTCCCATTCTAGGAGTCCCTTGTCTCTCCAGGTAATCAATTTTTCCCAGATATCAGTAATGCCTTGATTATAAACCTTGTGTGTGATGGGTATATATGATTTAGTATCATTGAGTTGGCAAAGTGCCTCATTGATGTATTCCTCTCTATCTAGAATGACAATATTACCCCCTTTGTCCGCAGGGCGGTTCACAATGTTGGTATCCTCGTAAAGAGATTTGAGAGCCTGTCTCTGAGTAAAAGAGAGATTGTTCTGAATGTCCCTAGGTCGTTGCTTACCCTTATGCCTGAGATCCATGAGTCCCTTAATGGTGCACTCATGAAAAGTATCTATGTGATCAGTCCTAGCCGATGCCCCTTGTTCAAGTTCCATACTCTCTAGAATCTGAGTAGTGCTAATCTGATCATCCCTAGATTCACCATCTTCGTCAAGTTCAGCTATTGTGATAAGGGTGTCAACATCACCAATCACTAGATTACTGTCACTAGTCTTGTTATTATGCACACTTCTCTGATTCTGACCTAGTCTTTTTAGCTGGTGCCATTTTTTGAGTGTTCACTTAAAAAACATTCTAAAATTATTTAAAACATTAAACTTCAAAAACTAAACCTGTACATTTCGCAATACAATAAATACAACAGTAGGTATAATGTTGGATAGCGGAATAACTAAATATACTATTCTAACTCCAGTGAATATAACAGTAGGGAAAGTGTTGGACAGCGGAGGGGTAAAAAATACTATTCCCACTCCAAAGATTGCAACAGTAGTGTAAATGTTGGATAGCAGAATAATTTAATTTACTATTCTAACTCAAGTGAGTGCAACAGTAGGGAAAATGTTGAATAGTGGAAGGGTAAAAATTACTATTCCCACTCCTGTGAGGGCAACCGTAAGGAAAGTGTTGGATAGTGTAGGGGCGAAAATGACTATTCCCACTCGAAAGAGTGCAACAGTAGGGAAAGTGTTGGATAGCGGAGGGGTAAAAATTACTATTCCCACTCCAGTGATTTCAACAGTAGGGAAAGTGTTGGATAGCAAAGGAGTAAAAATCACTGTTCTCACTCCAGTAAGCGCAACAATAGGGAAAGTGTTGGATAGCGGAGGAGTAAAAATGACTATTACCACTTCAAAGTGTTCAACAGTAGGGAAAGTGTTGGATACCGGAGGGGTAAAGATTACTATTCCCACTCCAGTGATTGCAACAGTAGGGAAACAGTTGGATTTCGAAGGGGCAAAAATTACTATTCCCACTCCAAAAAGTGCAACAGTAGGGAAAGTGTTGGATAGCAGAGGGGTAAAAATGACTATTCCCACTCCAGTGAGTGTAAAAGTAGGGTAAGTGTTGGATAGCGGAGGAATTACATTTACTATTCCAACTCCAGTGAGTGCAACAGTAGGGAAATTGTTGGATATTCGATGGGTAAAAATTACTATTCCCACTCCAGTGAGTGCACCAGTAGGGAAAGTGCTGGATAGCGGATGGGTAACAATTACTATTCCCACTCCAGAAAGTGCTGGATAGCGAAGGGGTAAAAATTACTATTCCCACTCCAGTGAGGACACAAGTAGGGAAAGTGCTGGAAAGCGGATGGGTAAAAATACTATTCCCACTCCAGTGAGTACAACAGTAGGGAAAGTGCTGGACAACGAAGGGGTAAAAATTACTAGTCACACTCCAGTGAGTGCAAAAGTAGGGAAAGTGCTGGATAGCACAGAGGTAAAAATTACTATTCACACTCCAGTGAGTGCAAAATTAGGTAAAGTGCTGGATAGCAGAGGGGTAAAAATTACAATTCCCACTCCAGTGAGTGCACCAGTAGGGAATGTGCTTGATAGAGGAGGGGTAAAAATTAATATTCCCACTCCAGTGAGTGCAAAATTATGGAAAAGTGATATTTATCAGTGGCAGCACCGGGCCCTGAAACGGGCAAGTTTGGGACAAATTAGCCCCGGTTGCTTTCTCCTGGTAACAGCTCTGCAAACACTGCAAAAATAGCAATTTAAACAAAAAAATGCAGGAACCTGGGTGTCAGCAGGCTTCAAATTCAAAAGACAGTCCATCTGAAACCTGAGAGCCTCTGGGCCTGATGCTGAGGTATTTATATTCATGACTGTGACTACTGGGGTCTGTAAGTGATTTACCTAGAGATGGCCACCTTTCCATGTACCTTTCCTTAGGAGAGATGGACCTGATGGTGGCGCGTGTCCTCATAAGCTCAGGATCTCTCTGGCAGCGCGTTCCACTCCGCGAGTCCCTATAAGCACATTGCCATGGATGTGAGCTCACGCACTGGCTCATTAGAATGTGTGTATTGTCTCTCCAACACTGAATACTTGACTGTTGCTTAATTAGTTCAAGCATAATAATCTGCAGTAGTTATCACATTTTAATTGCCCAATAATTAGCTTTAATTTTGACTATTTAGTTTTTCTCATAATTTGCTTCGTTAAGCAGTTTCCCGTGTGATCACACCTCTGTGCCTGGATTCATTGTGATAATCACAAAAAGACCGGTGAGTGTTTTTGTATTGAACAGCCGCTTGTCTCCTCTTTATCCACCCCACGACCACCAGGGCTGTGGTCCTCCAAATCAATCCCCCGCCCCTGCTCTACGCTGTTCCCTCCACTGTGACTCATCCTCAGTGGAACATCCTTCTGAAAACAACCATTCCTAAATCTGATGAAAGACCTCCATAGGAAGAGCCTCCTGAGTGCTGGCCACACTCCTGGCCATGAGGACTTCTTTTAATTGGACAATCACAATATAGGTGTTCCACAGATGTGGTGTTGGTCTCCCTGTCCATGAAGGGAACGTTTAGATGTAAACAGGCGGGCACAAAACAGTGTGGACAACTAACCTGTCCTCAGATCACTTGAGCAATATATCAGAAGGGTCATTGGTTATGATGGTAGCTAATCTGTTGTAAGAGATGTGTGAGGGTCTGATGTTAGATTGCTCTTTTCTATTTGTAAACTGTTTTATAAAATGTTCTTATTTCCATGATTCGCGAGATATCCCCTCCTGGGTCATCACTTAGTATTTGGTATGGTGGAATTGTTGTTATTCTAACTTTTCACAATACTGTTAGAACATGATTGTATCCAAATGCTAACTTTAATGCACTAAACTACGCACAATGAAGCAACAAAAAAACAAAAAGCAAATGTTAAACTTGTTAAGGATTAGATGCTGAGAAGGTTTATTGAGCTTGCATCTTGAGCAACTGTTTGATAGTAGGCTTAGATGAGATATCGAACCTCATGTGAGTAGACAAATATGTGAATATTTAGGTGGTACACATCTTCATTACTCAGCAGAACATCAATGGGACAATGGGGTACAGACAGACTTGTCTTTGGTGCACCAGTGGGGCAGCCATGCCACCAGACGGCCTGTATGCAAACAGGTGGTGTTGTCAAGTACCGAAAGAGTTGTATTGGTTAGGCAAGCCCCAGCAGGGCTGGGCCAGCTGAAAGCAGGCAAGTTCACAACTCCAGAGTTCAAAAGGCATGAACAAACTGTGTGAAGGAGAGAAGGCCAAAGGAAAACTTAAATGTTTAAATTCCTGGTATAAGCTGCAGAATAACTGGGCTTTACAACAGACACATTTCTGACAACAACGAGAGGTGCATATGTGTTAGAAACTGGGTTACTGGTTAACTGGGGTGTGAGCCCTGGTCATGCAGCAACCATAGTCCTAGTCAGCGTAAGAGTCAGGCAAACCCTAAATTAACCTGTACTCACCGTCTGGTAGCTTGCACAGAGTAGTCAAGCTAAACTTAGAGGAAATGTGTAAAGTATTTGTGCAACACTTCAAACAGTAAAACTGTGAAAATACCATGCAAAAAGAGCCCTCACCAGGTTTTAGAAAAATATAATTTTATGAATAAAACAAGACCAAAACGACATAAATCCAAACACAAGATATTGAGGGCCTCATTTAATATATTTTGACGCATGCGTCAAAATAAAAGGGCAGGAATGTGCTGTATCGACAAGATATGGCGCATTCCTCTCCTTCACCCCAGCGCCATCGCAAACCCCCTTGGGCCTCCTTATATGTGTGCTGAATCAGGGAATGTGTCAGGTTCCATGAATGTTGCATGGATCACCCACAGTAACACCCATATAATGTCCCTTTCACACAGAGTAATGCATAAAATGGGCCCATCTTTACCAGGCCATAAAAAGTCACGCAAGGTTCTACCAATAGGACTCATTCCTGAGCTGCCAAGAAAGGGTTCCATCATGACGTAGATATTGCTCATTAAATGAGCAGCCTAGAGAGGCATGTTCCAGTGCTTAGAAACGTCGGGTATAGTGATAAAAAGACGTAATCTTCAGAAGGTAAGAGTAGTACTTTATTTCTCAACTCCTCTCTCCACCAGTATTCGTAAAACTCCACACTCAACATTCTAAGGTCGCCTCCAGGGAACCAGGAGCGAACCAAGATAAAAACAGGGGTGAGCAAGGAGGAACATACCAAATGTTAATATACAAAGTAAATGAGCATATTTTAAATTGGAAAATGAAAACACGTTGTAACATATAGCTATTAACAGGCTCACTATTTTTCCATTTAAGCACCAGAACGTTCAGCTTTACTCACACTAAGTACTTGTATCACCAGGATGAGACCCATGTCTCCTCTGGACACAGCTAGTAACCATGGAAGCCTTCTGATCTCAATGAAGACTTCTAATGTTCACAATAGATTATGTTTTAATGCACAACTCTGGAGCCTCTGAAGACACACATCGATTCAAGATTCAGTGGCAATGTCAGTTTACCTACCCTTGTTTGAGCATTTCAGGGAAGCTTTATCTAGTAGCTGAGTGGCCTTTATTACTCCAACAACATTCTGGTGTTAGAAAGGTTCCACCTGCAGTAAGAACAGACACTCTGTACTTCCTTCGAATAACTGGTGAAAGGCAAGACTAAGCTCAGTGCTGCTAGGGAATGAAAGCCACAGGGAGAAAGGAGAGATTAATTGAGGTAAGGAGAAAAAGTGAAACACACACACATGCATGCACACACACATCCACATACAAATCCACACACACACACACACATCCACACACACACACACACACAAATCCACACACACACACACACACACACACACACAGATGATAGGAGAATGTCCACTAATAATAAAAGGCCTACCTACCCTGGAAGGGTTCTTTCTTCACCAAGCTACCTGTGTACTGTTACCAAGCTGTACACAATGGTAGTCTCTCACAGCCCACACACATGCGCACATGATGTTTACTCATGTTCAATCAATCATTCAGAGTTTTGTAGAGCGCACTACTCACCCGTTAGGGTCACAAGGCGGTGAGCGGTGGGTGTGAGCAGCTCCGTTGGGGTCATTCAAAGAACCAGATCTTGAGGTTCTTCCTGAACTGGTGCAGTTTCAGGGTAGATTTTTCCAGGTCTTGGCTGCGAGGTAGGAGAAGGACCTTCCACCTGCTTTGGACCTGTAGAAGTGTGGGACGGTGGCTAGGGAGAGGTTGGCTGAGCGGAGATTTCTCTTGGGGGCATGGAAGGAGATGCGGTCATTGAGGTATTGGGGTCCGGTGTTGCGGAGGGTCTTGTAGGAGTGCATGAGCAGCTTGAAAGTTATTCTTCTTTTGACGGGGAGCCAGTGGAGCTTATGGAGGTGTTGGGTGATGTGGTTGTGCCGTGGGATATCGAGGACTACTGTGGCTGTGGTGTTTTAGATAGTCTGGAGTTTGCAGAGGAGTTTTATATTGATTCCGGAATAGAGAGCGTTGCCGGAGTCCAGTATGCTGGAGACGAGTGTGTGAGTGACCGATTTCCTAGAGTCGGGGGAGATCCACTTGAATGTCTTGTGCAGTATGCTGAGGGTGTGAAGCATGCGGAGGAGACGGCGTTGATCTGGTGATTCCAAGTGAGTGACAAATCGAGTATGATGCTGAGGTTATGTGCATGGCCCGTTGGGGTGGGTGGGTTTTCAAGGACAGGGTACCACCAGGTGTCGTCCCATGCGGACAGAGTGGAGCCGAGGATGAGGACTTCTGTTTTCTCCGAGTCGAGTTTCAGGCCGCTGTTCCTCATCCAGGTTGCGACAGCTTTCATCCCTTGTTGGAAGTAGTGCCTGGTGATTTCGGGTTCCTTGTTGAGGGAGAGGATGAGCTGGGTGTCATCGGCGTAGGGGACGATGTTGAGCCCACGGTTTCTGATGATGATTGCGAGGGGGTCATGTAGACGTTGAAGAGGCTGGTGTGAGGGAGGATCCTTGGGGTACTCTGCATCTGATCTCTGTCAGTTCTGAGAGGGAGAGTGGGAGTCTTACTCTCTGTGTTCTCTCTATGAGGGATGATGGTAACCAGTCTAGGGCCTTTCCTTGGATGCCGGCATCAAGGAGTTTGGTGGCTAGTGTGGTGTGAGACAGTGTCGAAGGCTGCTGATTGGTCCAGGAGCATGAGGACTGCCATTTGGCCTGGGTCGAGGAGGGCACAGTTGTCGTCTATGGCAGCGAGAAGAGCGGTCTCGGTGCTGTGTTGGCTGCGGAATCCAGATTGAGAGGTGTCAACGATATTGTTGATTTCGATGAAGTGTGGTAGCTGGGTGTTCATGTGTAAAAAGCCCAGTACACCTTAACCTAACTGGATAACAGAAGCTTTATCTAAAAATTCAGACCCTGGTGGTAAACAATCGCAGTTCAATAACCATATAATTCATATGATTGAGACATGGGTAGTGAGACTCACTGACAATAAAGGTCCAAAAATGAGCAGAATCCATTTCCAACAGATACGTAATTCCCTTGTTAAGTTTGTCTGATGATTTGATCACCTTTAGTTAGAAATCGATTTCTGTGTTGGCAGAGGTATGCACCCTGTCAAAGCAGGAACCACAATGTTAGTTAGGGTAACTCACAAGCACATCCTAAATTAACCTGTGTTCATCCTCTGGTAGCTCAGCACAGAGCAGTCAGGCTTAACTTAAGAGGTATTGTGCAAAGTATTTGTGCAACACTTCAAACAATAAAACAGTGAGAACACCACACAAAAAAAATACCACACCTAGTTAGAACAATAGAGATAAATGTAATGGACAAAAACAAGAGAAAAACAACAAAAATCCAGTAAGCAGAACCAGAGTTTTGAATTTTTAAAGAATAAACTGGAATGTAGTCCTTAAAGCGTAAAGAGCAAAGCGGGCCATCTGGTTACGTAGACTGAGTCAAATCCAAATGTTCAGGACAACCGCGATGGAATAAGAGCTGTTGGCGGAGAATTCAGCGGGTTACAACACAGCATTTGGGCGGGTGGAGCCAGCGATGGTGGAAAGCAAACACGAAAACCTGCATTTGTGTGGGAGGGCAACTTTGAAAACAAGCAACCCTGGCCCAAAAGGCGACTGTGGCAGTGGATGTGTGCGCTCGTAGGGTGGGGGGTGGGAAGGGAATTAAAATCGGCAGAAACAGCAATTGCATCAATAAAGATAAAAAAATTCTCCCACACATGAGATAACGAGGCAAGCATAAGTACATTATACGTTATCGGTGCTCATGAGCCTTCAAAGGAAGTGAGCCATCGGCAGGAGCCAGCAAAGTAGAATGGTGCTGGAATGAACATATAGTAAGCAGGAGTCGGGTATAGAGTGGTTTTATCGATTACCGCAGGTCTTCCAGACAGTGCATGCGCTGCCAAGGGTCGACCTAACAAGGGGAGTTTAAGGCATGGCAAAGAGTTTTAAATGCCAGTCAACATGGCAGTGTAAGCTGCACACACAGTATCTGCTGTGGCAGGCCTGAGATTTTTTAAAGGGCTACTTTAGTGGGTGGTGCAATCAGTACTGCAGCCCCACTAGTAGCATTAAATATACAGGCCCTGGGCACATGTAGTTCACTTTACCAGGGACTTATATGTAAATTAAATATGCTAATTGTGGATAAGTTAATCAAACCATGTTTAAAGAGAGAGCACATGAACGTTAATACTGGTTAGCAGTGCTAAAGTGCCCAGTGTCTTAAGGCCAGCAAAACAAGATCAGCAGAATTGGAGGCAAGCAAGCAAAAGGTTTTGGAGAAGACTACCCTAAGGCTTTCAGGTCTAACACTTTTGCTGGAGCCTTAATATGAAATGGGGCCACTCTCTAAATTTTCTCGTGAGCATATTGCATCAGGGTTTCAGTCCCATCATCCGTTCTTGAGGCATACATCCTGAGTTAGGATCACCCAGTAACTCTGCTTGCAGTGCTGAAAAAACATAATCATTATTTCACTCACTTAAAGCTAGGAGAGTGGAGGTTTTTAGGTCATGGCTAGGCAGCACATGTGCTATCTCTTCAAGTCAAGCTGTATCCACACTGTGGGCTCACAGTCCACCAATTGCTTTTGATTAGCTTGTTCGTGTGTCCTTCACTCCTACAGAGCAGTGACCTATTACTTGTATCCTTTCCCTTTTGTCTATTTCAGTTCAAGTATGCATACTATTTTTTAATTTCTTTCAGCCTGTGTTTTGGGAAGGTTGTAAATCTTTTCTTTATCTAGTACCGTTTGCTGTTTTCCGAGGGCGCCCATTCTGTCCACCTACCACCCCCTCATCGCTGCTTGCCCCCTCTGTCGTTGACTCTTCTTTCCATCTCCTCTCCTCTGAGTCCCGCTTTAGCTTACTGGCTATTCATTACAACTGCTTCCAATGGAGAGCTACACGCACATATGACACTGCCAATCATGACAGTCGCAGTGCATTAAAAATAATTATCGCAACCATATATGCAAACCAAAATGTTACAGCTACGTATTTATAAAATGGACCGTTCACTTTTGTCTATTTCAGTCCGTGTATGCACAATATTTTTTTCAGGCTGTGTTTTGGAAAGGTTCCCTTTTGTTTTGTTGTATTGTTGATTCTCCTAGCACTGTTTCAGTAAACAGCCCTGTAACTCTTGTCCTTATCTCGTAATTTTTGCTGTTTTCTGAGGGGGCCTGTTCCATCCACCCACCCCTTCCCTCATCACTGCTTACCTTCTCTGTCAATGGCTGCTCTTTCAGTCTACTTTTCTCTGAGTCCCACTTTAGCTTCCGGGCCCTTGTTGCAAGTGCTTCCAATGGAGAGCTACACGGACACATGAGACTGCCAATCATCACACAGAGGCGCAATGCATTCACAATAATTATTGCAACCATATATGCAAACCCAAAACTTTACAGCTATGTATTATATACAATTAACTGTTAGTGCACAATCTTCCAGAAAACCCCTGTGTTCCAAAAGTGAGCAATCAGGAGCAAAGAAAGCAGTTGTGCAAACAATCTACTTCATCTTCTTCACGGCGTGTTACGTGACTCAAGTTCGTGGACAGGTTGCGCAGAGACGATGCTGCAAGAGGTGGTTGATTTACAAATATTGATTCACACTTTTATGTCAAACGGCATCAGCAATACTACACAAACCAGCTACTACTTCTATCCTATGTTGTGATGGCTCTGCCTTGGACAATATAGTGAGCTCTGTTGCCTTTCAATTAGGCTTATATATAAATACCTTATCGATAAAACATTTTTGTACTGAATGGAGGCTAACGTAAGACCCCCCTTTCCTACTGAAAGAACCAAGCCTATCTGTGCTGTGCTAAAATGGCTTAACAGTTCAGTTCAGAAAGACTATATTTCAATCACTTTAGATCAAAAAGGTACTGCACAAGACACAACACATACAATCATATATAAATAGCACAACGTATACTATTTAAAAAGATAAAACTGGATACATAAAACATCTGTTAATCCATTTGAGCAGTAGCATATGAAGGAGACTCTTCTGTAAAACCTTAAAATTACATCTTTCAAACACATTTAGACTAAGAATATATAAAAGATAATACTCTTCTACAAGAGCTAAAGCACAGTATTAGCAGAAGGACATCAATATAGCAACAAAAAGGAAATGATAGTAAAAAAAAAGGGTAAACTTTAAAAAGTATTATTTACATATTTTGCAGGTTTGATCTACATTGCCATCAGGAATATAGCCAGGGAGAAAACCACAACCTGGCTTGAGTCTGTCTGCAATATTCTGAATGCCTCCTGGTGCTTTCTGATTCCCAGCTTTCTACAAAGGGGGGCAATCCATTTATTAAAAGGACAGAAGAATAGTACATAGTTGAGCGACTCGGGCCCCCGTCGACACCACGTACAAAACTCATCAACAGTATCCATTTCTTTGTGCTACTTCCTGGTAAAATTTTTACAGGCAAGGATCCACACCTAAATTGTAGATATATTTTCCATGCCAGTGGGGAAAAATGTAATCAATGGTATTCTCATACAGTGGCATAGATTTAAAATCAATAAAAGCAGCAGACAATAAACCCTTACATTTCAAAATATTGTCCACTGCAACACAACTTTGGGATTGAGCACAAGGTCACTGGAGAGACCCAGTGTGAATCAAAGGCTTAACCACAGGAGAAGAGCCTACACAGTGCAAAATTAACCCTGGGCGGAGTAGGTGTAGGGCCTCTACACAAAGTTCCACGGAGTTGAAAAACAACTTCGTGGAACTTTGCTCCACGCCCTCCCAAAGTAATTGGAAAGTGAATAAAAAGGCACTTATCTGTCATAGCTGCCTTTTCCTTGCCATGGCGGCTCTCCTTCCTGGTCCTCGCCGTCCTTCTTCTTAGATAATCCCTACATTGTATGTCTCGCGCATGCACATAAGATGCATGGACACATGCAAGACGTACAACATAGGGGTAATCAGTGAAGAAGGACAGCGAGGAGGAGGAAGGAGAGCGGCCATGGCGAGGCGGAGGTAGCCATGGCAGGTAAGTGCGTTTTTAATCACTTTATAGTTACTTTGGGAGGGTCAAGGGGCCGGCTAACTACGCTCCGCCACGGAGTCATAGTTTTGCCTAAACTCCGCGTTTGCAACAGAACGCAGAGTAGGCAAAACTACATAAATTAAGCTTGGGGGCGTAGTTAGCCGCCAAGGCTTATACAAAATATTTTTTCATATATATGTATGTATATCTATCTATCTATCTATCTATCTATCTATCTATCTATCTATCTATCTATCTATCTATCTATCTATCTATCTATCTATCTATCTATCTATCTATCTATCTATCTATCTATCTATCTATCTATCTATATATATATATATATATATATATATATTCACTGTAAAAACCATAGGTTTCAGGCACGTTATAGTTAGGAATTAGCATTTAAAAAACCTTAGAAATTCACTGAAAAAACCATAGATTTCAGGGGCGTTATAGTTAGCTGGACTTTTCACTCCTACAAAACCATTGAAATTCCCCGTTATAGTTAGTTCAGCTAACTATAACTCGAGCGCCCGCAATGCACTGCTGATGATGTCACATATTACATCACTCATGACATGGTCAGTGACATCACTCATGGCATTACTGATGACATCTCAAATGACATCATTGATGACATCACTGATGACATCATCCTTGTGATAGAGTGGCAGACCTCCTCTCCCCCTAATATAACCTTTGATACACACATTCAAAAATAGAAACTGAAATTTTCAAAACAATGGACATACCAATACCAGTTACAACAACCTATTCAGTAATTCTAAGATCCACATACACATCCACTCATTCACCAACAGTCCTATACAGTCACTCATACATGTACTCACTCATCATATGTGCTCATACATCTATACATCCTGTTACACAACACCACTCATCCATAGAGTTACTCACAGATATAGTCACTCATGCTAATAAAGAATCAAACATCCATTTACTTGCATATACAGTTATACACACACCACCACACTTACTTCTACAGAAACTTACACATACTTAGTCTTTTAAACAATCACTTATAGAAACACATACTTATTCATACAGGAACTCTTCCAATCTCTCACTCTCACATATACACACTTATATACACTAATAGTAACATATACTAGTTTAAAACATATGTAGTTACTCATAAAGACACTATTGAGACAGTCATTCACTCACTAACATACCCATGCACACACTCATCCACCCATACAGTCCTGCACACATGCTGTCTTCAACACATACAAACAGTGAGTCACTCATTCATGCACCTATGCACAACTAATAACCTATGTAGACACTTATGTAGCTACTCACCAACCCATGCAGCCACTTATACACAAAGTGAGAGACTGATACAGATATTTACATATTTAAACATTACTCAGTAAGCCATGTATTCACTAAGATACACTTAATCAGTCAGTTATACAATCAATTTTTCAAAAACAAATCATCCATTTAGACACTTATATACCCATTTATTCTTCCATCGACCTTGAGATATAGATATATAAAACATATGTAATTTTCAGAATAACACACATTCACTGGATGATGTCATCAGTGATGTCATTTGAGATGTCATCAGTGATGTCGTCAGTGATGTCACTGACCATGTCATGAGTGATGTAATATGTGACGTCATCAGCAGAGCATTGCGCGAGCGCGAGTAATAGTTAGCCCTATTAACTATAACGTTCGAATTTCTCTGGTTTTGCATAAGTGAAATGTCCAATTAACTATAACGTCCCTGAAACCTATGGTTTTTTCAGTGAATTTCTAAGGTTTTTTAAATGCTAACTTCTAACTATAACGTCCCTGAAACCTATGGCTTTTTCTGTGAATATATATATATATATATATCTATTCACTGAAAAAACCATAGGTTTCACACATGTTATAGTTAGCGGAAATTTTACTGATAAAAAACCAATGAAATTCCCCCGTTATAGTTAGTGCAGGCAACTATAACTCACGCGACCGCAATCCTCTGCTGATGCTAATACTGTATTTAGACACTTATTTGCCCATGTCTTCTTCCATATATTACAAATATTTTTTTTTCATAAAGACACATATGTCATCAGCAGAAGATTGCGGTCGCGTGAGTTATAGTTGCCTGCACTAACTATAACGGGGGAATTTCATTGGTTTTTTATCAGTAAAATTTCCGCTAACTATAACATGTGTGAAACCTATGGTTTTTTCAGTGAATTTGCAAGGTTTTTTAAATGCTAATTCCTAACTATAACGTGTGTGAAACCTATGGTTTTTTCAGTGAATTTGTACGTTTTTTTAAATGCTAAGTTACTTTACGCCATTCGTGGCGTGCGCGCCCACTTAACGCAGTTTGTTCCGTGCGCGCACGGTGCGCTTCGCGCACCGTGCGCGCACAGTGAGCACGCACCGCGCGCCCACTTTACGCAGTTAGTGCCGTACACGCGCGGTGGGCACGCGGTGCGCTACGCGCACCGCGTGCCCACGTTACGCTAGATGGGCCATGTACGCACGATGCGCTTCGCGCACCGTGCGCACATGGAGGACATATGATGCACTTCGTTTTTAAAGGTAATATTTTAATTTTTCGCAGTAGTTATAAGCCATGCACAAATGGTGCCCTTCGGGCACCATTTGCACACGGGGTGGAGAGAGTGTGGATACTTTTTTTTTTTAATATATTTTTTTTTAATCTTTTCGTTTTTTACTTATGTGATAAGCCATGCATAATTGGTGACCTTCAATCACCAATGGCACACGGGGTGGGGTTAGTGTGGATATTTTATTTTTTTTTATATTTTTTTACCGTACGCGTACGGTAAGCGTAATCGGCGAAATTAGCGAAAAAATAAAAATTCCGTTTTTGGCCTTGGGGGATCTTTGGGGACTCCCTGTACATGGCTATGTGTGTGGGAGCTGTCAAAACAGCCCCTTTAAATGTTTTTGTGCTTTGTTTGTTAATCATCTCTCTCAGTGCGAGAGAGAAAATGGCGGCCGCCGCTTCCTGGTTTCGGCCGATTCGAATGTTTACTAAGATCCAATCATAATCGCGCTCGCGCACGCCACCGTACGCGTACGGTAAGCGTACCGTAAGCGCACCGTAAGCTGGCTCAGATATATATATTGATTTAAAGGCTATTTTCTCAGAATCTACTGAACAGATTTACACCAAACCTACAAAAGGCACTTCCTTGACCTGAGGACTACCTCTCTGCCAAATTTCTAGTAATTCTGTTCAGCCGTTCGGGCTGTAGCCCTGTCTAAAGGTCCTATGGAAAAATGCATGGGAAAAACGCGTTTTGGGACCCCCCTTTTATCTCAGCCCCCGCTTGACGAATCCCCCCGAGACTTTCAGGGTAGGAGCGGAGCGTAGCGCCCCACCTATTTTGAAAAATTCGCGAGGATTCGTCGACCGGCGCCAAAGTTATTCAAAATAGAATGTTGCGGATTTCCTATGGAAACGTGGTCCTAACTATAACTACCTCAATTCACTGCTGATGACGTCACATATTACATCACTCATGACATGGTCAGTGACATCACTCATGACATCACTGATGACATCTCAAATGACATCACTGATGACATCACTGATGACATCACTGATGACATCATCCATTGAATATCTGTTTCTTAACAATTTTAAATATGTTTAATATATATAGGGAAAGGCCTGTTGAAGAATTAGTGGGTGTACAAGTGTGTAAATGGATGATTTTCTGTGGTGCATAACATGATTCTATAAGTGAGTCATTAAATGTATCTTACTGCAGACTAGTGACTAAACTGTGTAAATGTTTCAATGTGTCTGTATGTTGGTGTATAAGTGGCTGCATGGTTTTGAGAACAGCTATATGAGTGTCTATATGGGTAATTGATTGGTTGTCTGAGTATCTGTATGGGTTTGTGAGTGTTTGTGTGGGTAGGGTGTGTGTCACTCTATGCATAGATGTGTGAGTGGGTGATTCTATGGGTGCATGGTTTTAAGAGTGCATCTGTGATGGACTGTATGGTTGAGTGAGTGTATGTATGGGTGTGTTAGGGATTGAATGTATACCTCAGTAGTACATTTGTGACTAACTACATATGTGAAAGGCAGTATATGTGCGTGTAAGAGTATATAAGAGAGTAGATATGAGAGTGTGTAATTGTGAAAGTGGCTGTATGGATGAGTGTGTGCTTGTATGAATGATTCTATAAGAGTGTAAGAATGTGATACTATTTTTATGAGTAAGTGAACTTGAGTGTGTTTTACTGCATAGGTGAGAAAATGGGAGTGTGATTATTTGCATGACTGAGTAGGTGTAAGAGTAGCTCTATGGATACTTGTTAGTGTGTGAGTGTCTATATAAGTGTTTAAATGTATATGATATTTTTGTACGGAGTGACTGTAAGTATGAGTGACTGTACAGGTGAGCAAGTGGAGGTATATGAAGACCTAAGAGTTAATAAGTGGGTATGTAGTCATTGGTATTGCACTATATATGGTTTTGAGAATGGAACTCTTAAATTTTTAGTTGGTGTGTCAAAGGTTATATTAGGGTGTGAGAAGATGCGGTAATTTTTTACATGGATGATGTCATCAGTGATGTCATCAGTGATGTCATTTGAGATGTCATCAGTGATGTCATGAGTGATGTCACTGACCATGTCATGAGTGATGTAATATGTGACGTCATCAGCAGTGGATTGCGGGCGCGCGAGTTATAGTTAGCTGAACTAACTATAACGGGGGAATTTCATTGGTTTTTTACGAGTAAAATGTCCAGCTAACTATAACATGTGTGAAACCTATGGTTGTTTTCAGTGAATTTGTAAGGTTTTTAAATGCTATTTCCTAATTATAACGTGTGTGAAACCTATGGTTTTTTCAGTGAATTTGCAAGGTTTTTTAAATGCTAATTCCTAACTATAACGTGTTTGAAACCTATGGTTTTGTTCAGTGAATTTCAAAGGTTTTTTAAATGCTAATTTTAGAATTTTTTAAGATATTTTTTATATATTTCTTTTACAAAAATTTCCCTATGTATACATTTATAAATTATCTTTATCCTTTAATTTGGTGTGGCTCATTTTTTTTTTACTTTGAATTTGGATAAAGTTGAACAGCATAGTTAATATCTTCTATTAACTTATGTCCACTTTATTTCTTTTTTTTTTTCTATAAATTTTTAGGGTGCGCGCACTGAGCGCGAACCTAGTACGCATGCGTACGTTTTTTGTGTAGGCATGCGTACGTTATATACGTACGCATACGTACGTTTTAGTACGCGCTCACAGCGCGCACCCAGTAAGCATGCGTACGTACGCATGCGTGCGTCGTACGTGCTGTGCGCGCTACACTCGCGTATAAGCGTAGAGTACGCGCGCTGACGTTCGCGCATGCGCGCGTGCTGTGTATGCGCGTTATGTACGCGCATAATACTTATGCGCATGCGCGCGTACGCGGTTGCGCATGCGTAATTGCACCGTGCGCGCTCTGAGCTTGCTCGGTGCGCGCACCTCGGGTTATGTGATGAATAAAACAACACTTTTCATTGGTTTTCATTACTTTCAGTTTCAGATTGTTTCAACACCACACCCAATCCCCTCATGGCAAGTCATGTGATCAAGAAACATCACTTTTCATTGGTTCAAAGTACTTTCAGTTCCAGATTCTTCCAAAGCTACACCCACTCCCCTCATTATTAGTTCTGATTCCCTTGGAGAAGGAGCTACTCTGTTTTTGTGAGACAATGGCAGAGCACCAGCCACCTTCTGAGAGTGAGCAGGACACTCTTGAGAGACAGAGGCAGAGGAAGCAGAAAGACTCCTTTATATGGCAGTTTTTCACTTTTCCTGAGGAACTAAAGAAGGTGAATGCACCAAAGGTCACCTGCATACTTTGTCACCGCATCTTGTCACGTGAGAATGCTAATAAGAAGTACTCTTTTAGTATTCACACAATGATGAGGCACGTTGAGAAAATGAATCCTGTGACTTTTCGTCAGGCTTCTGGAGCAAACCCTCCACCTGCTCAGCCGACGACATCTGCAGTAGCTCAGCCAAGCACATCTTTGGCAGCTCAGCCGAGCACTTCTTCTGCAATGGTGCCTTCACCTTCTTACACACCTCTGGATATTCGTCCTTGTTTTGGGAGGATGAGTACACGTTGCATGGATTGTGGTACTCTTATTACTATGGGTGAGAGCAGTGTTGATCTCATTCAGAGAAAATTCGAGGAGCACCCTTGCAATAGGCCATAGTTTTGTTATTTTTTTTTTCGTTTTTCTCTTCCTCTGTCCCTACATTAACTCAAGGGCTCTTTTTAGAGCCACCTAAAATCTAAACACAAAAACTTGTTTTTTGAATCTATTTGTCAAATTTTTTGGGGGGTGCGCGCACCCCGCGCGCACCCAATGAAGTTTTTTGAAAAAAAACAACATTTTTTTGTACTTTAGTAAACCTTCATGGACTCCCTGACAAAGAGAGGGGAGTGGCAAAGTAATTAAAAAAGAGATGGTGTACATTTCACAGATGAAGGGAAGAGAGTCTTCCTATTAAAATTTAAACTCTGCATCAGAGCTGTACACCTCTCTCCTCTCACCAGAACCAGTAAATGGCAATGTTTCCCTCTCTTTTTTCACACATATACATGTTAATGTTAATTCACAGTCCTTACCACATTTTTTCAAATGGAGTCACACATTTCTATTGGTTGCAACTTTCAACCCCATTCCAAGACATCCCTTCCCCCAACATGACTTCTGCCTGCTACCATAGCAACAGCTCATGGAACACTGGTGTGAGCAGAGAGGTCATAAGTTCAGCACACATTGTTTCTATTCCAAAGAGCAAGACTGCTTGACTTTTCAAACCTAACAGCAAATCCAAAGAAATGTTCTTTTGGAGCACATTGTTCTGTACCAATCCAAAACATGCTTTTAAAAATGTAAACATACAGCCTAGTTTTAACTGTAAAATTGTTTGAATCAGCCAATGAGTTCTTTTTTTTTAAAAAAAAATGTATGCCTCCATTTTTCAACTGTCTTTATTTTCATACTCCCATTCTACTGAAAGACACCTCCTGAGTGCATCCTGTTCTCCTTGAAAGATGTTCACAGTGTGGATTGTAGGTCACAGCTATGTCTTCTGGAGTGAAAAATTTGCAGAAAAAAGAGGTATTGTAAAAGACCTTGCTTTGCCAAATGTAGACATTAAATTGATTGGTCAGAGAGGGTTAAAGTGGCACCAATTAATGCCTTTGGTGAAAACCTTTCTACATCTCCCACAGCCTAACCTTATTATTGTGCACTGTGGTGGAAATTACCTAGGCACTTTAACTAGGGTAGGTCTCGAAATGATTATTAAGGACACCTTTGTGCAATTGATGTCACTTTTTCCACAAACTGCCTTTGTATATTCTAATATATGCCAAAGGCAAAATTGGAACTGGTCCAACCAATTTTGTCCGCAGATTTACAAAGCAAGAAAGCACGTCAATAAGTCTGTTTCTGCTTTCCTCAGAGACTATGGTATGGGTTCTATATACCACAACATCTTGCGTTACAACATGCAAGACATTTATAGAGGAGACGGTGTACATTTCAATGATGAAGGGAACAGAGTCTTCCTCTTGAACTTTAGACTCTGCATCGGTACTTACTTGTAGGTACCAAAAAACACTCAATAAACACAAGGGCTCTTTTTAGAGCCACCTAATATCTAAACTCTCAAACTTGATTTTTTTTTCTATGTTTTTTAATATTTTTTTTCGGGTGCGCGCAGAGTGCGCGCACCCCGTGATGTTTTTTTAAAAAATTGTAATCTTTTTTTTTGCCCTTCGTGGTCCTACTGTGACCCGCTGACAATGGCTAGGGGGTCAAGAACTTCCTACTCTGCCCCCTATTCACGTCCTCCTCCTTTCCTTTTCAATGCGACAGACAAAATGGCGGCCGACACTTCCTGATTTCCACCGATTGGAATGTTTACTGACATCTAACAACCAATCAGAATTACGCTCGCGCACGGCAGGGTGCGCGCACAGGGCTTGCACAGTGCGCGCACCCTGCGCGCGTATAGATATTGATATGCTTTTAAATGCTATTTTCTCTGTAAATACTGAACAGATTAACACCAGACCTGCGAAAGGCACTTCCTTGACCTTATGGCTAACTCTCTGCCAAATTTCAAATAATTCTGTTCAGCCGTTCGGGCTGTAACTGCGACTAAAGGTCCTATGGGAAAATGCATGGGAAAAACGCGTTTTGGGACCTCCCTTTTTTCTCAACCCCCGCTTGACGAATTCCCCCGAGACTTTCAGGGTAGGAGCTGAGCGGAGCGCCCCATTAGTTTTGAAAATTTCACGTGGATTCATCAACCGGCGCTAAAGTTATTCAAAATAGAATTTTCAGATTTCCTATGGAAACATGGTCCTAACTATAACTATCTACTGGCGACCGCCAGTAGATAATATATATATATATATATATATATATATATATATATATATATATATATATATATATATATATATATGTATATTTCAACACTTCCCGAAGAAAGAAAGTAGGTTGCACTCTGGCATTAGTTTTCAAAAACTTTTTCTGGTTTTAATTTTAAATCCCTCCTGAGACGAAACAAACAACGCATTTCGATCTCGGTGGAGACCGAAACGTGTTGGTTTGTTTGGTCTCAGGAGTGATTGAAAATTAAAACCAGAAAATGTTTTGAACACTAATACCAGAGTGCAACCTACTTTCTTTCTTCGAGAAGTGTTGAAAATAAAATGACGGCCAGGCTCGGTCGTGAGGTAGCGCACAGCTGAGAGAGTGCCACATCAGCGAAAGTAGCTATAGGAGTGTACAAAAAAAAAAAAAAATATATATATATATATATATATATATATATATAAATAAATATATTAAATAATAAAATTACTTAAGAAAATAGATTTAATATACATTAAAAAAAATATAACAAATAAACCTAGTTTATAAAAGTTAAAAACACATACATATTAATTATTATATATATGTATATGTGCATGGCCGACATTAAATCAACTTAAGCACCTACCTTGTGGTCTGCGCCTGCTTTGCTGAAAGGATTAAGAAGCGAGGAGCAGCCTATATATATATATATATATATATATATATATTATCTACTGGCAGTCGCCAGTAGATAGTTATAGTTAGGACCCTGTTTCCATAGGAAATCCGCAACATTCTATTTTTGGAATAACTTTGGCGCCGGTCGACGAATCCTCGCGAAATTTTCAAAATAGGTGGGGCGCTACGCTCCGCTCCTTCCCTGAAAGTCTCGGGGGGATTCGTCAAGCGGGGGCTGAGAAAAAAGGGGGGTCCCAAAACGCGTTTTTCCCATGCATTTTTCCATAGGACCTTTAGACACAGCTACAGCCCGAACGGCCGAACAGAGTTACTTGAAATTTGGCAGAGAGGTAGTCTACAGGTCAAGGAAGTGCCTTTTGTAGGTCTGGTGTAAATCTGTTCAGTATGTCCTGAGAAAATAGCATTTAAAAGCATATATATATGTGGGCGGAGCCTAACCACACATCTCATCCTGAGATCTGATTGGCTGTCAGCACTTCATCCAAGAAGTGTTGGCAGCCATCTTGGGACCAATATACATGATAGCACCTCATTAAAAAGCATTGCAGTTAATAGAAGGTTTTAAGACTTTAGTTACATTATAAATCATTTGTTGATGGTACCATACTCATTTTAGGAATTGTGGTATGTTCTAAGGTGATTTCACCATGTGAAAAAGCCTTCTGCTGGGATATCATGATTGAGAGAAAAATATTTTCTCATGCTTTTACCACAGAGGTTTGGAAGGTGATCTATAAGCTAAACTGAGAGCTTATTTTCTGTAAATTCACATTATCTTTCTCAGTCATGTGAGAATGAAGTCTGACATTCTCAGTAAAACATGTACATCCAACAAGGGCAGAGACTGTCAGTTGATTCCTTTGTGTTCTACTGCAGCTTCCCAGAGTGTTCCAAAGAACTACTAGAGCGCTAACAGTCCTACTTATGATAAACGTATGGCACACCTGAAGCCATCTTGCTTGGATTAAAGTGGTAACTCTTAAAACATTTAATTTAAAAAGGAACAAAATGAGGGGGTTCATTTTTCCATAAAAAGTATGATTAGTGCTGCAGAAAGAAAAATTAGGGCACATTTTGAGTGACTTCTCAAATCCTCTTCTATTTCATTAAAACATTCTGACATGCAGACTGAAACATGCACTTTCAATACCAGCAGCAGTTTTCCCTGGTGAGCAGTAGCTTTACTACAGTGATCTAATGAGCAAAAAGAGTGCTAACATTCTGAATTTATGGCAAATGTGTGACACATCTGAATGCCTTCTTGATGGAATCAAAGTAAAAAACTGAAAGTATTTCCTACTGAGGAGACTGCAGTAAATGAGGAAATTAGGAAATTTCATAACAAATAAGTCTCCCAAGATGGCCACCAGAGACAAAAGAGCCCAAATGTAGCCCAAATATCACCCAGATGTAGCCCAAGTATAGCCCAATGACAGAATGTCCCAGAATGTTCTTAAAAACAACTAGAGCGCTCACTGTCTTCATTATGACAAAAGTATGGCATACCTAAAGCCATCTTGATTGGAATAAACTGGTAACACTTAAAACATTTAATTTAAAAAGGAACACAATGAGGGGGTTAATTTTGCCATAGAAATTATGATTGATGCTGAAGAAAGAAAATGAGAGCACATTTTGAGTGACTTCTCAAATCCTCTTCTATTTCATGAAAAAATTCTGACATGCAGACTGAAACATGCACTTTTAATACCAGGAGCAGACTTCCATGGTGAACAGTAGTTTTACTACAGTGATCTAATGAGCAACTAGAGTGCTAACATTAAGAATTTATGGCAAATGTGTGACATATCTGAATACCTTCATGAGGGAATAAAAGTAAAAAACTGAAAGCATTTCCTACTGAGGAGACTGCAGTACATGAGGAAATTAGGAAACTTCATAACAAATAAATCTCCCAAGATGGCCACCGGAGACAAAAGAGCCCAAATGTAGCCCAAAATCACCCAGATGTAGCCCAAATATAGCCCAATGACAGAAGTGTGCAAAACACTTATTATTTTGTGTTTTTGCAGTGTTATATAGTGCAGACTTGTCAGGTATTGGAGTGCTTTACATGAGCATTGGTTACATCACACAAGAACAAATTCATTTTGGTTGTAGACTTGGGGAGACTAAGTGATTTGACCAGAATCACAGAATGTCGAGCTGAAGCAGAAACTTCAACCTTGTTCCCCAGTTGCAAAGTCTGCAGTTCTGGAAGTAACACCACATCCTCTCCCCTAAGTGCAACATTTAATCAAGTGTTCAACTGGATAAAAAAACATAAAGATAACAAATAATTTAAAAGTGCTTTGTCGCTATTTGAAAACTCAGAAAATATGTCCTTATTTTAGTCTTTTAGAGCACTAACCATAATTTTGATGCCAATAAGACCCTCTCATATATGTAATTTCTAAAGGAAATGCTCTAGGTATTACAGTTTTGATTACATCAAGATCATGTCAGGCGTTCCACACTTTTGTAATAAATATAGAATGTTAGCAATCTAGTTGTTCATTAGGATACTGTTGAGAGGCAGAGGCCAGGGGCACGGACTCTGAAAATTGAAGGCAGGTAGGAGGGTGCAAAGGCAACAATTTAACCACACTGAGCAGGCAGGAAGGGCCATGGAAGCACAACAGACTATGGAGGGCAGTGGAAAGGGGGGCAGGGGCAACAAACCAACAATACAGGACTTGCAAGAGAGGCTGTTGGAGGGAAGATCTATTACGGGTCAAGGAAGCTAGGGGCGGTCCCCAGAGCCCCGGGAGCCACCACAGAACTGAGCAGGAGAGTGAGTCAGGGACAAAAGGGGCACCTTAATTTGAGCTGGGGTGCCTAGTAACGCTTGCTCCAAAAATGAAGAAAACAGACATATGAGATATGGAATTGGAGGCAGAATACAATGGCAGTTTAATGAGAAGATGCAACTTCAAAGAAACCGCAGAATAGAGACATAAAGTACAAAATACAGAATCCAGATAATCATACAGCTGTCATGATATTCTCTGTATCTCAATTAATGTACTGACAGAGAGAGAGAGAAAACACATCTATAAATGCATCATGAGAAACAAGTTACACCAAGGAAAATGTTACCTAGGAACACTCACGTTTACTCTTAGAGCAAGCATTCCTGCAATTACAATACAAAATCTTTTAAATGCAAAAGTAAAGAGAACAATGGTTAAACATAACATGACATTTCATATAGGTAAAATAGAATAAGATACTTCAAGCAAAGCAGAGCAAGACATTTTAAGCAAAGGAAGACAAGAGCTCCCAGCTCTTGGGGAAAACCTGCACAGCCTGTTAACCTACATACAGACGGCGAGGTAGTCCGTCGATATCTGTGGGTGCTTCCTTTTTATATCATTTTGTGGGCTCCTTTGCACGCTACATCTACCTACAAGTGAAAAGTCCAGCTAACTATAACACCCCTGAAACCTATGGTTTTTTCAGTGAATATATATATATATATATATATATATATATATATATATTTTAAAACGATTAATAAACTATTAGTTTTAATTTCTTTTATCATTTTAAAATGATACGCAAATTTACAAAATATATATACCAAGAACATAAAAACTAAAAACTAATAAAAAAAACATTCTATATTAAATTATAACAATCAACTATTTAAAAATCTATAAACTTAAATTCCCCCTCCAGTCAGTGAAACAGTAGGGAATGTTATGGATAGCGCTGGGGTAAAATTACTATTCCCACTCCATTAAGTGCAACAGTAGGGAAAGTGTTGGATATCGAAGGGGTAAAAATTACTATTCCCACTCCAGTGTGTGCAACAATAGGGAAAGTGTTGGATAGAGGAGGAATATAATTTACTATTCCCACTCCAATCAGTGAAACAGTAAGGAAAGTGTTGGATAGCAGAGGGGTAAAAATGACTATTCCCACTCCAGTGAGTGTACCTACAAATATCATATTAAATAAAACAAAAAATGATTTTCAAAAGAATAAATATTAGGAGTTATTTAGAAAGACAAAAAATAATTATTACATACATTTAGTTTTTTATTTTATTTCCTACGCTACCCAAGATGCTTGTTTCCGGTCCAGGGCGGACCTGGCCTGGCAGTTCGGTCTGTACTGTTCCCATGAGGCACAGGATCAAGACTGATTTGCATATGGCTGGGTCCAAACTGGAATGGCATGGTGAGCAACAAAACGATGGATTTAGGCCCAGATCTCTGGGCCTAAACCGGGATATTCGGACAGTGCGTTGGTGGCTCTCGTTTCACTGGCAGTCCTCAGGCCTGCGGCAGTTTTGTGGAGTATGTGCCACAGGTCGGAGCAATGAGTTGTATGTGTGTGCAACGTTTGGATGTATGGATAGTTGTGTACGGAAGGGTCAAAGGCATTCCATGCAAGAGTACCTCGAGCCAGGACTTCTGTGTGTGTGGTGTGGATACGTTGCTCTTTCATTTGCTCTGTGCATAGTGTAGGAGTCGTCATCATCTGCTATGGTATCTCTCTCAGGGGGTGCCGGCCACATGCAAGACCAGGATCGGAGGTGCAGTTGTCCTTCCGCATTATGTATTGACACAAAGGTGCTTTCATCCCTGATGTTAGTCTGACAGCTGCTTGCATTCTGGAAATGTGATGTGGCTTTCGTGCTGCAAATGAGGCTAATCATTAGGCTTATGGTGCACCAATGGTGAAACACACACAATAGTTGGCATGTATGTTCCAAGAGCCCGAGTGGTCTTGTGCTCCTTGTACAATCCCTTCGTGCGCGGCCGACCTCCGGGTGCATGCAGAATTCCAACATTGACGATTGCGGCCCGTGTGGCGCCGACACTGCGACAGATACTTGCACATCAGTTGGTTTCATGTCCAGCCCAGAAATGAACCACGCCCAAAGCCCAGGGATAATTATTCACACCCCTACGCTGGCGTGGCGTACGCTGACCCAGCCCACTCGGCTTATGCATAAAGGGGGGTACGACGTCGCTACGTGTCCCAGTTCTTCCCCACTGCCGGAGGTGACATGGCTGCGTCCACCTGGCATATCACGTGACTCAATCATAAAGGGTCCATGACTTGCATTGCACAGAGTTGGTGGCACCGGATACACTGCGTTTGGCATGGGCATACCGCCATGGGACGGTGACTTTTGGTGCACTGAGGTAGGAGCACCGTAAGTGCTGAGCGGGTGTGCAGCCTGCGATGATGCGCCATCCTGGCGGTCCGGCCTGGTAAGGATGTGTGTGAGCCCTGCTGGACAGCAGTGTAGGCCTGATCAAAGGGGCAGCGTGGGCCTACCGCCACGTGATGTTGCCTCGCGGTTCACAGAGTTGGTGGCACCTGAAAAGAGCTGGGCCGGTGTGCAGCCCGCGATGATGCCCTGTGCACTGATATGATCTCTGCCATTGTGTAATCAAGACCCAGAATCAGGTATGTGACCTTGTGGCCCGCGGTGCAGGGCTGCATGATGTGGAGGCTGCCAAGGTTGCGGGACCCGGGCATGGAGCTTACACCGGCACGTGGTGGGCCCTCTTGGAGACATGCCGGTGGCATAAGGTGAGCAGTGCTGGGGCAGCCAATCCCCGCTGGGCGGCGGGAGGGGCTGGTGTGCAGCAGACTGTGTGCGCAGGTGCGGGCAGGTGCTGATGGCATGTGCAATGATGTACACTCTGCCATTCATGATTCTGGAATCTGTTTCAGATAAGGGACCTGGTGGACTGCAGTTTGTACCAGCACGTGGTTGGAGACACACCGGTGGCAGCAGGTGAGCTGTGAGGCCTGGGTCCGCAGTGTTGGCACAATCTCTCCCTCTCCTCCTTTCGCTGCCTCGCTCTTTCTCTCTCTTTCTTTTTCCCTTTCTTTTTCTCTCTCTTTCTCGCTCTTTCTCTCTCTCTTTCTCTCTCTCTTTCTCACTCTTTCTCGCTCTTTCTCTCTCTCATTCTCTCTCTTTCTCTTTCACAATCTTTCTCGCTCTTTCTCTTTCTCTCTCTCTTTCTCTATCTTTCTGTCTCTCTCTCTCTCTCTCCCATTCCTTTCACTCTCTTTCTCTCCCTTTCATGCTCTCTCTCTTTCTTTCTCTCTCTCTCTCTCTGTCCTTGGATGAGCGCATGACACACCTTCTTAACTTTGAATTTTGTCTTGCAGGCTGTGATTTATGGATTGTCCAGAGAAGACCCGCCATGACTCTTCCACATAGTTGTATTTGGTTTAATTTGAATAAATTGTTTTGTTTTGAAATTCAAAGATGAATGACTGATTCACCTTTTTCTGACCACAAATGATTGTTGATTGTTGTGATTATGCGACATCAGGCGAATTGTTTTGTTCAGGATTTCGTACAGTTGATATGATATCTCTTTGTCCAGGTGGGTGCCAAAGGGGGGGGGGGCTGGGTGTGGTTGTGGTGGGTGTTGTGGTCCTATTGGGGCACCAAGCTGCATGATCAGTGGCTCCATGTCATCTGTCGTTCTGCAGGTGTGGCTCTGGGCTGGGCTCCCCTTCATGGTGCAGGTTGTCATCTGACTTAACACCAGATAAGAGCAGGTGTTAAATCCCTGCTGCTAACGTACCTTATCGCATGTTTTGTGAATTTATCGTCAATCTGGCTGGTCGTTGAGAATGTTGCGAAGTGGTGATGTCGCAGCTTTTTGCAGGGGAACGCTTACTCTGCATCTCATTAGCGTTTGTTGCCGCTGTCATTTGTGGGGATGTTTTTTGCTGCTGCTATCGCCGGAAAACTGGTGATATCGGCTGTTAGCACCAGCTTGTGAATAGTGCGCTGAATTTATCGCCACTTTGGCGGTGATGAAGTGCCGCTAACTCGGAGATAAGTCCTTGAGAATATGCCCCTATATTTTTGCAAATGATATTAATGACTTCTATATTTTTTTTAACGATATTTCTTACCTTAAAATCGATATTCTTGACCACCATAATCTTGCTGTCGATATTTCTGTGTCACGATATCTACAACTCAATATTTGTGTGAGTTGATATTTCTAACTCAATATTTTGCCTGAATACCTTCGGAGTCATGAGGTCTCTAAGGTCCACCCTG
This sequence comes from Triturus cristatus, assembly GCF_964204655.1. Taxonomy (NCBI): domain Eukaryota; kingdom Metazoa; phylum Chordata; class Amphibia; order Caudata; family Salamandridae; genus Triturus; species Triturus cristatus. The sequence continues at coordinate 910,024,926 of NC_140586.1, forward strand.
TAAGATTCTAGAGTTGTTGTAGACCAAAGCCGATACAAAAACATGAGGAGCCTGTACTTAATCTTATGAATAATTGTCTTCTGTGCCGAATATAGATAGAGGGAAATCAATGGGGTACTCACTGGGTGGTTGTGCAAAGATCTCAGAAATGTATGCTCCACTACAGGCAGACTATGAGTTCTTATCCTATCCCAAAGTTCCACACCATATAAGACTGACCCTAGGGCCTTAACATTATAAATCTTGAATGCACGGGCAATCTTTATAGATATGGTTTTTTTCTATGAATTTGTGCTATATTTGCAGTGTGTTGTACCAAAGTTAACTGTGCCCTTTCCACATGCAGAGACTAACATAGATTTTTTGTGAGTTTTACACCTAGTCAAAATCGGACACCACTTCTAAGGGGGTGTCATCTACCAACACCCGTGTCTTAGAGTGGGTAATCTGTGAGAAAATATTAATAATACATTTGGTCTTGGAGCTATTAAGCTCCAAGCCCTGCTCAAGGCAGAACAAATCATTCAAAAGCTGCTGGAGTCCCTGTGGCGATTTAGAGATTAGTCGAGTATCATATGCAAAAAGGAGTGCTGGGCCCTCTGCCTCTTATTTTGGGTGCATCGCATCCATCCTTATTCAGAAACTCAATGGCAATGTTAATATAAAGAGTAAACAGCGTTGGGGCCAAAAGCACCCCGTCTTACCCCTCGATCTATGTGGATTGTTTCCATCAATGCCCCTTCCTCCCCCCATCTCACTAGGGCCACATTATCTGCTTGTTACCAAATCAAGATGTCCAGGAGAGGTACAGGAACACCCATTTCCTCGAGTACTCTTCATAGCTTGTCTTGGGGGACCATATCGAGCATGTTGTTTACCCTTGCCAATGATCACCTCCTTCCAATAAACACAAACAAACCGAAAGATCTGATCTTCATTACTCAAATTGGATCTAAAACCTGCATGCCAATGCGACGAAACGCTCTCTTCACTAATCCAATCTCGGAGATGCTCCAAGACCTGCTTACATTTTTTTTTTAAACAAAAGCATGTACCATAGGTCGCTGAACACATGCCAAAGGGAGCTTATATAATCTGCAGTAATGGCTTCCAATTACATTGAGGTAGTGCAGGGCATTAATGCTTCAGCAGGCTAACATCGACAAAAACATTTTGCACATCCAATAGGTCTACTGAGGCAGAAAAAAACATCCAACATATATCACTTAATCGGCGAAACATTAAAACCTATTTTATTAACACAAACAATCTACACTTACTATCCACACAACTACTGTAGAATAGAGAAAACAAAAATAGAACCTCTTGCAAAGATCAGAACTATTGTCTTTGCCAATGCTTGTTATTTGTGGCTGTGGGGAGAAAGGAGGTGTGCAGCAATTACAAGACCTTTTACAACCCTATGGCCCCATCTTTGCAGACAAATAACTAATCTGGGCTTTGGGAACCAGTAGAAAGCCTTCTGGCCATGATTTGTTTGACCATGGGAGAAATGCTATTTGTTTCCTGGCTGATGAAAAATGCTAAGGAAGCTGTCAACTGTAGTGTTCATCAGTGGGTAATGTAGTTACCCCTGCCACTACTCACCTAACACCTCCTGTCCTGTGCCTGACAGTCAGGCCCCAGCTTATAAGACCTCTGATTGAAGTGGCGGGCTGGGGCTGCCAGGCGTCAGATTAAAATGGCGGGCTCTGGCAGCACAGGCAGCTCGGCAGAGGCCACTGAGTCACCAGTTTGCAAAAGGTGCGTTATTGAAGCACATACGGCAATGCATAGCCCTGAGAGGTGCGTCATATTGAAAAGATGGGCTCTGGAAGTACAAACAGACTTGCATAGCCGTTGGAGGTGTCAGGAAGAAAAGGCGGGCTCTGGAAGTACAGACAGACATGCATAGCCCTTAGAGGTGTGTTAGATTGAAAAGGCGGGTTCTGGAAGTACAGACAGACATGCATAGCCCTTAAAGGTGCGTTAGATTGAAAAGGAGGGCTCTGGAAGTACAAACAGACATGCACAGCCTCTGGAGGAGTCACATTGAAAAGGCAAAGTCTGGAAGTACAAACAGCCAAGTACTGCCCTTGGAGGTCGTCAAATTTTAAAGGCGGGATCTGGAAGTACAGACGGACATGCATAGCCCTTGGAGGCAATCTAATCTACAGTGAGTTCTGTCGGGTGAAACAATTGCTTAGTAAACACAAGTAAAAGATTTGTATAACTAAGCAGCATCTGTCCAGAATGACACTCAATGTCAATAAATGTCTAGTAATTGTTTTAGACAGGGGTGAAAGTCAAAAGTAGAAGTAAAGCTCATAAGCGCCTTAAGGTGGCCCTGCATAAACCACCAAGGAGCAAGAGTGAGGTCCATTAATGTAGAGCCGAGCATAAAATGGCAGTAAAGAGGAGGAAACAGCATTTAAGGGAGGTCACTTGGGAGTCTTTACAGGAGGCCAGTATTAGCACGGACGATAGATAATTTAGGAGGATAATTAATTCCTCACCATGGAGCACAGAGGGGCTCCCCAAGATTGAGGCAGCAATACTGGAGGAAGAGTGACTTAATCACTTTGTTAACATTTATTCAGCTCCTTCCACAACTAATTTACAGGAACAGGGACAAACTAATAATGAGATGGTAGCTATGTCCCAAACCTCTACCATCGCTCCCTTTTCTTTGGAGGAAGTTATTAGCGCAATCCAAACAAGCGAAAGCAGTAAAGCCTCTGGACCAGATGCCATTTCCGTTGACCTTTACAAAGATAACATCTATCTGTGGGGCCCACTGTTGACCCAAGTTTTAAGGGCTAGCAGTAAAGTGGGATTTTTACCATCTTGGGTAGAATCAATTATTGTTCCCATATATAAAAAAGGAGACTGTCTAAATCCAGCATGCTAAAGGCCAATCTCCTTAATTGATTCCCTAGTAAGGGTAGCGGGATGGATAATCCTGGATAGATTACAGCAGTGGGCGGAACTGCATGGTAAACTGTCAGATCTACAATATGGCTTTCGCCCCGGGATTGGGACAATAGAGCTGAGTCTCAATCTAAGCCTGTTTATCGGTAAATATGTTAAGATCAAAAAGGGGCAGGTCTTTGTCGATCTTTCATCGGCTTTCGTTTGCATAATACATGACAAACTATGGTTAAAACTAAAAGATATGGGGGTGGAAATGACAATTATTGATTTTCTGAGGAACCTATACACGGGGTGCAGAGCCAAGGTAAGATTTGGTGTAAGCGGAGAATACACCAAAACCTTCATGCGTGAAGAGAGGGGTGAGACAGGGGTGCGTCCTGACCCCCTTTCTGTTTTCTTTATATATAAATAGTGTGGGAGAGGAGCTCGCTGCAGCAGTAAAAGATCTTCCGCAAATTTGTATGCGCCCAGTCCCAGCCCTCCAGTTATTGCTTAATAATTTTGTGTATTACATGAAGAAACTGGGACGCCATGTCAACCAAGCCAAGGCATTTATTATGAAATGTGGTAAAAATAGCAATAAATGTAGAACCTTAGCAGTAAATGGAACTAATATTGGTTTTACGGACACCTTCTCCTATCTTGGAATCCTGTTTGATACGGAGGGGTTGTGGAGGAAGGCCATTGGAAACAGAAAGAGCCTTTTTATCAAGGCCTGCTGGGCCCCGAGATGCTTTGCAAGGCACTTGGGAACTAACCCGCCAGATATGATGATAAAGATCTATAAAGCAAAATGCACTAGATTAGCACCTTACGGGGCCGGCATATGGGTACACAAGACATGTATAGAGTTGCAAGCAGTAGAAAATGAATTTTTTCACCATCTACTGGCAATTCCCAAAAGTACATCAGTGCATGCATTACATTCTGAACTTGGTGCTCCTCTCCTTACAAATGTAATTAAACTCAAACCTATTTTACTTTGGCACAAAAGCTGGACATCAGAATATACAGACCTGAACCGATCGATAATAGCTGATTGCCTTAAACTATCTTCATACTTGTCCATTCCATGGATGGCGTTTGTCCAACGGTTTTTCCATGATATGGGCCAAACTGAATATTTTGAGAACCGAGAGTCGCTGGCAACAATCAGTAGACAATCGTTGAAAAGGGAAGCTATGGCACATTTGGAGAATCTCGACTTGATATCTGAACTCCCAAAACCTTCTGTTTCAAATAATCAATTGATTTTAACTATTTTTAACATGCAGCCATATCTTAAATCTGTTTTAACTTCATGGCATAGATTTGTCCTCACACGTTTAAGGTTGGATATTTTCCACCGACTTTGCACTTTTCCGATTATGACTGGTCCACAAAACTGACAAACCGACCCTGTGATAACAGGACGGCCCAGAATACCATGCACTTGATACTCTTGTGTAAATTCTACTCTCGACAAAGGAAGCGGTACATTTTACCCATCATAATCCAGTTAGGCTTTACACAATGCCGCCCTCCTTATTTGTACCTACAGTCTTTGCCATCTCTTGAAATTTGTTGTAGACTGTCCTCATTTTTATGGGCCGCTTTCTATGTTAGAAAAAGTATGTTTTTAACTAATATTTAAAACACGTCAAGTGGTTCACACAACTTAGGGGAACAGCTAGCAAGTGCCTTGAGAAAAAGTAAACCTGGAACTTAATATGGAAAATATTGTATACTTGCACTTTTAAAGGTTATGGGCCATATTTGCATATTTAACAAATGGAATATATTGATGGCCGATAATTCTAATAATTGGATTTGATGTTTTTAAACGTTTTGGATTCCATTTTTATTTTATGAAATTGATCTATATTTATATTTGTGTAACTGCTCTTATGATGTCTTTTTTATGACACCCGAATAAAGTGATATATGACTATGACACTCAATGACAATAAATGTCTATTAATTGTTTTAGACAGGGATGAAAGTCAAAACACACCACAAACAGAAATTCAGTTTTTCCCAAAAATATATATATTATCTAAAATAGTAAATTTTATATATGGCTGTCACATACACAAATAGAAAACAAACAACATAGATAACGTGACTTTAGTGAACAATTTCACATAAAGTGCATATGTTCTGTGGAGAATAACCAAAATAAGCAAATTAAATACACATATATATACAATATAGATTAGTGTAGGTTTGTTCCTTTTTGGATACATACAGTTCTATATACACCCTTTGGACTGCCTTCCTAGTGAAAGGGGTGAAGAGAATAAGGATGTGAGCAGATCAATGAGGTGTCAACGTTTCGACCAAGAAGGTATGCGTTATTGAATGAACATCACTGTGGGTCTTCCTCAGGACTGGTGTATGAAATGTAGAGAGCCAAACTGAAACAACTCTTCCATTCCTGGATGGAGTCAGGATGTAGGCAAAAGAGAGGAATCCTGAATCATCTCTCATGCAAACCTTCCCGATAAGACAGCTATAGCTAAAATAGCTGGACATACTGACAACCTATTTGTTTCTTGAAAAAACCACGAGTCACAGAGGGTTTACCCCAATATCTTTAATGGTAGCCCTTGGAGGCGTCAGATTGAAAAGGTGGGCTCTGGAAGTACAGACTGGCATGCATAGCCATAAGAGGTGCGTCTGATTGAAAAGGCAGGCTCTGGAAGCAAAGACAGACATGCACAGCCCTTGGAGGCGTCAGATTGAAAAGCCGGGCTCTGGAAGCACAGACGGTAATGCACAGCCCTTGGAGGTGTCAGATTGAAAAGGCAGGCTCTGGAAGCACAGACAGACATGCACAGCCCTTGGAGGCGTCAGATTGAAAAGGCGGGCTCTGGAAGCACAGACAGACATGCACAGTCCTTGGAGGCCTCAGATTGAAAAGGCGGGCTCTGGAAGCACAGACTGACATGCACAGCCCTTGGAGGCGTCAGATTGAAAAGGCGGGCTCTGGAAGCACAGACAGACATGCACAGCCCTTGGAGGCGTCAGATTGAAAAGGCGGGCTCTGGAAGCACAGACAGACATGCACAGCCCTTGGAGTCGTGAGATTGAAAAGGCGGGCTCTGGAAGCACAGACAGACATGCACAGCCATGGGAGGCGTCAGATTGAAAAGGCGGGTTCTGGAAGCACAGACAGACATGCACAGCCCTTGGAGGCGTCAGATTGAAAAGGCGGGCTCTGGAAGCACAGACAGACATGCACAGCCCTTGGAGGCGTCAGATTGAAAAGGCGGGCTCTGGAAGCACAGACAGACATGCACAGCCCTTAGAGACGCCTCAGATTGAAAAGGCGGGCTCTGGAAGCACAGACAGACATGCACAGCCCTTGGAGGCGTCAGATTGAAAAGGCGGGCTCTGGAAGCACAGACAGACATGCACAGCCCTTGGAGGCCTCAGATTGAAAAGGCGGGCTCTGGAAGCACAGACAGACATGCACAGCCCTTGGAGGCCTCAGATTGAAAAGGTGGGCTCTGGAAGCACAGACAGACATGCACAGCCCTTGGAGGCTTCAGATTGAAAAGGCGGGCTCTGGAAGCACAGACAGACATGCACAGCCCTTGGAGACGTCAGATTGAAAAGGCGGGCTCTGGAAGCACAGACAGACATGCACAGCCCTTGGAGGCCTCAGATTGAAAAGGCGGGCTCTGGAAGCACAGACAGACATGCACAGCCCTTGGAGGCGTCAGATTGAAAAGGCGGGCTCTGGAAGCACAGACAGACATGCACAGGCCTTGGAGGCGTCAGATTGAAAAGGCGGGCTCTGGAAGCACAGACAGACATGCACAGCCCTTGGAGGCGTTAGATTGAAAAGGCGGGCTCTGGAAGCACAGACAGACATGCACAGCCTTGGAGGCATCAGATTGAAAAGGCGGGCTCTAGAAGCACAGACTGTTGCACAGCCCTTGGAGGTGTCAGATTGAAAAGGCGGGCTCTGGAAGCACAGACTGACATGCACAGCCCTTGGAGGCGTCAGATTGAAAAGGCGGGCTCTGGAAGCACAGAGAGACATGCACAGCCCTTGGAGGCATCAGATTGAAAAGGCGGGCTCTGGAAGCACAGACAGACATGCACAGCCCTTGGAGGCGTCAGATTGAAAAGGCGGGCTCTGGAAGTACAGGCTGACATGCACAGCCCTTGGAGGCGTCAGATTAAAAAGGCGGGCTCTGGAAGCACAGACAGACATGCACAGCCCTTGGAGGCGTCAGATTGAAAAGGCGGGCTCTGGAAGCACAGACAGACATGCACAGCCCTTGGAGGCATCAGATTGAAAAGGCGGGCTCTGGAAGCACAGACAGACATGCACAGCCCTTGGAGGCGTCAGATTGAAAAGGTGGGCTCTGGAAGCACAGACAGACATGCACAGCCCTTGGAGGCATCAGATTGAAAAGGCGAGCTCTGGAAGCACAGACAGACATGCACAGCCCTTGGAGGCGTCAGATTGAAAAGGCGGGTTCTGGAAGCACAGACAGACATGCACAGCCCTTGGAGGCGTCACATTGAAAAGGCGGGCTCTGGAAGCACAGACAGACATACACAGCCCTTGGAGGCGTCAGATTGAAAAAGCGAGCTCTGGAAGCACAGACAGACATGCACAGCCCTTGGAGGTGTCAGATTGAAAAGGCGGGTTCTGGAAGCACAGACAGACATGCACATCCCTTGGAGGCGTTAGATTGAAAAGGCGGGTTCTGGAAGCACAGACAGACATGCACAGCCCTTGGAGGCGTCAGATTGAAAAGGCGGGCTCTGGAAGGACAGACTGACATGCACAGCCCTTGGAGGCGTCAAATTGAAAAGGCGGGCTCTGGAAGCACAGACAGACATGCACAGCCGTTGGAGGCGTCAGATTGAAAAGGCGGGCTCTGGAAGAACAGACAGACATGCACAGCCCTTGGAGGCGTCACATTGAAAAGGCGGGCTCTGGAAGCACAGACAGACATGCACAGCCCTTGGAGGCGTCAGATTGAAAAGGCGAGCTCTGGAAGCACAGACAGACATGCACAGCCCTTGGAGGCGTCAGATTGAAAAGGCGGGTTCTGGAAGCACAGACAGACATGCACATGCCTTGGAGGCGTCAGATTGAAAAGGCGGGCTCTGGAAGCACAGACAGACATGCACAGCCCTTGGAGGCGTCAGATTGAAAAGGCGAGCTCTGGAAGCACAGACAGACATGCACAGCCCTTGGAGCCGTCAGATTGAAAAGGCGGGCTCTGGAAGCACAGACAGACATGCACAGCCATTGGAGGCGTCAGATTGAAAAGGCGGGCTCTGGAAGCACAGACAGACATGCACAGCCCTTGGAGGCGTCAGATTGAAAAGGCGGGCTCTGGAAGCACAGACAGACATGCACAGCCCTTGGAGGCATCAGATTGAAAAGGCGGGCTCTGGAAGCACAGACAGACATGCACAGCCCTTGGAGGCGTCAGATTGAAAAGGCGGGCTCTGGAAGCACAGACAGACATGCACAGCCCTTGGAGGCGTCAGATTGAAAAGGCGGGCTCTGGAAGCACAGACAGACATGCACAGCCCTTAGAGACGCCTCAGATTGAAAAGGCGGGCTCTGGAAGCACAGGCTGACATAAACAGCCCTTGGAGGTGTCAGATTGAAAAGGCGGGCTCTGGAAGTACAGGCTGACATGCACAGCCCTTGGAGGCGTCAGATTGAAAAAGCGGGCTCTGGAATCACAGACAGACATGCACAGCCCTTGGAGGCGTCAGATTGAAAAGGCGGGCTCTGGAAGCACAGACAGACATGCACAGCCCTTGGAGGCGTCAGATTGAAAAGGCGGGCTCTGGAAGTACAGGCTGACATGCACAGCCCTTGGAGGCGTCAGATTGAAAAGGCGGGCTCTGGAAGTACAGGCTGACATGCCCAGCCCTTGGAGGCGTCAGATTGAAAAGGCGAGCTCTGGAAGCACAGACTGACATGCACAGCCCTCGGAGGCGTCAGATTGAAAAGGCGGGCTCTGGAAGTACAGGCTGACATGCACAGCCCTTGGAGGCATCAGATTGAAAAGGCGGGCTCTGGAAGTACAGGCAGCTAGGCCTTGACTCGTGAGCCTTCAGATTGAAAAGGCGGACTTGGGAAGCACACGCTGCTCCCAGAGGACCCAGCAACAGATGTGCCGGTGTCAGACCAGCTTCGGTTTCTACTGTGATGCTCATTAAATTCAAGATTCTCAGGAAGCTGTTACTTTGAATTTATGCTGCAAATGCTAAATCAAAACCAACCAGGCGGATTCACACAGGTTCCTGGCACAGTAATGCGGAGTAACATGCCTCATACTGGGAGGTGGGGTGAACAGAAAATGATGCATAATGTGCTGGGAAGATGGCTCGAGAAGGTACCATTATTTTGACAACTTCTTTTTGCTCTTCAGCACAGCTTACTCTAGAAGTAGAAAATATGGACGTACACTATACATATTTGGGAAGGTCCAACCAGCAGAACGAAAGAGCACAGCATTTTGTTCATTTTTTTTTTGTGCTGTTGTATATTATCAAAATAGAGTGACCAGTATTTTCCCGCCATGACTACTGTTTTTATGAATTATGTCAAGTCCATGAATAAATTAGGAAAATGAGCATTTCTACTCTTTAAAGTATGAACTTTAAACAGAAAATGGTAAAAGTCACTTTAAAATTATTTTAATCTAACATTTTCTAAAATGATTATTAAGGAGACCGAGGGCAGAATGTCTAAGTTGAAACAAATAGACAGTTTAACACACCCAGGGGCATATGTACAAGCCCCTATCGCCACGGGAACGTCCCTTATTGTGACGTTCCATGGCGATAGGGACCTTGCCTTATGTACATAAGGCACCCTTTCATGCTATGGTTGGCGTGAAAGGGGCGTGCAGTGGGTGTTGTGGTGGGCGTTCCACTGCAACACCTATTGTATTTGACGCTGCCCCCTATATGCAAGGGGGGCGTGCATAGGAGACAGCGCCAAAATGAAGACCAGGAAAACCCTGGTCTGAAGTTAGCCAAATGAGGAGAAATGCATTATTTCTCCTCATTTTGCTTTTTCCATGTGTGCTGCCTTGAGCAGCCCTCATGGAAAAAACAAAATCCATGTTTGTTTATGTACAGGAAGGTACCCCTTCCTGTACATAAACAAACCTTTTATAAAAATGCTATTCTATAAGTTTCATGTGTGCTGCATGAAGCAGCACACTTCAAAGTAAAAACATTGCATTTTAGGATTGTTTATGTGCAGCAAGGGACACCTTCCTACACATAACCAATCCTCCCCTGCACACAGACACCATTGTATCCTGGTGCAAGGGTGCTTGGGTTGGCGTGAAGTTGGTAAACTTAGCGCCATCGCAGGGGGAAATGCACGACTGCACCACATTCTTGAAAATATGGTGCAGCCTTGTGTTTCCAAAGTGGCGGAGCGTGTCGTTAAGCCACAGAGGCTAACAACACGCTCCGCCACTTCTATTATACATATCCCCCCGTCTTATTCGAGCACTATAACCTGGGCCATCCAGAATCTCGAAATATGAACATATAAGTATTTTTTCTGAGAAACAAATCATCTTCAGATGAAAGAGGCACCAACTGCAGCTGCAGAAGGCTGATGATTGTTGCCTGTGCAAGCCAGGTTAGTGGCTCTCGTGGCCACAGCAACAATCATGTTTAAGGGCTCAATTGGCAGAATAAAACCAAAGTTTTATAAGGATATCCCTGATTTATAAATATTGTGTGCTTAACATCAATTAACATTTTCATTTATATCGAAAACATTGCACTCAGCAAAACTGCATGTTTCTGTGCTTGACTAAACTAGGCCCGTACTAGGCCTTAGTTCCATCTTCCATTTCATCTCATGATGTCTGTGTTTTCATTTCTCCTCTTTTTACTTTTATTGGAGTTTTATAGCGCGAACTAGACCCGAAGGTATCAGAGCGCTTTACATGAGCACCAGTTGCATCACAGACGGACATATTCATTTTTGTTAGGCACGGGGAGATTTGGGGGCATATTATCAAGCCAGGTGATAAAATTATCGCCGCTTTAGCGGCAGAAAACTGCTGCTAAAACTGCAATAATGGGCTTGATAATATGCTCTATGGAATTCCAATTGAAGCCCATGTTAGATGTGAAGGAAATCTAACCTGAGCTTCAACTGGAATTCCATAGAGCATATTATCAAGACCATTATCGGTGATTTAGCAGCAGTTTTCTGCCGCTAAAGCGGCGATAATTTTTTCGCATGTCCTGATAATATGCCCCCTGGTTCTTCAGATGCGAGGTCGACCGCTCTAGCCGCAAGGTCACATCCTTATTGTGTATAGCAAACTGTGCACCATAAAGTATTCCTTATAGACGACTTGCTGTTCTCGAACAACTTCAGAGTGGAAGGTTTCCTTTCTTTGCAACAATTCCAGGTTGTTCCTGCCTCTGGCCCTGTAAACCTATTCACAGATTGAGTCAGTCATTGTTTTGAGCGTAGCGAAATTTGTACTGTCATTGAGGGATAAAAATTAGATTACCCGTATATAAGGAGTATCAGACCTATATTATGTTAGCATGATGCATCTATACGTACACTCCCTGTTTGGTATACATGCTTTTGCTTGGAGGAAACTCGTTTATTTCCTCCCTGTATATCTATTTCTAAAAGAGTAGGCCGAGAACCATACAGACGCCATCTTCTGAACATATGCTCGAGCACGGGCCGTGATCACGTGTTGATCACTTGCAGCTGTCAGGCCCCAGTTCATCTGAGTTACTGGTAGCAGCTGAAGGGAGGCTGTTTTACTCAACTGTTCTAAGACTCAAGGTCGCATCTGGCTTTGGGGGCGATACGCGCATTCCTGGAGGCGCCATGCCTATACTCCCAGGCACCAAGACGAAAGGGAGTCACCCCTCCTGACCTCATCAGTAATAGATAGTCAAGCCTTTGTACTGGTCTGATGTGTGCCATATATGGTCCTTCCTTGGAGCTCGAGGGCCTACTGGTATTTTTCCTTTTAGAGTGATTGTATGTGTTGAACCGAAAAGTATATAACCTCATGTTTGAATACGAGCCAACAGTCTTCTCCGCGCACCTGATGGGTGAGGTTCGGAGAGGCTCCTCTATAGAGTATTTTCTGTTTAATAAACGATTGAACCTTCTTCACTGCCAACTGATTATTTGGTAATGGTATTGGGACTATTGGTAGGTATAGTCCTATAGTTTATTTTTATGGTACTTCATCATTTCCGATGACATTACATCAAAATGGGCGGTATTGTTATTCATTTAGGGGATGGTATCAGGATGGACCTGGGCGATGCATTCTATTCTGTAATCTGATTTGTTAACCTGTTTAATAATTTGATCTCCTTATGATGACACTGTGATTTTCACGATCTGTTTTGTTATAAAAAGTCTCCATTCCAAAGGTGAACCAAGTCTAGTTTGGCCTGACATTAGAGCGCGACCCACACACGTTTGTCTTTTGCTTAGGACTTAGAATATTTTCTCTTGTCTCTCATGTCATTCTGTTTGCTGCATTTGATTTAGCCTTATGCTAAACTGATATAGACTGATTTACAACGCATTTTTACTGTTATTTTTGCAGCCTGTGTTGCACTTTAATTGATTAATAAAACTTCATAGGGCCTCATTTATGGGTTTTGTGCCGGAGGGCAGCGCAGCAGGCCTTGCTGTTGCGCAGCGGCGGCTGGTGCCACTTGAAAATGGAGAGGCAAAAAATTACAAATTCATGGAAAATTGCTATTACCTGCCGCAAAAGCCATTATTGTAGGTTTAGGGTGCTGGAAAAGTCCTTATTGTCACACTTGTAGAAGTGTGATGGTTAGTAGTTGTGTTGTTACTATCATTGGCAGAGGTGGCAGGGGCAATGTGGGGTGCAAGCTGCAGAGGCCTCCTGACGAGAACCCTGACACTTATTTTATTTTTATTTTTTACAAATTAAGCACTGGAAGGGGTAAAAACAACAAATAGGAGCGGTAGAACTGCTTACTGGAAGATTGTTGTCTAGGTAAATTATTCACTTCGCTTTATGGCGCACAGTCACGTTTTAAAAAGGATGTTTTTCACATTAAACAATTTCACCTTTGTCCTACAATTACAAATGGGAAGAAAATGGCATCTTTAAGTTTTCACACATTTACAACCCCAGTTAGAAGATTGGAATAGTAAACAGCCAAGGATGTAAACAAAATTAAAAGGAGAACTATGTCAACACTGCAAAATGTTGTACATATAAATACAGTAAGTAGCTGGGTATTTTACTGCCCTCGCATAACAATGCACTCATTTCACAACAGCACATTCACAGCATTTTTTTTTTTTGCAGAGTTTTATATAGCGCGAACTTGACCCGAATCCAATCAGGTATCAGAGCGCTTTACATAGCACCAGTTACGTTACATGAGGACACACATTCATTATTTTTTTGTTTTTTTTGTTAGGCACTGGGAGATTAAGTGATTTGCCCAGAATCACAGGATGTTTAGCGTCGTTACCGAGACTCGAACCCAGTTCCGAGTTCGAGCGCCCTAACCATTAGGCCAACTTCTCTCGAATATGTTATCTCAAATATAACTGCTCCCTACCTTATAGCATGAAATGAGCAGCAGGAGCCTAGTATGGCGCCATTTGCCTCAAAGCACTACACATGCAGAGGCGCAGCCAGGGCGTCACGGGTGCAAGGAAGGACATGGGCCCATGGCTGATGTTTGCAAACTCTTTAAGGTTTTTAGTTTCACTTGGGAAATATTTCGATTGTCTTTTATTTGTCAACAGAAAACGTCAAATGCTTGTAATTACCTACCCATGCATAGTGCCCTTCTATTATCGCCTCATTCATTAGGCGCGAGCAATGCATCCCTATGCACATTTTACAGCAGGAGCCGTAAGGGCTGTAGCTTGGGTGACAGTACAGTTATCCAGGCCGATTGTGCATGCACCCAAGCGCCTGGCATCTAAAACTTCGCTTGGTGGCACCCAAGTGCCTCCACCACTTCCCACTTGATAAAGCTCCCTCGCAGCTTTATCATCCACAACACATTTTTTAACTTCTTTGTGCAATTCTGTAAGCAGGAAGCCCTGCGCACGCTGTGTCAAGGTGTAACAATAATTTCAATGCTTTTGCATTTGACTCGTGAGGGACATCTAGTAACGACTAGTTGAACTGCAGCTCTGTGTAGAATTATTTTGATATTGGATACTATAATATTCACTGCCCACTGCTAATCTTGTCCCATAATGCTTTGCAGGGCCTTTGGTTGTGATTGTATTTTTGCCAATAACTGTGCTTGGGGTGGTCCTCAGAGGATGGGACCACCGCCGAATCGTTCAAGAAAATGTGCTTTTTGTTTTCAAGGCATCTGCTTGGTTCTCTCCCTAGGTTAGGGAGGATCCCAAAATCATCACCTCTCTCCCTGCTTGCTAATGTATCATTTTCACTTATGTGAAATTACTGTGTTATAGCATATAAAGACAGAATTATTAATTTGGTAGTAATTTGCAGTGTGCAAGATGCTGTGTTATCAGCTATGCATAGATCAAAGTAGTTAAACATAGACTATGCAAACTATGCCCAGAGGGTTACTCATTATATCTCCCTTATGTCTCCCCTAGGAAGGTATAAGTTGACGGTGCCTCAGACTTATAATTTTTCATAACGGTCTGGAAGGGTCTCTGGGGGTCCCGAGAGCTGATGCGCCGCGTGTGGGGGAACTGGTTGTACCGGTTCTTCTATACGCGGATGACGCTGTTTTGTTGGCCCGCACGGCGGTGGGGCTTCAGAGATTGTTGGATGCCTTTGGTACATTCATGGCTGCCCTGGATCTTAGAGTGAATATTAAAAAATCTCACTTTATGGTTGTGGGGAAACAACGTAAAAAGCCAAAGTCTAGATCCCTATTTTGCAACGGGGAAGAGATTTCCAGGGTTAAGGTCTTCTGCTATTTGGGAGTCCTCTTTGATGAGAATGGCTCCTGGGGCCCACAAATTAAACTTAAACGCAACTCTGTAGCCAGGTCCTCCTCAGCTGTGATCAGCTTTGCTAAGAAGCTGGGGGCAAGGCCAATGGAGGCCTTGTTGAAGGTCTATACAGCAAAAAGCCAGGCTATCGCCACTTATGGCGCGGCTCTGTGGGGCTATGTTACACAGGACATGATTCAAGTTGCAGAAAATAGATTCCTGCGTTCTTTGCTATCAGTTCCCCAATCAACACCTGTTTTTTCTATTCATGCGGAGGTTGGTTTGGGTTATGTTTCTGATAAATTGAAGTTGGCTCCATTGTTATTTTGGGTGAAAACCTGGTTAAACCAGGAAATCTCCCTTAATCATCAGATCCTGAGTGATGTTTTAGCCTTAGATCATGCTAATAGAATCCCCTGGCTAGAGTACATTAGAGTGACGTTCTCTAGCATGGGGCGCCCTGAGCTTTTTTCGTCTCCATCTCTCATAGTTAAAGCAGATATTGCATGGACCAGGCAGTCTTTTTTAGATAGACTTACTATGGACCGCGAGGAGACGGAACTTCGAAAACCAAATGTGAGAGCACATTTTTTGCTTCTCTCGTCTCCTTCGCTGGAACCCTATCTAAGCATTGTTTCAAATCCTTTCCATAGATTTTTATTACTGCGTTTTAGATTCAATCTGATTCACTACTCACTTGGCTCTTATCCTCTGTGGGGCAAGCCCGAATGCAGCATACCATGCCACTGTGATGACTTTTCATGTCAGGATACGTTGCATTTTATTATGTTTTGCGAGTTTTATTCTGCTAGCCGTAAAAAATACTTACTTCCAATTCTAAAGGAAGCTGGCTTCTCACAAGTTAGACCTGCCCTGCTGTTTCTTCAACAGCTGAGTAGTACTCGCATTATCTTTAGTGTGGCAAATTTTTTGGTGGCTGCTATGCGCTGTAAGGCGAAACAATCTTCTAGCTTGGGCATCATATGAGTAATTTTCTAATGATTTTTAAATATGTTGCATGTTGTTTTATTATATGGTTTTATTGTAACCATATTTTTTATTGATTATGTCATGGCCTATGCTTTTATGAATTTCTGTACTTTTATGATTTTAACTAATCGAATAAAGTGTTTTTGACTGACTGACTGAATTTTTCATAAATGTAGAACAGTGTCAAACAGCCATGTAATGTGGCTTTACGTGGTCTTATAAATATGCCAGTGGCACGTTACGCCACCGGAACATCAAAAAAGAGACGTACCGACGGCGTAATAGTGCCGGTAGGTTTCTAACTTTACTGGGTTTAAGTTTTATTGAAGCTTAATTAATTGACTATGTTAATATATTTTGTTTATTATATAATATCTGTAGTAACAATCAGCCTTGGGCGATCTTGAGGTCAACACTGTAGCATCCTCCCTAGCCCGGATCCATGCAAATGGTCTCGACACATATGGAGTTGAGTATTACAAATCTTTATTCTTCAGAGTGTAACAGTTAACTGCACCTACTTCATCATGAATTTCTTAACCACACACAATCACTCACGTAACTATTCTACAGAGTCCGTCAGGTCCGCTATCTTTAACACACATAAACACACAAACACCCACACACCACACGCACACCACACTACAAACACCATCCCGATTCTGCGTAGGTGTTCAACAGTAGACTATTTGATAAAAAATGTCAATGTGATATTAAATATAATGATCAATTAGCAATAGAAACACTCGACACTCAAATTGAAAGTTACCTTCCAGTATCAGGGCATTCGCATTATAACTTATTCAGCGACGTTCTCTCCAATCATGCTCAAGTTTTAAAATCTTGATACTTTCAGTTCTCTCTAATCGAACTGTGTGACATTTAATTCTAGCAGCAAAGTCATAAGTCTTTCACCTTCCTAAAGGCACATGATGTCTCTCAACCAGGCAAAGTTGAACATTTTAGGTCTTGTCTAGCGATAGTTTTAGCCATCTCATAAGTCTCATGTAATCAAAAAGTCATAAATAAAAAGATACATGTATCCCTACATAGAGGGGCTTTGAATCAGCCTTCTTCATCTATTGATCAATTCAACTCTTATTCACATTTTCTCTTGCATAGGCCGTTCTAACAGTTGTCCATGGTTGAAACTGGCATGTTCTGGTTGGCTGAGGCGAGGCCTTGGCCAGGCAGAGCCTTCCACTCCTGTCAGGCGTGGGTGATTACACTTGCTGTATGACCTGCGCTCACCTTGGGTAGCTTGGCACTGAGCAGTGAGGCTTATCACAGAGGCTAATGTGTAAAGAATTGCCACAGCACTCTCACACAATAAACACACTGAGACTTCACACGTGTGTTTAAATAGAGATTGTATTCAACACACATTAATTACACAACATTAACATCATGTATTTCTGGGCTTAAATAACATTTGGCAGTACTAGGATCAACCGTGTTAAAAAATTGACATCAGTAATATGCACACTCGGGCAAGATCCCACTTTAACGCCCAGAACCCTTATGCAGTGCAAAACATTGCCAGAACGAGGCCCACCCTGGCAATAATTAAAACTTAATACTGCACAGATATGGGTTGCACCCCAGATCACAACAATATCAGAAATGTGTACACAGAGACAATTTCAACATTTTTAAACAGCACCATGGGCCAAGGCCGCATGGGTATAAACCAATGTCTAAAGTAGAATTCTTAGGCACAAACAAACTCACTCAAGTACCGATGAGCGGTGGCACAGATATCAGACAGGTCCGTATGAAATACACACGCACTCACACAGCTCAGTTAGTTGATAATGCACATGTAGACGCCATGGCCCAAGGCCTCAGCCACCATTCAGCTAACACCGACTACACTACAACCACGGTCTGGAGATACAGGAAACCTTTCACCCTGATACTAGGCCGATCGTGGCCTAAGTCATATTTAGTCAGGATATCAGGGAAGAAGGTTGCGGTAGGTAGCAGAGCTAATTAGGAGGCAATCCAAAAATAAATACAATGGCAGTGAGGGCTCAACACAAGGGTGCACTGGTGTCTTATCAAGACAAATTCTGTTATCACACCTCCACACTTAACTTTCAGTTGCCCCACCGCCACTGGGCCATGTTAATACAAAGTCCAAGTTTTGTAGGAAAGTAGCGGGTCCTAATCAGTCAATAATTTTTCCTTCCAATATTCCAAGAATAGTAATTATTATTCCATAATTTATTCCATCCAAATAATCACTTGGGAGTCTTGTGTTTCCTTTCAATGTTTATTCAATCAATATTATTAATCATAAGTAGTCAGCTCAGCCCAGCTAATGCGTTTCATCCAAGTGAATATCATCAGGGCTCTAGATCACAATTTAAGTCAGCAAACTATTCATGCTTCAAATTAGTCTATCCGGGTGCAGCACACTATATGGCTTTGTGTGGCTTCTTGTTCCATACGTTTTTTCGTTGCAAATCTCCACACCCAGTCCGTCGAGACCTCCTAACCACATATGGCCATATAGTGTATTGCACCGGATGGACCAATTTGAAGCATGAATAAAGTCTGCTGACTCAAATCATGATCTACTAAAGTTGGGGTAATTAGGCAGCAGTTGACAAATGGGGGTTTGGCCACTACTCAGGAAGTTCACCCACGATAATGCAGAGCACAAGCGGGCTGAGGGTGATAGTCATTCAATCATAGGATTCTACACTGTGCCTTCCGACATCATCCGAGTTCTACAAAGCACAGGGGAGGGGTCTTGAAGTCTTTCGACTCACTTACAATTGCTCTCGGAAGTGTTTCTTAGCCCAGTCCATTACTCTCAGCACCCAGGCCTGATTTGGGCTATACTACTTGGCAACACAAAGTCGTCAGGCCGGGTGAGGAGAGAGCAGTTGGTCTGCTGCACTGAGGACACAAAATGAACAATCGATTAATGGGTGACGAAGCAGGGGAGACTCTCAGAAGAAGTATCACCCCATCAGACACACCTCGTTTAAAGTACCACCCAGCCAATTCAGGCAAAATTAAACACTAATCTGCTCCTCTGCACCTCCCTGGAAATGAGGCACAAAGTCTGGAGTGTGTTGATCTGAGTCACACCAGACAAGTGCAGTGCTGCACAAGGTAGTATGAGGCACTACTACAGGTACACCCTCATCTCAGAATTATGCAACCTGTGAATTAGACACTGCATGCAATGAGCATACAGTCAGCATGTCACATAAGAGTGATTCGGCATGATCTACGTCGGTTTCCGCAACCGGTGAATCTGCTCACCACCTACAAGATGCTTATGCGCATTGAGGTCCCACGATGAAGGGCCCACACTTAAGGCCTGATTACGATGTCATCAGGAAGGGCTCCGGGTGGGATTCGGTATTGCAGAATCCAATTCGGAACCCTTGTTCCTGACCGAATTGTTTAGATTTCCCAACAACTGATTACGATGCCCAGAAACCATGTGAGCAGTCCAAATCTGTTCTGAAAGGCATTGGGACAGTCCGAGTCTTTTGGAGCCAAATTGTACAGCTCTATGCACATGGTTTCCTGACAAGCGATGACGATGACCGATTCGGACAGCCGTTCTGATTTGGTTTGCCTGAAATGAAACTGATGCCAGAATCGGTCTTTGGGGGCCCGTTGCGGACCTCCCTTCACCGGGAGGCATCTGATTGGGTCCCTTGGGGGTACCCAAGGGACCCCTCTTCCCCACCATTCACAGTGTGGCAGCCACATTAGGCTGCCTGCCACAGGGTGAAAAGTTTTTCTCAACTACCCCTTATTTCAATGGGTGCCTGTGTTCTCGTTCTGAACACAGGCTCGAATTGAAGTCAATGCTAGTCCAACCGAACGATGTTAGGAAGCATCGTAATCATTCATCCGAACTCACAGGACCCAATTTGTTTGGAAAATAGCCTGCAACCAATTAGTTCAGGACAGTTTCTAAACAACATCCTAATCGAGCCCTTAGATGTGAGCAGTACTTTTGGGGCTCCTCAAAAGGCAATCTAGTCTGCAGGCACAATACTGAGTTCCACCCTCACGCTGTGCTACCAGTTCGCATCCAGCAGACAATGTGAGCACTCAAGAGGGCACCGCTCTCCTGGTGCCACAACTAGATGGTGTGGGCCACTTGCGGAAGGTCTTTGATGTCCCTGAGACCTCCACAAGAGAACAGGCGGCAAGCAAGAAGCCCATGGAGAGCATATTTCAGGGTGCCACACAGCAGCATGTAGCCATCCCAGGCTAGCCACCATTCAGGAAGAATGCATAGTCCCTTCTAATCACAGTACTCCTCCTTGTGCACAACAGATTAATCTGGCAGTGTGCACTATGCAGTTCTAGGATCTCCGGTCCCTCGTACCACAAGTGTATCTCCACCCTGCCGAAGTATGACACCAGTAGTTATACTATAGTGTGCCTTTGAAGTTAGGGGTGGTTCAGGGCGTTTCCCTTTGAAACACAGTTGTCTTCCCTAAATTTCAGAAGAAATCTGTTTAGAACTAGATTCATTCTCAGATTATCTCTTAAAGAGAAAAACTGATAAACTTAGAATGGACATCCGATTATTCACACAAGAGCGCGCGTATCCATACCTGGCGACCAATTTTTCCAACACCCCAGATGACTATACTCCTCAGAGTGGCACCCCTAAATGGGGCAATAGACGGGTCACCACCTTTTCAGATACTACAGACTCTGAAGGTGAGGGTCCCAGTAACTATGACCCCAACTACCAGTCCAGACAGGAATCTTGTGAGAGATCTGCAATGCCGAATCGTTTTTTAGGCAACCGCAGGGGAAATTTTCGCCCCAGGACACGAAACCCACATCAGAGGTACTTCCATCAGAGTCAGGGCTAGCCGCAAATGTACATCCAGACACGCCATCAACAGTACTGGAAAACGTAAAAATTATTCCTGTCTTCAATGTGTCTACCACCAATATTGACTAGAGGCCTTTCCTTTGTCCCCACGATTAGCTTTAACAAATTTGAATTCCTGAAAGACTTACACCTATTTTTTCGTAAAATTAGGTTAAGAAAATACTTTCTCACTAGACCCTCTCTTGAAACCAATGAGAACATGTCTGGATTGGGGCTCCCGTCCAGCTTCACTCCTACCCTGGATGTAGTTGGACCGGAGGTGGGTATCTTTGAAAAAGCTGTTTCTAACAAGATCCAGAAAATTATTAAATACGTTCCCAAACCTCTTTGTAACCTCTCTAGAGTTGAAAATAATACACTTGCATCTCTAAAAGAAAACTAACTCCTCACCATCAAGCCCTGTGATAAGGGTGGAGGTGTTGTGATTTTTGATTCCTCCTCATACGTTGAGAAGATGAACACACTACTGGCCTCTACAAGACATTACAAACGAATTGGGAAGAACCCGGAGCCTGCATTGAAACAACGCATTCTATCTATGGTAGAGGATGCTATTGATATGGGATATATATGCCATAAGGAAGCAGAATTTTTGACCCCTAGTCACACCCGTATGCCCATCATATATGGGATTCCCAAGACTCATAAGAATGTCCATGAACCCCCTCTCAGACCAATTGTATCTACGATCGGGTCTGCCACAGGACCCCTCTCAAAATATATTGACCGTTTTTTAAAACCTTTGGTCAATAAATTGGAGTCCTTTTTTAAGGACACAGGCCACTTCATTGCCAAAATTGAGGGAACCTCTTACCATGCCAATAGGGAACTCTTGGTGACCTTGAACCTTGAGTCCCTATATACTAATATCCCTCAGGAAGGAGCACTTATGGTGTTGCAAGAGATTCTGTCTGCTGAACCTGGGATAAGTAATGCCCCCTTCATCATCCAACGCCTCAAGGTAGTTCTCAGCAAGAATTACTTTGAATGTAATCACTGCTTCTTCCAACAGGTGCAGGGAGTCAGCATGGGGGCTTCATGTGCCCCCAGCATAGCTTGCCTCTATATGGGACACTTTGAGCAAGTGAATATATACAATGAAATGACCCCCTTCCATGAAAATGCTCGAGCCTGGTCTCGATTCATTGATGACATCTTCTTTATATGGAAGGGGGACCAGTCTTCGTTGGATGACTTTATCCTTTGGATTAATGCTGCTGACAATAATCTTAAATTTACTGCTCACTCCAGTAATCACAAATTGGAGTTTCTGGATGTCTGGATCGAGCACAACCAAAGTGAACTCCATGTGTCCCTATTTTCCTAACCTACTGCCAGAAACACGCTACTGCAGTATGGTAGCTACCACCCTCGCTGTCCAAGGGATAGCATGCCTTTCAGCCAGTTTCTTCGCATATGAAGAAATTGCTCAAACATCAAAGACTTTCTCAAGCAAGCTGACATTCTTAAAGAGAAACTTATTCACCAAGGCTCCCCCTACAAATTGATCAAAGAATCATTTAAAAGGGCGAGGTACTTCAATCGTGACTCTGGGCCCGATTCACAGAACTAACTTAAGACAAAACCCTAAACTTACTACCATTTTCGTAATCACAGAAGGCACTTACTCATTTTGCTATTCACAGAAGACACTTACTCACTTCGGTATTCACAGAAGTTAGGAGTCCTAACTTTAGGACTCCTAAATGCCTTCTGTGAATACCGAAAGTCTTAAAATTAGGATTTTTCTCAGTTTAGGAGTCCTAAAGTTAGGACTCCTAACGTTACTACTACTAAACTGAGAAAAATCCTAATTTGAAGGCTTTTGGTATTCACAGAAGGCATTTAGGAGTCCTAAAGTTAGGAGTCCTAACTTTACTACTACTATATTGAGAAAAATCCTAATTTTAAGTCTTTCGTTATTCACAGAAGGCATTTAGGAGTCCTAAAGTTAAGAGTCCTAACTATACTACTACTAAACTGAGAAAAATCCTAATTTTAAGACCCAATTAACCCTGTCGAAAGCCTTGGTCGCATCCAACGTGAGGGCCGCCAGAGGGAGGGACCGTGCAGATGCTATATCTATAGCACCTATTAAGTCATATGTTAGCTCAAATAGTTGTCGTCCCTTGACAAAACCCTTTTGGTCAGGGTGGAGGACCGCCGGCGCAATCACGGCCAACCTCGATGCCAAAATTGTGGTGAAGATCTTATAATCCACATTAAGAATCGAAATTGGCCTATAGGATCCACAAGCGGTCTTTGGTTTCCCTGGTTTCAAAATAAGGGTGATTGAGGCATTATCCCAAGGGGCAGGCGGGAACTGACTGAAATTTGATTGAATAGAACAGTAAGGAATGGGACTAATTCTGTTTCAAGGGCTCTATAGATTTCTGCCGGCAAGCCGTCAGGTCCGGCCGCCTTCCCCTTCTTACTTCTTTTAATGGCAGATCTTACCTCATCCTCCGTAATGGTGTTATCTAAGAACTGAGACTGCTCGGTAGATAACGGAGGGAGATTGATATCCCTCAGCCAACCTTCAATAGAATCTAACGAGATCTCCTTATCCTCCTCGTAAATCGCCTGAAAGTACTCTCTAAAGGCACCCCTGATATCCTCATCTGAAGAAAGAGTATGATTATCTACCGTTATTGCGGCAATGTTATTGCGAACCAGATCTGTTTTAGTCTTCCAGGCCAGTAGTTTCCCGGCGCCCTCACTGTATTCAAAATGGGCCAGCTTACTAGCTTCCCATCTTTGTTGAAGCCGAAGATTTATTATCGAGCTCAAACTACCCTTCAGAGCCACTAATTGATTGAGAAGAGTGGGCAGATCTAATCCGGAAGCCACATGATTGGAGTCTATATCTTGTTGCGTTTGACGTATCTGAGCTTCAATAGAAATGACTTCCTCTCTATGTAGCTTCCTACGATATGAGACTTTGCCCAAAATAACCCCTCTCAAAAAAGCTTTAAATGAATCCCAGATCATTCTGGTCGTAGCTGAGCCCCTGTTGGAATCCAAAAAATTATGGGTTTCAGATTTTAGAAAAGTGATATCCTCAAGGGAAGACAGAAGAGAGCGGTCGAAAGACCATGTGATGGAAGACCTCTTAATCGGTCTAACAAGTTCCATTACAACAGCCGCATGATCTGACAGATGTATTGGGAGATAGTTAATGGCCTTGACGGAATCTACCAGCCTCAGACTTATTAAGATGAAATCGATTCTGGACTGGTGGTGGTATTTGTAGTTCCGGAAAGAAACCCCTTGTTGTTGCCCCGACCTCTCTCTCCAAATATCCACATAACCATATTGCTTCATAACACTTTGCAGCAAGGCCCTAGTTTTAGAAAAAACAAGGGATCGATTATTAGCCGATTTATCCAATAAGGGGTCCAGTACGACATTAAAATCACCTGCCAAGATAATGGGTTCAGGGAAGGAAAGCAGGTGTGAAAATAAAGACTCCAAAATAGAGGGGTCGTCCTGATTCGGACCATAGTATCCCAAGATTGTACTTTGCATATCGGAAATAACAACTGACGCTATGGCCCATCTGCCCCCTGGGTCGACCGCCTGTGAAATCAGCCTAGCTTTAGCTCCTTTTTTTAATACAACTGAGACCCCTCTTGTATTGGTTGTTTGGGTAGTTGAAACTGTAAAGTCTATCCACCTATTTTTCTTCGTAAGGGCAAGCATTTCAGTGTGAGTTAGGTGTGTCTCCTGGAGCACAATGACCTGCGCATCAAAGTCCCGCAAATATTGCATAATTCTATGGGCTCTGGGCTTGGTGCGGAGGCCATTTACATTCCAGGAGATATATTTTACACTACCCATACTTAAAAAAAGAAAAAGCCAAGATTACCATTTGTTGCATTAATTCTTTGCTCAACATCTGCCTGCTTCCATCCTTTATAACACTCTTTCGAACAATGAGGACCATTTTACTTTTTTGCCATCTCCCACCCCACCTCCTAACCCCGTGCCCACCCTCAAACCCACCTCCCCACCCATGGAAAACCCTTGTGTTATCTAACCGGCAAATGGTCCGGTAGATAGCACCCCTTTGACAAGCTCCCATCGAGAAGAACCCTTCCCACCCCAGAAGAAAAAGAATACAAAACGAAAAAGTATAAGACATAAAAAGTGAAACCCCCACCCATCATGCTATAAGAAAGAGGTTATCAAGGCTATTTAAGGCAATTAGCTAGACGTAGAAAAAAGAGGACCTTTAGTCAAAGTGAATAAATAGATATGACCTAGGGTAGAGAAGCGTACAGCTCTGTGTTAATAATAACACATTAACTATTAGGCTTATCTAAAAGAATTCACCAACGCTATCTCACAATATGCGTAATCTATTTGTGCTCTTTCCCTAATGCAATCAAAAGCTCATCGGCTGCCTGTACTGACCTAACGTTATACATCCGATTGTTATGCATAACTTTGATGGCTGCCGGGAACATGAGCTGAGCTGTTGCTCCTACCTTTCTAAATGCATCCAGACGTCTCCCAAACTCCCATTGTTTCTCCAATGTGATTCTGGAGAGGTCAGACCTAACTAGGAAAGTAAAACCTATCCCTGCGAGAGACTTATGTTTTAATGCCAGGTTAAGAATCTGCTCTTTCAACACATAAGTGTGAAAGTTGACCAGAATTTTACGCGGTTTCGATCTTTGGGGATTCCGCCGAAAGGGGTCCCTATGGACTCCCTGTATGTCCATGGCTAACTCCTCAAGTGAGTGCTCTAGGCCCAGGGACTCCTTTAACAGAACAGTTATGAAATGTTTGATGTCGGAACCCTCTGTTCCTTCCGGAACATTGAGGATCCGTAAATTCCCCCGCCTGGCGTTATTTTCTAACATCTCCATCCTCTCGCTGAGGTTTTGCTCCTCTCTAGTAAGCTTCTTTATATCATCCTTAGCTTGCTCCAAATTCGTTGAGAGTGCTGCTGAGGTCTCTTCCAGAACTCCTGTTCTGATGGACAAACCATCAATCTTTTTATCCAATGCTTCACAATAGTTCCTTATCTCCAATTGATTTGCAGAGGACTCAGAAAACCCTTTCCTTATCTCCATTGTGAGCGCAGAGAACATCCCCAGCAATGAGGCAGCGGAAATAGTGGACTCCCCCTCAAGGATGGCTGTACCAGTTCCAGCAGCGTCACCATTCTGATGCTGAGCGTTAATAATCTCTTCATCCCGCCATTCTCCACCGACTGCACCCTCCAACTCCGATGTTGCTGCCAAATGCTTGTCAGAAGTTGGCCCTTCCGCTGTTAACAGGCTTAGTGAGAGACTCTGTTCGATGGTGGACAAGCCTCCTGTGACATGCGCCCCCAACTCTGCTCCTTGAACTAGTCCGGCTGCCTCTGAACCTTTCAGATGTGGTGTGACCTGGGGTAAACCCTCCCCCCCTGCTATAGCTTCGACCCCAACTGGTGTACAGGAGGATACTGATAACACACTGGCGGAAGGAGAAAGGGGGGCGTCCGGGACATACAAGACACCTGCCATATTGTGATCTTCCGCAAGGTTGAGGATCTGAGGAACTGCTTTAAAATAAGATCGAAGTGAAGGGGTGATCTTAGAACCTGAAGATAATACTGCCTTAGGACCCTTCACTTTGGTTTTAGACTTAGGCTTGTGTTTACTTCCTCTGGCCTTCACTTCTGTATTTAAATAGGAAGAAGATTTCCTCCTAGCCGATACCTCGGAGCTCTGAGCAGTGGCAGCCTCACCAACAACCTGCACGGCCGCCTTATCGCTCAAAACACCACAGATAACCGCAGATCCTGGTGCAGACCCTGGCGCTAACCCAGCCAGCGACTTAAATACTCTCACTGATCTTACCGTTGACAAAAGCCTCTGTCTCTAGCCTTCCCTCCTTTGCTACTTTCAGAGGAGGTGACAGTGTTGGTTCTTGCACCCCTCTGGAAGACGCTTTATTACCTGCGCTTCTAGAGTTAGACGCAAAGGCGGAACCACGGAATGTCTGCACAAGGCTCCGCAGCTTTCTCCCCCGCCTCAGCTCCAGCGCGGCTGACCAAAGACGCAGCCTCGGCTTCCCCCGGGGCTCTCGTAGTGTAAGTGTAGCAGCTTGGCCAATTTCTAGCTCCGAGAGCGGTGTCTCCTCTGAAAAGCTCTGACTCTCTCCTGCCACTCTCAGAGGTGCAGCACTCACCACAGAAACAGTCGAGGGAAAAAGCTCACGCCGTCCTCCATCCTCCGAGAACGCCCACGGACAGAGGAAGCAAGCTGTATGGCGTGGGACATTTGGTGGACAAACGCTGCACTGCATCCTCAACGTACATTGAAGAGACGCCGATACTCAACCAAAACAACGACCGATCAAAATGAATTTTACCCGCTTCAAAGATAAGGAGTACTATTCCTCTACAACCTCCAGGGCAACCTCCAGGACATGCCCTACTGCTCTGGTCACCGGAGTCTCAGTCCTTCTCGCGGCATGGCAGGATAAGGTTGACTCTGACGGGAGCTCGCCTCAGAGCGCTACGGCAGCCTAGCTAGCTGCCGCCATGTTTTGCCCCAGCATTTTTCATCGAATTTGTGTGTTGTTGTATATAGGATGATTTGATTAGGGAATGTGTGATAGTATGATTGTGGTTTTTGAATGAGGTGTGTGGGACAGAACTATTAAATCTATGAATATCATGGAATGCTGCTTTGCAACAAATGTATGTATATATAACAAAATGTTGTTAAAAATACAATAAATTTGACTGATTATTGTGATTAAATTACTCTGTTGCTGAATTATATATTTATCTATATTTTTTTGAATTTTGTTGAATTCTTGTTGATTACTGTCTCGACCTGCCACGGTGTGTGGTTATTTATAGTTAGACCCTTTATAGGGCCTTTCTCCAATCATTTTGGCAGGTATTTCTCCTTATTGGTTCCCTAAATGTCAGTCCTGTCTGCCATGAGGCTGTGAAATGCAGATCTTAATCTTTAGTGGAGCTATGATCTGCTTTCCAGGGGCCAAGTATCAAAACCTGTCCCTCCAATCTATTCAGCGAGGGCCTCAGATGGCAGAGGTCTGTCATTCCAGTTGCATGCCTACTGTTTATAGCTGTCTCTGGGGAACGCACAGATATGGTCCCTTAGCCTCCAGCGTGGACTGGAGTCAAAGTAAAAGTCACACAAAGAGTTTTAGAACAGAGAAATGCCCACTTTATAGAAGTTGGCATTTCTTTTTTTGTTTGTTTAAGTAAAAGATTGTATTTATTGATAGAGAAATACAATATAATAAAACAAAAGATAAAATCAATGTATACAAAATTGTCAGGTCAAACAATATGCAAGATGAAGAGAAAAATAAAAGGAAAAAAATAAAAATTACAATCATCAATGTTCAGTATAAGCATAATCACTATATAATAATTATTGTAAAAGCAAAGAGTAATAATAAATAGAACTACTATAAACACATTGTAAAAGAGTAAACATTAGGGTTTAGGTACTTTTTCAATTTGGGGATTATGAAAACGTGTTATTAGCAGACAAATCTAAAAAATTAGTTATGGGTACCCAAAGAAGGTCTCGTTTAATAGCAAGAGAAATTGGGGAACATATGCCCTATCTAATCTGTAATTAGAACAACCTGCGTACCACCAAGCACAATAACATACATTACTAGAGTACTTCCATTCCCTGGTGATCTGCTGGAAAGCAACAGCAAGGAGTAAATCTATTGTATAAAAATTGCCAGAATGAAAGCCCACATCCTCCGAAACACTAGCTAAGAAAATATTAACAAAAGTAAGAGGGATATGTTTAGGAAATATGTCCTTTATTTGTTGCCAAACTTGAGTCCAGAAACTATAAATATGTTGGCTTTCAAACAAAACAATGAAATAGGAGTGTACATAAGCCTATTCTAAATAAAAAATACTGTTTGAGTAGTGTTAGCTGCTCTAGAAGACTTCCTTATTTTAGTTCAAATCTTATTCCAAACAGAAGTGGAAAAAGGAACTTGGAGATCAGATTCCCAAAATTCCCGTTTTGTCTCGTGTAGCTGGGCAAGAAAGTAAATGTTTATACAATTAAGATGCACAGGGAGCAGAGGTCAATACCGAAAGTATGGTGAGAGGCGAAGAACTAGTAAAAAGCCAGGTGAAAATTTAAAATAAGCTGATTGAATCACCAAAATTAAAAATGCATATTTAGATTCATTAGAAGAAGGTAGGGAAAAACAAGCTTGAGCAGTTATAAAAGGAATACAAGTGTCACCATGAAAAAGTTGATAAACCCACTGAAGCCCTTTAGCATGCCATTCTTTCTAATAAATGGTTCTTAAAATTGATCTTTAGCATTTTGAGAAGAGAATAGATTTGAACATTTTAGAGGCATTATTAAAAATAGGGAGGGATAGTGACAAAGGTCTATGTGACAGATATAGGAATTCTTTAAAAAAGAAAAAGGATGGAAAAAGTAATTTTTCAATATTAGTCCATAAAGGTAAGTTTAATACATAATCCTCTTGTAATAACAAAGAAGATTGTATGAGGGAGAATGCTGTATGATAAGAATGAAAATCTGGAAAGTTAACTTCCCTCAAATGTTTGGGTTGTTTGAGTTCATGGAGAGACATGCAATGCTTTTTATGATTCCATAAGAAATTAGATAAAATGTTTTATTGAGAATGAGGTATATTTATAGGAATAGTAGAAATATAAAAAAGTATTATGGGAACCAGCATTATCTTTATTAAGTTCAGGCGGCCTCACCAACATAAAAACATCTAGAAGTAAGAGTTTTCAATGTTGTTTGCAGTTCTTTCAGATTAAGCAAAAACAGTTTCTTCAAGATTAGATTTAAACCATAAACCAAGATATTTGATTTTATCTGATTTCCACAGATACATAGGGGGTCGATTAGGATGGCGAAAGGACTGCCACCGCCAGCCTGGCGGTGGCGTTCCTTCCGCCATCAAACAGATTTTTCCCACCACCATATTATGATGGCGGTTGGAACCTGACTGCGTCCCCAGCAGACACAAAGGCCGTCCACGGCCAGCAATCATTTTGATTGCCTGGCGGACGGTCAGGGTGCCTAAGATGGTGGTGGTGCCCAGCACGCACTGTCCACCAAATTAGGATAAATGTAAAAAGCAGCCTTTCCATGGCGGGGACGCTGTCATGGAAAGGCAAGTGGAGTTTTGGAATGGGCCCCCCTTGTGTTGGTGGAGGTGGAGTGCACCGTGTGGTGCCTGCCATGTGGTGCAGTGACATGCACTACGAGCGATTTTAACATCCCGGCGGGTGCTGTTTTCAGCAGCACCCGCCACAACGTTAAACTGCAGAATCCGTCCGCCATGGTGGTGGGCGCATCCTGATTTGTGGTATGAGACCGCCACATGTATGGCGGAGTGTCCCAGTTTCCACAGGGATGGCGGATGGACTCCTGTCCGTCCGCCATCCTAATCAACCCCATAGTCTGCATGAAAACATATTTTTAAAATCTGAATTTCACATTTATCAGTGTTTAATTTATAGCATGACACAGAAGGAAAAAATGTACCGCTGATAAAAAAAAAGTTGATAATGAAGTCTGTGGCTGTGAAAGAAAAAGCAATCCGTCATCAGCATAAACTGAAATTTGTAATTGACTATCACCATAGTGAAAGCCTGTAATCTAAGGATTCATACAATTTTGTATCAAAAAGGGCTCAAAAGCAAGAATGAAAAGAAGAGAAGAAAGTGGGCAACATTTTTTAACACCTCGATATAGGGAAAACGAGGGAGAGAGACCATTAGCTAAAATAGAAGATGCAGGAGAGGAATATAACAAAGAGACATAATTAATAAAAATATTACCAAAGCCAAACCAAGATAGAGTAAAAAGAAATAAAAGGCCAGCTATACGATCAAACGCCTTTTCAGCATCTAAAGAAATAGCTGCCAAAGAGTGTTTATAAGATTTGGACTTGTTAAGAACCTTACAAAATAATCTAATGTTGTCTGAAATATGTCGACCTTCATTAAAACCACATTGTTCCTATCCAATTAGCTGAAGCAATAAAGATTCGAAACGAATAGCTAATATTTTTGCACCTATTTTATCATCTAAATTAATGAAACAATGTTGCCTATAATTTCTGCACAATGTTGGATCCTTATTATCTTTGTGTAGAAGACATATCAAGGCATCTTGAAAAGAACCACTACAGGACTGAGAAGATATAAAAACCAGAAGTAATTGATGTAACTTAGGAAGCAGCAATTGAGAAAAATTAGATAAATATTCAATAGTAAAACCATCAGGACTGGGGCTCTACCGCATTTAGTAGTACTTAAAGCATTGAGAATATCCTGAATTTTAATCTCCTCATCTAGTATTGAAAATTCTAAATTAGGGTGAGAAAGAGGGTTAAAAGAGGATAAATATTGGAGAATATCTTCTTGAAGGGTAGGAGATTCCAGTGTATAAAGCTTCTGGAAGAAATGGGTAAATTCTGATATGTTTTCATTTTTTACACCATACGATTAGAAGTGAGGATAGAAGTGATTTTGGTACGTTCATTTTTTATCTTAAAATAATTGGCTAAAAGTTTCCTAGATTTACATTGACCTCCATAAAATTTAGCTGATGCTTTAAGCAAAAACGAATTGGCATTATCTGTGGATTATTTATTAAAACTAAATTTAGATTTGATATGTCGCTCTAGAAAAGTTTTAGAATTTGTGTGATAATAAGAGTATTCTAAAAGTTTAGCATGTGCTGTAAGGGACTTCAAAGTATTTAAAGAGGGTTTCTTTTTGTGACATACAAAGGAAATAATGAAGTCTCTAGAGGCAGTTTTAAAGGAATCCCTTATAACTTGTGGAGAGTTGTGTAGGTGTTCATTTTCATGAAGGAAGGTAGTAGCGAAGGATTCAAAACTTTGAGTAAAATTCTTATCTAAAACAAGGGAATTATTATATCTCCACCTTCTAGTACCTTGAGTAGGGGTAAGGAGGTCCAAATCTAAATTAACCGAGCGTGGTCTGTTGTTATGGAGTTGTTAGACCTGGCACCATTGGCGTGGGTCTCCTTCCATTTTTCGCTTTTTTCTCCTCTGTGTTTGCCGGTGTTAGATGCTCTGGGCGCTGTGCCACTGCCATTCCGTGCCACAGTGCGAATGCTCCCTATTGTAAATTGACTGTATGAAATGGTATTCCCTATAATCCTAGCTGACCCAAGGAACATGTTTGGAAAGTCGAACTTATTATGCCTGAGCTCAGAATATTAGAGTGCATCTGTTGGTGAGGATTATTTTTATATACTGTGTTTAAGAATACCACTTTTGGAAAGTGGGTATTTTCTTGCCTGAGTCTTCCAGTGTGCTCTGTTGTTATGTGTATTGGCTGTCTGGTTTTGGAGGGACAGGGCAGGCTGAGCCCGACCTGGATTGAACAGAGAGATCTGCAGTTTAAGTATGGGGAGAGGTGACACTTTGATCTGAGCAGGGCTGTGCCTGGCAAGGTGAATGATGGCTCCACCTCCCACTGTGCGTCTGATGGCAGACCACTCTCCCTGAAAGGCAGGATACCGCCTTTTAAACAAAGTGCTCCAGGACCACACCAAACTGGTTCTGGCTGGGGTCAGTGACTTGTGACTTTTGAGAGCAAAGACTTTTGGGGTATAAATATCTGTGCTAAAACCCCTACAGGGTGGGTTACTTCTGGATGTCAAGGTGAACCTCTGTCCATATAACTAGAGGGAAAGGACTTTGAAACTTTCATCCATCTTGCTGAAGCAACTACCCAAGGGCCTGAATTGAGCTAGCCTCCTGATGAAGTCTCGGAGACATTAAACTTCACCCATCAGCCATCTGGATTCCTGTTTGAGGGGGATTCTACTCGCAATTGAGGCCTCTGTTGAGAATTCCAGAGCCGCTAGTTTCACTGTGGGGAATGTGGGCTGAAAGTCATCGTATCGCTAGTGTGGGCCGCTGCAGCTGAGGAGCTGTTGCCACTGAGAGCCCACATTTGCCTGTGTTACCAAAGTCATCGTTATCCCTAGTGTGGGCCGCTGCAGCTGAGGAGCTGTTGCCGCTGAGAGCCCGCATTTGCCTGTGTTACCAAAGTCATCGTTATCGCTGTTGTGGGCTGCGGCCACTGAAGAGCTGTTGCCACTGAGTGCCCGCATTTACCTGTGCCTCGAGAATCATCGCTATCGCTATTGTGGGCCGCTGCAGCTGAGGAGCTGTGCTACTGAGTGCCCGCATTTGCCGTCCTACGAGAATCATCACTATTGTGGGCCGCTGCAGCTGAGGAGCCTGCACTAGTCACCACTTCGAGGATCTTGTTATCACCTGCGCGTGCCACTGGGTGCCCGCCTTTAAGCCCCGTCCCAGGATTATCGTGAGTGCATGCCGCAGACCACTACACTGGGAGCTGTGGCCGCTGCAAGTCCGCCTGTCATCACCGCGACTTCCTTGTGAGACTGCATGCCGTGCCCCTTTAAATCTCAGGTACATTGTGCATCACCGTGTCGCGTGGACCCCGGTCTCAAACTAAGTTTGTTTCACATGCTTTTTGAGTGCCTCTATTGCTTTTGAAGTGAATCTGTAATTATGTGCATTGTGGCTCCTTGAGCGCTTTTAAGTCTTGTGTTCAGTCTATATAAAGATAACTATTTTTCTATAACTGCTTGTGGTGTTCGTTTGTAGAGTCTTCACTGCGTTGTTGTGTATGGTCATAAATGCTTCACACACTGCCTCTGAGATAGGCCTGTCTGCTCGTGCTACGTTACCGCAGGGTTGAGCGGGGGTTATCAAGGGGTGTAGCCCCCTTACTCTGACTTAGAAAGAAGGATCCCGATTTGGACCTCAGCACCAGCCGCTGCCAACAAGAGATCCCCATTTCTAACAATGAGTAATATGTTGTGCAAATGGTTCAGCAACAAACAGATAATCTAATTGTGATTGAGAAGAATCTACAGGGGAGAAAAGGGTATACTCTAGAAGCGTAGGATTGCATAGTCTCCAAGTATTCAGTAGAGACCGTTGTTGAATATTAGATGTGAACTGAGAGTGCATGGGGGAAGGAATAAATGTAGATTTAGATTTAGAATTATGATCAATATTAGGATCAAAACCATGTTACAATCACCATGTACCAATAAATAATCATCTTTATAAGTCATCAATTTAGATAGCATTTTGGGCCAAAAAGAGTTGTCAGGAGAGGTAAGTGCAAAAAGGTTAAACACAGTCATAGGGAATTTTTTAATCAGTAAAGAAACAGAGACCCTTCTACATATTTTGTCTGTATCCTGTGCAAGTAACTGTATATCTAAACGTTTATGACATAAAATAGCTACTCCATTACGTTTCCCAGTACCCGGGGAAGAAAAACCATGGCCAACCCATTGTCATTTGAGTTTAGATATTTCATTATTCAAAATATAAATTTCCTGCAATAAAGCAATATCACACTTTAAATTAGAAATGTGAGTTGTGACTCTTTTTATAGGAGAACCTAGACCTTTAACATTCCAGGAAAGAATGTTTAAAGCCATCTATACTGGAATAAACATTGTAAAAGGTAGAAATAAACATTAACAGCAATTAAGTAGAACAAGATCATATAAGAAATTAAAATGTTAAAGAACAAATGCAAATATTCTGTGAAAAGTGGATTAGCATAGAGAAAGAAATAGATGAGCATGAAAAAAAGAGAAAGTATAGAGGAAATACAAAACTAGATCTGAATAGGACCAAATATGGAAAAGACAGCGATATAGTAAAGAAATGTGATGGTCAGAAAAAGGACAGGAGGGAAAATAAGAAAAAAGAAAAGAATGAGCAAAGAGAAGGAACAGAAACATATGTAGTAAAGACAGACAAACGTCAAAAAAGACATAGCAAATATGTGGGTGGTGAAGTCACAAAAGGAAGACAACACAACTGACCAGACAATGCAGGGCAGACCAGGAGGTAAGGACACTCCATCCAAACGGACCAGGAATCACAAGGGTCAAACACGAAAA
This sequence comes from Triturus cristatus, assembly GCF_964204655.1. Taxonomy (NCBI): domain Eukaryota; kingdom Metazoa; phylum Chordata; class Amphibia; order Caudata; family Salamandridae; genus Triturus; species Triturus cristatus. Next base: position 910,059,709 of record NC_140586.1, read on the forward strand.
CCACACCTAACATAAGAAGAAACATGGAAAAGTAAATGGCACATAGTTATCACCAGCCAGAGATCATAATTATAAAAGATAACTAGGAGAAAACCATTTAAAACATATCACAACTTTTCAAATATTAGAAAGCCTGGTAACTTACTTATCTTCTTCAATACAATTTTCCGAATAACGCTGTAATAAAACAGGATCTTCATAGTTTGTAGTTTTATTTTTATATGTTACATTTGAATAGACATGAATGAAAGAGGCCAAATCTAGCATTGAAACTACGAAGTGCTGGCCTCATGTCCAAAAACTTGTTTCTTCTATCTGCTGTGTCCTTAGCAGAGTCCCAAGAGAATAAAAGATGAGATCCTTGCCGAGAAAATTGCCGCTTAAGCTTACCTTCTTGCAGAACTTTCAATAGGTCAGTATATTCCAAGAAATAAATGATACCAGCTCTTGGTTTATTAGACGATGATGTGGAACGTGGACCATGTTCCAAGCGATGTGCTCTTTGAATGTTGAGAAATGGAGTATCAGAAATGCCAAGCACTTTCGGAAGAATCGATTTGAAAATTAAATGGGATCCCAACATTCCACGCCCTCTGCTAGACCATATAAACGCAAGTTATTACTTCTGTTGCGATTTTCAAGATTTTCAATTTGCTTTTTAAGAAATGTAATTTCCGAGTGCATAGAGGGGACTTGGTTTACCACAGCTTGAAAAGATTCAATACAATGCTCCATTTGTACAGCTTTATTCTAAATGCATGACTATTTATCATCTAAAGTTTGAAGTTGTTTTTTAGTTTCTTCCATATAAGGCAGAAGAGCTCGAATCTCCTCAAGAAGTAAGTCCAAAGAAGCATGTGGAGGAGAGGTAACAGGTGATGGTGGATCCTTTCTAATACAATTGCCAGATGAGGGTGTAGAGGAGACTGCTAATTTGTAAACATGCTTGGTAGTTGGAAGCTGAATGCTGGACGTTGATGTCGTAGTCCCTACTGAAGGACGTAAAGTATTGCAGTCTGTATCTTCCATGTCTGTTTGAAGAAAATGGAATGGATTATAAACCTCCAAATGAGAAGATGAAGAAGGTGGAGTGGAAGTGCTTCTCGCAGACTTTGTTCTCTCCAAAACAGTCAAGAATGGCACATCAACGCGGGTGCTTATAGTGATGAAAAGGTGACTGCAATTAAAAATCACATAAGCAGCAGTAGGGAAAAACAATAAGCTCAAAATAAAAATAGACTTAGAAGCTAGCTATAAAACTAATTCCAATTCTTCAAAAAATGTGAGGCAAGGTACATCTATTGAGTAATCAAATTGGGCAGTGGAAGATGGCTGAAATAAGTCACTGATTTAAATATACTGACCATTGACCTCAAAGGGTGTCTCATTGAAAGACACCAGGTGTTAAAACAGGAAGGTAATCCCAAGGAACACGTCTCTGAAATGAAGCGCAGTAAAGCTGAAAACAAATTGCAGACATTCACTTCATGCATCAGAGCTGTGGTCAGGGAAAAGCAGCAGAGTGAAACTCATTTCACATTTTACACATATTCCTGTGTGCAAAAAAGCAGGGTTGACTCTATAGAATAAATAATTGATCAAAAGCAGGTGACATAAAGCATGTGAAGCTAATAGTAATAAAATAAGAGAGTCCAATAATCATTTATGGCAGTTAATTTCTGTCAGAAAAAATGACGTATGACAGAAATTGTGACAAACCCTCTTCTCCTTTACACTCCTTCAGTAAGCAGTTCTTATGAAAAGACAGACACATTAAGTGTTGTGTCTCATTAGGAACATAATAGAGGAGTGTTTACTCTGTGTGAGAGAAAAAACAGCTACATTGAAAACAAAGATTGCGGGTGCAAGTTTCATAAGAGAAATGTGGCAACCAAAACTGCCAAAGGAGAGAAAAGGCGTTCACCGGCGCAGCAAACACTGCATAGTAAAATCATGATTCCTTCATAACTCAAAGGACTCCACTCCTGCAGTGAAAATGAAGAAGAGTCCGTGAGGAGGTCAACCCCTCTCACGGGCCACCACGGAGCCTCCGTAGAGAGTGGCCATCTTTGTTGGTGTCAAGCCACACTCCCAGAAGTGGCATTTCTAAGCTATTAATGACTAATCCCTCTTTACCACAGGAGAGGGTTTGTCATTGTGAATCCAATTATAGGAAACATTATGAGGATGCTTCACTGTAAGCTACTATCGCAGCTTTTTTAAATGTTAACCATTGCCCCATGTTAACCTATGGAAACAGCAGATCACATAGGTAGTGGAACTACACATGGGTATTCTTCATGACCTAGGCAGGGAACACACATGTGTACCTGCCCTGCCTTTTACCTACCACTTGCTTCACCCCTTAAGGCTTACCACATTGGTGCTCTAGTGGTAGTGGTTCCCTCATGACTGGCCAGTGGTTTAGAAAGGCCTAACCTGAGTGTAAGTGCAATTGCGCGCACACAGGCCTGAAACGGCAGGCTTGACGCATGTTTCAAAACTTCATGGGTGTGAGTGCGTCCCCACAGGCTTGCAATGGGAGGCTTGAGCCGTGTTTAAAAGCATCAGGTACGCACCACTTCCTAACGTGTGTAGGAACAGCGTGCACACTTTCACACTGCATTTACAGTGGGAAAGTGCCCAGAGTTCTAAGGCCACTAAAGAGAATCAGCAAAACCCATTAGAGAAAAACAAAAAGTTTAGGGAAACACTACCTAAAGCATTTCAGGTCTAAACAATGACATAAATAATTTAATGTGTGGTGATGGAGTGTACTTTTTAGATGTAAAAACTAACATGCACCCTTCTGCAATTTGCAACAAAATTATTTATTTATTTAGTGAGTTTTCTATAGCGCTAGCTAGATCTGAGGATATGAAAGTGCTTTTTACAACATTGTTAGTCAATATCAGTCAATTACAATACTTTACACCATTGTCAGAGGCATTGTCAGTCCATGATAATTCAGTATAATTCAAGTGTCCAGTGCCGTACCATTATAGAATCCTTGGGAGATACCTGAAAAAATGAGGTAATAGTTACAGAGTGAGTTAGCTGTTATTTCCCAGATGGTTGAGGTGTTGAGTGATGAGTAATTCTTATAATTGTCTCCTAAAGCTCATGTAGGGGTTTGGTTGGGAGAGAGTTCCAGATTTTTAGGACATTGCCTGAGAAAGCACGAGAGAGGGCTTTATGTTTTTTGCAAGGTTGAGAAGAAGTGTGTTGGAGCGTCTTAGATTTCTTCTTTGCCCTGCCTTTCTGAGTGAGTTTGGATGCGAAGTTCGCTGGTTTACCAGAGTGAAAATCTTTGTGGGTGAGTCAGACCGTTTTGAAGCAACAGCGCGCCATTTTAAACTTTTCAGTGAGGGGGGAGATGTGTTTGTTGCTCTTTGCTCCAGTGATCAACTGAGCTGCTGCATTTAGAGTGACTCTCAGTGAGGCTAAGTAAGATTTTGGGTGCACTTACGTATTGCATCGTGATTTAGTGTTCTTTACAGAGTGTGTCTTTAAGTTTTTCCTAAATTTAAACAGCACAGGGCTGGTCCTGATGGTTGCGGGATGTTGTTCCAGATGATGGCTGCTTAGATGGAAAAGGCCTGTCGTATTGTTTTTTTTTTCTTTTTTTTACACTTCCTAGTCTGAAGTCTGATGGGGTCCTGGCTGTGGGTGTGCTGAGCACCACCAGAGATAGTGAGCCTGTCTGGAGGATAAGCATAGCAGTAAATCCAATTTAATGTTGCAGACAATAGACACAAAACCACTACCAAATTCACAAACAATCCCAGGTCCTTCCCAGAGTTTGCAGACCTGCCAATCTGAACCAAACTCTCACCGTGTGAGGAGCGGGCGGGGTCTTTGGAGGGGCGGGGCCTTGTGCAAAAAAAGCTTACTGGGGCTGGTGCCAATGTCCTGCCTATGTTCACACCCCTTTATGGATGTCGGCATTTCAAAGCGTTGGAAAAAGTGCTGGACATCCACTCTCTGCAGTGGCTGTTAGCTCGGTTTCCCTGTTACCGTGTGATATCTGCTCCTCACTGGGTGACCATGTGATGGAAGCTGATATCACGTGTCACACGGTGGGACTGTGCGAGTTGGCAGGGCTTGGTTTGCAAAGCGACTGGAGTGCAAGCGGATTATCTTTTTGTGCTGCATTGCTGTATTAATCCACCTCAGTGCCAAAACTGATATCCAAAAATTCACAAAAACATTCATACATATTAATGAGGCAGGATTCCAGCTGCAAGCTGTACTGAATGTCTGTGAGTGTGTGGATGGACGCCTGTGAAGGACAGTAGACATCCGTCCCTGAAGTGGCGTTCACAGATTGCGAGCAATGGCAACCCCTTTACCTCACAAGTATGGGGACTGAAGATTGAAAAGAATGCTCTGATGTGAAGGGTATTTGAGGAGCGAAAACCGGCTCACAGTCATCTGCAGCTGTAGTTTCGGCCACGCCCATTACGCAGTGCTTAATTTGAATCGGGTGGTTTCGGGTGCTGGGCGCCAGCGCTTGTTTCTCAACACCAGCATTTGTGACAGTCTGCCACATGGTGGCACTATTTGTCTAATTTAGAGATGAGTACAGCAACAGTTGTTTATTAACTCAATATACAGTAAATGTGACTATTACCCGCCACCCACGCCATTCTTATAGTGTTGGGGGCCTGGAATAGTCTGAATTGTCACACTGGTAGGAGTGTGAGGGTTAGTAGTTGTGTTGGTGCTGTCATTGGCAGCATGACAGGGGCAATGTGTTGTGCAAACTGCAGTGGCCTCCTGATGAGGGCCTGACACCTCTTATTTGTTTACAAGTTAAGCACTGCCAATAATACATCACTTTTAAAATTGCTGTAAAGTGGGAAATGCTCCTTTCACCTTCCCTTTTACAAGGTAAACTGCGAGCTGCAAAATCATTTTTTGAATTGAAATGCATCTTTCATGCATGGAGTCAGATTTTCTGCAGTAGCAAAGCCCTCTGCAATGTAAATTGCAAGGCTGGTGGTTGTAAAAAGCTTCTCTACTTCAGCCTCTTAGAAGTTTGCATATGATTCCTCAGCCACTGACGCTGCTTGACGGCAATTTCATGCATTGTCCCGCCTGTTCTGTGAGAAGAACTGTATAATGCTAATGTTCAGCCTTCCCGACATGCACTTTCTTGATAATCATTTTCTACTCAACACAATGTTTCAAGAAAAGCGGAATAATGCGAGGCAATTGAGCAGAGCTTAAAGGGAGGAATGTGAATGAAGCACCTTCTGCACCAGAGAAACAGGATGACTGTCAAAGAGAAGAACATTCAAAGTTTCTTTTCTGCTTCGCATGGTTATCACAATAAAAGAAACACAGGAACTTTCACTCCCAGGAGCGGTGCGTCCATCAGGGCGTTGGGGTGTAGCCTCCCCGCCCGCAGCGTCGCCCGCAGCTTCGGCGTCTTTGAACTTAAGTAAACTAAATCAGTTTACTTAAGTTCAAATAAGCAGAGGGAGAACTGACAATCATGTGAGTCAGCATGACGTCGGACCGGCCACCCCCTTCAGAGTCTGAAGGGGTGGGCGGTCCGGCGTCATGTTGACTGACATGATTGTCAGACGGACCAGGCAGGGGCAACAGGCAGCAGCACAAGTGCGCATGATTGGGGAAGGTGAGCGCACTAGTGTCTGCTCTGGCTGGCGCATGCCCATTAGGAGACCGAGGGTTGAGCAAAGGCTCAAACCTCGGTCTCCTAATGGGCAGGCGGGCGAGCAGTAACCGTGCCCTAAGCCAATCCTGGCGCTGCTGGCAGCGCCAGGATTGGCTGAGAGGGGCTGTAGGCACCAACGGACGGACCTGAGGCGGCGCGGACATGCTCAGGACCTCAGGTAGGATAAGGATTTTTTCAAATTTATTTTAACACTCCCCCCCCACCCCCGTGCGACATCCCCCCGCGCCCACATCAGGCGATTCCCATTACCCAAACAGCTTTTTTAGCTGGAGTTTTGTGGAAATGCTTTGTGTGGGCACCACTCAATCTGCAGGTCACTCACTTTGCCACAGCCAGGTGTCTTGTGAAGTCATCGCAGCATGTAACCCCTGTCTTCACATGGTGTTCCGGCCTGTTGTACATTGACAGGTGTCTTGTAAGGCTATCACTCAGAATAAAGGCCCTAAGCCAGGCATAGGCGCGTGCTTTGTGATGTCATCTCTCACGGTGTAGGCCTCCTTGCCATAGGTAGGTGTTGTGCGTGACTCTGCGTTACGTCATCATTTAGGGTGTTAGCCAAAGATACCTTGTGATAGCATCACTCAGTGGCCTTTGAGATGATAACGCCTTGTTTAATGGCCTGGCCTGTGTGTGAATTTACGGAAAGTAGTGAGAGCCATAGAAAAATCTTCCAGGCAAAAGGTATTTTTCTGACAGGGGGCCTGATTTACAATTCAGCGAACAGGTTACTCTGCCACATAGAAGACGGCTATCCCGTCCGCAGCATTACAAGTGCATTACACCCAATGTCTCTTGCAATGCGGTAGAGGGGATACCCATCACCTTTGTTACCGACTAACTCATCCGCTGAACTCGAAATCAGGGTCAAAAACATTAATAACGCAGGGCACATTAAAACGCTTTTTTTTTTATTGTCTGTGACTCTGGAATTATATGGCAGGGGAGGAGCAAATTATGTGGCAGGGCTGACTAAATTATGGGACAAGAAAAGGCAATAATGCAGCATAATGCATCACATTTTGCGTTTGTATTACCTCTTTAGTTTGTCATTTTTACATATTAACATTGACTGGGCAAGGTTTCCTGATATTAACACCAGTTTGTGACTCAAATACAGCAATAAGGAACAAAAGGGTGGCCATTCAACCTTCTTGGAGGGCCTTCCACTGTGCAGCAAGACGTGTTGCAGTGGTTCAGTAACCTTTGATCCGTTTGAGCTAGAAACAATTGTTTTCATTAAAATCTGCAGATTAACGATTATGTGGCAAATGAGGCAAATAATTAAGCAGAAAATGATGCAGCCACAAAACCTCATAATTCCAGTGGCTCTGGTTGTATTACCATGTCTCACAATTCCAGCAGAGCCAGCATGAAAGTGATAAATTGTCTCCCAAGCCCCACCCAATCAATGTGTGATAGCCATTTTTCCTGGAAAAATAAAAAGGCTATGGAGACCTCCATCTTGGAGCGATAAGCAGCTGCGGTTTTAGACAATCGGTGAATTAAGCTCCATCTCTTCGACGTCTATGCGGTAACCAATTCTAGACAAACGGCAACCTCCTGAAATGCAATCCACACATGTCTAAAGCCAACCCACTTACCACCGAGGTAATTAAAATCTGTTTTTATTTCATTATGGTAATTAATAAAAAGCACATGTTTCCAGAATGGAAGAAAAAGCACCGTACAAATCAACGGCAAATAAAACAGAAAATTGTTCACAAAACTGTATTTTTACAAAAAGAAAACAGAAAATCGTAAGACTAGCTGATACATCAAATCTGAAAAAAAGTACTTTTTACCGGTGAAAGGTAAGAACTGATACATAATTTAAAGATCTCAACAAAAAGAACATTACGCGGCAGATTTACATTCCCTGGCGCATCCCTGCAAATCAGCAGGGATGCGCCAGGGAAGAAGTGTCACGCAAGTTTGCCCTTGCGCCACTGCAGAAGCGCCGCATTTGCAATGCAGTGCATCGTGGCGCAAGGACAAGCAGATGCGTGACGCATCTCCCGGCTTAAGGTTGTCGCAGTGCTGAAGTTGTGTCGCAAGCGCGATGCAACTCCAGCACTGTTCCAACCTGCCCTATCCCTAACATGGTGCGTCACGCCTTACACCTGCTTGAAGCGGGCGTAAGGACTTGACGAACCAGCGTCGGAAAAGTGACTGCGTGAAATCTTGTAGTTTTCACTGCGTCACTTTTCCGAGGTTTTTTCCGACATAACGCCCACCCTGCATACATTAAACCTGACGCAGGCTTAATGTGGCGCAGGGCTTTACAACGTGACGCATCTCCCTAGATGCGTCACGTTGTAAATCTGCCGCAGCATGGCACTAGCTTTGCGCCACCACTGCGTCACAAAAGTGACGCAACGGCGGCGCAAAACTGGCGCACAGGGCTTGTAAATCTGCCCCTATGTTTCGGGCTCAAGCCAATTAAAGAGTAGTCAAATATCTGCCCATGGACCGCAACACTGTCACTGTCACTTTCACCCGGACACCTTTCAGATGCAGGTTGCAGGCATTTATAAAAGTGAGATTTTGCTCTTAGTCTGTGCACACCCATATTTGATGGACTTGGTAGGACTTTTGTCTGCAGCAGGAAGCAAACACTGTAAACATTGAAACACACCTCAAAAGAGTGAACGAATGATTCCTTGTTTTTCACGAAAACACATTATTTTACTAGTCACACAAGTTGATCTTTCCATCATAGCTGTTCTGCCCAAAGCAGCTGTTATTAAAGAGGGCACTCAGATTTCAGTGGCATCTGAAACCGGGTGCATGCTTTGTTTTGAAGGTCCTATGAGTCCTAAATTGATCTCCAGGGAGAAACATACATCACAAAAAAGGAATGTACCATAGTAACCTGTTTTGCTAGTCTGCTGCTTAATGGAAAGCAGTTCTTTCCGAGGCCCGATAGTGTAAACACAAGATAGATGCCAATGGGCCCATTAGATACTGCTCCCATCTTTCCCAGCCCCAGCTGTTCACATTCTTTGTTCTTGGTAAGCCATTTGGGGCTCTTCTGAGTCCATCTGAGATAAACAAATGATACAAACTGACTCAGGAGCTGTGAAGTTAAACAAACCTGGCTCCTCTTTAAATGCATTCAGGATGTAAACCCCATTTTTAAGTCTGCGTGTAAATGATGCTCATTGCCCACATGTACCGAAAGCATAGGACGTCTCCTAAATTTCAGAGCAGACAGTACACTTGTATTGCACACTACGCTTAATAATATTTGGTTCAAAGAATGTTCAGTGGTCAAATATTTTCCACATACGTCAATTACGGAAGAACCGCTGTTATTGCTTTTTGATGTTTGTGGAGTGTGCAATGTGCCATAGACTGGCTTTGATGTAGTTTCTGTAGTTGGAGGGGCATGGTTGCTGGGTTTTCATCAGGACCGGAGCGTGATTGAGGGTGAGGATATGTAGAAGTGAGTGAATGCGTTTCCGTCTTATGAAAGCGTTTGATGGGGGAGGCCAGCCTGCTCCCCCAAATGCTCCGCATACCATGGCAGATGATTTTAATGCTGCCCGGGTCTAATGGGCAGTGGCTGCAATTAAAGAAAAACTATTTTGAGAAGCTAACTGCAGGGATAGAGGTCTGCTATTCCTCCCGGCATCCGGCATTCTCGGGCATTCTGACTGATTCACAAATGGAATGCCTGCTTCCTTTATATCATATTTGTACATGTGATATGCTGCGTAATTTACTATGGCTTGGTTCGGCTCAGGATATTCATTTTTTCGACTGCCTGCCTCTAGTGCCAAGTACAGCGCTTCTCTGGACTGGACTTCTCTTGACTTTATGTGTGAAAAGGAGGGATGGACTCGTCATTCGCTCTGTTTTTAAAGTTGACTTTCTTTTGATATTACATGTTAATTCTTTACTAATGCATGCTGCAGGATGGCCATTGTTTGTAGCTTGTCTGCTTTGGCTGGTGTACAGGGGTTGCTGGTTCAGATTGTGAAGTGTCCACATTTTCTAGCACCAATAGGACTGGCTGTCAGACTTGTTGGGATGGTGCAGGGGCGGCTGGTGACATTTGAAAGTGGTGGGGCGTAAAATGATTGGTATACTTCACCGTAGCGAGCGAGCGTAGCGAGCGAGCCCGAACCCCTATAAGGAGGGTTCGGGGGGGTTCTCCCCCCGAGAAATTTTTGAAAAAAGAGAAGAGAAATGGTGCATTTTCAAGCAAATTTGAGAAAGCAGGAAGGTTAATAAATCAATTGTGAAAGTGCAGTTATAACATTAATAAAGAGATGTCATATAACATAGGTAGCTGCTTATTCAGTGTATAACCACAGAGCTTCATAACAGACTTCGAGATACAATGCATTTCTGAGTACCTCACTCACAGATGTTTTTTATTTAACAAACTAAACTGGTTGCAAAGTAGCAGCATTCAACATTGTTTACTTTTTGTAAATGAAATCAGCACGTCTCTCTCTAAGAGCAGCAAACTTTTCAATAACTTTAGTGTTAAAGTCCGGGATTTTCTGAACTAGCTTGCTCTCTACAGAGAGCATTGCCAAAGCATTGAGTCTTTCCTCAAGCATGGTGTTTCTCAGGAATGTCTTAATCCTCTTTAAGGCTGAAAAACATCGTTCTGCCTCGACTGTTGTCATAGGAGTGGTTATGACAATTTTAAGTAAAGCCACTGTCTCTCCAAGTGACTTTTCCATATTAAGTTTATGGATTAAAGCCAGCAAAGACAAGGCACTTGTGGCCTTCCGGTACACAGGCATTCCGTACAGTACAGTCAACTCAGTTCTCAGCTCTTCTTTATTGAGCATAGGATAAGCTCCCACAGCCTCATTCAGAGCACGCTCCGGGAAGGATTCATCATATTTGGCAAACTGTTGACTTTGCAATAATGTGGCACTCACCAAATGTTTAGTGAAAGAAAAACGCTCTCGTGCCTGCACAATTACAATGTCACAGATCTCCTTTGCAATTCGGACCATAGTGGTGATGTTTTTCCTGCGGTATGTGAAAAAAGATTTGTCTGGCAGTTTGCTGTCTAAATTGTCAACCCCATCTCTCACTTTGCTTATGCTTTGTACAAACATAGTAGTATATACTTGCACTTTGACAGTATCTATCTCTCGTGCTTGTAACTGATTGTATAACAGGTCGACAGCTACCATTATATCATGAAATAAATACAGTAAGAACTGAAACTCTCTGTCTTGTAGTGTTCTACCAAAGCCATGGGCTTCAATCTGACTTTTGTAATCAAACTCATCATTGGCTTCTATGGCTTCAAAACATTTCAGAAGGTCCTCTCTATGTTCATAGATTAGGTTGACTGTACGGATGTTAAAGTTCCAACGAGTTGAGGATCCCCTTGGAACGCTTTTGTCTACAATGTCATGAAGTGCTTCTGTTCTTTTGGGGGAACGCGAGAAGAATGCTGCCATGCCTCCTATATCCTGAAAGAAAATTCGTGTCTCGGTGATCTTTGATACTGCCTGTTGCATAATAAGATTAAGTTGGTGAGCGTAACAGTGCACATAATGAGCATTAGGGTACACATCTCGAATTCTCTTTTGTACTCCACTAAGGCTTCCACTCATTACGGACGCACCATCATAGCTTTGCGCAATAAGTTTTTTTTTTGAGGCAGCTCTGGAAAAATTAAGCTCAGTTGACGCAGTATAGCTGCAGTAATGGTTTCTGCACTAGAGTCTCTTAAATGTGTGAAACCATAGAACCTCTCCACAACTTGTCTGTCATTGTCAATGTATCGAAACACTAATACGGACTGTGTTTTAGTGGCCACATCAGTGGTGTCATCAGCCTGAATAGCCACAAAGTCTGTGTTTTGCAATTCTTGCACAATATGGCTTCTCATAATTTCGAGCATACACTCAAGAAGTTCATTTTGTATTGTTTTAGAGGTGCCCTTAAAGACTGTAGCACGTGCTAAATATGCTTCCATATCCTTGTCTATGCTTGCTATTAAATCCACAAGGCCTTTGAATATTCCAGGATTTGGGGAACCTTCCGATTCATCATGGCCTCGCAATGCCAGTTCAAAAGCACCACAGAAACGAATGCAATCAATTATTTTGGATAGAATCTGTCTGTTCCTATCAACTGTTTCATTGTGTTTCTGTATTGCTTTGCGGTATGCATCATTTATCTGCTGCTCAATCGGAGCATCTTCCCCCAACATTCCCAGTCTAGTCAGGTTTTCCATATGCTTTCTTGTGCGTGAATGCTTCTTTATTTTTTCAGACAAATGCTTCAAGTCTGTTACTCCTTGATTTGTCCAAGAAAACTCACCACCAAACAGCAAGCAGGGGAAGCAGAACAGAGAATTTCTTAAAGGGCACCCTGTAAGCCAATCAGCTTTTGTGTACCAGGCGTTTGAGAATGTACGTGTGGACATTTTCCCTCTGTCCTGGGAAGTTTGCTGTAGTTTTAGGTCAGGCCGATGAGGTCCCAATTGCTTTAAATCTATTTTCTCTTGAAGTGGCCGTGCCTGGAATGACCTTGTAATCAGCTCTTGTACTGTATTCATGATGACGATGCTGGCCTTACCAATATATATTAAAGAAACCTGCCAATAATCAAAGTACAACATATAAGGTGCGGTGCAATAATATCAAATTTCTGTATAAATACATATATCTTGTGCAGTATCGCAATAAATCTCCAACAGCTCCCCTTTGCACAACATGACTGCTAAAAATACAGCCTTACTGCCTGCTGCCTCTGTGTGCCATAGTGGTTGCTGAAGGCACTGAAACAGACACTGCTTGAGGGCCTTGAACAAGGCAAGGGATAGTTAGTGCTGTTAACAACCGTTATTGGCCAAATCACAGGGCTAAGGCTGTTAGTAAATTCCATCTACTGAGGGTACAATGTTCAGAATGTGTGCCTACCCCAACCACCATGTACAGTGACCACACACATAGCTCTAACTCCAATCTAAAAAAAAAACAGCATCAGTTTCCTTACCTTTAACTCTGGTGTTTGCTGGGTCGTAGCCGGGGTGAAAGAGCAGCAAAGGAGGTCTTGTTCTTCGCCGGAAATATGACCAAAAATTTGGTAAGGGTTGTCAAGCTTTAGAAGGTGCTGAAAATAAAAATAACGTGCTGTAACTAGACAAGCATTGCTTTTAAAATACAAGTAATCCCAATGAATTTTACCAGCGTCAGTTCTTCAAGTTAACATAAAATAACTACAGTGTTCTTAAAATATTTATTTTGTTTGATGTTCGGGGAAACCAGACTTTTTTTTAGTCTGCTACGTTAAAATTATCCATTGGAACCTGCTTACATTTAAATGTAATAATGATATGATCTTTAGCTTTCAGTATCTTTATGGAATACAATAGATCACAATTTTAAATTCAAATTATCCTTTAATCAATACATTAAGAAGTGCAACACTGGTAGTAGTCCAACGTGAAAAAATAGCGTGAAACTGCGTCTCGTCGTGAATCTGCAAGGAGCTTGACCCACCCGGACAGAGCGTGCGAGTAGTTCAGTCAGTGTGCATGGGCATAGTGTGAAAAGCTTGGCGTGCATGCTGCACCGAAGGGTAATTCTGCCCGGTACTGGTGCAGATCTTCAAGCATTTATTTCAAGAGCTCCCCTTGAGAACTGTCTCTAAAATCTGTAAATCTACCGGATTTTGCTTCAAAACAGCGTTTTGCTCCTTTATTTTATTTCGGGTTGTGCAGCTATAAACTATAAATCCTAGTTGGGGTGATAAATTGCACACCCAGCTGAATCCCACCTCATCGCTCGGTTGTGTACATGGACAGAGAAAGTGCGCATACAAACATTCTTCGTACACACACATATATTGGTGGAAACTGATGAGAGCAACATCATCATAGTCTAGGATGCTTTTATGCAGCTGGTCTGACATTGCGCTCTGCGGTGGCTTTCAATCTGAGGGGCCGATTAACCAAAGAATGGATGAGGATGGGAAGTAGTACTACATGAGTCCTCTTTTATTTTACTCCTAGCAGCCTTTGTAAACCAGGCCCGATGCATTCAACTCGCTATTATTGAACGTGCTAAGTTGTGTTTGTTTTGCTGAAATCTTTCCGCAGTCTTTCTTCCCCGATTTCCAACAGACCCTTCCTCAGAGCTAAAGGGAAGGAAGTCGAAAGACGCATCAATCAGCCCCCCCCCCAACCTCCCCCAAGAATCCATGGACTCTCAAAACATGCTAAATATGTATCAGTATAGATTACAGGTTTATAATATGTATCGTCATAAATGTTAGGCCTCAATGTTAGGTACATTCAATGCACATTTCAAGAGGCAAACGGGTGCTCCAACTGCAGCATCCGGGGCTTTAAACAGTACCTGGCCCTTTAAGAAAGTCCCCGTGGGTTCTCCCATTGATAGACCGTCTTGAATACCAAATGGGGTGAGTAGTAATTACCACCAAAATGTTGTTGTTTTATTTTTCCTCATCTTTATCTTTATTTTTTAACTATGGTTGTATATGCTAAAATGCCATTATTATAAACCATGTTATTTCATTGTATCTTTTATAGTCACTTGATGACCGAATAAAGAATGTTTGACTAAATTACTACCAGTCATAAAAATATTGCTCAGCATTTAAAACCATTGAGCTGATCTGCCAAAGGTGGTAAAATGAGTGGAATTCGGAAGTGTAGTTAGTACCACTGATAGTAAATGCATTCACAGCAGCAATCCCAAAGAAAGAAACGATGCCAGCAAAAAATGCCTGGGATGGTCTTAAAGAGAGCACCAGCAGCACCGGCTGCCACTGGTGGAGGATCTGGCAGATGAGGACTAAGCTTATTTACCACTCCATATCAAGGGCTCAATGTCAACCATGGCACTCTGGTGAGATCTACCCACCCCTTATATTGGCGCCAGGATCCATATGTGAGCTGCCTTCTTGACTGGATCTATGCCAGACTGTTTTTGCTGTTCCTTCTGTGAACGTTTTTCTTTATCTATGTTTTTGGTTGATACCTTGCAATGTATTTAGCTGATTCTTTTTATGTTGACCGTGCAACACTTTTATTCATTGCTTTTGCTCCTAGCTCACAAGCGCCCAACATACGCCCTATCGGTTTATCACATAATTGTGGGACATATGCATTTCTATTTTCTATCCTGTTTTTTTGGAGTTAAGCTTTGCTGGAGCATGAATTGCTGCTTACTTAGACAGTTAGGACTAGGACACCTTTAAATGTTTGACTTAGAACGTGCAGGGTGGGTTTAAGTTTTCCCATGAAAAGACGCACATTGTGTCCATGCTAGAGAGGTGTCAATGGCCTTTCTCCAGAAGATTCACCTCCTTGGGGAGAATGTGGACCCCCTTAACTTTCTGATACATCCCGGTGCGTACAATATCAATCCCCGAGCAAAGCGAAAACAAAGGGAGTCACGATTCTATTTTGTAGTCGAGGAGCTGCTTTGTTCTCCTTTTCATAATACAGCTGCTGGTTGTATGTCATTACAGCGCGTTGCTTAGCACACGTTATTACAACGCAGGCGCGCAACACCCATTGGACTCACAGGGCTTCAGCCCCCCCCCCCCCACCCGTCGCGTGTGGCAGCCCGGGCTGAGACAGCATCCCGGCGCACACACAGCCGCACCCGAGCACTTCACAGGTCTTTAAAAAACCATTTGCATGTTAATGAGGCCTCGCTGTTGTTTCACCCCTTCTAAGAGCCCCTGCAGCTCCACTCTGCCTATGGCTTAAAAGATTCAGCCCCCCCCCCCCCCGAAATTTGGCTCTAGTTGCGACTCTGCAACGCACATAATACCACGCATACAATTACAACATTTCCAAGAAGATTCCACATTCTAGGATGGTGAAGGGAGGTCACTCAGTCATTGTTCGGGGTCAGCTGGAGGGAATTGAGGTTACGCTTGCCAATGTCTATGGGTAACCAGATCATAAAGCAAAATTCTATGCCACACTATTTGAACATCTGGGGGAGCTAATGTTTGGGCAGCTGTTATTGGGTGAGAAATTCAATATAGTTATTGACCCATATTTACTGTCAGGGAGATACATATGGGGCTCCACGTGCCGCCCTGGAGGGACTTCGGGACTGTCCTCTGGTACTAGACATCTAGAGGCGCATCACCCGACCGACTGTGAATATACCATTTTTTCCCAATGTGCATAGAACCTCCTCTAGACTGGGCACGTTCGTCACACGACAATCTGACCTACAGGCCTTCATTGGTAGTCAGATAGACACTCAGGTTCTGTTGAAGAGTGGTGTGAGAAGCTAGCCTAGCTCGGATGGATGTAGACGACATGTTGTGTCGGGAGCTTTATACTTACGTTACGGACACTATGCGGTCTGCGGAGTATTCAGCACATAGCGCGTGTGGCTTGGGGCAGAGTGAGGAATGGCGTGAGGAGTTTGATGCACGTGAACAGCGCGGGGTCGGGGAGCTCGCAGACAGTGTAAGAGCTACAGGCCTAGTACATATTTCCTTATTGTTTTCTCATTATACAGTACTTACTTCAGCCCAGGTACTTTTATGCAGTGATATCACGAGTTTTTCACGAACACGACGAGTCACTCAGTCACGACGGGTCCTCCTGACTCTGAACGCACCGCCGCCACGAGGTTATGAGCAGACAGTGTCGCACCACCGCGTGCGTGATGACGCGACCGACTGCTGGAGTGCGCACCTCATGGCCAATCACTGTCACTGTGTTCAGACATAAGCCACAGTGATTGGCCATAGGTGCGCGGCACCCAATTAGCAGTTACTCGTTGCTGTATCAGGCTCTCAGCCAATCCAGAGACGCTGCATTATCAGCGCCTGCCCTGGATTGGCGAAAGAGCACGGATAGGGCTCGCCCGGATACCTAGAGGGGGGCTGCTGCAGAGGCAACCCTCGGCCTCTCGGCCCCCTCCCCTCAGTACAGTAGTCAGTGGCAGACAGTGCGGCGAATGCGCATGCTCGTGCTTGTCGTGAGACAAACTCGAGCATGCGCAATAAAATTGCGAGCCGCTGCCTGTCTGTCAACTAGTCTCAGCTGTCAGTGCTCGCCCCCCGGCCCCACCCCCTTCATGTCCGACGCAATGCATCATTTGCATTGCCATTGCTGCCGGTCTGGGGATTGATTTGCGTGCCGTGCATGGTAAGTGGGGCTCCGCCCCTGCGCCCCAATGGACGCACCACCGCTGGGATGGTGCTGTACTCTTTCAGCAAGAAGAGCAAAGCTGTGTGAAGTGAAGTGAGAGGAAGGGAGGTGCAGTGACCGATCTATGTTTATTAGGCTCAGCACTAATTGCTTTATTAACCTTCCTGCTTCCTCAAATTTGCTTAAAAATGCACCGTTTGTCCACTCCTTTTTCAAAATTTTCTTGGGCGAAGAACCCCCCATAGGTTGTTCTAGCTCGCTCGCTACGCTCGCTCGCTGCAGTGCAGTACAACAATAATGTCACGCCTCACCACTTTCAAATGTCACCAGCCACCACTGTTCACTCCGCCTCAGTCTTCGTAATATAATGGGAAGGCACAGATATGACCTGAATATTCCCGCAGCCTCCCTGTGTCCCAGGAGGGATTGACCGCCTGAGTCCCGCGTTAACAGCTTGCAGCACCCGCTTCGCGGGTGCCGCTGCGCGGCGCTCAGGTGTGGGGTCGAGGCAGCAGGTCTACACCCAGCATCCAGCACCCGGGAGGAACAAAGAACTGTGCAAGGTAATTGGGGGTGAGTGAAGCAGGGACTACAGAGACCAGGAGCCCCCGCGCTGCACAGGTGTGCACGGCCGCACCCCCAGCAAGCCACGCCCCCGGCCGTCCAAGCGCTGTTGAAAAGCGAAACTTTCCAGAGCACAGTGGGACTTACTTACTGTTGAAAACCGCCACTTGCTCCCGCAGCCTCCCTGTGTCCCAGGAGGGATTGACCGCCTGAGTCCCGCGTTAACAGCTTGCAGCACCCGCTTCGCGGGTGCCGCTGCGCGGCGCTCAGGTGTGGGGTCGAGGCAGCAGGTCAACACCCAGCATCCAGCACCCGGGAGGAACAAAGAACTGTGCAAGGTAATTGGGGGTGAGTGAAGCAGGGACTACAGAGACCAGGAGCCCCCGCGCTGCACAGGTGTGCACGGCCGCACCCCCAGCAAGCCACGCCCCCGGCCGCAACACCCCCTACAAACAAAGTGCGGCAACGCTTAGCGGGACGCGAGCGGGACGCCGAGCGAAGCCCGGGCAAAGGGCGGGCCCTCTGTGGCCAGAAGAGGCCGGGCTGGGCCAGCCCCCCAAAATTGCCCTTTTAAAAATACACCGCTAACAGTTTCACGGCAACTAGCCTGACTACTGGCCATCCCCTCGAGACAAGCTATATCTGCCCGCTACCCCCCAATACAATATAGTACCCCTTGCAATGAGGAAAACTACCAAGAAAACCAGGATGCCTACCCTAAGATCGAGCACAAAAACCAAATCGGATCATCCACCCCCTCTACCGACCCTTACTGCCATTGACAAAATGCTCAAACAGACTATAGGGGCGGTTTCCGATGCCATAGCTAACACCGAGAGAAGATTGTCCTTACCACCTGTAACTATCATTCAAGAAACTCAGGACTCACTGATTAATCTATCAGAAGCCTCCGAAGACTTGGCAGAGGAGATGGACACTAGCCGGCCCATAACCCCACCATCTTTTGCTGACCTCCCTTGTGCCCAGGCGCCCGCTGAAACCAGCAGGGATAGACCTGGTGCACAAACAAGCATTCAAATAAACACTTATGATAAAGACATATCCCCCGCGGAAAAAACGCCGCACAGGGAAGGCCACATACAAGGGAGGAAAAAAGGTCACGTAAAATCCAGTAATCACAATCTGATCACGCCTTTAAACCCATCTACACCTGGAATACCATGCTGGATAACCAACATGGTGGCGGATCTTAAACTTGACCTGGAGCACTCCATCACGGTGCTGTTAAAACCCCTCATAGCAAAAATAGATAGACTGACATCACTGGTCAATAATAAGGGGATCAGCCCGAAAACCCATCCTGTGCAGGAACGGGTCTCGACAAAACTAAAGGACCTTACACCAATAAGTTTACCAAGAGATAAGGTCTCTTTAGCAACCAATGGGGGGGCTAAGCTCAATAACACCAGTGTCACGCAGAAAGGAGCTCAGGAAAAACAAAAGGTCGCCTCTACCCCGCAAGTAGGCAAAAATAAAAATCAAACACCCACTGGCAATAATAAACTTCCACCCGGATCTTCACAAATGTTAGAAGAAAATAAGGCCCTAACCCCTAAGGTGGACCCTAAGTCCCCACGGATTCCCACCGCGACAACCACTAACGATAAGAAAACTGCAATATGCTTCAGGACAATTAATCTTCCGCCTGAGGCATTGCCCTTTGTAGTCGTCCTAACAGGAATTCCTCCTTTAAAGGAGGGTCAACGGGAATCACAAATTGAATTAAAAAACAAATGTATACAGTGGCTGCAAATACACAGACCTTTGCCCCTAAACATCCACGGGGAAATCCTTGCAGTGAGAAGGGGCGAGTGGATCGGCAAAGGTATCAAGACCATTGCAGGGGATATTATTACGGTGAACTTTAGAGACAGGGCGGCTGTTAACTTCATCTGCAACGCCCCCCCGAGTTATACTCGATCACAAATTCACCCGGTTCATCTATCCTACTTTTACCCTTTTGCACCTCAAAGGCCCAGGCAGAATATTGGTCCTGACAGAACATCGCATTTGGGTTCCCAATATGGCCCACCTCAATGGCAAAGGCCAAATCCTGTATTCCCAACTTATGACTCCCCCATTACACAGTACGCCCACTGGAACAGGTTCAGTACACTGGAAGGGGTGGACTGACAGAGATTGGGCTGTTCACCTCCAAAAATCAAATACAGGAAGGAGTCAACTCTACCATCAACAGGGATAAAAGAAGGAACCGACCAGGGCCAAACTGATGCTTTGGATCCTGTGCACACCATAGGAGGCAGTAGCACACCACCGAATACCATCCGGGGAAAAGGGGAGGGGATAAATCCCACAACAGATAACTCCCATTCTACTCATAGAAGAATCGCTACCCCCTACAGGCCGCAACCAAGCCGGGTTGCTGCACCCGCAACGGATAAACAATCAAAGCCTTTGCAAGGCGAGGGAAAAAGAACACCCAAGGTCATGTTCCATGACAATCTACTAATAGCTACCTGGAACATCGCAGGGCTAGCGGGCAAGTTCGCATCTCAGGACTGGCGCAGCTATATAAGCAAATTCCATATTTTATGCCTGCAAGAGACCTGGGCCACTGAACCGCACGCCTTCAGCCTGGAAGGCTACAAAAGCTTCTTCGTTCCTGCAAAAAAAGCTACTTCGGGGAGAGCAAGTGGGGGGCTCGCGGTCTACGTCAATCTAGACATCAAGGGCACCTGGTCCAACACCAAATGGGCCACACACAACCTCCAAGTACTAAGGTTCACCTCACCAAGTTTAACATTCCTGCTAATGAACTGGTACAACGCACCGGCTATAACGGAGAAGGGTATAGCCATAAATGAACTAGAAAATTGTTTGAACTTTTTATCTAAGACACCAAATCTCACGGACTTAATACTAATGGGAGATTTCAATTGTCACCTTTGTGAGAAACTAATACCCTTCAACAACGACTGGTCAAGATGCACGATCATGAAAGGCCCTCACTTTACCCATTCAACAGAGGGCTGGGATTTAGAAAGACTTATGAAAAGGCACAACCTAATCCAAACTCTAGACCTTGTTACCCTAAACGAGAAAGGAGAATTAACCCCAACATTCAAAGGAAGAGGTTGTCACTCTTACATCGACTTTGCACTAGTCTCTCCCAATCTAAAAAGAAGCATCAGTACAATCATCATAGAGGCCAGCAGCTTCAGTGATCACAATCCGGTGATCATTAAAATGGAAGGTTTTGTTTTTTCACTCCAAAAGAGACCTGCCATTATGGAAAGAGTAGTGGACCAGGGTAGAAGAATCAAATGGGCCAAAATTGATGCGGACAGTTTTCTTAAAAGACTATTACTCGAAGCCCCAGCAGCAATCGATAAATGTCTTGACCCCTGTGTAACCGGAGCTGAGGTGGTGAAGGCATTTGAAGAAATTGCGCAGGTTGTAAATAACTCCTTACATACCACAGGAGCTAAGAATAAAATACCCCTAAACCCCCGTTGGTTTGACTCAAATTGTACAAAGGCGCTGAAAAACCTGAAGGATAGCCTACACGCCCAACCAAGGGACAAAACGAAGGTGGCACGGAACAGAGCTGAATACAAAAAAGCTCTGAAGGCACGAAAGCAAAGTATACAAAACCAGGCTTGGGAAGGCTTAAGGGACGCCGCAGAAAGAAAAGACTCTATTGCCTTCTGGAAAGTGATCAACGCCCCCTGCTTCCAGGACCAAGGGGCTCCTAAAATCATGAACACCATTCTGCCGGAACAATGGCAGAAACATTTCCAGAGCTTATATAACCATTCAAACAAGGCACCCCAGGAGGAGCTAGCGGAGGCCCATCAGCCCGTAAAGCTAAATTTCACCCTGAAGGAGGTCGAACTAGGAATAACCGGGCTCAGCAAAAATAAAGCGGCGGGCCCGGACGGAATCCCACCAGACCTATTCCTAAGTAGACCTGAACTATGGGCTCCGTTACTTACGAGGGTGCTAAATGAGGCAGGGGAGGTAGGCCTCCCCCAGTCCTGGTCAACGGCGACCATAGTCCCCATCTATAAAAAAGGCAACCGTGATGACCCCCAATGCTATCGACCTATTTCCCTCATCGACGTGACAGCCAAGGTCCTGGGGCGAGTCATCCTATCGAGATTGCAAGATTGGGCAGAGGAGCAACAAATCCTCTCCGAAATTCAATACGGTTTCAGGAAAGGCAGATCTACCACCGATCAATGCCTAAATCTATACCTCCTGATTGCAAAATATACCATCGCCGGGAGGGGGTCAATACATATGGGGTTTATGGACCTCTCAGCGGCCTTCGATCGTGTAAACAGGAGAAAGCTCTGGGCTATGCTAAAGGATCTAGGAGTGGACCAATCACTAGTCGACACTCTACAAAACCTCCACCGGAACACCTCTGCAAGTGTAAGGTACAGCCAGGAAGGTAAAAAGACCGATCCTTTCACCTGCAATAGTGGAGTAAGGCAGGGATGCATCCTCGCGCCCTTCCTTTTCTCTATTTACATTAACGCATTGGAAAAGGACCTCCTTAAGCTCAAAGTTGACTCACCCCAAATTGGTCACCGAGCAGTGCCCGTACTACTCTACGCCGATGACGCGGTCCTGCTCTCTAGAACACCTCTGGGACTGCAAAAACTAATTGACGGGTTTGTCAAATTCATGGACAAACTGGACCTGGCAACAAACCTGGAAAAGTCCTATATTATGTCATCTGGGAAACCCACAAAAGGAACTTTCACCTATAACATCGGGTCACATAAAATAGACCAGGTCAAGTCTTTTACATACTTGGGGGTGTTATTCGATCACGACTTATCGTTCAAACCCCTGATTGAGAAGCACTCTACAAAACTGGCAGCTGCAGTAGGAGCAATCATGGGGTATGGGCAAAGATTAGGGAAATGGTCCCCGGAACAAATTTTGACCTTATACAGATCCATCTGCTGTGCGAAAGTAAGTTATGGGGCAGAAGTGTGGGGCTTCCTGGGTAAAAAAGCACAGCCGCTTCAGACTGAAGAAAACAAATTCTTACGAAGAATACTAAAAGTTCCACAGAGTGTTTCGGCCCACATTATACACGAAGAGGTAGGAGAACGCTTTTTAGAGGATAAAATCAAATCCAAACCTCTCCTGGCATGGGTGAAAGTATGGACCAACCCTGAGGCGGCCCTTACAAGACAAATCATCGAGGACTGCCTCAAAAGAGACAAAGGCCACGCAATCCCCTGGCTGAAATTTGTCAAGAAGTCGTTAACAGAGATTGGTTGCTCTAAATACTTCTCATCCCCCGACTCTCTGACCCTGGAGAGCAAGATCTTGGTTAAAAAACTTTTTCTTATACACCTGAAGACATCAAGGGCTGAAAAAGAGAAGCATAAACCCACTAATCACTCGTATAACGACCTCACTGCGAAGCAAGGCATGGAACCCTATCTGAGGGTCATGTACAACGCGCAGGATCGCTACCTCATGACCCGTTTCAGAATTAACATGTTACACCATATCCTTGCAGTGCCATCCGGGTTTACCCACACAGTGGAAGAGAAGGGTACCTGCGGCTGCGATCTTAGATCTCCGCAGGATACCCTCCATTTTGTTTTACTGTGTCCATTCTACACGATGCCAAGACGCAAGTTCCTGGTGGGAATCCTGAAAGAGCAAAAATTTAAACACGCAAAACTGGCGCTGAGATTCCTACAGGAAGCGGAGGACGCTTATACCCTGTTTTGCACGATAAACTTTATTCGAATTGCAACAAGACTGAGGAACACCAGAGATATTGGCCCCTAAACGTGATTTGAACATTTAAAACTCTTCAGATCCCCTGGCCCTCTACCTGAGTACAGAAAATTTTAATATTTATATTTTTAAACTGTATATCACTTGCTGTGTTTTTAATTTGTGTATATATATATTGTATTTGCGCTTTTATGGTGTCTTTTTAAGAACCGAATAAAGATTATAAATTGTAATTGTAAAATTGACCTGAATATTCCTAACTCAATGTGACAAATTTTTGCTAAATCTGCAACATAAAAACACAAAAGGAAGCCGTTTGAGACCCAGAAAGGAACATATTGTCATTTTATTTATTAACTTTGTTTCGGTCAAACATCATTAAAGTGCATGATTGCAACCAACACAAAAATAAATAAAACACTGAATACAAATTCATAATAAAACATAACATTATTGAATGTAGTGCAGAATGAAATAATTCCCCTCATATTATAAGAGAAAAACTCTTAGATAAAACCCAATTCATAAAAAAACACACATTACACTACATCATAAATAAAACAATCTTAGAAAAACTGCACATATGTTCATAGATAAAACACAATAAGCCTGAACATACTACAAAAATACACTATAGGGGTCCGCCTTGCCAAAGTTTATCTAATATGGCGTTAGCTGAGGAGGCACTGTTTAATGTAAATAAATACAGTGTGCAGTGAATAGGGTCAAAGCACATTAACATCCTTGGAAAAAAAAAGATATTCCAAGCTTATTGTGCCACACTTAGGATAAAATATTACACCCTGCTTTAGTTCTAAAGAGACCTGCATGTGCTGTGCATCCCATAGCATCACTCAATATTTCCATAGTACCAACCATAGCCGAGTAAACATAAATGATGATAATGAAAACCTTTTTCGTACGCACCAACTTGTGAACAGATATCTAGAAACAGCAAAAACAATCGGTTGTTGTGCATCATGTTTAAAAAACCTAAGTGCCACTTAGCAATGAAGTGTTCCTTCATTTCTACACAATTGGACCAACCATTTGGACATATATTTTATTGTAAACAGGGCAAAAGAAAAGAATGTGTGCCTCAGTTTCCTCTGCAATGCCACAAGAAGGCCATTTCTGAGTTGGATCACTTCTCCAATTATTAGTGGATCTAGGGAGTTGAAGTTAACCATGTCTGACCTAAATATAGAGTGTTCTAGCTAGGGCTGCTTGCACTTCATCTAGAAAGACCTCTATGCTGTAGGTATCTTTTATCTCAATGAAACTTGCTGTCAAGGTGCCCAAAGATGAGCTCATCAGAAAGTAAGAGAGCTCTTGGGCCTTATACCAATTCACAAGATCCTTTTTGGATGTTGATGAGCAAGCCACTGCAAGATCACTCCATAAACTTGCTTTGCCATTACTGTTTAAAGTGTCCCTAATTTAAAGATTAGCCATCCTGGAGGTGTGTTTAGCCAGATCTTCTCTCTCTGCTGGCAACCTTTTTGCCCTAAATAGCCCTATAATCTCCTTTAGTGCTGGTCCATAGGAAATAGGAAACCGGCTCGGGATTTACCTAGATTCTTCCCTTAAAGAGAAGAGGTCTGAGTTGAATTCCCTCTCAGATAGGTCTAACACCAAGATCTAGTTTAATCAGCACTAACGGAGTACTGGGGGCGGGGGGAGGGAGAGACTTACTATAGCTGCCTAATAAAATTTCTCTCAATTTTCACAATGTCTTTTACAGTTTTGTGCCCCCAAAGCTCAGCTCCATATGTAATAGCACCTAGAGCTTGGTATTTGTAAATCGCAAACGTGGGGCTAGTTGTTTTTTTATAACAAGCATTGGCATAGCCAATAGGTCTCACCTTTGGGACCTTATAAGTGGTTAGCCAGAGGTTTTGGCTTTGCCTTTATTTCTAAGCTATGTCGTAGAGACGTGTGGCTGATGTGTAGCAGGTTGAAAAATTATAATAAAGAAGACTGATCACATTATTGTGTAGGCACATGCATACATTACCATGTGAATTTTTATTTTTTTATTTTTGAAGATTTATATAGCGTAAACGCAACCCGAAGGTATTGGAGCACTTTACATGAGCACCAGTTGCGTTACACAAGGACACATTCATTTTTTTTGGTAGGCACTGGGAGATTAAGTGATTTGCCCAGAATCACAGGATGTGGAGTCGACCCGAGGCTCGAACCTTGGTTTACCAGCTCCAAAGTCAGCAGTCTAGCCATGAGACTACCAGGCACATGCATCAACCACAAAACCGGTCGCAAACGGGCAGATTCTCAGAATCTGCCCCTTTGCGACCGGTATTTTTGCATTTTGGATGCATCATCCCAAATGCAAAAATCGCAATTTAAGGAATCTCAAAATAGCGATTCCTTAAATAGCGATTGCATTTAAGGAATCCCTAATTGAGAGTCCTTAAATGCAATGCATTAAAGTTTAAAAAATAGCGATTTCGCTATTAGCGGGAGCAAATTACCATGAAGCTGGACTTCATGGTAATTTGCTAAAACTTAGAAAAATGCACTTATTTGCATTTTTCTAACTTTCATGTTGCGCACACACATGCCCTTAGAGCATGTGTGTATGCAACATGTGTGCAGAGTTTAAATACATGGGTGCAATAGGGTGTCATTTTGACACCCTTGCACCCTAGAAATTGTGGGAGCAATTTGCGAGTACCTACTGGTACTCGCAAATTGCTCCCACAATCTCCAATGCATTCCTATGGGCCTGGAAGCCAATCATTAATTGCGACTCGCAATTTGTGAGTCGCTATTAATGAATGTTAAGGAATCGCTATTTTAATAGCAATTCCTACATGCATAGGCTTTTGCGAGTCCTTAATTGCGATTCCTTAATATTCGCAATTAAGGACTCGCAATAGCTTTTCTTGATGCATGTGCCTATACATCCTCTCCCCAGAGACGCATTACACATGCGCCTTTTTTTACTTGTATGATCCAAAAAGGAATGTAATAGCTAACGAATTTGCTTGAATTAGAGCTATTGGCGTTGTAAATGATAATGTCTTCTACCTATGTGTTAGGGAGTGTATGTATGTGGTGTGTAGTGGAATTATGTGAGTTGGATTGGAATTGTTAGTTAAGGATTGTGTGGAATTATGTGGAGAGGGATTGGGTGTGATGGAGTGTAATTATGGGCAATGGTATTTTGTGGTGTGGAGTGGTATGTAGTGGAGTTTAATTATGTGGTGTGCTGTTGAATCTTGTAGCATGATGTGGAATTATGTGGTTTGGATTGGATGTATGTGGTGTTATGTAATTGTGTTGAGTTGAATGATGGGTTTTGTTGGTGAATTATGTGGTTTGGAATGGAAATGTGTGGAGTTGAATTGTGTGGCATGAAACTGTTTGAGTGTGACGAGTGAAGGAGCAATGTGATAGAGAGATAAGGGAAGGATGGGAGGAAAGGAGGAAGGAACTATGAGAAGGGAGGAAAGATGGTGAGGATTTGAGGAAGGGAGAGAGGGACGGAGGGAGGGAGGGAGAGAGAGGAAAAAAGGATAGGAGAGAAAGCAAGAAGAACAATTAAAGGACTTAGTGAAAGGAGGAAAGGCAATATATGAGTGACTGGAATAAGTGAAGTTGAAATTAGGGCTTAGGAAATAAGGTGAGGGTATAGGATTAAGGAGTGAAGAGAGGGATTAATAAGGGCAAGAAGGAGTAAAAGAGGTAATGAAGAAAGATAGGGCGGTAGAGAGGAAGATAGGCAGATGGGACAGTGGAAGTACATAGGAAGGAAGCGTTTGAGGGAAGGAGGAATCGAGGAAGAGGGAAGAGATGGTTGGAGTAATGAAGAGTGGGAAAAGGAAGGAGGGTTAGGAACGAAGAAAGGTAAGCAAGGAAGGAAGGAAAGAAGTAAGAGGGATTAAGGAGGCCAATAAGGAAGAGACGAACGAGGAAATAAGGAAGAGAGAGAAAAAGGAAGGAGGAGTGGGTCTGAACGAATTATATAGGGAGGATGGGTGGAAGAAATGTTGAAAGCGAGTAAAAGGTAGGAGATTAGGGTGGGTTTGAGGGAAGGAGATCAACAAATGTGCATGATTGGTACTTGTTTAATCGAGATAAGCTGCCAACCATAAAAGGAGAATGTTATACTATATGATATCAATGAGAAAATTGTTCAGGAGTACTGACCATACCTATAGTTTATAGATGATGGTGAGAATGTTTGTTGTCTGCATGCTGTTTGTAGAGGTGGTGGAGTTGCTTGGTAGATAGGGGACAATTGTTGGGGATTCCAAGGACATTGTGTTTGGTGTATTGGTGAAAGTTTTGGTTGTGTGTTTAGTTTAGCCTGTACGAGAGAAAGCATGTTTACATATGTATATAGCGGGAAGTTAACCAGAAGGTATTGGAGTGCTATGTATGAGCAGCAGTTACATATTTACACAAGGACACAGTGCAGCTTTTACTTACAGCGTCCCCGACCCCACTGAATTTGTGCCCCACCACTCAGGTGAATTCCTTCTCACACATTCAAGAACATTACAGAAACAGAGCCAGAGGTGTAGCCCTCTTTTACACCACTCCTAAAACATGAGTGGGATGGCCTCACACCACATCAGAGCACTGCATGTATTTGTTGTAATTAGCAGAATTGTATTACTTAGTAACATAGGTTTTGTAAATATATTTCTTAGGAGAAACCTTATCGAGCATTACTAGGCAAAGTGATAGCTTTCTCGCACCTTTTAACTGAACTCACATAAGAGCAGCTTTTGTTACACATGCCGCTGCCGTGGTGCTGAAAGTTAAACACCAGAAAGACACTCTCCGTTTAACTTACTTTCCTTTGAAGTAGCTGGGGGTGGGGCAGAACTCCATGGCCCGAGGCAAACAAATGTTTGTGAATCTGAAAGGGCTGGGTCAGCGACAAACTGCTGACTACTGGGGGGCAGATCTGATTTCCAACACATGTGGAGTCAGGCGGTAGGAGGCCTCCTTCGTTAATTAGGGTGGTGAGTGGTGGTCGCAGAAGTTGCAGGCAGGTAAAAGAAGGAAGTAGGGGGTGAGCCTGAAACAAAAAAGGGCACAAAGGTTTGGGAAGGGGCTTTACAAGTGCCGGCATGCCCAAGCAGTGAGGTATGCATCTGAGCACAATTGGGTCAAAGGAACGAAGGGGCAGGTCTGCAGGTTTATGGGGGCAGGCCAAAGGTCAATACAAAAACAGCAACACCCTCATAGGAAGGAATTGCTCATGTAGCAAAGGATGTATGTTTGCGGTGTTACTGTGGAGAGGCAGACAGTGGAAGAAGGGTGTGGCGAAGCAACCCCAAGCTGCAATATAGCTGCAAGGCACAATTCTGTGAATCGGACATACACTGCGTGGATTGTAGCCCAAAATCTAGCTGTCGGCTCAACTTGATTTTCCCTTGCACAATTAAGTTATGGAAAATATTGCCGAATTGTGGGAGATGTTGCACAATATGTCAACCTTGCTGCAAAATGGCCATAAGGCACGGAGGGGGGAGGAGAAATGGGGGGTTGAGGACTCGGAGTACGAGTGTGCGGGCGGGGGGAGTGTGCTGTAAGGAGTTTCTGTACTGGCACTGCTCAACAGCAACAGTGTATTGTTGGGGAACTGTCACAAAATTGAGAGGTGGGGCATGCATGTTTCCTTGGACCAGAGCTGCAGAGGACCACTCTGCTGCCCGCAGTTCTGCTGAAGGGTGTTTTCCTGCAGGCTTTCCGCTCCGTCTGACACTTGAATGGCACGGAGACTTTGGAGCGGAATGCCTATTAAAGATCATTATTTTTGGGGATTCAAGCAAAGTGCCAACGGGGTGAGCTGCTACATATCCCGTTAGTGGAGCAAAAGCACTTTTCACACAGAGTAACAGCCCGAATGTAATTAATGGCTGCAGGGCCCTACAAAAAAAGTAATTTTAATAATAAAAGATGTTTACATGCCTGCAAGTAGTTTGCTGAGGAGCGGGTGGGAGGGGGGCAACATGGGAATGGAGCAGAGGGGAAAGCATCACACACGCAAGAGAGAACAAGGGAGAGCGAGGGTGAAACAGACAGTGGAGGAGCAAGCACGCGCGGCGGAAACTAATTGAAAACGCGCCGCTGCACGACAGCTCTTTTCAAGCACTCGTGCTTGTGCTGGCATCCACCTTGCAGGAGCGAGCAGCGGCGCAAGGACCATCTGTTTTCAATTAGCCCACGTGCCGCTGCTCGCTCCCGCAAGGTGGATGCCAGCACAACCACCAGAGTACTTGAAAAGGGCTGACCAATTTCTAAAGGTCATCTCCTAGGGCAGTGCATGTGCGCTGCCTAGGCGAGACCTACAAAAAGACCCTCTATAAACCCTAGCAAGCCCGCCCATTGTTTGGGCTAGTTTAAGCCTTTGCTTCGCAATATGGAACGACCAAGCCATATGCTTTCTAAGAGTGTGGTAGATGCCCTCTCAAGGGGTTGTGCATTCAAGCAGGGATTGGGCCGTGTGGAATGAGATAGACTAAATGCCATAAATGTAGTCTTCGTAACATTAATATCTAGCCCCCTTGACCTGCAAAAGGCACTAAAGTTGTCCAGTATCCTTTGAATACCCATAGGAGACTTTGAAAGGAGGAGGGTATCATCTGCGAACACTGATGCTGGTGTTTTATTGAACGGGATCCTTGGGGCATCATTATTATTAACCCTATTTAATGAGTCTGCCAGTCCATTGATGTAGAAGCAAAATAATGTTGAAGCCAACACACATCCCTGCCAAACTCCCCTACTAACAGTGATGGGTTTGGAAAGTTCCTCCAATTTCCCGCAACAAACCTGGGCTAAATTCTTCTCATGTAATCTCCTAATTATGTGACAGAAGTAAGCAGGAACCTCCATATCCATCAGTACTGACCAAAGCATATCTATCGGGATGAAGTCAAAAGCTAACTTTAGATCCATAAATATTAGATAGAGGCTGCCATGCTCCAGGATAACAGTTTTCCAATATGGAAGTTGCAGCCTAATAACTTGATCTATAGTGGATGTTCGTTGTCTGAAACCTGCTTAAAATGTACTGAGGAAGTTATAATCCTCCATCCACTCCTGGAGACGGCCCAAGAGTACACTTGAGAAATGTTTTTGCATTGCATCTACCAAATTGATAGGTCTATAGTTACCTGGTGACAAAGGGGAGCCTTTTTCGTAGATAGGTATACTTTCGGCTGCAGTCCGTGATTAGGAGATGGGAATGCCCTCCATTATGGCAATAACAATCATCCACAAATATGGATCCCAAACCTCCAGTTCAGAGAGATAGAGGTCTACAGGTATTTTATCAATAGTTGGATGTCTTATGAGAGGCAATTTTATGAACGACAATTAACACTTCCGACAGGGATATCGCAGGGTAGTCCGTCGAGCATTATGAGAACAACAACCTGTTTGAATGACCCGTCTGAACTACCTGACCCTCCTGGATGTCATACAGGGACCGATAATGCTCATTCCACACTTCAACCGCAATATCAGGCTCAATATTGGCTCTGCCCTCACAGTTCCCAATTGTGACTATATTAACCCTGGGCATAGTAGTACGCTTCGCTCACCAACACGTAGCGTAGCAGCAATCTCACCAATACCCACAAATGCTTTGATAAAGCAATTTTACATGCTAAAAAGAATATAACCAATTCACAAAAGTGAACTGTGAATGAAAATATTAGGCAATGAGAGAGGTGATGATTTTGGGGTCCCCCCTAATCTAGGGGGAGGACCAAGCAGATGCCTTGAACACAAAGAGCATATCATGCTGGTGAACGATTCAGTGGTGGTCCCTTCCTCCTAGGACCACCCCAAGCACAGTTATGGGCAAAAATACAATCCCAAGCAAAGGCCCTGCATAGCATTATGGGACGAGATTAGCAGTGGGCAGTGAATATAATAGTGTCCAAAATCAAAATAATACTACAAAGAGCTGCACTTCAACTAGTCGTTACTAGATGTCCCTCACAAGTCAAATGCAAAAGCATTGAAATTATTATTACATCAAGTTGCAGTTCCACTAGTCGTTACTAGATGTCCCTCACGAGTCAAATGCAAAAACATTGAAACCCTTTCATGAAGCTTTTCGGTGCTGCTCCCCCGCTCCCCAACAGATAGGAGCATCCCTGGGGGAGCAGTGCTTACATCCCCCCCAGGTGCTGGGCCGCCTTGGCTTGGTCTCCCCCCCCCCATTGGGGGGTATGTATTATGCCTCAGCCCCCATTGGCCTGGGGGGCTGGCGACTATGTGGCGGCCGCAGCGTGGACGGGGGGGGGGGAGCGCGCCAGAGCTCCCTGCTCTGTGACGCAAAAAACTGGTTTCGTCCGGGGGGCTCAGCGTCGGTTATGGCGCCGGCCCTTTAGGCCCCCTTCGGCGGCCTCTGCTCTTTCTTTAGTTGTCGCAACTTAAGTGTGGTCGACTTAGAGGCTAAATTGGATTTCTTTGTTAGCCATTCCATGATGGTTAGGAAAGAGGATCCATTGTTTGGCTGTAGCTTGAAAAGTGAACATGCAGACCAGCATCTAACGGGAACTGTGAACTGTTCTAAATGGGTGCTAGAGTGACATGTTGCTCACCGGAGGGGTGGCCGGGCACCCTCAGGTCATAAGCCGGAGTTCTGATCCCAATGAAATGATTTGCTGCATTATGTCTAGCATGAGGGTGTAGTTACGAAGTCTAGTTGGCTTTTGTTAAATGGTTGAAGCTATCCCGTTGTATTTGTTGCAGCAGTTTTTAAGCCAAATGTGGTTGAGGCAGAGGGGATGAGATCCTAAGGGATATTTAACTGTTGGGTTTCTGGTGTAACGGGATGTTGTTTTTCCTGTTCCTGCCTATGGTCCTGTGAGGGTTTGCAGTAGTGGATGTCTGCAGCATGCATCCCCCGTCCTGCGATTGCATGCACCAGAGGTTTAGACATGTCCCGGTTCTTGCAGAAGAGAGTGACAGCAAGCACAACTCTCTGGTCCTGCGAGAGTGTGCAAAATGTGACCCTGGCCCTGCGACTGGTTGTAGTAATCGGCTTAAGATTAGTACATGTCCTGATCCTTCAAGGGGTTTCGGTAGGGGTGTGCAAAATTTGTGCAATTTGTGCTTGGGTAATTGCACAAGCTTTTAGTTTAATTTTACGCAAAATACACATAAATTCTTAAATTGCAAACCCACAACTTGCGCGGTATTTTAGGGCAAAATGTGTCCTTTTGTCAATTTTTGACACAAAGACACATTGTGTGCAAAACAAGTGCCAAAAACAATGGCCGTTCTGTTGTTCCATGCATTAGTGATACATTTTCACTGCAAATAGTGTGATTGGCAAGTAATTACGCAAAGTACCATAATGGTGTGATTTTGTGAATATCAAGCAACAATCGTAATAAGAAATTTCTGAGATTGTGCAAAATTACACCAGTGAGGTTTAAACTGCACCCAGGGATTGTTTGCAGTAGCGGGTGTGAGCATTCAGTAGAGGGTGTGCGCATTATGCATCCCTGGTCCTGTGAGTGAGTGCAAAATGTAACATCAATAAACAGGGAGACTCTACAGTGGGGGCAGGGATCTCCACATGAGAAAATAAAAAAGTTTATTTAACTTTAAAATGAATACTAAAAAAAAAGGTTATATATTAATGTGAATTAATTTTATTTACTTTGAATATAGAGCAAAATTATAAAAAAACATAAAATTATTACATTCATTTTGAATTAAAACTTTAATGAATGGAGCTATATAGTAAATTAAATGACATTCATTTTTCTGATGTTTACATTAAAAAATCGATTTCTAACGAAAATATTTGTTACTGTGCATTAGTAATTATTAAAAGTGATGTATACAATTAATTAAAATGTATTTACTTTTTAAATAACATTCATTGTTACATTACTTTTTAAATGTTGAATAGGTTTTTAACATATTTGATAATTAAATAATTAATATGTACTGTTATTTATATACTTTTAACAACATTTTATAGTTATATATATTCTTAACTATTACGAATATTTTAATCAAATTTAACATTTTTTCCTATGGGGTTTTATTTTAAATCGCTCCCTTCAAAATCTTGGCTTGGTCCCTAAAAAAATGTAGAGTCAATTACAAACAAATTATGGAAGAGCAAAATGATCATCTAATGGCGTAATAACAGAGCGCTATAAGAAAAAATAACCTAATCTTTGCTACCAGCCTGGTGGATGGAAGATCAACTCAAATGGTCTGTCCCTCTGTTGCTAATGTCTTCTGCATCTAACATGCAGGCAGCCCTGGAAGGAGGACGAAGGAATTAGCTGCACAAATGTTGCAAAAATGTTATTAGTCCAAGGCATCACTCAGGAGACATTGTGTTGTGTTAGAGCTCACACTCCGTCATTTCTTGACTGGAGTTGTTAGGATTCATAATATGCCCCAATATAGGCTTGGGTAGTCACCTAATCTTTCACCTACATTTACCGTGCCATTATACTACATAACGGGGTTGTGCTGAACTTTTACCTAGTTAGGTACTGCATAAATGTTGTGTGGTTTTCTCCGAAAACTAGCTTCATTTATTATGCTTGAGGATTCTCAGAATCATAGCAGGACTACCATCTTCTGCATAATAACTATGTATAAGGGTCATCCCTTTCATCATCCTCGGCCGACGTGACACAGTAAGGTAGAACCCTTGCGGGTAACTTTTGGGTATATATATGCCATATTATTGCTGGGGTGAGCAGAGGTGAAAGACATCCATGCTGACACATTGTCGTGAGCCGCTGAGGTTCCTGCACGCAGACATTCCAGCACGCATTGGTCTGACATCCCTCACAGGTGTACATCTAGAGACCAAGACGGGGTCCTTCATTCTCTCACAACAGGTAATGGGGTTGGTCATATCTTAGGTGGATTCTTGGCTATACACGTACATACATACTAGATACATTTAGGTACATCTAGTTAGGGTCTGCATCATAGGCGCACGCATTATTACGATCATGAAATTATATGCCTGAATGTTTTAGCACTATGGTAGAAATCTACCATCCATTTACTCTGTTGGTGAATATAATCATTTAAATCTGTTTCTGTCTTATGGTTGGTGCAGCACACATATTTTACCCTAAAATGATGCTGGTTTAATAAATGTTTATTGGAAATGTCCCCATCATTTGTTCTGTGGATCTCTCTGAGACAAAGTAAGCACGAGGGTCCGAGTGAAAAGTATTGTTCTGTTTCATAGTTGCCCGAAGCTATTTTCTCCTTGGTAAGAGGAGTTCACAGTGGCACTGTGGGCTAGCTGGTATATGGGCGAACCTATCCGGTGGGGGTGTCTGGAATCAGTCTGGACACCACTCCCACAGTTATTGATGTCTAAACGCGCAGGTCCTATATAGATTTTTAGGAGCTACACTACAGAGCTAAACTCCTCCAAGCGAGACCGAGCTTGGGCCAGGTTTCTTCAGAGAGCCATGCCTGTTTGCCTGGAGGTGGGTTCTGCATCCATGCCTGGAGCACTACCCATCCCCCCCTCCATCACAACCTGACCGCTGCCACCCTCCCCGGCACCTCTTGCCTGTTGACCACATCATCAGCCGCGGGCTGCCACAATCTCTTGCTGCAGAAGGTACCACTTATCCAGGAACAGGGATGGACACAGGAGGTGCACAGGAAGGATGGTACGCTCCACCCCTGATCCACGGAGGTCATGCACCTTCACAACCGCAAAGGTTCCTGCCTCTGCGTGAGTAGGTGGGCGTAAAACATACCACGCCCTCCCCTACCCATGGTACCGTGAATGCAAATAGGACAACAACTGCAGGTACTCGGGATTTTATTATAAAGCAAAGCACATTTTTATCTCCACTTTAAAGTACAGAAGTTCGCTGTAGTCATTTCAATTTATGAAAATGTCAATTTGTTCTGACCCATGGAGTCTGAAATGGTGTTTATTGACAGGATGCTTGTAAATTTCCACGGTGCTGCTGCATTGCGCCCATGCTGATCATTCTAAATATTTCAGCAGTATGAAAATCTATTGTGTTGTCTACTTTATAGCTTTGAATACGTGATTGGCCTCCGTAAAACGGAGGAGGTTCCTCGGATGCTGCGGCAGTGATTTCAGAGGAGCCCCTGCAGTTTCATTTCAGTGAAGTCTGAGGGTGATACACCTAGGGGTCGGTCCACACACCTTTACGCACCTTCAAGAGATCAATAAAAGCTATTTGTATTCTTAAAATCCTCCTCCTCAGATAAGGGTGGAAACTCTGGTGCATTGTCGCCCAGGGAAATTTAGAAATAGGAACTAGCAAGGGGTGTTTCAGAGAGTGACACAGAAGCAGGGAAAGAGCCGTAAACCTGCGGGTTCCCAGACCGCCTGGAGCTTCGTTCACAATGTACTCGTTGAAAGGCAGGAGTAAGTCAGTTTCTAACGGTGGAATGGAAAGGGAGCAAACTTTACTAAATGAGGGCGCAGGAGAAGAGGTGTCTCCACATGGCGAATAGTTTTCGGTAATTGTGCAGAAGTACAACTCCGGGTGACTTCCTCGTGCGCATTCAGATCTGTTTTCAAGCCAGGCACCCAAAATCCGGAATGCCCTGGCCTGAAGCCTAAGAAAAGCACCTCTCTTCCTTGTCTTCACGAGCCTTATCAAAAATCAATTCATCAACAAATATCTGATCCCACGAACACAGATTCACTCTCGTGTTTGTCTCATCATTTCCTTGTGCATTTTCTCACTTGCCACTCCTTTCATCATCACGTAAGATATGCCACAGCACAGCCCCTTCCATAGCCATGTAGGACACTCCGTACCTGGGGGCATATTTACAACGAGGCGATAAAAAATTAAAAGCGGCGATAATGTTATCGCTATATTAGCAAGGTCACGCTAACGCGTGAAACCTTGCTTTAGCATGGGGATTTCTAATGAGATGCAAAGTGGGCGTTCCTGACCTGACATGATAGGAGAAATGTCGCTAAGCGACATTTCTCCTATCATCAAGCCCCACGCTATGAAGCATAGCGTCAGGAAAAGTAGCAATAACACCTGTTATCGCTACTTTCCTAACACCTGCTTCAGGACTGACTTAGCCATGATATCCTATGGAAGGAGGATATCATGGCTAAGTTTGTGAGTCCCTATCAATTAGCTAACTAGAGATTATCGCTGGGTTTCCAGCGATAATCTCACGTTAGCCAGTTAGCGCTAGGATTTTTATCGCCGATGAGATAAGCGTTGCTAATAGCATGCTATCTCAGCGATAAAAATCGGCGCTAGCCGGCGATAATTATTCGAGCGCTAAGTGCGCTCAGCGATAATTATCGCCGGTTGTTGTTGATATGCCCCTTCCTAAGTTAGGCATACTCAACATGATGATGCGGTCCCGTACCACTTTGTTATGACTCTAAGCATCATATCAAGACCTACTGCAGTCAAGCGCCAGGAGAGGGCCAAATTATGTGGCAAGGTTGAGTAAATTATGCAGAAAGAAAAGAAAAATGATGTGTCATAATGCAGCACATTTAAAAAATGGGATTTGCTGGGGATTGAAAGCCAGGGTGATATCTGGAGGGGGAATGCACAGCTTATGTTTGAGAATCTACAAACCAAATACGATTTGGCAGGGTCAGATGTACAGCCGTGGAAATAGCGCCTCGCAAATTGCAAGTTTTTTGCAACTCGTAATTTGCAAGGCGCTATTTCCAATGTACAATAGTGTATTTCACACTGTTAGTGATTCAATCAATCAATCAATCAAGAAATTTGTATAGCGCGCTACTCACCCAGAGGGTCTCAAGGCGCTTGGGGGAGGGGGGTCCGCTACTGCTCGAACAGCCAGGTCTTGAGTTGCTTCCTGAAGGAGAGGAGGTCTTGGGTCAGACGGAGGTGGATGGGGAGGGAGTTCCAAGTCTTGGCTGCCAGGTAGGAGAAGGATCTTCCTCCCATGGTGGCTCTTCGGATGCGTGGAACGACAGCGAGGGCGTGGCTGGTTGATCGTAGCTGGCGAGTGGGAGTGTAGAAGGTCAGGCGGTCGTTAAGGTACCTGGGGCCCAGGTTGTTGAGGGCCTTGTGTGCGTGGGTGAGAAGTCGGATCGTGATTCTCTTGCTGACGGGGAGCCAGTGCAGGTCTCTCAGGTGTCCGGAGATGTGGCTGTGTCGGAGGATGTCCATGATGAGTCATGCGGAGGCGTTCTGGATGCATTGGAGTCTTTTCTGTAGTTTGGCTGTGGTTCCGGTGTAGAGGGTGTTTCCGTAGTCCAGTCGGCTGGTGACGAGGGCCTTGGTGACCGTCTTCCTGGTTTCGGTGGGGATCCATCGGAAGATCTTTCGGAGCATACGTAGGATGTTGAAACATGATGATGATACGGCGTTGACTTGTCTGGTCATCGAGAGGGAGGAGTCCAGGATGAAGCCCAGGTTACGTGCGTGGTCCGTTGGTTTGGGCGCGCTGCCCAGGGCAGGGGGCCACCAGGAGTCGTCCCAGGCAGAGGGTGATGAGCCAAGGATGAGGACTTCCGTCTTGTCTGAGTTCAGTTTCAGGCGGCTGTTCATCATCCATTCTGCTACGTCTTTCATCCCTTCGTGTAGGTTGGTTCTGACGGTGGCTGGGTCGTTGGTGAGGGAGAGGATCAGCTGGGTGTCGTCAGCGTAGGAGATGATGTTGAGGTTGTGTTGGCGTGCGATGGCTGCGAGGGGGCTCATGTAGACGTTGAAGAGGGTGGGGCTGAGTGACAATCCCTGAGGAGCGCCGCAGATGACGTCGGTGGCCCCGGATCTGAACGGAGGGAGGCGGACTCTCTGGGTTCTTCCGGCGAGGAACGAGGTGATCCACTCTAGTGCCTTCTCTTTGGATTCCGATGTTGCTGAGGCGCTGCACTAGGGTGCGGTGGCAGACAGTATCGAATGCTGCGGAGAGGTCTAGGAGGATGAGGGCCGCTGTTTCCCCGTTGTCGAGCAGTGCTCGGATGTCGTCAGTGGCTGCGATGAGGGCGGTCTCGGTGCTGTGGTTGGCTCGGAAGCCGGACTGTGAGTGGTCGAGGGATCCATTCGTCTCGAGGAAGGCGGCCAGCTGTCTGTTGACGGTCTTCTCGATGACTTTGGCAGGAAAAGGGAGGAGCGAGATGGGGCGGTAGTTCTTGAGGTCGGTAGGGTCTGCTGAAGGTTTCTTCAGGAGGGCGCTGAGTTCGGCATGCTTCCAGCTCTCCGGGAAGGTGGCGGTGTTGAAGGAGCAGTTGATGATGTCCCGGAGTTGGGGTGCGATGATGGAGTCGGCCTTGTTGAAGATGTGGTGGGGGCAAGGGTCGGATGGTGATCCGGAGTGGATGGTGTTCATCGTGTAGATGGTGTCTTCGGTGCTGACCGGGGTCCAGGCGCGGAGGGTGGTGGTGGGGGGCGTCGGTTCGGTGGTTGGGTGTGTGGTCTGTGCGTCAAAGCTGTTGTGTATGTTGGCGATCTTGCTGTGGAAGAACGTGGCGAGTGAGTTGCAGAGGTCCTGTGAGGGAGTGATGTCGTTGTTCACAAATTGAGAGGCTCATGAATATTAATGAGCCTCTCGCAATTTGCGACCCCATTGGGAATGGCATGCCTGCCCAAGTATGGTGGCCTGCTGGGCTCAGCAGACCACCATGTCTGGAACTGCTTTTAAATAAAGCAGTTTTTCTAAATGCAGCCTGTTTTCCTTAAAGGAAAACGGGATTCATTTAAAAAAAGAATTTGAAACGTTTCCGTTTCATTTTTTAAGGGCAGCCAGTGGTCTCAGGACCACTGCCTGCCCTTAAAAATATTTTCCCCTGCATTTACAAAGGGAAAGGGGTCCCCTGGGGACCCCTTCCCTTTTGTGAGTGCATTACACCCTCTTGAAAAGGGTGGTAATTTGCGAGTGTTTTGCGTCCGCAATTGAGGACGCAAAGCATTCTTACATAGGGTTGCGCTCGCTATTAGGAAGGGAACGCCCCTTCCTAATAGCGAGTCACAAAACCCTATTTTGCGAGTCGCAAAAGATTGTGAGTCGCAAAATAGGGTTTGTACAGGTTTTTGCATGCGCAAACGGGTTTGCTAACCTGTTTGGCATGAAAAAATGGTTGTACATCTATGTAACTTATGAACTGTTTGAGCTAGAAACTATTTTTTTGTTGTTAAAATCTGCAAGTTATGTGGGGGAGGATGATTTATGTGGCGAATGCGGTGAATCTATAATTATTCAGAAATCGCCATGGTCGCACAATGGTATAATTCCAGCGTCCCTGATCATACCCCTATACTGACCTCACCTTTAAGTATGCAAGTTAATGTTCTGCACTACTTCTTACCTATGTCATCTATTTACCAAGGCATGTTGTATGTTCAGGAAATACAGCGTTTGACTTATCATCTATTTCCTGTGACTAGAGCAGGGGTCTGAAACCTTGACTTCTTGTTTCACTGCCAGCATCACCGGCTACAGTTTGATGAGGGGGCAGGGGTACCCTTAAAGGCTGTGGACGTGTCTCCGCCTTCTTGAGGGGCATGCCCTGGGGTCCCTAAGGGCCTGTGCTCTCCTCCCAAGAAGCGCCCTGGAGGACCATACTGACTGTGCACCTTCAATGTGGTTCTTTACGCCCCGCCACTTCTGCTACACACACACACACGCGCGCCATGCCAAATAAGCACACTTATCGCCTCCTTCTCCACCTCTTACCACCCACAGCACAGGCAACAAACCCACCCACTCCCAAACCCGCCCACACACTCCTCTAGCAATTTCCCAACTTGCTACAACCACACCACCCACAGTAGACCTCACCCCCTCCTAAGTATGTACCAAAACGAAAAAGTGCCAGGTCAATAATTATAATAAATAGCCTTCCAAAATAGAGAGTCTTTGCCTCAGTTTCTCCCCTGTCTTTTTAGATTTCACCTGTACAACGAAAAATCGATTGTTTTGAATATAAACTTAAAAGGAACATACATCCCACCTTCTCGCTTTCCTGGCTTCTGATTGGTTCCTGTGAGTGCCACTTACCTTTCCTCCATTTCTATTGGCAGCAGCATATTTTCCTGCATTTACCAATACTTGTTCCTCCTCTGCTTCTCTTATCTGTTTTGCACGGCCGAAATACTGTTAATATCCGCTTTGGTGGAACTACATGTTCATAAAGTTTTGCCTTTTACTATTGCGGCATATTACGTGAGAGATTACGTGATTCGCATAAAATCACAGGATGTTGCCTCCGCCGAGACTTGAACCAGGATCCCTAGGTCTCGAGTCAGCATCTCTGGCCATTGTACCACATCCTCTCAACTCCCCTGTTATCTGTCAGGGAGCTCTTTCCTTTTGCCAGACAATGATTAATGAAAATTGCTCTTTCTTCATTACATAGGCGATATGTTACCAATGCTTTTTTAAAGACTCCAGGCCCTGTGTGAACTCCCTGAGCAGTACTACTGTGGTCGGGGAAAAAGGGTAGTTGCTGCTGGCTGCTGTGTTTGGTTTGTAGTTTGGATGCAACTTTTTGGGTTACTCATGTGCTTTATCAATCTGTATTCTTATTTATTATTCAGTATGTTAATCTCAATTCCTGAGAAATTATACACAATTGGACACATTTATGAAAATTGTGGCGAAGGGCGGTGCAACAAGTCATTTTGCCGGCCTGCGCTGCATCACAGGAAGAGGGCAGGTATGCGCCGTATTTAATGAATACTGCACATTCCTGTCCTCCTCCCTTGTACCATTTTGGCAGCCTAGCGCCAATGCAGGCACCCTTGCACGGTGGTGCATGGGTGCCTGTGTTATAGGCAGGATTGTTTGTGTGCAGGAAGGGAGACCTTCCTGCACAGAAACAATCCTGAGAAGCTTTCATCTTCTTTCCATGTTTGCTGTATTATGCAGCACACATAGAATTTGGAAAAAAACGAGCCGAAAGAAAGATATTTCTCCTTGGTATGCCTCTCCTGGGTAGGCATGGCATTTTTGGCACATTCCCAGGTTTACCAGGTTTGGTAAATCTAGCAATGCATCAAAAACCATGGGAGTTGCGTGGGAACCCCCATTGAATGCACATGGAATGCATCCCTGGTGCGATTTGCGTTGTGTTGCAGTACTCCATAGTTTAAAGCCGTTCAAAGCCATGTAATGTGGCTTTGGGTGGTTTAAAAAATGTAGGGTTTGCGTCGCTCTTGCGCCAAGTTGCGTGGTGCAAGAGCGATACAAACCCGGTCATAAAGATTTTGATCCAAACAGGTGAAAAAAAATAACTTCTTGAGGCAAAATCTTTACCAGGTGTCGTTGCGTGTGTTTAAGAAATGAAAAATGATCAATTTGCAGAGGTATATTGCCTCAAAAAATGTAGCAAATTAATGTATGCAGCACAATTGATTTGATAGTCCTGCAAAATAATTAATTGATTTAACTAGGCCACAGTTGTTTGGTGGACTATGGTTGCACAACAATATTCACAGTGGCCCTGACCTCTCATTTGATTCCCAATTCATGCCACCTCTCCCTGCTCATTCATTATCAGTACAGCAAACATAGTTCTTGGATTGGGGAGCACCAGGATGCTATGTGGGGTCAAATCATACCTGCGCGTGGCTAGGTTAAGGTTTGGCTTTGGGTGATTTAGGTTTACAGAAAATAGATATACGGGATGGCATAAGAAAGAAACCTAGGAAGAAAGTGTGGGAGAAGTGTGGGAAACGAATGACAGGAGACCCTCTTTTTTCCATTAAATACCCAAGAGGCAAAGACACAAACATGGTCAATAGGATAAAAAAGGTTGGGGAACGGAGAAGGAATTTAGAGCATGTTAGAGTTAATGAATGCAGAAGTTGTCTATGGGCAAGCAACAAGACGTACCACTCCCCCCAACAGCAGCATCATTCTCTCCTAGTTTCTCCTCTGGTCTTTCTCATTCTGCATTCGCCCTACAAGAAAAGGTTTTGATGTTGAAATATCACTACCAAACACAGTACCTTAGGACCTAAATAA
Source organism: Triturus cristatus (assembly GCF_964204655.1). Taxonomy (NCBI): domain Eukaryota; kingdom Metazoa; phylum Chordata; class Amphibia; order Caudata; family Salamandridae; genus Triturus; species Triturus cristatus. The sequence continues at coordinate 910,101,837 of NC_140586.1, forward strand.
TAAGAATGCATTACCAATCAAAGTATCCTTTTGAAAGTTTTACTTTTATGTAATATGTATAAAACTAGTCAAAAGCACAATAGAGAATTTAAAAATAGGTTACATGGCTAGGAATGGATCAGGAAAACAATGAAGTAGAGAAAGAGAAAAAAGCAAGGAAGGGTAGAAAACTGAAAGATGTGCTGGGGTGAAAATGCCACTGTTGGACCTAGCCCTCTCTGCAGGATCCCCCCCACATTATGCCTTTACCCCCCACTTTTTGTTGAATTTGTTTTTGCTGGTCTTAGGACTCTGAACACATTACCACTGCTAACCAGTGCATGTGCTCTCTCCTCTAAACATGGTCATATTGGCTCATACCCAATTGGTATATTTCATTTACTTATATATCACTAGTGGGCCAGCAGGACTGATTGTTTCACCCACTTAAGCAGCCCCTTAAACATGTCTCAGGCCTGCCATTGTAGAGCCTGTGTGTGCCGTTTAATGTGCCATTTCAGTGTGGCAAACTAAACCATTTGTCAGGCTCAAACCTTCTTTTTTAATAAATATAAGTCCGCCCTGGGGTAGGCCCTAGACACCCCAGAGGGATAGGTGCAACACATGTAAAATCTTGGACATATACTATTAGATGTTACCTGCCCTGGAAGTGAAAAAGTCCTAAATCTGTTTTTTACTACTGCATGGCCAGTCTCTCCCTTAGGATAAAATTGAGATTACCTTGTTACATTGTATAAGTGTAATTTCCAAATGGGAATAGATAACTGGTTCAAGTTTGATGTCTCTGAGATCCTAATTTAAAAATATGGTGAAGTTGGATTTTAAACTGCAATTTGAAAAAATGCCACTTTTAGACAGTTGGCATTTGGTGCCTGCAGTGTTTCTCTGGTCACATGACTGAGTATAGTTGGCAGTTGGGCATGAGTATTCCACCTATCTAGCCACACACAATGGGAGCTTGGATGTGACTGAATGGGCCATCCCTGCAAGAATGGATGGAAGACCTGCACTCAACCTCACTTACACCTGAATAGGCTGTGTTCTGTCTCAACACATAGAGCTTCATACCCGCTGTAGTTAGTCTGGAGCCTGGACAGGGAAGGCAGGGCATCTATGCACTTCATAGGCACAACTGTGTATAAAAGGAGGACCTCCGACACCACCACTTCAGTACACTTCTGGACCCGTGGGTTTTCTGCCAGGAAGAAGGACTGCTGTTCTGCTGCTGGACTACCACTTTGCTGTGCTGACATCCTTGCCTCTTGTGTCGATGAGAAGGACTACACCTGCATCCCTTGAACTCATAGAACAGAGTGACTCCAAGGGCTAGTCTGCTGGCTTCCTGATCCGAAGCCTCAAGACATAACAGTCTTCCAAACAACCTTGTGTGAGTCTACCATGCCAAGTGTTGCTACCCTAGTCCTGGACCCTTGAAAGTGGGCCCAAGGTGCTTGCCAGGAGAACTGACGCATCCTCTCTGCTGAGCGATGCATCCTGAGGAGAACAGATGCATCTCCTCTGCTGAGCAATGCATCCCTGAGCAGAACCAATATATCACCAATGCTGCATGGGTTGGACCCGTCACAAAGACCCGCATCATCTCTGCAGTCCTCGGAACTGATGCATTGCTCAGATGGCGCGGCACATCCACAGCTCAGGTCCTTGCATCTCTAGTCATTGGCAGCCTCGAACGCACCACCAAACTCCGCATTGCAGCCTTGCAGGCCCTTGGATCAGATGTTTCGACTACTGCATGCACCATCCCCAACTCTGGACTTTGCATCACAAGCCCTATTGATGGGATCCTCAACAACAACGCAACAGGATCTTGCACCACAGCCTCGCCGCAATATCTCAGGTTCTACTTATTGGATTTTTGTCACTTTGGTCTTGTTTTATTTATTAAAGAATGCTATATTTTTCCTAATCTGTTGAGGGCTCCTTTTGTGGTGTGTTGTCACTGTCTTACTGTTTGATGTGTTGCAGAAATACTTTACACATTGCCTCTAAGTTAAGCCTGACTGCTCTGTGCCAAGCTACCAAAGCGGGTAAGCATAGGGCAAATTGGGGTTTGCTTGTGCCTTACCCTGACAAGGATTGTGGTTACTGCTTGACCAGGTCTTACACCCCAGTCAACCTTGCTGCATTTTGGAACCAACGCATGGCTCCGGCTGCGAGGCACATCTTCGACACAAATCCAAGACACGTTCTGCAACCAGAATTTAAGGTACTCTGTTCAGGTGGCATAACTGGGTTCCTGTAGCCAGCCAGCACTCCATCGCAGTTGGCCTGAACTTGTGGCTTTGTCCTGGTCCGGCGTTACGGACATCCCCGGTTGGAGCTTTGTGCTTTTTGCGCCATTAACCTTAAAAACATTAACATTAATGATCTCCGATTCTACTTATTGGATTTTTGTTGTTTTGATCTTGTTTCATTTATTAAAGTGTACTCATTTTGGGGTGTGTTTTCACTGTTCTACTGTTTGAAGTGTTGCACAAATACTTTACACATTGCCTCTGAGTTAAGACTGACTTCTCTCTGCCAAGCTACCAAAGCCCAATTTCTTACAGCCCCTGTAAGAAAGAAAGGAGGAAATTATAAAGGGCAAAAAACAAAGGCAACAGGAGCAAATACCATGAGGAAATACAGGGGAATGTAAAAGGAAGCTGAAGGAGGAATATGAGGTTAAGAAATGCAAAACAAGATAAAAGGGGAAATTAAGATCAATACTACAAAGAAGAAATAGTAGGGAGAAGGGGACGAAAGGGGCAACAGTTCAGTTTTAAAAAAATCGAGATTAAATGAAATATAAAATGTGAAGCAAAACATTCCCAGTAATATTATTGGGAACTACATGTTTTTAAATATCAAGAAAGAATAGGGTTGAGTCACTGTATACGTGCATGCACCCCCTCAGACTTCTGTATACTATTAATACTGGTTCCATCCATTTCCCTTTAATGCATGGAACCGCCATTGCCCAGACCCCTGACTGCCAACAGCACTTTCATTTTTTGCTGCCTATTTTTTTATTTATTTAATTGTTTATTATCAGTTTTGTAGATGTGACTAGTTCTTGCAACAATTTGAGAAGAAATATCTGAAGTTACAAAGCATATGATTTTATAACTGAGAACCAAAATTCAGAGTCATGCTGTACAGGAGAGTAGTGAGATTAATATTTGTAAATTCAAAGAAGAATAAATAATCATGACCTACCACAAGCAGCTGCTGAGGTAGCAAATATGGCGGCACTGGTGTGGCCTTGTCCTTATTCTTGGTCGAGGCGTGGATTGGTGCCGATAGAGTGAGCAGCAATCTTGCGAGCTCTCATCGGTAACCGCCATCTGACACCATCCTGATGCTCTGGGCGAGATTGGACCCCCCTCAGTGCACTCCCAAGACTGTGCAAGAGGAGCGGAACGCATCCCAGAAGGAGAGCAGAACTTGCTGAAATTGGCGGAGCTGTTTGCGACTGCGCGGCAAGCAAGATGGCAGCGCCCGCTGGGAGACTAGCCGGCGGCTCAGATCGGGCCACGACTCGGTATATCAGCGGATGCTCTGCCTGCTGACTTGGACTGAGGTCATAGACTTACCCCTACCAAGGTGGGATTAGGAGAACGGAGTGGAGGCCGGCGCAAGCTCAGCTAGGACCCCCTGCGTGGCAAGCCTGGACACAGTGGAGGGGGCGGCCTGCCAACAAGTGCACCCTGGCCTGTGAGAGGTGAGAGTGCTCTGGCTGTGGCGCTGACACCGGGCAGTAGCGGGAGCGGAGACAGGTGGCTTGGGGGAAGTAGGAGTGGGAACTACCCCCTGCATCCGACTGCCGACACACGGAGAAAGGAGGCCTGGAGCCCCGAATGTTCGCTAACCGAGGAGGGCAACAGAGCATGGCTGGTTGGGAGCAGTGAAGCAGTGAAGAGTGGAGACCCAAATAGCTCAGTGAGCTGCCCTAACTGAACTGCGCCCCCTGAGATCTGGTGCCTGCTAGGCCCTGAATGGCCCTGACCAGCCCTGGAGACCCTGTGACACACAGGGCACAATTGACAGGCCCAAGTGGGCTGATTAGCTCCCCAGAAGAAGACAGGAGTGGAGCGCTGTAGACCAGAGGAAAGCGACAAGGGCTGGCAGGCCTAGGAGACCAGCTCGGACTGAGTGAGTGGGCCCCACAGTATTCGAGAGGCCAGAGGTTGGACCCGGAGGCAACTGGAGCAGAGGCGTAGGCGGCAAACCTCGAGTAGTGAGGAGCAGCAGCTGCAGCGACGACGGAACTGGGACCTTCCAGACGGGCCCACTCTTGGAGATCTACAGCCTGGGTGCTGCCCGAGAAGTTCTGGGGTTGAGGAGGTACGGCAAGAGTCGCGAACACCGGGCCGAGTACATCCTGGGTCCCATGGCAGAGAAAGCCGCAGGCCCTAGGTGGACACAGCTAAGACCCCCCCCCCCCCCGGCACCCCCGGCTGGCGGGATGGTGAGGCACCCTGAAGGTACAGAAAGCGGTACAGGGTGAACCAGATAGCCAATGACCTAAAGAGGGGGCGATCCTCGGCCTTGGCCTTGTGGTGAGCAGCAGCTGCATGAGGCGTCGGTACAGTGCTGGGTGAAAAGACCAGAGGCAGCAGACCTGGAGTGAATGAGGACGAGATACCAAGAGGGAGGCTTCCGTAAAAGGGTGACGGAGAGGTCATCCCACACTGTGTAATCTAGAGAACGGCATCAGGAGCCAGAGGGCTCATGCACCTGAAAACGAGACAGTGGGGATAACCTCACCTGGAAGTCAAGCCCCATGAGTATGCGCAGCGCCAGGAGTGCCACAGGGTGAGAAGACGCCATGGGGAAGCCCCTAAAAAAGAAAGACATGGAAGAGCTTCTGATAGGTAAGCCCTCAGATGAGAAAAAGAGGGCCTCGACGCAGCAAGAGCACCCTGCAGACCCCACGCTACAGGATATATTACAGGATATTACCACCTCCAGTGAGCGCCTGGACGGTAAAATTGACTCCTTGAACCATGGACTTGGGATTGTTTCATTCAGAAGACCACAAAAAGCTGGCGGACTGGGTAAAGGCATATGAGGGGGAATTAACGTAGCATTGCCGGCGCTAACAGAAATGAAGCAACGGATGACCACGCTGGAAACTAAAGTGCGAGTATTAGAGGGCAGGACAGAGGACGCTGAAAATAGGTCACGCAGAAGCAACCTGAGAATCGTAGGCCTGCCCGAGAAAATTGAAGGCCGCAGCATGGTAAACAGTCTAAATATCAAGTTTTTAATTTCGACCTACAATAATATCGAGTTTGAAATATCGTAAGGACAAAATTTCGAAGTCAAGAATATCGACGACCAGAATATTTACCTAAAGGTAAGAAATATAGTTTTTGTTAATATCGATGTTACTAATATCGATATTTATATTAGTGTTATGTATTTTAATATGTATTTTATATGTTTGTGTTTATATTTTTTGTTAATTATTGTACTAGTTTTAGAATACATGTATAACATTTTTTGAAGTTGAAATTTTTTTTAAAAGTCAGTTATGCGTTTTAGTACCGTAGCGGGTTGTGGGTTATAGTGGAATAGGGTGGGAAGTAATTTAATTATATCACATTAATATACATTTTTTAGGAATTAGTAAATATTTTTAAGTGAATTTTGTGTTTTAGTTCTGTAGCGGGTTGTGGGTTTATAGGGGAATAGGGTGGGAAGTAATTTAATTGTAATTAAGTAATTATTTATTTTTATTTATTGGTATGGATAATTAATTTTATGTTAAATAATTATTAATTGGCAATACATTTTTATTAATTGGTAATACATTTTTATTAATTGATTAATTAGTACTTATATTAAGTGTATTAATTTTTTATTGAAGTGTGTTGTGAGTTTATAGGGCAATAAGTGGGAAGTAATTTAATTGTAATTAAGTAATTGATTTTATTGTTGAGTATTGATAATGAATTGTATAATAACATTTTTATAATTAATATTTTTATGTGTTGGAATTTAATTTGTTCATTAATTAATAATTGGTAATTAATTGTACTTAATTAATATTTATTGGTATTTATCAATAATGTATTGTTAATTAATTATTCATTGTTAAATATGTTTTAACAATTATTGTTTTTGGGTATTGAATATTAAATATTTTTTATTTTATTATTATTTGGTAATCAATTGTTAATAATTATTATTTAATTGTATTAATCATCAATGTAATTGTTAATTATTAATTGGTAATTATTTTTAAGTACTTATTTATTGGTATTGTTAATTAATTTATTGTTATTTAATAATTAAATTATTATTTATTTCAAAACAATGTTTTTAATTATTCATAAGTTATTTCTACCCGTACGCTAGCCAACACTTTCCCTACTGTTGCACTCTCTGGAGTTGGAATAGTAATTTTAACCTCTACGCTATCCAACACTTTCCCTACTGTTGCCCTCTCTGGAGTTGGAATAGTAATTTTTACCCCTGTGCTATCCAACACTTTCCCTACTGTTGCACTCTCTGGATTTGGAATAGTAATTTTAACCTCTACGCTATCCAACACTTTCCCTACTGTTGCACTCTCTGGAGTTGAAATAGTAATTTTTACCCCTACGCTATCCAACACTTTCCCTACTGTTGCATTCTCTGGAGTTGGAATAGTAATTTTAACCCCTATGCTATGCAACACTTTCCCTACTGTTTCACTCTCTGGAGTTGGAATAGTAATTTTAACCCCTATGCTATCCAACACTTTCCCTACTGTTGCACTCACTGGAGTTGGAATAGTAATTTTAACCTCTAAGCTATCCAACACTTTCCCTACTGTTGCACTCTCTGGAGTTGGAATAGTAAGTTTTTACCCCTACGCTATCCAACACTATCCCTATTGTTGCACTCTCTGGAGTTGGAATAGTAATTTTAACCCCTACGCTATCCAACACTTTCCCTACTGTTGCACTCTCTGGAGTTGGAATAGTAATTTTTACCCCTACGCTATCCAACACTTTCCCTATTTTTGCACTTTCTGGAGTGGGAATAGTAATTTTTACCCCTACGCTATCCAACACTTTCCCTACTGTTGCACTCTCTGGAGTTGGAATAGTAATTTTAACCCCTACGCTATGCAACATTTTCCCTACTGTTTCACTCTCTGGAGTTGGAATAGTAATTTTAACCCCTATGCTATCCAACACTTTCCCTACTGTTGCACTCTCTGGAGTTGGAATAGTAATTTGTACCCCTACGCTATCCAACACTTTCCCTATTTTTGCACTTTCTGGAGTGGGAATAGTAATTTTTACCCCTACGCTATCCAATATTTACTGTTTTAGTTAATGTAGTGTATAATTTATTTAACAATTTTTAAAAAAAATTTGCTTTATATATTTTTTATATTTTTATTTATATTGTTGTTGTATGTGTATGTATGTATTTATAATTTTTTACATTAATTGATTGTAAATATCATTAAGTAAGTATATATAATTATATTTTATATGTATGTTTATTTTTTTTTACATTATGGGGCCGATTCCTATCCTGTATTTTTTTGTCCCGTACGACTCGTAGCCGTATTTTTTTCCGTACAATTCGTACAAGTCACATCCGACCCGTGAAGTACGATTCGTACGAGAAAAAAGTAAATACGGATCGGCCCGATCCGTACGAATCGTAGCGGGAAAACTTGTATGAGACGGACCCGGACACTTTTCCGTACGAACCGTAAAATGACAGTCCGAGCGTACAAGTACGATCCGGACCGGCTTTCCGATTTACGATTCGTACAGAAAACGTCCCGTACACGGGGAATAACTTGTACAAATGCAATGTCGGTGTACGCACCGTACATACGCGATGTCGGTGTACGCACCGTACATAGCGAGGGCGGTGTACGCACCGTACATAGCAATGGTGGTGTACACACCGTACATAGCAATGTCGGTGTATGCACCGTACATATGCAATGTCGGAGTACGCACCGCACATAGCAATGGCAGTGTATGCTCCGTACATAGCGATGGTGGTGCACGCACCGTACATACGCAATGTCGGTGTACGCACCGTACATAGCAATGGCGGTGTACGTACCGTACATAGCAATGGCGGTGTTCGCACCGTACATACACAAGGCATGGGGGGTGTGTGCCTGTACGACTCGTACCCCTGTACCGTACTGAACCACTGACACTGTAAAACAGCACAAGGAGGGTCTAATTGACTCACACAACACCACAAAACACGTCTACAGTGCACTAAAAAATGGAAATGACTGACCTGGACACATCCAAACAGGCAAACAGAGGCAAACTCTCAACCACCCCTTATAACACACCCACCAAAAATTCAAACTGAGGCCCACCCACAAATGGACCAATAAAAAGGGCCCACACACACAAACCATGAGCCTTTGCAACAGACTCACTTCAGCTAGAGAGCACACACCAACAACTGCACCCATCCACCTTAACATATACACCGTCACACAACCTCCTTCACACATACCCCCTCTACACATTCACACCCACACTGTCACATTCAGACCCACGCTCCCACAACCATCCACACCCTCACCCCACACCATGCCCACAGAAAAGAATCCAAAGTTCACAAGGGAGGAGCTGGAGATCCTTGTCAATGAAGTCATCAGAGTCGAGCCACAGCTGTTTGGAACATTGGTCAGACAGACCAGCATAGCTGAAAAATCACGCCTGTGGCAGAGGATCGTCGATAGGGTGAATGCTGTTGCACCCATCAGAAGGACCAGGAATGAATGCCAAGCCAGGTGGTACGATCTATGGAGGGCGGTCAAGCGCAAAATGAATGAGGACTATGCCCAGAGCAACATCACTGGAGGTGGTGCGCCCCGCAGACCAGTACATTACCATCCCTGGGAGGAGAAGGTGTTTGCCCTGTTTCCGCCGGTGGGAGTACATGGACTGCAAGGACTTCCAGAGCCTGGTGAGTACACAAACAACTTACGTAACATGGGGGTAATGGCATCCACACCCCAACTACACAAAATGCACGCAACTACCCCCAAGCCCTCACCGGCCAGAACCACACTAAAAAATAACGCTAATGCCACTAACATGTGTATGCTCCATTGAGAAAGCAAGGCCATGCTATGTCCCATGCTACACAAAGCACCAACCCAAGAATGGATGTCCGGTATGCTGGGAGGGTGGGTGACACAAACCACATTGTTGAACTCCAAATCAGACACAATTGCCCTCATCCCATATGGCCCAGGTACATACCCATGCACCAAGCACAATGCACAGGGATTGGGAAAGTACTGACAAGATAGCTCACACTCGGCCTGGGTGTAGGCAGCACAAGGCCCTCCTGTGACCAGTGCAAACACAAACACCAAGACAACAAGGTCAGATATCTAGGACAGGAACTCACACTCACTGTCATGGCAGCATGCTCCATGGGGGGACAGCTACATCACCTGGGAGCCCCACTGCCAAATCACACTACACCCACCAGCAGGCCCTGTCACACACACCCCTTACACAAGCAGTCACCCCCGGGATAGGCAATGGAATTACCCACTGTAACACAACAACACCAATCCATAGCCAAAGAAGCATCCAAGCCAAAAATCTACATGTCAAAGACTCAGAAGAACATATCAAACTGTCCCCCGCAACATACCCATCCACAAGTGAACATTGAGGAGAATGCTAGGCACATATAACTACCTGGAGGAACAGTGCCAACCAGAATGTGTATGATAGATGCATGTTGCATGAAAAAGCATTAACATTGTCTGTCTCTCGCACACAGGGCAACGTGATGAATCTACCCCCAACAATGGGGGTGAAGATTCACAGTCCCTGGTCGGGAGGAACCTGATCCCACCGGCAGCGACGCCTCTCAACATTCCGCGGATGACCTCGACCGACCTGGACCCTCTGGTGTCCAAGCCCCTGCAGAACCTGGTTCAGGACCATCTGTGCCAACCACCACCCCCATTCCTGCCACATCCCAGGAGACACCGAGGAGCCCTGCCCGCAGTGAACAACTGAGCCAGACTGACCAGGAGGGACAAGGAGCGCCAGGCACCCAGGAGGAGGCAGACAACACTGCCACTGCCATCCCTCAGGGGTCCCGTAGACCCGATGTGCCCACAACGGCAGGCCAGGCTCGTGTGGGCAGGGGTGGTGGGAGTGGAGGCAGGCGGAGGCGAGAACCTGACCAGCCAGCTGAAGGGACCGGTATGTCACACATACACAACATCATGGAGGCATACCGGTGTGACACCAGGGAGTTCAGCCAGGTAGTGCTGACCCTCACAGAGATCAAGAACCAGCAGGCCGAGCAACACGCCAGTCAACAAGAACACCAAGGACAGATGGAGGCAAGACTGGCTGAGCTCCTGGCAGTGCAAAGGGACATAAGCCATTCACTCCGTCGGATCGCCGACAACATGGGCAACCCTCCCTGTGCCACCAGGCGAAGACCACCACCAGCCACAGGAAGGGAGGAGGAGTAGGAGGAGGATTCGTCCAACGGAGCGTCCCAAGCATCGTCAAGGCCTGCATCTGAGGGTCCCCGGAGGAAGGTGGTTCGTCCACGGAAAAGACCGTGAGAGGCAGCGGACCATCCACATCTCCCAGGTCACCTGGCCTGGCACCTGGCCATCATGTGTGACAGCATCACCTCATTGACTGACATCATCTGCCACATGGACCTGCTGGTCACAGTCTGACTAATGATGCCAAACACTGTGGTCTGGACTCTGATGACTTCAAATGGCAAGGATCCCATCTCCCCCTGTGAACTTTGGATTCTATTGTCCCTGCATTGCACCTTTTTCAGTGCACAAATCACGCCCCAGAGCTATAATTAAATAATTAATATGTGAAATTTCATGTTGCAGTCATTTAGCATGAGTCCACAAAATACGTGTGGGGATATGTCAAAGTATGCCTGAGTGTGGAACTAACTCCAGCCATCCATACACTTGGATCTGAGTCCGGTCGAGGACACACATGTGTCTCAATGTATCACCAAATGCAGACATGGAGCCCAATACTCACCCATGATGGCCTCAAGCTGCTGAGGGGGGGCTTGCAATACTGCGCAGACAGACCAATTTAGAAGAGTATCATGAAGGTGTACAGGTCATGGGTCATGTTGATGTTCCCGGGGAGGGAGTCCCAGGTCTGTTTGGCGAGGTGGGAGAACTATCTTCTGCATGCAGTGTTTATGTGGATGTGATGAATGGTGGCCAGGGCAAGGTGGCCTGCACGGAGTTGGGCCAACGGGGTGTTGGATGACAGACGTCCAAGGTTTGTTTTGGGTCTGGGGTTGTGGACTGCCTCCTGAGTGTGGTTGAGGAGTCTGAAAGTGATCCTGCAGCAGACAGTGAGCCATTCTAGCTATCTCAGGTGGATGGTGATGTGGCTGGGGCTGGGGATGTTGAAGATGAGGTGTGCGGATGCACCCTGGATGTGGACAACTTTTCCTGCAGTCCTGCTGTTGTTCTACATAGAGATCGTGCTCTTGAGGCGGAAGCCGAGAGCGTTTTTACTGTGTTTTGTAGTTACTTGTTTTAAATATATTGTATTGTACTGTGGTCCTGCGTGTACTCACTTCCTTGGTACCTCGCTGATCCTGCGCAGCTGTGCTAGCGCTGCTGCAGCCGTCCTCAGCCTCAAACTTTTCCCGCCGCCATCTCGGCGAGGACGGAGGCCACGCCCCTTTGTGAGGCCACGCCCCCTGACGTCACTTTCTTACACTCTATAAATAATGTGCATATCTCGGCCGCGCAGCGGACGAGCGCAGCGGGCGCGCCGCCAGCGCGCCGAAGGCGCGCTAAAGGCGAGCCCGTCTGCGCCCGTCCGCGCCAGAACGGGCCATGGGGCATGCAACGCTGACTATCATCTCTCGTACTCCTCTCAATCTCTTAAAGATCTGCAACATCTTGCGTCCTCTCCTTCTCCTACGGCTATTCGCCGTATATGTACTGCTGGCCTCTTGCATCCCGAGCATCACCACCTAAGAGGTAACACACCATCAGTAACGCCGACCAGAAATGTCACGACCATCAGGGTGTTATACTTAAACACTCGCTCCTTGGTCAAGCACTCTGTGGATATCTTTATTTTGTTAGCTAACACCAATCCAGACATGCTCCTGCTCACAGAAACCTGGCTAACATCTGAGTCCCTTCCAGATATCTTGGCTGCCCTCCCCCCCGATTATTACATCCTTCATGCCGACCGTCATGGTGACCGGCCCGGGGGTGGGGTGGCAGCCATCATATCCAAGCGCCTTAACTCCGTTTCTTCTTATTCCCTCCCTCTCCCTAAGGTGGATAACCTACTTATCAGTGTGCAAACTGATACCGGCACTCTCACCCTTCTGCTTCTATACCGGCCTCCCAATCCCATGCCATCCTTTCCCACCATCCTGGGTGAACAGTTGTCTAACCTTCTAACGCTGCACTCTAGTTTCGCCCTTTTTGGCGATTTAAACTACTGGTTCAACGACACTAATGCTGGTCCCCATGCCACTGAGCTTTTCGAGACTCTTAATAGTCTGAACCTCACGCAACAGATCACCTATCCCACCCACAAGAAGGGTCATATCTTGGACCAGATTTGGACTTGTAATCTGGGATCATCTCCACCTGATGTCTCCCCCTGTGTCTGGTCTGATCATTATCTAGTTGATACTATCATTACTATCACCGGTCAGATTCCCCCTCCTCTGATGGCTGGCGGTTTCTCACGGAAATGGAGTACTTATGACCCTCAAGGCTTTCTTACGGCCCTTGCCGATACCCGTCCAGCCTTCCTCCCCTCAAATGATATAGACAGCATCGAACATGATCTTGGCTCTTGGCTAGAATCGGCCAGCAACCTCTTTGCCCCCCTGGTCAAATTTCCTAGTACTAGGCACCGCAGCTCCCACAGATGGTTCTCTGGTGATCTCAAGCTCCTGAAATTAAAAACACGTCAATCAGAACGCACCTGGAGACGCGACTACTCCGACTTAGCTCGACAGTCCTATCTAGCTGCGCGTAAAGAATATAAAACTGCCATCAGCCTAGCCAAAATGGAACATTTTTCCCACAGGATCTCGTCGGCAGCTGATAAATCTAAGGAGGTGTTCAGAGTTATGGATGAACTCACTACTGATGATAGAACCCTCCCAGCCCAGACCCCTACTCAAGAGGCCTGTGACACCCTCAATTCTTTCTTTCTAGATAAAATTTCGAAAATCAAAAAATCCATCCCTTCCTCTCCCCAGTCCCCTCCACCGGTTCTCTGTACTAACTATTCTTCGACTTTCTCTTTTTTCCCAGTCCTGGATTCCACTTCACTAGCGGAACTGGCAATCCGGGTGAAATCTGGTTCCCCGAATGATTGCTGCCCGCCATCTGTCTTACGAAGCATATGCCTGAACCTGCCTGACTGCATTCTACCTTTACTTAACAGGGCACTTAACAGCGGCATCGTTCCGACCTCTTTCAAGGAGGCCATTCTAGTGCCTCTTCTTAAAAAACCTGGCGCCGATCCCGCGGAGCCCTCGAACTACCGCCCCATCTCCCTCCTCCCGTACTTTTCAAAATTGATGGAGGCCCATGTCACCCGGTGTCTATCAAACTTTATTGAATCATCCAACCGCCTCGAGCCCAACCAAGCTGGTTTCAGACCTGCCCATTCTACTGAGCATGTTATTCTGGCAGTCCTGGATACACTCAGGAACAACGCGGACGCCGGGCTTCCCCAAGCCCTTGTCCTCCTGGATCTATCAGCCGCGTTCGACACGGTGGACCATAACATCCTTCTCCACCGTGTCGGGCAGGCAGGCATCCAGGGTACCGCCCTCAGTTGGGTTAAGTCCTTCCTTACTGGAAGAACACAGGCGGTCCGCCTGGGGCCCTTTACTGCTACCAAAACCCCCACGTCCTGTGGAGTCCCTCAGGGCTCCTCTTTATCGCCGTTATTATTTAACCTATATCTCCAGCCCCTGATTCAATCTCTTCAAAAATGGGACATTGTCGTCTATAACTATGCCGACGACTTACAGATCATTCTTCCGCTTAATTCTCCTCATGCCATCAAAACTTTTCATGCAGTCATGATTCACATTCAAGGTTGGATGAACCAGAATCAATTGAAACTTAACCCCGGGAAAACTGAGCTTCTCCTCCCGGGACTCAGCCACACTCACTGGGGCCCGCAGTTTTGGCCCCCGGAGCTAGGCTCCCCCCCAATCCCGGTGAAAGCCGTAAAGAGTCTGGGAGTGATTATTGACTCTGAACTTTCTCTCAGAGCACAGGTGGGCTCGGTAATATCTTCCTGCATGTACCAACTGCGGAAGATCCGTAAAGTCCGCCACCTTCTTCCCTCTCTTGCACTCACCCAAGTTGTCATCTCACTGGTGCTCTCCCGTTTGGACTTCTCTAACTCCATCTATCATGGCCTTCCCTCATCTCTGACATATCGTCTCCAAGTTGTCCAGAACCAAGCGGCCCGTTTAATTTCTAACACCCCTAGATGGCAGTCTGCCAAACCTCTACTCCACAGTCTTCACTGGCTCCCAATCGACCAAAGGGCAGCTTTCAAGGTGGCTTGCCTCACATTCAAAACCCTTCATTGCCCTGGTCCCGCGTTTGTAAAATCTCTTGTTCGTTCCTACCATCCTCAGCGTGATCTCCGATCTGCCCACAGCCATCTGCTAGCCACCCCCAAAATCAGAACCAAGAAATTCGGTGGTCGCCGGTTTTCCCATCTTGCCCCTGGACTTTGGAATCCCCTCCCACTCTCCATTAAATCCTCCTCCTCTCTTATGAACTTCAGGAAACTTCTTAAGACTTATCTTTTCCCTCCTCTCAGTTAGAATCCCGTTTTCTCTTGCCTCCCCCTCATTCACTCTGTCTGTCAGCGCCAGGAAGCCTCGGCGATAGTGCGCTTTATAAATCTCACCTAAGATAAGATAAGATAAGAGGCTGGTGCTGTAGTTGAGCCGGCTGGTGTCGTTGACCTGGGGGACGGTCTGTCTTGCCTTGTAGTGGATCTATCTGTGGATCATTTGCAGCATGCGGAGGGTGTTGCAGCATGAGGTACAGATGGTGGTGAGTTGCATGGTAATTGTCAGCGATGGGTCCATGATGAACACCAGCTTGCGTGCGTGGCCACTGGGTGCTGGTGCGGTGCCCAGACAAGTGGGACACAAGGAGTTGACCCAGCCATAAGGGGACAATCCTCAGATAATGACCTCAGTCCTGTCCAAGTCCAGCCTCAGGTGGCTGATGTTCAGCCATTCGTCAATGGATCTCATGCCTTCTTGAAGGTTGGATCTGGCAATGGCTGGCTCTTTGGTGAGTTTGAGTAGCAGCTGGGTGTCAATGGCATACGAGATTATGATGAGGTTGTGTGCGCATGTGATGGTGGAGAGGGGGGTCATGGAGACATTGAAGATCGTCATGCTGAGAGAAGAGCCCTGGGGCATGTGCCACATGACCCCAGTGTACTACATGCTGCAGGGTGGAGACAGACTCCCTGGGCCTTGCTGGTGAGCTACTTTCTGATTGAATCCTGGGCCCTCCTCTGGATACCAGTGTTGGATATGTGTCAGCTGACAGTGTGGTAGCACATGGTGTACAATGCCGTTGAGAGGTCAATGGGGGTGGGCTCACCATTATTGAGCAGGGCAAAGTTGTCGTTGGCGGTGGCAATGATGACGGTTGCAGTGGTGTGATTACTGTGGAAGATGGTCTGGTGCTGGTTGCCTGGAGCTGGTTGCGTGGAGGAAATATGTCAGTTGCTTGTTGAGTGTCTTCCGGATGACATTTGCTGGGTAGGGAAGCAGGGTGATGTACCAGGAGATCCTCCGGTACTGCCGTCCGTTGTTTAAGAAGGGCCTGGGTCTCTGCATGCCTCCAGCACCCATGGAATGTGGCCAACTCAAAGGAGACATTCAGGACGCGCTGGACGTGGGCTTCAAGGATGGGGAATAATGTGGTTGAGATGTTGTGTGGGAATGGGCCTGATGGAGAGCCAGAGTGGATGGTGCACATGAGCCAGGTGGTGTACTTGCTGCTGACGGGAGTCCAGAACCTGAGGGGGGTTTGTCCTGCGGATAATAGTGCTGTCTGCCTGGCCATGAGCTAGCAGTGGTACAAAGTTGCAAGGGATGAGATCTGCCTTGTAAGGGTGGGGTGTCTTGGATGGAGATCTGCTGTCAGTTCACTCACAATGCTGATGAGCTCCTTGATGTCGTGTGTTTTGGTGTCTCAGCACTATGTGAAGCATCTCCACTTGTCCTTGCTGATGATATGGTGATGGCTGTGTGTGTTCTTTTCCAGGCCTGTAAGGTCAATGATGGCTCTTTGTATTGCAAGGTGTGCACAAGAGTCTGGCTAGGTCTGTAGGAGTCCAGTAGGTCTGCCTTGTCCCAGGTGCCTTAACTATTGTTGTGCTTCACAGGAAAGTCCGTCAATGTGGCAAGATTGTTGGATCAGTTGCTGATCCAGTGCGTGAGGTTTCAGGGTGTTGCGTTGATGTTGTTTTGAGTGTCCCACACAGCTTGTCTGTGGTGACTTACTTCAAGCATCTTTGGGGGATCGTTAGCAGGGTGTGGGGCAGTGTATTGCTTGTCGGAGACGTCGATTAAAATGTTGATGGACCAATGATGGATGGTGGTGTGGTTCTCCTCCAGCAAGAAGTTACTGTCCCCCAGCCACATGTAGCCTGTGGAGGGGAGGGTGTGCGTGCAGATGTACGTGTTGATGGCTTAGCGCAATTGTGGATGTAGGCCTGGATATCTATAGATGAGTGTTACTCTGAGGGTTGCCAGGGAGTTGCTGCAAACCCGGATTTGTGACTCTGAGGGTGTACTTGTAAATCAATTGCAATTGATCCTCCGGGATTGTTGGTGCCGTCCCTGCGGGTGATCTTGTATCCGTCTGAGATGGCAATGAAGAAGTCGTGTGCTGAGGATGCTTATGTCCAGGCTACTGTCATGAAGGTGATGTGTGGTCCTGTTGTGTTGAGGAGGTAACAGAGTCCAATGGCGTGCTGGTGGACGGAGCGGGTGTGGGGTAGGAGGCACATGACCTGGTTGTTCTGACAAGGTCTGGTAGGCGGGGCAGCGCTGTGTAGGCATTTGGAGTTGCACACTCAGCATGCGAAGGTGTCGTGTGTGCGCTTAGGGGTTGCCTGATAGCAGGCGGATGATTGTCTGGAGGACATTACTTGGAGGTTGGCTGCAGCATGAGCCTGTTGTGTGAAGTGGGTCATGCAAAGACCAGAGGCTAGGGCACTGTGCACGTTGCAGGTGCACACGGTCCTGCCTTTGGCACGGCGTTGGCGCAACAGTGGCACAGACAAGCTGCTGGCTGCATTAAGAATGGGTGGAGTGGGGAAGGGAGAAGCATTTTGGAGGCGTGTGAATTGCAGAATCATGGCACTCGGCGGGGCGGTGCCACAGGTGATGCAGCAGCAGGAGGAAGGGGTGAGAAACTAGGCAAAAAGTAGCACACAAAGACAAGGAGGTCAGAAAGGCACAGTGCAACAGGTGTATGTAAAGGAAGGAGTGTCAGGTAACTCATGGGTCACTACGAGAAAATGTATGCCCAATCACCAAAATCAGCATGTGTTCACGTCCCGTTGTGTGAAGCAACCTGCACAAATACATACACAACCAGGGACTTCATGCACAATAGATATTATTAGCCATGAAGAACTGCATGCATGTTGCAGAAGTAGACATACACATATGCTCAATATTTGACAAGTATGCCATGGGTGATGCATGCAAACTGGCAAGAGAGCTGCAGTGACAGAGATGAGGCACTTTGGATTGTGTTGAACACCTTTATTCCACATACACACACAAAGGGAAATGCATCCATGTGAACAGACTCACAGGGCAGTTGACAGAACATGTGGGACATACGCTGGACCCCCACCTTCACGACACGGATGATGTCAATCCCAAAGAACTGGCACACAATTCAAGGGGATGAGCCAAACAAATCCTGCTGTACACGGAGAGGCTGCAATTCACCATAGAGCCTGTTGTTGTGATGTCCCACACTATGTCCACCCGTACCATCCGCAATGTTTCAGAGGCAAGGTTTACACACATTAATACTTTCATCAGACGCCACACTCCACTACAGATGACAGTCAAGAAGGGTGACTATCATGTCATGGGAGTGATGCTACATGTTATATGCTCCATGGTGAGAAGACATGTATGCATGGTACCACAACATGCACAGAAGCAGGCCCACACATTCCCAACCCGTACCACCACCAAAAAGCCTTGCTGCTATCCTTACCCAAACTGACATTTCCACATGTCCGTGCATGGAACGCTGATTCAGCACACGTTGCAATCCTCATGAGGAATAGCAGGAGGACAAAGATGACACGAGCAGACAACAGGCGCAGAAACCTGGGAATGACAGACACACAAGAAGTCACCTAAAACAATTCTCGCCGCACACATGGACATTTACAAAACATGAACAATGTTGAACACATGTAAATTTCAAAGAAAGTCTCTCCACAAAACTGTGTGGCATGACATCATCACTCAAGTGACACATCAGAACTCACATCAAAGTCACTTTGCATTCAGTCATCTGGACATACACATTGCAACACATGCCACTCAATGCTACAAGCTTGCACACTCATACCCAGTGGCTCACCATTATGAGAAGAAGTTGTGTATGAGCTGACATCCGGATATCATCCTCCTCCTCCTCATCACTAGCCTCGTGAGCAAGCCATTGATCCTCCATGGGTGGAGGTTCCTGCTCATCCGGATCCAGGATGAGTGGCACTGCCTTCTCAACTGCCATGTTGTGCAGCATGCAGCACACGAGGAAGATTCGGCAGACCTTCTCCGGGGCATAAGTGAGGGACCCGCCTGTCTTGTCCAGGCACCGGAATCGGCTCTTCAGGAGGCCAAACGTCCTCTCAATCACTCGCCTGGTCTGCGCGTGTGCATTGTTGTACCTGTGATCTGCAGCTGTTCTTGGGTTGCGGAGAGGTGTCATTAGCCATGGCATGTTGGGATATCCAGAGTCCCCTACATGGAAACATCATGTTAGGAGATGCCGTAAGAGCCAAAGATACTGCAACACACAGGACAGAGTATACCCACCAACAAGACATGCTCGTTCGTTGTGCAGCCGCAGCATCATTTGTGGCACCCTGCTACGCCTCATGATGTAGGCATCGTGTGCTGATCCTGGAAAACGTGCACAGACATGGGAAATCAGCATGTTAGCAAGACACACCACAAGGGCATTTATCGAGTGGTAATGTTTTCTATTGCGATAGGCTTGTTCCTGTGCCTGTGGTGGTACCAAAGCCACATGTGTGCCATCAATGGACCCAATGACATGGGGCATCCCTCCCAGGGCATAGAAATCACCCTTGACATCTGTCAACTCCTCAGGAGTAGGAAATGTGATGAATTCATCAAGGTGCTCCAACATGGCTGCTAAAACATCACGCAGGACATGGCTGAACATTGTCTGTGACATGCCACCAACATCAGCTATGGTGAATTGAAACGTACCTGTGGCAAAAAAATGTAGGGCTGCCATCACCTTCATCTTTGGGGTCAGCGCAGTAGGATACCTGTGTCGTGGTTGGAGGTGTGGTGCCAGCCTGTCGGTCAAGTCCTCAATCAACTGTTGAGTGAATCTGTAACGTCGGATGCAGGCATGTTCCCTCATGGCACCCAAGTCTGGCATTGGTCTTGGGACAGGCGGTGCCCTGCAAGACATTGTTTGTAAGAATGAAGATTGAGGGTCTGCCAATATCAATGTCGATGAACATAGCACATGCTACACTGCTAATACACATCAGGTAACTATGGAGTCGGGTGTGTGCAATACATACAGGACACATATGCCAGCTTGCTGGCACTCCTACAAAAAGCCAGATACACCTGTTGATTGTCAAGTCTACATGAAATGCCCTGAAATGAGTTGGTGGCAAGTCTGAGTGAAGAGCCACAGATATCACTGGAGTGACACACAACCACATAGCTGCATTGGAAGAATGTCATCTCATCCACACAGCTGACTGCAAGGCACACGCACAGGTCACAAGGAATGTCAAATGTACATATCAAACACATTGCGATGAAGGGGTACACATGACAAGAGAAAGACACAGCCATTGAGACAACGCAGACATGTATTACTGGGAAAATATGATGTCCGATGCACACAGACCCTACTGCGGGGGGAATCCACATATGGCATGGTGTGCGTAGATGTGTCCCATGCCCATCTCCACACAGACCCAAGTTGGATGCACCAACAGCAGATGCAGTTGACGGAACACTGACATCAAGCTCATGGGAACACATGACACACACCTGACATAGTCACAAATGGGCACGCAGATCGTGACATGTCAGTTGATAGAGTGTCCCTGTCCCTGGCATCAGGATACAGTTGCGAGTGGTGATGACTGTGCCATTCCACTGCTGCTGTGCATGACACAGTTGGACTACAGACACACGTGGCAAGTGTCAAGGTGATGTGTGCCACATAGTGCCCCATCACACATGACATGTGTCCACAGGTCATCACACATCAATTGTGCAACTAGATGAGATGACCTGTGCAATATCACTGGCTGCCACACCTAGGGCCTGCAAATAACAGTATGTAATGACAAGTACGTGATGGACATCCTAGTGCGACTCGTAGCCCTCCATTCCTGGCATGTGTGCGCCTGTATTACCATTGTAAGCGTGTGAAATGCATACCCGTAGGTGTCTAACGCACTGTACTACTAGTTCGTACCCGTACATGTGAACTAGTGCATACCCGTATGTGTGTACTAGTGCGTACCCGTGGGTGTCTAACGCACTGTACTACTAGTGCGTACCCGTACGTGTCTAACGCACTTTACTACTAGTGCATACCCGTAGGTGTCTAATGCACTTACTACTAGTGCGTACCCGTAGGTGTCTAACGCACTTTACTACTAGTGCATACCCGTAGGTGTCTAACGCACTGTACTACAAGTGCGTACCCGTACGTGTGAACTAGTGCGTACCCGTACGTGTGTACTAGTGTGTACCCGTGGGTGTCTAACGCACTGTACTACTAGTGCGTACCCGTACGTGTGAACTAGTGCGTACCCGTTTGTGTCTAACGCACTGTACTACTAGTGCGTACCCGTAGGTGTCTAACGCACTGTACTACTAGTGCATAACCGTACGTGTGTACTAGTGCGTACCCGTAGGTGTCTAACAAACTGTACTACTAGTGCGTACACGTACGTGTGACCTAGTGTGTACCCGTAGGTGTCTAACGCATGCGGGGCTGTGTTGGCCGCGTGTGGCCCCCAGCAGCAGACCCGGCCCCTTGTGGTCAGCTGGGGGTTGTGAAACAGCGCATGTGATCGCCTCTTCGGGTCTGCGGCTGACTGCGGCTTCTTGGCGCCCCGCCAGCGGGCCTGGGCTCTCCCTTCCGCCGAGCGCTGCTCTTCTGCGCCCGGGCAGACGCCGTGAGTGCTTTACCAGAGCCCGCAGCAGGCAGACGCGGCCGGGACAGCGGCGGCACGAGGAGGAGATGAAATCATGCAGGAGGAGATAAGGCCTCTGGTGGCAGTGGACATTATAGAACAGCTTCACAAGCAGTTCGCCACCCTCTCAGGTCATGTTCAGGAGCAGTACAATTGGCCCGCCCTGACATATATTGTCATGTTCAGGAGCAGTACAATTGGCCCGCCCTGACATATATTGTCATGTTCAGGAGCGGTACAATTGGCCCGCCCTGACATATATTGTCATGTTCAGGAGCAGTACAATTGGCCCGCCCTGACATATATTGTGGGTATTTATATATATTTGTTTAAATTTTAAATTTACGTACACACTCACGTGCATTTCACCACTTTCTGCACTTCTTTGGTCCTGATGAAGCGCCAACGACTCTAGCGGCGATAGAGGCGCGAAACATGTGTATATAAATTATGCAGTGGATATGCTAAATGGACCTGCACATCGTATAGTTCCAGCCGTAATACAATCAATTGTTATTCGCAATGGTATTGGGTGCTAGCACCAAGCCACATACTCATCCACCAAGAGTAATATTCATCTCAAGGAAACAAAGAAAAAATCCCCAAGATGTTAAACATATACAAAAAAGGCAATGCTGCACACCCCAAACGTAACCTGCACCCCTTGAGACAGTCTGTTTCCTGGGTGTGGTCCAAATACGTAAAATGTTCATATGAAATACACAATGAGTTTCCAATCTTGATGTCACAGGAAATGTTATGTTTATTCTTTGTTAATCATATGAGTGTCCAGTTTACACAACGCAGCCGACGCGCGTTTCGCCCAACGGGCTTTCTCAAGGCTGCATACAAATGAAAGACAAAGAAAAAAGAAAAAGAAAAAAACAACGTGTCTAATTTACTGTATTTACAGATACATACACACTATTTTTTCAGCTGTGTTATGCCTTACAATCTAATGCAAAACAGATCCATAGATGAACATACAATTTGAAGGGATGGAGTTCCCCAAGAGATAGAAAGTAAAGCGCTTCCTTGTGTGATTAATGGAGAGATAGGTTCCGACAGGCTCCCCAAGTGGATAGAACGAAAGTCCAAAAAGAACCCCTGAATCACTACATGCTACTGTCAAAGATTACCAAAATGCGTAGTTCATCTTGCAACGAGGAAGAGAGTGCGTGTTAATGGATGTGCCTGTGTTAAATATACATAACCGAACAGTCATTGGTGCTAGTGTGCTCCAAGTCATATAAAATAAGGTGATAACGTCTCACCTTGTGCGTTTCACAATTATTGTTCCTGTTAGATATATGGGAAGTTTCCAAACTTATACCTAAAAAGTAAAGTTATACTTTACTACAACCATTGACAATATGACTAGAGTGATGCTCGTCAAGACATCTATTGAAACAGTCTATATTCTTACCTAGTTCCCACCATAGGATCCAGTAAAACGTGGCTCAAAACGAGCACTGTCACTATTTCCTCGTAGTTGTGGTCAGTCAGAGGCGCGAAACATGTTGACCGTTTTAATGCCACCGAGGCACAATGTGTCTTTGGGGACCATACTCTAAATTAGAGTTTTTTATTGTTGGCAGGAGGGTTACTAAATCAATATAACCCCCAGTCATCTTTTAATTCACTTTGCACACATTCTAGCTACCCTCATTAAAAACCCACACCCCACACACCCTCATACACCATCCGGCATGCCTCAAAAAGATCTCCAAGAAAGTGACCCTTCGGGGGGCCCGTTGGGAATTGCAGCGCCGGCCCAACGAGAAGCATTGCCCGATGATGAAGCATGACACCCCTTGGGGTGTGTGAGGGCAACAAGAGGCAAGACTTGTGCTTTCCCCCTTGTGGTGGGTCCATTTAACCTGGGATTTTGTTTCCCCTCCTTTTTCTTTTGTCTTTTTATAAAGACATATGGGTCAATCTCTGGACCCTATCTTTGGAACAGTGCCCAACCTTTTTTGTGGTAGCACATGACACACACCTGACATAGTCACAAATGGGCACGCAGATCGTGACATGTCAGTTGATAGAGTGTCCCTGTCCCTGGCATCAGGATACAGTTGCGAGTGGTGATGACTGTGCCATTCCACTGCTGCTGTGCATGACACAGTTGGACTACAGACACACGTGGCAAGTGTCAAGGTGATGTGTGCCACATAGTGCCCCATCACACATGACATGTGTCTGCAGGTCATCACTAGAGGTGGGCGGAATTTGCGGAATTAACCTTCGCAAATTATCGCGAGAATGTTTAAAATTATCGCAAACAAGCAGAAATATCGCGAAGATGCGGAAGTTTTTTTCCGGCATGTTCGCGAGATTTTCTGCATGGTTGCGGGTCGCCAACTTACCCATGTGGTTGCTTGCGGGCGCGGCCATCTTGTTTTGAGTTGTTCTCGCGGTGCATGATCGCGAGAAGAAAGACGTGATCGCGCGACGCATGACGTCACTGCGGGCGCGAACTGTCGCGAGACAGCGCAAATGGCTAAAAACAATACAACATCTCATGGAGAACGCGACCGGATCAAGAAAACTTGTCGGCGAACGCAGGGATTCAGGTAAGGCGATCGCGCACGCGCGAGAATGTATTATTTTACAGCGCGAGCAAGAAACAAATTATCGCCAAGCTGCGGAAACCGGAATTTTTGACATTTTCGCGCTCTCCGCGGAACGCAAAAATGTCAAATTATCGCAATTTCCGCGAACGGAACGAAATTTTTGCCCAGGCCTAGTCATCACACATCAATTGTGCAACTAGATGAGATGACCTGTGCAATATCACTGGCTGCCACACCTAGGGCCTGCACATAACAGTATGCAATGACAAGTACGTGATGGACATCCTAGTGCGACTCGTAGCCCTCCATTCCTGGCATGTGTGCGCCTGTATTACCATTGTAAGCGTGTGAAATGCATACCCGTAGGTGTCTAACGCACTGTACTACTAGTTCGTACCCGTACATGTGAACTAGTGCATACCCGTATGTGTGTACTAGTGCGTACCCGTAGGTGTCTAACGCACTTACTACTAGTGCGTACCCGTGGGTGTCTAACGCACTTTACTACTAGTGCATACCCGTAGGTGTCTAACGCACTGTACTACAAGTGCGTACTCGTACGTGTGAACTAGTGCGTACCCGTACGTGTGTACTAGTGTGTACCCGTGGGTGTCTAACGCACTGTACTACTAGTGCGTACCCGTATGTGTGAACTAGTGCGTACCCGTATGTGTCTAACGCACTGTACTACTAGTGCGTAACCGTAGGTGTCTAACGCACTGTACTACTAGTGCATACCCGTACGTGTGTACTAGTGCGTACCCGTAGGTGTCTAACAAACTGTACTACTAGTGCATACACGTACGTGTGACCTAGTGTGTACCCGTAGGTGTCTAACGCATGCGGTTGTGAAACAGCGCATGTGATCGCCTCTTCGGGTCTGCGGCTGACTGCGGCTTCTTGGCGCCCCGCCAGCGGGCCTGGGCTCTCTCTTCCGCCGAGCGCTGCTCTTCTGCGCCCGGGCAGACGCCGTGAGTGCTTTACCAGAGCCCGCAGCAGGCAGACGCGGCCGGGACAGCGTCGGCACGAGGAGGAGATGAAATCATGCAGCAGGAGATAAGGCCTCTGGTGGCAGTGGACATTATAGAACAGCTTCACAAGCAGTTCGCCACCCTCTCAGGTCATGTTCAGGAGCAGTACAATTGGCCCGCCCTGACATATATTGTCATGTTCAGGAGCAGTACAATTGGCCCGCCCTGACATATATTGTCATGTTCAGGAGCGGTACAATTGGCCCGCCCTGACATATATTGTCATGTTCAGGAGCAGTACAATTGGCCCGCCCTGACATATATTGTGGGTATTTATATATATTTGTTTAAATTTTAAATTTACGTACACACTCACGTGCATTTCACCACTTTCTGCACTTCTTTGGGCCTGATGAAGCGCCAACGACTCTAGCGGCGATAGAGGCGCGAAACATGTTGACCGTTTTAATGCCACCGAGGCACAATGTGTCTTTGGGGACCATACTCTAAATTAGAGTTTTTTATTGTTGGCAGGAGGGTTACTAAATCAATATAACCCCCAGTCATCTTTTAATTCACTTTGCACACATTCTAGCTACCCTCATTAAAAACCCACACCCCACACACCCTCATACACCATCCGGCATGCCTCAAAAAGATCTCCGAGAAAGTGACCCTTCGGGTGGCCCGTTGGGAATTGCAGCGCCGGCCCAACGAGGAGCATAGCCCGATGATGAAGCATGACACCCCTTGGGGTGTGTGAGGGCAACAAGAGGCAAGACTTGTGCTTTCCCCCTTGTGGTGGGTCCATTTAACCTGGGATTTTGTTTCCCCTCCTTTTTCTTTTGTCTATTTATAAAGACATATGGGTCAATCTCTGGACCCTATCTTTGGATCAGTGCCCAACCTTTTTTGTGGTAACACATGACACACACCTGACATAGTCACAAATGGGCTCGCAGATCGTGACATGTCAGTTGATAGAGTGTCCCTGTCCCTGGCATCAGGATACAGTTGCGAGTGGTGATGACTGTGCCATTCCACTGCTGCTGTGCATGACACAGTTGGACTACAGACACACGTGGCAAGTGTCAAGGTGATGTGTGCCACATAGTGCCCCATCACACATGACATGTGTCCACAGGTCATCACACATCAATTGTGCAACTAGATGAGATGACCTGTGCAATATCACTGGCTGCCACACCTAGGGCCTGCACATAACAGTATGCAATGACAAGTACGTGATGGACATCCTAGTGCGACTCGTAGCCCTCCATTCCTGGCATGTGTGCGCCTGTATTACCATTGTAAGCGTGTGAAATGCATACCCGTAGGTGTCTAACGCACTGTACTACTAGTTCGTACCCGTACATGTGAACTAGTGCATACCCGTATGTGTGTACTAGTGTGTACCCGTAGGTGTCTAACGCACTTTACTACTAGTGCATACCCGTAGGTGTCTAACGCACTGTACTACAAGTGCGTACCCGTACGTGTGAACTAGTGCGTACCCGTACGTGTGTACTAGTGTGTACCCGTGGGTGTCTAACGCACTGTACTACTAGTGCGTACCCGTAAGTGTGAACTAGTGCATACCCGTATGTGTCTAACGCACTGTACTACTAGTGCATACCCGTACGTGTGTACTAGTGCGTACCCGTAGGTGTCTAACAAACTGTACTACTAGTGCGTACCCGTAGGTGTCTAACACACTGTACTACTAGTGCATACCCGTACGTGTGTACTAGTGCGTACCCGTAGGTGTCTAACAAACTGTACTACTAGTGCGTACACGTACATGTGACCTAGTGTGTTCCCGTAGGTGTCTAACGCACTGTACTACTAGTGCGTACCCGTCGGTGTCTAACGCACTGTACTACTAGTGCGTACCCATACGTGTGAACTAGTGCGTACCCGTACGTGTGTACTAGTGTGTACCCGTGGGTGTCTAACGCACAGTACTACTAGTGCATACCCGTACGTGTCTAACGCACTGTACTACTGGTGTGTACCCATAGGTGTCTAACGCACTGTACTACTAGTGCATACCAGTACGTGTGAACTAGTGCGTACCCGTATGTGTGTACTAGTGCGTACCCGTAGGTGTCTAACGCACGTAGGTGTCTAACGCACTGTACTACTAGTGCGTACCCGTACGTGTGAAACGCACCGTACACCCGCTATCATTGCGTGTGTACGCTTCGTTTCACCATTGTACTTGTGCCGTAGGGGTACGTGTGAAACGCACCGTACCTGTGTGTGGATTTCTAAATTACATAGGGGACACATAAGGGACAAGTATTAGGCCCTAAATGCATGCTGGTTGTCTGGAGACAGAGTTTTCAGTTGAAAAGTGTCGATCATGTGTCCTGGAACAGTCAATTGGACACAAAATACAATGTTGCAAAGTGGTTGTTGACTTGACATGATGCTCAAAATTTGAACAATGCGAATGCTGTCATTGGTGTATGTTTAAAGTCATTGGTGTATGTTTAAAGGGATTGGAGTAAACGTGGGATGCGAATGAGTCTGACCAATCACTATGTACTCCTCTAAATGAATGCCCCTCAGCAAGACATATATAAGGCAGCCAGAACCCATGAGAGGGCACTGCCTGCACAACTTTCCTGTTGACCACACTGCTACTGTCTCTGCTTCCTCTGGACCATGTCACGTACTGTGGAGAGGGCCCAGCCATTCACCCTGGAGGAGAATCAGGCCTTGCTGGGCATCCTCCTCCCACAGTACACCAAGCTTTATGGGAGACCAGGGGAGCAGGTGAGTGCTGAGTCCACTACCTTTGCCTTTGCACCTTTTGTGTGAGTGTCAATATTGTGTCCAGGTGAGACAGACATGTAATGTTGTTTAGAGTGGGTCCCAGGGGGGGACATGCTGATGTCTCTCATGCAGAGGACGATGTAGTTCCTGTGTGAACTCCTCACTTGCATTGTGCTTACTGTGACTTTCACGAATTAACAACAAGTATGCTAGTACTGCATCTAATTCTAAACCTCAAAACAACTTATGAGGATACATTCTGAAATGCAACAAAATGCATCAAAGACCTTTCTTTTTGTCGAATAAATCAATCAATTTATTAATGTCAAAGATATTTTTTCAGCCTTCCATATTACAAAAATCAGAAACAATTACACCTCACACGAATGAGAAATATTTAAGACAATCTTATTACACACTATTCGGACGTTCAAAACATTCGTGACACACAACAGTTTTTCACTCCAAACACACTGGTACCACAAACCATTCATTCATTACAATCAGACTTTACAAAAACCATAAACAACTCTATGTACATTACTAAGACCACACAAATAATTGCTAAACTTTTTGTTTTTAGTGTGGTTTCCTTTAACCAATTCAAAATTCTTGTGGTCGCACCAAAAGGTCTACGCGTTTCGAGACCCCTTAGTTACAGGGTCTCTCATCAGGACCTGTGAATTAAAATAAAAAACCTTTATAAGTAACGATGGGAAGTCCAATCAATTCTCACACACCAGCGAGCCTTAGTACAAACTCATTTACCTTATTCATATGGAGGGAAGATCAGCCGATCTTTATTCAAACACTCTGTGAACAAGAAGAGAACAGAAAACTAAGCCTAATGTATGTATGTATGTATGTTCTTATATAGCGCACGACTTACCCTTGGGCATCTCGGCGCTTGCATTGGGAACCCGTCCTGGCTTTTCCCTGTGAGATAACCCATACTGGGCATCCCCAAGGTGAAAGCCAGGCATCCCACCACAAGGGGGCCGTAGTGGAGATTAAGCAAGCTATTGCCCAGAGTTGCAGAGTGTGAACCCATGATTCGAGTAGGCACCGAAGTGAGAATTATCAAGTCCGTGGACACTTGGGCTCAGACCCTGCCGCGTCGGGAATTGAACCCTGGTCCCGGGTTTGACCTCTGCTTCAGGGTATGCCTCCTCTAACCAGTGAGCCACACTTCTCCTAAAAGGATGACGGCAAATCTAGCAGTGTATAGACAAAGATTTAAGAATGTCATTCGTGCAAGCATTCATCAAAACACTTACATGGGTATTTTAATTAGAGCAGGTGTTTTGCTTTGTTCATACTGATGCAACTGACGAGTATTTCACAATATGGTCACTCGTGCGCTGTGAAGGAGTAAGAAAAATATATTTACAATGTTGGCCCATGTAGTCCGTTTAGTAGTCATAATACATTGATGAATTTCGTACCTTGCCTGAGTGCGAAGGCCATGAGGAATTGCCCTAGGGAGTTCCCATCTAGCTCGCATCTTGTGAATTCCGCAGTCAAAAATTGGTTCCAGGGACAATTAATGTACTTTATTTTGAGTCACGTGGTGTTCCGTGAGGCAAATCAAATCCTTAAAGCTGCAAAGGATGTTGAAATCCAATATTAGTTTACGAGGATGACGAAAAGTAAATCCTAATTCCACATGGGTAGTTAAAAATAGAGTCCCAGTGTGACCAAAGTTTATATAAAAGAAGTTCGTCCAAAATATTGATTGAAAGCAGCCTACGATTTGGGCTTACCTCAGTGCTTGCGGAATCCATTGACCGACGCTGATCCTAGTCACGTGTAGCAGACACGTGATCGCGATGTTTAAATCCCAGTAGAAGGAAACAAATAACGGACTTGTTTGAAACGCCCAATCCAAAATGGCGGGCAAAAACTTTATAGATCATGTTGAACTCTAATGGAAATGAATAATTAAAACTTGTCATCTCAATGGAAAATGGTTCTGAGTGATTAAGGACTACGAGAGATATAGTGATCACTCAAAGGCGGTAATAAATCCAAATTGACCCTTGTTGGTACTTTAGAACTCCAGGACAGGCAAAGAGTGAATAAAAGATATCCGCGTAATTTGTACTCATAAGCGGAAATCTTTTTTGTGAGGACGAAAGGTCCAGCTCATTTACACAATGAATTTAATTTAATTTGTATAGCTCGGAAAGCTCATTTAGTCCGTTAATGGCTGTATTGAATTTCAATATCAAGAAGGCCTCTCTTCTAGACAGTTTGAGCTCTAAATCGCCACCCCTTGGATCTTGTTCCACTTTGGAAATCACTGTCCATTTTAAATCATTGATCTGGTGACCTTTGACTTTCCAATGCGTAACCAGTGGAGCTGTTTCTACATTTTTGTTAATACGTGATTTATGTTGTGACACTCTTGTGCGGATCTCTTGGCTTGTTTTTCCTATATATAGTAGGTTGCAAGGGCAACGTATACCATAAATCACAAACTTGCTTTTACAATTGGTGAAAGAATCGTGTTTCCAAAAGACCGAGTTGTATTCAAATAAATTGCCTTCTTCTGTGGATTCACAGCAGATGCAAGTTCCACATTTATGGTGTCCTCGTACTGGGGGAAGTCCTACATAGTCACGTAAGGTGCTTTGTTTTTCTTTTGGCATTGATGCTCGCACAATTTGGTTGGCTATATTGCGGTCTTTTTTGAAGGCAAAAAGTGGATTCTCTTTTAATGACTGGTCGAGATTTTTTATCAAGTGCCGTGTTGGACCCGGCCTCGTAGAATGGCCCTCCGTGCCCCCGCACCGCCGAAACCTGGTGCCTGCAGCCCAAGCACGCGGCCCAGCCGACCCTTCCCACCAGGACACCTGCACCAACCCCGGACATCCCCGTCCATGGCCTCTCTCCTTTCGGCCACCCCGGGCCCGCGTGCCCACTCCATGCAACAAGATGGCCGCCCGGCCCCAGCGCGACCCGGGCCTCGAGGCGCCACTCCGGCTGGAGGACATCACGCTTCCAGGGGATGAGAGAGGGAGGAGCAGTTTCTATCGCACCTCTAACTCCCCTGGGACTATGGGTTTCGATCGGCCCTCCGGCCTCCCTGCGGGCTGGCTCCGTGCCTGCTGGGTGTCTGGGACTCCTCCCGACCCGTCCCAGAAAGGATCAAAAGACAATAGCAGGAAACCCCGACAAGCGGCCCCCAGGTGACAAGACCCCTGCCTGCGCAGACTCCGGACATCAAAGCGGGGTCGACCTATAACAAGGGGTGCTCTGAGACTGTCCGGCAGATTCGACGCTGGAACAACGAGAGCCTGCTGACGTGGTCGCGGCTCCGGGAACTTGAACCCACCTGAGCCCTGCTGAGTGACTCGCGGCTCCCTGAAGATCGTAAGACCTCCGAACTCGTACCTGAGCCCTGCTGAGTGACTCGCGGCTCCCTGAAGATCGTAAGACCTCCGAACTTGTACCTGAGCCCTGCTGAGTGACTCGCGGCTCCCTGAAGATCGTAAGACCTCCGAACTTGTACCTGAGCCCTGCTGAGTGACTCGCGGCTCCCTGAAGATCGTAAGACCTCCGAACTTGTACCTGAGCCCTGCTGAGTGACTCGCGGCTCCTTGAAGATCGTAAGACCTCCGAACCTGTACCTGAGCCCGCTGAGTGACTCGCGGCTCCCCCAGACTCTCACGGTCCCGCCGGACCCCGACTCCGACCACATATCCCCCAGCTCGAGGATTGTGAGCTGTGCGCCGGATACGTCCCTGCTTTGAACCGTTACCAGAGACAGTCCCGCTACCCCCTACCTTTCCGAGACTCTTGAGCCCGTGCTCGCCGTGTACATATTTGCTGTGAAACCTATTTGATAAAGCTTGTTTTCTGAGAATACCCCGTGTGGTCTCTCTGTGTCGTGTGGTGCCAGAAGTACGTTCCTAGTTGCGAGATTCCTCACCCTGGGGAATCTCTCGCCAGTGCCCGGCTACAATACTACACGGGTGGGACTCAGGGAAGTCAGGACCCCCTTCCGGGCTCCTCTGAGGTCGCCGTCTAACATGCCAGTTTTGAGTGATGACCTTTTTTAGGTTGTTTGAATTGGGACAGAATGTGGAGACACAGACGATCCTTTCAAGTGCAGATTTATTAGTTTTTTTAAGCAATTCTTCTCTTGGAGTCCACCATGCTCTCTTCATGGCCTTTTTCAAAAGTTTCTTCGGATAGCCTCTTTGCTTCAAGTTGTTTAATAATATGATTGCATGAAACATATATTCATCTTTAAAGTTGCAGTTACGTCTCACACGTAAAAACTGGCCAAATGGCAGATTTTGTCTCAGATTTCTCGGATGGTTACTTGTGAAATGCAACGTCTTATTTCGATCAGTAGGTTTTTTAAATAGAGTAGTCACAAGTCCATTGTCAGATGGATAAACCTCAACGTCAAGGAATGGAATCTTTGTTTTAGAATAACTTAAACTGAATTTGATATCTTCAGTCCGATTATTTAGCCAACAATGAAATGTATGGAGGTTCTCTTCTGTGCTGGGCCATATCATAAAAACGTCGTCAATATAACGAGTCCAGTTTCCAATGAATTGAGAAAAGGGATTGTTAGTGTAGACGAATTTTTCTTCAAATTTAGCCATGAAAAGTATTGCTGGCTCCGGTGCGAAGGGGCACCCCATCGCCACTCCTTTGACTTGGTAGTAAAAGTCACCGTTGAAATTAAAGTAGTTTTTCTTTAATGCGAAGCTAGCTAGTTCCATTATGAACTTAGTAGGAACTTTGAAATTCGATCGACTTTCCAGATAGGAACCAATGACCGAGAGTCCTTCATCCTGTGGGATCTGAGTG
Organism: Triturus cristatus; assembly: GCF_964204655.1. Taxonomy (NCBI): domain Eukaryota; kingdom Metazoa; phylum Chordata; class Amphibia; order Caudata; family Salamandridae; genus Triturus; species Triturus cristatus. The sequence continues at coordinate 910,134,528 of NC_140586.1, forward strand.
TAGAGCAAGACTACATCTAACGTCACCAGAAAGTGACTGTCCTGTTCAAAATTTATTGATGCAAGCTTGTTAATGAAATCTGTTGTGTTGCCCAAGAAAGAAGGTATTCCAAAAATAAATGGTTTTAAGAAGTAATCAACAAACTTAGAGATAGGCTCCATCAAGGAGTCGCAACCAGAAATAATAGGTCTTCCTGGTGGAGTAGTCACATTTTTGTGGATCTTGGGAAGTACGTAAAATAGAGGGATCCTTGGATTTTTATTTTGCAAGAAATCATGTTCCTTTTTGGAAAGGAAACCTTGCTGAAGTCCTAGGTCGAGTAGTGGAAAGAGGATGTTCTGTAATTCCAAAGTTGGGTCTTTGATAATTTTTCGATAACAAACTGTGTCATTTAGTTGTCTCATGACTTCAAGGGTATAATCAGATTTGTTCAATATAACTATTGAACCACCCTTGTCCGCCTGTTTTATTATTATAGAGTCATCATTTTGGAGATTAGATAGAGCATCCATCTGTGATTTTGTCGTGTTGTGCTCTATCCACCTCTTTTTGTTCTCCATCTCAGAGATGGCTGAGAGGATGGTCTTTTCAAAGATGACTACTTCCTTTGGAATTTTGTTAGTCGGTGGACAAAATAAAGATTTTTTCTTTAAACCAGTGTCATCAATAGTTTCTGTCTGAGGGTTCATCAGAAAGAAAGTTTTAAGTCTGATTTTTCTACAGAATTCTATGGTCTCTGTTTTCAAGCGGACGAAGTCGGTATGTTTGACTGGAACAAAAGAAAGACCTTTTTCAAGGATGCTTTGTTCATCTTTATTTAACGATCTCTTTGATAGATTGTACACCAGGGATGGTCCTAATTTTTGTAATTCTGTCATCGGGTTGTCATTTCCCATGGTTGGGTATTGAATCTGACTCTCCCCCGTGTTCGCTGTTGGCCCCTCCCTAAAAAAGGGGTTTGTTGTTGAGTTTGTTGGAAATTGCCTCTCTGGTTGTTGGTTTTGTATCTGTCGTTAGTTTCACCTTCACTCCCACTGGAGGAGGAGGATGTCTCTGAGAAAGTAATAAAGTTTTTTGAGGATCTTCCTTGACATTCGGACAGATACCGACGAGACTCTGTACGTATATAAAAATCTGTTTGTAAGTATGGATACACCCTTGTTAAAGAAAAATTCCTTTTGTCCTTTTCAAATTTATTGCTTTTTTGATTTACAGTGTAGTCTTTGAATTCTGCAATTTCTTTTTCTACTTTCTCTAATAGAGTTTTGGCATCCGTGATGATCTGATTAGTCTTTATTTCAGATTCTAATATAACAATTTCTTCCAGTTGTTGTTTAGAAAAGCGTTGGGCAGTTTCCACTGTTAAGACCATCAGGTCTCTGCTACATTTAGTCTCAATCAAACTATATCCTTTTTTGTAGAGTGGGTCTTCTGTAAAGATTACCGGAATGTTTCTGATTTGTAATCCACCTGGGATAGTGCCTGTTTTCAGATGTTGGATCAAAAAGTGTCCATGAAGATCTGTTCGTATTTGCTTTTTTTTAAGTCTTAGAAGTTTATCTGACTTATTTTGATTTTTTGCTGAAACGCTGAGTGAAGCTGATGCAAAAAGAGGAGGGGCGTCCAAAAGGTTTTTTATATGTTCTTCGCTATAAGCAAAGGTGTCACTTTCAGTCATACTGTCAATCAACCAAGAAGAAGTGTGAATTTAAGTGAATTGTGGAAGGGAAAAGGATATTAATTGACGGCAAATTTCTGTGATTTAAACACAGATTAACCTCTCACAGAGAGTTCTCTGCTAATCAAACCCAAACCAAAAAAGGAGGTAGGCCAAAGGCAGTAAAGCTAGGCCTGTAATAAGAATTAACAACAAGTTTGCTAGTACTGCATCTAATTCTAAACCTCAAAACAACTTATGAGGATACATTCTGAAATGCAACAAAATGCATCAAAGACCTTTCTTTTTGTCGAATAAATCAATCAATTTATTAATGTCAAAGATATTTTTTCAGCCTTCCATATTACAAAAATCAGAAACAATTACACCTCACACGAATGAGAAATATTTAAGACAATCTTATTACACACTATTCGGACGTTCAAAACATTCGTGACACACAACAGTTTTTCACTCCAAACACACTGGTACCACAAACCATTCATTCATTACAATCAGACTTTACAAAAACCATAAACAACTCTATGTACATTACTAAGACCACAGAAATAATTGCTAAACTTTTTGTTTTTAGTGTGGTTTCCTTTAACCAATTCAAAATTCTTGTGGTCGCACCAAAAGGTCTACGCGTTTCGAAACCCCTTAGTTACAGGGTCTCTCATCAGGACCTGTGAATTAAAATAAAAAACCTTTATAAGTAACGATGGGAAGTCCAACCAATTCTCACACACCAGCGAGCCTTAGTACAAACTCATTTACCTTATTCATATGGAGGGAAGATCAGCCGATCTTTATTCAAACACTCTGTGAACAAGAAGAGAACAGAAAACTAAGATGACGGCAAATCTAGCAGTGTATAGACAAAGATTTAAGAATGTCATTCGTGCAAGCATTCATCAAAACACTTACATGGGTATTTTAATTAGAGCAGGTGTTTTGCTTTGTTCATACTGATGCAACTGACGAGTATTTCACAATATGGTCACTCGTGCGCTGTGAAGGAGTAAGAAAAATATATTTACAATGTTGGCCCATGTAGTCCGGTTAGTAGTCATAATACATTGATGAATTTCGTACCTTGCCTGAGTGCGAAGGCCATGAGGAATTGCCCTAGGGAGTTCCCATCTAGCTCGTATCTTGTGAATTCCGCAGTCAAAAATTGGTTCCGGGGACAATTAATGTACTTTATTTTGAGTCACGTGGCGTTCCGTGAGGCAAATCAAATCCTTAAAGCTGCAAAGGATGTTTAAATCCAATATTAGTTTACGAGGATGATGAAAAGTAAATCCTAATTCCACATGGGTAGTTAAAAATAGAGTCCCAGTGTCACCAAAGTTTATATAAAAGAAGTTCGTCCAAAATATTGATTGAAAGCAGCCTACGATTTGGGCTTACCTCAGTGCTTGCGGAATCCATTGACCGACGCTGATCCTAGTCACGTGTAGCAGACACGTGATCGCGATGTTTAAATCCCAGTAGAAGGAAACAAATAACGGACTTGTTTGAAACGCCCAATCCAAAATGGCGGGCAAAAACTTTATAGATCATATTGAACTCTAATGGAAATGAAGAATTAAAACTTGTCATCTCAATGGAAAATGGTTCTGAGTGATTAAGGACTACGAGAGATACTTTCACTGCATAGTGCATGACTCTTTCAGCCTGGCAAATCCTTGGTGGTTTTTTTTCCAATTGTCCTGAGGTGATTCAGTGGTCCCACCGGTGTGACAGGTGACTGTACCCACAGATGTGTATGAGTTGAGTGGCCCTGTGGTGAGAGTGTCCAAATGATGTGGACGACCTCATGGACATTGATGTGTGTGAATGTTCCTTGTCATGTGGGTGAGTGTCTATGTGAAGTGTTGCACCACAGCTGCATGAAGGAGGCAACAGTTCAACCCGTCTGATGTGACAAGTAAGCCGTGCTGTGTGTCTGACTTGCAGAGCTAGCATGACACCTGTGACACCCCACTGGCAAGTGGCACATGTGCAGAGTGAGGGTTGTATCCGCTGTTGTCAATGACAGGCGAGTGATCTGTGCTTGGGTGTGTCTGTCTAGTATGCTGATGGTGCGTCAGTGGAGTGGGACATGTGACTGCTTGGCACTTGCTGCCCTTCAGCCTGCTTTTGGATGTGCTGCACAGTGTGTGGCATGATCAGTGAGTGTGTTGCACCCTTCATTGCAACATGTTGACTTTCAATGCCATGTAGTGCATTGGGGCTGGCACACAGGCCAATTTCTTATTGTGTATGATGTAATTCCTGTCTGCATCCTATGCCCTGTGCAACATTTCAATGATGTTCAAATGTGTGTCTCTGGAACATGGAGCAGGTGTATTGATGTTGTGTCACTTTGTCATCTTGACAGGTAACTGCCTACGAGAAGGGCATGATCTGGAAAGACATCGTCAGGGCCGTGAGATCTGAGGGGGATCGTCTTCGCCATCTGCCCCAGGTGCGCAAGAGGTGGCAGGACATCCGGTGCTGGACCCGGTGGATCGCCCGGGTCCAGCTGGGGCTTGACAGTCCGCGCCCCCACGGCGGCCGCCGATGCCTGACCCCCCACATGAAACGTGTCCTGGCAGTGGTATTCCCTGAGCTCGATAGGCAGTTACAGGAGAGACTGCAGCAAGGAGGGGGTAGGTACATGGCTGTTTGTCGTGTTATGTGTCGCCAGCTTTTGGCAGTGCTCTGTAGCTTGGATACACTCCCAGAGTTGATATGTGCAGTGCATTTTCTGTTCCCCAATGTCATCTGGTGCTCTTTTTCATCCCTTCCCCTTCTTGACATGTGTCCCCTGGTGTGTGTGTAATCACATTTGCACATGGTCATCTAGGGTGCCAGTAAATCTAAGTGCACATTGCTTTCGGCATCATGTGGGAGGGTGGTCTGTGACTTGTGTTGGTACCTTGCCTCTGCCATGACCTGTTCACTATGTTGGGGGTCCATATTTGTTGTCACTGATGATGATTCTCAACATAGTAGTGTGAGCTTTAAAATGAACACCCTTGCAGCATGCATGACCAATGTTGTGGCCTCAGACATGATGTGCATGAGTGGGAGATATGCATATTGCCATGACGGTTGAACATGGTACAGTCAGCTCATTCCAGGACCACGGAGCAGTGTGCCCACTACAGTCCCCTGAGACACCCTGGCCTCATAATCATGTGTGTCATCCAACACTGTGCATATTCTCTGTGTGTTCAGCATAGGTCTGCCTCTGTGGCATTGTTCCCTGGCCTAGTTAGTACTTAGCAAATATGTGCTACATGTGTCCACTGGAAAGGGGTACACCATTTTGCTTGTGCATACTCACATTGGGCAGTGCCTGTGTGGCTATTCCAACAATCTGTTGATGGTTGTTTGTCCCAAATATGTGTTGCCAGCCCCACAAGGTGATGTTGTGTAAATGAAGCTATTTTTCCAGCACAGTTATTGTAACCCTGAATAAGAGGTGTCACTTCTTGATCTGTATCAATCACATTGACTCAGGCATGGGGTGGGGTGTGCAGGAGAGGCATACATGTGCAACCCTGATTTTTCATTGCCAGGTCTGACTTGTGTGTGATACTTGGCTGTACAAAGAATCACCGTGCAGTGCCCCTGTGATGCTGGCCAGTGCTTCATTTACCTGCTTTGCAGCCTGTGTCAGTTTTTTATAAACATGATTCCTGCTCATACATTTTTAGCACCTGTGTGTGGTTCAGATGCAACGCAGTTTGGACTTTGTGTGATGACATCTGTGTGTACATTCTGGCTTGCCATGAGGGTGTCCCAACTGTACAGCTAGGCTTTTTTTCTACCCAATTGCAGGCCCATTAGCTAATGCATTGTCCTGGGTGTGGACATGTGTGTCACTCAACATGATAGGCAGTAGGTCATATGTGTAGCCAACTGTGTAATCAGGTGACGGATGGCCATGTGACAACTGACATAATTCAAGTTGTTACTCTTACAAAATTGTACCTTGGCACTCACAGCACTTGTCAACAGTTCTTCATGTTTTAAATGTGGGAATTTGATAATTTGTGTTGAGAACACTGATGTGCCTGCATGGAAAAAGTCGCCCAAGGAAGTGCACACCAAAATACATTTCCACTTTTATGGAACACACTGGCACATTTTCTAAGAAGCCACTGTTAGAATTAAATGGCATTGCAAATTCTCCATATACATGTTCCCACAGTGCTCTTGATTTTCTGAGACTCCTTTGTTGTTGGCGATACAAACTAACGAGTCTCAAGACATCCAGACCTCCGTGGGCCCATGTATATGTACTGTCTGCAACACCATTAATTTCTAACAGTGGCTTCTTTGAAAAGGTGCCAGCTTCTTCAATGACAGTGTAAATGTAGTTTTGTGTGCACTGCCTTGTGCGACATATTTCATGCAGGCCCATGAGTGTTCTTTTCACGAAATGGCGAATTGGCACATTCAAAACATGTAGATTGTGTAAAGTATTGTGAGTCCCAAGGTAGCGAAATTTTTTGGTTTTGTGTTCCAAAGTACTCACAGGTCTCTGAGTGTGGTGACACCTTGAGTATTGAGGTGTGTCAGTTTACAATGGGTGCACCACTACTGTTTCTTTCAGTTTAAACAAGAGGTGGCATGACTTCATTGTATTGTTGTGCTCACCGGTTCACAGACACTAGCTGCTCAGTGTATTTCTCAGTCAAGTTGTGGCCTTTTGTGTTCTTTTTTTCCTGGTGTCCAAGTGGCATAGTGGGTCTACCAACTGGGCAGTACAGGGCTTACATATGTGCAGAGTTATCTAGCTTTTACTCATGATGCATTGCCTGATATGCACTGTGACCAATTGTTCTTGTGCTCACGTGTCAGATGTATACAGGTGACTGATGCATTTCGGTTTCTTCTCCTTGCCCACAGCATCATCATCTGCAACCGAGGGAGACACCTGCATGGACCTGGAGAAGGGACCCAGCTGCAGTGCCACCAGTGCTGTGGAATCAGAAGCACCCAGTGGTACGGAGGGCGAGGGGAGTCAGTCGGAGGACCTGTCTGGACACGATACCAGCTACGACACAGACGGGTCCAAGGCTGACCTCCCTGAGGAGGGGGAGGCTGCAACACCAACTGGCAGCATCCCCACATCTGTCCCCGCCTCTTCCATTACCATCACCACCCTCCCAGTTGCTCCCGTCCCTTTTGTCCGTGCAAAGTCCCACCATGTCTCCTTCGTCCCAGGCACCGCACCCCCTGCCCCTGTCACCCCTGCTGCCCTCAGTGAAGAGTCTGTGGACATACTGCAGCAGTTGCAGGTTGGGCAGGCATTGGTGCTGATTGTCCTCCATGGACACACTAAACTGCTCACACAGATGGTGTCGTTCATGGAGGGTATGTCAGCAACGATGTCTGACCAACGCAGGTTTCTGCAGTCCATGGACTCTTCCGTGACGGCAGCAGTTTCTCTCCTGCAGCGCTCCGTCCCCCCCTACCCCGGACCCATCCACACTGCCCTCTCCCATGCCTTCCCAACGCACACCCAGACAGTCACGGGCACGCACCCCACCAGACACATCCAGCACACCCCCAAGTAAGGCGCAGCGCACACCTCCTGGCACGCACACTCAGGGGGGTGAAGGCACACCCACAGGGGCTGGAGGCAGACGACATACACGCAGCCACAGTCACAGTCCGCAGTCCTCACAACCCTGTTCCTCCAAAACCATTCCCCTTAGCTCCCCTGCCAAACTCTCACCCAAGCTGATCTATATGGGTGGGATGGACCTCGCCCCCACTGAGCCACCACCTCACAAGCGGGCGAGGAAGTCCCCGGGCATGGGAGTTGAGTCCCCCACCATGTCCACCCCCTTTCCCAAGAGTGCTGCACCCCATCCCTCGGCCACCACACCCTCCGTATCTTCAGGTGCAGGGGTTAGGATGGAGGCCCTAGCAGCAGTGTGCAGCGCCGTGTTCACCTCCACCTTTGTCGCTGCCCCACCCCCTGTGGTGGAGACGTCCACCCCTGCATCCACCACACCTACCCCTCCCCCTCATGTCCCTGCGGTGCCTGGTCCTGCCACAGATGATTCCCCCCCCCCCGGTCGACAAACCTTGAGGTTCCTTAGTGCAGGCAAGGTAGGGGTGGACACGGTCCCCTACGTCCACCCTTGGACTTGAGAAATGGACTGGCCATTGGCCTTTGTACATAGTGTCTTTTACATTAATTTAATTTTGGTGCTGAATAAAGCCTTTTCTTTTACTTTCAACACTATTGCATTTCAGATACTTGATGTTGGTGATGAGGCCCCGGGAGTTGGTGTTCTGGTAATGTGTTAGGGTTCTGAGAAATCTTTTTGTATGATGGTCATGAGGTAGACCATAGTATCTGTGTGCCATCACAATGTCCCAGTAAAGATTCATTGGTAGTGTGTGTTCGTTTAGTTTGGAGACATTGTCCCAAGGAGTGTTCCTTTCTTTGTGGCACCTGACATCTTCCCTGCAAACAGTTGCACAATTGTTGTGCTGACCTGTGTCCACATTTCCTTTGTTGGTGACGGATCCCTTCAACAATGGCCATGCCTGCTCACCGATGTCTCCTGCTAAATCGTCTGTGCCATCCTTGCTAGTCACTGTACTGTGTTTTGGGTATGTAGGAATGCCTTCAGGGACAAATTGGCCCTTTTCAGCACTATGCATCTGTGCAACCACGGCATACCACACAAATGGTACTTGTTATGCAGGGTATTTGGGCACATGACTCACAATTGTGGAAATTGTATGTGGTGGAATTGAACCCTATTACTTCCATGAGAGACAACATCTTGGTGGCTGGACCAGCACCTGTACATTCCTTACACTCCTGGGATGAGTGTGACAGTGTGTGTTCCCTTTGACTATCTTAGTTTTGTATGCATTTACATGACTATACAGTCTGATGGCATGAAATCAGGGTCTGTATTGTGCTGCATCCGCTATGGGTGGGTATGCATGTGTTATATGTCCTCACACCCACATGTGGTATGTCATGCAGTATGTGACAGACATCCATCGTCCTGGGAGTGGGACCCTGCTGTCAGTGATGTGTTGTAATGGCACTAAAGTCATAGTCCAAAGTTAGGGATGCGTCCATACCACCATGTAGGTGTGGTCATCTGATGATGGTGTACACCCCCCCATATTTCTGACCACTGCTAGGAGTCATATGCACCCACCGTCATATCTCTGACCACTGCTAGGAGTCCTCTGCACCCACCCCTCATATCTCTGTCCACTGCTGATAGTCATATGCACCCACCCCTCATATGTCTGGACACTGCTAGGAGTCATATGCACCCACCCTCATATCTCTGAACACTGCTAGGAGTCCTCTGCACCCACCCCTCATATCTCTGTCCACTGCTGGTAGTCATATGCACCCACCCCTCATATGTCTGGCCACTACTGGGAGTCATATGCACCCACCCCTCATATTGCAGGCCACTGCTGGGAGTCATATGCACCCACCCCTCATATGTCTGGACACTGCTAGGAGTCATATGCACCCACCCCTCATATCTCTGACCACTGCTAGGAGCCATATGCACCCACCCCTCATATTGCAGGCTACTTCTGGGAGTCATATGCACCCACCCCTCATATGTCTGGACACTGCTAGGAGTCATATGCACCCACCCCTCATATGTCTGTCCACTGCTAGGAGTCATATGCACCCACCCCTCATTCCTCTGTCCACTGCTGGTAGTCATATGCACCCACCCCTCATATGTCTGGCCACTGCTGGGAGTCATATGCACCCACCCCTCATATGTCTGGACACTGCTAGGAGTCATATGCACCCACCCCTCATATTGCAGGCCACTGCTGGGAGTCATATGCACCCACCCCTCATATGTCTGGATACTGCTAGGAGTCATATGCACCCACCCCTCATATCTCTGACCACTGCTAGGAGTCATATGCACCCACCCCTCATATTGCAGGCCACTGCTGGGAGTCATATGCACCCACCCCTCATATGTCTGAACACTGCTAGGAGTCATATGCACCCACCCCTCATATGTCTGTCCACTGCTAGGAGTCATATGCACCCACCCCTCATATCTCTGTCCACTGCTGGTAGTCATATGCACCCACCCCTCATATTGCAGGCCACTGCTAGGAGTCATATGCACCCACCCCTCATATCTCTGACCACTGCCAGGAGTCATATGCACCCACCCCTCATATTGCAGACCACTGCTGGGAGTCATATGCACCCACCCCTCATATGTCTGTCCACTGCTAGGAGTCATATGCACCCACCCCTCATATCTCTGACCACTTCTAGGAGTCATATGCACCCACCCCTCATATCTCTGACCACTGCTAGGAGTCATATGCACCCACCCCTCATATGTCTGTCCACTGCTAGGAGTCATATGCACCCACCCCTCATATCACTGACCACTGCTAGGAGTCATATGCACCCACCCCTCATATGTGTGGACACTAATGGGAGTCCTCTGCACCCACCCATTCACCCCCTTGGAGCAGTACACTGCTGGCCTGGACCTACACACACACCAATATGAAGGTAACATGCTGGGCCAGTCCTCTAAGCCCACATTCCTGGCATGTGTACGCCTCGTATTAACGGGGTACGTGTGGTACGCACCGTACCCACGCATTCATTGCGTGTGTACGGTCCATATCACAGTTCTACTGTGCCGTAGGGGTACATGTGGTACGCACTGTACCCGTGCATTCATTGCATGTGTACGGTCCGTATCACTGTTCTACTGTGTCGTAGGGGTACATGTGACACGCACCGTACCCACGCATTCATTGCGTGTGTACGGTCCGTATCACTGTTCTACTGTGCCGTAGGGGTACGTGTGGTGCGCACCGTACCCACGCATTCATTGCGTGTGTACGGTCCGTATCACTGTTCTAATGGTGCAGTAGGGGTACGTGTGGTACGCACCGTACCCACGCATTCATTGCGTGTGTACGGTCCATATCACTGTTCTAATGGTGCCGTAGGGGTACGTGTGGTACGCACCATACCCACGCATTCATTGCATGTGTTTGGTCTGTATCACTGTTCTAATGGTGCCGTAGGGATACGTGTGGTATGCACCGTACACATGCATTTATTGCGTGTGTACGGTCCGTATCTCTGTTCTAATGGTGCCGTAGGGGTACGTGTGGTACGCACCGTACCCACGCATTCATTGCGTGTGTACGGTCCGTATCACTGTTCTACTGTGCCGTAGGGGTATGTGTGGTACGCAACGTACCCACGCATTCATTGCGTGTGTACGGTCCGTATCTCTGTTCTAATGGTGCCGTAGGGGTACGTGCGGTACGCAGGGTTGCAGGACTTGCCCCCCCAAGTGACCAGACCCTGGTGGTAATGTATGGGCTCCATATTATAGGTTTGGATTTGGGTATGGGGTATGTTTCCTGCCCCTAACCCCCACCCTGGCCCCTGGGTGTTGTTCTCACCTTCTGTGGCGTGTGCGTCGGGTCCGGTGCACCAGGTCGTAGGCTAGGAGGACCGGGATGACACGTACGACGGGGTTCATGGCGTGTACGTCACGTACCGGGGCTCCGTTGCGTAGTGGTTCGCGTCAAACTCTGCTTTTCCGGCTGTGTTTGACACGCACCGTACCCACGCATTCATTGCGTGTGTACGGTCCGTATCACTGTTCTACTGTGCCGTAGGGGTACGTGTGGTGCACACCGTACCCACGCATTCATTGCGTGTGTACGGTCCGTATCACTGTTCTAATGGTGCAGTAGGGGTACGTGTGGTACGCACCGTACCCACGCATTCATTGCATGTGTACGGTCCATATCACTGTTCTAATGGTGCCGTAGGGGTACGTGTGGTACGCACCATACCCATGCATTAATTGCGTGTGTACGGTCCGCATCACTGTTCTACTGTGTCGTAGGGGTACGTGTGACATGCACCATACCCACGCATTTATTGTGTGTGTACGGTCCGTATCACTGCTCTAATGGTGCCGTAGGGGTACATGTGGTATGCACCGTACCCAGGCATTCATTGAGTGTGTGCGGTCTGTATCACTGTTCTAATGGTGCCGTAGGGGTACGTGTGGTATGCACCGTACACATGCATTCATTGCGTGTGTACGGTCCATATCTCTGCTCTAATGGTGCTGTAGGGGTACGTGTGGTACGCACCGTACCCACGCATTCATTGCGTGTGTACGGTCCGTATCTCTGTTCTAATGGTGCCATAGGGGTACGTGTGGTACGCACTGTACACGTCCACTTCCGTTGTTGCGGTACGCAGGGTTGCAGGACATGCCCCCCCCAAGTGACCAGACCCTGGTGGTAATGTATGGGCTCCATATTATAGGTTTGGATTTGGGTATGGGGTATGTTTCCTGCCCCTAACCCCCACCCTGGCCCCTGGGTGTTGTTCTCACCTTCTGTGGCGTGTGCGTCGGGTCCGGTGCACCAGGTCGTAGGCTAGGAGGACCGGGATGACACGTACGATGGGGTTCATGGCGTGTACGTCGCGTACCGGGGCTCCGTTGCGTAGCGGTTCGCATCAAACTCTGCTTTTCCGGCTGTGTTTGACTCCCGTAAAAAAAGAGCCGTACGGAGTGACGTAGGGATGAATCGTACTTGCTGGGCCGGAAACCGCTGCCTGAATACGTCCGGACATCGCGTACAAGCTGCTCTGGATCAGAATCGTAGGTATTTTTTCCACGTACTGTCTTTTGTAGGATTCGTACGGAAATAGGCTTTCTGTACGAATCGTACTTCCTAGGTTGTAGGGACAGTTTACCGGGTACGAGTTGTACGGAGAAAACGCTCCGTACAACAATTCGTACTGCCTTTTTCAGGATTGGAATCGGTCCCTATATGTATTACTTAAAATTTTAAACATATTTTAACTATGTTTATTTTAAATATATGTATCATTTACTTTATTTTAAATTATTTTTTAACATTAAAAAAACAATATTTTTAACAACGATATTTTTGACAATTATATTTTTTTCTCGATATTTTTGTACTTACCATAATGTAGATAGGACTTCGATTTTCTTGACATCAATATTTCAGCTCCGATATGTTTTACGTCAATATTTTTTACATCGATATTCTGCAGTGATTCCTGCAGCATGACAGACCACCTCGAAAAGTGGCTTCGAAAAGAAGTTGCACCGAACAGCTTATCGAATTTCTTTGCCCTAGAAAGGGCACACCGCGTCCCTGCAAAGCCGCCTCGCCGGGAGCTCCACTGCCGGTGGTGATAGCGCAACTCCTCCACTACAGGGAAAGAGACCATATCCTTACCCAGGCACGCCTCAGAGGAGACATACAAGTAAATAACTCTGTGGTGCGCATCTTACCAGACTTCTTCTGAGAAATTCAAAGGCAGAGGGGACCCTACCGGGACGTGAAGCAGAGGCTGCGACAACTGAACTACAAATACGTGACGCAGTACCTGGCCACGCTGCGAGTCACCTTGGACAGGGGTATGGAGTTCTTCAGAACCCCTCAGGAGGTGTCAGACTGGCTGGACCGGTGCAGGGAGGCAGAGCTACCAAGGGACCCTGAAAAGAGACAGCAACGTGAAAACCGCTCCAGGAATCTGCGGACCGGGACAGGGACTCTGGTACCTCCGCAGGAGGAGGCGCAACTTGAATGGCGGAGTTCGATGCAAGTTGTAGAGCTGATCGGCGGCACAGCGATGAGCCAGGTCCCTCCTGAGGGCAGTGAGACTGCAGTGAAATTCGGCTTAGAGAATGGGTCCAGCGACTCTGAGGCGCAGAGTGTGATACTCCCGAACATCACCCCACAGACGGCAGATGACATTATTTAGTGGAGAAGAGCGGCGGACTGCGATCTACAATAAGGTACAGAGTTTGATAAGGGGGTAACGCTGCGGGGTGCACCTCTGACATTAGAGAGGGGGATGGGGGTCATGGAGACTGGGAGAGCGCTGGCGAGTGGCCTTCCCTGGGACTGACTGATCGAACTGCAAGCAATCACTTGTAGACATTTCAAACTAGTTTGGATGGGGGGTTTTCCTGCTTGTACTGGGGAGTGGGAGTTGGGTTAAATGTTTAATGTTGAACTGGGGGGACACCTTGAGTTGCAGTGTACAAGGCACCACACAGGTTTGAGTGGGGGGGCATGAAAGGGGCACCACACTGCCAGAGAGGAGAACGGGACACAGTAATACCCAATAATGGCTTACAAACAGCAATACAAGTGTATGACCTGGAATATTAGGGGCATGCATGCAATGTCAAAATGCCACAAGGTCTTCTCATACCTTAGGAGATGGGGAGCCCAGATAGCTCTTCTGCAAGAAACACACCTAACGCAGAAGGAAGGACAGGCACTACAAAGACGGTGGAGGGGCAGCTCTTTTACACCACTTACTAGGCCTGTGCGCGGGGGCACTTATATGGGTTCAGGTGGGAATACCATTCCAACTGCTGAGCTCCGGAGGGTCAATATGTAGTCATAAAGGGGCGACTAGAGGGATGAGAGATTACAATAATCAGTGTCTATGCCCCTAACTTAGAGCAGCCAGCCTTTTTCGCGACGTTTCACAGACTAGCACAATATTTTGCAGGGACTGTTATACTGGGCGCCGACTTCAACTGCGTAGATGACACACTTTTCGACAGATCCCACCCCCCATTGCGAAACTCCCAAGCGGCGCGTGCCTCTCATGCATTCACTACATGGAGACAGAGCTGGGGCCTGATAGATGGGTGGAGAACCCTATACTCACAGGGAAGGGACTACTCCTACTTCTCAGCGGTCCATGAGGTGCATGCTCGACTAGAAGCCTTCTTATGCTCAGCATATGCTCAAAGTCATGTCACTGCTGCGGAATATCTTGCACGAACCATGTTGGATCATAATCCTCTAGTTTTATCCATGAAGTGGGTACACCCGGCAATGGAGAGTCCTACGTGGAGACTTCGCCCTGACACCCTGGAGGACCAGGTCTTTCGGGAAGAGATAAGGGGCAAAATAGCACACTATTTTGAAACTAATGCGGGAACAACCACATCACTGAACACAGAGTGTGACGATTTCAAAGTGGTCCTGAGGGGCAATGTATTACACATGCCACAGGTGTCAGGCGCGTCATCATGAGAGAAGTAGAGGGGGCAGAGACAGCTCTCGAGGAGTTGTAAAATGCAGAAAGCCAGGACACCCGGATTTCAATGGGCACTCTTAGACGCCAAAGAGGAAATGACAAAGCAGACGGAGCGGCTTAGAAGCTTTGATTACAAGAAATACTTAGAGCGTACGCATTCTGAGAGGGACAAGTCAGGATTGCTTTTGGCGTGGCTGACGAACCCGGTGAATAGGGGTCCCCCCGGTGGAGATAGAGAATGAGTGGGGGGTTAGACACTTCACGCAAGAAATGATCAATGAGGTCTTTGCCCGCTATTATGCCAAACTCTACAAGGCGAGCCTACAGACATAAGGGATTACCTTGCCGACTTACAGCTGATAGCCTGAGCCCGGAAGAGGCTGAAGACCTGGGAGCAGACATCACACAGCGGGAGGTACGGGTTACCATTAAGGGCATGGCACAAAACAAGACCCCGGGCACAGATGGTCTACAAGCCGAATTCTACGCAACAAACACGGAAGAGCTGGCCCCCCGCCTGGTTATAATGTACCAAGAGGTCTGTGAATGTGGTGAGTTACCCGAAAGTGCCAGAGAGGCCCTCATTGTCCCAATACCCAAGCCAGGGAAGGAACCACACAACTACACGGCTAACAGGCCACTATCCATGCTGAACATGGATTTTAAAATCCTGAGTAAAATTCTTGAAACGTGCTTACTTCCTCACATGCCCCACCTGGTCCATGCGGATCAGGCGGGGTTTATCCCGGGGCAGAATTCGGCCATAAATATCAGACGACTCCTGGCTGTGATGGATTCGGAGGGGTACGTCAAGCGAGAGGCGACAGTGTTCACAGTGGACATAGAGAAGGCGTTTGACATGTTTCCGTGCCTGTTATACTACTTCAGGACTCTCCCGGTGTGGATCTCGCGAGCGCTGTTCAAAGAGATTGACTCAATGGTCACATCATTCATTTGGGGTGCAGGAAGAAGGAGCATTGGCTTCACTGCAACGCCCCACAGCAGAGGGCGGGCTGGCGGTGCCTGGTTTTGAGAGTTATTACTTAGCTGCACAATAATACTGGCTGATCCAATGGATGGCAGCAGATCGTAACCCGGAAACGGAAGCTTCACCTTACAATGCGACTCTCGCAAAAATTCTGCTGCAAGTGCGTCAGAACACGTCCGAAGACACAATCGAAACTGGGGTGGTGGTGCGCTGCTGAGCTAGATATTTGAGGAAAGTGGGTGCTGCGACTCCCTATTCCCCTGACATACCTATCACAATGTTACGCTACAGAACACAGGGCAGGACTGGAGGACTAGGTTGAGGCAGGACTAAGAGAGATGGGGGATCAGTACCAAGATTTCACGCTACTTACATTTGAAGACTTGCAAACTGCGTACGACTTGCCCCGGAGTCACTTCCTGAAGCATAGGGCTCTCACACGAAGGATTAGGACACACTGGAAAGGTGGGGGTGCGGAACCGCGAGCACTCGCGGGATGCAGGTACATTGCGCTGTAGCAGGAAGAATTAAGACGGTGTCCTGCCTCTATAAGGCAATACGGGGAGATATGCATATGGAGCGCTTGCGATTACAGTGGGAAGAAGACTTGGGAAAACAGATACCAGAGGGAGAGTGGGACAAAATCCTAGAACGCACCCCAAAAGCATCTAGAAATGCGCAATTTAAATTAATTAACTATTATGTGCTACATAGAGCGTATATAACGTCGGCCCGCATTAGGAGGTTTTTTAGAGCGGAAACGGCGGTTTGCTGGAGATGCAAGGGAAGAGAGGCGCACATACTCCATATGTTTTGGAACTGCCCCATATTGCAAGCCTTTTTTGGGTGAGGTACAACAGGTGGTAGGCAACCTTATTGAAAAAGAGCTCCCGCAGACCCCAGAGCACTTCCTCTTAGGGTGGGTCCCCCATACAGCCAAAAATAAAATGACAGGAAAGTTTCAGGACCTTGCCTATGTTCTGGCCCAGAGGGAGATAGCCAGGAATTGGAAAGCACCAGAAGGGCCGTGGATTACCACATGGAAAAAAGAGCTTGAGAAGTGGGCAGGGGCTACTGAGAGAAGCCAGCCGGAGAATAGGGACAATGGAGAGGGCTAGAGCCTGGAAAAGCCTAGTGTGTGAATTGGTGACGAATGAGCAGGACAACAATAGCGGGGCAAGCACTCCAAGGGTGGCAGATCCAGAACGAGAGGATAGACAGGAGGGGCATTCAGCCTAACGACATAGCACAGTAACGCACAGAATCTGGGAGACTGACGCACGAGAACCCGGTAGCATGTAGACACACTCACTTAGCTACCTCAACGCAACTCAAGGGGGAGGGGGGCTAGTTTTGTTTCCAAGGCAATGTTGACAAAAATGCACCAGAGAATGTAAATGGCATGTCATGTACCCTGGGCTCCAGATACAGGCCTCCGAATGAACATGTATGTTGAAATTGTTTAAAAGCCAATAAAATATGGTTAACAAAAAATCCTTGTCTTTGGTTGTCGTGTAAGGAGGAAAGAAAAAGAGGACACTGATGGATACATCTGTCCAAATAAATCTTCTGCATCAGTAAACTAAAATTTAAGAACATATTTATTATATGTTAAACTAAAATGCCTGCAATATACTCCTGCAAAGGTGCTAAAAATATAATTAAAAAATGTTAAACATCAATTATGTGTCACTGCCACTTCAATTGCAAGCAAGTCCAGCAGGTCCTGCTTCCTGCCCAGGATGTCTTCCTAGTTGTGCTGTACCTGCCACTGGGAGCAGATAATACCCATTCTGCGATGCATGCAGCGCTGGACACGCCCCTAGAAGATTTGGCGCTCCACGAATCTGTTTTCCTTGCCAGGTCTGCTGTCCGCTACCGACATAAGAGGGAGGTGGCAGAGTCCTTAACAAAAAGCGCTGCTGCCCCCTTCTGGTAAAGAATGGTCTGAAGCTTAATTCTGGTCTGGGGCAAATAAGACACACAGCCCTCTCCCTTGCCTGGAGCTGAGTTTAACAGAACAGCCTATTAAAAAAAAGTGAAAAATAAAAGTACAGCAGAAAGGATAATTGAGCAGAAAGTACAAACAAGCATTTGCAATTCGACAGGTCTCGCATTAATGAAAGTTTGAACTATTGGCATTGCAAATGCTAATGTTTGTAATTTTTTTTGTTAAAAAATATCTCAGCAATAGCATGAGTAATAGAATAAATTCCACAAAGCATGGAAAGGGTGCAGTACCAAAGGCTGTTACTAGGTGTCCCTTTATGCAACTATAAATAGAAAAACTGCAGCTGAGCATAAGTTTCCATTTGTTTTTTATTGGAAGTGAGATTTTTGTGAACTTGCATTTTACAAATGCACCATTGGTATTTAGGTATTTAGCACACATGTCATGAGATCTCACAAGCCTTTTATTTTGCCAAAAGTGTTTCCTTGAATCCATTTTAGATGCGAGGCACCAACTGTGCATTATGTGTAAATTTACCAAAGTATTTGGGAATTTTGTAATTCCCTAAACATATGACGAGAATTACACAGAGGGCTAATGAATGTGATTAATCAATAATCTAATTTTTAAAATATGAAAATAAAATATTTGAGGGCACTTCCAGTTTGTAGCACCAGAACAGCCTTGGCAGAGACTTGACTTGCCCCCACCTTCCTTCTCATAGGCATTTCCATCCCCTGCCCCCTGTAGTGGGAAGAGGTTTTCTTTTATTTGAGTTCTGAGCAGCTCCAACAAACACCATCTTGTGTCTCCGCTTTTCAAAATGACAGTCATTTTTATTGAATCACTATTTACCATTCTCCATTCAACAGTTTTACAAGGAAACTAGGATTATGCAAACCAAATGAGCACAGCGTAAAAGCAGGAATATAAATTAACTGCACTCCCATACCAGGGAAATTGGATAACTGTCAGAGAACATAAAATGCAGTGTTTTTTAACAGTCAAAGAGCTCAGAATGGTTATCACAATAAAAGAGATGATAAAATAGAAAGCCCTGAAACTGCAGTGCATTGCACATGCGTAGAGTACAGGGGAGGGATGTTCTGGAAAAGAATGAGCTCAGGTTATGACTGGTTTGGACATCAAGAACCTACCACCCCCCTAAACACATTTCATTTCACCAGCTCAGCAAGGGGAGGTCTGAGAACCAAGGGGCATATTATCAAGACAGACGATAAAATTATCACCGCTTTAGCAGCAGAAAACTGCCGCTAAAACGGCGATAATGGGCTTGATAATATGCTCTATGAAATTCCAATTGAAGCCCATGTTAGACGTCGTTCACATTTAACATGGGCTTCAATTGGAATTCCATAGAGCATATTATCAAGCCCATTATAGCCGTTTTAGCGGCAGTTTTCTGGCGCTAAAGCGGCGATAATTTTATCGCCCATCTTGATAAAATGCCCCCAAAAACATTATGGGCCTCATTTATGAAAAGTGACGCATCACTGCGTGAAAACAGTGATGCGTCACTTTTCACTGCGCCCTCCCTGCGACTCCAATGATGGGTCATATTTACAGTATGACGCATCATGTCGCAAGGAGTCACAGATACGTCAGTATTTCTGACGTATCTGTAGGCGCAAAAGTGACGCATTGCTGGAGTGTGTCACAAAAGTCACGCAACTCCAGCAATGTATCCTTTCACATGGGGTAAGCCCCATGTGAAAGGGCCTGTGTCAGTCTTACATCTGCTGTGAGGCAGGCGCAAGATATTGACGCATTTGCACCCTAGAAGTGGCGCAGTGAAATCTCGTAGATTTCACTGCGTCACTTCTACGATGTTTACTTACGTGGGAACGCCCACCCTGCATACATTATACCTGACGCAGGTATAATGTAGCGCAGGGGTTTACAAAGTGACGCATCTAGGTAGATGCGTCACTTTGTAAATATGGAGCATCATGGCGCATGTTTTACGCCACTGGTGCGTCACAAAAAGTGACGCACCGGTGGCGCAAAAGTGACGCAGGGGCTCATAAATGAGCCCCTATAATTTTCAAAGCAGCCACAAATTGTACTCAAAGAGGCAAATGTAGTGTGCACTCGAGCCCCTCCACAGAGGTTTTGGGGTAGTTCTGCAGCTGAAGTTTAAAGCAAAGATACAGTGGGTCGGTGGATGAACTTTGAAAGTAGGGGAGCGTGTTACTTGCCCTAAATTCTATCAAGCTAGACATGGATATTATATGCCAGTGATAACATTTTGCCGTGTGGGCCACTACATGCTAAGATATACTGTCAGCGTGTCATTGTGTAATTTTTTCCATGGATAACCTTTTGTCAAGAGTCACTTCAAAGATGTCAAATCAGCATTAACAATAATTACCTTTAGTATGCCAAGGTCAGCGACAGACTCAAATGCATAACTCACACACAAACACTCACTCATTTGCTCTCACTCACATTCTCCATTCAAACTGATTCTTATGCATTCACACTTGTTCTCATACACTCAAACTGACTCAGTCACACCTCACTCACATGTTCTCCCTCACTCTCAGTTGTTCCCACTCACAGCCACTGTAATGTAATGTAATGTAAATATAATTTATAAAGTGCAAACTCATGCCCGTAGGCGTCTTGGCGCTATAGAAAACTGATTTGGATACAGCAGCTTCAGCAACGAGTCAAGCAAGTGAGCAAATTCCTTCTAGGCCTGTGTGAAAAGTCCGGTCTTTAATGCTTTTCAGAAGGTAAGTAAAGAGGAGGCAGCGTTTAGTGTCAATGGCAGACTGTTCTAAAGTACAGCTGTGGACCTAAAGAAACTCTTCCCACCCCAGGTAGTCCTCCTGAATGGGGGGGACAATTAGGTTCATAGCAGAGCCCGAACAAAGCGTCCTTTCTGGAACATACCATTTGAACTTCCCCTTCAAGTGGTCTGGCCCCAGTGCGTGCAGTGATTTCTAAGCCAGACAAAGAGCCTCGAACCTACAGCGTTGCCTGACTGGCAGCCACTGGAGCTTCCTGATGGCTCCTCGAGCCGATTCATATTTAGGAATTTTAAAACGGAAACGGGCTGGAGCATCTTGCAAAGTCTGAAGCCGCTTCAGGAGACCCGATGCAAGAGTAAGATAGAGGCTATTGCAATAATCAATCCTTGTGAGAACCAATGCCATGGTTACAGTTTTCAAAAGTTCAGGAGGTAGAAATTTTTCAATCTTTTTTATAAGCCGTAAAGAGCAGAATGAGGCAGATGTAATGTTATTTACTTGGTCCTTGAGCTTCAGTTCTTTATCTACCTTGAAGCCTAAGTTTTTTACTCTGTTTGAGGGTTCAGGCAATGAGTCCAACTCTGGTGGCCCCCAATCCGGTGTCCAGAAAGAGGGATTCTTGCCGACGATGAGGACCTCGGTTTTTGAGGCACTCAGCTTAAGGCAGTTGTGGTCCATCCACTTGCTCACATTGCTCATGCATGTTCTGAATGCCATACCCGAGCTGTTTTCAGATTTTGCTAGTGACACCACAATTTGGGTGACATCAGCATAAGCCGCTAAGGAGAAACCAGAATTTCTTGATGCAAGTGGGATAACATAGAGGTTAAACAGTGTTGGGCTCAGTGCCGAACCCTGGGGAACTCTGCAGGGCAGGGAGAAAGGCCTGGATGTAAACTTGCCCATCGTCACATTATGTTGTCTAACATCCAAGAAAGATTGGAGGAGATCCAGTGCTGTGCCCTCTATCCCCAGACTATGCATACGGTCAGCCAAGATCTCGTGGCTGACCGTATCAAAGGCTGCGGAGAGATTCCGCAAGATCAAGGCCGCCGTCCCAACCCTGTCAAGCAATTCTCAAATATCCTCTGCTGCTACCACCAGGGCAGACTCTGTGCTATGATTTTTTGTGTATCGTCCAGCAGAGAGTTTCCCTCTAAATACTCTGAAAGTTGTTGATTTATTACTTTCTCTGCCAGCTTGGCGGCAAAGGGGAGTCTTGATATAGAACAATAGTTATTCAGGTCCAGGGCATTCAGATTGTCTTGTTTTAATAGGGGGATAACAGAGGCAAGTTTCCAGTGAGAAGGAAGATCCCTCCAGCAAGCATGTTATCAAAAATGTGCCCAGATATTGTGCCACTTGAACAGGTATCATATGCATGATATGAGGAGGACAGGGGTCTTGTGGTGCACCAGTTTTGATTAATTGGATTAACTCTGTGAGTTGTTCTTCTGAAGGGGCCTTGAAGGCGGAGAATCTAATTTTATCTGGCGAGTCAGTTAAGACGTGCCCATCTGTTGATCCGCTACCCTCTTCGCAATAAGTTTATTGAAAGCCACTCATTCTGTCACTCACTCTCACTTATTCACATTCACTCACTCGCTATCTCATTAATTCTTTCACTCCCTCGCATTCAAATGTGTTCTCACATAAATCCACTCAGGCACTCACTTTCACTCACACTAACTCATTGATTTACTCTCACTTGCTTTCACTCTCTTAATCACACTCACTTTGACAGACACACACTCACTCTCATTCACATGGACTGAACTGTATTGCTTTCCTTTGTCTGCGGGCAAGCAGGGCAGGAATCAAATGCGGGACATAGGAAGCAGGGAGGCATGATTCCTGTGCTACAAATAAAGAGCATGCAGATCACCAGGGTCAGGATCAATGACTGGAAGTCCCGCCTCCAGCCCTCTCCCAGCTTCTGATAGGGCCAGACGTTCCCAGCTTCTGATAGGGCCAGAGGTTCACGGCTATCAGAAGCTGGGTAAGGGCTAGGATTCCCACACCTGCTTCTCTGTGTAGATCCTAGCTAGGCACAGGATAGCACTTACTAGCACCGCGACACTCCAATGTATAGATAAGCCTGACTGCAAGAGGAACGCACAGCAAATCTTCTACGCAAGGATTTTGCCTACGTGAGGGCACGTGGTTGAAGAACGACACATGCACCATCTGACATCCATTTAATGAGTGCTATGTTTAATCTTAAACAGCACTTTAAAGATGGATCTGAGATCAGACCCACCAAAGCCCCCTCCCTCTTGTCATCAGCTCTGGAGCTGGGAGAGGCCGAGAGGGATGACCTGCAGACAAGCAGTGATCATGAAAAAATGAGAGCTGTGCTTTCATGAGCACTGTTTAGAGCAAGTGTCA
This sequence comes from Triturus cristatus, assembly GCF_964204655.1. Lineage (NCBI taxonomy): Eukaryota > Metazoa > Chordata > Amphibia > Caudata > Salamandridae > Triturus > Triturus cristatus. The sequence goes on from NC_140586.1 coordinate 910,157,424, forward strand.
GCAGAGGCCAGCGTGCTATGTGGTAGGTGACAGGTGGCAGGGCATTGCCCTGATGCCTCTGTTGAAGAGCCGCCACTATTTTCTAAATAGGACTTTGTTCCACACTTTCATTGTTGCTAAGCATTGTAAAGAATGCTTGTTACTTTTACCTAATTTAATGGCCACTCAATGTACTGCCCTTTGAAGCATTGACAGCCGAGTTGTATATATGTAGTATGCAGTGTGCCCCCAGGAATAACTGCGGATATAAACGCTGAGGAATAACACCCATTCTGTATAATTGTTCTGTTGCTAGGGCTTCTATTAATATGATCTTAAATATGCCTGTCTGCCTTTCAAAAATGCCGGAATGCATCTGTCATGTCCACAATGCCGAGTCATGTACAGCAAGTCAGGACAGGAATCTCTGGTATGTACACCACCACTTTCATGCCACAAACCGAGTTGACACAGTACATGAAGCCCCATTCCAGTGCAAGCACCATTGCAACATACTACCCACTCTAATTCCAATTCCCCATGCATCCCTCTTCTCCTCAGCCTCCTACTCTCAAAGGCCTGAACTGCATCAGGTAATAAGGGCCCTTGAACTGTGCCTGAATACACTTGGAAATCTATGTATTGTCCACAAGGGGCATGAGAATGTAATCCTGTGCAAAATGTGCCACTGTCACTGGGACTTTTTGTGCACAAATAGAATGTGATTTGTCTGTAGAAATTAGAGTTGGGCCACCCTTACTAGACAAGTGGCTAAATCTGCCATAGGACTACATGGTAAAGCTTAGAGTAATGGGCACATTTAGCATCACCACAATGTCACGCAAAGTGACGCAAAGCAGTGCAAAGACTTGATAGGATTTTTGCACTGGAAAAGTGCTCTTTTAGCACAAAAAGCACTTTGCACTGGTTTGGACTTACTCATGCTTTTGACACAAAGCTCTATGAACTTAAATTGTTAGACTGGGCTTTCTGTGATGTGATGTATCCCCCAGAAAAGCTGGGGTTCTGTAGGAAATCCAACTTTTCTATGTGGTCGCCACAGAGTTTTTCATCTTTTGCGTGACCCTATATTGTTGCTGACTTTAGAACTCTTTGCACATTACACCAGTTAACCAGTAGTAAAGTGCCCATGCTCCCCCTTTAAACATGATTAAATTGGCGTACTCCTGGTACACACATTTGACATGCCTGTGACCCTTTAAAAAAAAAAAACTCCCCCCCCCAGGCCTGAAAGTTAAAAGCCAATTGTGGACTGCAGCACCTATTGTGCCATCCACTACAGTGGTAGTGTAAGCATGACTACAGGCCTACCCTGTGTAAAACCTGCAACATTACTTGTTTTATAACCTTTTTTGACAGGTAAAAAAACTCCCTTTTATTTATTAGCATTTAACTTATTTTAGAAATGGGGTTTCTGGTTGGCAGAAGTATGCACCCTGTCCAAGTCTGACCCACCACTCTATTCAGGGTAAGCTAGATACACACTTTAAATTAACATGTGCTGTGCTCACCCTAGGGCAGCTTGGCACAGAGCAGGCTGGATTAACTACAGAGGCAATGTGTAAAGTATTTGTCCAACACACACACACAGAGTAACACAATGAAAACACCACAAAAAGACTATACACAGGTTTAGAAGAATGCAGTATATTTGTATGAGAAAATCAAGACCAAAGCAACATAAATTCAAACAGTCAAACCAGAGTTATGAATTTTTAAAGAATAAACCAAAAATCATTCTTAGAAGTCAACATAGCTGAAAGGCTACTTGAAGTCGTGCTAGACCAGGGTAAGTCAAAAGTGCAGGCCGACCGCAATGGAAGGCAGGCCGCCTAGAGGACTCAGACAGGTCCCGCTAACAAAGCACTGTGGATGGAGCAAAGCGTCGATGACGAGGACTCTAGGCAAGGAGGCGCTGCTTCATTGTTGATCCTGCTGATTGAGGTGAGCGGTGACACCGATCACCGCCGTCGATGGAAGCTTCGTCATCGAACCCCTGTACGATGCCGACACTGTGTCGTCGTCGAGCTGCACTGTCCGTCGTTGTCGAGCCATTGCAACTGTTGAGTCATGGTCATCGAGCAGCCGCTGCGTCGGCATCGAAGGGTGATGCTGCATTGACAGCGATGTAGGAAAAGCAGCAGAAACCCAATTCTGTGGTCCAGGACTTGGGGGAGTACCTCAGGCAAGGGTAGGACTCACAGATGGTAGAGTCCAGCAGTTCCGGCAAAATTGCAAGAAGTCTTTTATGACCCTGAGACTTTAGAAAACAGGAGGCAAGCCTGCAAGCCTTTGAAGTCTCTCTTGGATCAAGTGAGATTCGTTTAGTCCTTGTCCTTAGCATGGCAGAGATCAAAAAGGTATATCAGCACAGCAGTGAAGCAGATCCTTAGAATAGTCATTTAAGGAGAGTGGCAGTCCTTACTCCTTACTTCACATGTCAAGTAGTATAATTTTAAGTAGGATCAGAGCCCTAGGGGCACATTATGATGGCGCCACCATAGCGGTGTTTGGGACCGCCCACCAGACATACGGCGGTCCCACCACTGCTATTAGGATGCACCCGCCATACTGGCAGGCGCATCCTGGGCCTTTATCATTGTAGGCAGTGCTGCTGGCTGCAGCACCCTCCGCAATGATAAAGGTGCATGCACCGCATTTCCCTGCACCACGTGGCAGGCACCATTTGGTGCCTGCCACTTGGCGCATGGAACAGCAGGGGGTACCATGGGTACCCCCCTGTGCACCCCCCACACAGAGGGGGCCTGCAACAGGCCCCCAAAGCCAGTCTCTGCCTGTCTTTTTGCGGCAGGATATCCGCTGCAAAAAGACAGGCGGAAAGGGATACCGTAATCCCTATGGCGGTGTCTGCACGGCACCGCTGCAATGTTGTCCTGGTTCCGAGTTCAGCAAGGCGGCCGGAAAAGGACCCCTTGCGGAACCATGGCGGACGGACTTTCCATCCGCCGCGGAACCCTTGTTATTCCCACCACCATCCTGATTTGGCGGTGGGAATTTTCTGTATGATGGCAGAAGGACCACCACCGCCGGCCCGGTGGTGGCGGTCCTCCCGCCATCATAATGAGCCCCTTAGTGCTTATACCGAAATATGCCTTTGATGTGGGTGTGACTTCAAGGCAGCTCCTTGAAGTTCACGGGTCCCTTTTCATCCCAGCCCTATCTGCCTGGCTATCTATGTGAGGTAATCAGCCCTTTGTGTGGGGAGAGGACTCATCCTATTCAGATGTAAGTGTCAGGTCCCTCTCCCCCTTCCTTCCAATGAAAGCTGTCAGAATGCAGATGAATGCAGATGGGTTCTGTGTCACATTCACCCTTACTGTGTTTGTAGCTTTCAAGAGGGAATGCACAACATCTAGCTTTCACCCAGCCCAGACATGCTTTGGAGACAAGCTGCAGACACACAGAGCTAAGTTAAAAGCAGAGAAATGTCCACTTTATAAAAGTGGCATTTCGAAAATAGTAATATTAAATCCAACTTTACCTCTGAAGAGGATTTATCATTATCATTCCCAAGATTTGAACAATGATGCAGCTACTCCTTTCTAATCAGGAATTGCAGATTAAAAGTGTTTTAAAGAATTCGCAATGATAGCCTGTGAGAGGAGTAGGCCTCACAGTAGTAAAAAACGAATTTGGCTGTTTGTCACTACCAGGGCATGTAAAACATAAAAGTACATGTCCTACCTTTTAGTTACACAGCACCCTGCCCTTAGGGCTACCTAGAACCCACCTTAGGGGTGACATATGTGTAAAAAAGGGGAGTCTAAGGCTTGGCAAGTGGTTTTAAATGGCAGTACACTGCACACACAGGCCCTGCAATGGCGGGCCTGAGACATGTTTGAGTGGGTGGCACAAACAGTGCTGCAGGGCCATTAATAGCATTTGGCTAACAGTACTTACTCATTTACTATATTTTGACTCACAGCAGTGGAGCAAGCCTTACTGCTGCACTGCTGTGCATCAAAATAAAATGGCAGGAATGAGCCGTATCTACAAGATACAGCGCATTCCTGGCCTTCTTCCATGTGCTGGCACACAAACAGCAGCCATACGCCAACGCAGACACCCTTGCAGCATGTTGCAAAGGTATCTGCATTAGGACTCTGTGCACTTTACTACTGCTTAACAGTAGTAAACTTTCTGTGCCTTCCTCTAAAACATGTGATGTGCAATTAAATTCCCTCTTTGACCTATTTAACTTCTGTATAATTATCTTCTAAGTAGGTGCTTAAACTACACATATGATATGAAAAGTTAAAGACATGTATGCAGTTTTTATTTACATCACTGACATATGTGGCAAAACTATATTTCCACCAGCAGCACCGATGAGCTTTGGCTAGGCTTCAGCCGAAATGTATTGCAGTAACACATTGGAGGGAACACTGCCATTATCTTAAAGCCAATTTAATATAATCATCAGTCACCCCAAAACAGTGTGCTGTAAGCACACAGGGCAGGGTGCTAATACATACAAATAGGGCAAACTACATATTGGGGTTAGCATGCCATCGAAGTAAAATAAATGGCAAAAGCCATTTTACTCCACAGGCCTGCCTAGACATTTCCCTAAGAAGCACAGGTAGGATTACAATCAATATTTTCCACCACCATTGAAAAAAAGGGTTAGTAAAATGCTTCAAAGTTATTTTAAAATCTTACTTCATAGGGAAGTCAGATTTTTGACAGCGCAATCAGAAAATTAGCTTTGTAAAAATGTTCTCCGAATCAGACCTGGCATCAAACCAGTCTTGCCCCTCATCACACCTCCAGAGATAGAATACACATTCTTGGCTGGAAGGGTTAAAAGCTGTAACTCAGAGAAAACATGGCTTACCTCTGGGCTTTGAAAGGGCCAATAGGTGGTATCTGCTGCCTACTTAGCAGGGTTTAGCCATCTGGAACTGGACAGATGCACAAAAAGGCTACCTTTAAAAGTACCTCCTTTGACTTAGAGAGGCCAAGGAAGGATGCTCCTATTCATCCTCAGGGCTGTCCTAGAGAGCCAGAAACCAGTCACAGTGTGAGGGAAAAACAGTGTTAATTCTGTCAGGTAGAGGGGTGACCAAGAGGCAGGAGACAGGTGTGCATTGTGACAACTGGGCCCCACCATGTTGAAACAAGGGATCCTGGTATTCTTAAAGTAAGACAAAGAGAATGTGCTGCAAAAGGACACGAGGAAGTGCAATAAAATAGAGAATAATAGCAGTTTCCCTAACCTCACTAGCGAATTGGATTTATCTGACATCTTAATCACCACTTTCTTAGAGCATTATTGGACTGTGGATGACTCAATCTGAAGAAAAAGGCCCCACTGGAAGAAGACTCTTGACTTCTGACTACAGATTCCTTGCTCCTGCTCTAAGAGGAGGACTCACTGAGTCCTACTCGTATCCAGGGACTCCTCAAGGGCTAAGTGGTTGGTTTCCTTTCTATCTGCTTCAGGGACACAAAAAGCCGACAATCTGACCTTATCATTCGCACTGTTTGAAATTGCAGAGGGCCATGTATGACTGTGACAACTATGCAAGTATACCAGCAGCAAAAGTGCCAAGCTAGGACTTTGTATGTTGGCTTTAATAACAAAGGCATTTCCTCACAATGTTGCATTGCAATGCATGGGGGACTATTCCACACCTCAATCAATCAATCAGGACATTTGTAGAGCGCGCTACTCACCCGTGAGGGTCTCAAGGCGCTGGGAGAGGGGTGCCGCTAATGCTCGAAAAGCCAGGTCTTGAGGTGCTTCCTGAAGGAGAGATGGTCCTGGGTCAGTCGAAGGGGGGTGGGGAGGGAGTTCAATGTCTTGGCCGCCAGGTAGGAGAAAGATCTTCCTCCGGTGGTGGTTCTGCGAATCCGTGGGACGGTGGCGAGGGCGAGGCTGGCGGAGCGGAGCTGGCGGGTATTGAGGTATTCGGGGCCCGTGTCGTGGAGAGCCTTGTGTGTGTGGGTGAGGAGTCTGAAGGTGATCCTCTTGCTAACGGGGAGCCAGTGCAGGTCTCTCAGGTGTGTAGAGATGTGGCTGTGTCGGGGAATGTCCAGGATGAGTTGTGCAGCTGCGTTCTGAATGCGCTGGAGTCTTTGCTGTAGTTTGGCGGTGGTCCCAGCGTGGAGGGCGTTCCCGTAGTCCAGTCGGCTGGTGACGAGGGCCTGGGTGACTGTCTTCCTGGTTCCAGTGGGGATCCACCGGAAGATCTTTCGGAGCATGCGGAGGGTGTTGAAGCAAGAAGATGTAACGGCGTTGACTTGCTTGGTCATCGTGAGGGAGGAGTCAAGGATGAAACCCAGGTTGCATTCGTGGTCCGTGGGCTTGGGGGCGGTGCCCAGAGCAGGGGGCCACCAGGAGTCGTCCCAGGTGGAGGGGGATGGTCCGAGAATGAGGACTTCCGTTTTGTCTGAGTTCAGCTTCAGACGGCTGAGCTTCATCCATTCCGCGACGTCTTTCATTCCTTCCTGGAAGCTGGCTCTGGCGGTGGCGGGGCCTTTGGTGAAGGAGAGGATCAGTTGGGTGTCGTCGGCGTAGGAGATGATGTTGAGGTTGTGTTTGCGTGTGATGGCTGCGAGGGGGCTCATGTAGACATTGAAGAGGGTGGGGCTGAGCGAGGATCCTTGGGGTACGCCGCAGATGATCTTGGTGGCCGCTGCGCGGAAGGGCGGGAGACGGACTCTCTGAGTTCTGTCGGAGAGGAAGGAGGTGATCCATTCCAGGGCCTTCCCTTGGATCCTGGCGTGGTGGAGGCGGGTGGTCAGGGTGCGATGGCAGACAGTGTTGAATGCGGCCAACAAGTCGAGGAGGATGAGGGCGGCAATTTCACCGTTGTCGAGCAGGGTCCTGATGTTGTCGGTGGCTGCGATGAGGGCGGTCTCGGTGCTGTGGTTCGCTCGATATCCGAACTGCGATGGGTCGAGGGAGTTGTTCGTCTCGAGGAAGGTGGTCAGCTGTTTGTTGACGGTTTTCTCAATGACTTTAGCGGGAAAGGGGAGGAGCGAGATGGGACGGAAGTTCTTGAGGTCTGTGGGGTCCGCAGTGGGTTTCTTCAGGAGGGCGCTGATCTCTACATGCTTCCAGCTCTCCGGGAATCTGGCGGATGTGAAGGAGTTGTTAATGATGTCCCGGAGTTGGGGTGCGATGATGGAGTCGGCTTTGTTGAAGATGTGGTGTGGGCAGGGGTCGGCTGGGGAGCCGGAGTGGATGGTGTTCATCATGAGGGTGGTGTCTTCCATGCTGACGGGGTTCCAGGTGCACAGGGTGGTGGTGAGGGGCGTTGGTTCGGTGGCTGGGTATGTAGTCTGAGCGCCGAAGCTGTCGTGTATATCGGCGATCTTGCGGTGGAAGAACGTGGCGAGTGAGTCGCAGAGGTCTTGCGATGGCGTGATGTCGTTGTTGCTGGCGCTGGGGTTGGAGAGCTCTTTGACGATGCTGAAGAGTTCTTTGCTGTTGTAGGTGTTGTCCAGTCGGTCTCTGAATAATGTCCTTTTGGTGGTGCGGATCAGCTGGTGGTGTTTGCGGATGGCATTCTTGAGGGCTGTCATGTTTTCTGTTGACTGGTCGTGGCGCCAGGCTTTTTCGAGGGTATGGCAGGATTTCTTGGAGTCTTTGAGATCGTCGGTGAACCATGAGGCTTTCTTGCTGTCGGGATTGCTTGGAGGGTTCTTCAGTGGTGCAAGGGCGTCGGCGCAGATGGTGATCCATAGTGTGAGGTTGCGGGCTGCTTCGCTGGGTCCGTAGTGTTGGTGGGTTGGTTTTGGCTCAGGGAGGTGGTGAGCTGGTCGGTGGTGATCTTGCTCCAGCATCTACGGGGGGCTTGCTGCGGGCGGAGGTGAGTCGTGGTTTTCCTGAAGTTGAAGTGGATGCAGCTGTGATCGGTCCAGTGAAGTCTGGTGGAGTGGCTGAAGGAGATGTGGTTGCTCGAGTAGAAGATGGGGTCAAGCGTGTGGCCGGCGTAGTGGGTGGGGGTGTTGACCAGTTGCTTAAGTCCGAGGTTGGCGAGGTTGTCTAGCAGGGTGGTGGTGTTGTTGTCCTTGTTGTTCTCCGGGTGGAAGTTGAGGTCCCCTAGGAGGATGTAGTCGGAGGAGGCGAGGGCGAGCGGGCTGATGAAGTCTGCGATGGTTTCGCTGAATTGTGTGCGTGGTCCCGGGGGTCTGTAGATGAGAGTCCCTCTGAGGGTGGTCTTGGTGTCGGTGTGTATCTGGAAGTGAAGGAGCTCGGCGGTGGTGAGGGTGTCGTCGGTGTTGGTCGTGATGAGGATGGTGTTTCTGTAGACAATGGCGATGCCACCTCCGGCTTGGTTGACGCGGTCCCTCCGGGTGATCTTATAGCCGTCCGGGATGGCTATGGCTATGTCGGGGGATGAGGAGGCATTCATCCAGGTTTCCGTGAGGAAGGCGACGTCTGGCGCTGTTGTGTCGAGGAGGTCCCAGAGTTCGACGGTGTGCTTGTGGGCGGAGCGGGTGTTGAGCAGGATGCACTTGAGGTGGTTGTTGTTGGCGCCTGTTCTGGCGGGCTCGGTGCAGGTCCGAAGGCAGGTGAACTTGCAGGCGGACAGGTGAAGGTTCCATGGGTGCGTTTCGGGGTGGCTTGGTAGCAGGCTGGCTGTCGGTTGGTGTTGAGTGCGTGAAGGGCGGCGGCGTCGTATCTCTGTCGGGTGGGTTGGCTCTGGCGAGGGCCAGGGGGCCTGGCACTGGGCGCGGTCCAGGCATGGACGGGCACAGACGGGCTTGCCTTTGGCCTCAAAAGTATATTGAATCATCAGACACTAAGGGCCTCATTTATGAGAAGTGACGCATCGCTGCGTGAAAGCAGCGATGCGTCACTTCTCAGTGCGCCCTCCTTGCATCATCTATGATGCGTCATATTTATAATATGACGCATCATGTCGCAAGGAAGGACAGATACGTCAGTATAACTGACGTATCTGTCAGCGCAAAAAGTGGCGCATTCCTGGAGTTATGTCGGAAGCCTGACGCAACTCCAGCAATGTTCCTTTCACATGGGGCAAGCCCCATGTGAAAGGGCCTGTGTCACCCTTACGCCTGCCATGAGGCAAGTGCAAGGTTTTGACGCATTGGCGTCCTAGTAGTGGCGCAGCGAAATCTCATAGATTTCGCTGCGCCACTCCTACGACCCTTTCTTGCGGGGGTACGTCCACCCTGCATACATTATACCTGGCGCAGGTATGATGTAGCGCAGGGGTTTACGAAGTGACGCATCTACCTAGATGCGTCACTTTATAAATATGGCAAGACATGGCGCATGTTTTACGCCACTGGTACGTCACAAAAAGTGATGCACCGGTGGCGCAAAAGTGACGCAGGGGCTCATAAATGAGCCCGTAAATTCATTACATTATACATTTGTTGAGCACCGAAGTCAATCACTTTGGGCTTGATTCACAAACTGCTTCTGCACTCGTGGCAGAGTTCTCAGAATTGTCATTGTGGAGATTCCGCCCGAGTGCGGAGACTGCACCACCTGTGCGGAGAAGGCTCCACGACCGCGGGGCCAGCGCCACCAGTGTGGAGACCCTTTGTGAATCAGGCCCTTTGTGTTTTTTCACTGCAGCAGGCATTTAAAAAATATTTTAATTGGGGCCCAAAGTGCAAGACAATCGTTTTGGCATTGCCAATGCTTGATTTTTTAAGCAACTTCCTCACTCGAGATGCTGTGAAATTCCTGCCTGTCAGAAAACGAATTTGTTCATTAAAAAGGAGTTGAACATAAATGTAATGCCTGATGTTGGTGTGAGTGAGACAGAAGAAGCGTCATTTGTCAGGAGAGTTTGAGTTGGAACCGAAGCAAAACAAGCAAATCCCTGCGCAGAAAAAGGCTTTTTGGTGGAACCATCATTGTGCTGCACTGCTAATGGAGCGACAAGCTTGGTGCCAAAGCATGGGAAGTGCAACCCCTGCAGCGTCGAGTGTCAAAACCTTATAATCTCTGGCATTTTATAGCACCCTGGGAGGCTCGGGGTGAAGGGACTGGAGTCTGAGGGAGTGTCACGTGAAGCGACCTCTGCACAGGCTAACCTAGGACATGCGCTCTGCTGCAGGCTTGGGCTGAGTGCTTTCCAAAATAGTTAAAGAGCTGAAGCAATGGTAATTTATGACTTTATAAAGCGGTAAATGGTTGTTTGTCACTGGAACTTTAGCAAAATGTGCTGCTTTTGACTGACAATTTAAAAGCGTTTGCTGACATCTTTAAAGGTAATAATATGTCAAAAAGAATGATGTACAAGCACAGTGGAAACAATAACAGGATGCAGTAATGCATCACGGAATCACTACAGCACAATAAACAACACATCACTGCCACAACAACATGCAACATTAGAAAGATGCACAGATGTACCTGAGTCACAGTATCATTACCAGACCTAAGCACTGCCTTCATTACTACCAGGGACACGTAATAGCATCACTCAGCAATGTATCCTGATCCCACTCCTTGTATTGTAGTTTCCTTCGTTCAGATGACATATCAATGCCAGTTTCTGGTGATGCAATGCTGGTACGAGAAGGCTTAGAGTAAGCTGTGGGCAGACCGGGTCTGGAGTGGCGCCCAGTGGAGCATCTTTCAAGGAAGGAGGACCAGTGAGATTCAAGGGGCCAAGGAAGAGTGCAAGGAGCCCCTCCTGAGCCCCCATGCTTACAAGCGTACATAAGAATAGAATAGGTTTACTTTCAACTCCCCGCATGCTTCTGGGGGTCAGGGTGGGCTCAACCTGGACCCTTATATTTTTCTGAATGATTTTCTGGACACAGGGACCATATCCCTGGCTCCTGTAATGGCTGCCACATCATATTGCTCAAGTTGTGGATAGCCAATCAGGTTTGACTAGCCCCCTTCAAATTGGCTAACCAGAGTATATCCGGACACCAACGGTCCTCCTTCATGCCCAACCCAGCCCCTCCTTAAACACTATTTTCACAAAAACAGATTCACTTCAAATCACAAAATGCAAGCTAAAGTTCTAACTTTTTGACAAATCTGGTGGAATCCTGCTCAGCCATTTATTCAGTATCAGAGAGCAAAGTTTCCTATATGAATTAATATTGTAAATTACATTATCCAGACCCCCTTTTTCATATCCCCTGGCACCTGCTGGTGATTGAAAATAGTGGTGAGGTGAGGAAGTAAATCGGGGCAAGATGGCTGCCGTGCTACTGGTCGAGTAAGGTGGCTGACCCAGACTCCCTGGGATAACCTCCCCCCACCTTTGCCTGTGGCTTTGTGAACGCCCGGCACCCTCAAGACTGTATCACGCTGGTCCCCTCATTCCCTGGATGGCTTCTGCATCACGCCCGATGCCTCCAAAAGCAACTACGAGAGGCGTAAAGAGCCGCGGGCCGCCTCCGGCAGTACAGTCCGCGAACTCCGCGAATCCCACGAAGGTAACCAACAGTGGGGTTGGAGGTAGTACAGGAACACGGAACACGGCTTGAGTTGTGTCTCCAGACTCCAGTGAGCAGACAGGGAGCAGAGGAATCTCCGCTCGTGGCAGGCAAACGGTGCCCGCACTTTTCAAGGCACAAGTAGTAAAAGCAAAGCAGCAGACCATAGAGATGGCGGCTGATGGTGATGTTACAACTATCCCTCTGTGATGGGGAACCAGCTGCTACCCCAGGCAGTACTCACCCCGACTATTACTGCAACCTCCCTCCCTAATGGCAACGAGGGGAGTGCTGGAAGTGGGGTGGTAAAGGATCACAGCAGGGAGATTGCAGAGATATGGTCTGGGACTACCGAATTTCCCCCTCCCCCCTGCGCATAAACACAATTTTAATGAGGGACATGAGAGGTATTACTTTTTGGAGGCGGGGGTCGTGCAACCCCTGGCCGTATTTATTAAAATATGAAAACAAAAATAAATTTTTGAAATAAACAATATTTACACAAATTATACGCAGAAAACATAACACGACATTTGATTACAACTCTTATGCACAGATTTCAGATGGCTAACCTTAACATATCTCTAATACATAGTTCTCCTATCCGAATCTAACATAATGATCATAATCATACATTAATTACTTTTCTGCGTATCCTAGTTGGGCCTACGACAAGGTCACTAACTGGTGTCAGATCCTTATCAATTTACCACCCCCCCCGGAGGATTGAGCATGCGCAGAGGGCCCGCTTACCGAGAGGGTACTCCCCCCCCCGGTTGTCCCCATACGTTCCCTGAACTCCATGCAAATTTGGGGGGTCTTGCACTCTGCGCCATTTAATGACGTCCATGCCAGTGCGGGGTGGCCAACCAGCCAAAAAGAAAGCGTGACTCCCCCCTTTCCCCGCACCCATCCAGCCAACCGGATGTACCGCCCCTGGAGTTATAGGAGAGACCCCTTGTCCCTCCCCCTGGGCGACCCCATCCGAGAATGACGCCGCCCCCTAAGGACCTTAAATTTACTGCTCACTAGTCATGACCTTACTGCCACAGGCCAGCATAGTTGCCCGACTATCTGGCCCCCCCCCAACCTATCCCTCAGAAAGGTCATTCCCCCTTTTTCAGACCCTCTAGCCAGGCTATGAAATTCTCTAACATTATGGTGCCGATCACGATCCGGTAAAAAATGTCCCCGTACGACTCGTATCGGGTCTTTTTACCGTACGAATCGTACAAGTGCCGTACGAACTGGCAATCACGATTCGCATGGTAAAAAGTCCATACGAACCGCACTGGGAATCATTCCCCACACGTCCTCGGGTCGGAAAATGTGTCCGACACGTCCTCGGACGATTTACCTTACAAACGTGAAAAGCCAAGTCCGACCGAGGAATCACGATCCATCCCGTGCGTCCGAGCGTACAACCGTATGGAAAAAACACCGTCCGCACCGAACTCCTATAGCAACCATGGAGACATGTGCCCGCATACGCGCCCAACACTCCCCCCAGCCCCCGTACGTCCGACACGTACCCCCCGTGTATGTATACCCCCACCCGTCTAGGTACACCCCAGTACGTTCAAGTCGTACCCCCACCCCAGTACGTGTCGTACCACCGTCTATGTACACCCCAGTACGTTCGAGCTCCACCCCCACCCCAGTACGTGTCATACCCCCCGTGTACCTACACCCCAGTACGTTCCAGTCGTACCCCCACCCCAGTACGTGTCATACCCCCCGTGTACCTACACCCCAGTACGTTCCAGTCGTACCCCCACCCCAGTACGTGTCGTACCACCCTCTATGTACACCCCAGTACGTTCGAGCCCCACCCCCACCCCAGTACGTGTCATACCCCCCGTGTACCTACACCCCAGTACGTTCCAGTCGTACCCCCACCCCAGTACATGTCATACCCCCCGTGTACCTACACCCCAGTACGTTCCAGTCGTACCCCCACCCCAGTACGTGTCGTACCACCGTGAACCTACACCCCAGTACGTTCCAGTCGTACCCCCACCCCAGTACGTGTCGTACCACCGTGAACCTACACCCCAGTACGTTCGAGCCCCACCCCCACCCCAGTACGTGTCATACCCCCGTGTACCTACACCCCAGTACGTTCCAGTCGTACCCCCACCCCAGTACGTGTCATACCCCCGTGTACCTACATCCCAGTACGTACCAGTCGTACCCCCACCCCAGTACGTGTCGTACCACCCTCTATGTACACCCCAGTACGTTCGAGCCCCACCCCCACCCCAGTACGTGTCATACCCCGTGTACCTACACCCCAGTACGTTCGAGCCCCACCCCCACCCCAGTACGTGTCATACCCCCGTGTACCCACACCCCAGTACGTTTGAGCCCCACCCCCACCCCAGTACGTGTCATACCCCCCGTGTACCTACACCCCAGTACGTTCGAGCCCCACCCCCACCCCAGTACATGTCATACCCCCCGTGTACCTACACCCCAGTACGTTCGAGCCCCACCCCCACCCCAGTACGTGTCATACCCCCGTGTACCTACACCCCAGTACGTTCCAGTCGTACCCCCACCCCAGTACGTGTCATACCCCCCGTGTACCTACACCCCAGTACGTTCCAGTCGTACCCCCACCCCAGTACGTGTCATACCCCCGTGTGCCTACATCCCAGTACGTTCCAGTCGTACCCCCACCCCAGTACGTGTCATACCACCGTCCATGTACACCCCAGTACGTTCGAGTCCTACCCCCACCCCTGTACGTGTCGTACCACCGTGTACCCAGTACGTTCGAGTCCTACCCCCACCCCTGTACGTGTCGAACCACCGTGTATGTACATCCCAGTACGTTCGAGTCCTACCCCCAACACAACCTCCTAACTACGGAGCGCACCCCAGGCCCCAACATCACAACCGCATGTACGAGTCGTACCAAGCCACACACAAGGACAGCACCGTACAACCAAATGGCCCATGTACACACCGTACACACGCTCAAAACGCACGGACACAACCAGGACAAAACAAAACAACACAACAATACACCATTCGAATGGCACAAAGCCACTAAACATGGCCAAAAAACACCAAAACAACACCTTCACTGACCTGCAACTGCCAAAAACAAACAGAGGCCCAATACACCACCACTCCTTATAACCAACCCACCCACAATTCAAACACAGCCACACCCACCAATGGACCAATAAAAAGGGCCCACACACACAAACCATGAGCCTTTGCAACAGACCCACTGCTGCCAGACCCCACAGACAACCCACAGCACCAGACCTCAACCTTTACTACACCTTACACTTGCACACCTTCACACAACCACCTTCACAAACACACCCTCATCACATTCACACACACACGCACCTGCACAACCACACCCACACACCCACAACCATCCACACACCACCCCCACCATCCACACCCCCCCCACCATCCACACCCCTCATCATGCCCACTACCAAGAATCCAAAGTTCAGTAACCGAGAGTTGGAGGTTCTTGTTGATCAAATCCTCAGAGTCGAGCCACAGATCTTTGGAACATTGGTCAGAAACACCAGCCAGGCAGCAAAAACAGCCATGTGGCAGACCATCGTTGATGCTGTGAATGCTGTTGCGGACACCAGACGGACCAGGCAGGAATGCCAGAACAGGTGGTACGATCTGCGGAGGAGGGTCCGAGCCAAGAGGCAGGATGAACACGACCAGGCCAACGCCACCGGAGGAGGGCCCTCCCGCAGACCCGTACACTACCATCCCTGGGAGGAGAGGGTGATGGCCATACTGCCGGTGGAGGCAGTCGAAGGATTAGAAGGACTCCGAGACCCGGGTGAGTACACAAACAACGCACCTCACATGGGGGGAACGGCATCCACAACCAACATCACTAACAGGCACGCAACCACCACAAGCCATCGCATGACTCAACCACACTCCATGAGCACGCACATGCCACTGCTGCCACCATGCCCCATGCACCCAGCTGGACAATGTCAAGTCACAGGCCACAGAAGACAACAACACATGACACGGTAACCCGGATGGCGGGGGGCTGGGCCCAAAAAAGCACATAGTGCAACTCAGAAGCAGACAACAATTCACTCTACCCATATGGCCTAGGTCACAGCCAGACAAACAGTGTGTCCCAACACAGGAATGACTTGCCAGCAAATGGCGGACGCCTTGCATCAACACATGGGGGTGAAGGCACTGTTTTGCACATGACAGCAGCTAATGAACAGCCAACATTGTGAAAGAGTGGCAGCACACACCACCACAGCAGCAGCGCACAGACACACATCACACCCAATGGGTGCCTGGAGATCAGAAACAAACTCACATCAACAAGCCAAGGGCCACTCAAAGATCTGCTAACAGTGTGTGCCCAGGAAGCTGGGCCGAGGTGACAGAGGGTGACACACGGAGGGAGGGAGAGGGGGACAGAGAGGGAGGGAGAGGGGGACAGAGATGGAGGGAGAGGGGGACAGAGAGGGAGGGAGAGGGGGACAGAGAGGGAGGTAGAGGGGGACAGAGATGGAGGGAGAGGGGGACAGAGAGGGAGGGAGAGGGGGACAGAGAGGGAGGGAGAGGGGGACAGAGAGGGAGGGAGACGGACAGAGGGAGGAGGCTGACACACGGAGGGAGGGAGAGGGGGACACAGAGGGAGGGAGAGGGGGACAGAGAGGGAGGTAGAGGGGGACAGAGATGGAGGGAGAGGGGGACAGAGAGGGAGGGAGAGGGGGACAGAGAGGGAGGGAGAGGGGGACAGAGAGGGAGGGAGACGGACAGAGGGAGGAGGCTGACACACGGAGGGAGGGAGAGGGGGACACAGAGGGAGGGAGAGGGGGACAGAGAGGGAGGTAGAGGGGGACAGAGATGGAGGGAGAGGGGGACAGAGAGGGAGGGAGAGGGGGACAGGGAGAGGGGGACAGAGAGGGAGGGAGAGGGGGACAGAGAGGGAGGGAGACGGACAGAGGGAGGAGGCTGACACACGGAGGGAGGGAGAGGGGGACACAGAGGGAGCAAGACACAGGGAGAGCTAATCAGCCGTGTTGCGTGTGTGAATGTCTGCTCGTCAGCAGGTAGACTGCGTGCATGTAGACAAGGGTGGCCAGTGCCAGAACCCCCCCTCTTCACCATGGCAGAACACAGGGCCATGTCACAACCTGTACACGGGAACAAGGACAGCTACCTGGATCATATAAGTGTGTGGATCCCCTCCATGTGCGCATGTACAGTGCTACACGGAAGGCGCCAATGCATGGCTCGCCACACCTGCCCACTCCACTGCTGACTGCAGTCACACTTGACGCAGCAAGTAAGACTGTGCCACACATAGTTAAAGGGGCCAAAGTGGTGCCCAAGGGACACACCCATGCACAAGTGCACTGTGAGTGGAATGCAAGACAGATCCTAATTCCAAGAGGAAATGTGCCAACTTTGAAACGGATGAAACATGGATGTTGCATGGACCAAAATTAACATAATCGGCCGAAATAAAGAATTTGATTGATTGATTGAAAATTAACATTGTCTCTCTCACACACAGGTCAACGTCGTGGTGCACCCCCCAACACTCGGGGGGAACACTCACAGGACCCGGATCTGCAGGAGCCCGATCCCACCGGCAGCGACCACTCTCTCCACTCTGCGGACGACCCCGACCGACCTGGCCCCTCTGGTGTCCAACCACCTGCAGCACCTGCGTCAGGTACAACTGTGCCAACCACCACCCCCACTCCTGCCACATCCCAGGAGACACCCAGGATCCCTGCCCCAACACCACAATGCAGCCAGGCTCGCCAGGAGGGACACGGTGTCCCGGGCACCCAGGAGGAGGCAGCCGACAACGCCAATGCCACCCCTCAGGGGTCCCAGAGACCCCATGTGCCCACAAGTGCAGGCCAGGCGCAAGTGGGCAGCGGTGGTGGGAGTGGAGGACGGCGGAGGCACGAGCCTGACCAGTTGGCTGGGGATCCGGTATTTTCACATGTCCGTAACATCATACCGGCAGGACACCACGGGCATGGCCCAGGTTGTGTCCGTCCTCGAGGGGATCAAGGCCCAGCAGGCCCAGCAACATGCGGAGCTAATTGCCTGTCTACTGGTACACCAACGGAGGATGGAGGACAGACAGGCTGAGCAAGTGACGGCATTCCAGGGGATTCACGCTAGATGCGTGTGTACGGTCCGTACCACTACGGGTACGCATACGCGTGCAGACCCATAGTGATAGGGCCGTACACACGCATCTACGCTCACTATCACTATGGGTCTGCACGCGTATGCGTACCCGTAGTGGTACGGACCGTACACACGCATCTACGCTCACTATCACTATGGGTCTGCACGCGTATGCGTACCCGTAGTGGTACGGACCGTACACACGCATCTACGCTCACTATCACTATGGGTCTGCACGCGTATGCGTACCCGTAGTGGTACGGACCGTACACACGCATCTACGCTCACTATCACTATGGGTCTGCACGCGTATGCGTACTCGTAGTGATAGTGAGCGTACATGCGAGTGTACGGCCCGTACCACTACTTGTACGCATACGCGTGCAGACCCATAGTGATAGTGAACGTAGGCATGCATGTACGGGCCGTTGCCATGCATTTGGGGTGCCCTAGGGCCCCGAAACGCACCGTACCTGTGTGTGATGCTCCAAATTACATAGGGGACAAGTATTAAGGCCTACATGCATGCTGGTTGTCATGGAGACCAAGTTCAAATTTCGAAATTGTTCTGGAAGGTGCACAGCAGAAGTCAGTTGGAATTATTCTACTTTGTTGCAATGTGTTTGTGGGGCTGACATCATGCAGGAGAATGAAACCGATAGAGAACCCACAGACTGCTAGGTTTGAAGGGATTGGTGGAAACATAGGATGCAAATGTGAGTGACCAATCACTCTGTACTCCTGTGCATGAGACTGGGCAGAAGGGCACATATAAGGCAGCCAGGTCCCATGAGGGAGTACTTGCCTGCACATCTTTGCATTCGTCGACCCAGCTGCTGCTACTGATTCCCTGGAACCATGTCAAGGGCTGTGGAGAGGACACAGCCATTCACCCTGGAGGAGAACATGGCTCTGCTGGATGTGATCCTCCCACAGTACTCCATGCTGTATGGGCGACCAGGGTATCAGGTGAGTGCATAGGCCACTGCCACAGACTGTCCCTATGTTGTGACTGTGACTTCAGGCATTGTGTCCTGGTGTGACACACATGCCATGTACTGTCGGGGGGGTCCCAGGGGGGGGTGCCTGATGTCTCCCAGCAGTGCCCTGCGACAGGAGGGGTGGGGGCCTATCACTCACAGCAGTGCCCTGAGACAGGAGGGGTGGGGGCCTATCACTCACAGCAGTGCCCTGAGACAGGAGGGGTGGGGGCCTATCACTCACAGCAGTGCCCTGAGACAGGAGGGGTGGGGGCCTATCACTCACAGCAGTGCCCTGAGACAGGAGGGGTGGGGGCCTATCACTCACAGCAGTGCCCTGAGACAGGAGGGGTGGGGGCCTATCACTCACATCAGTGCCCTGAGACAGGAGGGGTGGGGGCCTATCACTCACAGCAGTGCCCTGAGACAGGAGGGGTGGGGGCCTATCACTCACAGCAGTGCCCTGAGACAGGAGGGGTGGGGGCCTATCACTAACAGCAGTGCCCTGAGACAGGAGGGGTGGGTGTGATGCACAGTGTGAGCCTTGATCATTGATTGTGACATTGCCATCATTCCACCTGTGTACCCACTGTGGCACGTACTGCTTTTTCCCTCACCAGGGGATGATGTCCCTATGACAAAGGTGCAATGCGTTGACTGCATGACATGCCTTGTTGTAACCAGCTAATTTGTACCCATATGTCTCTCTGTGACATGTGGCTGGTGTATTGATGTGGTGTCACTTGTTCCTCCTCACAGGTAGGCGCCACTGCCAAGGAGCAGATCTGGCTGACCGCCGTCAGTGCCGTGAGGGGTGTGGATGGTCGGAGGCGGAGCCTGCCCCAGGTGAGGAAACGCTGGCAGGATATCCGGTGCTGGACGCGGAGGATTGCACGGCTCCTGCTGGGGGACTCACCTGAGAGCCACAAGAACCGCGGCCGCCGCCGTCTGAGCCACCTCCACAGGCGTGTGCTGCCGGTGGTCTTTCCAGACCTGGAGAGGCGCTTACAGGCGATGGAGCAGCCGGAAGGGGGTAGGTACATGTGTGTTTGTTGTGTGTCACCGGCATTTGTAAGGGCACAGTAGCATGAATTCACTGGCAGGGTTTAAAGGTGCTGTGCAGATCCTGTTTGCCCCAGTATAGCGCTGCGCCCCTGCCACCCTTCCCCTCCTTGCAATGTGTTCCCTGGTCTGTGTGTAGTCACTCCTTCACAAGGTAATGTAGGCTGGCGCTTTGTCCACGAGAACAATGACTGTAGCATCATGTGTGGGGGTGGTGTGTAACAGGTTGTGGGACCTTGCCTGTGCACTGTCAAGTTCACTGCATGTGGGTTCCATGTCAGTTGGCACTGATGCTGACTCCAGACATGGGAGTTGGTCTCTCATGTGTCATGCCTTCCAGCGCGCATGTCCTATGTAGTGGCCTGTGACATGATGTGCATGAGTGTGCGATACACATAGTGCAGGGATGGTGACGTGTGTTGCAGTCATTACCATTCAGTAGCATGTAGTTGCGTGCCCACTACTGTCCCCTGGGGCACCTTTTCCTCAGTGGTGTATGTGTCATCATAAACGTGGACAATCTCAGTGTCTACAGCGTAGGTTGTGCTCTGTGCCATTGTCCCCTGTCACCATGTATATAGACGTGCTATTTTGTACAGGTGTCCACTGTGCAGCCTGACCTGATTGTCCTTCTTCATACTCACAGTTGCCAGTGCCTGTGTGTCTTGTTATACTCATCTGAGGATGGGCACTGGTACCTCATTATTTGTACAGGCGCACCTTGGCTGTTTGGCGTCCAATCTTGCTTTTTGCCTGCCCCTGTATGTATCACCCAGACTATGAGACGTGGTGCCACCTGTGTCTCAACAATTTGCCTCGTGTAGGGTCTTGTTGGGGCGGGCAATGCCTATGTGTCAAATCCTGATTTCTACTTGCTGGGTCTGGGCAGTGTGTGATGTTTCTGGACACACACGCAATGTGCAGTGACCGAGTCATGTTGGGCATGTTTTCAGCATTACCTATGCAGCATGTGTCTCAAGTTCATGGATATGGTCCCTGGTCATCGGTATTTTCGCCAACGCTGTGTGGTGCAGATGCAGTGCTGGATTGTCCCCAGGGCCTGGGTGCTATGTCAGACTCCGTTTCCTGTGTTTAGCTATTGTCTCATGCTCTCCATGGTATTTCAGTGGCATGGTGGGTCAACCAACTGTGTGTTTCATGCCCTACATCGGTACCTTGTTTAGTAGATGTTAGGGATCTTCCTTTTCAGGCTATGCAGTGTTACCTATGTCGATTGGACTCATGTGACTGATGTGTACAGCTGTCTGATTAATTTCTGTCTCTCCACCCTGCCCACAGCATCGTCGGGGGACACAGAGGGAGACATGGACACAGGCAAGGCAGAGGGACCGAGCACCAGTGCCAGCCGTGACATCGGGGCTGGCACATCGAGTGGGACAGAGGTGGAGGATAGTGCGGCCGAGGACCTGTCGACTGGCACGTCAGAATACGAAGCTGACAGGTCCGAGGAGGATGTCTCCGAGTGGGCGGTGGCTGCACCAGCAGCTGACAGCGGAACAACACCTCGCACCGCCCCCTCAGTTCCCATCAGCCGCCTCCCACTTGCTCGTGTCCCTTCCCAGCGTGCCCAGTCACAGCATGTCTCCTTCCTGCCAGGCACCGCACCCCCTGCCCCTGTCTCCACTGCTGCCGCCAATGCAGAGTCTGTGGACATCCAGCGGCAACTGCAGGTTGGTCAGGCTGCGATCCTTAATGTCCTCCATGCCCACGGCAAAACCCTCACCAACATCGAGGCTTTCTTGGAGGGCATTCATTCATCGCAGGCTGACCAACGCAACTTGCTGAGGTCCATAGACTCCACACTGACTGCAGCAGTGGGTCTCCTGCAGCGCGACCTCCCCCCACCTACCCCTGCCCCATCCACACTTCCCACTCCCATGCCTGTCCCACGTACACCCAGACGTCGGCATGCACCCACATCAACGGACACGGGCACCACACCAGCAGGGAAGGTCCACCGCACTCCTCCTGACACGCACACACAGGGTGAGGTAGGCACACCCACTGGGTCGGGAGCAAACGTGTGACACGCAGCCATAGTGGGAGTCCGCATTCCACCCAGTCCACTCCCTCCAAATCCCCTCCCCTCAGCTCTCCTGGCCACATCTCCCCCAAGGACTCCTTCATGGCCGCTCTGTCCCTGAGCCCCACAGTTACACCACCACGCAAGCGGTCAAGGAGGTCCCCGGTCAGGGTGGTTGAGTCTCCCCCCCTGTCTCCACCCTCCGCCGGTGGCGCTGCGACCCATCCCTCTGAGCCCCCCCCCCTCCTTGGGGCCTGAGGTCCCTTCGGGTGCAGGGGACTCCCTGGAGGATCTTGCAAAGGTGTGTAGTGCCATCCTGGCCTCCGCCTTTGGCACTGACCCACCCCCTGTGGTGGAGTCCTCCATCCCTGCACCCACAACGCCGCCCCTTTGCCCTGATGTCCCTGCGGTGCCTGTTGCTTCCCCCCCCCTGATGCCCTCACCAGTGTGGAAGACGATGCCATTTGACTGTGCAGGCAAGGTAGGGGGCACGCATCCCACTGTGTCCCCCATCCAGCTGAGAATCATTGACTGCCCTATGGGCTTTGTGAATATTGAACTGCCTGCGATCCACGGACATTGTGCTCATGCTGAATAAAGCTTAATTTTGTTTTCATTATCACACTACTGCTATGCTGGTATTGGTGTTGGTGGGGCTGCTACATGGTTTTGGGTGGTGTGTAAGGGTTTGGGTGTGTGGGATATGTAGTAGTGTACTGCTCATTGGTGGGACCCTGGGATCTGTGTGCCATCACAAGGTGTTGGCTAACTTTCTTTGTTCATGTAAGCAGTTACTGCATGGTGCACTTGTCCCAGGGTGTATTCCTTCCTCTGTGTACCCAGCTTTCTTCCCTGCAGGGTGTTCCCAATGTTTAGCGCAGAGCTGTGTCTACATGAGCTGTGTGTGTGACGGAGCCCTTCTACTTTGGCCATGCATGCAGGGCCATGTCTCCACCTGCAACAATCGTGGCATCCTTGGTGATCACTGTACTTGTGTGTGGAGTCTGTTGACATGAGTTCATGGGGACATGTTCCCTTGTAGGCAGTATGCATGTGGATAATTCTGGCCTCACACACATGTGTTACACCCCTCCTGTCTCAGGGCACTGCTGGGAGTGATAGGCACCCACCCCTCCTGTCTCAGGGCACTGCTGGGAGTGATAGGCACCCACCCCTCCTGTCTCAGGGCACTGCTGGGAGGACTCTGCACACACCCCTCCTGGCTCAGGGCACTGCTGGGAGGACTCCACACCCACCCCTCCTGTCTCAGGGCACTGCTGGGAGGACTCCACACCCACCCCTCCTGTCTCAGGGCACTGCTGGGAGTGATAGGCACCCACCCCTCCTGTCTCAGGGCACTGCTGTTAGTGATGGGCACCCACCCCTCCTGTCTCAGGGCACTGCTGGGAGGACTCTGCACACACCCCTCCTGGCTCAGGGCACTGCTGTTAGTGATAGGCACCCACCCCTCCTGTCTCAGGGCACTGCTGGGAGGACTCTGCACACACCCCTCCTGGCTCAGGGCACTGCTGGGAGGACTCCACACCCACCCCTCCTGTCTCAGGGCACTGCTGGGAGGACTCCACACCCACCCCTCCTGTCTCAGGGCACTGCTGGGAGGACTCCACACCCACCCCTCCTGTCTCAGGGCACTGCTGTTAGTGATAGGCACCCACCCCTCCTGTCTCAGGGCACTGCTGTTAGTGATAGGCACCCACCCCTCCTGTCTCAGGGCACTGCTGGGAGGACTCCACACCCACCCCTCCTGTCTCAGGGCACTGCTGGGTGGACTCTGCACACACACCTCCGATTTCAGGATATGTACGCTTGGAACATACACGGTGGGGGTACGCTCAATGCATTCGAGGTGAGGGTACGAGTCTACTTACACTGGTGTGGTGGGGGTACGCTCCATGCATACGCGGGTGAGGGTACGGGTCGTACTTACACTGTTGGGGTGTGGGGTACGCTCCTTGCATACGCGGGTGAGGGTACGGGTCGTACTTACACTGTTGGGCTGGGGGGTACGCTCCTTGCATACGCGGGTGGGGGTACGGGTCGTACTTACACTGTTGGGGTGGGGGTACGGTCCGTGAGTCCGCGGGTGGGGGTAGGAGTCGTACTTACACTGTTGGCATGGGGGGTACGCTCCATGCATAGGCGGGTGGGGGTACGGGTCGTACTTACACTGTTGGCATGGGGGGTACGCTCCATGCATACGCGGGTGGGGGTACGGTTCGTACTTACACTGTTGGCATGGGGGGTACGCTCCATGCATACGCGGGTGGGGGTACGGGTCGTACTTACACTGTTGGGCTGGGGGGTACGCTCCATGCATAGGCGGGTGGGAGTACGGGTCGTACTTACACTGTTGGGGTGGGGGGTACGCTCCTTGCATACGCGGGTGGGGGTACGGGTCGTACTTACACTGTTGGCATGGGGGGTACGCTCCATGCATACGCGGGTGGGGGTACGGGTCGTACTTACACTGTTGGGCTGGGGGGTACGCTCCATGCATACGCGGGTGGGGGTACAGGTCGTACTTACACTGTTGGGGTGGGGGTACGCTCCTTGCATACGCGGGTGAGGGTACGGGTCGTACTTACACTGTTGGGCTGGGGGGTACGCTCCATGCATACGCGGGTGGGGGTACGGGTCGTACTTACACTGTTGGGGTGGGGGTACGGTCCGTGAGTCCGCGGGTGGGGGTAGGAGTCGTACTTACACTGTTGGCATGGGGGGTACGCTCCATGCATAGGCGGGTGGGGGTACGGGTCGTACTTACACTGTTGGCATGGGGGGTACGCTCCATGCATACGCGGGTGGGGGTACGGGTCGTACTTACACTGTTGGCATGGGGGGTACGCTCCATGCATACGCGGGTGGGGGTACGTGTCGTACTTACACTGTTGGGCTGGGGGGTACGCTCCATGCATACGCGGGTGGGGGTACGGGTCGTACTTACACTGTTGGGGTGGGGGGTACGCTCCTTGCATACGCGGGTGAGGGTACGGGTCGTACTTACACTGTTGGGCTGGGGGGTACGCTCCATGCATACGCGGGTGGAGGTACGGGTCGTACTTACACTGTTGGGGTGGGGGTACGGTCCGTGAGTCCGCGGGTGGGGGTACGGCTCGTACTTTCACTGTTGGGGTGGGGGGTGCGCTCCTTGCATACGGGGTGGGGGTAGGGTCCGTACATATACGTCCCCACGCTATGTGATGCTTGTGCGGCCCGTACCCAGGCCTTTGCCACGTGGGTGCGATCCGTCCCGCCATTGTTGGGGTGACGTGTGTGGGCGTGGTACGACTCGTACCCACGCTCTTCAGGCGTGGGTACGGGACGTACCTGTCTGGTTGTGTTGCCGGTTCGCGTGGTGACGGACTTCCGTTGTGGCGGTCGCTGGCTTATCAGGACACGCCCCCACCCCCTCGTGGTGACCAGGGCATGGGAGTCAGGTATGTCCAGGCCATGTGTGGTGTGTGACTTATGTGGTTGTTTTGTGGCCTGCCCTGGTCCTGCCACCCCCACCCCACCCCACTTTCCCCCCTCCCTTAGTTATTCTGACCTTCTGCGGCGTCTGCGTCGTAACCTGTAGAGGAGGTGGACTGCTATGAGGGCAGGGATGACTTGTAGGTTCGGGTCCATGTCTGTCCGTCGCGTACTGGTACTCCTTGATCGCGTCGTCCTGTCGCGTACGGGTCCTCCTTGATCGCGTCGTCCTGTCGCGTACGGGTCCTCCTTGGTCGCGTGGTCCTGTGTGTCCGTCGCGTACTGGTCCTCCTTGTTCGCGTCGTCGTCTGTCCGTCGCGTACTGGTGGTCCTTGTTCGCGTCGTCCTGATTTCCCGGCAGTTTTTGGCTGCCGCAAAATATTCACCGTGCGGGGTGACGTCGGTGCGAATCGTGATTCCTGGGTCGTGAATGGCTGGCTGCGAGCGTCCCGACGTCAGGTCGGCGCTTTTCCGGATCGCATTGGTAGGTTTTTTTTGGTCGGTCGGGCTTTTTTACGATTCGTACGGTACTGGTGTACCCGTGCGAATCGTAATTCCTTGTTTGTAAAAATTGACGACCGGGTACGCGTCGGACGGAGATTATGCTCCGTCCGACGGTTCGTACCCGGTTTTTGCCGGATCGTGATCGGCACCTAGGTCATTACCTAACCTAGTCAAGTGGACCCCGTCTTTTAAGAAGCACGGTTCCCCCCTGACACACCCATGTGCAATGCTCTGTAATTTAGGAGATCTGAACAGTTTCCCTATTTTATTGTTGACCCTCTTTACCGAGCGGTTCAACGCTCGCACAGAGTCACCCCTCCTCCATTTAAATCTGGGTATCATGTGCGAGCAAACTATGTAGCAACCCTGGCACGCCTTGGCTAGCCAACCAATCTCAGAGATTATGTTCTCAAACAAGACCCTCCTGCCCAACGTCACCAAGTCATTGCCCCCCAGATGTAATAATAACGATTGTGGGAGGGGGACTGTGTCTCTTCAAAAGATCAATCATAAAGCCCCTAAACTGACTAAGGCAAAGGCCCCCTTTTCCATGGAAGGATATCGTGAAACCCCCCTGCTCTGCTCTTTTCCTGTAGTTACCTGAAAGGAAAACAGATTTCATACGCCGTACATATGAATGCCCCACAATCCACACATTACGTGCCCCCGTGACCTGTAGTTTTGACCATTGTTGCGGAGAGTCTTGCTGGTGGGACAATGGCAGTTCCCCTCCTGTGTGACAGGTTTGAGAAACTGTGAAGAAAACGACAAACAAGGCAAGCATCAGTACACAATCGTATTGTGTATTCATAACATGTGCAGCCGCACATAACGCTTATAACTATTGGAAACCCATCGTCCAATCCTCTGTACATTACCTGAGTGCAACCCCCTAGCCGTTGCCTCAGTGGCAGCCCCTATCCTGAAAGAATGCGTCCCAAAAACCTTTGGATCCATGCCCGCCTTGCTGATTGCCATGTCCAATACCTTTTTAAACTGGTACATGGTCAGTGGGGTCCCGTCCGCATGTAATAACAATGAACCACCTAACGCGCTGCTCCTCTGCCTGAGGTAATTTTCAAGGTGCATTACCGGGCAACACGGGTTATTTTGCACCCTATGAAGTACCACCCCTTCTCCCCGAGCTTCCTGATCGTTTTTTGATTTTTTGATGGTTAACAGCAAAATGTCACCTTGTATCTTAACGTGCTCCATTAGGAGTCCACCCTGGCCATCTTTCTTGTTGCGTGCCACCAATTCACCTACCCTGAATGCCCCATAAAAGGCCAATGCAAAGGCAGCTCTGAATAATAATGTCCCCCAACTGAACTGCACATGACGCCCAATGCCGTCATCAACGCACTCAGCCGCTCCAACCCTATCGGCTGCCTGGTGTCAGGAGCCGTACCCTGCATGCGTCGCCACCCCTTTAATGCCTTTCTCACAATTAAACTGTTCGTGGGATCATTTGTGTCTCTGATCTGCGCAAAGAAGGAAACTGCCGCTACATGTCGCCTGGCTGCCGCCACAGTGCGCCCCTCCCTATGTAGGTTGTCTAAAAACAAGAGGAATGCGCCCAACGTATCCCATCTATCCTCCCAGTCCCGGCCCAAAAAGGTACAGTAAGACCAAAACGTCCCTTCATAAGCTTTCCTGGTCCTGGGAGCTAGGCTAGCAGCCACGAGGTTCTGTAGCTGGGGGCACCAATCTGCCAAAGTCCTTGGGAAAATGTGCTGATGTTGTCTCTGCGGACGGTAGATGTTCCCTGAAAACCTGCATCTTGAAGCGAGAGAGTGCGTCAGCAGCATTATTCCGCACCCCTGGGACATGTTTAGCCTTAAACTGTACATTCAGCTTCATACATAGCAGCACTATCTCTTTCAATAGGCGAAGAATCATTTTACACCTTGCTGCCTGTTGATTGATGGATCCCACCACTGTCATGTTATCTGACCAAAAGATTACAGACTGATTCTGCAGATCCTGGGGCCACACCGTCAATGCGACCCAAATGGGAAATAGTTCCAAAAAGCCTATGTTGACTGTTAAACCACTCCAGAGCCACCACCCCGGCCAGCGCTGGGCCACCCACTTGTTCCCAAGTATGGCACCAAATTTCACACTACCCGCCGTGCAGTCCATAAACCCAACTCAGCAGAAGTAGTGGGGGGACCGGGCCACACTACTCTGCCATTGAAACCCTCCAGAAATGCGATCCAAATCCGCATGTCCTGGCGAACCTCAGATGACAGTCGTGTGTGATGGTGCTTTTCATGTAGTCCTGTCATGGCCTGTGAGATGGAACGAGAGAATGGTCGAGCCATAGGTATCACCCGTAGTGCAAAATTCAACTGACCTACAACCTGCTGCAACTGGTGTAGGGTTACTTTATCCTTTGACAAACACTTTTGCAAAGCTGTACGGAATTTCATTATCTTTTGTTCAGGTAATCTAAAACACCCTTGTACTGAATCCACTTCAATACCTAAAAACTCGAGTGTGGTTGTTGGCCCCACAGTCTTCCCCGGAGCCAGGGGGACCCCAAATGTACGCATAAGTACACAGAATTCCTCCAACGCCACAGAACATTCCTAGGAGCCCGCTGATCCCAGAAAGAGAAAGTCATCAAGATAATGCATCACAAAATGATGTCCTGTCACCTGTCTGAAAACCTATTCCAGAAATGAACTACATTTTTCAAAGTAAGCAGAGGAAACCGAACAACCCATGGGCATGCATATATCCATGTAAAATTTGCCTTGAAATGAAAAACCTAGCAGGTGATGATCTAAAGGATGCACCGGCAACAGTCGGAATGCAGCTTCAATATCTGATTTTGCCTGCCAGGCCCCTGGTCCCAACACCCTCAACATCTCCACCGCTTGATCAAATGAAGCATATTTCACACTGCAAAGTTCCTCATTGATGGCGTCATTCAATGACTTGCCTCTAGGAGCTGAAAGGTTATGAATCAACCTGAACTCCCCTTCTTCCTTTTTGGGGACCACCCCCAAGGGGGAACAGACAAAGTTAGGCACAGGGGCGTAATCAAATGGACCCGCTATTCTCCCTAAGCCCAATTCCTTCTTAATTTTTTGCGCTGCAACTCCTGGGTTTGATCTGACTGACAACTGATTTTTGCACTTCGATGTCCCTGTGTAATTCCCAACTGGTATCCTGAAACCATACAAAAAACCTTCTTGCAGCATCCTGGCTGTTGCATGATCAGGGTACCTATTTAACCAGGGATTCATAGCCGAAACATCAATGGGTGAATGCGTTAACTTTTCTCCTCCTCCTTTACTCTTGTTTCTTCCCCCATCTATTCCCTGAAAAAGCATTCCCTTTTTTAAGGCATTTTGACTGGGTGCGAGGGATGATTACATATGTAGCATGCGTGCCTGAATTTACAAGTGCCTTGGGCTCTGGTACATGACTTTCTATTGAAATCCCAGCATACTCCTTTTCGCCTTCCCCCTTTTTCAGTACCCGGTGCGGGGCCCCCGGTGGGCGCTGGCCGAAAGGGCTGTTGTGGCTGAGGGATGTGTCCCTTTCCCCAATTCTGGCCTGCACTGCCCGGCTGCCCTGGGCCAAACTGATCAAACCATGAGATAGAATCCACCCGATCCCATGTGAGTGAAGGGTCAAACTCCTTCGCCTTCCTTAAATTCATGTCATATTCTTTCCAACCGACGCCACCATATTTATCATGTGTCATCGCCACCCTGCTCTGATAACACGCCATCTCAGCCTGCATATTAGGTGAACGCTCCGCCACTATGGCCATAAAAACCGAAAATGCCCTTATCCAGTTTGTCAATGTCTCCTCCACCCTGAATCTTGACATTTCTACCCGCCACTCACTGGGAAGCATCCAATGCTTCTGCCTTTTTGCATACTCAATTTCCCTGGTGTCCTCCAGTAAAGAAAACATGTTTACATACGCACCAGACCAAATCAATTCCTTCACATCTCGCGCCACATGCCGTGCTAAATATTCCTTTCTGGAAGGTAACACCCCCGCGCCCAATAATGGCAAAGCCAGCTCCTTACCAGTTGCCCCAACTCCCACGGACTCCGCCGTCTTGCCTTTTCCACTGTCGCTTTCCTGGGGCACTGGCTGTGATTGCTTGGCCTTATCTGTGCCCTGGCTCTGTTCCCCACTCGGGGCCGCCATAATCCTTGCCACCATTCGCTGTGCCTCCGCCAGAGGGTCCTCACCCACCTCTTTGTCGCCCACTGACAGGGGCAACATCCCTGCCTTTCCTAACCATGGAAGTACTACTGCTATTTGAGATGCTAATTCCGGTGGCACCTGCCCACCCCCAGCTGGTGCTAATACAGGGATCGGGGCCACAGGGTTCAAAACTGGAACATTTGGGCCTGATGGGGTCAAAGCTGGTATGACACTTGGTACTACCGGTGTAGCCGCTGGAGGCACCGGAACTGGTGCAGATACTGGTTCCACTGGCCCTGGAATATTGGGCACTAAATCAGGAATTCCTTTAGGAATCTCTGGCACTACTGGGAGCCCAGAAGGACCCCCCCCTTCAGGTGTCTCTAAAGGTAGCGCTATTTTTGGATCCTGATTCTTCCCCTTCTTGTGTCTAACCCGCTTCGGGAGAGCCTCTAATTCCCCCCTCGGCTTAGGGGGCACTATTGTCCGCTTGGGCCTGCCTGATGGCTCGCCCTGATCCTCCACTTTCTGCCTGAGCTCTGCTAGGCTATGTCCCATTTGTTCAACCTTGCCCCATCTCCTATCCATAGTCGCCATCCTGCGCATCATTGCCTCCAGCATATGCTCCATGCGGGAACGCTTAGCTCCCCGCTTACCTGCCATGTTATGATATGCCCCACACACCTATCCCTCAATATCCCAGCCCACACAATTCAACTTGCTCTTGACCTGGGAAAAACAAGCAACACAGGCTTAGCGCAGTATTAAGATCACAATTTGTATACACTGTATCTGCCCTCCTACTAATCACCCATGAAGGCCTTTACCCTGTAAGCGCGGGGAAATAATTGCGACAAAAAACGGGAATACAAATTGCAATATTATATACCCACAATCCCTCTGTGTGACTCTCCGAGCATTAGGCTCACTCTCTATCCAAAATTGCACCCACAGGGCTAATGAAAGTCCCCAACCTTCAACTTTATACCCCCAGCTGCTTTAAGCATCAATCCCCAATGAGTCTGGCAAATTATGCTATCAAATTGTCTTCAAACATCAACAGAAGCGGTAACGATATGTT
Organism: Triturus cristatus; assembly: GCF_964204655.1. NCBI lineage: Eukaryota > Metazoa > Chordata > Amphibia > Caudata > Salamandridae > Triturus > Triturus cristatus. The sequence continues at coordinate 910,188,359 of NC_140586.1, forward strand.
AATGATCCCTCGCTGAGAAGGATTACTAAAGCAATTCAGAGCCTGCACAATTTTGAAAATGGACGGAAACAATGGGAATTGAACCCGCAACCTTGTGAGTAAACGTCCTAGACTTTAACTATTAAGCCACAGTGACTCCGTATCATTCCCGCCGAAACCGGAGCCTGTGCCCCCCCATAATACCTTCTCGGCGCGTGCGCGCACCTAAAACCCACTGCCTACAACCGGTCAGAAACCTCCGATCCTCGTGTCTTCCTCGACAACACCGCTCTCGCATCAGCCTTCCAACGGGACTAGTCGTACTTCGGCTCGGCCACCCCGCTGTTCTTTCCGCCTGGACTCGCCTTCCGTAATCCGCTGGAATGGATGCGCGACCTGCAAAACAAATTAACAAAATTGAGCAGCCTCCAGAGGCTGCGTCCGAATGCAGGGAGAGCGCGGGACAAAGAGACCGAGTCCCGCGCTCCCCGGCCTTTTATCGCTGCACTGGGGGCAGGCCAGTTCTAACTGGCCTGTCCCCTGCCCCCCCCTTGACCCGGAAGCGCCTTATCGCTTCTGGGCCAAAGGGGGTCGCCGTCGCGAGCCAATCCCGTCCGAGGCGCGCCCACCGTGTCCTGGTGACGCGGTGGAACGCGCCGGGCCGGGTGCACAAGCGAGGGGGGGGAGGGGGTCGGTGCCCTGCCATATCTGCGGCGGGGCTGATCCCGGCCCCGCCTTTCTCTTACAGCGACCTGAGGAAAATGTGCACTCTGCTCAGGGGCTACATCCTGGAGGTGGCGCAATATCAGTTAATCACAGAATTTAGACCCCTAAGGCTGGAACCCTCCAAAAAGCTCGGTTAGAAAATGGGGCTAATGACAGAAATCATGGAGGAAGACCTAGGGGAAAAGATAATACAGGGAGTGTGAACCCCCAGCTGGGGAGCAAGGTGAAGGCCGGGACAATTCAGGAATTATAAAGGAGGGGGACTCTGGAGACAAGTTTTACTCAATGTCAGACCATTCTAATTCCTCAGAGGATGAGAGTCTGGGAACGGGCTGGGCACATTAACGGATCTAGAAAAGGACCATACCTTAGCGATTAGCCAAAAGCAGCTGTGACAAAAGCATCTTTACAGCAAGCAATCACATTAACTAAGGCTGAAATCAGTAGCTATTATAATCAGAGATGTGCATTAGCATACCAGGCACATAAAGAAGATAGTTATGAGTATGGAGAATCTGTGGGTAAACATCTGGCACTTCGTACAAGACAGAAAGTGGTGAGGAATAATATTTCGGGAATCAGAGGGGAGGATGGGCAGTATGTCACAGGACTGAAAGATATTATTAAAGTATTTGAAAGCTTCTATCAAGACCTGTATCAGCAAGGGGATATATTCCCCTCCTCCCCCAATCGGATAGAGAGTATGAGAAATTTCCCTGGGATTGATGATGAGATGCGACAAGAGCTGGAAGTAGTTTACTCTGGAGGAGGTGTTAAGTGCCCTTTAATCTATGGCTTCTGGAAAGGTGGCAGGTCCGGATCGTATTCCCTTCGAAGTATACAAACTATTTCAGGTGGAACTAGCTCTGTTATTGCTGGACCTGTTTATCGGGGTACAGTATAGTGGTATGCCACCGGCCTCATGGCAGGGAACAGATATGGTTATTTTTCTAAAAAAAGATAGACCACCAGATAGCCCAGTCTCGTATCGGCCGATCTCACTCATTAATGCGGCCGCCAAGCTTTCTAACATATATTTGTTGCGATTATTACTAGGGTTGTCTCCCCATGGCAAATGGACATGGATTTATTCAGGGGAGGGGAACTCCTGATCATTTTTGGAGAACCATTGCCTTATTGTATGCTACAGAAGTATTAGGGGAGAAGATGGCCTTGATACTACTGGATGCAGAAAAGGCTTTCGACCGTGTGGCCTGGCAGTACCTATGGGGGATATTGAAGTGTAAAGGGTTCGGTTTGGGCCTTATTACAGCAATACGGGCCATGTACTACAGGCCCTATGCTAGGTTACAGATGATGGGCCAAGAGTCAGGCTGTATCGAAGTTGCTAGAGGAACAAGACAGGGCTGTCCATGTTCCCCAATTTTGTTCACCTTATATATCGATCCATTTATTCAGCAATTACTCCTAAATAGATGTATAAAGCCAGTATCCATCAATGGCTTTGACACCAAAGTAATGGCATATGCGGACGATATCGCTATTGCAACCTCAGATCCTGAGATGGCAGTGATAGAGATTGAGAAGCTGGCCGAGGGATTTGGTAAAACCTCTGGATATCTTTTAAACGCAGATTGTGTGCAACTCTAATGTTCTCTGTACGCATAATCGTAGACTAGATGTAGCAGTGTATCTAGGTGGCAGAATCTCCATCAAGGTTAGCGAAGTATGGCCAATAAATCTATATCCCATGATAAATAAGATCAGCACAGATTTAAAACGCCTAGACAGGTTGCACCTCACAATAATCGGTAGATGTAATATCTTAAAGATGTTGATCTTACCTAAAATTCTGTATCTCTTTCGCTCTATACTGTTGGAAATTGATCTTCATATGTTAAAAAAATTGGATTCTCTCTTTATTGGTTTCATTTGGAGATATAAAAAAATACGTCGATCACTAAGGCTTCTAACTTTACCACAAGATTGGGGAGGATGGGCAGTCCCAAATATGCTTTGTTATTACTTTGCTACTTTCTTACATGTAGGGCATGTAGGAACCTATATCGGGAGTCAGGAGCATGACACAGCCATTCCGTCCATTTATGAGCTGGTTATGGGAAGAACGGCTCGTGGTGTGCTTCTTAAACAACTTGAAGCCAGTTACTACAAGACAACAAGATTTAAGTGTGTGATCGCAGTATGGAAAGTTTGGTTTAAACTGGTGAAAATCATGAAGATACCTGCATATCATAGATATTCACCTCTGTGGCAGTCTTCCCTCTTCCCGGCAGTGAACTACCATGCCCAAGGCAAACAATGGGAGCAAAAGGGTATAATCAGAATTGGGGATCTTTATAAGGTTAATCAAATCCGAATGTTCCAGGATCTCCAGTAGGGATATGGTATAACCGCTGGATCATATTTTAAATATATTCAGATTGCTAGCTACCTATCCCAAGCTCGGCATAAGCGACTTGCTCTGAATAAAATTCCACTATTGGAAATAGTTATGAGTACCGGCACTGGGATCAAACATATATATAACATTTTATTGGATGCAGTCCCTGATGATTTAGAGCAGGTGGAAGCTAATTGGGCTCGGAAGTTGGGTGATGGAGATGTTGATCTGGATCGGTCAATTGCATTAGGATCAGAGTTTTTTTTAGCTGCAAATCTGAAAGCCCAGCCTTATCAAACGATTTTTAATCCGCACTTCACTCCGGCCAAACTTTTCAGTTGGGGCAAGAGGGAGGATGGTTTATGTCTGAGATGTGATCAGGGTCCAGCAGATTTGGTGCATTCACCATGCAGAAGAGTTGGTATAACCCCACTATTGATGTTATTGGGCCATGATAGCAAGGGGGGACTGGATAATTGTCAGCTGAAATTCACATTTATTGTGGTTGCGGTTGCTACGTTGCTAATTGCTACTCAATGGAAAGACGTGGAACCCCCCACTTATCAGGCTTGGCTAGGCCACTTGTTTGCCAGATATATCCTTGAACGATCATTGTATAACTGTAAAGGTGGCCGTAGTTGCAAGAAAGGGCGAACGATCTGGGCACCAATGAGTAAATGGCTCACAAGGCATAATGGGGGCATGGACTGGTTAGATCTTGGATTGTAATAGAGGGATGATCACTTTAGCAGGAAGGAGAAAATTATATTTATTATTTGCAAGTTATTGTCAGAAATTCAACCATGTATTTGTGGAGTGTCTCCCTATCCCTACGGAATGGGTAAAAAAAAAATTCTGAAATGTATATTTATATTATTCTTGTGGAAATATGTGACATATTTATTGTGACGCTACAATGTCTGATTCATAGCTGATTAATAAAAAATAAAAATAAATGTGGTCGGGCATACATACAACAAACATGTAATATAAGTGCGCCTCAGTAAACACTTACTTCTATTCACCTACTGACCCACCTGCATTCAACATTTCACTCACCCTCACCCATTGTCTTCATTCACCTACCTATTTACATTCTTTCATCCACACTAAGCCATCCACTGCCATTCACCCAACTCGTATACCCAATCCAACTCGTATACCCAATCCTACTCGTTTACCCAGCCACCCATATTTATCCTACCCCTTCAAACACTGACTCATCCATTCACACGAATGCACAGGACCTCAGCTATCCAGTGGGCAGGCATTTCAGTAATAAAAAGCTACACTCAGAGGCTTTGGAACTGTTTGTTTTATTTCAGCTGCAGATTTCATATATCTGATAGGTGTGGGTGTTAAACTCCACTCATCTGGCAGAGTTCACAGAGTTTTGCCCACTCTCTGCTCGGCTTGGGGACGGGTGTTGCTGCGATCCAACAGAACTCCAGAGGGATTCCCTAGGGACTCCAGAGGGACTGGAAAATTAATTACACAAAATCGAAATGCGAGATGGGTGTCTTTCGGTTGGTCACTCCAGATGAGTGCAGGGCACGGCCTCATCCCAGAACCCATGCTCAACTCCAGTCTGTGCATGGCCAAAGGCTATGCGCAGGGGAGCTTTGACCACATGCTTGGGGTTGGGTATGGTAATTAGATCTTTCTTTATGTCAAAGAAACCTTAGAAATTCACTGAAAAAAATACTTTAAAGTGACATTATAGTTATGTACGGTAATAATATCCTACATTGCATTAAAATAAACTCAGAAACTCACTGAAAAAAAATGAACAATAGAGACGTTAAAGTGAGGAGAAATGTCGGTTAAAATGTAACATTGTAAACTAAATAAAACACTGAAATTCGCCAGTTATAGTTTACTGAGCTAACTAGAACTTTTGCACCCACTCACCACCATGGAGCAGAGAGGACCATAGATAGGCTAGAGTACTGTTCACAAAATCCACCACAAGAGACAGCTCTTCTAATAGGACACAAGACAACACTCAGGATCTCAATATCAAACTAAAAAGATTGGAAAAACTATCCAAAATGAAGATGGTGGGAGGGCACTGAGACAGCTCCCGGACACACACACACAGCCGCACCCGAGCACTTCACAGGTCTTTCAAAGATCTTTTGCTTGTTAATGAGGCTTTGATGTTTTTCACCCCTTCTTAGAGCCTCTGCAGCTCCACTCTGCGTTTTGCTTGAAGAATCAGCCCCCTCCCCGGAAAATGTTTCTTAGGATCCCCCCCACGAAATTTGGCTCTAGTTGCGCCTCTTAATTTACAACTATATACATAAGACAGATAGAACAAACCTTGGTGACACTATGAAAACACATTTGACTCCTAAAGGACCATGACCCCCACAATCACAGCACCCCCCACATATATCAGAGAGAACATCACAATATAGGGGGGTTTCCCCTCAAGTAAAACAGGCCTATTGGTTTTATCACATGTCTCCACATCAATATATAAGGCAATCCTATTGGCCAAGGAGTCACCACGTCAATATATAAGGTCAGCTTTTTGACTTTGTTAAGGGGTCACCACATCAAAAAGACCAACAACCACCTGTCATTTCACTTTAATCAATAACCTTGTTTACATGCCATCATTAATAATAATACAGCATTTCAACAAGGATCAAAAGTCACTGTTAACATTGCATTATCAATAAAGCATTTGAAATGCACATCCCTTGTGTTTGTGGTTTATATATACTTTAAGGCCGCATAAAATGCTGTAATAATTCAACCTCTAGAGGTTGCTGCAATCTCCGCTCTATATCTAAAGCTTCAGACTTGGCAATATTTAAAAAAAAATTATGAAAATCTTGAGGTGCTTATAAGTTCCTTGGCTCCGCAAACACAAGGACACTTTCAAAAGTTAAGTGCTCGAGAACTTTGACAGTGTGGTAAATATTCTTTTACCTAGACTGAATTTCATACGGAATCTAAAATAAAGTAAAATAGCTCAGAATAATAAGAGGCAGAATCCGTGGTATAAGAGGTTTTCTGAATGGGCTTTATTCCAAAATGGCCGACTCGAGTGGCGGCCTTCAGGTTCCGTCACCACGAGGGTTCAGGAAGTGAAGTACAATACTTTATTGACAAGAAGTAACTTTTATAGGTCATACATTACAATGAAACGAATGTAGAAGAGGCGTAACAATTGATAAGAGAAATGACATAGTAAGTATGTAATCGAAACTAGGCGTAATAAGGAGCAAAAAGAAACATGATTGGCTCTGATTATCATACATAGGTGGATCTATAAGATAATACTTAACATAGATGCGCGCGCAGCAGCATGACGTGTGATTGACGTGCAACTAGGGGGTGAAGGGAACTTGACATTTAGCTCTACATGTGGAGACGAGAAGTCTGGGGGGTCAAGTCAACCTAATCCCAAATCATATCTAACATCCTATGTTTAGAGAACTATGTTATCCACAAGGAAGGACTCTCGGGCAGAATCTATTCTATACTGACTGTGTGTGCGTGTACAAGCGTCTAAGTGCCTATATGAGATGCGAGGGGCAGAAAACTTTCCATGGCAACAGGGCTATGAATTACTTGCAGGAGAACGGAAAGGCCGAGTCCTTTGCTTGTGAGCTAAAGGAGATGTTTACCTAAATCACTAGACAGGAATGCATCGGCTGAAGAGCAAAGTAGATAATTCGAAGGTGAAATACAGCTTCTTGGCAGGCAGGCGAAACTGGCCGAGGCAGGCACCGTTAGCTGCACAGGGAGTAGGACAAAGTTCATGGATACAGATGCGAGCTCAAGCTGAAGCTGTCAGAGGCAGAGAGCAGGGAAAGGCTTTGAGGACGGAATCGGGCCTACTTGCCTGAACTGTAAAAATGGAGTAACTTAGCCATATAAAGTCGGTGGCCTTTCATACTTAGGAATCGAATATCCAGCCCATTGATGGCGGATCTGACAGAGAACATGTTGACGGTGGACGCACATATGTTTGCGTCTTGGGAACTGGAACTGGAGGGAACATACATGTACTTGTGACATGCACATAGAACCGTTGGGGTCCAAGATAGGGGACATAACTGATCAGGAAAATCCACATTTCCACATTCCCTCCTTGTCCCCTACTTGCCCTTCAAGAGATATCAATCTTCATTATTCCATCGATTTGCTCATGGAGCATCATTTCTTCTTCCTTCTTCTTCCGGCATTTTGAACGAAAACCTTGATATGGAATGCACGATGTGGCACACAGACCACAAATCGCTGGTCCACATTGCAGGCATAAACAACAACTGAAGAGCATAAGAAGGCCAATACCTAGGAAGGATAGAACTCTCCATCCCCAGGCTGATATCACACTCCAAAACCACCCGGACCACGTCCAAGTGCCTGGATTCTCGTGTATCTGGCTCACAATCTTATGAAGGCGTGTTATAGCTTTATATACAGATGGCGAATTTTCTGGTATGAATATGCAGCAGCTGGATCCGATGACCCTGCAAGCTCCGCCCCTATCGGCCAGGATGACGTCAAGGACAAGACGATTCTGGAGAACAACAATTCTCATCACTGATTGTTCCTCTGTCAGATTGCCTAGGGCGGCTATAGTCTCGTTTACTACAGCTTCAAGAGTCTTGGTTAGTCTACGTATCAGCTTACTATTTGATATTGTACCTATATAGGGAAAGATACCTTTATTGAAATCTACATACTTGTCCCATGCCGTCTCAGTATAATCGACAACTGGGAGATCTCTTCGCTCTCTATTGTGTACTAAATGAACATTTCGATAATAATCAGGAGGGGCTAGGAAAACAGGTGGCAAAAGGAATGCTATATAACAGGTACCATCCCAATCTAGAGGCAGACGCATATATGCCGTCTGACCACATATAAAGTAAGAATGGCGGGAAGCTCTAAATGAGGATTTACCTTGATCACTATATTCTACTGTAGTAACGCATTTGCTATGGCCCATATGTATGGAACCAACTTTTCTTACGCATAATTCACCTTTAACTGAAAATACTGACATAGTGGGTAGAATTAGTTCAACTTCGGATTTGACATTCAGAATCATAAGATTAGGTGTAAAATTACCTAATTTATACACTTCATTTTCTAGATCAGTTCCTGTTCTACTGGGGTGACCCTCCTTATTAGGGTGACAGACTTTGAATAAAACTAGATTCAGATTTCCCCATATCCAATGTTGTTGATAAACTGCTGTGTCTGGGTCTATGGAATTTAGTAAACTAAACCATGCTCCACAGGAGCCATTGTGTGTGAACGGATGTGGAAAGAAAGGCAGAACTCCTTTGTTATTCTGATAGGGAGGGAGTCGGCCACACACCCAACAATTGGTGGCATTACTAGTCTGATGGGAATGATGTAACATACTAATGAAAGTGTTATTGCGCAGCGCAAGTCTATAAGATAATTCATGTGGCGGTAGGTCACTAAAAGAATGTTCAGCAGCAACATTATAAACATGTCTAGAAATAGGATGATATATGTGCAAAATCACACTCGTAATAATTATTAAAAGACTCAATAAAAACAGAATTAATAATGTCCTTATACAGTAGCTACGCAGTGATTTACAATACGCCTGTCGTTTCAACATTTCTCGGGTATTTTCTCTACTCAGGTCCAAGGGATACATGTCAGAGACAATTCAACCGCTTCACCTTGGAGAGGACTTAAACAATCAAATTGCTCGACTGTTTGGGCCTAAGCTTTAATTTATAGTTCTGAGAGTCATTTTGCTCAACAAAGGGAAGTTTTGAATCAGTCTGTGAGGGAGTGCAGGGCACAGTGTCTATATCCGAGGATAGTCCATGAAATTTCTTGATGTGGCTGGAATGTATCCAGCCCTTGCGGCCCTCAACTTTCACGGCTGTTCTTGTGGTCAGCAGGACTAGCTTCGGTGCTTTCCACCTGGGCTCCAACAGGGTCTTTCGATCGAAATTCCTCACAAACACCAGATCACCCGGAGCAACGTCATGGGGTTTCACCTCAGTGTTGTCAGGAAAGGCTGCAGCTACCTGTGAACGACAAGATTGTAGTGCAGACATCAAGGAAGCCAAGTAATCTGTCAGCATATTACAATTAACATCAGTTATTTTACGTGGTATAGGCGTCCCCCACATATTTGGTGGTCTTCCGAAGATCACCTCATACGGGGATAGCCCTGTTCGAGAGTGTGCTACCATTCTTATGTAAAATAGTGCAACTGGTAAGGCTACTATCCAGCCAACACCTTTCTCCTTACATATTTTAGACAATCTGATTTTCAAAATTTGATTATGTCGTTCCACGAGACCTGCTGCCTCGGGGTGTCGGACACAGTGGAATTTCCACTGATATCCCAACAAAAGTGAGACATGTTTCATTAATTCGGATGAGAAAGGCTGGCCGTTATCTGAATATACAACACGTGGTAAACCGTACCGTGGGAAGAATTCTCGAACTAACTGTTTGGCAGTAGTCGGGGCCGTGTAATCTGATACTGGGTACGCCTCAGTCCATCGGGAGAGAGCGCAGACAACTACAAGAACATATTTGAATCCTCGACATCGTTCCATCTGGATATAATCCATTTGGAGCACTTCAAAAGGATGATCAGGAGTCTGAAATCCACCCTGTTCTACGGGAACACTTTTTCCTGGGTTGAACTGACAACATATCATACAGGTACGAACTTTTTGTTTAGCTGCTGCTCGTAAATGTTTATTGAACCAAATGTGTTGAATGCTATCTAGCATAGCTTTCTCCCCTAAATGCGCCGGACTGTGAATTGTAGCTATAATGGCTTGGACCATAGAGTCAGGAAGAAACCATACAGATTTCTCCTTCGTCATCCATCCCTGATCTGTCTGGATCCCTCCTAGTTCAGTCCATTTCTTTAATTCTTCTGCAGTAGCATGTGTCTGTATGTCAATTACGTCAAGTGCGGGATCCTTAATTGTCATACACTGTGTTGGTGTCTGAACTATTGGCTTTGTCATGTCTGATGTGCGAGTCTGAGCAGTCTGTTTAGCTGTTCTGTCAGCTAGATCATTACCTTGAGAAATGATATCAGTAACCTTCGTGTGTGCTTTACATTTCATAATCGATATAGCAGTGGGTAGATGTATTGCATCTAATAAGGCATGAATGAGGGATCCGTGCTGAATGTGGGCACCATGGGAGGTTAAATAACCTCTCTCTCGCCACAGCACGCCGAAGTCGTGTACAACTCCGAATGCATAACGTGAGTCAGTGTATACATTAACTTTCTTATTTGTGGCTTGAATACAGGCTTGTGTTAGAGCAATAAGTTCTGCTGCTTGGGCTGACAAAGTATCTATACAGTTTGTCTCAATAACTTCAGTGTCTGTTGTGACTGCATACGCGGCTACTAAATCTCCTGTACTTGTTCTCATGCACGATCCATCTACATACAACGTCAGGTCTGGATCTAACAATGGAACGTCTGTCAAGTCTTGTCTAGGTTTCGTCTTTATTTCAATAATTTCAACACAATCATGAGCTAGTGGGTCTGTTCCAATTACAGGTAACAATGTAGCAGGATTCAATGTATTACAACGTCGGATCTCTATGTGTGGCTGAAACAATGTCAGTTCATAACCGGTAAGTCTTGCTATGGTCAAGTGTTGTGTTTGCGTTCGGTTCACAAGAACTTCTACTGCATGTGGTACTTGTACTGTCAATGGATGTCCTAACACTATGGCATCGCTTTGTCTGATTGCTAAAGCTGTTGCTGCCACTGATTTTAGGCACGCAGGCAAAGCCTGAGCTACGGGATCTAATGTACTGGAAAAATAAGCACATGGCTTGCGTGATCCTGCTTGTTCCTGAGTGAGTACTGACAAGGCAGTACCTTCGCGTTCTGTAACAAAGAGTGTAAAATGTTTGCTATAACATGGTGTTGCTAAAACAGGTGCTTGACATAAAGCTTTCTTTAAGCTTTCAAAAGCTTGTGTATGTTCCTGAGTCCAAGGGAGGACAGTCGATGTGGCTGCCTCCTGTGTGGTTAACTGAATGAGTGGTTTTGCTAGAAATGCGTACTGAGGGATCCACTGCCTACAATATGAAGTAAGGCCTATGAAAGCCCGCACCTCCTTTTGTGTCTGGGGTATTGACATGTTAGCAATTAACTGGATGCGATCTGGTGTAAGCTGCCTTCCCTCCTTGGACAGCGAGTGACCAAGATAAATAACTCGCTGGACACAGAATTGCAGCTTAGAAGGAGACACCTTGTGCCCTTTGTCGGCTAGAAAATGTAAAACTGTCAGAGAAGCCTTTTCACATTCGCGTTCGCTTCTCGCGGTGATCAGCAGATCATCGACATATTGAAGCAGTGCAGTATTGACTGGCATGTGGATACTGTCAAGTTCTCGTTTCAGTGCTTGGCTGTAGATGCTGGGGCTTTCTGTGAATCCTTGGGGAGCGCGTGAGAATTTAAAGCTGCGCCCATTTAAACTGAATCCGAACAAATATTGGCTTTCCGGATCTATTGGGACGCTGAAAAAGGCATTCTTGAGATCAATTACAGTAAAGAATGTTGCTTCGGAATCAATTGCTGTCAATAATGATGATATATCGGGGACCACAGGAAATTGTGGCACAATGCACTTGTTTAGTTCACGCAAATCAATAACCAATCGGTATACTGGCGGAGCAGTAGGATCAGTTCGTTTAAGAATCGGAATTATCGGTGAATTACATACATTGGAGTCTGTTTCTACAACTACTCCTTGGACAATTAGCTCATCAATGATTTTCAGCAAAGCCACTACAGCATCTTGCGGTAACTTGTATTGTCGCATTCGTGGTAGTACCACTCCTGCTTTCAATGTGACTCGGTATGGTGTAATGTTCATGCAACCAACATCAGTAGGGCCTTGTGCCCATAGATGCGCGGGTAAAGTCTGTAGTCGGGGATCCATGTCTCTAGACACATAGTGACCTTTAAAATCACGTAAAAACAACCTTACTCCTTCCGGAGAACAACATATTATAGCTCCTAGAGCTTTCAGTGTTTTTATTCCTAACAGGTTTTCTGGACATGATTTAGTAAGCAATAAATCTGTAGTTCGGGTCAAAGGTCCTATCGTAAGTGGAAGAGGCTGTGATACTTCATTAACAATAGGTTTTCCTGAAAAACCAAGGGAGATATTCTGAGAGCCTGAGAGGGGTGCCCCTGGAACTTCACTACGTTTTATAGTTGTTCGACTTGCCCCTGTGTCGAGTAAGAATTTTCTATCTTGACCTAATAATTCACTATGTACATAAGGTCCTTCTTGATCTACAGGAATCTCGATAAGGGGTAAGTCAACTTCCCTCTCTAGGCTGGTTCATGCGTAACACTGATACTCAGGATATTCATACTGTGCAGTCTGATACATTTGTCGTGTTGTGGTCTGTGTGGCAGCAGCAGGCAACGGTGGTGCGGCTGGCACAAACTGTATTGGCTGTTGTGCGGCTGGCATGGCCTGGGAATGTGGCATAGCTCCTTGTTCATTCTGATCTTGTCTGAGTGGCCGTGATCTTTCTTGTGTTTTACCTATGGCGATATTATGTTTTAAAACTGGACAATCGTGTACGTAATGACCTGGCTTTTTGCAATAATTGCATGTCCCTTTTACCGGTCCTACTGAATCGGAATGTGTCATACCCTTTTTATGTCCTTCAGCTGGTACTGTCTGAGACACTAGCATTTTCATTTTTGTATCTTTCATGCGTCTTTGTTCGTGCTCTTGTTCATCTCTAATTCTATTGTGATGATACTGTAACATTTGTAGCATTTGTGACGGAGTGTTACTTTGCCAGGTACTCTCGAATTTCAATATTCTATTCTTTACTGGAGGTAATGCATTTTCTACTAATTTTGTCACAAATAAATGTGGATACGACTCACTACTTGTTTTTATACCACTATTTATTCCAAAACATTTTTCAAATCGGGCATAATAATCACTTGTGTCTTCATCATGCTTTTGTTTACAGGCCGTGATTGCACCCCAATCTTCCTTTTTCGTAGTTAATAAACGTGGCAGTACTTGTACTAGTAAACCTGGCAATGCTTTGACTTTATCCCCGAGCCCTGAACCTGCAGTTCGGGCTTTTTCTTCCGTTTCTAATGCTGTCCAATCTATCTTTTGGTCTCCCACTTCCCACTCTTTTTCTTTCAGTTTTTCATAAATGCCAGCAGGTAAGAGCACCTTTAATATCGTCATAATATCAGGATAGGTATATTCTCCCATCAGTAACATGTCCTTAATTTCTCGGTGGAAACCCGCTGGGTCTTTGTCATGACTGGGTACTACTTTCTTCATTTCTAACAATTCAATTTTTGATATGGGTGTGTATACAAATACACGGTGAAACTGATTGTCTTCGCCTTTTATTGGGTGCACTTCTCGTAAGGGATTTTGTCTATCCATATAATACGGCGTTCTTTCTTTGCGGGGCAGCGAGAAAGAATCTGGACTTACAAAAAGGACATACTGTTTACGTGACACTAATATTTCTTTAATTAACTTGTTACTAGAACCTCTCCATCTGTTCGCGAGTAGTTCCGTTAATATATCAGGTAAAGGACCAGGGTCAGCATGTTGGCTCTTATATAATATAAGGAGTTGCTGAATCATATAGATTCCAGCTAAACGTTGTTCATCTGCACTGAGGTTAAAAAACGTGTGTGCTACGGTCTCATCACCGTATTTTTCAGGACTGTCAATCCAGTGAACGGCTGATCTGGCTAATTCTTGCTCATCCATGGAGTCGAGGAGGTGGTAACCCCTTCGTTCTCGTAGTATTTTATCTGCGGCTTGAAACAAATGTTCAGGAGATTTCAGATTTATTACAGGCGTCAGATACGTTCTGCTATTATTTGGACATGCAGAGTGTATGGGATCAGAAAAACATCTAGTATTATCACAGGATCTTCCTCTGCCTACGTAAGCTATGGTCTCTGACTGTCTTGCGGAATTCCCTGATTCGGACACTTCATCTTGCTCGAACTCGTCTGTTTCCAATCTTTCTTCATGAATATGTTCTATTTCTCTACGGATTTTTCGGCACATGGCTATTATACAGTTTTTCTTATCGTGTCTCCCTTCTGATATATTCTGGCTCCATCTTGTAAGAATAAGCATTGCATTCGGGTCTACCCCCGGACGGTCTTGATTTCTGATCACACAGTTTATGAGGAAACGTAACAGTTCCCCCTGTATCTCTACTTTCTGGAATTCCATAGCTCTGTTAATACATTCTGGATCTCGCCCTGTTTGAACAAAATGATATATTTTATCTAGATGCGTAGTCATTCCTGGTAACCTCGCTAAATACTCTGCGGCTCGTCTAATACGTAATGATGCCAGGACCATTTCGTCCTCTTTACCGACCACCGGGTCATATCTACAATCTATAAGGAGTTCCTTAAGCGCACGTTCACTTACGAATTTGGGTGTACGTGAATGCGCTGACTCTTGAAAAACAAGTTTATTTATTCTAGGTGGCGTAAAAGTATTGCTAGCACCTCCCGTGGCCCCATCTGGGGTGTCGGGGGTGAATGGATTCGTCGAACGTGACACAGCAACTATAGGTGTCGATACCACTGTAGAATCGATTGCGGGGACAGATGAAACAGATGTGCTTGCCGGAGCTTGTGTCGGGACTTGCTGTTGCACGGGGACAGATACCTGATCCTGACGTTGAACCCCTCCGCCAGACGGTCTATGTGGTGCGGGGTTAGCATACTCGGGAGCTGCGTCATCTAGATATGAGGAAAGAAAAACATCTTCTGCGGTTCTGGGATGCCCTTTAGGATGTACCTTAATTGGGAATAATGGGGGTGGCAAGTCTTTTGGTATCTCTGGAGTAGCCTTAGGTAATCCTTCGGCTAGAAGAGGATACATACCATTCATGAGAGCATTTCTTTGTCTATCTATTTGTTCTGATTTCACTCGGATACCTTCCTCAATTAATAGATTTTCTTGAACTTCCTTTGAACTTTCTTTACTCCTCTCTTCTTGTCTACGTGCTTTTTCTGTACGTCTATGAGATTCTTTACGCCATAACTCAACAGCGTCTTTCTGTGACTGTCTGACTTTTCTTTTCCATAACTCTTCCTCCACTTTCATGATGCACCCTGCATCCCAGGTTCCCGCTGCGGGCCACCTTTGACTTTCCTGCAATCCCTTGGTATAGTCTACCCATAAATCAAGAAATAATATGGCATCTAAGCCATGCTTGTGATACATAAAATGCCCTGGAGTGTCCCTAGGAGGAATAGGAACTGCTTCTTCAAGCACCCCTTTTCTGGTAGTGATCTGTCTTAACTTCGAGAAGAGCGGCATATTGACAACTGATCTGATACTTACTCTTGAACTCACTTAATACGAAAAAAAACACAATAATGGACAGTGAACAATGAACAATCATTCATACCACAATATGCAAAACATTTGAACACTTTAAACATTTAAACATTAACCATTTTAAAAAAAATGACCGACAATGATGACAGTCTGTATAACTAATCACCAAGCTGAATTCTTGACAATAACTGAATACTTCGGAATACTGGATATACTGCTAAACAGTACATATACACTGCTAAACAGTGCAGACCGGATTTGTGTACCCAAATCCGTCTTGACCGGCACAACCTATGTGCGCGTCAACACGCCTCCCCGGCGATGGTACTCACCGAGTAGCTCCTTGAAACGGAAGGCCTCAGAGAATGGACGGGACTTGATGACTGCGGATAGTGGACCCTCTGGACATCGGGACTTCGAAAACCTGGTGGGCCTCTGTATACCTCGGATCTTGCTCTCTCAGGTAGGCTCTGGTCGGGATACTTCGCACTTCTCACCGCCTCGTCTGGGTTGATCGCAGCCTCAGTCGCCCCCGCTTGACCGGAGGGAGCTACAGGAAATCCTGCTGGTACGCGTTATGGTCCGTCCAGCTGTGGCAGGAGACCGGGCCTGCAACGCACCGCCGGCGCGTGAGATGAGAAAGTGTCCCTATTCGGGCGCCATTATGTGGTAAATATTCTTTTACCTAGACTGAATTTCATACGGAATCTAAAATAAAGTAAAATAGCTCAGAATAATAAGAGGCAGAATCCGTGGTATAAGAGGTTTTCTGAATGGGCTTTATTCCAAAATGGCCGACTCGAGTGGCGGCCTTCAGGTTCCGTCACCACGAGGGTTCAGGAAGTGAAGTACAATACTTTATTGACAAGAAGTAACTTTTATAGGTCATACATTACAATGAAACGAATGTAGAAGAGGCGTAACAATTGATAAGAGAAATGACATAGTAAGTATGTAATCGAAACTAGGCGTAATAAGGAGCAAAAAGAAACATGATTGGCTCTGATTATCATACATAGGTGGATCTATAAGATAATACTTAACATAGATGCGCGCGCAGCAGCATGACGTGTGATTGACGTGCAACTAGGGGGTGAAGGGAACTTGACATTTAGCTCTACATGTGGAGACGAGAAGTCTGGGGGGTCAAGTCAACCTAATCCCAAATCATATCTAACATCCTATGTTTAGAGAACTATGTTATCCACAAGGAAGGACTCTCGGGCAGAATCTATTCTATACTGACTGTGTGTGCGTGTACAAGCGTCTAAGTGCCTATATGAGATGCGAGGGGCAGAAAACTTTCCATGGCAACAGGGCTATGAATTACTTGCAGGAGAACGGAAAGGCCGAGTCCTTTGCTTGTGAGCTAAAGGAGATGTTTACCTAAATCACTAGACAGGAATGCATCGGCTGAAGAGCAAAGTAGATAATTCGAAGGTGAAATACAGCTTCTTGGCAGGCAGGCGAAACTGGCCGAGGCAGGCACCGTTAGCTGCACAGGGAGTAGGACAAAGTTCATGGATACAGATGCGAGCTCAAGCTGAAGCTGTCAGAGGCAGAGAGCAGGGAAAGGCTTTGAGGACGGAATCGGGCCTACTTGCCTGAACTGTAAAAATGGAGTAACTTAGCCATATAAAGTCGGTGGCCTTTCATACTTAGGAATCGAATATCCAGCCCATTGATGGCGGATCTGACAGAGAACATGTTGACGGTGGACGCACATATGTTTGCGTCTTGGGAACTGGAACTGGAGGGAACATACATGTACTTGTGACATGCACATAGAACCGTTGGGGTCCAAGATAGGGGACATAACTGATCAGGAAAATCCACATTTCCACAACAGGATGAATGGTACTGTTTGTTGTGTGCACCACAAATTGGGAATTACAAATAAAACATTGAGTAATAGTTTTAGTGCCTTTACCATATTTGACAAAAACATATTTTTACTCCTCCTGTTTCTGCATCCCTTACATTTTTCCCAGGGGAAAAACCTTGAAAGTTATTGACTTTGGTATTGCCGACCGTAAAGTCACTAGGAAACAGCAGGTCCCTAAGGGAGCATGGCCTCCTATACGTAATGCAAGGCTTGTCATCCAGTAACCTACCTAGGGCAGAATTGCATTTCAGGAAATCCTAGTTTCCTTGCACCACCTTGGTGAGTCCTTTAGATTCAACTCAAGCAAAGGGAGGTGCACCCTCTTGATCCTCTATACCACCTAATGTATTGTGGTGTGCTCGAATGTTTTAAATATCACAAGTAAGTGTACGGATGACAAATTAGTGTCCACGCCACATTTCTTGGACATATATTTTTATATATATATGTTTTTGCGTTCTCACCCACAACTACCACCTGTGGCTTGCTTCATCATTGGACCCAGATCACCTAATGTGACTGGGCGGGCTCTACGCGTTTGTAAACGGATATCTTAGGAGGTATATGCGGGGAATTAGGTGAGTTTAAAATGCCTTTAGATCCTATAATCATATTTTAATGAGCAAGGTCTATGGCAAGATATTAAAACCAGTGAGATGCTAATCAGGATACTATTGTCCTTAACATGTATAGGTCGACATGTTTCAGCTGTTTGTTTGCCCGTAAAGGTTCAGGAGGCTTTCTTCAGGACCTAAAGTGGTATTTTTACCCTGCATCTGAATTTTTTTTTACCTATCTGTATGCTTTTATTTCAATTTTTTATGAAGCATGACACAACATACAGACCATACTTGAGGGACTCTTTCCGGTATGGCCATTGCTGAAAGAAATGAGCAATGTTTGCTTATTAAGGATGTGCAGAGAGAACCCACTGGCAGAGATCCGAGCCTGCGCAGCCTCTGGGGGTGTCGCACATTCACGTTACACGCCCAGCTTCCTGCATCACCCAGCATGTTTGTATGTGAGCAAGTGTGTGTGAGCTGGAACTCCCTGCTGAATCAGTGACAATTCAGCACTCCTGCAGTCCAGGTGGACACTGCACATATCTAGCGCCTGGAGTGCTTCCTTGAAAGACCAGGGCGCCTGTGGCCTGTTCATGTGATGGGCATGCGCAGAGCACGGGCATCTCCCTGCTGCGTTCCTGCAGCCTGAGCATGTGTTGCCAGGCGTAGTTCATGCTGGTACCAGGTCATCTCTTTCAACAATCTGTTGAAGACCATCCCTGCAGCCTAGGTAAGTGTGGTTCACTTCAGGAATCAAGATGTTAAAGTCGGGGTTGAATCTTCAGACCCCCCGCCCCAGCGAGGAGCGGTGCTCTGCCCAGCACCAGACCATGCCCTGCTGCAGTTGGACACTTTTTACTCCTCCCCCCCCCCCCCATCCCAGGCCTTTTCTACAGAGAAGGGTCCAGTGCTGTGTTTATGACCTGACAAGACACCCAGCACGAGGCTCGTTTCACGCCGGGCCCCGCGGGGTTACTCTTAGAGGCCGAAAGATGCACACACACAAGATTATTTAAATGTAATAAACACAGCTGAAGGAGAAGCTTCTTGCATGTGACGTCTACAACCATTTAGGAGATTTGTGAAAGATGGCGGCGGGTGTCTTTATTCAGAATAATCAGTGTGTCCTGGCTGCTGGCACGAAGATCCGCCCTTCTGTACATTAATATTGTTACAAAGCGCTGACAGCAGCATTCCGGCAAGAAGCGCTAGACGTAGCAGAAGGACAGCAGTGGGTCACCTGGTGCCAGGCCGTTCAAATCACCCTCGTTCTAAAATCCCGTCTTGGAAGGAATAGCCCAATACAATGTCTTCAGGGACGGATGTATTTTTTGTAACACTGGGACTCCCAACGCCCCACTTGCTTAATGCGTTCAGCTGACAGTCCTGCCCTAAACGGTTTGCTAAGTCCTGGACCTTGTCAGCTGGCAGCCTGGACTCTCCTTTTATGGTGTCAAGTTTGATCCCTAGGAAAGTTAGTACATGGGCCGGACCCTCGGTTTTCCCTGGCGTGAGTGGAACCCCCAGGTGACGAGCCAACTCTTCAAAGTTCTCCAGGGCCTCCCTGCAATCCTGAGTGCCCTCTATTCCTATAAAAAGGACGTCGTCGAGGTAGTGCGTGACGCCTACTACCCCGTAGCTTGCTTGCAGGGCCCACTGGAGAAAAGTGCTGAAAGCCTCAAAATAGGCACATGATACTGCGCAACCCATGGGCATGCATCTGTCGTAAAAGTACCTGTCATCCAGCCTGAAACCCAGCAGGTGTTGGCTGCTCGGGTGGACTGGTAGCAAGCGAAACACCGATTCGATGTCCGCTTCTGCCAACCAAGCCCCCTTGCCCGCCCTCCTGACTAGGTCCACTGCTACATCCAGCGTACAATACATGACAAAGCAAGATCCCTCCTTCAGCCCGTGGTTGACAGATTCTCCCTCAAGGTAGGACAAATTATGGATTAGTCTGAAAGACCCTGGCTCCTTCTTGAGCACCACCCCCAATGGCGAGACAACAAAATTGTCCAACGGGGGCCGCTGAAAAGGTCCCGCCACCCTGCCCATAGCCCTCTCCTTTTCCACCTTAGCTCTGACTACTGCTGGTTGTTCCCTTGCTGACTTAAGATTGTCTGCCTCCCGAATACCCAGCCTGCGTACCCACATAGGGAATCCTGAAATCTTCGCTGAAGCCTTGCAGCAGGGGAAAGCCGTCCTGATTATTTGGGTACCGTCTAAGGAGAGACAAGAGGTTGGCCAGGCTGACTGGTGAGGGGCCCTTGATTGCCTGCCTGGTAACTGGGGTGACGTCCAGAGGGAGAGGGGGTACTGCTGGAGTTGACAGATGAGAAAAAAGGGTGCTGCTACTGGGAGTGGGAGGATTGTGACATGGCGTTTGGTTGTGCATATGTCCTCAACTATCCGGCTTGCCTTTGGTGGCGGGCAGTTTCTCCTGTTGAGCGTCACACTTGACCGCAGAGTGTGATCCACCACAAGAGTCGCATGCGTGCTGGAATTTGCAAGTTTTGCCCCATGAACATGACCCTTTGTTGAACAATCGGCAAGTTCCTGGGGAAAACCTCCTAAAGCCCCCTCTCTGGCCACCCCTTCTGAACCCACCTCCAAATGTCTGTTTAAAACCATGCGATTCCCAACTAAAAGAGCCTTTCCCAGTCCCCCGCCCTGCCTCTGCCTTGCCTTGAGTCTCTGTGGTTTGGTTTGCACGGGAACCCATGTGGTCCAGCCATAGCTGGGCCTCGTTCTGGTCCCACGCCATCTCAGGACACATGGACATCTTTTTCCTGAACTCTCTGTCGTAATTCAACCATCCACTTCCACCCCACTTTATCGCCTCCTTGTGAATTAACCTGCCATATTGCAAGAGCCCCTGCGCTACCTCAGGTTGTTTTTCTATGATAACAACAACACCACCAACTAAAGTAGGGTCCAAGGGACGTATTTTAAAGACCAGCAAAGAGGGTGTCCCCTATTGACAACATGAAAACACTTATTGCTCTCATTCTAGTGATCAAACACAAAAGTAGACTAAAAGGAAACATACAGCATTCAAAATGACTTCTACACTCTAAGAATTCATATAGCTTATTCTGAAAGTGTATGTCATATCTCAGTTCTCATTGCTATATAATCTGCCCAAAACACTGTTATAACTCTTAGAGTGTAAAAGTCATTTTGAACGCTGTATGTTTCATTTTAGTCTACTTTTGTGTTTGATCTCTAGCATGAGAACAATTAGTGTCTTTGTGTCGTTTTGTAATAACCTGAGTGTTGAAATGGACACATGACACAGAGTTGTTTACTTTTTTCTTGTAGAGCGGGGCCCCTTTCCCTGAGCTGTTGCCAGGTTGAGGTGAGGCTCATTATATCCAACAGATTGGGTGAGTCAATTTCCACGTTTTAATGTGTTGAAGTGAGGGATAAATAATGAGGCCCTTTCATTAAGAAATATGTGTGTTTATTTGCTAACTGTGGGGTATTGGCCTGACAAATGCCTATTTATTGTTTTATAGATATTTCTACTGTTACTGATGGATACAACAGAGAATGGTTCAGTATCACAATAACATTGTGTTATGTTGCACTTTTTTAGGGGTTTCACCTTATCAGCAGTTTTGTACTTTTTTATGGTCCTGACGAAAGCCCAGATACTTTAAAGATCAGAAGGACTGAAACATTTTGACCCTTTGTTTACAACCAGCAGTTTAATTCTCATACTGCTGTTGCACTGCTTTTTATATCTGCCAGTGGGAGCAAGTCAATAAAGCTAGTTCAATTTGTTGCTCACTAGGAGGTAGTTTTAAATCGCATTTATTATTATTTGTGCTGCGTGTTTTTCTATTTTACCTTACTTGCCACGGGACTTTAGGATCCCTGAGAGGTTAGCAGGTTCGACTTCTAAAAACATCCCTGAGCTCCTCCCTCACAGTGAGGGGGTTGTAGCCCTCAGTGGAACTTGGTTTTTCCACTGAGAGGAGATTCCCAAATGATGAAGCATGTCACCTTTGGTGAGTGAGGGTAATCGTCCTTAAGGGATTTCTCTTTATCTTCTTCAGCTTTTGCATTGAGGTCCAATACCCTTCATAATTGGCTATTTCATACACACTTTGTGAGTTTAGACTCAGTGAGGATATGTGTTATAAAATATGTTTTTCTATGATGACTGCAGACAAAATGGAGAAAGCTTAAAGCCAATTTTCTATGCTCTTCTCAGGCCAGGTCTGAAACTTTACCTTTTTTTCTTCTTCTTCTTTTACCCCCGCTTTCCTGGCATCTATGCCACCCTTTCCAGGTAATAACAGGGAGAAAATGTCTATCAGTTCACGCCTCCAAATGGCTTCCTTGGCCGCCTGGGGCACCTGCCATGCCAGAGAGCAACGGCCAGATAGCAGTGGCGCTGCTGTAACTAACTGTGTGGGCGCAGGAGGCTTGCACAACTGTCGGGGAGTTATCAAGGCGGTCACGGGACTAAGAAGAGACCCTGCTGCGAGGTCGCAAAGTTCCAGAAAGGGGAGTAACACTAGCAGCGCTGGTGGACAGTAGCGGCCCACCCCTGCGGCTGGAGTGTCCGTGCCTGTGCTAGCTGTCTTCGTGAGAGGCTGGCTGACTGTTGTGGGTGCACTTACTTCTCCCCCCAATGCCCTAGCCGGATTAGAAGTAACTTGGTTGGTCACCCCTGATAAAACTAGAGAAGCAATAGCCGGGACCGCTTGTTGTGCTTGATGGCCGCAACCCTGATTCCCCCAGGCCGCCACAGCCACACGTGCCCCTCCTGTATCAAAGCCTGGCTTGCCCCCCACCTGTGGTGAGCTGGGCCCAGGGTGACCTGCTCTGACCTCTGCCATAAAGTCCCTCATCGTGTCCAAGATCTTACCCAGGTCTTCCTGGGTGGCGAATTTTGCTGTGGTCGGCACGCTGTCCGAGGGGATAGACGACCGCACGGGCGGGGGAACGATCGGCTGGGAAACAATGTCTCTAGTTGCAGGCAGAGCCCTGGTCTTGGGGAGTGTAGAATCCGCCGGGAAATCCTTAATCGTAAGGTTTGTGTGCCCGCTTGGGCCTAGATGAACCGGACTCCAAACTGTGCTCCTGCTCAGGGATAGGGGTGTCGACGACAATCCCTGAATCTTCTGGGTCCCTTGTATTCAAGAGAGCCGTGGCCCTTGCCAAACTTTTGGTCTTGGCCATCATAATAAATGCTGCCCACTGAGCCTCCTGGGACGTTTCAGGCAAGGAGTATTCGACCTGAGACGTCTGCGTAAATAGGGGGGGTGAACCCTGGCCTTCCATGCCGCCTCGCTGGCCCGACCGCCAAAACAATCTGAGGAGACAAAATAGGAATCAGCAAAAGCCCCCACTGCATTCCCTCAGTTCTCCGTTGGTCCTACAAGGCCTAGTCCGCCAGCTGTTCATATACCTTCCCCTCCTAATACTCACATGTTCTGAATTGTCTGGTGGACCCCCTATTTTGGATTCTGTGTGTGCTCTGCGTGCGGAGATGAAGAGAAGCAAGTTAAAATTTGCCCCCGGGATCAGACCGAAGTCATGCCCTCCCAGGTGACCTGTCCCCTTTCAGTAGTCAAACCCAAACTTCAATCACAGGTCTGCCTGCCTGTCTCCCCCTCCGGTGTGCGCCCTATCCATACCTGATCCTGTTCCCTGTCAACGCTTCCTTGCGTGGTGACTGTCTTTCGCTCCGGCAAGACCTGTAATTATGAAATAGAACATTAAAAACACTCTATGCATTATTGTATCCAGTTCCTTGCGACCCTGTCCGGTTTGCGCTTAGACCCCATTGACCCAGTTCCTGATCCTTGGCCTGTTGTGTTAGTTGCTCTCGTAAAAGCGCTGAAAGGAAAACCAACAGGAGTTAACATATCCCCCCCTACCTGTTAGTTAACCCGTTTCATGGCAGTGTCCCCTCAAGCAAGCTAACATGCTGTACACCTTAGCCCCCAGTCTATGCATACATGTTTTTTTCTTTTTTCGTTTCTTTTCTATTATCATCATCCCATGGTGGCCCTCAATCTGACCCCCTGCTGTCCCTTGCCGGCTGTCCTCTGTGGTGCTGCGTGTGCCTTACCACGCTGCCCCAATCCTCTGCCCTGGTTGCAAGCCGCTGCGGCGGACCCCCTACTGCTCCTGGGCATGGAAAATATTAAGGTAGCAGCGCCGCCGATGCAGGACCCACCGTCCCTGAAAAGTACATGTGCGCACGTGCACGGACCCGCGGGGCTGTGTTTATCGGCGGAGTCTGGGCACAGGTGAGGTCCTGCCACGACACTCCTGTCCCTTAGATTATGCGACCATGCCACCGTGCACCCAACCGGTGAGCTACACACCATCCCCCGCCCCACCGCAACAGTCCATAGCGTTCCATCCGTATCAGAATTTAAACCCACACAAGAGGTAGGCGAGAGAAGGCGCGGGGTCATGTCCCTGAAGGAGGCCTGCTGGTGATGCTCGAATCTCACCGCTTGGCGGAAGCTGACGGTCTTAAAATACATGGAGGGTCGGAGGGATGTTCCGCAGCTCGCTATCCACCCCCTCACCACGCGGGCAAAAGCCCCCGCAACCAGCAGCAGCTGCCTGGAGCTTCCTCTGGGCCTGAATTAAAATGAAGCGGCCTCCCCACGCCTGAGCCCCCCCCCAATCCTTACTAAAATTGAGGGCCTGAGCAGCTCGGAACAAGGACCCAGCAGATCTGCAATGCGTGGGCCTAAGCCCTGTCGGGCTCCCCGATACCCTTCCCCCGCATGCGCCCGGCACCGACAACCACGCAGTACCTTCCGCATGCGTCGCTCGTCGCCTCAGGCACCGTCGTGCGACGAAGAAAGCCCCTGGTGGCCCTGCCCCGACCCTGTGTCCCCGCCTTTACAAACATAGCCCCCGAGCAGCAGGAACCCCATCGTGGTAGGGGTGGGGGGCACGCAGGCAGGAGGCCTAACCCCGGGGCACTTGCACAATGCACTGGGCTACAGAACATGGGAGAGTGGTGAGGACACCTGAGCGTGGATTGCGAGGCAGTGGAAACCCGCCTAAGGTCTGCCCCGCCTTTACCCCCAGCCCGCACGCAACTGCCCCGGGGAACTGCGAAAATACCATGACTCACCTCCTCCTGTCCCGGTTGTTAACTTTGGGGACCAATCGACTACCTACAAAGGCCTCTTTGCCCTCACCCCCCTCCCTTGGGGCCCGTGCCAGTCGGGCCCCTCCCATGCTCACAGCTGCAGGAGGAACCACTCCTCCCGTCCCGACCCCCACTCCCAAGCCCCGGCCGGCCAACTTGCGTGCCAAGCTGTGTCGGCCAGGCGGACACAAGAGCCTGGGACACGGTCTTTTCTGGGCTAGGCCCTAGTGGTGGGACCCCTGGGGGGCGGGGGGTGATCAACTAACCTTGTGGTCACCGCAGCTCACCGACATGTCCAAACGGAGTCAGGGTTGTGGCAAAGCGGGCACCCAGTCCCCCCTGCCCCCTGCCCCCTGTCCCCGGAAGTGACGTGACACCTACCAGACCCTAGAGGGTCCCAAAGACTGGGCGGCTGCCTCCTGTGCCTTCTTGTGGCACTAAGGCGGCCGCCCTCTTAGCAGGTCTCCTGCGTGGACCCCGGGCAGCCGGCAGACGTGGACTGCACTGAACTGGAATCTACTGCAGCAAGTCCAGAAACTGTTGGCAATTGTGGTACAGAAAAAAAACATGCACTAGAACAACAGGTCAGAAAATCAACACAGCCATGTCATGCAGTCTGCCCCTTCCAGGACGCCAGGTTCCAACAAGCATTTGCAATGCAAATAGGTCTCACATTTGTGAGTTAGAGCTATTGACATTGTAAATGGCAATGTTTTTAACCTACACGTTTTATTTTTGGAGTGAATGTATGTAGTGTGCAAAATCCCTTGGAAAGGTCCTGCACTTCCATAATAAATATATTGAAAAAGACGCAAAGTGTGGATTGTGTCAACAATTGCTTGGCACGTACCTCATGGGTGAAGTGTCGCCACACATGCACCCTGTGGTGCTTTACTAATGCGAAACTCATTAATAAAAGTAGTGCTTACAGACTAACCAACGCGATCGGGATCGGAGCATGTGACTCCGAATCCCGGCTTCTCTTTCATTTTCTAGACTATTTGACTCACTCTCCTGCATCTTGGTTATCCCCAAACACTGGGAGGCAATGAAGTTTGCCAAGGGGGCAAGGGGCAGGGTAGCTTCGGGGGTACATTAAAATGTATTCATTGCCTAGCTGTCAAAGGTCCCCCGGTGCTATTAGTTAAAAGTGTGCAGATTTCATTAAGATATTAAGAGTACTTTACTCGCATCTATGAGAAAATTGACATTAACTAAACAAAATGCCAGAATGCGTGTCAGTTTTCACAGTGTTTTAGACAGTACTGGTTGCTTAGTTTCATTGCATTAATTTTTGTATTTACTCTTTTACACAGCATCCAAAGTAGGTTACCTAACCCCAAAGCCCCGAGTTATTAAATGACCCATAGAAGGGAGTGTTTTACAGTTGAGCAAATGTGTCCAAATGTAATTTTGGTAGTGCCATGCACTGATCAGCCAGTGAGGTACTCGATGAGCAGGTATTTAACTACACGTTCAAAACATACAGTATTGTGGCTGTTGTTTGTTTGTACACAACCACCTCTCTGAATGTGTTTATTAACACAGAGCTTCATCTATCAGACAGTGCTCACAGAGGGGCGACTAAAGCACAGAACAAAATGTATTCATTTATCCTGAGTGTGAAGGCACCCGGATGGCTTAGGTGCCCGCCCGGAGAGGCTAGGGATCCCAGCGCTTTTACAGACTCTGCCGTGCTCCTCTGCCCCAGCAGGGCACAGCCCAGAATCTGCCTCTTCTGCTAAGAATAGGCGAGGGGGATGACGTTGGGGCATGCAGGAGTTGCTGGCAGATTTCCAGGTTATTGAAAGTGATGATTCCCACGTGAGGCAATGGAGACTGACTGTGTATGTTTGCCTGCACCAGTCTATTTCTCTACCATCTACTGGGCTCACTGTCATGTATCCATTCATCTCTCTTTGTTAGAGGTGCGCGAGCCAATATATTAAACAGGTAGAGCCAGCCGGAGACGAGCCAAGCGTATACGAGCCAGTAGGCGAGCCGTGAAAATGATCAGCATGTAAATCATACAGTAAACATGATGTATATGTGCGATAATGTCTCTTCAGAATTCAAAAAAGTGCATTTCTTTTGCGCGTCACCTCAGTACACAAGATTATAGCACTGAATTGAGAGGAAGTTATTAAAAGTGCTCATTTTAAGCATGAGTTAAAACACTGCCGCTCCTCCTGCCTGACAACAATGCCATTTGTGAACTAAGAGGCGTCAGTTGCCATGCATACCCCGAATGTTGCCTAAAGTCTTATTAAATTTAGAGTAATATTAAAATGTAGTTCATTAAACACGAGAAGTTTTTGTACAGCACGCATCTTGGACTCGCATATATCAAGGTGGCAATAATAAAGATGAAAACGGAAGTGCCGGCAGGCAAGAAAACACGAACGGGGGAGGGTGAGAAGTCACAGACTGAGGGAGGGGGCGGTGGGGTGGGGAGACAGAGAAGAAAATAGTGTTAGGAGTAAAGGGGCCAATAGCCGTAGAAGGATACAAATGATGAATGAGGAGGGGCTAACAAGCCTCAAACCAATAGGAAGGCAGCATTTAAGACAAAAGCCAATGGGCAGAGAGTGGATGGAGCTTCCACGAAGCTTCCACACTACAGTATATACTGCATTTCTCGCAAAGCACGCAACCCTATGACTGCTCAGTTAATGCACCGCACCAGAAGAACAAGTGAAGGAGAGTGGGTCAGCCACAGAAGCAACAGCGGGGAGGTGTGTACAAACAGGAGATAGAGCATCTACCAGTCCAGAGCAACCAGCAAACAGAACATAGAGCATCTATCAGACTAGATCAACCAGGGTGTGCACTGGTAAACTCCGCTATGCGGCGGTGGGCAGAGTTTTTGGGCCAAACTATGTTGCAAGCGTGGAATGCATGATAGGTACTTAGAGGTGTTGAAAATGTTATTAATCTCTGCCTGCATAACTTGTGTCCAATATGTTCCCCACAAGTTTTTTGGTTCTGCAGAAAAAGTTTCCAACAGGCCAAAGATTCTACATAGATGATACTAATTATTGTAAGCAACCTTGGGGCAGATTAATGTTGCACTTGCGCCACTTTTGCGCCGCCGTTGCTTCACTTTTGTGACGCAGCAGCGGCGCAAATCCTGTGCCATGGTGCGGGGTATTTACAACGTGAAGCATCTGGGAGATGCGTCACGTTGTAAAGCCTTGCGCCACATGTAGGCGTTCCAGGGCAGGTGGGGGCGTTCCGGCGCAGGAACGCCTCCTAAAAGTGGCTGAGTGAAATCTACAAGATTTCACTCAGTCACTTTTAGGCCCATGCTGCGTCAAAACCCTGCGCCTGCTTGAAGCAGGCGTAAGGATTGACGCAGCATTGTACAGATAGGGCCCCCCAGAACATTGCTGGAGCTGCGTCGCGCTTGCGACGCAACTCCAGCAATGCGCCACTTTTACGGCACAGATGCGTCACGCATCTGTGCCATTTTTGCCCCATGGTGCGCCGCATTATAAATGCGACGCATCCATGGTGGCGCAGCTGTGGGGCATAATAACTGGCGCATCCCTGCTGATATGCAGGGATGCGCCAGTTATCATAAATCTGCCCCCTTGAGTATAGTGACAGAATTGTCTCACCATGACCATTTCTACAGAAGTCTGTGCTCCACAGGTACTAAACTATGTTCTTGTAGTGCATTAGCCCCAGAAGATAGGCTATTTGCAAAGGTTTTACAACAGTAGGCAGTAGCGTAATGAACGTTGAAGGCCCCCCCTCTCAAGGTGCACAGAGGGGCCCCGCTCCGGATTTAATCCAGAGCTATCAGGCCTTAATACTGTGCGGAAGTGGCCCCCTGCAGCCCGAGAGCCCCCCGCACCGCGTTTACAGTATCCACTTTTTACTCATGTTCACTTCATTTCTCACTGTAGGTTTGGGGGCTATCAGGGGTTAGATACAGGTAAAGGCTGTAGTAGGGCATTGGTTATGTAATGGAGGTTTAGTATCTGAAGGGAACTTGTTTTTCTCTGAACAGTTATATATAGATTGAGCACTGTGTGCAGTATGGGTTATCTGTGTATCTATGGTTGATTGTTAATATAAACCCAACCACACACTGCACATGGCTTGTGCCAACAGTGCATTAGGAGCAGGAATAGGTCACCAAACTCCCATGGGTGCACACAACTGAATATAAGGGGTGTCCTTTCAAGTAAGGCCCAGCTAAAGACTTTGTCACAGGGTCAGAACAACAAAATCTAAAAACTGTACCTATTGGCTTTATAAATATCAACATATACAAAGCATATGTCTTGTCTTTGAAAATGACCAATATTTATAATGAAATTATTATTTCAGTAATTCGCACAATTCAATATTTAAAAGTGATTGCCATTAAAAAAATTATAATAAAGTTTTATTTAAAAAGTAATCTACGTGTCTTTAAGTATTTTTTTAACCGTTTTCAAGCTACAAAGTGCAGCCATGGATTCAACCAGAAGGGGGCTCTGCACTCCAGCTGAAGAGCATAAAGCTTAAGCTAGGAGTGCTTTAAAAAAATCAGGCAAACTTTTCTTGGGTCATGGATTTAATGACCCAGGAGACCAACAGTTTTTTTTCTTTTTTAATGTTGATAGGGGGATGCTGCACTCCCTACATCCTCCCACAACATTTTAGAAAACTTGGTGATGTCCCTGCCCCTTCTAGGGACATCATCAAGCTGTAAACAGCCATCGTAAGGCATTATGGGGCACTCCTTCAAAGAGCACTGATCAATAAATTAGCAGATCTTAACGCTCATTCATTATTCACATTAAAAAAAAAATATTTGAATTTGAATTGACCTTAAAAAAACAAAAGACAAGAGGCATTTGGCAAAACAGGAACAGTTGCTTGAATTAAACCCTCCAGATGGGAACAGAGTTGGGTCTGAGAACTGTATCAAAATCCAATCAATTTGAATGAGTCTTTATACAGTTGTTTGGTGTCATAAAGTACTTCTGACAATCCTTTTTTGGTAAAAAAAAAAGTGTGCCTTGTTTGTAGATTCATAAATAAGGGCCTGATGAAAAAATACAGGTGGACTTCTACCTTGCGTGGACACAATAGGGGGCAGTGGGTAATGTGTCCAGATCTCCAGCATGAGGGGCGTGTGATCACTGCGTGTACTGTGTCTTGTGTCCTGATTGGCTATGTGTTCCTAACTTTGTGTGGCATCCGACTTTATGAGGTTTTGGGAAAGTGCGCACCCTCTGACCATGTGTGCTTTATTGGGGCCCATCTCCCTGGGCCATTGAGGCGTCTTTGTGCTTATCTGGGGGTTTGACCTGAATTTCCTGTTTGTACATTTGTCTGCTGGCTACATATCACCCCACTTGTGACCTGTCAATCGGTAACCTCAGGCCTAGGTCGCAGGGCCTGCTTGACCACATATTTCTGAGTCGGGGCTGATGGGAAGTTCACGATGAGCAAGTTTGATAATGGTGATGCGATTTCACTCATATATGCGACTCGATTATTATAAACGTTGCCATTGATTTTAGCAATCCTAACATTCCCCCCCTTTAGTTGAATTTTCAACTACATTATCTAATACACACTTTATGACAGTCACATTATTGGGGACTTGTTGTTCTTCAGCTTTGAATTTTACTGTTTTCCTAGTTACTTGCATTCTACTCAATTTGAGGACTGTGTTTTTACAGCAAGAAACCGCTATTTGCATGAAACCACACAAGAACAATAAAAATATGAAAATGGGCAAAAATGACATGCACAGTCCAGTCAGCCACCGGGGAAGTCAGGAAAACCAGTTGACGTACATTTCCTGCATGGGAGCACCTGCTTCCTGATGGATGTCTCTTTTCAAATGGTGCAATGCTTGGATGGCAAGAGTTAAAGTCCCCTTGTTTACGTCATTGCCTGGGACGGGATGGCTCTTATTTCTCCATTGATTGCATTAACACCGAGCTCAGTGCTGGTCCATCTTGAGCATTTCCCGCCTAGCAATTTGTAACCAGCAGGCATTCGCTTTCGTCTGCACTGTGAAGAAGGGTATTGACACTTCAGTATTTATTTGTGTGCCAGAAAACATCCTGAATTCTTCCGCAATGCCCTTGTACTGAGCCCAGCCAAAATGCTCAGCAGTTAATTTTTCTCATGTTTGATGCAACAGAGTCCTCTTCTTCTTTTGTAAATGTTGGTGCAATTCTGACAGATCTTCTCTGGGAATGACCAGGGTGATGAGGGAGCAGATGCCATTCCATTCAGGGCG
Source organism: Triturus cristatus (assembly GCF_964204655.1). Classification (NCBI taxonomy): domain Eukaryota; kingdom Metazoa; phylum Chordata; class Amphibia; order Caudata; family Salamandridae; genus Triturus; species Triturus cristatus. The sequence continues at coordinate 910,219,645 of NC_140586.1, forward strand.
AGTGTAGGCAAACTTGCTGCATTGCTAGTAGGTAGCCATCAACGTGTAGGTGCCCCATTGCATGCTCGCAATGTGCAGTATTGTGCCACAGTTTTCATTCATTTCCAGTGGAATGGTTCCTTTACTTCTGAAACACAAGGAATACAGTGTAAGTTTCAGTACAATTAGGGGTTGCCCCTTCCTTTCTAACCATGAAAATCTATTCACTTCAGTATCCCAGATTTCCTGACGTGGAGAATATTTACTGTTGTTCAAACCTCCCCTACAAGACTCGTCTCCCTTTGTATCATCAAGGTGGATGGCCCTGCACTGGAACTCCAGGTTTGGGGTCCTTTTGTTATTAGAAAAGATAGCCACAGACATTCTATGGGCACCCATGGGACCACAGATGAAAGCAGAGTGGACGTGTTCATGCATTGTTGGTTTCACTATCTCCAAGATTCTCTTCTATGGAAAGTTTTGGTACCCCTACTGTGCATCCTATCTAGCTGAGTCTGAATGTCGCTTGGCTCGGTGAAAAGGCACATTGCTGTAGGATTGGTCCCATTTCAGGTCAGATTCACTACTACTCTATGGGGTTCTACTCTGTTAGGTTGTATCATGGCCCAAATCCTACATAGGTATAGGTGGAGAGGGCATTTTGCATTTTCAGGGGCTAACTCTTGGGATAAGAAAAGCCTGTCTGCACCTACTGCATGTGGTATCAGCGAACAGACATAGCATGACCTGGCAGTTGTCTTTGAGCCCACAGCGGTCATCTGCTGATGTCATGTGTTGTGTAAGAGGGTGCCGTGTAGTAGATGTGGAATGCTAGTGTTGTGGTCGGTGTGATTATAAGTGATGTGGAGAGGTCCCTACAGAACGTGGTAGACTCCATCAGACCGGACAGTATTTTGGTGATGAATTGATGTGGAAACACCCATTTATTAAACAAAGGGTACATAGAAGGGCAACAATATATAACTTATTGAACATTGCAGATCTTTGTGATTAGTCCAGGGAAGATGTCCAGGATTCCGCAGCAACCACAGCACCGAGACCGCCCTCATCGCCGGCACAGACGACATCAGGATCCTGCTAGACAACGGTGAGACGGCGGCCCTCATCCTCCTAGACCTCTCCGCCGCTTTCGACACCCTCTGCCACCGCACACTATGCACGTGCCTCCACGACGCAGGGATCCGAAACAAAGCCCTGGACTGGACCACCTCCTTCCTCTCCGGCTGAACTCAGAGAGTCCGCCTCCCCCCGTTCCGCTCCGAGGCCTTCAAGATCATCTGCGGCGTCCCACAGGGATCCTCCCTCAGCCTGACGCTGTTCAAAGTCTACATGGCACCACTAGCACGCATCGCCCGACAACACGACCTCAGCATAATCTCCTACGCCGACGACACTCAGCTGATCCTCTCCCTCACCAAGGACCCCATTACTGCCAAATCCAACCTCCACCAAGGAATGAAGGCCGTCGCCGACTGGATGGAGGACAGCTGCCTCAAACTGAACACAGACAAGACAGAAATCCTCATCCTCGGGTCCAACCCCTCCGCATGGGACGACTCTTGGTGGCCCACGGCACTGGGGTCCCCCTCGGCCCACACCGACCACGCACGCAACCTGGGAGTAATCCTCGACTCGAAATTCTCCATGACCAAACAAGTCAACGCAGTCTCCTCCACCTGTTTCAACACCCTCCGCATGCTCCGCAAGATCTTCAGATCGATCCCAACAAACACGAGGAAAACTGTCACCCAGGCCCTGGTCAGCAGCAGGCTCGACTACGGAAACGCCCTCTACGCCGGAACCTCGTCCAAGCTCATCAGCAGACTACAGAGAATCCAGAATGCCTCTGCACGCCTGACCCTCGACGTCCCGCGCCGCGACCACATCACCCCCCACCTGAGGAACCTGAACTGGCTCCCCGTCGACAAAAGAATCTCCTTCAAGCTCTTGATCCACGCACACAAAGCACTCCACAAAACCGGCCCAGCCTATCTCAACAGCCGACTCTCCTTCTACGTACCCAACAGGAAACTCGGCTCCACTGACCACGCCCTGGCCACGGTCCCACACATCCGGAGAACTACTTCCGGAGGCAGATCCTTCTCCCATCGCGCCGCCAAGACCTGGAACACCCTCCCCCTCCACCTACGTCAAACCGAAGACCTGCTGATCTTCAGGAGACAACTCAAGACCTGGCTCTTCGACCAGTAACTTCTTTACCCCCCACGCCCCGTCAGCGCCTTGAAACCCACCCGGGTATGTAGTGCGCTTTACAAGTTACATGATTGATTGATTGTAGTCCTGTGGTGATTGGGCGAGATCAATTTGAAAGTTCAAAACAAAAAGTTCAAGATACAGTTCAAAGTTCTCAATTCGCACGCAGTAGATTTTGTTGGGGTGTTGATGTGGCCGCTGAAAAGGTGGTTCACTTGGATGTTCATAACTGTTGAATAAGAGCTACTTTCATTTGGTTATTTCAGGAAAAAGTGCATTATTGCATGTGCTGTCGCTTTCCTACGGGGTTCCTGTGCCTTGCTTTTAAGTGTGTGCTTTCGACACTCTATTCATGCAATTCTAGTGAGGAACCAGAAGGCGGCCTGAGTCAAGGTATCTATTTTTAAAAGTAGGTTATTGCTCATGGGATGCATTCATTTTTAAGGGTTGTTGGGCCTCTCCCTTCTCCGTGCCTAGCTGGGACTGAGAGTGGTGCAAGATTTTTTACAAGGTAATCTTGTGAACATGGGATGGTATAAATTTTAGCAAGGGTTCCATGGGCATCACCAGCCCCTCTCTTCAATGTGTATATGGAGGTGCTATCCGTGCAGTGGTGTCTTTTGACCTGTATGTGTGAAGATTTTCCCTTCATCTTGAACCACTATCTCCCTTAGGGTCAGTCTGTTTGTCCCACGCGTTCTGGAGGAGCAGTGGACATCTTCGTCACTGATCCCCTTGTGCACATTCAAAGGTGCCATCTTACTTGTCTTATGTGTCAGTCCATTCTGCACCAGGCTACCTTAGTCTCTTATTTCCTAGTCAGCCCCTTTCCTGCATTGATGATCTGGTGAGGCTCGGACCCCAAGCCTCTCCTCCAGCTCTACCTTGGACTCTTTCCTGAATGGTACTCTGTACCTACCCCCACCCTCCTCAAGTGGTGGGCGCGCTGCTCTACATTCATGCTGTGCTTCCATGTTGCTCTCTCTATCTCTCCTTCCTTAGTTTGCACCTTTCCTCTAAATCCCACCGAATGTCCCTCCTTCACTCTGAGCTATGTGCCTTAAAACTCACTCTCTGTCGTTTCTTTGGCAAACTGAGCAAATCCTGTGGCTTAAACCATGGCCCCAGATCCCAGAGCACTGGGATTTCTTTCCTTACCCTGATAATTGTATAAATGTCCAGAACTTCTATGAATCTCCCTGTCACTCAGGTGTGTTCGCCTTACCCGGTGGGAGTGCACGTCTTTCATGCCGCTGGAGTTCGATGGGCTGAACAAGATGGATGGTGTCGAACTTCGGGGAGCTGTAGCAATGGACTGGGGTGCTGCTGGGATTGGCCGGTTCTGTTGACCTGTTAGATTCTCATGCCTGAACCTCACAGTTTGTTGTACTGTAGGGGATCCTCCTGCTCCCTCAACTGGCAGGTTGGTGTAGAATTTAGTTGTAATAGCTGGCATCAGGGAATGCACCTCCATACCTGCATATGGCAGCAGAGGTGTGGAAGCCTTGCTTATTGTCTGTAGGCTGGGATTGTCAGTCTGGGTCTCCGCAAAGATGGCCCACAGCTCTAATAGTGCCTCTCTCCCGTCCTTCTTCTGTCCTGTGTATTTGGTCCATATGTGTGTCCTTATATATTCTATTACGTTAGTGTCGAAGGTTCAATCCTATGGCCAGAGAAATGCGTGTGCATGACATTTGTGGCAATACTTTTTAAGTGTTTAAGCCTGTGTGGGTAACCTGGTTTGCATGTGTTTTATCAGTGACTCCATGATAAGTTGGATACTTTTTAAGGGACAGATGCACTCTATTTTTTCTGGTTTTAGGTAATCTTCAAGTTTTGCTCTGATTGTGGTGAAATATTATACACAGGGATACCTAATTCAAACTACTCACTGTGAGCTCAAGGCAATTCACAGATGCATCATCATGAGCATTTCACAAACACAAATAGCAATGCGTTGGAAGGGTCACAACCTAGAAGAAAGTGTAATTGTTAAAACGTCATGAAATTTGGCAGCAGACTTTACTTTGATATGAAATAACGATTGCGGGACATAGCAACACCTTCATATAGCACATTGAGATATCGAAGAAAAACAATACTCCAGACAAAATACAGTTACATAAATTTACCAGCACCACATCAGTAAACAACATCAAATATACCTTGCATAAATTTTAACACTACAATAAGAAAAAACCTGACAGAATAATGATGAGTTCATCAAAAATAACTCAGCCTGCTCCTAGTGCATGCTATCCTGTGACCAAGGGAAGCCCTGCAGGGTACACAGGACTAAATGAGCCCTATAGTCTGTCAATATCAGCTCCGGTAAAAAGAAAATGACAATTTTGTCATGGAGAAAAGGATTAACTTCAAGAACCACAGGCCTCTCTTGTCCAAACACAAGCTACACCTGATCTCCTAGATCCGAATCTTCGTCCCTAACCTCTGAATTGCACCCTGTTTCACACCCAGGGGCTTAGCGAAGCATCTATGTCTTGTCCCCCCAGCAGTCAGAATGAACAACACCTCTCATTTATTTCAGATACCAACAGTGTTAAGAAACCAGTAGCACAGAGAAAACCCTTTAGACTTAAAAATAATATTGAGGTGCTGGCCCTATATCACACCCAGGGCCTATGCGTACCATCTGTGTCACAGCCAGCAGTCGAAGCGGTGGGGCCTCAACCCTGTATCACACTCTGGGGACAAGCATACCATCTGTGTCACTCCCAGCGGTCAAAGCGACATCTACTATTCACCCTTCCTAGCATGCTGACTAGGCCCAGGTGGTAAACTCCACTCTGCTCACGGAGCTTGTGGAATTCGGGCACTCCATGCTCTGTGGCTCTGAGGCAGAGTGCCTGAATTCCACCTTCCCGGGCACAAAGTGGAGTTTTTTTTCTGTTTGCGTACGCAAGCTTTGTTTAGTGAGTGCCATGATAATCTTGGCCTGCATGTGAGGTCGCACGATACTTAGCCCTCGTTTGCCCGCTTCCAGCCGCAACGGCGACAATGCATTGCTGATCGTGAACAGAGTGCTAGAGCAGCTTTTGTGCTTGAGAAGGAGCTGAGAGGCTTTTTGAGTGGATTTTCTTCTCGAACTGGCCAGGTGAGTTGATTTTCCTGTGTGAGAAGCCTCTTTTTTAAAAACTTTTTTTCCTAACAGGAAGTAAGCGCACCAGAGACTCCTGTTCCTGTCTAGCAGGCTCCTCCCAGTTCTTTCTCCTAGTCACGTTTCATTAGGATTTGGAGCTTGAAGGATCAATCTCCTTGCCTCATGCATTTATACCATTGGGTTTCCGGACTTTGTATTTGAGATTTCACAAGTAAGTTCAAAAACTGATGTATAAGGACGTTGTTTGTTTAAGTTGGGGAATGCACTAGGCCTGGGCGAAAATTTTCGCTCCACTCACGGAAGTTGCGAAGTTGGGCATATCCGCGTTCCGCGGAGATGTCGAAACTTCCGCGATCCGCTGTGAAAGCGGAAGTATTTTCTTGTTTGTACTTTAAAAATGCGTTCTCGCGCACGCAATAGCGACTTACCGGATCCCTGTGTTCGCCGACACGTATTTCTATCCTTTCGCATGCACCACGAGATGTTGGATTGTTGATAGCCAGTCGAACTATCCCGCGAGAGTTTGCGATTGCGAACACGACATTCGACCCGGAACAGGAAATAAGCATCGCGAGCAAGATGGCTGCGCCCATTAGCAACCGCATGGGCAAGTTAGAGATATATTTCTCCGCGAGCACGGAAAAACAAATCGCGAACGGGCAGGAAAAGCAATCTCCGCGTCTTCGCGAAAGTTTCACGTGCTCATGGAGATTTAGAGCAATTTTGCGATAATTTGCATAGGGCAACTTCGCAAATTCCGCCCACCCCTAGAATGCACCAGGATTTATTTGTATGTTTATTCGATTTTTTTTTATTAATTGTGGTGCAAGGCCTGCAGTTCAGTAGGGGCCTAGGTAACTTTTTGCATGTAATTTTTCTTCTTATGTAAGGGAAAAATGTTGCCCAGTTTAGTACATTTGCTTCATGTTTTTAAATTAAATTTGCAAAATTAATTTAATTTGGTTAGTGGTCTAGTCTGCCAATGGGCCTTACAGACAGTAGGCCCAGTACTAGTCATGGGTGCATGAAACAACAGTTTCTCTGGAGTCCGATGAATTTAAACATCATTTAGGCCATGGATGGCATTGAAATAAATTACAATATGTGTTTTGGGGCATTTCATGTTTTTTTCTGTAAACAGTGCGCATAGGTGTATAGGTATTTGATGCCTTTGGAGGATGTGTGTTGTTGTAACCATTTTTAGCCAAGTTAATTTTCATTTTTGGCATTGCTGAATTTATGTTGTTTTCTCTGTGTTACCACCATCCCTCCTTTGTCTGCCCAGTGTGTGATTGTGTTTGCCATAGTTTACCACTTGTCCTTGTTAACCATGCCATGTGGCCAGGGTTCATTTATTTGTATAGTCAGTGTCCACATAGGCCTGTATGCGTTCTTTGTTTTTGATGCCTCCTGCTTGTTGTTGTTTGACCACGTGGCTGGTGGCCATTTTGTATAGGCAGCTGTGTGCTTTGCCATAGACCTGATTATCTTCTTTGTTCCAGATGTCTCCTGCTTGTTGTTGTGACCATGTGGATTGTGGCCATTTTGTGTACCCAGCCAGCCTCCATGTATTCTTTGCTGTGGGCATGCCTTCTTGCTTGCTGCTTGACCATGTGGTCGGTGGTCAATTTGTGGAGCCAGCCTGTGTGCTTTTCCCATAGGCCTACATGTGTTCTTTGTTGTGGCCTTGCCTCCTTGCTGGTTGTTGTTGTGACCATGTGGCTGGCAGCCATTTTGTTTAGCCAGCCAATGTTCTTTGCCATAGGCCTGCATGTTTTCTTTGTTCCCCATGCCTCCTGCTTATTGTTGTGACCGTGTGGCTGGCAGCTATTTTATATAGTCAGCCAGTGTGCTTCTGCCATAGCCTTGCATGTGTTCTTTGTTGTGGCCATGACTCTTTGACCATGTGGTCGGTGACCATTTCGTTTAGCCAGCCTGTCCGCTTTTGCCATAGGCCTGCATGTGTTCTTTGTTGTGGCCATGCCTCCTTGCTGGTTGTTATAATGACCAAGTGGTTGATGGCCATTTTGAGTAGCCTGCCAGTGTGCTTTGCCATAGGCCTGCATGTCTTCATTGTTCCCTATGCCTCCTTGCTGGTTGTTGTTGTGACAATGTGGCTGGCAGCCATTTTGTATAGCCATCCAGTGTGCTTTGACATGTCTTCTTTGTTTCCCAATCCCCATGCAATTTTGTGCGTCCAGTCAGTGTGCATTTGCCATGGACTTCCAAGGAAGGATGAGGTATCAGTTTAATAATATGCTTGAGGGCAATTTCATGTATTGGTATATTTTTATTACAATTTGAAAAAAATTGTATTTGACTACATTTTTTTTTCTAATTTTATTTAAAAATATATATTTTTATTTTACAACTCTTCAATTTCTTGTAACTTTTTATTTGTAAAATCTTTTTTATATTTTTGATTTTTTTAATTAACTTTTTTACTTTTATTTAATTTTCAATTTTGTTAAAAAAAATGGTGTAATTGTAAATAATTTTTTCCCGTTTTCCCTCTGTCGATCCATCATTCATCCATCCATCCACCATAGGCAAACAGCCACGCAACAGCATTCAGTTTTTTAGGTATATATAATTCAATTTCTTCCTGGACACACTGGATGAGGTGCAGTTTAGAATAGACATTTGTATTATTCATTTGTGCAATGATGATGAATATTATTTAATTCCCGCTGGACAACATTGACATCCATAGGTGCACACTAATCTCAATTTTTTTAAATATTGCTACTCCATTTCCCCAGTTAGTTCTCTGAGTGCCACGGGTGTCTCCTTTAGTATATATTGAGCATAAAGGAACGAGCTCTACCATCTTGTATATTGTGAGTTGTATTTTGATGGGGATTTATGGTATGGTGGTGTGGTTTGACTTTAAAGTGGTTACCTAAGTTAACAAAACAAAACAGCCACACTAATATTGCCTTTCTCTTGTTCTAATTCAAACTGCAAACAATGTCAAGTTTCACACTTAGGGGCCTATCACAATGTCGGTCGGAGGAAACTCCGACCGACACTGTGGCAGAAACGGGACCGACCGATCTCCGGTCGGAGTTCCTGACCACCAAATTATGATGCAACCACACATGGTGTGGTCACATTCTCCCATATCTCTATAGGAGATTGTGTTACGGCCGTAAACCGGCAATAACACAGGCTCTCATAGAGATATGGGAGAGTGTGTTAATCCCTCCACCCTTTGGCAGGCACCTCAAGGTGCCTGCCACAAGCTGCAGGGATTAACAGGGGCAACCTCGGCCCCCAAGCAGAGGCTGCAAGGGAAAGGGGCCCTGATAGGGGCCCCCAAACACCCTTTCTGACAGGGTTTCCATGTCAGAAAGGCTGGCATGGAAACCCTGCCGAAAGCAGTGCATCATAATCTGGACAGCGTAAACCGCCGTCCATATGGATTACGTGCCCGAATCTGGCTTACTGCCGGGCGGAACCCAGCCGGAATGACTGGCTAGTTTCAATTCTGACCTGCTGTATCGTAATCAGCCAGTCAGAATTGAGACCAACAAGATTGGTCGTAAAGCCTCCGACCTAAAGTCGGAGGCTTTGTGAACGACCGCACATCATATTCGGCCCCTAAATGTTTTTCTTGCTTGTTTGCTTTTAGGTGAACAAGAGAAGAGACATCACCTACACTACTGCTAAACAGAAGGCTTATGCAGTCAGACGTCAGTCCTCCAATCACTTCTGCTTGTACAGCTTGGTGCAACTGCCAACTGAGAGCTCTAAGAAGATGGCTCCAAAGAAAGATGCTGCCAAGAAAATAGCCAATGAGAAGAAGCAACTTTCCACCATTGGCATGACGGCCATTACCTTTTTTGGCAAACTTGTGCCTGCTGCACCATCCTTCGGGGAGCAAGCTGGAAACAGCACTCCTGCATCAGTCACACCACCCCAACTTAAGCCCAGGACCAGGTCGGCCAGTGGGGTGAGTAGTGATGCTGAATTGGAATTGTCCCTTTCGCAAATTAGAGCATAATTATTTCAGGAAACAGAGCAAAGTGGACAGCAGACGCAGCCAGCAATAGTACTTTTTTCTGATGTTGGAGCAGAACAGGAGGTTGAGTTTCCTTCTAAACAAGAGCCTCTTCCTTTAAAAACATTGGCTCCCAGATCTCCGGGAAGAGAAAGGAAGGGTCTTACTCCACCATTTTCTCCAGGCACCCCTTCTGGTGATGAAGACAGTGACATAGAGTGGACCCTGGCAGAGTCCAGGAGACAACAGGAGAGGCAAAGGAAAAGAAAATTTCCTCAAAGACTCAGGGGGATATTCTCAAGAATGTGTGATAACTACTGCAAAAGTAGCTTAACGCAACTCTTCACATCGCAGTCTATAGCGGGAAAATAACACCGTGTTAACGTGGTATTCACATCACCGCGGCACCGTGCGGTAGACCCACCATAATGCGTCAAATGAAAGAGTTAAAATCAACGTGACACTGCAAAAATGCGAAACACGAACGCACATAAAGCAACGATGATGCCAATCGCGATACAAAAATCAGCAAAAATCAGCCCCAGGCCTGCAATCCCCACGCAACATGCGGGAAAATGCACTATAAAAGCATTAAAAAAACACACCAAAACCAAAATCAAGCTGCGTAGCACCATGGATGCACCCGGACCGAGTGCAGAGGACTACCCGAACCCCACAAGCCCCACGGAGGACCAGCCAGGAACACCTTGCTCGGGGAAGGGAAAGGAGACGAGGAAGACGAAGACGGGGTTCAGTCCGGAGGAAGACCGGATCATCGTCACAGAGGTGATAGAACACTACCAACAAATGTTTGCCACCTCCGCTGCGTCATTGGCAACACAAACGGAAAAAATGGCAGTCCATCGTCACCAACGTGAATGCAGTCGGTGTATCGAGGAGGTCAATGGAGGAGGTCAAGAGGCGCTGGCATGAAGTGCACAGCCAAACCAAGGACAAACTCGCTGCCAACAGGAAGGCAGCAAAGGCAACTGGAGGTGGGAGTCCTGCGCCACAGGAGGAGCTGGATGAGCTGGAGGAAATGGTGGCCACAGTCATCAGTGTGGAGATGGTGCAAGGAGTTGGGGGTCTGGACACAGCTCGATATGACCTGACCCAACAGCAACAGGGTGAGTAACGACCAGAGACTGGGGGGGTGTGGGAGATGGGCACAATGGCACCCATACACAATCACGTGCAGCACACTGCACACCCACAAAGAGTTTGGAACATGTCCCTGATACCCTTGGCACACTGCAGCACACATAGAAATACCAGTTAGGCCACCGTCCACAATGTGCACAAATGGGCCTCCCTCCATATCACCAATGCCACAACCTACCCATGCTCATGTGCTGAATGCAGAAAAGCAGCGGCTCTGATACTCACACAGACTATGCAAGTTACACTGCATGACAGATAGCATGGCTGCAGTCACAACACATGACATGGTGCACAAGACGACTTTGAGGTGGCTGAGTGTGGACCACATCCGTAAAGGAGCAGATCACACTCTGACACATCCACGTGCACCTACAACCCATGACGTCAAAAACACATCTGCAGACAAATAATGCACAAGAGTACAAAATATGTCCAAGAGCACAAATGACCCAAGTCGCAAACATGCAGCACACACACATAGCAATCACAGTAAATCAACATTGACGACAATGTTGTAGAAAGTGCAACCCTTACACCACAGAACAGAGGACACAACTGGTGCCGCACATGCGTAGAAACTGGTCAATCACATCTGGCATTGCATGACACTGTGAGATGATAATGTACGAGTACTACCTCACATCGGGCATGTAGTAGAAATATCTACTGTCTACCATCAAATAGCCAACATCACTAAAACAGGAAAAATGTACATTGTTACACCGTCTGAATGTAAACATCTACAATGCGTGAACATACATGGAACACACTGTTAACCTGCATCTCCTCGTTACATTTCAGAGGGACAATCAACAGCTCCTGCAGAGCAGACCACATATCTCTACAGTGATGATGAAGAGGACACCCTGCACATTTGCCCAGACACCCTCCAACGGCTCGTGGACAGTCTCCACACCCCATCCCCAGGAGCATGGCAGCCTAGCTGCATTGCCATGACCCCACATCCTGCACAGACCACACAGCAGGAAGCACACACCACCACGGCTGGCTCACAGGACCCCACGTCCAACACATGGAATTCCAACGCCGTGTGTTAGGGTGCCAGGAGAAGATGGCTGATCAGCTGCGGGTGGGGTTCGACCTCATGGCAGCCAAACTCGATGCCATACATGGGTGTCTGAGTCCCATCAGGGACCACTTACAGTCCCTTACGGACACCCACTGACCGCACCATGCTCACTAACAATCATTGGCTGACCTCGCTGGGGTAATTACTCAGATACAAGAACTGTATAGTCAGAGAGGCTCTAGCGATGACAGCACAGAGTTGGAACAGATACGGAGGACAATGGAGACCATGGAGCCGATGCAGGCTGGAAGTAGGGCTGCCACGGTTGAACACCAGCGAGATGTAGCTGGGATCTTCCATGCTTTGCAGATCCTCATCTTGCCATTGCTGCCACCCAGCCTGTCCCAGATAACTGCTGCAGGAACTTCGGCATACACATCTCCGCCCCCTGATGTGTCATTGGCACACAGTGATGCAGCCCTATCACCTTCGAGTTCGCACCCTGATGTGTCAGTGGCCCACAGTGATGCAGCCATAACACCACCACACACACCTGACACACCGGACACAGAAGACGTCTCAGAGGAGTAAGATGTGGAGGGGAATGACTGTGTGAGGAAGGAGGCAGCAGTATCCATACCCGCCACATGGCCTGTCCCTGCCTGGTTCAAGCCTATGCATCATGCCGTGGAACAACACCTCCCACTGTCCCCTGGAAAACTCTGCGGCATTCACCTGAACCCTGACATGCCTGCCATTAGTGCTCTTGTACCAATGACACAGCAATCCGGCTACGGACTAAACTCTTCCTCTTCAGATTAACCTTACAATCCCCCAAGGACTCTGGTTGGCCCACCACTGGGCAACCACGTTATGTGGGCTTGAACTGGCTATGTACCCCTCCAGCTCTGACACTCCCCAGAATGTGAATAAAACATTCCAAAACACACAGATGTGTCATGTATATGTTCACTCTCGTATAAAAGTATGGATTTATGTTGGGACATTGATTGCACTAAAAGGTACACCCTCGTAAATGACATCAATGCGCATGTTTGACCCTGACCCACATGGCCAATTAAATGAATGTGAAGGTGTGAACTAGCTGTGGCCTCATTGCGCATGAACAACAATCTTGCATCCCCCAACGTAGCCCCACGTCCATGTATTATATAGGGGTGTGTGTAGAAATGTCAGAATCAACAGCACGCATGAGGTAGTGTCCCCATTGCATGTGGCTACAGAACATCTCTTCGCATGACGTACTCACACACATCAGTGTGGACATAGTTTGTTTTAATGGATCACATTGATCCACATGGCAAGAAGTTGGACACCATACTCACATTGCTGAAGACATGTGAGAGCACAAATCTACTGGCAATTTTACCAAACACAATGTCTGGCTCACAGAGGTGGAGCTGCCAATAGGGATTCACCACCAATGTACATGCGGCAGTCTGTCCTTCCTTGTGTACGGACAATGCTCATTGAGGCAACGATTTGTCATACTAATCAATACTCATCATAGTTGTTCACTGGTGAAGTTGGGTAGACTTTATTAGCATGTGCGTGTCAGTATGGGCAAAAAATGGGCCACAGCAGGCAGGAAAATGCTTAATATATACCTACAGGCAGAATGGGAACGTGTCGAGGTGCAAGGAATGGGGAGGCAGATATGAACATATCCTTACGGATGGCGACGGTCTCAGCTCACCTTCCCTTGCTTGTCGAGTCATGTGATGTTTGGCGTCTGCTCATAGCCCCGTGTCAGGGGACACGACTCACAGCCCATGGGATCAGCATGAAGATGTACCACCGGACTGCGCCGACTGTGTGCCATGCTGACAGTGAGCAGGTGCAAGGGACTAACAAGGTCACATGTCATGCTACATTGCCATGTGTGTAGTCTCCCTCATGTCAGATTTAGGAGCTTTGCCAGACGACGCTGTGCAGCTCCGCCCATGGGGCAACTTACTATGCTCCCTCGTAGCGTATCTATTCTTTACATCAAAGCTTGATTCTTCTATGATTATTCAATACATTTACTCACAACAGTGACACTTAACATTGTATTTTTCATAATTTTTATTATATTTTTCATAATTTTTATTATTTCATTGTTTTATATATTTCAAAACATTTCAACTTATTTGTATATGTTTTTTTCTTCATTCAAAATGACAAAAGTAATAAAAATTCATACAAAAGACAAAAAAATGACACAATCAATGAATATAATATTATATAAACAATTCTATTCCGTAGAAAACAAACCCTGAATTGACTTCAATAAATACAATCATACCACAACCATTCAAACATATCCATACTTTCACAAAAGATTCATACAATCAGCATCTGCACAAGGTAGAGGTTATGTGTAACAAAAAAACCTTCGCGACCAAATAGATTTTTATGTTCAGAGCACAAGGCTCAGCACAAGGTCGACGCGCGTTTTGGTGGTGTAAAAGGAGTGATTAGACCACCTTCATCAGGACCTTTCTAGGTACCCACATCAATATCACAGCAATCAGGGGACAAACACAGGGAATGTGAAGGATATCAAATTTCTCAGCCAACAACTCTTCATGTAGGATATTCCTAAGTATCTTTCCTTATATACAGCAATAACTTCCTCTCTGTATCAAGGAAGATTTCTTTGCTCAGAATAAACTGATTCTATATCTTAGTCCTGTGATCCAATGTACTAAAGGGTCATATGTATCCTATAAGTTATTCACAAGGCAAAACATTGGCCACTCTTCTATGTTTCTTTATATATCAATCCCTTTATCCACATAAAAGTTCTAGCTTTACCCAGACGATTTATACGTTCCACTGTTCTATGGACTATGGTTCTCTCCACCCAGCGGACCACAGTTATCCGATAGATGTACATCAGTTTATTCTGAGCAAAGAAATCTTCCTTGATACAGACCAACTCCCAGTGACCTGACTGAGTGGCTGCGCAGGCTGCCGCCACCAGACATGTTTCTGGACCCCTGGGTCGAGAGCTTGCTGCTCTCGGGGGCCGGAAACAATGCACATCGTGGGACGAGGTGCCAAGCCTCCTCCCCCGGATGGGCAGGGCACACGAAGGAGAAGCTTCAAAGGCATGCCGCCTTTGTGAGCTTCTCCAGACTACGTGCTGTAGTCAGCAACTGGTCCCCACTGGTTCTACCCCCCACTTTGGGTGGGAGACCAGGCGGGAAAAAAAAAGTGAGGAAGAGAGGTGTGCCCATCTCTGCCAACTCCACCCATAAGGTGGGGGAGGTGAGGTGAAGCACAACCTAGAGTCACCGTCATCTTGAGGATGGGGGAACCCAGTCAAATAGGGACAGGCTCCTGCCCCCCTCCAACTGGAGAGTGGCAGAATAGGGGGAGTACCCACCCCAGGAAAGGGACCCATTGGTCCCTGCCCTTTACCTACCTGTAACGCCCCTGAATTTAGTATTTAGGGGCACCCTGAACCTTCCTTCCTCAGATCAAGCAACCACAAGAAAAGAAGAAGAAGAAGGACGAGAAGCCGTGCAGAGCTAACAAAGGACGACGCCCACTGACTTGGGCCCAGCCCTACATTCCTGTCTCCCCTCGAACCTGCTCCTGCAAAACCCCGACATGTCCAGCGGCCAGCAACCTCAAAAACCCCGGACGACCTGCCTGCATTCACTCTCCAAGCTGTTTTTCCCGTGAACACCGGACGTGTTTGAACTGCAGCCTCTGGTGCCAGCCAGAAACCGCGAATCCAGCACACTCTGCACCCGCCGAGCCCGGCCTGTGTTGAGTGAACAAACACCACGAGGAGGTCCCCCCGGCGATCTTGACCCAAGATCCGGTGACCCCTGACCTGCCTCAAACCTCCAGACGACGCCTGCAGCCTCAATGCAGGAGACCCTTCCCTACTGCGACCAGAGCGGGTAAGAAAATCCGACGACTAAAGGCACCCCTGCACCCGACATCCCGCGGCCTTGTGTGCCCAACCCAGTGGTGCCTAACCATCCCTCTACATCCCAACTTACCCCTCAAAGTGATGGTCACTCCTGGAAGATCTTCGTCCCGAGCCTGCAGTGTTTCTTTGTCCCGGAGAATCTCCATTGAATTCAGCAGGGCACGCGACCTCAAAACTGCACCCTGCATCCGGCTGCCCTAGCGCCGCTGAGAGTGTCCCTTTGGTGCTAACTTGGTCCCCAACGTGCCCTGAGCTTAACCCTAGGAGCTTTGCTCCCACAACCCTGTGGCCTGCTTGCAGGCAGCCACGAACCGGAGTCCCCCTATCCCCCATAGGATAACATTGGGCCTCAACACTCTGCACTCGGCTGCCCGAGTGCCGCTGAAGGTGCAACAACAGTGCATCACTGACCCTGGGAGACTCCTGAGTCTAACCCCAGAACCCTAACTCAAAAGACCGATTACTTACCTTGAAACCGATAACTCATTTTTCCTCATGGGATAACATTGACACTTTTTCTCTCAAAAAGTTTCTGTGTCGACTTTTGAAAACTGCAAATATTCCTTACAAATCAGCCGAATAACCAAAACGCATTTTCTCAACTGTTTTCAGGAAATGTCCCAGTGCTGAATCCAGGATCCAGCACTGAGTAGGAAAAAGTAACGAAAACATAACTTACCTGCTAAGTGAATTTCCCCCCATAGGATAACATTGGTGATTCTATGTGAAAAAGTTTGTGTCAACTTTCGAAATACAAGAATATTCTTTAAAAATCGTACAAACTACAAAAACGTAATTACTTACCTGTTTTAAGTAGATGTCCCAGTGCTGAATCTAGGAGTCCAGCACTGGATGACAAAAGTAACGCAAAAGTAACTTACCTGCTAAGTGAGTTTCCACCCATAGGATAACATTGGTGATTATATGTGAAAAAGTTTCCAAGTGTCAACTTTTGAAATACAACTCCTGGAAGTGACTTCTGAAAACCGTCATTCTTATTGGGCATGCGGTAGTAACATTATAAGTATATGAACGGAGGTGGGACTGAATATAATTTTTTATTGTGTATATTTGAAATGCATGCCACATAAGGAAAATCTTTTTTCCTTCCTTACGACTTAAGAGAAACGGGGCCTGAACATCTTAGAGTAACATTGATTGTATTGCAGGGACACCTGACCTGACGTGAAGAGAAGCAGGGCAGGGTATAACCGCACCTAGGGAATAGGTAGTGAATAAACTATAATGGGTAAAAGGAAAGCACTAACAAACGATCCACTGAGTGGAAAAAATGTAAAAAAGCCAATAAAACAAACATTGTTGACATATTTGACAGGGGAGATGGGGGCAATTGAGAAGCAAATATCATCGGTAGAGCAGACATTAGCCACTGGTTCATCAGTAGAAATAGAGAGCCCGGAAAATAAAATCTCTGCCCAGGCAATTTCACAAAGTGACGGATCACTGGCCATTATACCATCAAATGGCTGTATTCAAGGGGTAATCAATGAAACAATAATTAGTGACCCTGATTCAATTACCTCACCCCCACAAAAAAGGAAAAAGAGGCCAATTAAGAAACCCATGGAAAAAAGAGAAGAGCTAGAAGTAAGAGGGAAATCAACAACTGCAAGAAAAAATATAGCAGGAAGATTACAAGCCAAATAGACAAGAGAATAAAACAGTGGGACTAAAAGAAGTAGTTGCAAGGAACAGTTTTGAGCAGGGAGAAAAGATTAAGACAAGCACGAGGGATGATGACTTGGATAAGTTAACTATAGTTATAAAAAGCTTAGAGCAGTATTTAGGAGGCGCACTTACGAATATTGAGGATAGGTTAAGTCAGGTAGAGGTTCGGTTAGAAGGATTTCTAGGTAGAAAAGAAGAACCACAAGTTAGAATACAACATAGTAAGAATGAATTGAGTAGTTATAGGGAGCCAGAAAGAAACCAAGTGAGAGAAGATCAGGGTAGGAACACGCATAGGAATATAAATACATGCTATACTAATTCGCATGCCACGCCAACTTTTGTTCCATCTCAAAACTTAAATTTAAAACGCTTACCCCATGACCAATTAAAAACAACGCAACCTGAAAGCCAACACCCATTAGTATTAAGCCATCTGGATTTACCGCCTGTTTGTACTCCTTTTAGAGTTTTGCTTGCAAATGTACCACAGCAAGGGCCGCAAGACAGCGAGACCTGTGAAACACTCAGAAATAAGTTGTTGCATTGGCTAAGCACAAAAGTAGGCTCCACGACCAGAATGTTTGAAGAATTTAAAATGGCACGTAGGGTGGGATGGGTAGGTAGAGACAAGAAATGTCTTGCTCGTGACTGAGTGGTTTTAACATTTCGTACTCCACAGCTAGTGGAAAAGATCCTGAGGGAGGGGGAAATAACACGCTAGAGGGAGGTATCAATATACTACCCCTAGGTTTTTTCTATCGCCCACCTCTTGATTTAGAGAAACTTCATCAGTCTGAGTTTAGTATACAGCCCATATATAATGTCCCAGTAAGAAATTGTTTTAGAATACTATCCTCTTTAGAGGAACTAGATTGACTACGTCATCCGGTAACACCCTTCTTAACTATTCCTAAGAAAGATGTGAATAAGGATTTGGCACCTAGTTATAAGGATCTAGAGGAATTTATTCCAGGCCATGATGAAAGTATACAAGGAAAGGGGCAAGATAAATCAGATCAACATGCTGACCATAGTATACTACCTAACAGCAATGACTAGATTGTGCACCTGAAAAGGTCAGATTATCAGAAAACGAGTGGCCTACCCAAAGAATACCAACAGTTAATGATGGGAATCTTAAGATCACATTTTGGAATGTCATCTAAACTCTCTAACGATCTCTTTTCAGATTTCATCAGGAAAACTGATATCCTCTGTTTGCAAGAGACATGGGCTCTTAGAGAAATGCATATAGACGGGTTTAAAACCTATCATACATCTGCCACCCCATCAATTTTTGGGAGGCCAAAGGGTGGCCTAAGTATACACATTTCAAACATGTTGTTGATAAAAAACATCTCAATCATAGCGTCAGAACTAAATTTTCAAATTATGACATTAAACATGGACAATTATAATTCTGTAATTATTGTAAATTTTTACAACAACGTCGCAAAGGAAATGGTGGAAGATACTGTGAATCAAATAAGACATGTAGTGCAAAAAATTCAGAACTCAAACTCGGGGACTGTTCAGATTGTATGGGGTGGAGACTTTAACACCACCATATGCCCACATAATAACGATACAACATGTGGATTGGTGAATGAGGAAAATCGTAATTTATTTCATTTCCTCCATAACGTTTATGGAAATACCTTAAACGAGAGCCTATTCATGTTAGATTTGGGTTTTGTTAATGCATTAGTTTCACCCCCTATCCCATTCTCACAGACTTTTAACGGGAGAGGTTTGAGCTCTATTATAGATTTTATTCTGTTCTCAAATCGATTTTCACATTGTATAACATGATATAAAGTGCATAAAATAGCTATTAGTGATCATTTCCCACAAACTGCGATGATATTGTGTAAAAAGTCAAATCAGAATTCTAACAAAGAACGCGTCCAAACAAATATTAATTTGGAGATTGATAAAGTTAATGGTTATTCACTGAAGTGGGAAAACGTCCACCCAGACAAAATACCAAGGTCAGTGGTTGGGAAGGCACTGGATTTAATAATGAATTGTTTAAACGAAAATACATCACAGGAGTTGGTGCTCAAAAGCTTTTCACATATAACAGAAACAATAAAAAACTGCCTGAATGTAGAGATAAAAAGGGGGACAGTAAAGAAAAAGGGGTGGTTTAACACGGATTGCACGAAAGCCCATTCCGTACTTAAAAAAGCAATCCAGAATAACAACAAAGATAAGACAGATATAAAGTGGAGCAGGAAGGCCTATGCCCAAGCGGTAAAATTGCAGAAGAAAGAAATAAAAGAATCCACTTGGGAGGATATGCATAGGGCTAGCTTAACAAAAGACAGTAGGGCTTTCTGGCGAGTGGTCAGATCTCCTTTTTTGAGTACAGACGGAAAGCCTTCAATCGAAATAGCAATTGATGAAAGTCAGTGGGTGGAGCATTTTTTAAAAAGTTTTGGACAGGCAGAGGTGGTTGTTGATAGCCAAGATACCTTATCCATAATGGCTAATTAAGTAGTAAACTACCCGATAGATGTCCTCTTCACCTAAAAAGAAGTTCAATCAGCATTGAACACGAGTAAGGGAAGTAAGGCCCCAGGGCCTGATGGCGTCCCTGTGGACATATATAAGCATAGCCCAGATCTTTGGGCTCCATTGTTAACTTGTGTCCTAAACGCCGCCACCACGAGGGGACTAATTGAAACATGGTCTGACTCTATCATGGTCCCCATTTATAAAAAAGGAGATAGGCAGGATCCAGCCTGCTACAGACCCATTTCCCTATTGGATTCATTGGGGAAGGTAGCGGGCAGGATACTGATTAACCGCCTACAACAATGGGCTGAGGAGAAGAATATACTCTTGAACCTTCAGTTTGGATTCAGGGAAGGGCTGAGTACAACCGACCAAGGTCTTAATTTGTCTATTCTTATGGGTAAATATATGAAGGCAAGGAAGGGGAAAATCCATCTGGCGTTTGTCGATCTTTCCGCCGCCTTCGATTGAGTTTCCCATGAGAAACTGTGGAGCATCTTAGTGACAATGGGGGTAGAGGCTCCTTTAATCCACTTTTTGAAAGCAATATATACTAATGCAAAAGCTTGCGTCTGCTATACGGCTTAAAGGGGAATGAACAACATCATTCCAGGTGAAGAGAGGCGTAATACAGGGGTGTGTCCTGGCACCCTTCCTTTTTACACTATACACAAATGGCCTAGAAAAGGCAATGTTGGAGGAGTGCCGGGACTTACCCCAGTTGGAAAGACGACCAATACCCGTATAATTATACGCGGATGACGCTGTTATTATGGCTAGGACCCCATTGGCGTTGCAACAGGCACTAGAATCCTATAATGCTTTTATGAAGAAATTAGATTTGGAAATAAATGTCACAAAAACCTATGTAATGAATTGAGGTAGGGGTGGCAAGAAGCAGAAGGATATCTTTTTAAATGGGAAGAAGTTGGCGACTACTTCTACCTACCCCTATTTAGGGATATTACTTGATGATAAGGGTTCTTGGGGTCAAGCTAGGAAGCTTCTGTTTATGAGAACCACGACGGCTCTTGTAAATTTTTCACAAAAATTGGGCAAGAGGCCCCCAACTGAATTAATTAAGATCTATAAAGCTAAATGTATAACTGTAGCAACATATGGGGCAGGGCTATGGGGCCACCGAAATGTATTGGAAATACAGAAAGTGGAGAATGCGTTCCTTAAGTATCTATTGGCCGTGCCTAGAACTACATCTACTTTTATTTGTCATACCGAGCTAGGTTTGCCCTACATCACAGATATTATAAAGGTGCAGCCGGTCGTCCTATGGCATCGCATTTGGAAGTCACAGAAAAATACATTTAATCAGTTGGTACTGCAAGATAGCCTAAAACAAGAACATACCCTAGAGATTGGATGGATGAGGTACATAAGGGATTTTATGACTGATCTTGGAAAACCGGAATATTATTACAACCCCTGGACAATTTGCGCTATTTCAGGAAAAGAATTAAAAAAACAGTGTACGCAGCACATGGAGAGTATTAGATTTGCGAATGAGGCACTAAAACCTGCAGTTCAATCAAATCAATTGATAACCCTATCTTTTTATATTCAACCATACCTTCAATATACCTTAAAAGGGTATGACAGATTTGTCCTTACCCGCTTCAGGTTAAATGTTTTTCATAGGTTGGTCAGTTTTCCAATGGTTAACGATTGGTCCAACAATTTATCGAACTGTCCGTGTGATAATTTGTCTTTGCAATCGACAATACATGTGGTGTTATTCTGTAATTTTCATCAGGATTTAAGAAAAAAGTGGATAAAACCCATATTAAAAATATGGGGTCTGCGACAATGCCGCCCAGCCTTCATTGCACTTCAATTTTTAGATAATGATTGTTTAATAAGCAATGTTGCCTCATTTTTGAAGAAAACAATCAAGTGCAGAAAACAATTTGACCTAGACTCCCTCAATTGTAATACTATGGTGGTCTTGTAACTTTCTCCAGTGAAGATCGTTAAGAGACTAGAACGTAAGGACGAAGGTTCAACTACTTTTTAATCCTTCATATGAACAATTGAAAATCTTTGGAATTTTTTTTATAATGTTTTTAACTTAAATTTTGGAATACTGATCTCACCGCCTATAGAAACCATGAAACGTGCGAGATATTTTACAATTATTATATTAATATTTTAATAGAAAACATGCTAACTTTGAAAACGTTTTTAAAAGGTTTTGAAACTGTGAAAAATTAATTGGTAACTTTTTATATACTTATATGTATGCTTTTATGATTTTTATGTGATAAAAATCGAATAAAGTATTATGAATTGAATTGAATTGAATTGAAATACAATTTTATTCCTTAATCATACCTTTAACCAAAACGCATTTACTCACCTGTTTTCAGGAAATGTCCGAGGGCTGAATCTAGGATCCAGTCCTGTGGTTAGAAAAGTAATTAGAAAAGTAACTAACTGCATTTTACTTAAAAAGCCCATTCAATTGAATGTACTATACCTGCAATGTGTTCCAAACTGCCTTCTTAAACCTATAATCCAAACCAGTACCAGTTATACTGCAATTCTGAACTGTGTTCAAACAAGTGAATTAGTACTGCAAAGTATTTATATGCTTATCTGTACCAGGCTTGCTTGGTTCTAGAAATAAAACAACAGTATATTGTTTATACAAAACAATTGGCCTAGAATTCAGTTCTTGGGTGTGTGAGACCATTTGCTGACTGAGTGTGTACATCAAATGCTTTACACTGTCCTCTGATACTGCCTTACTGCTCGACCAAGCTACCACTTTAGAGAGTAAGGTTCTATCTAACTTTAACCTCTGCCAAACCTCTGGAGACTCTTAGACTCTATACACACTGTACCTCACTTTGGTGCAGTATATATAGAGCCAGTTTCTTACATGTGGCACAAGCACCGCCACCTCTAGCTTCCATTATTGCTAACCGTGGGCTATGAACTCCGCTTGCAGAGATTTGTTATCTACGCATTACATTGAAAACACGGAATTCATGTAATAATTCCAACTCCGCCACGTAGCAGAGATAGCTACTGCACCCACAACCCTTGATAAAAACACCTTTACAAGCTAAAAAAGCATATACTCAATTCACAAAAGTGAACTGAAAAATTCAAGGCAATGAGAGAGTTGATGATTTTGGGGTCCCCCCTAACCTAGGGGGAGGGCAAGCAGATGCCTTGAACACAAAGAGCATATCATGCTGAATGATTTGGTGGTGGTCCCATCCTCCTAGTCTTAGGCTTGCTCTACGTTCCACCTCTTGTATTTTGAACCATCACCTTTAGAAACTAGAAATTAAAGTGGGATGAAATATTTTGTACAGTGGAACAAGTAGTGTAGCAGAGATGTATTCTTTGAACATGATGATGTCATGTTGCAGTCTTGTATTACACGTCAAGTGAAGGATTAAGCTCTCAACCAAGGCATGTGCTTCTGTCTTTTTATTCCCACCTGCAGGGGTGAACCTTTCAGACACCTTCTTTACCTGGTCCTGTAGGAGATACAACAATGAGATAGCTAGGCCCATCATACTGTCCTTCCTGCTAACTTCACAGGTGGCCCAGCAAAGCATTATGGGGTGAGGTTCTAGAGTGCAGTGAATATTATAGTATTGGCTCTCAGCTGAGCACGTGAACCTGCACCTTGAGGAATGTTTGATAATGGATACTATAATATTCACTGCACTTTAGAATCTCGCCCCATAATGCTTTGCTGGGCCTTTCGTTGGCATTGTATTTTTGCCCATAACTTTGCTTGGGGTGGTCCTATGAGGATGGGACCACCACCAAATCGTTCAGCATGATATGCTCTTTGTGTTCAAGGCATCTGCTTGCCCTCCCCTAGGTTAGGGGTGACACCGAAATCATCACCTTTCTCATTGCCTGATATTTTCAGAGTTCACTTTTGTGAATTGGTTATATGCTATTTAGGATGTAAAGGTAAAGTTGTCTTATCAAATGGTTGTGGTTTCAGTAGCTAACTCTGCTATGTGGGGAGTTGGAATTATTGCATGAATTCCGTGTTTTCAATGTAATGCATAGTTAACAAATCTCCCCAGCCTCCGCTAGCGGAGTGGAGTTCATTGACCACGGTTACTTTTGAGGTTTTCACATGTGAAGTTAGCTAGGAGGACAGTATGATGGGCCCAGCTATCTCGTTGTAGTATCTTCTACAGGACCAGGTAAAGAAGGTGTCTGAAAGGTTCACCCCTGCAGGTGTGAATGAAAAGACAGAAGCACATGCCTTGGTTGAGAGCTTAATCCTTCACTTGTCTTGTAATACAAGACTGCAACATGACATCATCATGTTCAAAGAGTACATCTCTGCTACACTACTTGTTCCACTGTACAAACTAATTCATCCCACTTTAAATCTTGTTTCTAAAGGGGATGGTTCAAAATACAAGAGGTAGAATGTAGAGCAAGCTTAAGACTTGGAAGAAGAATGGCTGGAACTTAGAGTTCCACCGCACAGTTGTGGGCTGGTGCCTTCAACTTCCAAAGAGGGCAGTCTTGTCTCACAGCAGCCAACAACACCATCTACCAGAACACCGGCAACAACAGCAACAGAAGGACAGGACACAACCTCTGCATTGTATTGGTTTCAATCGGCAGGGCATACGTTCAGTGCGGATGCGATGACAAAACCGGTTGAACAAGTGGCAGCACCAATGACCATCCACAGGATGTTCCAGGAGTATCTGGATGATCCAAAAGAGGTCTATGCGGGTCAAAATCCATTGATATATTGGTATTGGAAGATGTACCAATGGACAGAGCTCAGCAGGCTGGCAATAAACTTTCTGACTTGTCCTGTAGCCAGGCAGTCTGCTGAGCATGTGTTCAGTGCAGCTAGTTTGGTTGTTACAGTGAGAAGGACCAGTCTCTCATCTCAAAACATGGAGAAATTGACTATGATCAAAATGAACCAACATTTTATACCTCACAATTGCACCAGTCCTGAAATTGCACAGGAGGAGGAGGATGATTGGTCAGAAATTAAATCAAGTGTTCACTGATCAACTTCTGGGTGAACCACCTGAGTTTGAGGATGGACTCTACTTCCCGGACTAAGCATGCCAATGCCCCTATAGAACTTTTTCATTACTTCTATCTTTGAAAAAAAAGTAGGTAGTGGTAGTGCAACAAGTGTTTTCCGCCCCTGCGTCCTTCCCGGCCTGCCGCCCAACTTACCCAGGGGCAGCGCTGCTTCGCCTCTTCTGGCCACCTACAGCAGGGCCTGGGCTTGGCTGGATAGATGGTGGACCCAGAACGGGGTCCCTTCCGCAGCGGAAGGTTCCATGACCGGAAGCAATCCGCGTCCCGTTCCGGGGCCCAAGAAATTACAACTCCCATGGGGCATAGCGGAAGTGACCCCGAATGCCGGGAGCACCGGGGACAGTGAACAGGAAGCAGTCAGCCGGAGAGCCAGAAGCTGCTGGTTATTCGTTTGATGCAGCATCATGCATTGCTGAAATTCCTGCCCAGACCTCCATATGGTTAGGGTGTACTTGCACCGACTTAATCGGGGAACTCCCCAATACCGCTCTTATTCAACGTATAGAGACATATGAACCGCCAGAGACTGTATAACTTGCCCTTTGGGATTGCTGTTTGCTATCATTGATGCCAAGTATTCTCGCTTAACAAACTCCTGGTGTGGGGTTCATATATTCCGCTACGCTTACCACAAATAATTTTAGGTATATAGACTCAGTGGTACTGGATTTGATTGTGCATATGTATATGATTGACAATATACAAGCACCATTTAAACCGAAACAAATGGAGTATTGAGTTGGTTATTATTTTGTTTACTTTAACAGGGGGCTTAAGTGGTGGCCTTCTGCTCTTCCCCTGTGACGTGGAACAGTGTATGTGTAGTGGTGTGTATGGTTTAGTTTACCATGTTGTGAGTCACCTTGTGCGTATGTTTGGGCTACAGATTCATGTACCTTTGTGATATCTTAGCACAATACCCACCGTTTCTGAGCTATGTCACCAAACTATTGTCTCCTTCCTTTCCTAATGGATGAAGTATTATTATTTGTTTTACAGGTATGAGCATCTCACTTATGTAGATAAATGAAACAGTTTATATGTGCATTTACTTATCGGTTAGTGTTTTGCTTTTCAGATCTCCCTCCCTGCTGACCCCTTCCTTTCCTATCCCCGCTTGATCACCCCATTCGCCTGTGCTATGACAGCATACAGGGTTGGGGCTATTGAGAGGTGGACCCCTTTTGGCATCGAACTGTTCCTGAGGAATCGTCGAGCTGACAGGAAGATTAATATATTCGAGTCAGATTTATGCTGCCCCACCATTTTCTAGTCACCTATTTTGCTGGATTGCAGTTGAACCAGTGTGCATTGAAGAAGCCTCCACAATTACTTCGTGCCATTGGAGACAATACCTGCCCCCCTCGCATGCCTATTGCCTGTCCTTTTTGGCATCACTTAGCCAGAGCAAGTCTGACCCAGAAGATCATTGAGTTACAAGAGTGTCTGCCAAAACCAAATTTAAATGTGTAGCCTACATCGTAGATAAATAGCTAATACCTAAACTACCCGTACTTGGATTGGAAGAGGTAACTACAACTATTGCAACAGTGAGTGGGTGATTGTGTGAGTGATGATGACTGATGATTCATCATGTGGTGGCTGACAGTGAGGGAGGGTGTGTGTTGAACTGCAATGCAGGAACTTTCTTGAGATGATTGATTTGCAGGGTTTGGGGCCTGAGCGATGGGCGATGATTATTTTCCCTGAAGGTAATTCGCCTTTACAAACTTACTTAGCAAAAATGAATTAACCTGTATGGTCCACTCCTATGATCCTTCTATACTTTTCATCATCTAGGATCGATGCCCCAGAAAATTGTTTGATTTAGAAGACTGGCAAAATCCAATCTGTTGCTTGCATCAAAGGAGAGATAGTGTAATTATCATTGTTCTTAGATTGGAACAGGTAACCAACTAACCATTGCACCAATGATTGATCTGGTTATCAAATGATTTTGAGTGATGTTTGATGTGGTGGCTGACAATGAGGGAGGGTGTGTTGAACTGTAATGCAGGAATTTTCTTTAGATGATTGATTTGCAATGTTTGAGGCCTGAGTAAAAGGCAATAATTGTTTTCCCTGGAGGTGATTAGCCCTTTCACACTTATCCAGATTTAATTGCAGGGCCCTCTCCTTTTTTCTGGTTCTTCAGAGACCAGAAGAGTCACTTTAATTAACAAACAAAACCTATACAAAATACTGCACTTCTGTTACTCTACTTGTTCTTCAACAGCAGTGCACTACACGTCTATCTTTCTATCTTGCTTAGGTCATGATGGCTGGCCTAGGATTGAGTTACTTGTAGTCGGGAGGAGGAAAGAAGAGCTAAGGGCTAGAAGCAAGAAGTTATCAACGTCAGTTCTAAGGTCGACCAAGAGTCGTCTGAGGCCTAGTACTCAGCTATGTGGAATGAAGAGAGGTGCGTTTATTTGTGAAATGCGGCTGTGTGTGTGCTAGACTTGTGGCAAAGGTGAAACTCTGAGTCCCCCTCTTCTTTTTTTGCTCTGCCTCTGGGTCTTCTTGACACACTCCTCGTGAAGTTTATCTTCCTTCTGTCCTTCTCCTTCTCTCTTAAATAGAGTTTCTGTTTTACAGTCCACAGGCCTTCCAATCTCCAGCATAAACGAAAGGCGAAAGATGAGCTCAGCAATCCACTTACCTACCAGACCAGTACAGATAGGCACCCACAGGTGATGGACATTCCAGAGGAGATTCACCACCTAATTTTGCAATGCAGTATCATTTTTCTTCTAACAATTATATTTGGAGAGCTGTGATGATGGGTTCACTCTCAACCTAGAAGACAGAACAGTTAGATAACTCGGATCTCGGTGGCTGAAGGACTGTTTGCAATGCATTTATCTGTACTCTGTCATACTCATTCCTTTGTTTCCTACCACAACAGATTGATGACAAATGATGTGCTGCACATTTCCCAGATGAATGTTGTCCTTGTGTAGTGTTTGTTTTTGTCAAACCTTTCTCCAAATCCCCTTTCCCATTCATTGATCAAACCCCTAACCCTTTTCCCCTGTGCTCTCTGATTTATTGAGGTGTGGCTACATTTACACCATCAATGGATCACACACTTGGTGGGGCGGATGTGGTGATAGCAACACCAAGTTACTGCAGGATCTTCTAAGCAATAGCCCACACTGTCCCCATTTGCCCACCTGCGCATCAAAAGTGATCCATATTCTAGATATACAATGATGAACATAAGTCATCAGCATCATTCATCATTTAGGCCTTGCGTAGTCGTAAACGCCTAACCTAAGCTTACCCACTCCAGACTTTGTGTCTATTTTTTATGACTCGAGGATTTCATAAGTTACTTTTAGCTCCCCATTAGACAAAAAAACTACTATTTTTTTTATCACTATCAGGAATTCTTGTTGTGTCATCATGTGGTGCTCTGGTGTCAATTCTTTGTAAAGCTTTGATATACCCCACTAAATCAATCCTTTTATTCCCATTTAGTTGCCTCCAATGGATAATCAATCATTTAGATTACAGTTGGAGCTCACCTGGGTAGAACTGCAAGTGGAACCTTGCTTGTAAAGTTGGTATGCCTTCCCTGTTATTATTGCTTCATCCGTATTCAGGTAAGACAACTATGGATTGAAGTGAACTAGTTAACTAAGTAAGTAAGTAACTAACTTCTACAATCGTTTATCTAGGTTGTTGTAGACAATATAGGCCATGGCAGCATCCCCCCTAATGGTCAAGACAGTTATAAAGGTATACATCTATATCTAAGTGCTATACTCTGTCTTCCAAGTACATAACAGGCAGCATAAAAGTTGAAGGCAGCAGTGCAAAGAAAAAGTAAAACAACTACTTCAGGCCTAAACTTTGATAAAATAAAACAGTTACCCCTTTATTTGTTACAAAGAAACCCACCCCCTCCACCCACACATATTGCTATCCTTCTCCCCAAACAAAACTGACCCAAACTCCAATGTCCCAAAATTCGAAATCTCCAAAGAAGTTCAGCCCAGTCTCAATTCCCTTCCCATCCTCTCCACCCAGCCCCAACAAACAAGTCCCTCCTACCAAAACAAAAAAATTCAAAGAGGGTTAAAAGAGGGCATTGTGGATGTCCGTCCGGAGCTGTCCCGGCTCTGCTCCATCATGGTGTCAAGCAGTTGCAGGATGCTGCGCAGCAATGGCATGTTGTCAGTGTGGGACTGGGTGGCAGCAGTTGATGATCACAGATGGCACTGGCACCAGTGATGGGATGGCTGGGAGGCTGGACTCTGGAGGCTGGTGGGCACTGGTTCCACTGGGGGCCTGCTGTGGGGCATTTATTTCCTCCTCATCCTATTCCAGGACCTCCAGCTGCCGGTATTCTTGCTGGATCTGCTCTAGCCCCTTCCGCTGAAGACTGGCCGCTATCTCCTGCCTGTTGGTTCCTACTACGGGTGGACCAGCAGGACCAGCTTTATTGAAAAAAAAAAAGAAAAAAGACAAATTCTAAAGAATGCTCTGTGCAAACAATTGTTTTAAATGACTGAGTGGCACAGTTGCAGTACATTGCTGGTCCCATAGGGCCATTGGAATTTGATGTGATTATAATAAGAAGAGTCACATGACCACTTTTATATTACCCATACATGCCTTGCATAAAAAGCACTGACTGTGTGGCAGCAAAGTATTAAGGCAGAATGACACTAGGTTAAAAAAAAAGTGATTTTTTTTTTCTTCTAAAGACTTTCCAAGTAACTATAAACACACTTTGAGTGGAAAAATAAATTACCTCTCATTAATGAGTATGACATTATTCACTATGGAGTACAAGTTGTGTGTTGTGCTAAAATAATGGAGCCTTGTTCATTGCTAGCCAGCGCATCAGGTATTTTGGTACTGTCTGCAGCTGGGGCATCTGGAGTTGACAATTATTTATTTTTAATTCCAATGGCCCTGTTCTTCTCCAAATGCATTTCTCTTTCTACTCCAAAGAGGCAGATGAATAATAAAGATACTACATCACACACCTCATGTATGAAATGCGGATATTATCCTGTCTGGCGACGTTGGAGAGAATGATGGACTGCACTAAAGGGAAAGGAACGGGCTATATAGATTGTATTTGGCACATTCGTCAAAGTGTATCCCATATGCCAAATTTGACATTAAATCATGCACTTACTCCCACTTTACTCAGTGGCCTCGCCCACAACCTCATATTATTTCCAACAAATGTATTCACTGGGCAGTAAGCAAGGAAAGGAAACTTGACTTACTCTACTGCAGGGTAGGGTAGAGGGATTAGGCGGGTAAGGGAGAGCTTTTTTGCTAAATAATAGAAGGGCTACTACAATGATCATCGATTCATCATCTTTGGCTCATTAAGTCACTGTACTAGTCAACAGAAGTCAAAAGTGAAAAATCTAAACAGGTGTAAATTAAATCTGTTATGGGAAGACATGAAATATATTCTGGAATCACTTAACATGGTTATAAAATCAAATGTGGCACATGCCAAGAATGGCTCTTCCAATTTGGTAGGCTGGGATGGGTAAACTTAGGAAAAATAAAGGAGTGAAGTACCAAGAGGTGACTGAGTGGGCGAAGGAAAACCACACACCTTGTGTGATCAGTTTGCCATGCATTGAAAACATTGTAAATGCTGCATTAACTGAAGCAGAGGCACATTGCACAGCCAACACTGCAGTCACAAATATAACCATAATGCACTTCAATCATATGTGGCAAAATGCCATGGGCAGAGAGAGGGGGTGATGAATAATAGGTGGGATACATCTGGCTCACTTAAAAAATACAGTGAGTCAAGGGAGTAGAACAAAAATAAACCCTCACTTTGAACCACAGCTTTGATAACTCTACATAAACAAGGTAAGCGAAGTGGGTGAGCAGCATGCACCTCATTAGAAAATCTGCCGTGCTTATTCATCCAAACAATCCAAATATTCATTCATCCTTTCATTCTAATTCACCCATAGCCACCATGATTAATCTTTACTTTCTCTTATCCAGTCTTCCACTAAAAAGTCTAATCCATTATAGAACCATTAAATATCCACTTTTTCTTCCAACCATCCATTCGCCCATCCATCCCTTAACACACCCATGCACCCTTTCACCCACCCATCCTTTCACTCAAATACCATTTTCTTTACTTTTGACATTCCATTCTTTCACGTTTCCCTCAAGCCATCAATGCTCATTATGTGAGCTTTTGTCGAGCTACAGATAGAAGAGGCCATAATAACTCAATCATCGCTGCAGCTGGTAAAGATGGGGGGTTAACGGTCACGTGTTGATGTAGCTAGCAAGAATACTAGTAATTGTCAATAAGCGAGCAATTATGTGACTTACCAGTGCACATCCCTGCCGCCGCTTCTCCCCCTCCAACTGAGTCACCTCCTGCAGCTGCACTGGAGCCAGCATTACTGGAGGCCTGTGTGGCTAGAATAAATCATATTTTAGATGCCAGATATGCCACCTCTAAAATACAGCTGCAGTACATCACTACAGACTGATTAGCACTGCAGTATCTTCTAACAACAATATCACTTTGGGCATTTGCTTGATTCACAATGTTAGACAAGCCATGGGTAGAATAATGGTCAATGACAGATATATTGTGTTGGTTAGAAAATGCGATGGGAATGGGATCTCATACTTTTTTCCAGACATGCTGCACTGTCATGGAAAACTGTTGGCACACTGTATAAATGAAAGAGACAGTACATAACATTGAGTTGGGGTCCATGACAATGGCCACTCTCTCCTTAGAGCATGAGCAGGAAAAAGAAAGCCTTTTAAACAAACATAAATGGTGAATATTATTTACAATACTAGCCTACTTGTGCCTGCAATCTTCACGGTAGACAGTAGAGTAACAACATGTGTCATTCTTAGTCTTACTCTTAGAGTACCATAAGTTATATAGGAGAGAGGGAAAGATTATCAACAAAGCAGAAGATAAGTGAACTAGAGATAAGAGACAGGAATAATTCAGCTACTAAAACAGAAAAACATGTAATATAAGGGAAACAAATAATGCAGGTATAACAGGAATGAAACAAAAATTGAATCCATTGTTCTTTGCATGAGTGAGTTCGTATTCGATCCTCGTCACCACGTGGACGGAAGACAGCAGGTAAGGGTGTCAGAGAATCTTTGGGGATATTCTCAAGAACATGTGATAACCATCGCAAAAGTTACTTAACGCAACCTTCAACATCGCAGTCCATCGCGGGAAATTTACGCTGTGTTAACCAGGTATTCACAACACGGCGGTACCATGCGATAGTCACCAGATAATGCGTCAACTGACCGTGTTAAAATCAACCCCACGCCGCAAAAATGTAAAACACGAACGCAAAAAAGCTGTGATGCCCCAAAGCGCGATACCAAAATCAGCGAAAACCAGCAACAGGCCTGCAATTCCCACGCGTCATGCGAGAAAGTGCACTATAAAAGCAAAAAAAAAGAAAAACACCAAAACCAATTCAAACTGCGTAGCACCATGGATGCACGCGGACCGAGTGCAGAGGACAAGCTGAACTCCACAAGCCCTACGGTGGACCAGCCAGTAACCCCGTGTTCGGGAAAGGGCAAGGAGAAGAGGAAGAGGAAGACGGGGTTCAGTCCTCAGGAAAACTGGATCATCGTCACGGAGGTGATAGAACACCATCAACAACTGTTCGTCACCTCCACTGCGGCACGGGCATCACAAACGGAAATATGGCGGTTCCCCTTAACATTGCAGCGGGACAATCAACACTTACTGCAGAGCAGACCACAAATCCCATCATTGATAATGTAAAGGACAACCTGCACATATGTCAAGACACCCTCCAACCCCACCCCCAGGAGCAGGGCAGGCCAACTGCCTCGAGGTGACCCCACGACCTGCACAGACCACACAGCAGGAAACACACACCACCACGTCTGTCTCCCAGGAACCCCACGAACAATACATGGAATTTCAACACCGTGTGTTGGGTTGCCATGTGGAGTTGGCGGATCAGCTGCGGGTGGGTTTTGAGCTTGTGGCAGCCAAACTCAATGCTATACGTGGGTGTCTGAGTCCCATAAGGGACCACGTACAGTCCCTAACTGACACCCCCTGTCCGCACCATGCTCACCGACAATCCTTGGCTGACCTCGCTGGGGCCATTACTCTGATACAGGAGCTGTCTAGTCAGACAGGCGCCAGCGATGACAGCATAGAGTTGGCACTGATGCGGAGGACAATGCAGACCATGGAGCAGATGCAGGCTGGAAGTAGGGCTGCCATGGCTGAACACCAGCGAGATTTAGCTGGGATCTTCCATGCCCTGCAGTTCATCATCCTGCCATTGCTGCCACGGAGCCAGTCCCAGATAACTGCAGCGGGAACTTCGACACACACATCTCCGACCCCCGATGTGTCAGTGGCACACAGTGATGCAGTCCCATCACCTTTGCACCCTGATGTCAGTGGCACACAGTGATGCAGCCATTACACCGCCACACACACCGGACACACCAGACACAGAAGATGTATCAAAGGAATAAGATGTGGATGGTAATTACTGTGTGAGGAAGGAGGGAGTAGCATCCATAACCGCCAGATGGCCTTTCGTTGCCTGGTTCTACCCTATGCATCATGCCCTGGGACAACAACACCCACTGTCCCTGTCCCCCGGAACACTCTGCGACATCCACCCGGACCCCGACATGGACTGCCACATGTTCACTGCTTTACAATTACACAGCAATCCTGCTGCTGTCTGCACTCTCCCTCGTCCAAATCACTTTTCAATCCCCAAAGGACTCTGGTTGACCCACCACTGGGCTTCCATGTTATGTGGGCTTGGATGGCCATGTACAGCTCCAGCTCTGTCATTCACCAGAATGTGAATAAAACATTTAAAATCACACAGATGTGTTATGACTATGTTCACTCACGTATGAAAGTATGGCTGGATGTAGGGACTATGACTGCACAAGAAGGTACACTCTGGTAAATGACATCTATGCGCATGTTTATCCCTGAGACACATGGCCAATTGGATGACTGTGAAGGTGAGTACTAGCTGTGTCTCCATTGCACATTAACAACAATCTCACAACCCCCCAACGTAGGCACATGTCCATGTATTGAATAGGGCTGTGTGTCAGAATGACCAAATCGGTAGCAGGCCAGGAGTGGTCTCCTACATCACATGTGACAACAGAACTTCACCCCGCATTACCTACTCACACACATCTGCGTGGACACATTCTGTAATGATTTATGACATTGCTCCACATGATCAGAGGTTGGACATCATACTCACATTGCTGAAGACACGTAAGTGCACAGGTGTGCCAGCAACTATCCCAAGACAATGTCTGACTCACAGAGGTGGAGCGGTCAAAAGGGACCCACACCCATTGTACATGCATCAGTCAGACCCTCCCTGTGTAGGGACGATGGTCATTGTGGCACACGAGGGGTCAATCTAATCAACACTCATCACAGTTAGACACCAGTGACGTTGCGTAGACTTTATTGACAAGTTTGTAAGTGTGTGTCAGTGCGGACAAGGCAATGGCCACAACATGCAGGGACATGCTTAAGACACTTTCATGGACACTTACACTTGCATGGGAACATGTCGAGGTGCAGAAAATGGGGAGGCCGAAATGAACACCAATCATTACGGATGGCAACGGTCTTAGCCCATGCCTTGCTGGACGAGTCATGTGCTGTTTGGCGTCTGCCTATTGCCCCGTGTGAGGGGGCATGACTTACAGCCCATGGGGTCTGCATAGTGCTCTGCCACCAGCCTGCGCTGACTGTCTGCTCTGCTGACAGTGATCAGGTGAAAGGGTCTGACAACATCCCACGTCGTGCTACATTGCTATGTGTGTGCTCTCCCCCCAGCAGTGTGTCCGAATTGGTAACGTTGCCAAAAAACGCTGTGCTGCTCCGATTATGGAAGTGATTCACCTTGCACAGGTGTGTGTACACACTCGTAGTTCCATGTACATGCATTCAGAGTCCAGCCGAAGGGGACCTGTGCTGTGGGTGACAATCCGATGTGGCTGCAGGAACGTAGTTACTCGTCCATGAATGCCCGAGCAGCGCAGCTTCATGTGCAATGTGTTCCAATAGTACGTCGTTGTCGGGTTCAAGGAACACCAGGGTGAGCAAATCCATTAACTGGTCTGGGCAGATGTGCTCAGTCCATGCCGTTTCCCCAATCCGCCACACAGCCTAATAGGGGAGCGCCTCGATGTGGTCATCACACGAGGAGTTGTGCAATCTCCCATGCGCAACTGCTAGCACATACGCCAAAGATCAGTGTATCCCATGCACGGCTATCCCGGGGCCACTCCTGTTTGTGGGCCAACAGGGGGCGTACTGGCTGGTCATAATCCAATTCAGCTATCGTTGCATTGGATAGGCAGACCTCCATGGGCCACTCGAATGTGCATGATCGACAGTGGAACCAGAGCTGGACGAAGGTGACGTAGGCAAGACGGAAACTCAGACGGAAACTGATTCGCAACACTGCCATTGGCAGGGATCCCAACAGATGCTGCATTCATGCACGGTACAGTTCCACGTGACAGGGGTTGTGCATGTGCTCAGGAATGCCTGCCATTGCATTTGTTGGGCTCGTGGCACCGGCACTTCTCAGACCGGCGGAAGTTCTGTGGACGATATGCCACTGCTCTGGGCAATGAGTGTGTGCAATGCTCGGACGTATGGGTAGTTTTTAGCCAATGTGCAAGGGCATCCCTTGCAGGTGTGGGTCGTGCAGGGACAAGTGTGTGTGGCGTGTGGGCACGTTGGTGTTTCATTAGTGCAGTTCGTGGTGTGGGAGTCGTCGGTGGCTGGTATGGTATCTCACGCAGGGTGTGCCAGCCGCATTCAGGACCAAGGTCGGGGGTTCCGTTGGCCTTCAGCTTTGTGTGTTGAGACAGAGGGGTTTTCATTCCTGATTTCATTCTGGCTACTGCTTGCATTTCTTAAATGTGATGTGGACTTTGCGCTGACTTTGATGCCAGGCCTGTGATTTGGGGTGCACAGATTTCGAAACACACGCAGCTGTTGGCATGTTTGCATGAGCCAAGGACCCGATTGGCCTTGCGCTCCTTGTTCAGTCTCTCTCTTTCTCTCTCTCTCTTTCTTTCTCTCTCTCTCTCTCTTTCTCTCTCTCCCTGTCCTTTGATGAGTTCCTGACGCACCTTCTTATCTTGGATATTGTCTTGCAGGCTGTGAGTCACAGATTGTCAAGGGATACCCCATCATGACTCTTCAAAATAGCTGTTTGGTGACAAATTAGGATGTGACATTTTGTTTGGTCTTTCAATGGTGAATGTATGGATCAGGGTTTCAGTGCTCACATGTATGTTGATTGTTGCAATTGTGCGACATCAGGCAGGTGCTTTTGTTCATGTTTTCGTGCCGTTGATGTGCAGTGTCTTGGTCCAGGGGAGGTGGGGGGTGCCCGGGGTGGGGCCGGGGGGTGGGGTGGTCCTGGGAGTGGTGGTGGTGGGTGTTGTGGCCCTCTTGGGTGTCCGGCACGCATGTTCAGTGGCTCCATGGCATCTGTTGTTCTTCAGGTGTGGCTCTGGGCTGGGCTCCCTTTTCTGTTGTAGGCTGTCGTCTGACTTTGCACCAGGTCAGAGCAGGTGTGAATTTCCTGCAGCTAACACACCTTATCGCATGTTTCGTGGTCTTTTTGCCGATCTGGCTGGTCGTTGAGAATGTTGTATAGTTGCCGAGGTAATCTGTGGTGATGTTTTTTGCGGCTGCTATTGCAGGTAAACTGGTGCTATGGGCTGTTAGCACCAGCTTGTGAATGGAGTGATACATTTATTGTGACTTTGGCTGTGATAAAGTGCCGTTAACTCGGCGATAGCTCCTTGAGAATATGCCCTTTTAATTTTCACCAGCAACACCAGCCTTCAGGCAGCAACTCCCATCATTGAACCCAGCACCAACATTCCAATACCACAAGATTCTACCCTAAGCCTACAACAATAATAAAACCCAACATTAGGGAAATAAGAATGATAAATATTAGGACTTGCTAGGCTGAGCAGAGCGCTCAGCAGAGGCACTGATGTTCAGCAACTCCTGCTAATCAGCTACTCCTGGAACCGTCTCCTCAATGTCCCTCTTCTTGCATTTGGGTACTGATGTAAGAAATGACAAAGATAAAAAAATTGAATAATGATTCAGTTAATCTCCACAAAATTATTATGCCAGGAAAACACAATCACATGGTACTCCTTTAAAACAGATTGCCTTCGCCTATAGTACTAGTTTCTAGTCTAGCGACTATCGTTGAGTTGCCCGTAATAATCCTGAAATCCCTATATCAAATAAACAAAAACTACATCTGAAACTAATGCTTTGCAGTGAATGATCTTTGATTCTATTTTCATGTCTCAAGCCCCTTGATGGACCAACTCAGTCTTCCTTTTTTGCAATGCATGGATGCATACTATACATCACTGTAATAAACCTTGAAACTGTATGCGCTACATAAACAAAGTCACAGAGACAACGCGCTACTCATTGATATCACAGAGTCACTATAGTGACAGGAGGACAGTCTGCAATGGCTTCTTAATTAATCAGCCAAAGCGAGTGCCAATGATGAGTACGATTAGGTTGTGCTGAGTACCTGCCTAGCAGAAACTAGAAACTGGATTACCTAATAATAATATTCTAACGTGTAACTTACTTCTGAGTGTGAGCATAATGCTATTCGGAAAAAAAAGTTAGCATTGTAGAACAAAAACACAACAAATAATTTATACTCGCCATGCCCCGGAATCTCAGCACCTAGCAGGTCCTGCTCATGATCCAAGATATCCGCTCAGCGGTGCGTCAGCTGCTGGACAGTGTGCCGAACCTGGCTGGTGCTCTACATGCACTGGTGCACCCTCCACCAGCACAGCCGCCACTCCCCCAGGGCGTATCTGCTGCCATGCCCGCCGGCTGTCACCAGCATGGATGGAAGGTGGCACTGCTCAAAAAACCTGAGTGCTGCCACCTCCTCCTCACTAAAAATCGCCCTTGGCCTCACACCTGGATGGCGGCGCCACCCAAAAAGAAGATGACCCTCTGCCATGGTGCTCAGTGGGGTAGAAACGAAGGAAAAGGAAGGGAAAGGAAAGAAGAAAGAAGGTAGAAAGGGGAAAGATACACAAAAAGTGAACTTGTGATAGTTGTTACTTTCTAGCAGTTTATCACTTTTTCAAGTCGTAGTTCTTTCTTTTAGGAAGTCTATGTAAAGAGATGGAAATTGGAGTGTTTCAAGAATTATTTACTATTTTACGTTTTTAAGTTTCATAACAATTATGTTTCTGTTTAAATATAAGTTTTACTTACTTGGTTAGGTAGTTGTTGAGATGTATCCGTTTCTTCTTAAATGGTCTGGTGAGAGAATCCATCAGAGTTTCCTTGTCTTGAAACATTTGTTGTTTTTGAAGTATTTCGTTATTTAAATTAGTGTGCCTTTTATGTTAATGATTTAATTGATTGCTTGGTTGTATTTGTTAAAGTTGATTATAGTTTTAATTTATTGATTGGTTTAGTTTTTGTTTGAAATATATGAGTACTTTACTGCTTCTAGGGTAGACACTAATTTGAGTTTTGTTTGGATGTATGATATATAGTTTGATACATTTGAATATATATGTATTTATATACATATTTATTAATATTTAGATTGCTGTTTAAATGTTTAGAGATACTGCTAATTTTCTGGGGGTTGTATTGTTATAATTTTAGTTATATAATTTATTGGGATCAATGGTTGAGGTTTTGTTGATGTAATTTTTTTTATTTAATTTAAATATGTGTATAAAATGTAGGTTTATTTGAAATTTATAACATTTATTAATAATTATTGAATTATTTTGTTGATAATATTGTAGTGGATACTGTGTGAATCAATATTTCTGATATGCATTTTATTTAAAGGTAACGATATTTTAGTTTTCAATATAGGTACAAATCAATATTTTTAACAATGTTATTTGTGTTCTCAAATTTTTTTACTAGTTGAGTATAGGAAATCAATATTTTCATTATAGATATTTAATTTCCGATTTTTGCATTTTGATATTGTATACATCAGTATTATATAAGTTGTCTATTGGCAGATAAGAGGGATGGCCATGAAAAGGGCCTCTATACCCAGCGTACAAAGAAGATGCAACATTCAAGGACAGCAGATGTGTACCTAACCGTGTGAAGATGGGATTATAGGGTTATGCTGACTACCCTCAAATGTGTTTATGGGAGTGGCTCCTGATGGTGGCAATGGAATATGTATGACCTTAAACATTCGATTGTGCTTTTATGTGGTGTTTCATGGGGCATATCAGCAAGGGCCGGCGATAATTATCGCTCAGCGCTCTTAGCGTGAGGATAATTATCGCCGGCCAACTCTGAATTTTATCGCGGAGATAGCGTGCTATTAGCAACGCTTATCTCCAAAGTGATAAAATTCAGAGCGCAAGCTGCCAAATGTGTGATTATCGCTGGAAATCTAGCCATAATCACACAACTTTTGGCGATAGCTTGCTGATAGGGCCTCACATACTTAGCCATGATATCCACCTTCCATAGGATATCATGGCTAAGTCAGTTTCAAAGCAGGCGTAAGGAAAGTAGCGATAACAGAGGTTATCGCTACTTTTCTTGTCGCTGTGCTGCTTTGCGTGAGGCTTGATAATAGGAGAAATGTCGCTTAGCGACATTTCTCCCATTATCCCGGGGAGGAACGCCCACTCATTAGAGATGCAAAGATGGGCATTAAGGGAAATGGCGATCAGTGAAGGTTTCACGAGATAGCGTGACCTTGCTGATCAGGCGATAAAATTATCGCCGCTTTTTGTCCGAAAGTGGACGCAAAAGCGACGATAATTGTTTATCGCCTGCTTGCTGCTGTGCCCCATAGATAGTTAGTGCAGAGTTTATCCTGGATTTCAGAGACAGCAGATGTTCCACCCTGCCAGGTTTTCCTGAGTTGAAAGCTTTGTGCTGAGCACTCTTTCATTTCTTGGAACTTCTACTGAACATTGAAACTATGCTGACACCTTCTATGCTTTCTCTTTACAAAGCCCCTGCTGAAACCCAAAGCTGAAAATAGAAAGGAAAAGTTTCCTTATGGAACACCTGATTTGGATAATCTGTTTCCTGTATATGGTGGCTGTTTCAATATTGTATTTCATTATACTGAGACTTGGAATTCTGGAACATTCTAACGTTTTGGCTGTATTGATGTATTTCCTAAATCTTTACTAAAGCACTTACCTATGCTTGGACAAGTTCTTAAAATTAACCTTTGAGGTTGATAAACTGTTTCTTGTCATTATTGTGAAGCCCCATTGGTTTCACGGAACTAAAATGCATTTGCAGTATTACTCGCTCTCTCAAATAATTCAAGTCGACAATCAAAGGCACATACAAGCAGTGGGGGGTATTATTCCATTATTTTACTTAACAATTGAGGTGTAGATAGCCCTACTCTGCACCACCTCCTTCGAGGTAAGTGCTGAATGGTCTGTAAGTGCAATTCGGTTGCTAAGCATTGATACAATGCATGCCGAATAACAATTTGGAACAAACAATTCTGTTTGGGCTACACGACAGAAACACTGTTCTGGCTTGTACAATTGGGTTTGTATGTTTGTTTGCAAGACCAGTGATTTTGTGAGCTGCAGGGTTTGAAATCACAAAATCCTTTCATTCATGTGACCTAATATTTCTAAATTGGCAGGTCTGGTATAGAACATAGCCAAGGGCGAGCGAGAGCTGTGTAGAGAGGAGTGAGTCACAGGTCTGCAGGGAGATAGATGCTGGCTCTTGATTTTGTCAGATATGATGCCAGGGGCTGTTCTGTTTGAACATTACGGGTAATTACCCGCAGACCCAGTGTGTGCAGTGTGTTCCGTACCACTCACTGCTGAAAACAGAGCTCACAGTTTTCTCACACCATCTGTTAACTGTTGCAATGTGACAAGCTAATTTTGGAAAGTGCCTGGATGTCTCTTTACTCTCTGAGAGACACATGTGGACCATGCGGGGATTAAAATGCAGTCTTATTCCCTGAAACTGAGAAATGGGTCAGGCCATATGCAGCTCGTAGGACTTGGGAGTCGAAGTTAGTTTACTGAAGAAGTAATATAAATGATCCCATGCCTAAAGGAGCTACAGCAGCCTCGAACTGTGATAAGGACTCTGAATACCTCCAGAACACCAGAACCCTTCAGCTGCACAAGGAGGAGTGCTAGTGCTCAATACTTGTGCAACCCTCACACAGCTAGCTAAAGTGAGATCCGCATACACACCCTATAAAGTGCACATAAGTTCACTCATGCTGTTGGGTTGATCTTCTCACACTGGCCAGCGTTACCAGTTCCTTACACCGTCTTCACAGTGACCAGTGGCGGATGGTATCTCAGAAGAGTGGCGGGGCAGGGGGAAGGTAGCAGGAGGGGTACGGGGGACGGACAACACACATAAACACTAAAAAGACAACTTACCTGCCGCATCATCGGATCGCCGCATCGTGCTCTTCCAGGTTCCTCTTCTATGCAGGCACACGCTCCACTGGCCAATCCTGACGCTGCTTTCATGCCTGGTGGCAGCATGAAAGCAGCATCAGGATTGGCCTGAGCACCTTGAATTTGCGTTCCCAGTTAGACTGGGAGCCCGTGCCTGCTGTCTCCAACCCAGCAACGTAGCTAGGTTGGAGACAGCTTCAGGGTGCATGACGGTTTAGCCGGTCATAGCGGCGGAGCCGCCACTGACAGTGACTACCAGTGAGTTTGTCATTCATCTTGCCACTGCCAGCTCTTCGCACGGCCTGCTCATTACACTACCACCCAGAGCCAGCTGCTCACACTGTCCAATGGTGCCAGCTCCACACACTGTCCGCCTGTGCCAGCTCCACGCACTCCCCTCCAGTGCCAGCTCCACACACTGTCCACTAGAGCCACTGCCTTACACTGTCCACCGTTGTCAGCTCCTCACACTGTCCACCAGTGCCAGCTGCTCACTCTGCCCACCACAGCCAGCTCCTCACACTTCCCACCAGAGCCAGCTCCACACAATATCCACCAGTGCCAGCTTCTCACACTGTCCAACGGTGTCAGCTCCACGCTCTCCCCTCCAGTGCCAGCTCCACACACTGTCCACTAGAGCCACTGCCTTACACTGTCCACCGTAGTCAGCTCCTCACACTTCCCACCAGTGCCAGCTCCACACAATGTCCACCAGTTCCAGCTCCTCACACTGTCCACCAGTTCCAGCTCCACACACTGTCCACTAGAGCCACTGCCTTACACTGTCCACCGTAGTCAGCTCCTCACACTGTCCACCAGTGCCAGCTGCTCACTCTGCCCACCACAGCCAGCTCCTCACACTTCCCACCAGAGCCAGCTCCACACAATGTCCACCAGTTCCAGCTCCTCTCATTGTCCACTAGAGCCAGCAACTCAGAATGTCCACGAATGCTTGTTCTTCACACTACTTACCAGTGCCTGCTCTTCCTAATGTCCACCAGTGGCAGTTCCTCACACTGTCCACCAGTGCCAGCTCCTCACATTGCCTCTCAGTGCCAGCTCTTCACACTGTCCACTAGAGCCAGCGCCTTACACTTCCACCAGTCAGCTCCTCACACTGTCCACCAGTTCCAGCTCCTCACACTGTCCACCAGTTCCAGCTCCTCACACTGTCCACCAGTGCCAGCTTCTCACACTGTCCTCCAGTGCCAGCTTCTCACACTGTGTGCCTGTGCCAGCTCCTCACACTGACTACCAGTGCCAGCTCAGCGCACTGACTCTCAGTACCAGGTCCTCAGTCAGCCTTCTATGCCAGCTCCTAACACTGCCTACCAGTTCCAGCTCTTCACAGTGCCTACCAGTGCCAGCTCCCCACACTGCCTACCAGTGCCAGCTCCTCACACTTTTTCCCAGTGCCAGCTCCACACAGTGTCTCCCAGTGCCAGCCCCTCACACTGCCTCTCAGTGCCAGCTCCTCACACTGCCAACTCCTCACACTGCCTCTCAGTGGCAGCTCCTCACGCTGCCTCCCAGTGCCAGCTCCTCACACTGCCGCTCAGTGCCAACATCTCACACTGCCTTTCAGTGCCAGCATCTCACAATGCCTCTCAGTGCCAGCATCTCACACTGCCTCTCAGTGCCAGCTCCGTGCACTGCCTCTCAGTGCCAGGTCCTCACACTGCCTCCTAGTGCCAGCTCCTCACAGTGCCTCCCAGCACTAGCTCCTCACACTACCAGTTCCTCTTACTGCCTACCAGTGCCAGCTCCTCACACTGCCTCTCAGTGCCAGCTCCTCACAGTGGCTCCCAATGTCAGCTCCTCGCAGTGTCTCCCAGTGCACGCTCCTCACAATGCCTCCTAGTGACAGATCCTCACACTGCCTCCTAGTGCCAGCCCCTCACACTGCTTCCCATTGCCAGCTCCATTTGCTGCCTTCTAGTGCCATCTCCTCACACTGCCTCCCAGTGCCATCTCCTCACACTTCCTCCATGTGCCATCTCCTCACACTGCCTCCATGTGCCAGCTCCCCACGCTGCCTCCTGGTGCCATCTGTTCTTGCTGCCTCCTAGTGCCAGGTCCACTTACTGCCTCCTAGTGCCAGCTCCTCACAATACCTCCCAGTGCCAGCTCCCCACACTGCCTCTCAGTGCCAGCTCCTCACACTGCCTCCCCGTGCCAGCTCCTCACACTGCCTCCCAGTGCCAGCCACTCACAATGCCTCCCAGTGCCAGCTCCTCACACTGTCTCTCAGTGCAGACTACAAACACTGCCTCCCAGTGCCAGCCCCTGACAATGCCTCTCAGTGCCAGCTCCTCACAATGCCTCCCAGTGCCATCTCCTCACAATGCCTCTCAGTGCCAGCTCCTCACAATGCCTCCCAGTGCAAGCTCCTCACACTGTCTCAAAGTGCCATCTCCTCACACTGCCTCTCAGTGCCAGATCCCCATATTACCTCCTATTGCCAGCTCCTCACACTGCTTCACAGTGCCAGCTACTCTCACTGCCTCCTGGTACCAGCTCTTCTTGCTGCCACCTAGTGCCAGCTGCTCACACTACCTCCCAGTGCCAGCTGCTCATACTGACCCCCAGTGACAGCCCCTTACATTAATCACTTTAAACTGGACACCACTGCCTGTTTCTTACAATTTAGAACATTAATAGGTCTTTACACTGCCAGCCAGTTACAGATTCCCATATTGTACACCAGTGTAAAATCCTCTCACTGGGCACCTTTGTGATGTCTTGCACTGCCCACCAGTGCACTTTTCTCATTTATGTTGTAAGTGCGAGCATAGAGACCCACAGTGATGTTATGTAGCTATAACCTAGCACTAGATT
Organism: Triturus cristatus; assembly: GCF_964204655.1. Taxonomy (NCBI): domain Eukaryota; kingdom Metazoa; phylum Chordata; class Amphibia; order Caudata; family Salamandridae; genus Triturus; species Triturus cristatus. The sequence continues at coordinate 910,263,791 of NC_140586.1, forward strand.
TTTAGCAGTGTGGCATAGACTGGTGCAAGACATTGTGATTTGGATCCCGAAATTTGGACCTCTGTTGTAATCATAATTTATGCACATATTGACACTGATGACATATATGTTCCAATATTACCATAGCAAAACAATTTCAGACATCCATATACATACAGACCAACACAACGGCAGTCACCTACAAATGTAGACCAGCAGAAAAAAAGGATTCCATGTACATAGACCTACAGGCACCTATGCATGAAGACTAAGCCTGGGCGGAGTTCACGGAGTTACGCATAGGGGAACTCAGTGAAGTAACCAAAAATTTCCTCCAAGCTACGCGGAGTTCCGCGAGCTGTGGAGTGGGTTATCTCACACTGTTCGCACTGATTTTTGATGCCAGGTGTCTGTCCCGTGCTTTAAAATCAGTGCGCACAGCATCTCGATCAGTACAAGAGGGTGCTGCTTCTTTCTGCCGCTCGAGTAGAAGTTCTACTCGAGCGGAATCTTCCTAAACGTGAACGAAAGGTTTCTCAACGTGAGCGGTAGTGACCATCCGCAACCGCCCACATTGAGAAATCTCGCTGAGAAGTGGTCTACCGTTGGATTTTCCTTGCTCGCGCTCGCAATCTTACAGTTGCAAAAAACACTCTGCGAAAGGAGCGGAGTTCACCACCCAGGCTTAATAAAGACCATTTGATTTGGAGCTATTCATGCACAGATTCAAGAGGCCTGTTGCTTTGGTTTCATGTATAGTGTTCTATGCTACTTCGAGGTCATATGAATGTGCTAGAAGTGAGATAAGAGATGAAAGAACAGAACAATAGAAGAGAGAGTAAAGGTGTAAGATCCTCATAAATAGAATGGTCTTCCTCAAAATGGAAGGAAGGAGTAGCAATAGAGAGCATGAGTTTTACATCAAGGGAGAGCTAAAAGTGGAAGGATTTGGGGCATAATGTAGAGGAATGATAGACTGGTAGAGAGAAGCCAGAGAGAACCACAAACCAACACAAACCAACACACAAAGAAGAACAATGCTGTTCCACACAACACATCTATAGTCAGAGTGATCACGAGCAGAAACGAGCAGAGGGTCAGGAGGACACATGAACAGAAAAAAGGATGGACGTAGGTATGAAGTTTACGTGTCCACTTAATATTTAAACACTTTGGGCCCCAGTTGAAGTTATACCAAATGTCTAACTTTACTACTTTTTGGTATGCACAAAGGTAAGTTTCTACTAGTATCTTTACTACTAGTAATTTTACAAGTAGTAAGTTTACTAGTAGTAAAGTTACTAGTAGTAACTTACCCTTGTGAATACCAAAAAGTAGCAAACTTAGACTTAAGTATTACATTTAGGCCCTAATTCTGAGTCTGGTGATCCGAGAACTGCCAGACTCATCGTGGCGTGGCTGTGGCGATCCAGCCACTGCATCACCGGATGTCCGAACACCCCATTACGAGTTGGGCAGTCGGACTGCCCTGGGACCACTTATGCCATCAGGGAACCACTGTTCCCTGGCTGTGGTACGGCGGTCTTGAGGCTGCAATCTGCTTGGCAGGACTGCCACGTCCCTGCCAAGCATATTGGGGAGTATCCTCTCCGCCACGGTTTTTATGGCAGGTCCACTGCTATGAAAACCATGGTGGAGAGGAAACAAAGGGAGCTATACAGGGCCCCCTGGTGCCTCATGCCATGTGGATGCATTCAGGGGGGGCTTACAATATTCCCCCCTGTATGCATGCACCCCAGTTCCTGCCCCACATGGTCTTTGGAGTCCATGCCGTGCAGGAACTGTTTTTGGTGTTCCCACCAGGGTGCCCATTTTCGGAGGCACAACTGTGGGGACACCAAAAAACAGCCCGCCAGACAATAGGAAACTCCTAATCTGGCGGGTGGCCCAAGCATGGTTTTGGCGCAGCTGGAGCATGGCAGTGGCGTACCACCCGCTTCCGCTGCATCAAAGTCGTAATCAGGCCCTTAGACTAAAGCCTAAATTTACTACATTTTGGTATTCATGAAGGTAAGTTACCGCTAGTAACTTTACTACTATTACTTTTACTATTAATAACTTTACTACTAGTAATGTATCTTTGCGAATACCAAAAAGTAGTAAAGTTAGACTTTTAGTCTAAGTTAGACTTTTGGTCTAACTTTAACTTTGTGATTCGGGCCGTTTAATGACAAAATAACACTTAATGTGTCGGAAAGTTTGGTGTTTATGTCCAATCAATCCATGACCTCTCCATAAATAAGTCACTTTTGCAGGGTGATGGAACATTGCAGTCTTCTTGTCTAGTCAATTGTTGGTCTCTTTTTGATCACCACTTGCTAGTACTACAGTTCCCTGTGCATGGCCATGCCATCGCGGCCAGTTTACTATAAACATACAGTTAGCTCTGCATTTCAGTTCCTTCATGTTTTAATACAAACAAACTCATTACCCCGGAATGGTACTGAGCATCATCAGTGAACATATGTACATATGCAATGGAATCAATGATTGCATGTTGATTCAGCATCAAGCAAGACAAAGGCCACATGCATAGGTCTGCAGAGTGGAAAATGAGTACAAAAGATGGATACAATGAAGGGTGTCATACAAAAAACTGCTTCTGTGGGCATCAGTCCTGGTGGGCGCTTCTAAAGTGTCATCGATTGGGCAGACAGGCTTGAGATATGCCAGCCTGCAGAATGCCAGGTTGGCTGCACTGCAGATAGGGAAGGAGAAAAATTGAGAAGATGGATTGTGCTGGAAAGAGATTAGGAAGGTCACAGGTTAAAGAGCCCGGCGACTGGTAGCTAAAACTCTTTGATGGGAATCTTTAGCTGAGAAGGCAAGCAGAACAATGTGAATCATAGTGTAAGGAGATAAGGAAGTGGAAGGCTGCAAAGGAGGTTCTGGAGGAGGCATGAGGCAGCAGCAGAGAGGATTAGCACTCGCATTGCCCCACAGCGTCTTCAGTGGAGGAGAAGCCACTTGATGAGATCCAACCGTCCACAGGAAGCACTAGTCGATGTTTCAGTGGGATGGTAAGCGCAATAGTGTAATAGCAGGTACTGCATTGGAACTTGAGGTTTATGTCAAGAGCTTGTGAAAGTTTAACGCCCACAGATCACGCAGGTTTCATGCAGGATTGAAAGCAAATACACCCTTAGGTAAAAACCGTGAGACAGAAGCAGTGCTACTCAAGTGGGCATGGCAAAGTCATCCTCAAAGAAGAAGGGTGAGAATGATGACACAGAATGAGACAGATGAGACAGGTGAATTAGGCTAGAACCTATTCCTGTGGAAACACAAGAACTGTGAGATCATAGAAACTACAGAAACATAATGTGCATTTGTGTAGTACACTTTCACCCCGTCGGAATTCTTGGAGCTGAATAACAGATATAATGGTGCCCATTTTCTCAACCTCAGAAGGATTAATGGCTAAGTGAACCAGCCAGGATTGGAACCTGTGACCATAAGGGAAAACTAGATCCCTGGATCAGGGGAATAATGCAACCCGGAAGAGGATTCATTAGTCCTGTTAGACTGGTGGTCCAGAGCAACTATTCTTAGCGTGGCAGAACCACCTGTTGTGCTTGAGGCATTAAACACATCACTCCATAGGTCAGCAAAGTGAGGTGGATATTGAGTGCCTACAAACCATTTATCCCAGCTGCAGAATGTGCTGTTTCATTGTAAAAAACGGAAACACTGAAGTTAATGTCACTTCTTTCTCTGTTAGAATAAAGCCCAGTCATTCACTTTATCAAGGTGCAACAGTGTAAGGCTGACATTTACCCAAAAGGGAATGCCTGAGACTTTAATGGGAGGACGATATAATGCTACACTACAACATTTCACAGTCAGCAATGTGTTCTGAAAATATAGCATCCATTCCCAAGGAGTGCACGAAATTATGGAAGGAGAAAAGTGGGTCAGCCAAAAGCTGGCAAGTCAGGCTAGGCTTGGCAAAGTTGCAAGTACCATGTACAGTGATCAAGTCCCACGGCAAGGAGCATCCTAAGGGGACGAAGAGTGCTATGATAGGCTGGGGCCTTCTTGAGCAAGCGATGGACTTGAAAAGGAAGGTCGAGTGATGCTGGAGATAAGCTTTCTGAATCTGCTTGTGCCAGTACATGGCACTGAGCTGTATTAATATTAATATTAACAAGAAGTGAAAGGCAGGAAGACTGTCCATGTTTCAAACACAGTGTGTCGGCATTATCAGACGGAGAAGAAGGTGAGTCTTCTGGTAGTTGGACTGAATGTAAACTGTAGGACACATCCTTTCCAGACATTCCTTTCCGTTGTGCAGTGAGGTTATGTAGGGTTGATGTACCCACCACCTTGACGCACTGGGGGCGCAACTGATAGCTTTTTTTCCACTTAGTTTAACATATGTGCCCAGTAAAAATCAATTCATAAATGTGAAGTCCTATTTCTAATTCACAGGGTTTGTGGAATGGTATGATAGTAGGTGGACTAACACTTGCAGAGATTACATTAAACATGGCATAATTTTCATATCCACAAATCTGAATTTAGATTTGGGATTATGGTAATTTCTGGTCCAGCTACCTTTTCAGAACACGTAAACAGCCTCAAACTGTTTATCCTTTGCATGCATCAACCCAAATAGAAACTGTCAGAGGCCAGTGTGATTTTTATACTACTACAGGGATTTAACCCCTTCTGATTAAGTCTGGACGGTGAACTCCGCTCTGCTCAAAGAGTTTGTGGAGTTTTCTGCACTACGCGTTATGCAGAGTGCGGAGTTCAGAAAAACTATGCTTTGCATAGAGTAGTGGAGTTTTCTTCCTAGCTCGAGTTCGTACACGTCAAGTTGGCAACTGCAAGAGAGGAAAATCCACCTCCCTGCGAGATTTTTCCTCGTTTGCAATCGTGAACATCAAGTTGGCGAGCGCAAATGTAGAAAATCAACCTCCCAGCAAGATGTCTCAATGTGTGCGGTCAGATTTCTCATTGCGAGGGGTCGCATATGCGCACGACTGCTCGCGTTGAGAAACCACCCGTTCGAGTTGAGAAATCTGCCCCTCGAGTAAAAATCTACTCGAGCGGCAGAAAGGAAACAGCGCCAGCTTGCGCTGTGCATGGTGCCATTCGCGATGATTGCACGGTGCGAACAAGCACCTGGCACTGAAAATCACTGTGAACCGCATTTATGTAACGCACTCAACTGCTCACGGAACTCCGCATAGCGCAGCGGAGTTTTTTTGCACTTTGTGTACTCCGCCCAGGCTTACTTCTGATTTGCTTTTTTTGATTTGTGACCCGCACCGGACCTTGCATCATTGTGCAGTGAGCTTCCTTTCTTGAATTAACCCCTGCCTTCTAACCTTCCCTTGTTTTTGATCTAGACACTTCCTGTGGAAAAAGAAAGTTCTATGAATCAGGATCCAGCCCTGTCCCAGGCAGGTTGTCGTAATTGTGCCCTCTTCCCCTCTGATAGTGAACCCCCTCCTCATCTAAATGCTGTCAGAAAACAAACAAACCAGAATTTATTTACATTACGAAATAAAATTACAACCTGATTAGATATCAGACAGACACCCCAGCTAGCCAGTGACCAAATCCAATCACACTGCAGAACTCCTGCTTTTTAAATTTGAATACCTACTTTAGACCCATTTGAGGTGTGGGGGAAGAAAGACTGGATAAAAAAGTAATTTTTCAAGACAAAAAAACAATATATCGCTTTAAATGTCTTTATTTTTCAACCCTACAAAAACAAGTGTAGACGCAGAAATTAGTGAAAATGCTAGGAATGGGGTCACTCGTGTGATTCAGTGTAGCGTAATTACGTGGAATTACCTAAGAATTTAGCGAGATCACACTTGAATTATGCAAGAAGCGTAATTCCATGGTTAGAACTACTTCTTAGCACAACAATGCTATTTGCACTAAGCAACATGAATAGCAAGTGCCAGCAGCCGTCATTTAGCGATATTTGCTTAGCACAAAATACACCCTCGCGTCCAAAATGGACACGAGGATTCATTCCACACTAACAAACAGCGCTAAAGACAGCAGAACAAGAATGGTTAGTGCCTGCTCACAAAATGTGCTCTCACAGTGGGACTTTCATCCCAAATTACTCTCAATTATGTGTGTAGGACTAATCTCATAATTATCGGTAATTCTGCATCAAAGAGTTGCAGGGAATTACCTAAATTACTCCGATTACTCAGGCATAATTGAAATTCTGCCCAGGCCTAGACAATACACCTAATAACCCTTTTCAAATGAGGGACAGGGAAGGAAGGATTGTTTATTAAAAATCATTTTAATTGTAAAGAAAACAGAACAAATCATTTTAAAGAATGCCTTTTTTTTTTCAACCCTACGCGTTAGAGTAAGTGCAGTGAGTGTCTTCACATTAGTAAGGGAAATATCTTACGCAAACTCACCCTAGATGCGTTGTCAAATGCAAGAACGGCACACAGAAGAAACCCAGGAGTCTCGAGGTGCCTGCCAACAACTTATTTTTAGTTTTGCCCCAAACACTCAGGGTACATCTGGGGACACTGAGTGTACTTGTTAGGGTTATTAACTCTAAATGATTAAATAAACTTTTGTCGTGTATTAAAACAGATATTCCAGTTGCTAAGTAAATAGCTCATTTTGAGCAGGACAATACAATTCACCACATGTTATCAGTGAGGTGAAAGATATTGAGAAATAACATTTCTGTCTTAATCTCAGGTATGAGGGGTATAGATAGACAGTGAAGAGACCTCTCTAATCTGTAACTACTGAAAAGGACTGATACATACAGAATTACAATTTCCTTACGTGTCTCTGATTTGAAATATGCATTACTTGTCTGAAAAAATAGCTTTATTTTAAAATTGGATACCACAGGCCCACAAATAATCGCCAGAGTGTAGAAGGTTAACCGATTTAAAGCATTATTAGAAAGATTCAAAGTGATTTGAAGTTGGGTTCTGAAAGAGTCATCTACTAACAATAGAGCCTCCTCAGTAGTGCTTCATCTGGCCTCCTCAACGGTGGTTCATGTAGACTCCTCAGTGGTGATTCATCTGGCCTCCTCAATGGTGGTTCATCTGGACTCCTCAGTGGTGATTCATCTGGCCTCCTCAATGGTGGTTCATCTGGACTCCTCAGTGGTGATTCACCTGGCCTCCTCAGCAGTGGTTCATCTGACCTCCTCAGCAGTGGTTCAGCTGGAATTCTCAGGGGTGGTTCCTCTAGCCTTCTCTGAGTGGTTCATCTGGACTCCTCAGCAGTAGTTCATTTGAACTCCTTAGTGGTGGTGCATCTGGCCTCCCAGCGGTGGTTCATCTATTCTCCTCAGTGGTGGTTTGTCTGGCCTCCTCAGTAGTGGCTCATCAGGGCTCCTCAGCGGTGGTTCATCTGGACTCCTCAGTGGTGGTTCATCTGGACTCATTAGTGGGGGTTCTGTAGTGATCTAAATAGTAATCCCAAGGGCCACACTTACCAATGGCCCGCAATATCAAGTCAATAATAAGCAGTTGGCAACGTAGAAGTTTCAAGCGTTTATTGGCCACAACAGAACTCTACATAGAGGAGCCTCATCGATCCTCACCCATCAGGTGCGCCGAGGAAGACTGCTGGCCCCTTGACAAGGTCACACTTATATACATAACAGATTCAGCATACAAAGCATTGCAAGTGGAAAACACCAGTTAGCCCTAAAGCTCCTAAATGAGCTCATACCATCTGCACACATAAGGTTACTATCTCTGCAGAGAAGGTCGGCGGGGTGACTCCCTTTCGTCTCGGGCCCAGAGGATTTTCGCTTGATACTCCCTACTGCAGATGTGACCTTGGGCCTCAGTCGTAAATACAATTCACCCTGTCTCTAGGCTGGTACGAGCTAAATCATACAGACGGTGTTCAGAGAGAACCTACGTGATCTGAGGCACGACTGGTCATAATCCAAGATGGCCGTAGTATGGCTTTTCGGCCCTTTCTATCATGCAAGACACAGAGAACGAATGGGCCATCTTATAAAGCAGTTCTCGATGTATATGGAGTAGAGATACAGACCAAGATACGTTATGCTAACTTCACATACTGACTTGAATCCCACAGAACGGCCCTTTTTAGCATAATGTAGCTATTTCTCAAACTACTCTTCGAAAATACCCTTGTCTATCTGCATTATGTCATGTATCTCTTTCTGGACTAGTTGAGCGTTCACTCTAGCAGGGTTTGCCTCTGGCTTAGGTAAAGCAAGGCGAACTTGGGTGGCACAGTAGGAGCAACAGGCGGACCCACATTGGATGCAAACACAACAAGTAAAAAGGAAACCCCCTATTCCTAGGAGGACCATGAATATTTTCCAACCCCAGAACCACCCCGAAATAGACCAGGTACCTGTCTCCGTATGTATCTCAGATGCTAATCGATGCAACTTCTGAATGGCCAGATGAACCGAAGGGGCGGAGTCAGGTATATATACGCAGCAGGAGCTGCCGATCACTCTACACGCTCCTCCACGATCAGCGAGGATAACGTCTAAAACAAGGCGGTTTTGGAGGGTCACAAGTCTGGTCGCTTGAATCTCAACGGTTATATTAGTCAATATCCCAGCGGTGGTATTCACCACTCCCTCTACCACCCTGGACAATGTTCTAATTTCTTTACTAGTTAAAATGGGTCCCCAGATAGGCAGGACTCCTTTCATAATATCGACAAAGTGTTGGGCAGGGGTATCAGTCTGATCTGTAGCATCTCTGTCAGTATTTCCTGAATCTAAACTCCGTCGGTTCAGTGAGTGGGATCTATGATAGTCGGAAGGGGCTATATAAACGGGAGGGTATAGGAAGGATAAGTAACATTTACCTGACCACCCTCGGGGGAGCCAGGTGTAAGCGTTTTCTCCGCACACAAAATATACATTCGGAGGAGTAAGTATAGGTGGGCTGCTAAAGGTTTGTAATCTATAGGTATAATTACATTTACTAAATCCAACGAATAGATAGCCAATACCATGTATGCAAAAGGAGGACGAGGTATTCAAAACGGGGACCGGAATGATCCTATCATTCGACACATTTCGTTCTTGGAAATATCTGAAATACTCAGTAAAATTAAAGGACACAAAATCAACACTTCGTCCCTCAACCAGGTGTCGTTTTCATGTTCCGTATACACATTCATGCAGGCGGTAGGATCCAGAGTACCTTCCGTACCTTCGGCATTTGGGGTGAATCTCTGGTGCCTTTCTATATAGGCCAGAATCAACTCGTAATCCTTCTCTGAAAATCGGTGCTCATCAACAGTATAATGTTCATACATCATGGACAATAATTTGAACCAAGCTTCACAACTGCCTAAATGTGACAAAGGCATTGAAATGAATAGATCATGCTTGTGCATTACTGAAGGAAGAAGGCCACATACCCAGCAATTCGTGGCATTCGTTGAACTATGGGTTTGGTGTAACATTTCGATAAAAGCAGTATTCGCATAGGTCTGACGATGCCTCTCTTTATGTGGGGCAAAGGTCTGAAAACGGTGCTCCTCGGGAGCGGGGGTGGTAGCTATCAGGGTGTGTACAGGATGGCGGAATTCTAGATAGATGAAAATTCCTAAACATAACATTAATGAAACAACTATTATGACAATAAAAACAATCTTGGCACGCAAATTCCAAGTAGAAAACATTGGCAGATGTGAATACAAAAGGCGGTGTACTATGGGACGTTCCTCTTCAGGGACAAAACGGGCAAAAGGGTACATTCTCACTAAAAGTCCAGGTATAACCTCGGGAAAGAGAGAATCTACAAGCAGTCCAACCTGCCGGAGGGTGCTTCTTTCCTGTGTCCGTATTAGAGCCTCACAGGCAGACTCCTATTGTTCCATGCAACACGAAAAGGAAGAAGGGCACAAAAACTTCTCGCGTCGGAGTTGCACTTGACACAACTCTTGCTGAAAGGAAACTCTACCTGGGCTCCCACTAACTGATCAATGTCTCTATCTTCTTTCTGAACAGAGCGTTATCAAAAAGTTCCAAGCTCTCAACGAGTTCAGTGCAGTGTTTTTACCTTCCCAGGGTTTTACTCAGACCTTCATTCTCATTCTCTAGGCTGAACCTGGGATCTTTGCTTTCTGTCGGGGCCGCAGGTTGTAACGAACATGACCAGGTATCTCGGGATTAATGAAAAGAACAGGCACAGTGGGGTCAGGTAAAGGACTGGGTGTGTGACTTTCCTTCTCACGTATTGCACTCCCAGGTGTCAGATTACCTGTTGCAGATGTCGCCGAACTCACGACACCCTCCACTCGCCCATCCGTTTCTCCTTGGGCTTTTGGGGAAGGTGTCTTTTCGGTAGGCTTATCACTTCCGTGCCTTAATGCTTCGCTCTCGTCCTGCTGATCATCCGGCAAAGGAAGTGGAACCCTTTTCAGATGCGATACATGAATCCAATGCCGTTTCCCTTCAACTTTTACAGCCGTCCTCGTAGCCAAAAGCACTTGAAAGGGCTTGGTCCAGCGTGGGTCTATACTCGATTTCCGTTGATAGTTCCGAACCAGGACCCACTGTCCAGGCTCCAGGCTGTGTCCAGGACCCTCCGGCAGAGGCTGCAGCACTGCTGTTATCTGTTGGCGAATGGAACGAAGATCTTTAGTTAGTGCATAAAGGTAATCCGCCAACATAGGGTACTCAATGTCTCTAAGGGATTTTGGTCGTGGCACACCCCATACATTAGCGGGCCTACCAAATATCACCTCATACGGTGATATCCCACTGCGGGAGTGGGGAGTAGTTCTTACAGACAGTAAAGCCAGGGGTAAGAGATCAGGCCATTTTAGTCCTGTTGTATCTTGTACCTTCGCTAATTTCAATTTTAAAATCCCATTATATTTTTCCACCAGCCCTGCTGATTGGGGGTGACGGGCCGCATGGAACTTCTGCTGTATTGACAGGCCCTTGCAAACATGTTCGACAAGGTCAGCATTGAAATGTTTCCCATTGTCACTCCAGATCACCCGTGGTAACCCATAGCGGGGAAAGAACTCTTTTACTAGGGCTTTTGCGGTGGCTAGGGCAGTATTTTCTTTGGTAGGGTACGCCTCCACCCACTTGCTGAACATACAAATCACGACCAAGACGTATTTGAGATTGTTAACCCGCTCAAACTGAATGAAATCCATTTGTAGTACCTCAAAAGGTAGGGTGGGGGGTGCGAAGCTACCAGTCAGAACAGGGATGCTACCTCCTGGATTATGCTGTAGACAAATCATGCAATTCTGGACTTGTTGCTTTGCAGTCCTATGGATGTTGGTATTATACCATACGGGGTCTAGTATTGCGCAAATACCTTGAATCCCCACATGTGCGGGACCGTGTGCCATGGATACTACCGCATTCACAAATGCATTCGGCAGAAGCCATCTACATCTTTCTGATAGGTCAATCCAACATCCATTGTCATCTAGCTTCCCTATCTGTTCTTGCCAGTACTTTAGTTCTTCAGGGGTTGCTTCTGACTGCAATTCTTTCACACTGTCTATAGTGTTATTGAATGTCTCCGTTTCTACCATCCCCCTATGTAGACTCGTTACAAACATGGAGGTGGTATTGGATTGGGCAGTTTCTTTAGCGATTCTGTCCACAAAGGAATTTCCCTTACCTACATCATCAACTACTGCTTTATGAGCACTACATTTAACAACGGCTATGGCTTGGGGCAAGGTCAGGGCGGCCAACAATCTCAAAACCAACTGACCGTTCTTTATTTTCTGACCATGGGATGTACGGAAACCTCTCTCTGCCCACAACCTCCCAAAGCTATGTGCCACGCCAAACGCATACTGACTATCGGTGTAGACATTTATCCTTAACCCTTCACCCAATTCACAAGCCCTTAGTAGTGCGACTAACTCTGCAGCCTGGGCCGATTGATAAGGTACCTTGGCCGTCTCAACTACTGTTTGCAATGTGGTGATCGCATAGGCAGCAGTCGTAGTGCCGTTAGGTAACCTAAAAGATGAGCCATCGACATACAATTCCCCTTGAGGGTCAGATAAAGGAATGTCTGTCAAATCTATCCGCCCCTTTGTTTCTTCTTCTGTCCGAAATATGCAATCATGTATATCTTGACTATGGTCTTCCAGAGGGAGAGGTAGTAACGTAGCAGGATTCAGGATGACACATTTTTTGATAGTGATGTGTGGTGCAAACAGGGTCAATTCGTACCCTGTAAGACGTGCACTAGTTAAGTGCTGGGTCTGCGTCCTGTTCAATAATACGTCCACAGCGTGGGGCACCATCACTGTCAGGTCCGTATTCAGGACGAGCCTTCCAATTGTCGGATCCCCACTGCAACCGCAGCCGTGGCTCTCAGACAACTGGGAAGTGCCCTGGCGACATTATCCAATACCGCCGAAAAGTACGCACAAGGTCTTTGCTTACCACCAAATCCTTGTGTTAACACTGAAAGCGAGCAACCGTCCCCCTCATGTACGTAGAGTACAAAAGGCTTCCGGTAATCAGGGGTGCCAAGCACGGGAGCAGAGCAAAGAGCAGATTTCAGAGAGACAAAAGCATTCTGACATTCAGCTGTCCAAGGTAAAGGCTCATGCACATCTTTAGTCGTTAGATGCAAGAAAGGTTTAGTCAGTAGGGAATAGTTAGGGATCCATTGGCGACAGTACGAAGTTATGCCAAGCAAAACGCGGACATCACGTTGCGTGCAAGGAACAGGCATGTTAGATATTGTTATGATACGATCAGGAGTCAGTCGTCTTCCCTCCTTCGACAGGAGATGACCTAGATAGGTCACCTCCGGTCGACAATATTGAAATTTAGACAACGAGACTTTATTACCATGAATATTTTCCAACCCCAGGTGGTAAGGAGACCCCAGAACCACCCCGAAATAGACCAGGTACCTGTCTCCGTATGTATCTCAGATGCTAATCGATGCAACTTCTGAATGGCCAGATGAACCGAAGGGGCGGAGTCAGGTATATATACGCAGCAGGAGCTGCCGATCACTCTACACGCTCCTCCACGATCAGCGAGGATAACGTCTAAAACAAGGCGGTTTTGGAGGGTCACAAGTCTGGTCGCTTGAATCTCAACGGTTATATTAGTCAATATCCCAGCGGTGGTATTCACCACTCCCTCTACCACCCTGGACAATGTTCTAATTTCTTTACTAGTTAAAATGGGTCCCCAGATAGGCAGGACTCCTTTCATAATATCGACAAAGTGTTGGGCAGGGGTATCAGTCTGATCTGTAGCATCTCTGTCAGTATTTCCTGAATCTAAACTCCGTCGGTTCAGTGAGTGGGATCTATGATAGTCGGAAGGGGCTATATAAACAGGAGGGTATAGGAAGGATAAGTAACATTTACCTGACCACCCTCGGGGGAGCCAGGTGTAAGCGTTTTCTCCGCACACAAAATATACATTCGGAGGAGTAAGTATAGGTGGGCTGCTAAAGGTTTGTAATCTATACGTATAATTACATTTACTAAATCCAACGAATAGATAGCCAATACCATGTATGCAAAAGGAGGGCGAGGTATTCAACACGGGGACCGGAATGATCCTATCATTCGACACATTTCGTTCTTGGAAATATCTGAAATACTCAGTAAAATTAAAGGACACAAAATCAACACTTCGTCCCTCAACCAGGTCTCGTTTTCATGTTCCGTATACACATTCATGCAGGCGGTAGGATCCAGAGTACCTTCCGTACCTTCGGCATTTGGGGTAAATCTCTGGTGCCTTTCTATATAGGCCAGAATCAACTCGTAATCCTTCTCTGAAAATCGGTGCTCATCAACAGTATAATGTTCATACATCATGGACAATAATTTGAACCAAGCTTCACAACTGCCTAAATGTGACAAAGGCATTGAAATGAATAGATCATGCTTGTGCATTACTGAAGGAAGAAGGCCACATACCCAGCAATTCGTGGCATTCGTTGAACTATGGGTTTGGTGTAACATTTCGATAAAAGCATTATTCGCATAGGTCTGACGATGCCTCTCTTTATGTGGGGCAAAGGTCTGAAAACGGTGCTCCTCGGGAGCGGGGGTGGTAGCTATCAGGGTGTGTACAGGATGGTGGAATTCTAGATAGATGAAAATTCCTAAACATAACATTAATGAAACAACTATTATGACAATAAAAACAATCTTGGCACGCAAACTCCAAGTAGAAAACATTGGCAGATGTGAATACAAAAGGCGGTGTACTATGGGACGTTCCTCTTCAGGGACAAAACGGGCAAAAGGGTACATTCTCACTAAAAGTCCAGGTATAACCTCGGGAAAGAGAGAATCTATAAGCAGTCCAACCTGCCGGAGGGTGCTTCTTTCCTGTGTCCGTATTAGAGCCTCACAGGCAGACTCCTATTGTTCCATGCAACACGAAAAGGAAGAAGGGCACAAAAACTTCTCGCGTCGGAGTTGCACTTGACACAACTCTTGCTGAAAGGAAACTCTACCTGGGCCCCCACTAACTGATCAATGTCTCTATCTTCTTTCTGAACAGAGCGTTATCAAAAAGTTCCAAGCTCTCAACGAGTTCAGTGCAGTGTTTTTACCTTCCCAGGGTTTTACTCAGACCTTCATTCTCATTCTCTAGGCTGAACCTGGGATCTTTGCTTTCTGTCGGGGCCGCAGGTTGTAACGAACATGACCCGGTATCTCGGGATTAATGAAAAGAACAGGCACAGTGGGGTCAGGTTAAGGACTGGGTGTGTGACTTTCCTTCTCACGTATTGCACTCCCAGGTGTCAGATTACCTGTTGCAGATGTCGCCGAACTCACGACACCCTCCACTCGCCCATCCGTTTCTCCTTGGGCTTCTGGGGAAGGTGACTTTTCGGTAGGCTTATCACTTCCGTGCCTTAATGCTTCGCTCTGGTCCTGCTGATCATCCGGCAAAGGAAGTGGAACCCTTTTCAGATGCGATACATGAATCCAATGCCGTTTCCCTTCAACTTTTACAGCCGTCCTCGTAGCCAAAAGCACTTGAAAGGGCTTGGTCCAGCGTGGGTCTATACTCGATTTCGTTGATAGTTCCGAACCAGGACCCACTGTCCAGGCTCCAGGCTGTGTCCAGGACCCTCCGGCAGAGGCTGCAGCACTGCTGTTATCTGTTGGTGAATGGAACGAAGATCTTTAGTTAGTGCATAAAGGTAATCCGCCAACATAGGGTACTCAATGTCTCTAAGGGATTTTGGTCGTGGCACACCCCATACATTAGCGGGCCTACCAAATATCACCTCATACGGTGATATCCCACTGCGGGAGTGGGGAGTAGTTCTTACAGACAGTAAAGCCAGGGGTAAGAGATCAGGCCATTTTAGTCCTGTTGTATCTTGTACCTTCGCTAATTTCAATTTTAAAATCCCATTATATTTTTCCACCAGCCCTGCTGATTGGGGGTGACGGGCCGCATGGAACTTCTGCTGTATTGACAGGCCCTTGCAAACATGTTCGACAAGGTCAGCATTGAAATGTTTCCCATTGTCACTCCAGATCACCCGTGGTAACCCATAGAGGGGAAAGAACTCTTTTACTAGGGCCTTTGCGGTGGCTAGGGCAGTATTTTCTTTGGTAGGGTACGCCTCCACCCACTTGCTGAACGTACAAATCACCACCAAGACGTATTTGAGATTGTTAACCCGCTCAAACTGAATGAAATCCATTTGTAGTACCTGAAAAGGTAGGGTGGGGGGCGCGAAGCTACCAGTCAGAACAGGGATGCTACCTCCTGGATTATGCTGTAGACAAATCATGCAATTCTGGACTAGTTGCTTTGCAGTCCTATGGATGTTGGTATTATACCATACCGGGTCTAGTATTGCGCAAATACCTTGAATCCCCACATGTGCGGGACCGTGTGCCATGGATACTACCGCATTCACAAATGCATTCGGCAGAAGCCATCTACATCTTTCTGATAGGTCAATCCAACATCCATTGTCATCTAGCTTCCCTATCTGTTCTTGCCAGTACTTTAGTTCTTCAGGGGTTTCTTCTGATTGCAATTCTTTCACACTGTCTATAGTGTTATTGAATGTCTCCGTTTCTACCATCCCCCTATGTAGACTCGTTACAAACATGGAGGTGGTATTGGATTGGGCAGTTTCTTTAGCGATTCTGTCCACAAAGGAATTTCCCTTACCTACATCATCAACTACTGCTTTATGAGCACTACATTTAACAACGGCTATGGCTTGTGGCAAGGTCAGGGCGGCCAACAATCTCAAAACCAACTGACCGTTCTTTATTTTCTGACCATGGGATGTAAGGAAACCTCTCTCTGCCCACAACCTCCTAAAGCTATGTGCCACGCCAAACGCATACTGACTATCGGTGTAGACATTTATCCTTAACCCTTCACCCAATTCACAAGCCCTTAGTAGTGCGACTAACTCTGCAGCCTGGGCCGAACGATAAGGTACCTTGGCCATCTCAACTAATGTTTGCAATGTGGTGATCGCATAGGCAGCAGTCGTAGTGCCGTTACGTAACCTAAAAGATGAGCCATCGAGATATAATTCCCCTTGAGGGTCAGATAAAGGAATGTCTGTCAAATCTATCCGCCCCTTTGTTTCTTCTTCTGTCCGAAAGATGCAATCATGTATATCTTGACTATGGTCTTCCAGAGGGAGAGGTAGTAACGTAGCAGGATTCAGGGTGACACATTTTTTGATAGTGATGTGTGGTGCAAACAGGGTCAATTCGTACCCTGTAAGACGCGCACTAGTTAAGTGCTGGGTCTGCGTCCTGTTCAATAATACGTCCACAGCGTGGGGCAACATCACTGTCAGGTCCGTATTCAGGACGAGCCTTCCAATTGTCGGATCGCCACTGCAACCGCAGCCTTGGCTCTCAGACAACTGGGAAGTGCCCTGGCGACATTATCCAATACCGCCGAAAAGTACGCACAAGGTCTTTGCTTACCACCAAATCCTTGTGTTAACACTGAAAGCGAGCAACCGTCCACCTCATGCACGTAGAGTACAAAAGGCTTCCGGTAATCAGGGGTGCCAAGCACGGGAGCAGAGCAAAGAGCAGATTTCAGAGAAACAATAGCATTCTGACATTCAGCTGTCCAAGGTAAAGGCTCATGCACATCTTTAGTCGTTAGATGCAAGAAAGGTTTAGTCAGTAGGGAATAGTTAGGGATCCATTGGCGACAGTACGAAGTTATGCCAAGCAAAACCCGAACATCACGTTGCGTGCAAGGAACAGGCATGTTAGATATTGTTATGATACGATCAGGAGTCAGTTGTCTTCCCTCCTTCGACAGGAGATGACCTAGATAGGTCACCTCCGGTCGACAATATTGAAATTTAGACAACGAGACTTTATTACTGTCGTAAATAAAATATTACGCTCTCATGTTGTCATAATTTCAATAAGATCATGCATAAAGCAAGAGGCTGAGTCTGTGGTATCTGGTTCAAAAAGGGCTTTATTCCAATAACTCGAGTCAAAGGGAGAATATTACCATCACCACAAGGGATCTGGAAGGGACTCAAAAGTATTCTCAATATTCTCAAAACATTATTCACAGAGTACAGTATATATACATTTCTCAATTGTACGTAAGCAAAAGAGCAAGAGAGAATGAGATAAGAGCATGTGGGCGTGTAAGTAGGCGTGAAGGTGGGCGTCCATGTGGGCGTCCACTTGATGATAATAGGTAATTTGTCATAGGTGGGAGGATACCTGGAGGGGGTTGCGTGATCAGCTGGAATTGTACTGGAACTTTGCCTTACTTGTGCTCAACTCGAGCATGACGTGTAACTGACGTGGGGAAGGTTGCTATGCAACCAGGGAGTCTGGAAGTTAGTCCTTCAGTGTCAAGACGACCAGCACATCTTGTATTATCTGATATCTAAAGTCTGGAGCAGGGACTGATTCGTGACATAGGTTGCCCATCACCAAGAGCCAATGTGGCATTTATTTCTTCGTTTACTGCTGAAGTCTTGCACGGGGGCTATGGGCTTTTCACTGACGTGAGCTTTGTAATCACACAAAAAGAGACAGAAAGGCTAGGCTTTCTCCTTTGCAGATGGGTCATGTTTATATTCCTCCTTCTCCAGGCAGGAATGTGGTTTCAGTAGGAGTAAGCAGATAACCGTGCTCAATACTGTCTCGGCACCTCGGTCGGGGCCCCTTTGGCTGAGGCCCAAGTGTGCAAGGCCAAGGATACGCAGCTGCAGCTTTCAGAGCGTTCTGAGGCCTGAAACCTCTTTTCGGCTCTGGCTGAGCCATAAACATGGGCTTCATGAAAATGCAGGAAAACATGATGAAAAACGTGTAGGCCTCAATACAGATTTGTCGTTTCTCTCATGGGAGACTGGATGATGGCAGGCCACGTTATAACATAAGCATCATGATAGAAAGGCCATGGAGGGGAAATGCATAGGTTACATGCATGTGCACATAAGCGTTGGGGGGGGGCACATGGGGACATATAGGCCTCATAGATTTTTATTTTCCTCATTCCCTCCTTGTACCCTAGTGAACCCCCTATGTAATGTCTATTCTCATGAGACAGTCGATCTGTTCTTGCAGCATTATTTTTCCATTTTCAATGCTCTGTAAATGGGGATGTGAAACACATGCAGTAGCACACAGGCCACAAATGGCCGGGCCACACTGCAGACATAGGCAACAACTGAATATCATTAATAGTATCAACCCACAGACGGTCAACACTTTCCATCCCCAAGCCGATATTAATCCCCAGAGCCAACCGGACCAAGTCCACGTGCCTGGGTCTTGGTGTATGCTTTGGGCAATCTTGTGGAGCCTTGTTATTGCTTTGTATACAGACGGTGCGTTATTAGGAATAAAAGAAATGATATGTAGCACGTCCCACCCCAGTCTAAGGGCAGTTGTACATAGGCTGTCTGGCCACAAATAAAGTAGGTGTGTCGTGATGCTCTGAAATAGGACTTTCCTTTGTCTTTGAATACTATTATAGTATCACACTCACTGTGCCCCAAATGTACTGAGCCTTCTTTTCTGACACACAAGTTCCCTTTTACTGGCAGGACTGTAATTGAGGATGGACCTACATTGTGTATGGGCTTGACATTCAACACTATAAAGTCGAGGGTTGCATTTCTTTGCAGATACTCTTCATTTTCTAGATCTGTACCTTTTCTTTGGGGAAGACCTTCTTCATCTGGGAAACATGCTTCGTTCATGACTTTATTCAAGTTACCCCATACCCACTCGCCCCTACAATCTTCCTCTCGACATTCTTTGGCATCACCGTTGATGGATGTCATTAAGGCAAACCATGCTCCGCAAGAACCATTATGGGAAAAAGGAAAAGGGAAAAGAGGCAACACTCCCTTTACCTTCTGATATGGGGGAAGTCGGCCACAGACCCAGCAGTCTGTAGCATTGCTAGCCTGATGTGAATGGTGCAGCATCTGAATAAAGGTATTGTTGCGTAAGGCAAGTCGATATGATAGCTCATGGGATGGCAGATCACTAAATGTGTGCTTTATGGTATCATTAGTGGAGAAGTATAAGAGTGAAGTAATAGGAGGAAAAATAGCATGTAGTATTAAGCTGATACATATTATCGTGATGCACAGAAGAGATAGAAAAATCACAGTCACTATACATCTACCACGTAATATTTTACAGTATTTGCTTTTTATCTTGCTCTTTTTATCAATGTTATTGTCCAAGATCTTATGCAAGCCAGAATACATGTTCAACCGCTTCACCACCTAGTGGACTTAATTGATCAAACGGGTTCTGACTTATTAGATCTAAGTTTAACTCCTGCTGGGGAGTCTCCTCTAGAAAAGGGGGCTCAAAGTCCAAGCAGTCAGTGTTCTTTTGGAAAGTACAGTTATTCCCGAAGTAGCGTTTGCAGTGGTGGAGGTGTATCCATCCTTTCCGTCCCTCGACTTTAACGGCGGTCCTTGTTGTTAGCAACACCAGTTTCGGCGTCTTCCACCTTGGCTCAAGAGGACTTGATCTATCAAAGTTCCGTATCAGGACATAGTCGCCAGGAGCGATTGAGTATTCCTTGACCTGGGTGTTGTCAGGGAAAGCGGCGGCAACCTGCGAACGACAAGAGAGTAGTGCAGACATCAAGGAAGCCAGGTAATCTGTCAGCATGTTACTATCAACATCAGTAATCTTTTTAGGCATTGGAGTGCCCCACATATTCGGTGGTCTACCAAAGACCACTTTATAGGGAGATAAGCCTGTTCTAGAATGGGCTATCATTCGCATGTAAAAGAGGGCAACCGGCAGGGCTACCATCCAATCTACACCTTTGTCTGCGCAAATTTTTAATGTCTGATTATGTCTTTCTACAAGGCCTGCTGCTTCAGGATGTCGCACACAATGGAACTTCCAGGTATACCCTAACAGAAGGGACACTTGCTTCATGAGTACCAGGACATATTTGTAACCTCTACATCTGTTCATTGGGATATAATCCATTTGGAGCACTTCAAAAGGGTGGTCAGGTGGATGGAATCCACCTTGTTCCATCGGAATGCCTTTACCTGGATTGAATTGGCAACAGATCATACATGTTCTGACCTTTTGTTTCGCTGGTGCACGCAGGTGCTTGTTGAACCATATATTCTGTAAGCTGTCTAGCATTGCTTTCTCTCCTAAGTGTGCAGGACTATGTGCGGTATTTATGATCACTTGTACCATTGAATCAGGAAGAAACCATGCGGATTTACCCTTAGTCATCCAACCCTGATCAGTCAGTACCCCTCCTTGTTCCGACCATTTCTTTAATTCGTCTAGAGTAGCATGTGTCTGTATGTCTTGTACATCCCTGGAAGGATCCCTAACTGTCATGGCTTTGGACACTGATGGTACCTGTGACTTTGTCATGTCTAGTGGGGTCTGAGCTGTCTGTTTAGCAGTTCGGTCTGCCAGATCATTGCCTTGAGAAATGGTATCTGTGGCTCTAGTATGTGCTTTGCATTTTAGGATAGCTATGGCTGTTGGTAAATGTATCGCTTCCAGAAGGGCTTGTATAAGGGGGCCATGCTGTATCTTGGCCCCATGAGAGGTCAAGAAACCTCTTTCTCTCTATAGTACCCCAAAATTGTGAACTACCCCGAATGCGTATTGTGAATCGGTGTAAATGTTTACTCTCAAGTGCTTAGCTCTTCTGCATGCTTGTGTGAGAGCGATGAGCTCTGCTGCTTGTGCTGACAATATGTCTATTCTTTTAGTCTCTATTATTTCAGTAGCAGTAGTCACTGCATATGCTGCCACTAATTCTCCCGCCCCTGTCCTCATACATGAGCCATCAACATATAGTGTTAGGTCAGGGTCTGGAAGTGCAACATCTGTCAAGTCTTGTCTTGGTTTAGTCACGGTATGTATTACTTCAACACAGTCGTGTGGTGGAACGTTTTCTGTACTGGAGGGCAAAAGAGTAGCAGGATTCAGTATGTTGCATCGTCTGATCTCTATGTGTGGTTGAAATAACGTCAGCTCATAACCTGTCAGTCTCGCTACAGTCAGGTGTTGTGTTTGTGTCCGGTTCAAGAGAACCTCTACTGCGTGTGGTACTTGTACTGTCAGGGGGTGGCCCAGCACTATTGAGTCACTTTGTCTTATGGCTAAGGCTGTTGCTGCAACAGATTTTAAGCACGCAGGCAAAGCCTGTGCTACTGGGTCCAATGTACTAGAAAAATAAGCACAGGGCTTGTGTTTTCCTGCATGATCTTGTGTTAGGACAGATAGTGCTGTTCCATCCTGTTCTGTCACAAAAAGCATAAAAGATTTGTTGTAATCAGGGATTGCTAAAACTGGTGCTTGACATAAAGCTCTTTTTAATTTTTCAAATGCCACAGTGTGTTCTTGTGTCCAAGGGAGGACTTTAGTAGAAGCTGCCTCCTGTGTCGTCAACTGTATTAGGGGCTTGGCTATGTAAGCATACTGGGGGATCCACTGCCTGCAATATGAAGTGAGGCCAATGAATGCACGTACCTCCTTTTGTGTCTTGGGCTGTGAAAAACCAGAAATCAATTGAATACGTTCCGGTGCCCACAACTAATTCCCCTGAAAGATCACAATAAAACATGAGAAAAAGGGGAAAGCAACATACCTATTCCCTCGGCTTAATTTCTAAGGGGGCTAATTTCTAAGGGGCTAGCGGGAAGCGAACCTCCTCAGGGGCCAGCAGGAAGCCAATATTCTCCTCCTACCCCCCTTTTGACAGGAGGAAATCTGAAACAGATTCCACTGCTGTCAAACACTATCAAACCCTGTGTGTAGCAACTGGGCGTAAGCAAAATTATAGGAGATGCACAGCGCAGTTGAAATTCAAGAGAAATCCCTCCAGCAAATGTACAAACTTCATTGTGTGAGCCCATAGGCTGGCCAAATGACATCTCATATGCAAATGTCCCCATTATGTGAACCTACACCAACCTGAAGTCAATATTAATGCTAGGAGGCCGCAATAGGAATGCTAAACTTCCTAAATATTTGGAAAACCAAGTTTAAGAACAGTTGTTAATGTTGATAATTAATAATTAATAATTTATCTGCTAAAGAAACCAGTCATTTTGCAATAATTTTCACCCATACAATAAACTGCATCCCTCGCCTTTCATATTCAAACGTCTCTCTTCAGAAGCCCAAACCTAATAGCCTAATTTAAAAACATGTCAACTTTTGGCGCCACCATTTACAAGAATGAGCTTACTAAAGCAAACTTTAAAAAGGAAATCCTGTCAGATATTTTCTCATAACCCTAAACACCGAGCCTCATTTGTCACTCTGGGGTGGCAGTCCTTATCTAAAACAGGCTCTTCAAGAGTTAAGATGCAAGTGTACAGATCATAATTGTTCCTTAATGTCCAATCTGGAAACATATGACCGAGGCTGCCTGTCTATAAGAGAAAGGCAGTTATGTGAAACATATTTTAGTCCTGCATAGCCTTTTTCTTTTGTTTTATTCATCTCCAATAACCAATTAGACATACACTTATAACGTGTTGTCTGCTATTTTGACAGCATGATAATGGTAATATCATGTCTGTGAAATTTAGTAATTGTGAACAAGTTTCAGCCAAGCGCTGTGCAAAGATTGCCGTCGTCACGACCATCTCTGTACTGCACAGGAGAACTTTGTATTAAACGCTAAACATACTGGTCAACACGACACAAAAACAAAAACAAAACATATATAAAATACATATGCCAAGCCATCAGTATACCAAGCACAGAAAGCATAGACAATTACACTAACATATATAAATGAGCAGTGATGCGCAATTTCCGTACCTACAAACTCACCGGGAAGCGGAACTTGAACTTGAAAACTTGAAAACTTGAAAACTTGAACTTGAAGTCGAAGGCCTCCGAAACTTGACGCTGCGCGGGGAATGGCGTAACCTAGGTGGATCTCCAGAAACCTCGGACACAGCTCTCTCACAGGTGGGCTCTGGGTAGGACAATCTGCATTCCTCACCGCCTCGTATGGATGCCTGGTCGCAGTCCGTCTCCTTCGTTGGCCTGAGGGAGTTGGCGGGAAGACCCGCGACGTGTACACTCAAAGTCCGTCAAGGCTGTGGAAGGGGGCAAAACTGGACCTTCATCTCCGGCGTGTGGGGAAAGAGATAGAACTGTTCGGGCGCCATTATGTCGTAAATAAAATATTACGCTCTCATGTTGTCATAATTTCAATAAGATCATGCATAAAGCAAGAGGCTGAGTCTGTGGTATCTGGTTCAAAAAGGGCTTTATTCCAATAACTCGAGTCAAAGGGAGAATATTACCATCACCACAAGGGATCTGGAAGGGACTCAAAAGTATTCTCAATATTCTCAAAACATTATTCACAGAGTACAGTATATATACATTTCTCAATTGTACGTAAGCAAAAGAGCAAGAGAGAATGAGATAAGAGCATGTGGGCGTGTAAGTAGGCGTGAAGGTGGGCGTCCATGTGGGCGTCCACTTGATGATAATAGGTAATTTGTCATAGGTGGGTGGATACCTGGAGGGGGTTGCGTGATCAGCTGGAATTGTACTGGAACTTTGCCTTACTTGTGCTCAACTCGAGCATGACGTGTAACTGACGTGGGGAAGGTTGCTATGCAACCAGGGAGTCTGGAAGTTAGGCCTTCAGTGTCAAGACGACCAGCACATCTTGTATTATCTGATATCTAAAGTCTGGAGCAGGGACTGATTCGTGACATAGGTTGCCCATCACCAAGAGCCAATGTGGCATTTATTTCTTCGTTTACTGCTGAAGTCTTGCACGGGGGCTATGGGCTTTTCACTGACGTGAGCTTTGTAATCACACAAAAAGAGACAGAAAGGCTAGGCTTTCTCCTTTGCAGATGGGTCATGTTTATATTCCTCCTTCTCCAGGCAGGAATGTGGTTTCAGTAGGAGTAAGCAGATAACCGTGCTCAATACTGTCTCGGCACCTCGGTCGGGGCCCCTTTGGCTCAGGCCCAAGTGTGCAAGGCCAAGGATACGCAGCTGCAGCTTTCAGAGCGTTCTGAGGCCTGAAACCTCTTTTCGGCTCTGGCTGAGCCATAAACATGGGCTTCATGAAAATGCAGGAAAACATGATGAAAAACGTGTAGGCCTCAATACAGATTTGTCATTTCTCTCATGGGAGACTGGATGATGGCAGGCCACGTTATAACATAAGCATCATGATAGAAAGGCCATGGAGGGGAAATGCATAGGTTACATGCATGTGCACATAAGCGTTGGGGGGGGGGCACATGGGGACATATAGGCCTCATAGATTTTTATTTTCCTCATTACCATGAATATTTTCCAACCCCAGGTGGTAAGGAGACCCCAGAACCACCCCGAAATAGACCAGGTACCTGTCTCCGTATGTATCTCAGATGCTAATCGATGCAACTTCTGAATGGCCAGATGAACCGAAGGGGCGGAGTCAGGTATATATACGCAGCAGGAGCTGCCGATCACTCTACACGCTCCTCCGCGATCAGCGAGGATAACGTCTAAAACAAGGCGGTTTTGGAGGGTCACAAGTCTGGTCGCTTGAAGCTCAACGGTTATATTAGTCAATATCCCAGCGGTGGTATTCACCACTCCCTCTACCACCCTGGACAATCTTCTAATTTCTTTACTAGTTAAAATGGTTCCCCAGATAGGCAGGACTCCTTTCATAATATCGACAAAGTGTTGGGCTGGGGTATCAGTCTGATCTGTAGCATCTCTGTCAGTATTTCCTGAATCTAAACTCCGTCGGTTCAGTGAGTGGGATCTATGATAGTCGGAAGGGGCTATATAAACGGGAGGGTATAGGAAGGATAAGTAACATTTACCTGACCACCCTCGGGGGAGCCAGGTGTAAGCGTTTTCTCCGCACACAAAATATACATTCGGAGGAGTAAGTATAGGTGGGCTGCTAAAGGTTTGTAATCTATACGTATAATTACATTTACTAAATCCAACGAATAGATAGCCAATACCATGTATGCAAAAGGAGGACGAGGTATTCAACACGGGGACCGTAATGATCCTATCATTCGACACATTTCGTTCTTGGAAATATCTGAAATACTCAGTAAAATTAAAGGACACAAAATCCAACACTTCGTCCCTCAACCAGGTGTTGTTTTCATGTTCCGTATACACATTCATGCAGGCGGTAGGATCCAGAGTACCTTCCGTACCTTCTGCATTTGGGGTGAATCTCTGGTGCCTTTCTATATAGGCCAGAATCAACTCGTAATCCTTCTCTGAAAATCGGTGCTCATCAACAGTATAATGTTCATACATCATGGACAATAATTTGAACCAAGCTTCACAAGTGCCTAAATGTGACAAAGGCATTGAAATGAATAGATCATGCTTGTGCATTACTGAAGGAAGAAGGCCACATACCCAGCAATTCGTGGCATTCGTTGAACTAAGGGTTTGGTGTAACATTTCGATAAAAGCATTATTCACATAGGTCTGACGATGCCTCTCTTTATGTGGGGCAAAGGTCTGAAAACGGTGCTCCTCGGGAGCGGGGGTGGTAGCTATCAGGGTGTGTACAGGATGGCGGAATTCTAGATAGATGAAAATTCCTAAACATAACATTAATGAAACAACTATTATGACAATAAAAACAATCTTGGCACGCAAACTCCAAGTAGAAAACATTGGCAGATGTGAATACAAAAGGCGGTGTACTATGGGACGTTCCTCTTCAGGGACAAAACGGGCAAAAGGGTACATTCTCACTAAAAGTCCAGGTATAACCTCGGGAAAGAGAGAATCTACAAGCAGTCCAACCTGCCGGAGGGTGCTTCTTTCCTGTGTCCGTATTAGAGCCTCACAGGCAGACTCCTATTGTTCCATGCAACACGAAAAGGAAGAAGGGCACAAAAACTTCTCGCGTCGGAGTTGCACTTGACACAACTCTTGCTGAAAGGAAACTCTACCTGGGCCCCCACTAACTGATCAATGTCTCTATCTTCTTTCTGAACAGAGAGTTATCAAAAAGTTCCAAGCTCTCAACGAGTTCAGTCCAGTGTTTTTACCTTCCCAGGGTTTTACTCAGACCTTCATTCTCATTCTCTAGGCTGAACCTGGGATCTTTGCTTTCTGTCGGGGCCGCAGGTTGTAACGAACATGACCCGGTATCTCGGGATTAATGAAAAGAACAGGCACAGTGGGGTCAGGTAAAGGACTGGGTGTGTGACTTTCCTTCTCACGTATTGCACTCCCAGGTGTCAGATTACCTGTTGCAGATGTCGCCGAACTCACGACACCCTCCACTCGCCCATCCGTTTCTCCTTGGGCTTCTGGGGAAGGTAACTTTTCGGTAGGCTTATCACTTCCATGCCTTAATGCTTCGCTCTGGTCCTGCTGATCATCCGGCAAAGGAAGTGGAACCCTTTTCAGATGCGATACATGAATCCAATGCCGTTTCCCTTCAACTTTTACAGCCGTCCTCGTAGCCAAAAGCACTTGAAAGGGCTTGGTCCAGCGTGGGTCTATGCTCGATTTCCGTTGATAGTTCCGAACCAGGACCCACTGTCCAGGCTCCAGGCTGTGTGCAGGACCCTCCGGCAGAGGCTGCAGCACTGCTGTTATCTGTTGGTGAATGGAACGAAGATCTTTAGTTAGTGCATAAAGGTAATCCGCCAACATAGGGTACTCAATGTCTCTAAGGGATTTTGGTCGTGGCACACCCCATACATTAGCGGGCCTACCAAATATCACCTCATACGGTGATATCCCACTGCGGGAGTGGGGAGTAGTTCTTACAGACAGCAAAGCCAGGGGTAAGAGATCAGGCCATTTTAGTCCTGTTGTATCTTGTACCTTCGCTACTTTCAATTTTAAAATCCCATTATATTTTTCCACCAGCCCTGCTGATTGGGGGTGACGGGCCGCATGGAACTTCTGCTGTATTGACAGGCCCTTGCAAACATGTTCGACAAGGTCAGCATTGAAATGTTTCCCATTGTCACTCCAGATCACCCGTGGTAACCCATAGCGGGGAAAGAACTCTTTTACTAGGGCCTTTGCGGTGGCTAGGGCAGTATTTTCTTTGGTAGGGTACGCCTCCACCCACTTGCTGAACGTACAAATCACCACCAAGACGTATTTGAGATTTTTAACCCGCTCAAACTGAATGAAATCCATTTGTAGTACCTCAAAAGGTAGGGTGGGGGGCGCAAAGCTACCAGTCAGAACAGGGATGCTACCTCCTGGATTATGCTGTAGACAAATCATGCAATTCTGGACTAGTTGCTTTGCAGTCCTATGGATGTTGGTATTATACCATACGGGGTCTAGTATTGCGCAAATACCTTGAATCCCCACATGTGCGGGACCGTGTGCCATGGATACTACCGCATTCACAAATGCATTCGGCAGAAGCCATCTACATCTTTCTGATAGGTCAATCCAACATCCATTGTCATCTAGCTTCCCTATCTGTTCTTGCCAGTACTTTAGTTCTTCAGGGGTTGCTTCTGATTGCAATTCTTTCACACTGTCTATAGTGTTATTGAATGTCTCCGTTTCTACCATCCCCCTATGTAGACTCGTTACAAACATGGAGGTGGTATTGGATTGGGCAGTTTCTTTAGCGATTCTGTCCACAAAGGAATTTCCCTTACCTACATCATCAACTACTGCTTTATGAGCACTACATTTAACAACGGCTATGGCTTGGGGCAAGGTCAGGGCGGCCAACAATCTCAAAACCAACTGACCGTTCTTTATTTTCTGACCATGGGATGTAAGGAAACCTCTCTCTGCCCACAACCTCCCAAAGCTATGTGCCACGCCAAAGGCATACTGACTATCGGTGTAGACATTTATCCTTAACCCTTCACCCAATTCACAAGCCCTTAGTAGTGCGACTAACTCTGCAGCCTGGGCCGATCGATAAGGTACCTTGGCCGTCTCAACTACTGTTTGCAATGTGGTGATCGCATAGGCAGCAGTCGTAGTGCCGTTAGGTAACCTAAAAGATGAGCCATCGACATACAATTCCCCTTGAGGGTCAGATAAAGGAATGTCTGTCAAATCTATCCGCCCCTTTGTTTCTTCTTCTGTCCGAAAGATGCAATCATGTATATCTTGACTATGGTCTTCCAGAGGGAGAGGTAGTAACGTAGCAGGATTCAGGGTGACACATTTTTTGATAGTGATGTGTGGTGCAAACAGGGTCAATTTGTACCCTGTAAGACGCGCACTAGTTAAGTGCTGGGTCTGCGTCCTGTTCAATAATATGTCCACAGCGTGGGGCACTATCACTGTCAGGTCCGTATTCAGGACGAGCCTTCCAATTGTCGGATCGCCACTGCAACCGCAGCCGTGGCTCTCAGACAACTGGGAAGTGCCCTGGCGACATTATCCAATACCGCCGAAAAGTACGCACAAGGTCTTTGCTTACCACCAAATCCTTGTGTTAACACTGAAAGCGAGCAACCGTCCACCTCATGCACATAGAGTACAAAAGGCTTCCGGTAATCAGGGGTGCCAAGCACGGGAGCAGAGCAAAGAGCAGATTTCAGAGAAACAAAAGCATTCTGACATTCAGCTGTCCAAGGTAAAGGCTCATGCACATCTTTAGTCGTTAGATGCAAGAAAGGTTTAGTCAGTAGGGAATAGTTAGGGATCCATTGGCGACAGTACGAAGTTATGCCAAGCAAAACGCGGACATCACGTTGAGTGCAAGGAACAGGCATGTTAGATATTGTTATGATACGATCAGGAGTCAGTCGTCTTCCCTCCTTCGACAGGAGATGACCTAGATAGGTCACCTCCGGTCGACAATATTGAAATTTAGACAACAAGACTTTATTACCATGGTCTGCCAAGTGCTGTAACAGCGCGGTCATCGCCGCTCGGCAACCGTGCTCAGTATCAGAGGTCACAAGGAGATCGTCCACATACTGCACCAGAACGTCACCGGGTGGCAAAGTTAAGGTATCCAATAACGTTTTAAGCACTTGGCTGTAAATACTCGGGCTTTCTGTATAGCCCTGTGGGGCGCGACAAAATCTGAAGCTGCGGCCTCCTAATGAGAAGCCGAAAGGATAAGGGCTATCTTGATGAATGGGAATACTAAAGAAAGCATTTTTCAAATCAATGACAGAGAAAAATCCAGCTGTCGGGGGAATCATCGTCAAAATAGTAGTGATGTCAGGCACCACGGGATATTGGGGTACTACAATCTTGTTTATTTCACGCAGGTCAATCACAAAATGATAGGTGTCAGCGTAATCAGGGCTTTGATCTATCGGGGCTTGTTTAAGAATAGGAAGAATAGGGCTATTGCACGTATTGGAAGCTGTCTCCTCCACTACACCGGTGCGGATCAAATCATGAAAAATGGACAATAATGCCCGCTCACCCGCGGGACCAATCTTATACTGCGGGACTCTAGGTAACCGGGCATTTTGTTTCAGGGTGATCGAAACGGGTGGTATGTGCAACAAACCCACATCAGTATCTCCGGTAGCCCAAAGACTCTGTGGAATCTTTGCAAGCTCAGGGGGCAGAGTGTCCGTTTTGGAAAAACATTGCGCTGAAGGAGGAAAGGGTTTCTTAATAGTCAAATAAACACCATCTGGAGAGCAATAGATGTGGGCATATAGCCTCTTCAGTATATCCATCCCCAAGAGATTCTCACCACACTGTGAAGTTAGAAGGAAGGGTGAATCTATTGAAATCGGTCCCAAAGTAAGAGAACGAGGTTGGGAAATGGGGCTTACCACCGGAGTTCCAGAGAAACCTACAGACACATTATTCTGGCCAGACAGAGCAGCCCCAGGGACAAGGGCATGTGAAACAGAACTATTCATAGCCCCTGTGTCAACTAGAAACTTACCTGATGTATCCAGTAAACGGGCATGCACATAAGGTCCGTTTTGATCTATTGGAATTGACACACGTCCCCCACTCTGTTCTCGGCTCTCCTGTGCCTCAGAATAGCCTGCCGAGTCATTGCTCACACATCCTTCATTGTAATATTGCTTGCCCTGACCACGGTCAAAATAATTCTGACTATTCTCACCTTGCCCGACACCTTCCTGTCTCGTATGTCCACCTCGATGACCACCAGCACGGCCTCTCCCTTGGCCCCTCGGAACACCGTTTTGCGCATGCAACAACGGACACTGAGCTCGCCAATGCCCCTCCTGCTTACAGAATGCGCACTGATTTATTCCCAAATCTGTTCGTCCTACACCCTGCCCGGGACCCGCCCCTCGTGGGGCGAAGTTCTGTGTTCCCCGACCCCTCCCTCGGCCTCTTTCAACTTGCTGTAACAGGACCCTAGTCTTCAAATCCTTTGATCTCTTTTCTGTTTTTTCCTTACTTTCGTTCTCCCGATGCTCATAGTAATGAGCCATACTTAAGATAGTTGAAGGGGTAGATGTAGTCCAGGTACTCTCCGCAGCCTGAAGTCAGGCTGATATCTCGGGTAATAGGTTAGTTACAAACCTATTAACAAACAAGCGTATGCCGCCCTCCTTGGACAGATCTTGTCCGCTAAAGTCAATAAAATCCCTTCGAACCTCGTAAAGAAATCGGACACACTCTCATCCTTCTTTTGTTTACACGCGGTCAATTTATCCCAATCTACTTTCCTGGGAGGAATTAGTGAATGCATGTAAGTTATTATTTTCTCCGGCAAAGTCAATATTTCAGTTCTAGGCTTATCTCCTGGCTTCCGATCCCTATCCCAGTCCCTCAATTGCTCCCAGGTTCCTCCAAACTCCGTCACATGGTCCTGGTCATGCACCTGCCACCATATGTCCACCGGTACCAGTAGAGCAAAAAATAGCTCGATATCAGCCAGTGTCATTACCGCCGAGGAGGCCGCTTCCATGAGTTCGAGGAGGCGGCTTCCGTGAGTTCCTTATAGTATGCTGTAGGATTCTTCCTGGGGTCAGGCAACTGGGTTTTCAATGAAAGTACCTCACTACGTTTCCATGGAGTGTATACCCATTGCCCCTGAAAACGGGCGTCTGCTCTCGGGCGGGTGATTGTCCCATGTGCGTCTACTATCTCAGTTACTTCTGGGTGATAAATGGGGTGCACCTCACGCATTGGGAACTGCTGTACCCCTGCAGGACTAGCTGCGTGTAGGCGCATTCTGTAACTGACCAGAGTTTTCACATTCCCATATACCCCTTCCGGACTTAGCTGAGACTTATGTGCCTGGGTGTGAATATCATACAGTATAGCCGGAGCTCTTTCCCCTTTATAAGCTTGCTCCCACAATGAGATGAGGCGTCCGGCCATGTGCGCTAACGCGTGCTGCTGCATCACCGGTTCATAATCTTTCATGGTGCTCCATATGTCAGACAGGGTATAAATAGATTGCCGCATCCATTGGGATGCCTGTACTGCAATGGTCTCCTTTTCCTCCGTTCCTAGAACTGATCGAGTGAACAGCTTCTTGCCATCTAATGAACCGGCCGGATGTACTGGAGTTGAAACAGCTGCAAAAGGAGTTGCACTCGCGGAAGAGGAGGTCAAGGCAGAAGGAGAATGTATGGCCCCTGGTGACAACTGGGGAGCTTCAGCTGTTGTGGCTGACAACAAATTGGGCAATAAAGCCATAATTTCCGAGACAGAGGAAGACAACCGAGAGAGATCGGTGACAGGCGCGAGGGAGGGAGGCTGAGGCGCTGATGCAACCGGAGTTGCTGTGGAGGCAACTAGAGCCGGCGTAGGGGCGACTGTCCCTGCCCCAGCCGATACAATAGCTGCTGATACCTCCGGATATAACCGTTGCGGGACATAAGGGGGCGGTGGCCGCATGTCCAGCAAGTCTTCTATTTCATCCTCTGCATTAGGTCGACTCACATAACTTTTATCGACCTTCCATCTAAACTCCCGATTCATACAATCGATTCCTTTTTCTACCCTAGCTCTATCATAGGCTACAGCTTTCTGAGTTATGGTCTACCCAGCCTTAGCTCTCGCTAGCTTCTCCCCCCTCATCCGTCTTTGTTTGGCTTCTTTCTACCAGGCGTTTAAGGCATCAAACATAGATTGCCTACTGCGCCTAGAAAATAGTTGTTCCTGTAGAAAGGCAATTTTCTTTTCATCAAATGAACCAGTCTTTGGCCACTGCAACTCTTCATTACCTTTTGTATACTTATGCCACAAGGTGTTGAACAATATGGGGGCAATTCCATGCTTCACATACATGAAATGGCTAGGGCTGCCCTCCGGAGGGGCAGGCTGACTCTCAGCCAAACGAGAGTCGCTGGTCCGGCAACAACAACCAAAACAATTCAATTTGCTGAAACACGACATGTTGGTTAGTAGACAGACACAAATAACATATAACAGACTTTATATCACTGATAACATATATGTCGACATTATTCTCTGCAGTTCAACCTATCCAAACTTGATGCATCCAAACAAACGAACCGAGCCCGTCGACTCCCGTTCGTGGAGAATTATTCAAAAAGGATCAACAGAATCACAACAGGCAGTCTCCCAGCAGACTGGCAAGAGGCTGTCAGACAGGAGTAACCACGAACTGGACTATGGACCATCCCATGACCTCCCTGGTTCACCACTGAAACTATTCTGATGTGGTCCAGGCCGTACTTCAGATAGGAGTTGTAGCTCTTTAACCGCACCAGGTGCGGTTAAGGGAGGTCCCAGATGATGAAGCATGCCACTTCGGTGGGTGATGGGACTTGGTCCCTTATAAAAGGACTTTTGCACATTTGTATGTAGCTGGCACGCTGGTCTTGTGTTTAAGGTAGACTGCTGTAGACCCGCGGACTTCTATGTTGTTTAAGTTTCAGTTATTTGGGGATCTGTCCGTGCAGGTCTTTAAACTCCCTCAGACCCTCTAAATAATTGTGTATTTCGTTATCTTGTGCAGCCACGGCTGTGGGTCACTTTACGTTTGACACACAGCAGTGCTGTTGTGTACTAGCGCCATGAAACCCTCCGGTGTCCGTGCGCTCTATAAGTTTTTCATAACATAACATAACTAGTCTTGTGCTATAGTTTTCATTTCATATCAGGTGCGGTATTCTGACGTTGTTAGCATGGCTGAACTCACAGGTTTAGCCTTTGATGATGACATGGCTAGACTCATTCTGACTACCACCCCCAGTATTCTTGATAATGTGGTTAACCCGTGAGGAGGATCTGGTGATGATTGGGTCAAACTTCTTATTTTGAAAAAGTCACATACCCGGACTGGCATCCAAGGGGCAATTATGACGGAGTATTTGCGCAGTAATTGTGCACCGACTGGCTTAATTGTCATCAATACACCTCGCCTCTTTCTGCAAGACAAGATCTTCCTCAAAGACTGGTCATTGATAGCCTGGCGATGCACTCGCGACTGGTTGATTTTGATCATCAGTACCGCAAAGCGCATCGCTGATGCTATCATGATCGAGATTCAATTGTTAGAGGGACAAATTAAGACCACGCTGTCCAACTCCATCTACAAGAAAAATATCGATGAGAACAATAAATCTAATAAAGATTTCAAGGATGTCATTCTCTCCTCTAAAATTGACAAGTTCAAAAAAGACCTAGCCAAGTTCTCCTTGGAGAAAGTGTATCCTTACACACAAGAGAACTTTGTTCCATCAGAGATCAACAGGAAAGGCAGACGTTATGGCTCAAATTATTCCTCATCTGGGTCAGAGGACTGGTCTAGTGACTCTGATTCAACCACTCATGAACCATCTTGAGTAAGAGGTAGAGGGAATAACTCCAGACGCAACTGGCGAGGCAGCCAACAACCGCAATGGTGGCAGCCTGCACCATGGCAATATTCCAACCCTCCCTTCCTCCCCAACATGATGCCCTTCAATCCGCCACCACAGTTTTTCCACAATCAGCCTTTTTTAGGCCAGGGCCGGGGCCGTTCGAGGGGTCGGAGAAGAGGCCAACAAACTCAAAATCAAACCCACAATCAGACACGGGTACATTGGAGCCCACCGACTTCACCCCGCAACCTCCGCAGCACGACGAAAGGTCCAGCAGGGACAGGATCCAGCAGCAGCTAGTGGTGAATCTTAGCTCTTACACCTTGACGGATATGGAAGACAAAGTCCTCAATAGAGGTCTGGGCTTTGTTCCGACCAGTCCAGGGGATCCTTTCACCTTACAATGGGAGGTAGCCAACTTTTTTCGAAAAATAAGACTGCACTTCTTTTTCAAAGACAAAGATCATGACATTAAAGATGTAGAAGACGGTGTGAGTGATAGCGGTTTGAGAAATAAATCCACTTTCAATCCACCTGCTCAGTTACTTTACCTGCACATGTTCTTACATATGAGACAGCGGTGACCAAAGACATCTTGGCTCTCATGAGTGAACCCACGAGACATTATCACAACTTACCTAATCCAGAAAAACAGGCTCTTATTGCTCTTTCCAAGAATTCTACTATCATCATCAAGCCCGCCGATAAGGGTGGTGCTATTGTGATCCTCAATGCACAAGATTACAGGATCGAGTGCTTAAGACAATTAAGCGACGAGAGATTTTACCAACTCCTGGAAAGAGATCCTACACCCCGCATTAAAAAAGAAATCTTTGAGCTGGTCACTGAGGCCAAGCTGGAGGGCTGGATTTCAGCACGGGAAGCAGAATATTTGGTGGCTGAACATCCGATCACTCCTTACTTCTACGTTCTACCCAAAATACACAAGGCACAACGTCCTCCGCCGGATAGACCTATCATTTCTGGGTTGGGTTCACTCCTTGAACCACTGTCCACTTCAGATATGTCTCATGGCTACCCAGTTACAGCCGCAGGCTTTTCCGAGTGCAATCCGGCCGTGTATTACTCACAGGTAACAACTAGACATCTGATCAGTGTCTCAAAATCACAAAAGACCCGTGGAGTCTCTACAGTCAGTCCCTACTGAACCCCCCTGCAAGACCTCCATAATTCTCTTAGGGTACTCACGACCCCTCAAATTAAATACAGTTTACTGTTCCAAATGCACCGCTTAACAGCGCGTGCTTCAAACAAATGCACCGCTCAACAGCGCATGCTGCAAACAAACAAATTACTCACCGGGTGCACCCAGGTACGAATGTTCGTTCTCCGCTGCCAACTTCTTACAACCAACACAGTCAGTTCCTGGGTTAAGCACTAGCAGCAGAGGGTACCCCGATCGGGAGCACGAGGTGGACGTGAATTCCCCTCCGCCCACCGGCCAAGACACCCTCGATCCTGCCACCCGAATACGGGGGAGGAAAGACCCTATCAAGGGGTCCCTTTGTGGTCGCCAAACTGTAGTAATCTAAATAGTAATCCCAAGGGCCACACTTACCAATGGCCCGCAATATCAAGTCAATAATAAGCAGTTGGCAACGTAGAAGGTTCAAGCGTTTATTGGCCACAACAGAACTCTACATAGAGGAGCCTCATCGACCCTCACCCATCAGGTGCGCCGAGGAAGACTGCTGGCCCCATGACAAGGTCACACTTATTTACATAACAGATTCAGCATACAAAGCATTGCAAGTGGAAAAACACCAGTTAGCCCTAGAGCTCCTAAATGAGCTCATACCATCTGCACACATAAGGTTACTATCTCTGCAGAGAAGGTCGGCGGGGTGACTCCCTTTCGTCTCGGGCCCAGAGGAATTTCGCTTGATACTCCCTACTGCAGATGTGACCTTGGGCCTCAGTCGTAAATACGATTCACCCTGTCTCTAGGCTGGTACGAGCTAAATCATACAGACGGTGTTCAGAGAGAACCACGTGATCTGAGGCACGACTGGTCATAATCCAAGATGGCCGTAGTATGGCTTTTCGGCCCTTTCTATCATGCAAGACACAGAGAACGAATGGGCCATCTTATAAAGCAGTTCTCGAAGTATATGGAGTAGAGATACAGAGCAAGATACGTTGTGCTAACTTCACATACTGACTTGAATCCCACAGTTCATCTGCCCTCCTCCGCCGTGGTTCATTTGGACACCTCAGTGGTGGTTCATCTGGACTCCTCAGTGGGATGTTACTCACTCAAGATGCTAAACCACTAGTCATTTGACATTGACCCAGACTCCTTTGAATTAATACGCTGTATGTTAACTGAGAACAGATTAGAAAGCAGATCATGTGAAGCTCCTTTACATTTGATTTCTGCTTTTGCTGGAGCAGAGTTTTCTGTTGAAAATTTATCGAGTTTTAAGCTCCAGTTTCGTCTATATGTTATGATTTAAAATGACTAATTTGTAAAGGAAACTGCTGCAGATCGGCACATATAAATTCTCCCTGCTTCCACGGACAGAGTAAATCTACAGTCACACACGCAATCACACATCATACGCTAGGGCCCATATCACTAAATTCACACTATTACTCTATCCACACTGAATATAGGAGAGAAAATTTTATCTAAAATTAATTCAAAAGTAAAGTCAATCATTAGCAAAATCGTTATTCTCATAGTTACCTATTCTAGCTAAATGGGACAGGACAGGTCTCTCGGTAAAGTCTCTCGAGTCGCCGTCCTCAGCATAGGAAACGTCCAAACGCAATGAAGAAATGAACCAGCGAACGAACATGGACCCTCTCTAGTCTAACATACTTATAGAGTATGTTGCAAATAAAGGTAACAAACAAATGTTAGATATCCGTTGAGCCACTGAGCAGAGCGAGCAGGAAAGGAAGTCTTTTGGTTACATTTAGAAAACCTCTGCTTAGGAAAAATCACAAAAATAAAAAGACGGAAGAAGGAAACTCGAGTTTGCAAATGTTTATTTCGTAAATGCTCTTCCTTGATATCTTAGCAGAGCCACCGCAGCATTGTCATTGTTCATTGTGGCTTTATCCTTGTCCAAGGACAATTGGACTCGTTCCCGGAGCTGCTGTCCTCACGGAAAACTTTCTAACCAGGCAAAGGCTGTGGTCAGGTGACTCTCGACCATGTTCAGCAAGGCCTCTCGTCAAAATTCAATCACTCGAGCGCAGGCTGTAAATGGCAGCCATCTGTATTTAGGCCAAAACGGACCATCTTAATTAAAAGAGACAAAAACAACGTTACCACATCATAATGATTGTACAGTGTTAAACCCCTCTAACACCCTTATGTGTATGTACTTATCTAGCCTTCTGCGACACAATAAAGCATTAGTACACGTTATTTTAAACGCACAAACACATAACAAATAACATTTGTGAATAAAACCGCACACTATTATTAAGCAACATATATGCATCCCACGTGTAGTTTCTCTCATTAGTAATATTGGTTAACTAATTGTAACGACTAATTAATAGTTTGTTTTGTCCGGATTAACCAATATTACTAATGAGAGAAACTACACGTGGGATGCATATATGTTGCTTACTAATAGTGTGCGGTTTTATTCACAAATGTTATTTGTTATGTGTTTGTGCGTTTAAAATAACGTGTACTAATGCTTTATTGTGTCGCAGAAGGCTAGATAAGTACATACACATAAGGGTGTTAGAGGGGTTTAACACTGTACAATCATTATGATGTGGTAACGTTGTTTTTGTCTCTTTTAATTAAGATGGTCCGTTTTGGCCTAAATAAAGATGGCTGCCATTTACAGCCTGCGCTCGAGTGATTGAATTTTAACGAGAGGCCTTGCTGAACATGGTCGAGAGTCACCTGACCACAGCCTTTGCCTGGTTAGAAAGTTTTCCGTGAGGACAGCAGCTCCGGGAACTAGTCCAATTGTCCTTGGACAAGGATAAAGCCACAATGAACAATGACAATGCTGCTGTGGCTCTGCTTAGATATCAAGGAAGAGCATTTACGAAAGAAACATTTGCAAACTCGAGTTTCCTTCTTCCGTCTTTTTATTTTTGTGATTTTTCCTAAGCAGAGGTTTTCTAAATGTAACCAAAAGACTTCCTTTCCTGCTCGCTCTGCTCAGTGGCTCAACGGATATCTAACATTTGTTTGTTACCTTTATTTGCAACATACTCTATAAGTATGTTAGACTAGAGAGGGTCCATGTTCGTTCGCTGGTTCATTTCTTCATTGCGTTTGGACGTTTCCTATGCTGAGGACGGCGACTCGAGAGACTTTACCGAGAGACCTGTCCTGTCCCATTTAGCTAGAATAGGTAACTATGAGAATAACGATTTTGCTAATGATTGACTTTACTTTTGAATTAATTTTAGATAAACAAGCTTTTGTTTGAATTACGGTGTCGGGTGTTTATTCCTTGTCATTTATTGAGTTTCAGATGTATTTCTTATGTTCAAAATCATGACTCAAGGCAATGTCATTAAGGTCGCATTGACCTCATTGTAGATGCAGATTGGTTTAGGTTTTCTCTCCTATATTCAGTGTGGATAGAGTAATAGTGTGAATTTAGTGATATGGGCCCTAGCGTATGATGTGTGATTGCGTGTGTGACTGTAGATTTACTCTGTCCGTGGAAGCAGGGAGAATTTATATGCGCCGATCTGCAGCAGTTTCCTGGTAGCAGTATGATGGTTGTGATCATTGTCTTGATCTGATTAGATTGCTTGTACATAGGCTTTGATTTATTGATTATTGATTAATGTTGGTATATGTACTAATACTATATGTTGAGGTCGTCATGTTGAGTTTTATGTAGTGTGTACGGCTTCTGGAACTTGGGAGCTGGTGACAGTTCCGTAGTAGGGCAGAGGGAAGTAAGTGCTGCTCTCGGGAAAAACGGGATTGTTGGCCCTGTACGTATGCGGGGAAAAACGTGTGACAATTGAAGTCGCACGTCACATTGTCTGGGTTCGGAATCAGTGACATCGTCGTGTGTTACTATTAGGGATATATTTTCGGTATAAAAGGAGTGTGTATGGTAGCGAAGGTTATCTGTGAAACTCTGGTCTTAAGTCCCAGGGATCCGTAAGGTTTGCCGTTAAAGCTTATCGCTGGAGTAGTAATAGGTATTCTCTAAGCTTGTTTGAAGGACTGGGCAGAGGTAAGCTGCTTGGTTAACGTGTGTTATAAATCTGTAGCGGGACAGATTGTTCGCTGTTCTCGGGAAGGGCAGGATTCTGTGTGCATGTGCTACATTTTCTGGTGTGAAAGTGCGTGAATGTATGAGCATTTAATTGATTGTAAGACTCTTTGGAGCAGTCCTAGAGGAAACAGTTAATGGATGCATGTTAGAAGGGCAGAGTAGAGGGATGTACTACTGTGTCAACGAAAGTGATTATTCCGTGGTGGAGCAGAGGTAAGCGCTGTTCTAGAGAGAAGCGGGATTCTTGTGAGAAAGATTTTCTTTACTATTCTGTGGTTAGCGAAGCAGACAATGGAGATGTTTATATGTTGTAACTAATAGATTTTGTAGAATCTGAAAGGAAGTTTACTAAAAAGGCTTTGTAAAGGAGGGGTAGACGAGTGACAGGAGACAGAGCAGAAGCGTTTGCAGCGACTGCTGACGTCATTCAGACCGCGCTGTGATTGGATAGTGACTCAGAATAGTGCTCGCGCTAGGATTGGTGCGTTAGTGTGAGTCGCGCAGGGATTGGAAGGAGTACAGAGTGACGTAGACGCTCCAGGATTGGTGCGTTGGTGTGAGTCGCGCTGTTATTGGACAAAGATCCGCAACTGTACGGAAGGGAATAGAGAATATTGGTAAAGGTTAAAATGTATTACCAACCGGAGGAAAAGAAGAAAAAATCTTTGTTCGGTAAAACAAAGAAGTGGTTCGACAAAGATAAAAATGTAATAACTAGAGAAGGTGAATTGCTACCTCCGACGAGAACTCCTGCATCCTTTATGGTTGCGAAGTATGGGTATCATACCTGTATATGGTTGGATAATTGGGCTAAGTATACTAAGGATGATGGTGTCTTAGCATTCCCGGAACATGGTTCATTTAATCTGGCCGTGTTGAGAAATTTACGAGAGAAGATGATGTGTCTAGAGCCTAGACCAAGGCCGACACAGTTCGAGGCGTTGGTGGAATGGGAAGATGAGGTGCATGAGCGAGAAAAGCAGAGGAGTGGAGGAAATTATAGGTCCTTTTTTGGGAGGAAATATGATCGTGAAACTCATCATGATCGAATGAGGAGATGGCGAGATGCTAGTATGTCAGAGGGATTATATCCTATGAGGACTGTTGATGAAGCGGAAGGGAGGAAAGGTGCAGAAAAGGTGCCTGATACAGAAGTGAGAAGGTACGGAGTTACTGATTATGAGGATGAGGTCTTGGATGACATGATTTACAAGAGACCACCTCCGTATAGACCAGAACCAGAAGAGAGTACGCCAGTTTCTACTCCTGTAAGAGATACTTTGCGAATTATTAAAACTGAGGTTGTGACACCTGATCTGAAAAGTAGTAGCTCTTTCACGGAAAGGGAGAGAGAGAGAGAGCGAGAGAGAGAGAATCGAGTCAGTGAAGAGAAAACAAGAGAATTAGCCAGAACCACATCTGAGCTGACTGAGAAAATTCGCGAGCTGACGAAAAATCTTGAAGCAGTTACAGTGCCTGTAACTATTGGTCCGGTTGTGCCTATTTTTGATAAACAAAGAATGAGTGAAAATAATTTGACAGTTCCTTATGTTGGGAATGGTTTGGTTGGTACTTGTACTTTGGAGGAATCAAGAGTGAGAACAGGAGGAAATGATTCAAGGCAGTCGAGACATGACACATGTAGTGGAGGATTAGATGTGCAGCCTAATTCAGGATTGAATACTGGTTGTTTGGGAGGAACAATTTTGGAACCACAGAGGAGGACAGAACAAGTGGGTGCAGTGAAAAAGTCTACTGAAATAACAGCTGAAGATTTAAATGATTGGTTGAAAGTTCTTCAAAAGAAGGATAAAGATTCACAGGCAATTGATGTAGCCAGGTTGCGCATGGAATTGGAGGAGCTTATTGCAGGGACAATTCCTACAGATATACTCAAAAACCATCATGATGGAGAATTGTTATTTATGTGTAAGAGCATCACCTGGAGGGCTAAGAATACACATGAAAGGTTAAGAGCAATAGCGAGTGAACAGGGAGTTGACATGGATAAGGTGAAAGCTTTGCAGAAACCTTACAGAGTGGATTTTACAGACAGAGATATTGAAAATCTAAATGGTGCTGGCAGAACAGGACAGATTAAGGAAATGATTGCCTTATTGCGAAAATGGGGTGATGTAGAAAAGTGGAAGGATAGGTGGTACAAGAAAAGGGAAGATTCAGTGGACAGGACTTACTCAGCTTTTCCTGTGAGGGAAAAGGAGAAAACAGTGGATGCTTATCCTATGAGAGAGATTCCTGGAGGAGGATATGTACATGTCCCATGGACTAGACAGGATATTTTATCATTTACGAATGATTTTCCTCGACTGAGAGAAAAGCCCGTCGAGTGGTATAGGCAGGTAGACAGGTTTGTGAAATTGTCAAAAGTGCTGTGGATTGACCTGAATAGTCTGTTTGATATAATTGTTCCAGCAGACTTGTGGGCTGAGTGTAAAATAGTTGTAGATTGGCCTGCTAAGGAGTATCCAAGAGATCCGAAAACAGGAGCACCAGATCCAGAAGTCATGAAGAAGTATGAGCAGGTAATTGTGTTCCTGAAAAATAAAGTACCCCCAAAAGAGACAGACTGGGTTAAGATAGATCGAACACATCAGGAAGCAAAAGAATCAATTCATGCTTTTTAAAAAAAGCTGATACTGGCTTTTAAACAGTTCAGTGGAGATGAACACCTGGGTGATAAGTATTTGAGTCATTTTGTTTACAGGTTTGTATATGGCCTGAGACCTGAAATCAGTGAAAGAATACGTGAGCATACAGTTGACTGGCAGAGTAAAAAGATTGATGAAATCTTGAGACATGCAAAGTACTTCAGTGATGAGATTGAGGCAAAACAGAGAAAGCTGAAAGAGAAAGCAATGTGAGCACAGGTGAAAGTTGCTGAAAGACAAGAAGCACAGTTGATGGAACAGGCAAATAATCCAGGAATTAGACCCAGATATGCGGGAAAAGGAAAGGGGAATTTAGAGGAGGCTAAAAAGAAATTCCCTTGTCACAACTGTGGACAATTGGGGCATTGGAGATCCGAGTGTACCAATCCACCATTAGTGAGTAATGAAAGTAAACCCTTAAATCAACAGGTGCAGAACGAGGGGTGTAATCAACAGCAGCAACAGCAGAAGGTTGTCAGACAGCAGAGTCAAGAGCCAAAACCGCCCTTGCCGCAGAATAAAGGGTCCCAAAAGTATAACCAGGACTCAGGATTCTACAATGATGAGCAGGTAAACAAACCGAGACGTTCTAACCTGGTACAGCAGTACTGGTTAAAGAATGAGGGGAGTGAGTCTGAAGTGGACTATTGACGGTGCCGAAGAGAGGAGGAAGAGTGCATACTTGGTGCAACTCTAGAAATAGACCAGGCAGGACCATTTGTGGATGGGAAAATAAATGGGGAGAGTGTTACTTTTTTGGTAGACACAGGAGCGACGAGATCAACTGTCAGGTCAGCAGATATTAGAAATCTTCCTCTCTCGGACGAAGCAATCCAAGTAGTTGGTGTAGCCAATACACAGATTAAGACTCGTCTTACGGAACCAGTAAGGGTAAGAATAGGGACATTTTCAGACATGCACAGATTTGTAGTCTGTGACACCAGTCCAGTGAACTTGTTAGGTAGGGACCTATTGTGCAAGATGAATTGTACAATTTTTTGTACTCCGGATGGAATAGCTTTTGAGACACCAGATGAGGATGTTTTGTACCGGATGACTCTAGATAATAGAGAGAGTGAGATTGTTGGTACATATGCTGTGTTTAATCCAGATGATTTGCCTCAGGAGTTGAGACACACAGTGAAAACAGCGGTTTGGGATTTTACTGGAGAAGATGTGGGATTGATGAATAATGTAGATCCAGTGAAGATTTCAGTGAAAGAGGGAATCACTTACCCTAATATCCCACAGTACAGACTGACACC
This sequence comes from Triturus cristatus, assembly GCF_964204655.1. Classification (NCBI taxonomy): domain Eukaryota; kingdom Metazoa; phylum Chordata; class Amphibia; order Caudata; family Salamandridae; genus Triturus; species Triturus cristatus. Next base: position 910,307,167 of record NC_140586.1, read on the forward strand.
AGAGATAATTGAGGGAATAACTCCTATAATTGACAAGATGATTCAGCAGGGTGTTTTGAGAGAGTTACTGAGTAGCCCGTGTAATTCACCGATAATGGGGCTGAAGAAACCTAATGGAAAGTTCAGGATTGTGCAAGATTTGAGAAAAATTAACAAAATTGTGGTGGCATGTTGTCCCATTGTGCCAAATCCTTCAGTGATTTTGTATCAGATTCCTCATGATGCTGAGTGGTACAATGTGATTGATTTGTGTCATGCTTTCTTTTCAATTCCATTGCATCATGACAGCCAGCCGATTTTTGCATTCCAGTTTGGCCAGCGTATTTTAGCATGGTGTCGTATCCCACAGGGGTATACAGAGAGTCCTTCGATATTCAATCAGTTGTTGAAAAAGTCATTGGAGAGTTTGATCATGCCTGAAAGCTCAGTGCTAGTGCAGTATATCGATGACTTACTTGTGGCATCGAAGACACGTGAAGCTTGTGAAGTAGATACCATAGCTTTACTGAATCATCTGGCAGATGGAGGGTTAAAGGTATCTCCGGCCAAATTGCAATTTTGCAAGAAAGAGGTGCATTATCTTGGACACAATATTGAAAAGGGTCTGAGAAAGGTGACCGATGACAGGATCAAAATGATCAGAGGAATGAGAGCCCCGATGACCCAGAGAGAAGTGAGGATGTTTCTGGGGATGGTGGGTTATTGTCGTCAGTGGATAAGTAATTTCTCCCTGATAGCAAAGCCACTGATTAAGTTGACCAAAAGTGAGGTGAGAGACCCATTGGAACTGGATGGAGAACAAATGGCAGCATTTGAAGAGTTAAAGAGCAGAATGTGTGAAGCCCCTGCTTTGGGAATGCCAGACTATGAGAAAGAGTTTGAGTTGTACTGCAGTGAGAGAAATGGGTGTGCACTTTCAGTGTTAATTCAGAAGCACGGTTAACTGAGAAGGCCGATTGCGTACTTCTCATCGACACTTGACCCCGTAGCTGTGGGTTTGCCAGGTTGCCTGAAAGCGGTAGCTGCTACATGCAGAAGCTTGGAACAGAGTGAGGGTATAATAATGGGATATCCTGTAAGGGTGTTCGTACCTCATGATGTGGCAATTCTTTTGACAAGAAGCAGAACTCAGTACATGTCACATAGTCGGTTGACTAAATATGAGAAAATCATTCTGGGAGCATCGAATGTGACTCTCGAGAGATGTGTGAATGTTAATCCAGCAACGTTGTTACCAGATGCTGATAATGTGAATGTTGGAGATGATGTTGATCATGATTGTTTGGATGTGCTTGACTATTGCACAAAACCAAGACCAGACATAAGAGATTTACCGTTGCCTGAGAGTGATCATGTGATGTTTGTGGATGGATCGTGTCTGAGAACTGATGATGGTGTGCTGAGTGCAGCATATGCAGTGTGCAAGGTTTCAGAAGTTATGGAAGCTTCGCCTTTGAAAGGAGTGAGATCTGCTCAAGTGGCTGAATTGGTGGCATTGACAAAAGCTTGTAAGATTGGGAAAAATCTGAGAGTGACTGTGATGACTGATAGTCAGTACGGATTTGGAGTCGTTCATGATTTCGGCCAGCTTTGGCTACAGAGAGGTTTCTTGACGTCGAGTGGGACTCCAATAAAGAATGCTGAGGTGATTGGGAAATTGCTTGAAGCGATACAGCTGCCTAAAGAGCTAGCAGTTGTGAAATGTGCTGCTCATGGACAAGGAGATGATTTTGTTACTCTTGGTAATAGATTTGCCAACGACATAGCACAGTATTGTGCTAAAAACAATCATTCAATTAATAGGGCACGAGAAAGGGAAATGTCTTTTTGTTCTGTGATGTTTACTAATGTCCTAGAAACGTGGGATGAAGTGAAACAGTTGCAGGATGAGGCAGGAGATGAGGAAATGAGAGATTGGATCAAGGCAGGTTGTGCCCCAAGAGAGACAGATCATGTTTGTATCTACAGAGATGGTAGACCAGTCATGCCTAACTCAATGTTGTCGACAATGGCAAGAATGTATCATGGCCAAGGACATTTGGGAAGGGACGCAATGATCAGGTCTTTTAAGCAAACCTGGTACAATGCAAAGTTCAGGTTGATTGCAGAGAGCATCTGTCAGAGATGTTTGATTTGTCAGCAGTTCAATACTGGGAAAAAGACAGTGGTGAGTCTAGGAACAATAGGCAGAGAAGGAGGTCCTTTTACAAGAATGCAAATAGATTTCATTGAAATGCCCCAAGTGAACAAATTGAGGTATGTTCTAGTGGTAGTCTGTTTGTTCTCAAGATGGGTGGAGGCATATCCGACTAGGAGAAATGATGGGATAACAGTTGCAAAATTACTGTTAAGGGAGTTGATTCCTAGGTACGGGTTCCCAGTGACCATTGAGTCTGATAGAGGTGGACACTTCTATAATGAGCTCATGGGTTTATTTTGTGAAGCATTGAGCATACAGCAGAAGCTACATTGTGCATACAGACCAGAGGCTTCTGGAGTCGTGGAGCAGATGAATGGCACAATAAAAAACCGAATTGGTAAGATGTGTTTAGCCACTGGAATGAAATGGCCTGATGTCTTGCCTCTAGTGCTGATGACTATTAGGTCTACTCCAGATAGAACCACAGGTTTGAGTCCGCACGAGATCTTAATGGGACGTGCGATGAGACATGCATTTGTGCCTGTCAACAAGTTGATGACAATAACTGATGACATGATTTTGGATTACTGTAAAGGCCTGGCTGACGCAGTTCATTCTGTGTTTCACCAGGTTGGAGAAGACGCTACCACACTTGAGAAGAAGCAAGCCCATGATCTGAGTCCAGGGGACTGGGTGAGGATTAAGGTGCACAGGAGAAGAAATTGCTTGGTTCCAAGGTGGGGAAGGCCGAGACAAGTCATTCTGACTACGACAACTGCAGTGAAGTGTGCCGGTGTGAAAAATTGGGTACATGCGAGTCATACTCTGAGAGTTCCAAATCCAAAGGATGGGACTGGTAAGGAGTATTTTGAAAAGTCAGATTCCAGTGATGATGCAGAAACTGAACAAGTGAGAAGGGGGAGAAATCCTGAAAGGGGTGAATGTGAAAGAGAGTTGAGTGATTCTTTCCCCTTTCCAAGAGAGGCTTCAAGAGAAACATTGAGAGTCTCAGAGGAGAGATCGGATTCTGTAAGAGTGCCTGAAGTTCCAACAAGCAGTAGAAGAGAAAGGAGCAATTCCACAGAGATTACACCTGAATCAGATGAAGAGGTTGAAAATCCACTTGAGATTACACCTGAAGAAGCAGGGTCAGTAGAAGACAGAGAGGGACAGATTGCGGAAGACCCCCGAGGAGGTGTAGGGAACATTCCTGATAAGCTAGGTGAAGGGACAAGTAGACAGCAAGAAGATTGCGTGTCGGAGACCCGAGGAGGGACAGAGTTAGGGAAGTCTCAATCGGTGGTGGAAAAGACTGTGGAGCAAAAGAAAACTGTTGAAGAACAAGAGGCAAATGAGACAGAATCAGATGAGAGTGACAATGAAAAATCAGAAGGTCGAGTTCTGAGAAAGAGAACTTGGATCGGAGAAAGAAATAACAAGGAGGTGAGACCAAAAAGGGTTGTAAGAGGAGATCTTTGGCCCAACAGGATAAAGAGGTTACGATACAGACTGACACGAGCGAGTTCATCGAAAGCTGAACAAGTGAACGAGGTGTCCAGTCAGAATCAAACAAAAGGTGAAAAACAAAAGGTTACAAAATAACCAGAGGAGATCAAGAGAATCAGAAAACCTAACCAGAAGTATAGGTCACCGGAATGGACATATGTGGCACTGTCTGAAGGTGAAGAGGCAGAAGGTCAAGGAAATCCAGAGGGGACCGTACGAGAAGTGGTTGAGGAGAAAACTGTTGCAATTCTAAAAGTTATCCTGACTGACATTGGAGAAGAGTCGGATGCACAGGATGTTGTTGATGATCTAATACAATTTGATGTTGCTGAAGAAGAAGTGAAAAGTGATGAAAATCCAAATTGAGTGAACTAAAGGAGTCACTTGGAGAAGAGTGAAAAGAGAAAATCCGAAATTAGCTGTGTGAAATAATCTAGAGTTCCAAAATTCAGTAGTGGAGTAGAAGAGGCTAATTCAAAAGACACCGCCAAAGTAGTAAAATGGCTAACACAGAGAATAATCAAAGTAGATGTGCCTTTTTGAAAAGATGGTGTAAAATGTGCTGCTGCTGTACTGGATTATTAATGCTATTATGGGGTGTTTTAGCTTTATTAGTTACTTTTAGAGTTACAATATACGCTTTAGGAATACATACTGAAAATGTGACCAATGTAGAGAAGAGTTCACAAAAAGTAGTTCCAACTAGAATTAGTAATACTTACGTGCATAAAGATAGGTCAATTAATGATTTTTCTAGTAATGTTTTTTCAAAGTTGTTGTATGAATACGTAAAGACAATGGAAGTTAGGGATTGCTACGTTTGTATGCAATTACCTGCATCCGTTTCAGAGGGTGTTACTTATCACCATTTACCAGCTACGTATGGAATTTCATGTAGTGTGCTAAGTAGTGTTTTTTATTTGTTAGGGAAAATAGATTATGAGATGTCTAACAAAGATAACATTTTTGGGCAATTGCCTATGGATAAAAAGCTGAATCCGGCTAAAGAAGCTAACATTTTTGGTGAGATTTTTATTGAGAAAGAAGAATTAACCTTAAATTACATTTTTAGAAACAATTTAACTTGCAGTTTGAAAGAAGAGGAGAAGGCTTTCCTAAACATGGTAGAGGAAAGGAGAATGAGCATGCATGAGAAGGCAGGGAAATATAAGGTGAGTGAGACAATTTGGGACATTGAGATGGGAAAGGAGTTGAGAAATGGGGCCAGTCCGACTTTGGCTTTAGATGCACCACAGAAGGGTAAACTATGCATTACCAGGAAGAAATCCCAATATGATACATATTTTGTTGGGACTAGTGAGTGTCATGATACATATTTCATTGCAACAGGATGGGGTTTTAAAGGTGGTGAAGATCCAGTTTTCCCAGGAGTGTATTATGTTTGTGGGAACAAGGCTTATTACAAGTTGCCTGACCATTGGTATGGCACGTGTTATGTGGGCCTGGTCTTTCCAAAGATTTTCCATATAGATAGGATAGAAGATGTAGAACACATTAATTTACTAACACGTTTTAAGAGAGAAACGTGGTCAGAGATAGTGGGTGACATTTTTGGTGCTTTAATTCCAGCAGTGGGAATTTCTTTGAATGCATATGGGATTCGGAAACTGTCAACAGTGGTGGATCGCTTATCGACAAGTACCGCTGGAGGGTTTCTCTTGGTGAATACGGAAATGATTGCCGTACGAGCCATGTCTATGCAAAATCGACTTGCCCTTGATATTCTATTAGCCAAGGAGGGTGGAGTTTGTGGGATGCTGAAAGTTCAACATTGTTGCACTTACATTCCTGACGAAAGCAGAGACCTAAAAGTCTATATCAAAAATATTACTGATTTACATGAAGAATTAGTACCACTTGAAGCTGAAAGTGTCTGGACTAAAATAGCTAATAAGATAGTTGCTGTTAAGAGTTTTATTGCTAAGATAGGTAGTACTATTATTGGTAAAATATTGTTTCCTTTGACATGCATAATTGTTGCTTTATTGATATTAAGATTGGGGTGTTTGTGTTGTAAAAACAGGGGAGGGAAAAAGAGAATAATTAGAAGCAATGCTGAAAAGAAACAAAAGAGGTCAAGGAGAGATCCACAAGAAATAGAATTAGAAGAATTAAGCGAGAGTGTGTACTTGGAGTCAAGGAGGGATGATGTGAGAGAATCTGGTGTTTAATGTTGTGTCATAAAGACATTTTCGATTTCTCCTAAATTTGTGACTAAATTTTTCTTTTTTGGGTGGTTTTTGTGGTGATAAGATATCACCAAAGGGGGGATTGCTGGAGCAGAGTTTTCTGTTGAAAATTTTTCGAGTTTTAAGCTCCAGTTTCGTCTATATGTTATGATTTAAAATGACTAATTTGTAACGACTAATTAATAGTTTGTTTTGTCCGGATTAACCAATATTACTAATGAGAGAAACTACACGTGGGATGCATATATGTTGCTTAATAATAGTGTGCGGTTTTATTCACAAATGTTATTTGTTATGTGTTTGTGCGTTTAAAATAACGTGTACTAATGCTTTATTGTGTCGCAGAAGGCTAGATAAGTACATACACATAAGGGTGTTAGAGGGGTTTAACACTGTACAATCATTATGATGTGGTAACGTTGTTTTTGTCTCTTTTAATTAAGATGGTCCGTTTTGGCCTAAATAAAGATGGCTGCCATTTACAGCCTGCGCTCGAGTGATTGAATTTTGACGAGAGGCCTTGCTGAACATGGTCGAGAGTCACCTGACCACAGCCTTTGCCTGGTTAGAAAGTTTTCCGTGAGGACAGCAGCTCCGGGAACGAGTCCAATTGTCCTTGGACAAGGATAAAGCCACAATGAACAATGACAATGCTGCGGTGGCTCTGCTAAGATATCAAGGAAGAGCATTTACGAAAGAAACATTTGCAAACTCGAGTTTCCTTCTTCCGTCTTTTTTTTTTTGTGATTTTTCCTAAGCAGAGGTTTTCTAAATATAACCAAAAGACTTCCTTTCCTGCTCGCTCTGCTCAGTGGCTCAACGGATATCTAACATTTGTTTGTTACCTTTATTTGCAACATACTCTATAAGTATGTTAGACTAGAGAGGGTCCATGTTCGTTCGCTGGTTCATTTCTTCATTGCGTTTGGACGTTTCCTATGCTGAGGACGGCGACTCGAGAGACTTTACCGAGAGACCTGTCCTGTCCCATTTAGCTAGAATAGGTAACTATGAGAATAACGATTTTGCTAATGATTGACTTTACTTTTGAATTAATTTTAGATAAACAAGCTTTTGTTTGAATTACGGTGTCGGGTGTTTATTCATTGTCATTTATTGAGTTTCAGATGTATTTCTTATGTTCAAAATCATGACTCAAGGCAATGTCATTAAGGTCGCATTGACCTCATTGTAGATGCAGATTGGTTTAGGTTTTCTCTCCTATATTCAGTGTGGATAGAGTAATAGTGTGAATTTAGTGATATGGGCCCTAGCGTATGATGTGTGATTGCGTGTGTGACTGTAGATTTACTCTGTCCGTGGAAGCAGGGAGAATTTATATGCGCCGATCTGCAGCAGTTTCACATGAAAAATGCAACAAAAATAAACAAAATAAAAACTTGAGGTTAAAAAGCCCACATTTGTACATAGGTAACTGCAGTCTAAGATACAACCAAAAAAAACACAGTCTCATATAACATTTGCAAGTGATTGAGCATCAGTTCTATGGACTATGCTACGAATTGTAAATTGTCTGCATAAAAATATGCGCCTCTGCTGGATTCTCAAACAAAACTACTTGCATTTGGCACTTGTACGTTCCCTGATCTCATTGAAAGTTGTGGGGTTCTGGGAGGGAATTGTGAATGTTGGGGATGTGGGATTCTGCTGGTGGCAGTTGCTGTCTAGTGGTCAAGGCTGATGGTCAATAAAGGCACTTACCTGTATAACCACTGGCTCCGCACGTCCTTTCAGTGGCGACAAGTGGCCGTCAGTCTGTTCACCTCCTCGACGCTGCCTTCGCCCTCCCTGGAACCTGTTTTGCTTGATTGGAGTGCCGCTCTCCCTGCAATCACATCTTGTGTTGCAGCGTTGGCGTTTCCGTCCTCCGTCCTCTTCTGTGCTGTGAGGTTACTAGTTGTGTATCCTACTGAGTCCGTGGCCGAGGATCGGTGGCCATTCAGGACCTCAGCGGCATTTGAAGGCGCATCTTTGGGCTCGCGTGCATGGCGCAGGATCGAGCTCGTGTGGCAACAGGTGTTCACGTGGCTGTGCGCACGCAACTTCTGAAGCATTCAACGACGTCAATACGCCACGCAGTACGTACGGCAGCCATCTTAAAACAGTATTCTGTTTACGGTGACAGGCACACCATAAGTATTGCCTGTCCTGCAAGCTGCATTTGCACATTAGCTGTTTCCGCAACACATGATGGTTGCTCATCCAGCTGATACACACAGCTCTTCTAGTATGCATCAATTCAATGCTGGCAGCCATGTTCAGAAATGTGTTTAATGTAACCATAGCAACAGTTACTTCGTGTGTAGCTTATATGCTGAAGCACACAGCTTAATTAATTTATTTTTAAATGTCAGCCATATTTTCTTCGCTGATGTGCACAGCTTACTGTTAATGTGCACAGCTTACTGCGTTTCTTATATATTGATTGTTTCATTACTTACGCTCTGCTGGTTCTGTTTTCTTTGTATTGTTCAGTGCACCTACATTTCTCGCTGATGCGCACAGCTCATTCCTGAACACAGTTGCTTTCTAAACCTATGACTTTCATTCTCGCTAACTCTGTTGAATAAATTGGCAGTCAGTGACTTCTATTACCTAGTTAATATTTATTTCGGCAGCAACTCACTCTGCGTGCATTTTTAAAGTTATGGAAGGAATATCTCTGCCACCTTCTTTCTTGGCAAATCCTGGTTCTCCTCCATTAAACTGGATACAATGGCGTGAGGCTTTCGAAGCGTATCTTGACGCTATTGATGGCGATACGTTCACATCCAAGAAAAAGAAAACATTGTTAGAGTACAACTTAGGCCATGAGGGCAGGTCAATTCTAAAAATGCTGTACATTGAAACTCTTCACGTTTTTCCCAGTGGTGCGGGAGACGCTGAGCCTATTGTTGATGAATATGCATTGTTAATCCAAACTTTGAGTAAAAGATTTTCTCCTAAAATGAATGTGGTTTTGGAAAGACACAGGTTTTTGTAACGTGCACAACTTCCTGGAGAATCCATTGATGATTTTGTCTCAGCTTTATGTATTTTGACCTTGAACTGTAATTATAGGGACTTGAAGGAAGAAATTATCCGGGATTAACGAATTGAGAAAACATGTAATAGGAGAATCCAAGAACGGTAACTGGCTAATGAGGATCCTGGTTTGGAGCTTGCCTTGAAAATTGCAATGAATATTGACCATTCTCATATTTGCATGAACAGTTGTCTGCCAGTCGTTCAAACTGGAATCCAAGGAAGTTAATGTCATACAGAAAAGCGAGGGCCTAAAAGCCAGTTGGGTCCTCAATGAATACAAAAAAGGATTTTATTTGCTACAGATGCAGTAGTGGGTCACATTTAGGACATTTCAAACACTGTCCAGCTTCAAGTCAAACTTGCTTTAGTGTGAGTGGTAAAGGTTATCTTTTAATGATTAGTGAAGAGGAGTGGGCTCAATATAATGAGAACTGTGCACTTAGCAAACAAATTGGTAAAAGAAAACCTCAGTTGTGTGATCTTTCAATGAATGGCCATAGTGTAAAGATTATGGCGGATTCTGGTTCTCCTGTTACTCTTGTTTGTGAAATTATGTGAGAAGGTGGCCTGATATATGCTGTCCACTAGTTCTAGTGGGCACCTTGTATCAGTCCAAACAACCCCTTATGGTGAATGGTTAAAGATAATCTTATGTGAAAGCTATCCTAGTGGTAGCTATGGAGAGCAGCCTTCAGGCTAAGTCTTGAAGGAATGTTAAGCAGCTTGTTTTACCAGTCTATAATCTCTTGAATGATCAAATGAAAAGACAACCACACCAGGTATATATTAAAAATATATGTACTTAAGGTTAAACACACTCCTCTAGTCTCTTTATGAGACTGGAGTTCGAAGTACTTTGTTTACAATGATCAAGCATCAGTAAAAGGATAAATACACGTTTGAGCCCTAGGGGCGTTCCAAACCATATACTAAAAAAGTGGTATAAGAACCACCACTGAAATAGGCACTAGGCCTATTGCCTCTTGAATCGCTGGGACCCCAAGAAACCACCCAAGGTAGTGACACAGGGGACCCATGGGAACTGTATGCAGTGTGAAAACACAACCGGTGGTTCCTATTATCTTCTATGGGGAGTGTCGCAGTTGGAATTTTAAAGATTAGGGACACTTCTAATCGAGTCAGGACCAAACCCTTTTGGACTGAGACAGTTCTAGGGCTAGCACCCACGAGAGCACCGGAGTACTCGAGTTACCTCACCCAGGGAAGCCAGGTGCATAGGTGTCTTTTGGTGTCGGGTCGCGTCGTCGATTTCAATGGAAGCCTGCAAAGAACTGCTGCTGCCGTGAAGAGGAGAAGTGTCCGGAGAGATCCAAGCCTGGATCTAGGATGTAAGGAGCCTGAAAGCAGAAGGGGACAGAGTCTGGGTCACTAGCCAGTGACCTAGGGCAGGATGGACCAATGCCCACAGATGTTGGGCGCTTCAGGTGAGTTGATGGTTGTCTTGACTCTTCAGCCACGAGGTCCAGGAGGCGTTGACGAAGTCCAAGAGCCTGATTCGAGCTGTCCCACAAAGTCTGTCGAGTGCTGCGGTGTCAGCAACCAGAAAGGACCCAACAAGCCTTGGCAACGGCAAGTCACAGAAATGCAGAGAAAGGACTGTGGTGCAGACCAGCAAGGGCTGATGGACTCACCCAGCGAGGGTAAGTAGGAGCAAGTCTGGAGCAACCAGAAAAACCCAAGCAGAAGTGGAGTTGCCTTCGTGGGGACCTGCTAGCCAACGGGCTAGTGATCGCGAAGGAGCCTCGAGCGATCGCACTTGAAGCTGGCCCACGGGTCACTTGTGGAGTGGAGGCCAACAATCTTCTGTGCAGGAGGAGCTCAAGGCTGGGGCTACTCGAAGCCCAAAGCACAACTTTGAGGATGACCAGGAAGGTGTTGTTGCTGCAACAGTTCACGATGTCCAGGGGTCACGGTTCCACATTACCCACACTAGCCACGGGCTTCAGCTTTGCTGTGGACTCAGGGTAGCCTCAGGGAAGTCTGGAAATCCACCTCTGGTGATGCAGAGACTTCGGTGTCCAGCGGGAGCTTCAGCAATGTAGACCGGTCAGTTGCTTCTTTGGTGCCTGCCAAGCAGGGGAGTCACTCCTTGACCCCAAGGGAGATCTCTTCCGTCTTCTAGTCGTGATAGAAAGTCGAAGGTCCAGGATATATGTTTCAGAGGTTCGTCCAGGGTAATCTAAAGTCCTAGGGACTGGATTCCTATACTTATACTAAGTTTAGGGTATGGAGTAACTCTAAGGCCCACCTATGGGTGGACCTGGGGTGGTTACACCGCTTCCCCTTTGTCCAGTTTCGCTCCAGAGCAGGGGCTGAGTGCCCCTGCAGCCAGTTTTAACTAGGCTATGCACAGGGACACCTTGTTTGCTCCAGACAGTGTCTCAAAAGCATTCTCTGAATGCACCCACCCTGCCCAATACACATCTCCCTGTCTGGGGAGGTGGTTACACCTCCCTGTGACAGGAAACCTATTGTCCAGGCCTCCCCTGCCAGAGTTTCGGTCAGCAGCAGGAGGCGAGACCCGTGTCTGTGGTAGTGGCATCCATTTTGTGATCAATAGATATCTCCCCAGAAGGAAGAAAAAGGGTCTAAGGGAACAGTTTACCGACCGAACTACAGTTCAAATCCCCAATGCAATTAAATGAAACTCACAGCAGAACTTGTGGTCAAAGAAGACTTACGTGAAAAAACAAGAACCACTGTCTGACTACACAGGGAGTTTACTTTTTCTAAAACCTACACTGAAGTGGTAAGATGTAGACAAAAGGAGGAAAATGTGAGAGAGAATTGATAGGATTTCCATCAACTGCCAAGAGAGGCCAGTGTCATCACGTGGTCATCCTTAAATCTTGCTACTACTCCTCTAAGCCTAGAGGCAAACTGGGTAGCAAAGATCAAAACTGGACAGTAAAGATATAGCCAGATAGAGAAATTGGCCAAGGTCGGCCACTCATGTCTCGTGTGATGAAAATTATGACGCAGTGCAAATGTGTGAAGGTTAAAAAGCGAGTTGGGAGGGAGAAACAAAGACTTTAATGCACATCTCTCTGCCAATCCAGTTAAAAACGTGTAGCGGCAACTTTTAACAAATAGGTTGCGTCTCAAGTTGGTCGACTAGTTTCAGCCTAAAGGGATTTTATTCCCGGCTTTCTTCAGGACCAGAGGTTATAATAGCTACTGCAATAGTGTGACAAATAAGAAAATGCAAAATTTGTAAAACAAGTTGTCAAACAGTACAACCTGGTATGATGAGATCTCTGGACAAGCAGGGTGCACTTCACTCCTGTCAAACAATAAAGAGATACAAACATATGAAATCTAAGTGTGTAGGCTAAGCCTTAATTTGAGTCTTCCTTATAAGTTGAATGTCTTTGATTGTCAATGTTGAAGTACCACATTGCATAACCCAGACATGAAAGGTAGTAAACTCACCTGACTTGTGTGAGATTCTGACCTCCCCTCACCCGGTAGCCAACTCAGGTATAGGAGACCCCGCCCTAAAAAGAATTAATCATATAAGGCGTGTTAATGAGAGATATACGAGTCATTTAATGTATCGTAAATCTAACTCTAAGTTGAATAAATCAAAAAGTTTCAGGCCATAATTTCAGAACGAGAAGCAAAAAACAGATAGACACCAAAAAGGGGAGGGAATGGGTTCAGAGTAAAATAATCACTGACAAGTGATTAATTGTTTGCCAGGTTTTAAGGAAATAACTCGAGATCGTCTTATGTAGCCCGGTCATTTAACGTGCAACACGGTAATAATGTTGACGTGTAAATAAACACGTCATTACACCGAATGGTATTAAGAAAACGTGAGAAACATAATTTGTATCCCAAACCTTAAATCTTGGATACTCAGTGGTGAAAAACGGAGTCATTTAATGGACTGTAAACTCATACGACAGAGACGCGTTCAAAGTGTAGAGAGTTGTAGCTATTCCCAGCAACCAGTGACCTAGTTAAACACGCTCAGCATGTATTGTGTGGCGTGTAGACTGTAAAAGGTTTCAGAAGCTATAAACTGTTAGGTAGGGGAGTCTAAAGTAAGATGCAAGGCTAACGGATAATCCCTCTGTTGGTCAAAAGCAAACAACTTGAGCCCGTTGGTAGAGACACTTATCATTAAACGGGGTATCGAGCAAGAGCCAGGCAGAATATGCTCGCCGCCTTCAAATTAGCGTTCTGACAAAAGCACTTTAAAGTAGCACGATGACCATGAAAAGGGTGAGCAGACATAGCCGCTTACCTCTCCGTCGGTGTCTCGGTCTCTCCTAAGTTTGTGGGAGGTACCGAGATTCCGACTCGTGTGATTATAAAGCACGCCGACGTGCTACGGAACTGAACGTGCTACACCATTGCCTCTATTCTCAGGGAGACCGATCTAGATTCCATCACTCCTGTCCATTTCATCATGTCTCTGGCACAATTGGCAATGAAAGAGAATTTCTTTAGGTATGAAGAGAAGATTTTCTTGCAAATCTCAGGTACAAGCATGGGAAGTGGTTTTGCACCGAGCCTAGCGAATCTCTATGTCCACAAATTTGAACAAGATCATGTCCTCAATGAACACAACCCCTTCCATGAGTCAATCAGACTATGGAAGAGATACATTGACGACATTCTAGTGGTTTGGCGAGGTGATCTAGAATCAGTCAAGCAATTTCAAGTGTGGCTGAATACACGTAACACCTTTTTGAAGTTCACTTTGGAGGCACACAAAACTAGGATAGCCTTTTTGGATTTATCCATTTTTGTCACAGACACAGGGTTAGCGAGTGAACTGTATCGTAAGCCCATGGCCCGAAACTCCTTGCTCAGATATGACAGCCAACATCCAAAGGCATTACGTGATAATCTGCCATTTGGCCAATTTTTGCGCTTGAGACGCAATTGCTCTACTATGGATCTTTCAAACGTCATGCTAGTGATTTATCTGATCAACTCACGGCTAAGTTATATCCCAAAAAACGTATTAAGAATGCATGCAAGCGTGCTACTAACAATCACAGGGATGCGCTGTTAGAAAAGAGAATAGATAAACCACCTTCGGGTCGTTTGACCTTTGTGATTACTTTCAGCACACTCACGAATGGCATCCAGAAATGCATTCGAAAGAACCGGCGCTTTCTTAACACGTGTAATCAGAAGATCCCAATGCCTCTTTTTGCTTTTAAACGAGGACCGAACCTGCGAGATAAACTGGTACATACACGCACCAGAGAGCAAGAACCAAAGAAAGTAGGTACCCTATGGGATTCACCGTCTGTTCAAGGGCATTTCCCATGTGGGAGTTTTGCCACATGTCCACAAACTAAACATTCGAAAACAATTGACTTAGGCATGACTAGACCTTGGATCCAAAAGGCCTTCTCCAATTGCAATAGCGATAATTTAATCTATTTATTGCAATGCCCTTGTCACCTGTACTATGTTGACATAACAACTCGTAAGGTCAAACTAAGGATGATCGAACACAAGAGCACCTTCAGATGTAAGAAAACCAACACTAGACTCACAAGACATTTTGTTGAGAAAAATCATCAAGCAGATGACTTCACTTGGACAGTTCTGGAGAAACCATTTATACCTTCTTATAACAGTGACAAAGCGAAATTTCTATTCAACAAAGAACAACGTGGGGTTTTTAAATTGCAGAGTGATAAGAAGGGCTTAAATGACTCGATCCCCTGGACATCCTTATAATAGGCCCTTTTGGATTACCTTTTGTGTCTCGCTACTGTGACATGCAAAGAAGATCTAGCAACTATGAGCGCTACTGCTCACCAACTGTCCTTCCCTCTAACAGGTTCTGATACGAACCGATTTAACCGTGAGAGGGATGGTTATAATGATATGTTCAATTGTGAATTTCTGGTAACTAGACCCGTATTTTTGTATCAATCCCAACTCTTTATTTTCAATCTTTATGGGGAAGACTGTACACGCTCATTACATACTAGGCGTCTATTAAACTGGTTCAATAAACGTCAACGAGGATTTGTATTTCTCATCAGATACTATCACGTTCTGTATGGATGATGTCACTTTGTAGTTTTTTGTGACTATTTTTTCTTGGCCCTTCAAGCTACACAGTACGTGCAGTAGTTCATCACGTCTGTGAGCGTTGAAACGAAACAAGTTTAAAGACCTCGATACATCCCATTGAATCTATGAGAGACCTAGGCTAAGTTATAAAATCTACCATTTCCTACTTTGGTGATGTCACCTTGTAGTTTTATGCGTCAGCGCTCAGGCTTGGCTAGGTACGTAGCACGTTCAGTTCCGTAGCACGTCGGCGTGCTTTATAATCACACAAGTCGGAATCTCGGTACCTCCCACAAACTTAGGAGAGACCGAGACACCGACGGGGAGGTAAGCGGCTATGCCTGCTCACCCTTTTCATGGTCATCGTGCTACTTTACAGTGCTTTTGTCAGAACGCTAATTTGAAGGCGGCGAGCATATTCTGCCTGGCTCTTGCTCGATACCCCGTTTAATGATAAGTGTCTCTACCAACGTGCTCCAGTTGTTTGCTTTTGACCAACAGAGGGATTATCCGTTAGCCTTGCATCTTGATTTAGACTCCCCTACCTAACAGTTTATAGCTTCTGAAACCTTTTACAGTCTACACGCCACACAATACATGCTGAGCGTGTTTAACTAGGTCACTGGTTGCTGGGAATCGCTACAACTCTCTACACTTTGAACGCGTCTCTGTCGTATGAGTTTACAGTCCATTAAATGCCTCTGTTTTTCACCTCTGAGTATCCAAGATTTAAGGTTTGGGATACAAATTTTGTTTCTCATGTTTTCCTTAATACCATTCGGTGTAATGACGTGTTTATTTACAAGTCAACATTATTACCTTATTGCACGTTAAATGACCGGGCTACATAAGACGAGCTCGAGTTATTTCCTTAAAACCTGGCAAACAATTAATCACTTGTCAGTGATTATTTTACTCTGAACCTGTCAAGAATTCCTGTCATGCGAGGGGAAGAAAACGGTAACCAGCGAACACGGACTACATCTCCCAGGATGCTTAGCGGTTGAGAGTTTATGTAAACAGGAGAGCTGTTACATAACTCAAGGAAAACACGCCCTTATGTAAACAGGAGAGCTGTTACATAACTCAAGGAAAACACGCCCTTATGTAAACAGGAGAGCTGTTACATAACTCAAGGAAAACACGCCCTTATGTAAACAGGAGAGCTGTTACATAACTCAAGGAAAACACGCCCTATAAAGGGAGGAACCGGGAGGTACAACGCTGTCGGATATTGTGTTTACACCGACGTACCTGCTTCGTGAAGAGCAGTGTTCCGGAGTGGTGCTCCAGTAAGGCAAGAACGGAGGTAGGTCGAGTCGTTACTCCCTGGGCCGTGTCTTGCCCCATCGTCACCTGTGAAGGACCCGGAAGCTCTACCGGTCAACCATTGAGCTTCGCTTTTTGACTCGGCTGAGTCAAAGCGCAGTGGCGCTTTTGCTGGTTGGAGTCGTAACTCCCAGCCCGACCAAAGATACAGGGACTGCCAGCTGTAACGCACACCAGGAGGTGTTTGCCGCGTTACAGACTCGGAAGTCCACAGGATCGATCGAGCGGCTGCTCTCGGTTCAGTCTTCTTGCTTTGGATTGGGGTATCGGTGACGCATCACCAGGAGGTGACTCCGCGTCCCGGTGCAGTCTGAGGAAGAGGTTGAGCGGCTGCTCCCTTCAGGTAGAGACCCCGGCTGGGTGTTTCCCTGACTCCTCGATTTTCCCCAACACTCTTCGTGCCCCTCACAGCCTACCGATTGGCATTGTCGGCCATTTCATTTCTGCCCTCTGTTGGCATACGCCGGGATCGGCGTATATGCAGAGGACGGTTAGGACCATCCGTGCGGTGGGCTGGTAACGTACTTAGCCTGGAGGATTCCAGTGACTATAACTTTTGTTTATTCTTTGTATTATTTTTGCCTTCATTAAAATAACTAACCCTTCACAAGTGGTTGCGTCCTCATTATCGGGTCTGTTAAACGATCCTGAGACGTTCAGGGCGTTACAGAACCCATTCCCTCCCCTTTTTGGTGTCTATCTGTTTTTTGATTCTCGTTCTGAAATTATGGCCTGAAACTTTTAGATTTATTCAACTTAGAGTTAGATTTACGATACATTAAATGACTCGTATATCTCTCATTGACACGCCTTATACAATTAATTCTTTTTAGGGCGGGGTCTCCTATACCTGAGTTGGTTACCGGGTGAGGTGAGGTCAGAATCTCACACAAGTCAGGTGAGTTTACTACCTTTCATGTCTGGGTTATGCAATGTGGTACTTCAACATTGACAATCAAAGACATTCAACTTATAAGGAAGACTCGAATTAAGGCTTAGCCTACACACTTAGATTTCATATGTTTGTATCTCTTTATTTTTTGACAGGATTGAAGTGCACCCTGCTTGTCCAGAGATCTCATCATACCAGGTTGTACTGTTTGACAACTTGTTTTACACATTTTGCATTTTCTTATTTGTCACACTATTGCTGTAGCTATCATAACCTCTGGTCCTGAAGAAAGCCGGGAATAAAATCCCTTCAGGCTGAAACTAGTCGACCAACTTGAGACGCAACCTATTTGTTAAAAGTTGCCGCTACACGTTTTTAACTGGATTGGCAGAGAGATGTGCATTAAAGTCTTTGTTTCTCCCTCCCAACTCTCTTTTTAACCTTCACCCATTTGCACTGCGTCATAATTTTCATCACACGAGACATGAGTGGCCGACCTTGGCCAATTTCTCTATCTGGCTCTATCTTTACTGTCCAGTTTTGATCTTTGCTACCCAGTTTGCCTCTAGGCTTAGAGGAGTAGTAGCAAGATTTAAGGATGACCACGTGATGACACTGGCCTCTCTTGGCAGTTGATGGAAATCCTATCAATTCTCTCTCACATTTTCCTCCTTTTGTCTACATCTTAACACTTCAGTGTAGGTTTTAGAAAAAGTAGACTCCCTGTGTAGTCAGGCAGTGGTTCTTGTTTTTTCGCGTAAGTCTTCTTTGACCACCAGTTCTGCTGTGAGTTTCATCCATTTTGTGATGCCAGGGCTTTGGAAAGTTTTAACCGGGTTTAGCCAGTGTGAACATGTCTCTCACTCTAGAAGGGTGGAATGCTACCCCCGCCGCCAGGACTGATGGAGGGGTAGTATTCCAAGATATTTGACACCAAACACGACATGTTTTGATGCAGCCATTCCAAAGTTAGCATTTACCGCGAGGTTATAATGCACTTAAGAGTATATGGTATGGCTGTATCACAGAACAGCCATAAGGAAGTATTTCCGAATGCTGCAGAGGGGCTCAGCTCATGCTTGGGCGCCCTTTCACATAAAACCAAACACTCTGCCTTCAGGATTGTCAAGGCCTGCCAATGGAGTGGCTTATAGGTTTATATGTGTCTGTATAGGGTAGTGATATAGGTAGCCTTTACCACAGTAAGGGGTGCAAGCACACCCTTACCCAGGCTGCAGTAGCAGACCTGTGGTGTCATTTTGGAGTGCTTCCCAGGGGTGGCATAATGCATGCTGCAGCCCCTGGTAGGCCTCTGAGGTACCTATGCCCTAGTTACATAGTATACCATATACTAGGGGCTTATAAGGCACTCCAGATTCCAATTAGATATGTACCTAATGTACATGGAAACCATTTTAGAGAGGAAGCAGTTAGGCTGTGGTCCTAATTAGCAGGGCCACAGCCAGACTAAGGTCGAAAAACAGTGAAACACAAGCAAAAAGTGTGGGTGCCCATGTGAAGCAGATCCTACTCTCCTACACAATCCCCCCAAACGCAGGGACATTAAACTAACCTTGACCAGTTGAGTCTTCATGTTCTAAGTGGAAATACCGAGAGAGTCCATCTGCATTGGCATGGTTACTCCCAGGTCTATGTTCCACTGTAAAGTCCATCCCCTGTAGGGAAATGGATCACCTAAGCAGTTTTGGGTTTTCACCCTTGATTTGTTTTAGCCATAAGAGTGGATTATGGTCTGTCTGAACAAGGAAGTGAGTACCAAACAAGTATGGCCTCAACTTCTTCAGAGCCCAAACCACAGCAAAGGCCTCCCTCTCAATGGCTGACCAACGTTTCTCTCTAGGGGGTCAGCCTTTTGCTTATGAAAGCTACTGACTGATCCTGACCTTCTTCATTCAATTGTGACAGTACAGCCCCAACCCCCAATTCAGATGCATCAGTTTGAACAATGAACTTTTTGGAGTAGTCAGGACTCTGCAGAATGGGAGCAGTACACATGGCCTGCTTCAGGTCATCAAATGCCTTTTGACAGCTAGCTGTCCACTGAACCTTTTTGGGCATTTTCTTAGAAGTTAAGTCATTCAAGGGTGTCACTATTGATTCATATGTAGTAATCAAAATGAGCTAGCTACTAGGTAATGTATGTGTAATATGTGTTTGTTTTGGAAAAAGAAGTGCTTGGTTTTCTTAAGAAGGCCCTCACCCACCAACCTAGTTGGTGGCATGCTTCATCATCGGGCCCCACCCGAGGCACCGAGTGTGCCTCAGGTGTGCTACGACGCCTGGTTACAGCGGAGCAGGTTTTTTGTCAAGTGAGTCTACAGTGGGGGTGTATTGAGTGAGATTTTAAAATACTGTCCTAGAGGTCCCAAAAGATTACTTTATTAGTGGGCACTGGGCAGGGTTAGAAACAAGGCTTTTTGACGTGGTTGGAGAGACTTATGGTCTCCAACGTCCAGTGTGGTCAACTAGTTTCAGCCAGGCCTTATTTGTTATAACTGGCTTTCTTCAGGACCTATGTGTGGGGGGGTGAAGCAAGGGACTCACGTGTTGTCAGTGCCTTTATGTGAAACACATGCTAAGGTGCTATAATTGTAAGAGGAGGTTTTCCTCTCAGTTTGTACCTGAAAGGAAAAGGGACGAGACAAACACATAACACATAACATGATGTAACACATAGTTTTTTAGACACATGATGTGTGATGGCGAAGCCATGGTGCCTAAAGGTGAGCGAATCAATCGACCGTGAATTTGCGGAGGTGTCGGTTGTTTGGCATAGGCCGGATAGTCATGCTATGCGATAGCGGTGCTAATACCTGTAAGCGAGTAAAATATTGTGGTGCCAAGGTAAAGGTAATTCATGATTAGGAGGAGAGCTTACTTCCTAAATTCGGAGGACAAACTTCATCAGTCTCCGGCAGGGATCCAAGACTCTTATGCACTCTAAGAGGGGGGGGGTTTGAGAGGGAGAGAGGGTGTAAGAGGGTTAACAAATCACTGCGAGCGGTAAATGATGCGCACTCAGGAGAAGCCAAAGGCTATATCCTGGTGGCGGTACCGCGAGTGAGCATGGTTCTCCCCACTTACTTGGCGTTGTCCCTGGATCCTCTGGATCACCTGCTGTGTCTGGCCCAGAGCTCCATGGATGCGGAAGCCGTGCGCCGGTGTGGCTTAAGTATGCAATTGAAACGCCGTAGCTGGGGATGGTTTACGCGGGGCGTGGTTCCCATGTGAGTAGCGTCATGAGGAAAGCGTCTGTGGAGGGAAGAGTAAACACAGAAAACACACTCCTATGGCATACGAGTTCTAAATCATGGAAATGTGTTCTGAATAATGGAATTGTACTCCAAGGTAGCCAGGATGTGACGTGCCACACAATCGACACCTCCGCAAATTCACGGTCAATTGATTCGCTCACCTTTAGGCACCATGGCTTCGCCATCACACATCATGTGCCTAAAAAACTACGTGTTACATAATTTTATGTTTTATGTGTTTGTCTCGTCCCTTTTCCTTTCAGGTACAAACTGAGAGGAAAACCTCCTCTTACAATTATAGCACCTTAGCGTGTGTTTCACATAAAGGCACTGACAACACGTGAGTCCCTTGCTTCACCCCCCCACACCCCCCCCACACATAGGTCCTGAAGAAAGCCAGTTATAACACATAAGGCCTGGCTGAAACTAGTTGACCGCACTGGACGTGGACCATAAGTCTCTCCAACCACGTCAAAAAGCCTTGTTTCTAACCCTGTCCAGGGCCAACTAATAAAGTAATCTTTTGGGACCTCTAGGACAGTATTTTAAAATCTCACTCAATACACCCCCACTGCACACTCACTTGACAAAAAACCTGCTCCGCTGTAACCAGGCGTCGTAGCACACCTGAGGCACACTCGGAGTCTCGGGTGGGGCCCGATGATGAAGCATGCCACCAACTAGGTTGGTGGGTGAGGGCCTTCTTAAGAAAACCAAGCGTTTCTTTTTCCAAAACAAACACATATTACACGTACATTACCTAGTAGCTAGCTCATTTTGATTACTACATATCCCTCGGGGAAGCGAACTAGCTACTCTAGTTCCTCACTCTCCTCTTGATTTCTAACACTATTGATTCATACCCTTTGACAAATCTCCTATAGTACCCAGTCAGGCCTAAGAAGGCTCTCACCTGAGTCTGGGTAGTTGGAGCAGTCCATTCCATTATGGTCTGGATCTTGCTCTGCAATGGTTGAACCTGGCCTCCACCTACAAGGTGGCCCAGGTACACAACCTGACTCTGTCTTATCTGGCACTTAGCAGCCTTGATAGTTAGGCCTGCGTTTTGCAGGGCCTCCAAAACATTCCTTAGGTGGACCAGGTGATCATCCCAGGTGGAGCTAAAGACAGCAATATCATCTAGATATGCTGCACTAAAGGCTTCCAGGCCTGTGAGAACTGTATTCACCAACCTTTGGAAAGTGGCAGGTGCATTCTTCAAACCAAAGGGCATTACCACAAATTGATAGTGCCCACTAGGGGTAGAAAATGCTGGCTTTGCATCATCAGCTAGTTTGATCTGCCAGTCAAGTCAAATGTGCTAAGGTACTTGGCTGAGGCCAAAGTATCTATAAGCTTATCTGCCCTTGGTATTGGATGGGCATCAGTCCTTGTGACTGCATTGAGACCCCTGTAGTCCACACAAATCCTCATCTCTCTTTTCCCACCACTGGTGTGAGGTTTTGGCACAAGGGCCACTGGACTAGCCCAAGGGCTATCTGAGGGCTCAATCATACCCAGATCCAACATTTTCTGGACTTCTGTCCTGATACAGTCCCTGACAAGGTCAGGTTGCCTATAAATCCTATTTTTAATAGGCAGACTGTCCCCATTGTCCACTTCATGAGTGTTAAAATCTGGTTTGCGATGTCAACATAATCGGCGCCACCTTGTCCCCTCTCAGGCCCGTACGCTCACTTAAGCAGTAGCCATTTTTTGAAAGCACCATGGCCCCTCTGCCCCTCGCCGATCACCAGCGCGTTCCCTTGGCGCTGCAAACACCCCCCGCGCGCCGGCCACCCCCGCTCTCTCATACATGGGCCATAAACCCTCTCCTTCTGCGCGACCCTGCCATGGAACCACATCCCGCACCTGACCAACACCTCCTTTCATCCCATACATGGTCATACGTCCTTTTGATAACCCCCTTCCTCTGCGCACGATTGTCCGAACCGATCCCAGGCCATCACCTAGCCCTGCGGATGCAGTTTATTGCCCCCACTGTAAGGGAAACACCTCACATCAAAGGGATTACAGTAGATCAAGGCCCCCACCCCCTGAGACCCGACCAGTCGCACACACCCCCGGGAATTGGCGGAATGTCCACCTGTGTGATAGCCATCTCTTACTGTGGGTGGTGTGGGGACTTCCACTGTAGATATGTGTAGGAACAAGCTTGAAGTGGGGATTCCAAGGATGCCTTTCCGTACATCAAAGTCTTAACAAGAATGTGTCACGTGTAATAAAGCAATAAACCTGTGTATAAGAGGCCAGGCCTCAGAGATGTGGGCAGAGCACCTCGTGACGATACCTTGCTGTCTGATCTGATGTGTTCTCCTCCGGAGAGAATAAACCCTTGTTTCTTGCCTTCCAGTCTCCAGCGCCTATCCTTTTTTTTTGGTTAATCATCGAATGGTATAAGAGGCAATTACCGCCGGGCAATACTTGAAAGGTTATCGACTGAAGGTGCCGCTACCATTTAACAATTGGCGTCCCAAGCGTGGGGCCCATCAGCGACACGTGGATCCAGTGGGAGAGGTCCTGACGACAAAGTGAACGACTGCAACGATCGGGAAGAGCTCCTGCCTGATAGACCCTCGTCTGGCAGCCGATCATCCGAACTTCACTGGTTCCGAACAGACCTCTCT
Organism: Triturus cristatus; assembly: GCF_964204655.1. Classification (NCBI taxonomy): domain Eukaryota; kingdom Metazoa; phylum Chordata; class Amphibia; order Caudata; family Salamandridae; genus Triturus; species Triturus cristatus. The sequence goes on from NC_140586.1 coordinate 910,330,287, forward strand.
CGAGTGATCTACGGTCCTGACTGGGAACCATCAGGAGTGCCGCGGCAAATACGGAGAGTAGAGGACGATCGGGCGCTGGAGGCGGAAGACGAGAAACTGTCCATGCGGTCCGGGTAAGGTCGTGTAACACGACAAATTGCGAAACGATTGATTGATTGATTGAAAATACTAGTATTGCTTATTTGATTGTTCTTTTTGAGATATTCACTGCCTACAAACGGGGAAGAGTAGAAATACTCTCTCTCCCTTTGCAGATAGTGAAGGGTAGGTAACGCGGACTTTTGTCCCCCTTTGTAATCTGTCGTGCCAATTTTTTTCTCCCCACTGATTGATTGTCCGAACATTGATTGTTTTGAAGAATATTGGTACTTTGAGATATTCTCTGTTTGCAAATAACGAAGAATAGAAATATTCTGTCTAGTCTTTGCAAATAGTGAAGGGTAGGTAACGCAGACTTTTGTCCCCGTTGTAACCCGTCGTGCCTATCTCTTTCTCACCATTTAATTGATTGATTGTCCGAACACTGGTTGTTCGATATTGGTTCTTTGGAGGTATTCTCTACTTGCAAATAACGTGGAATAGAGATATTCTATCTAGTCTTTGCAAGCAGTGAAAAGATAGGTAGTGCAGACTTTTGTCCCCGTTGTAACCCGTCATGCCTATCTTCTCCCCACTGATTGGTAGTTGGTTATGCCCGGACCGCTTATTAGAGATGAACCATCCAGCTCCACTGGAGGCCATCCCTAATAAGGACATCTTTACTAAATATGGGTTAGTCGCTGTAGCTTATAGCAAACTAGGGCATAAAAAAAAAAAATCGCTATAGAGAAACAAAAAGAATCGAGCAAGACCAGTAGGCCACTGATGGGATCCTTTTGACCCTGCAAAAATAAGAAACACTAGGAAATAGCCCTTTGGGAAAAACATGAAACTAGGGGAAGGAGCAAAGCTCTTGGTCGAGATGGCCACGAGGTAGCTCGGCTCCGTCGCTCTCACGGCCTAAGCATGTCTGCCCTACCACCCACCCCGCCCAATAAAACGACAAAACCCTACACAAATGGAAGTCTGCTGATACCCACCATCGGCGTCGCCGAACTGGGCTAGATCGCGCATAATTGGGCTATGTCTTTTTCTGGTTATGCAGTAACATCCTTGTGCTCGTTGCCAGATTACAAATATGTACAACACTCCAACAAAGTAGTATGATTAAAACGCTTTAATAAACTTGTAGGTATAGGCAACACTCCAACAGGGTAAACACGTTAAAACACTCCTTTCACAACTATTTACATGGCAGCCTGCTGCAACATCCATCCCAAAGCATTCACCGTCCGCGTAACACAGTCCCCGCCCCTCCTTCTTCGAAGTAGCAACATTGCTGTCTCTTAGTCGGCTTTGGGCTATAAAAAGGGCCTAAAAAATCCATCCGCCTGTGAGGCGGCATCAGTGACGGTCCGTTGTGCGAAGAGGCCGGAGGCAACACGATGCGCCGATACCCGGACGGCATCGAGGTGGTGTCCAGCAAGTTGTTGTGCCGGCCTGGCCGTCCTACAATGCAGCACCGAAAGACGGCGTGGGGTGCCCTGGGAGGAGGTGACGCGAACGGGCCTCCCCCGCCTCCCCAGGTGGAGGCTCACCAGTTGCAGTAGGGCACCCCTTGACGCTTCACTCACCGGCCAGCTGCAGCAGGGCAGCCATTAAACGTTTCACCTACCGGACGACCACCCAGGCGGAAGTTCCTTTCTGCACCGAGGTTCCACTAGCGCCCCACCCAAGAAGTGGGCCCCCGCAGTTGGCTGGTCGGGGGACCCACTCCGGTGGCTGTGGTGGAGAACTGCTGCTGCCACAGGACTCTCAAAATGACGGCCGGCTCTTCGGATTCGGGCCTGGTCCACTAAGATGGCTCTGGGCTACCTTGGAACCCGAAAGCTTGCCTGCTCGGGCAGGGACCCCACCCTTGAAGACGCCCTCTCAGCTTTGCAGATTCTACGGGAGTCATTGGCCCTCGACTCCCGCGGACTTCCGGTGGGGGCAACCGCCACTATCGCTCGATCATTCCACATTAACTTGCCTTTGCCCCGGGCGGCAGCCACCTTGTCCCCGTTTGGTGCCGTGTGAGAGACTGATTCAGAGTATCGGCGGAGAGACACGCCTGCTGTCCCACTCTCCGAAAGGACCACGGCGTCGTTGCGAGATGGTGGTGCCCTCATGCTGACGCCAGTTTCTGTTTGAATTACCAGGAGACACTGTAGTCTACCAACCCGAATCAGTTCTGGTGGAACCTCAGCATGATCCGGTAGGAAACAACTTTGCTTTCCCCACCTTCGAGTCACGATTCATGCTGTCTGTTCTTTCTGTTGGCATTAATGGAAATTTTTTTGGACTGCTGAAAGGGATTCTGGTCCGACCGTTAGCTAGTGGAAACATCTAGACTGTACCCTGGACCCACCCGACCTCGCCCCAAAATGGCACCGATGTAGGAGGGGCCTACAACTCCTTATGGCGTTCCGAGTTACTTGGCATTTGATGTTAAGGGATATACGGTCTTTTTTTTTTTTTTTGCACATGACGGGCGGGGAACGTGGAGGATACTGACTGGGCATGCGAACAACCTTATTTTATGCTGGTCTTCTCATTATTGATTATTTTTATTTTTGCATTAAGGTAGTGTTGCTCATGATAATCGACGCCTCTTGCACCGTGGCCGGCCTATACGGTTGTAGGCCCGTATTTGTATATTGACATTTTCACAATAAAGGGTTTTCGAATGAATTATGGAATCAGCGTCATAACAATCGCCTAGGTTAGTAAGGTTTTTTTTTTTGTTGAATAACGGCTGTCATTCCCCAAACGATAGAAGACAGATAATGCAGACCCCCTTTTCCTGAATTTTGGATCGGTGAAAATTTGTATCCATCACACCTGTCTTTTTCCAGAGTTGTTAGAAAATGGTTGACTGTAACTTAAGGTATCTGCCGAATGTAAGGTATGGTATTTTGTCCCATAATATACGACTAATTGAGAAACAAATGCACGGAGAGGGAACTCGAATCCAGGGACAAATAAAATAAAGCATTTTTGGTATGGTAGAAAGGAGGGATATAGTACGATGCGAAAAGGATAGTCAAGATCTGTGGTATCATACGTTCCTGCAGCTAGTCTGGTACGTGGTAAGTAGAACTTTTTCGTGTTTATGCGCGCTGATGTGCTTTTGAATGCTGCCCCCACCCCCCTTCTTTTCTTCTCTGTAGGTTACATTGGAGTTCCGACTGAAGAATGGAGTGAACATGGACCGCACCGTGCTCCTTGTAGGGAAAGACATAGACAAGCGCTGTGAGATGGTGCGTGGAGTGCAGACCATCACTGAGAACGTGATAAACTGTATGGTATGACTGTGCGTACGTGCCCTGCTGGTACGGTATGAATGTGTATGTATTGCATATGCCTGGGTCGCTGAAGAGAACGTCTTTTGTATGACTGAAATGCTTGTCTACCGATCAAGAGGATAGCAAAATAAACCCGAATATGGTAACTCCCCGTTTGAAGGAAGGACTCTCCCTCTCCCGGGAGCTAGTAAATTGGAGGGTGACCTACACCAGAAACTTGAAGGGTCATTCCCGTACGACGAACCCAACTCCAACTGATAACCCAAATGTACCACCAGTGAGTCGATTCGTGTGTGGACTAAATAAGAGGAGTTAAGAATACCCCAGGTCGGGGTTCATCCAGAACCCCCCCTCAGCCCAGAAGTTAGGGATACTGGCATGTTTTAGATTCACCACTTCATCTTCCATCCACTTAGAAAATAAGAGTTGTACCATTGAACGTCCGGCCGATACCGCTCCTCTGCCTCAGTCTGGATCACCGCCTGCCCAGGGGTTGGAAGGCTCCACCGTGAGTATAAGCACGACTGGACTAATGTCCGACCGGAAAAAGAGGAGTGAGTATTTTTTTAAAATGAGACCTCCAATAAATTGCCCAGAAAGGGAGGGGAGTAAAGAGTCTGACCCCCCCCCAAAAATGAATTACGGATGATACCGAAAATAGCCCTGTGTCTTCGTCTTAGGTTTCTGTGCTCGATGTATGTACCGTTACACCCTATTCGGTATTTGTGTGTACGTGAACGTTGAATTTATGTTTTCCCCCAGCTTGTGTTCCTGGACGTAAAACTGACTCGTGCTGCTCTATGTTGTGTGTACACCAAGTAGCCTATTATCGTGCACGTTTCTCTCTCTCTCTCTCTCTCGTTTTATGTCGTATGTGTACCAAATAGCCTACTTGGTGCGCACGTCTTTCTCTCTCTCTCTCTCTCTCTCTCTCTCTCTCTCTCTCTCTCTCTCCGTCTCTCTCTCTCTCTCTCTCTCTCTCTCTTCCTCGCTGAAGCTCCCTTGCCCTCTTTTGAATAGATGACGAAACAGTACGTCCTCAGTATATGTATAATTGGCCTAAACACGACGGTGTTCGAACAAATTGACAGAAGCAAAACGACCGTAGTTTACCACACTACTACCTCTCCTTTCTGTAAAATGTTGAAACTTAATTGGCTGAGAAAGAAAGGACAGGTAAGACGACTGATGTCTCCCAATCTGGCCCTTATCACGGGAACTATTTGTCAGTGGTTTTTGTTTAATGGCTCTAACGACTCCACCTCCCTCGCTCAGAATCGCCCCGCCCAATTGTGCAGAAATAGAGCGTCTAAGCACCCCATCCTCCCAGTATAGTCCCAGTCCTGTACTAGCCGTCCCTGGATATTTTAAGCAATACAACTGATGACCTTGTTTCATACTTGTGAGCCTATGACAGTAGCACCTCACACTTTTTCATACACTTAGCAGTCCCTGGAGAAAAATATGGATAGACAGGGCTTGTGTTAGAAGAACGAGTCTCTACCGGGGAAGCCGGTTAGAATTTTGCTAGATCAGGAAGTTATTGAATGTCAGACTTCTTGTAACACTTATAAGGTACAGGAATGAACACATGGCAGACCTAATGATGGAAATTTTCAAGAACACTCACAAACCTGCATCACAGCAATGATTAAAGAGTTAATAGACTTCCACCATAGAGCGACCGATAAACGTTTCCCCGACCACTTGGGGTTGGGAGAGAGAGAATGAAGTGTGTAAATGTCTTCCCAACCAGTTCTCTAAGATCTTGTTTCTTGTACTCATTCAAAGATAACACGTGGTCACCGGAGAAGAGGGGTCGGACGTGACGCACAGCCTGGCTGCGGATCATGGAACATCTATGGCCTCGACCAAGGGGGAGCCACGGAGCAAAAAGAGGCGGGACGAGGCACCATTCTCAGCATGGAAAGCAATAAAAAGAAGGGCTATCCTGAAGCCCCCTGCTCACTGATCAGCTCGTGCCTGAAGTCCCAGCCCGTCGAGCCCGACTGATGGGCTCAGTGCTAAAAGATTCTGCTCTCCTTGGTCCGCTTTTTGATCCGATCCCACTCCACCCCCTCTTCCCTCGGCCTCCCAAGGCACGTCCCTATCCCCCCCCTCTTTTCCATATGGGATTTTGAACTTGACTTGACGAAAAAAAGGAACGAAATGCGGGTACCCCGTCTCAAGGTACCTATGATAAGATCAGTTAAGGAACTGGCCAAAACAGGACTGTGATCCGAGAACAAAGAGTGGTCACACCCTGCAACGTGAAAACCTGGATTTGAGCTGTACCTTAGCTCCACCGCCGGTGCTCAACAGTGCCAACGAAAGAAGAACAATGAGAGCTTACCAGTGATGGCTCGCGGTAATAGGACACTGGAAAGAAGAACTCCCTTGTGGACATTACCCCCCCCCTTCTCTGACTGTAACTCATGTTGAGTCGAAATTCCTCTCCCAACCACCTTTGAATTGACTATCCTCCAATCAAGTTCCCAAGGTCTTTTATCGGTCACTTCCAACTGCACACTAATAGTTAAGAAACATTAACTTAGTATAAATGACAATTGTATAGCATTAGCCGTACACATGACTATGTTGTTTAGTCTGATCCACACGAAGTCTAGGCCTTAAGTAATGTGCGTAATATTCCTTGTTTTGTCAGACCACTCTTTACAGTATCATGTTTGTGTTTAAGCGAGCTTCCCTCCACCTATCTCCGGGTCTGACATATGACGCAGCTGATGTAACTCTGTATGCGCTACCTCCTCGCTTGTCACATCAACTACATGTAATTATGTACAATTGTGTCAGATTATTCCTGTCTGTCCTGAGACTCTGTACTTTGAAACAGGAACGCATGAAAGCATTTACGATGTCGTGGCTAAGAATTTAACGAAGATGGATGTCGGCTAGACAAGCTGGCTAGATATGTTGAAAAGGGAGGACTGTTAAAATCTGGTTTGCGATGTCAACATAATCGGCGCCACCTTGTCCCCTCTCAGGCCCGTACGCTCACTTAAGCAGTAGCCATTTTTTGAAAGCACCATGGCCCCTCTGCCCCTCGCCGATCACCAGCGCGTTCCCTTGGCGCTGCAAACACCCCCCGCGCGCCGGCCACCCCCGCTCTCTCATACATGGGCCATAAACCCTCTCCTTCTGCGCGACCCTGCCATGGAACCACATCCCGCGCCTGACCAACACCTCCTTTCATCCCATACATGGTCATGCGTCCTTTTGATAACCCCCTTCCTCTGCGCACGATTGTCCGAACCGATCCCAGGCCATCACCTAGCCCTGCGGATGCAGTTTATTGCCCCCACTGTAAGGGAAACACCTCACATCAAAGGGATTACAGTAGATCAAGGCCCCCACCCCCTGAGACCCGACCAGTCGCACACACCCCCGGGAATTGGCGGAATGTCCACCTGTGTGATAGCCATCTCTTACTGTGGGTGGGGTGGGGACTTCCACTGTAGATATGTGTAGGAACAAGCTTGAAGTGGGGATTCCAAGGATGCCTTTCCGTACATCAAAGTCTTAACAAGAATGTGTCACGTATAATAAAGCAATAAACCTGTGTATAAGAGGCCAGGCCTCAGAGATGTGGGCAGAGCACCTCGTGACGATACCTTGCTGTCTGATCTGATGTGTTCTCCTCCGGAGAGAATAAACCCTTGATTCTTGCCTTCCAGTCTCCAGCGCCTATCCTTTTTTTTGGGTTAATCATCGAATGGTATAAGAGGCAATTACCGCCGGGCAATACTTGAAAGGTTATCGACTGAAGGTGCCGCTACCATTTAACAATGAGTGCACCAGGTAGTCTGACTTGGAGTCAGTGAGAACATATGTCTGAACTGATTGAGAACCTGTCTGCAATCAGTTTGCTGCTGGGCAGTGAGGCTGCCTGCCACGGCTACACCATCCACTGACCCATCATCAGAGTTCTGTGAGAGGAGGTCAGAGAGTGGATCACTCTCTTCCTACTGTCCCTCTTCAGTTGCCATGAGCAAGCCCATGTCAGCCCTGTCCACATATGGCTTTAGACTGTTAACATGGAGAACCCTCTGGGGACTCCTAGGGGTTCCAAGGTCTACCAAGTAGGTAACCTCCCCTTTCTGTTCAACAATAGTGTGGGGTCCACTCCACTTGTCCTGGAGAGCTGCTGGGGCCAACACCCACACTTTCTGTCCTGGCTGATAAACAGTCAGTACAGCCTTTTGGTCATGCCAGGCTTTTTGCAGTTCCTGGCTAGTCTCAAGGGGGCTCATTTATGAGCCCCTGCGTCACTTTTGCGCCGCCGGTGCGTCACTTTTTGTGACGCACCAGTGGCATAAAACATGCGCCATGTTGCGCCATATTTACAAAGTGACGCATCTAGGTAGATGCGTCAATTTGTAAACCCCTGCGCCACATTATACCTGCGCCAGGTATAATGTATGCAAGGGGGGCGTTTTGACGCAAAAAATGGTCGTAGAAGTGACGCAGTGAAATCTACGAGATTTCACTGTGCCACTTCTAGTGTGCAAATGCGTCAATTTCTTGCGCCTGCCTCACAGCAGGCGTAAGACTGACGCAGGCCCTTTCACATGGGGCTTGCCCCATGTGAAAGGACACATTGCTGGAGTTGCGTCACTTTTGTGACACACTCCAGCGATGCGTCACTTTTGCGCCTACAGATACGTCAGAAATACTGACGTATCTGTGACTCCTTGCGACATGATGCGTCATACTGTAAATATGACGCATCACTGGAGTCGCAGGGAGGGCGCAGTGAAAAGTGGCGCATCACTGTTTTCACGCAGTGATGCGTCACTTTTCATAAATGAGGCCCAAGGTTTTTGTTTGCCTTTTTCATATACACAGCCATCCGGGAGCGGAGACCAAGTACATAGTCCACTATGTCTTGCTTTGGGGGCTTGAGAGGTAACTCCCATCCTTCCTTCACCAAACACAATGGACCCCTGACAGGGTGACCAAACAGAAGTTCAAAGGGGCTGTAGCCAACCCCCTTCTGAGGCACCTCCCTGTATGCAAATAAAAGGCAGGGCAAGAGAAGGTCCCATTTTCGCCTAAGCTTCTCTGGAAGTCCTTTGATCATGCCCTTTAAGGTTTTGTTAACCCTTTCAACTAAACCATTGCATTGTGGGTGATAGGGTGTGGTGAATTTGTAATTCACTCCACACTCCTTCCACATTGCAGTTAAGTAACTTGACATAAAGTTTGCATCTGTGTCAGATACTACCTCCTTTGGAAAACCTACTCTTGAGAACACACTCAAGAGAGCTCTTGCCACTACAGGGGCTGTAGAGGTCCTTAGGGGAATAGCTTCTGGATACCTGGTGGCATGATCCGCTACCACCAGTATAAACCTGTGCCCAGAAGCTGTTTGAGGATCCATGGGACCACCAATGTCAATCTCAACCCTCTCAAAGGGAACCCCCACCACAGGTAGTGGTATCAGGGGGGCCTTTGTAGTGCCACCTACTTTGCCACTGGCTTGGCATGTTACACAGGAGCGACAAAACTCCTTTGTGTCTTCAGACATGTGTGACCAGTGAAAGTGAGGAACGATTCTGTCCCAAGTCTTGTTCTGGCCTAAGTGTCCTGCTAGGGGAATATCATGGGCTAGTCTCAATAGGAAACCCCTAAACTTCAGAGGTATAACCTACCTCCTGGATGCACCAGGCTTGGGGTCTCTACTCTCTGAGCATAGGAGTCCATCATCCCAATAAACCTTATGGGTGCCACTAGCATTCCCAGCAGCCTCATCAGCAGCTTGCTGCCTTAGGGTTTCAAGAGACGGGCAGGTTTTCTGCTCCTGGCTCAGATCAGACCTGGAAGGGCCCCCTGTCCCCACGAAGTCAACCTGGTGAGGTTCAAGCTCCTCTGGGACAGTTCCTTCTGCAGGCTCAAGATCATCTCCCTGAGGAGACTGATCAGTATCCTGAAACAGGTGGGAAGGCTCTGCCTTAACCCTACTGCTCCTCCTCTTGTGAGGTACCTGGTCCAATATTCCAGAATCCAGGGCCTGTCCAGCTTTTGACATTTTAGCCCGTGACCTAGTCACAGCAAAGACATGTGCAGGGATCCCTAACATTTCTGCATGTGTCCTGAGCTCCACTTCAGCCCAAGCTGAATTTTCTAGATCATTGCCAAGCAAGCACTGTACTGGTAGGTCTGTATTTACCACAACCTTCTTAAGGCCAGTTACCCCTCCCCAGGAGAAGTTAACAACTGACAGAGAATGGTCTGTCCTGACATTGCTAGCATTGGTCACTTGGTACATTTCACCAAGTATAATCTGCCGAGGATCCACAAGATCTTTTGTCACCATTGTGACACTTGCTCCTGTGTCCCTGAATGCCCAAGCTTCTACTCCATTAATCAAAGGCTGCTGTCTGTATTTGCCCAGATTACTGGGGCTCACAAAGGAGTACATATCCATGCCCCCATCACTGACAAGCACAGCCTGAGTTGGTACTCTGACTAGGCCAGAGTCCATCTCAGAACCCAGGGTCAACCCTACTACACCTTTATTCTGTGTATTCCCACCACCAATTGTAACTGTACTAGGGGGAACAGGTGCCTTAGGGGCAATGGTGGTGGTTGGAGTATTTTCTTTAGCCTTGGTGCAGTCACTGGTACAGTGAGTTTTCTGCTTACAGATTTTGTACCAGGGCTTCTTTTGGCCTTTCCCTTTGTTAGTCTGTGAATCCCCCCTTGAAGAAGATTTTTGGGGCCCTTGTGAAGACTTCTGGTCTTTACCCTTGTCCCCACCCTTATCAGAGTTTTTGGAATCTTGCTTCTTAGGGTCACCACCTTGGTTCTGTACTTTCTGCCTCACCCTGGTTCTGACCCATTTGTCTGCCTTCTTTCCCAATTCTTGGGGAGAGGTCAGATCAGAGTCTACCAGGTACTGGTGCAACAGCTGATTTTGACAGTTATTAAGAATCTGCTCCCTCATTATCAGATTATACAATCCTTTGAAGTCACACACTTTACTGCCCAATAACCAACCTTCCAGAGCCTTAGCAGCACAGTCAACAATGTCAACCCAGTCCTGATTTTGTGCCTTTTGGGTATCTCTGAACTTTTTACCCCCGGTGTGAGGCCATTTTCCTTGTGGCTCCTGTTCAGTCTGTTCTCAGACGTCGCACACCTCTGAAGTTGATATTGGTTCCTCCAGGCCGTGGGTATTGATGACTCACACTAATTGCAACAGTGAGAATTTGATGTACTTGATCACATGCCCTTGTTCCCTCCGTTATGTAGAGATGACCACACGTAAGGTCAAGACCCGCATCTTGGAGCACAAGAGCACCATCAGATGTAAAAAAAAGCGCAACGAGGCTGACCAATCATTTCCCAACAGTCCAACTTGGCCCACAAGATCTGCGTTGGTTGGTTTTAGAGAAACCCTCTATTCCTAGACATGTTGTCGATGTATCCTCCTTTCTATTCAGGCGTGAACAATGGTGGGTACATAAACTCAAGACAGACCTGGTGGGTCTTAATGATGATATTCCATGGGTTTCCCTATGATCCATGCTTTGGGTTATGAACATGATGCTCTAGTAGGCGATAACCTACCTCTGAAGGTTATGAGAGTTTGATGAACTCAGTGATTGTCTCATGCAGATGCCAATGTTACGCTGTTTGTGAGGTCCCTGTTCTTGATGCTTTGGACTGTTTCTAGATTTGAGACAATAGTCTATTGCTTGATCAGGTGATAACCTACCTATGCAGGGCATGTTTGTTGGTAGGACTCTAAGATCGTCTTAATCATTTGGTAGTACCACGTTGATTGTGAGCCCTATGGTTCTGATGAAGCTTTCAGTCAGTTCCTTCAGCTCCAAAAGACATCTGGTGCTTTATCTATTTCTAGCGTTACATTTGTCTTTTACAGCACTTTCGCTGTTTTTTTGTTATCTCGTGACATTTGAGCTTGTTTTCAATCTGCGCATGCGCTGTGCTAGAACCTGTTATTTGTGCACAGCGCATGCGCGACAGGGAAGTGTCACCATCGCGCTGCATGTGTGCTGTTAATGTGTTTTAAAATCCAACACACCGGTTCCTGATGTATGAGATTATTTCCGATATATAAGCACCGCGTACCACGAGGTACTCACCTCCGGTTACAGGCTCATCTAAAGCCCAGAGTACCGACGGAGAGGTGAGTGGCCCCTCAGCAAGGCTAAGGTTTTGGTTATCCATCTGCTTATTAGCCATTTGAAGCATACGTCATTTAGCAAACTACGGGACCTTTGGCTCCGTTTGAGGTTGATAATACATGAAAAGGTTACCGGGCATAACGATGAAGTAATCCATGTTATATGCATGTCTTTCAGACACATGCGTTGTGGTTATTGGCCAGTTTAAAGCGATTGTCTTTATCCTGCTTGCGTGTAGCCACGATACATAATCTCTTTAGAGTGGTTCCTCCACATTGTCAAAAAAAGAATACTCTATGGAGATGCACACCAATCTCTAGCGATCTTTTATGTGCTTTAATTGTTTTTTTCGGCCTACTCATAGACACACAATGCCACTAGTTGGATGGAGTGTGTTTTGATTTTTTAATTTGGCATTTGCGTGTTTTTCTCCTTTATTTTCACACTACCCACCACATGAGGTTTAAAATAGGAAGAATGTTTTTCCAAGATCTTCATGTAGGTTGATTTAATATGTTCTTCACATCGTTTCTTTTTAGAGTGGTGCCCCATCCTGAGCTGTTGCCAGGTTGAGGTGAAATGGTTACCCAGCGGAATGCAGGTAAGCCGTGTTTTCTATCTGTAGCAGCACTTTCAGTGTTTAGACCTTTGACATTTGATAATAGAATTTGAGATGTTTTGTATATGATGTTGTACATTATTTATTTCCCCTATGTAGGTATTGGTTTTTAGAAGAACAGATAGACTGCTTCATGTTCCTGTTCGTATATCCTTTTCAGTTGATATCACTTACACATTTACGCAGCAGCACCATTAATGGGTCCTGATGAAAGCTTTGCCCACAAAAGGGCGTTAGGCTGAAACATGTCGACCACTATTTTCTATTCCACCGAAGCAGTTTAAAATTACACTGCTGGTGCACTGTTTTTCTTAATCCTAGTAGGGATGTATTAGAATAAAGTTTCCGTTTTACATTCTCTAACTAGTTTTAATTGCACTCCCTGCACATTCTGTTATTTTTTGCGCTGCGTCTATCCTCACATGCACTAGGCTCATCATTTGTGGACTTAGTCCATTCCACCTATACGTAAAGAAGAAAACATCCCTGAGCTCCTTCCTCTTAGAGAGGAGGTTGTAGCCCCCGGAGGAATTAGGTTTTTCCTCTGGGAGGAGATTCCCAAATGATGAAGCATGTCACCTATGGTGAGTGAGGGAATTCGTCCTCTAAAGGGATATGCCCACAGTTCTATTTCTGTGAGTTGTAGTCATTGGTCAATATCTGTAAGGTTGTTACAATTTTGAATAGTACCTACATACTTTGTTTAATAGTCTGTCCATTGACCCCAAGATTTCTTACTGTCTTTTGATCTCTGAACTTTAACCTGTATTGTTCAGTGCTTAGGCCAAACCCATCTATCAGAGCACTTTTCAAGACTTTGTAATCATCAGCATCCTCTTCTCTTACAGTGAGGAGCTTGTCTCTACCTTTATCTGCAAAGGAGAACCATAAGACTGCTGCCCACTGACCTTGAGGGACCTTCTGTACTTTACAGGCCCTCTCCAAGGCAGTTATCCATTTGTGGATGTCATCCCCACTCTGGTAGGGAGGGACAATCTTACTTAGGTTTCTATGGTCATAAGACCTCTCCCTATCTCTAGGGAAATTGCTGCCACCAAGGGACTCTAGTCCCACCTTTTTACGAGCTCTGTAGTGCTCCAGGGCTTCCCTATCTAAGGCCATCTGCTGCTTTCTGAGGTTGAACTTGTCTTGCTCATACTTCAGCAGTCTCTCTCTCCTCTCCTGGGAGGTTTCCCTCCCTCTGTGAGAAGAAACAGAGGTTCCAATAGTGGAGATAGATTGAATAGATCCCCTTGACAGAGATCTATCCCTTCTAGCCCTGTGTTCAGGCCTACCAGGAGGAATGAAGGAAGTGGAATTATTGTCATCATCCTCATCCTCATCGTGATGGTCTGTGTTCACCAGAGTCTGGTCATTGTCACCAGTCTGGTCAGCATTAGAGTTAGGGCCAGGGGAGTTTACACCCCTGGACCCACCCTCAGGTTCTGCCCCGCCCACACTGTCTCCATCTACAGGCCCACTAGGACTTGTGATATCATCCAGTTTCAGTATCTGTATGGGATGGTGGGTGGATGGACTTTTGCCTGTCTTCAGCTTCCTAATTGTACACAGGGACCTAAGCTGAACAAAGGTGAGGTCCTCATACTTATAGGGAAGGAGCTCACTCGTTCCAGGTAGGGACTCAGTGGTTCCTGTCTGGTTAGACATACTAATGTGGTGTGGTGTATTGCACTACCTACACTAGTGTGGCCTACTAAACTCTCTGGAGTTGTAGAAAGGGTGTGCTATCCCTTGACACACAACTCTAAGTTCAGTAGAACTTACTGTAGCTAAACTTGAAATTATATGTACCTCAGGTACCTTTAGTGGTTTTCAGTTGATCAATTCAATTGAGATTATCTGGCAAAACAATAGCAAGCTGGAATCCCACACGCTACACACCAATGTGAGAAGGTGACCTGATATATGCTGTCCACTAGTTCTAGTGGGTACCTTGTATCAGTCCAAACAACCCCTTATGGTGACTGGTTAAAGACAACCTTATGTGAAAGCTATCCTAGTGGTAGCTATGGAGAGCAGCCTTCAGGCTACGTCTTGAAGGAATGTAAAGCAGCTTGTTTTACCAGTCTATAATCTCTTGAATGATCAAATGAAAAGACAACAACACCAGGTATATATTCAAAATATATGTATTTAAGGTTAAACATACCCCTCTAGTCTCTTTATGAGACTGGAGTTCGAAGTACTTTGTTTACAAGTGATCAAGCATCAGTAAAAGCACAAATACACGTTTGAGCCCTAGGGGCGTTCCAAACCATATACTAAAAAAGTGGTATAAGAACCACGACTGAAATAGGCACTAGGCCTATTGCCTCTTGAATCGCTGGGACCCCAAGGAACTACCCAAGGTAGTGACACAGGGGACCCACGGGAACTGTATGCAGTGTGGAAACACAACCGCGGGTTCCTATTATCTTCTATGGGGAGTGTCGCGGTTGGAATTTGAAAGATTAGGGACACTTCTAATCTTGTCAGGACCAAACCCTTTTGGACTTAGACAGTTTTAGGGCTAGCACCCACAAGAGCACCGGAGTACTCGAGTTACTCGAGTTACCTCACCCAGGGAAGCCGGGTGCATAGGTGTCTTTTGGTGTCCGGTCGCGTTGTCGATTTCAATGGAAGCCTGCAAAGAACTGCTGCTGCCGTGAAGTGTCCGGAGAGATCCAAGCCTGGATCTAGGATGTAAGGAACCTGAAAGCAGAAGGGAACAGAGTCTGGGTCACTAGCCAGTGACCTAGGGCATGGACCAATGCCCACAGATGTCGGGTGCTTCAGGTGAGGTGATGGGTGTCTTGACTCTTCAGCCACGAGGTCCAGGAGGCGTCGATGAAGTCCACGAGCCAAATTCGAGCTGTCCCACGAAGTTTGTCGAGTGCTGCGGTGTCGGCGACCAGAAAAGACCCAACAAGCCTTGGCAACGGCAAGTCACAGGAATGCAGAGAAAGGACTGTGGTGCAGACTAGTAAGGTCAGATGGACTCACCCAGCGAGGGTAAGTAGGAGCAAGTATGGAGCAACCAGAAAAGCCCAAGCAGAAGTGGAGTTTCCTTCGTGGGGACCTACTAGCCAACGGGCTAGTGATCGCGAAGGAGCTTCGAGTTATCGCACTTGAAACTGGCCCATGGTTCACTCGTGGATTGGAGGCCAACAATCTTCAGTGCAGGAGGAGCTCAAGGCTGGAGCTACTCAGAGCCCAAAGCACAACTTCGAGGATGACCAGGAAGGTGTTGTTGCTGCAACAGTTCACGGTGCCCAGGGGTCACGGTTCCACATTACCCACAATAGCCACGGGCCTCACCTTTGCTGTGGACTCAGGGTCACCTCTGGGAAGTCTGGAAATCCACCTCTGGTGATGCAGAGACTTTGGCGTCCGGCGGGAGCTTCAGCAATGCAGACCGGTCAGTTGCTTCTTTGGTGCCTGCCAAGCAGGGGAGTCACTTCTTGACCCCAAGGGAGATCTCTTCCGTCTTCTAGTCGTGAAGTCGAAGGTCCAGGATATATGTTTAGAGGTTTGTCCAGGGTAATCTAAAGTCCTAGGGACTGGATTCCTATACTTATACTAAGTTTAGGGGATGGACTAACTCTAAGGCCTCACCTATGGGTGGACCTGGGGTGGGGGTGGTTACACCCCTTCCCCTTTGTCCAGTTTCGCACCAGAGCAGGGGCTGAGTGCCCCTGCAACCGGTTTGAACTGGGCTATTCACAGGGACACCTTATGGGCCCCAGGCAGTGTCTCAAAAGCATTCTCTGAATGCACCCACCCTGCCCCAATACACTTGCCTGTCTGGGGAGGTGGTTACACCTCCCTGTGACAGGAAACCTGTTGTACAGGCCTCCCCTTCCGGAGTTTCGGTCAGCAGCAGGAGGCCAGACCCGTGTCTGTGGCAGTGGCATCCATTTTGTGATGCCAGGGCTTTGGAAAGTTTTTACTGGGTTTAGCCAGTGTGAACATGTCTCTCCCTCTAGAAGGGTGAAATGCTACCCCCGCCGCCAGGACTGCCGGAGGGGTGGGGGTGGGGGGTAGTATTCCAAGATGTTTGACACCAAACACGACATGTTTTGATGCAGCCATTCCAAAGTTAGCATTTACTGCAAGGTTATAATGTACTTAAGAGTATATGGTATTGCTGTATCACAGAACAGCCATAAGGAAGTATTTCCGAATGCTGCAGAGGGGCTCAGCTAATGCTTGGGCACCCTCTCACATAAAACCAAGCACTCTGCCTTCAGGATTGTCAAGGCCTGCCATAGGAGTGGCTTATAGGTTTATATGTGTCTGTATAGGGAAGTGATATAGGTAGCCTATACCACAGTAAGGGGTGCAAGCACACCCTTACCCAGGCTGCAGTAGCAGACCTGTGGTGTCATTTCGGAGTGCTTCCCAGGGATGGCATAATACATGCTGCAGCCCCTGGTAGGCCTCTGAGGTACCTATGCCCTAGGTACATAGTATACTAGGGGCTTATAAGGCACTCCAGAATCCAATTTGATATGTACCTAATGTAGATGCAAACCATTTTAGAAAGGAAGCAGCTAGGCTGTGGTCCTGATTAGCAGGACCACAGCCAATCTAAGGTCGAAAAACAATGAAACACCAGCAAAAAGTGGGGGTACCCATGTGAAGCAGATCCTACTCTCCTACAAATGATGTTTGCCAAATTTCATGATGTCATACTTGAGTCAGCTGATATTAAGCTGTTTGCTTACGGGGGCAAAAAAGTAGAAGTCGTTGGCAAGTTCAAGGCTGATCTAAAGTTTTGTGACAATTATGTCAATACCAGTGTGTTTGTGGTAAGAAATGGATCAAATATATTGGGTTGGGACGACCAAGGTGATCTCAACCTAGTTTTAGATCCCAATCATCTTGATCTAGTATTAACTAGAGATCATTTGATGAATTCAAGTTTAAATGCTGTTGGAGAGGTGCAAGATGTTAATGCCGCAAGATGGATCAGTGAATTCAGTGAAGGATTTTGTGACCGTTTGGGCAAGCTACTCAATTTGAAACATGGTATTGTCAAAGAGTAATGCCATTCCTGTGGTCCACAAAGCCAGGAAGGTACCTTTGTGTCCGAGACAAGAGTTGAAGAAAGAGCTTGACAAATTGTGTGTCATGTCAATCATTGAACCCATTGAAAGTTCAGAATGGTTTTCCCAGATCGTTTTGATCTGTAAGGCTGACAAATGTTTCCGTTTATGTGCGGATCTTCGCTATCTAAATCGCTATATCTGGGTGGATCGTCAACCTTTCCCGAACATTAATGAAATGTTGGCGACTTTAGATCATGCTGTGGTGTTTACGTCTCTTGACGTGTCAGCAGCGTATCACCAAGTGGAGTTGGAATATGATTCCAGACACTTAACTTCATTTATCGC
Source organism: Triturus cristatus (assembly GCF_964204655.1). Taxonomy (NCBI): domain Eukaryota; kingdom Metazoa; phylum Chordata; class Amphibia; order Caudata; family Salamandridae; genus Triturus; species Triturus cristatus. The sequence goes on from NC_140586.1 coordinate 910,347,862, forward strand.
ACCTAAAGGTGCCTTCCGCTATATCCGCATGCCTTTCAGTTTAGCATCTGCATCTTCTGTGTTTCAAAAAGTGATGGACATTTTGTTCAAAGGTATGAAAGGAGTTGCCTGTTTTCAGGACGATTTTTTAATATATGGCAAAGATAACGAAGAGCATGATATGAGAGTAAAAATGGTTTTAGATGTTTTTAGGAAAAACAGCATGACTTTGAGGAGAGACAAATGTAAATTTGCCCAGTCTGGTGTTGAGCATTTGGAGCACCACGTGTCTGCCGATGGGGTTAAAACTAAATTGAAATTTTTGAAAGCTATTGAGGATGCGCCATCACCCTGTGATAAGGATCAACTAAGATCTTTTTTTAGGTGTGTTTGAGTTTTATGCCAAATTTGTTCTGCAACTTGCCAGTAAAACTGTGGTGTTATGCAATCTTCTAAAAAAGAATGCTAGATACGAGAGGACGAATGAATGTGAATGGATCTTCAAAGTAATTAAGAAATGCATAGTTTCTGCACATCTCTTAAAGTCTTTCAACACACAAGACTTAAGCATTTTAGTGACTGATGCTAGTAGTGTGGCATTGTGTGTCACATTGCCCTTATTTGGACATAGAAATCCGGCCCTTATTTAGACATTGTCCGTACAAACCAAATACAGGCACGGCCACCTACATCGGTCCATCCACGTCAGAACGATTTCTTGGAAAACCAGATCCTTAAGCCTTAAGGAATTTCCCCCAGCTTGAGTATTGATTTCTCCAAGAACTCATTAAGTATGCATGAACATCTATTCCTTAGGTGTTCATTCATGACGTTCCTCTGTCCGACTTTTACGTCAATACTGGCATTCCTAGACACCTTCAAGGTATAAATATACCAGCATGTGCCTTGGCAAATTGCGGTTCCCGGAGGATTCGATCCAACCCAGACTACGCGGTTTGCCACGGCAAGTTCGGAAGGAGATCGAGTTCAAGCCTGATGCACTGACCTGGCGCTGTCATCCTCCTCACAGAGAATCCAGCTCCAGTGCTCTCTGACTTCCCTTGCGGGGGGTTAGACTATCGAGTCCAGAAAAGAGATTCCAACCTCTCTCATTCTCAGGTATGGAGCTGACTAGAACTTAGAGAAACTTTTGGCAGCTCTTGGCTAAACTAAAATATAGCTAGTGATACTTTAGAAACAGCACCTACTTTAAACCTTGTACTACACTTAGGTTAGATACACTGGGGTAGAACAATTTAGAAGCATCAGATGAGTATCACATTTTAGCATTATGTTATTTATGTATGTATTTTGATTAATATATGTCATAGCTACAAACCATGCTATTGCAGTATTATTTTATCTTACTGCTAACCTCGTACATATTGTACTTCGCAGTCTGTCTTACGATTGTAGCAATTCATATCTCTTGCACGAGAAATAAGACTGTTCAATAAACCCTTTCTATTGAAAACGCCTGTCTCTCTATTTCTGTGCAACTCTGTAGAAACGAAGCATGCACGATTGACTGTGTGAAACTGTTATCTATTGTTTCCACGATTCTGAGACTGTTCCGATTGTAAAGGGAAACAAAGTTGTCATATTTATACGGTTGTCAGAGACTAATCCCTTCTTGTATATTCAAGAAGTTTCTAGTGACCTCTGAGTTAGCTGGCACACACAAGTAATTAAGTTTAACATACTCGATAGAGACATACTGACCTTCGTCCTATGTCAAATCTATAGTGTATGTTATTCTAATGCGCAGAGCCTATCAGGGATATAGGAACTACACTACAGTGTGAGAAGGTACATGATTCAGGGATGGCCTAGTGTTAAGGATTTACATGAAAATGTTGCTGCATTTGAGAGAGTGAGTGATGAATTATCTTTTGTCAAAGATGTTTTGCGTAGAGGCAGTTTGCTTGTTGTTCCAGAGGGTCAAATAAAATTTTTCAACTTGCACATGTTGCCCATGGTGGTATCAGGGAGCTTAAACGTAGAATCAGAGAAGACCTCTGGTGGCCGGGGGTTGACAAAATGGCAGAACAGTTTGTCAAAGACTGTGATGCTTGTGTTATTAGTGACAAATCCCAGTTACCATTCTGTATCCTGTTATTTCTGTGGAACCAGAGTCCATGCCTTGGAGAAAATTGGCTTTAGATATTTCTGGACCGCTTGCTGTGTTAGGCAGCACACCCAAATCTGCTTTGGTGCTTACTGATTATTTTTCCAGGTGGCCTGAAGTAAAGATGGTTGAGCGTGTTTCCACTTCTGTTGTTTTGGACTTCCTCAGCGAGGTTTTTGCCAGAGAAGGGCATCCCGAGGAGTTGGTCACTGATAATGGTACCCAATTTGTATCTGTGGAAATGCCTGTATTTTTGCAAAAGAATGGTATTCGCCACAACAAGACGTCTCTTTATCATCCCAGCAGTAATGGTTTGGTTGAGAGATTTAATCGGGTGGTAAAAGAGATCAGTTGCAGTTAGCTTTAGCGAATAATCCTAATTGGAAGAAAATATTGAAGGACAGGTTATGGACGTATAGAACTACTCCACATAGTGTAACTGGAGTGTCCCCTTTCACCTTGGTGAGAAGAAGAGTGGCTGGAACTAATTTAAACAGAGGTTGGATGGATCGAAAAATTGTGAACAGTGATGTTCTTGGAAAAGTATTGGATGCGGGGAAGGCAGTATCTGGCAAAGCAAGTGTGAAACCCCCTGGGAGGACCTTGTCGGTCAGGCCTGGTGATTGGGTTCGCATTCAAAAACCCGGTTTTATGAGGAAGGGTTATTCCAAATTTTCCTCTCCCAAGAGGGTGGTTGGTGTTCGTGATCATGTGATTGTGGTTGATGGTGGTAAAGTGTGGAGTAAGAGTATGGTTTCTGTTGTTCCCGAGAACAAGACCTTTGTTGTGCGTGCCGAATTGGGGGTTTGCCAGGATGTTATGTTCAGGGATGGCAGGTTTCAGACTTTTGGTTATCCTGTCAATGATGCTATTGTTTCAAGAGGAAATAGCAGTGGTGGTATTGTGGCTGGGAGTACTGCCAGGAACAGGAAACCTCCTGCACGTTTTGATGATTATGTCAGGCATTAATCTCTGCTACTTTTTTGTCTTTGTTTTTATCTTATTGCTCTGGTTAAGGTTCTTCTCATGTCATTGTAATGTGCATGTATTTGGCGTTTTCTTTATTGCGTTTTGTTTCTTTTTCTTCACTAATTGTTGCATTTTGTTTTTTTATTTATGGTTGTTCTTCCTCCTTCTACATTGTGTAAGAAGGGATGTGTGTGGGGTTCGGGGATGGAATTGTGAATGTTGGGATTGTGGGATTCTGCTGGCGGCAGTTGTTGCCTGGTGGTCAAGGCTGACGGTCAATAAAGGCACTTACCTGTATAACCACTGGCTCCGTAAATCTTTTCAGAAGTACAGCTTGAAACTTCAAGGAGGTAGAGTGATGTTGGTTATATACCCATTTTTAGGTCGCGCCTACAGCACATGCGCTGTCTGCAAGACCTGTTGGATTATATACGACTGCAGTCACACCTGCAGGTTACGATAGTTTCTATCAAGCGTTGCTCAGCTTTGCTGCCTTCTACTCGTTGTGCAGCTGATAGCTCACTTCCGTTTATGGCTGAGGAGCACCGGCCAAGTACATTTTTCTTGCACTGGCATTTGCAATCTGTTTTTCCGGAGAACTCCTTTTCCTTGCTGCCCTTCCCCCAGACGTGAGTGTTCGGTTTTTTGTTTCACTCCAAGGGTTCTGCAGTTTTGAAGAGCCGCCCGTTTGCAATCCACCTTTTTTTCCTGACCATGCACCAATGTTCTTAGTGATGAAAGGCTTGGACATCACCGGTCATCCATGAAATTTGTTTACCAACAGCACTGGTTTCAGAAAGTGCCAGTGTACTCGCGTCAGCCCGCGACTACCACACTGCTCGCCCCCCGTCTGACAGCTCATTCGCCAGGGCTAGCCAGGACGGTCGGGTTACTGCGCCCATGATGTTGACCAGGGCCGGACTGGGAACCAAAACCAGCCCGGGCAAAGTGCTCGGCCGGCCCTCCGGGTGTTTGGGATGCGGCCGAGCTGTTTGCCATGGCCAGTTTCGGCCGATTTAGTTACAGCGGCCGATACTGCAGCTACGCTGCAAAAACGTTCCTGTGACAAAATTGGCCCCCAGGGGCCCAAAACCGGCCCCCAACCCTGGCGGCCCACCGGGGAAATGCCCGGTGCCCGCTACTGCCAGTCCGGCACTGATGTTGACAGCTGTACATCACTCTATACTCTCGGCGAATTGAAGCTGATAATGTCCCCCCAAATAAAACAGAAAACTGAAAATGAGTCGTACTGCCCACGTGACTGTGTAGCTTGATCGTTAAGGCGCCTGACTTCCAATGAGAAGGTTGGGGGTTCGAGTCCCTTGTGTGGTCACGCTCCTTTGTAGCAATCGCAAAGTACATTTTGTGAAATCTAGAATCCTGCTTCACATTTCAACTCTTTTAAACCTATGCAGAATGCTGCTAAAGAGGCGGTGATAAAGGTAACATTTGGGAGATTTCGATTTAAATGAAAAATGAAGGAATTTGAGGCAGCAGCAGGCCCGGTTCTAGCAGGTTCCTGGAGCCGGGCCTGAGCAGCAGCGCTGTCAGCGTACAGTTGCGCGTTTTTTAAAACAGGAAATCCTGGACTCCTCTTCGTGTGGTGTCCACCTCATCGGTTCGGCCCTAGGGCACACATGCATGCGAACATTTTAAAAGAGGAAAGTGGAAGGTTTCAACAAGAAATAATAATTGTGAGAATGTGTTTTAACCCCATTGATTTATACTGAAACAGAGACAATTTCAGGCTGGATTCAGCCAGAATTAAGCCGTTTTTGGCTTAAAAATCGGAAGTTTCCCATCTGAATCGGGTCAATTGACGTGTGTGCTGGGGTTAGAGGGCCCTGCCTCCCCCGTAACCTCTCTTTCACCTCCTATGCCCCATTGGCACTGATCGTACATCGAATTGCATAGCATTGCTGTGAGAAATGTATGTGAATGTATGTGTTTGCCTCATGTTCACGCGCAAAGGTTGCGTTTTTCCCAGTGGCAGGCTTGGTGACGTGAAACCCGAAATGTCATTGCACCAAAGTGATATTGTAAATTGCATTTTGCATCCTGCATTATCAACATTGTGATTCCCTTCAACTCTCAATGTCTCACAAGGGCATGCTGAGGGCGAAGCTCATTCAAGCCATCCTTGCCTCTCACATGGACACGTGTTTCGAGGTAATTGCCTCTCGTCAGCAGGGAGCAGGTAAGTATGCGGGGTGCCAAGTAGACTGGCATTTTAACTTTTTACTCGTGGCATAGGTGTACCCGCCGCTGTCACTACATCCTCCAGAATCCTATGGGGCTATTTGCTAGTATGACGAGCGGTGTGCGACCCACCTCGCATTTTGTATTTAAGCTCCCTGAGCCATGGGTTGACGAGCCCGGATTCCGCACCCGCGTGCCGTGAGAGGTACTATACCTGATAATAATTTTTGGCAGTCTACTTGGCACCCCGCATACTTACCTGCTCCCTGCTGACGAGAGGCAATTACCTCGAAACACGTGTCCAGGGATGGCATTTTAACTTTTTACTCGTGGCATAGGTGTACCCGCCGCTGTCACTACATCCTCCAGAATCCTATGGGGCTATTTGCTAGTATGACGAGCGGTGTGCGACCCACCTCGCATTTTGTATTTAAGCTCCCTGAGCCATGGGTTGACGAGCCCGGATCCCGCACCCGCGTGCCGTGAGAGGTACTATACCTGATAATAATTTTTGGCAGTCTACCTGGCACCCCGCATACTTACCTGCTCCCTGCTGACGAGAGGCAATTACCTCGAAACACGTGTCCAGGGATGGCATTTTAACTTTTTACTCGTGGCATAGGTGTATCCGCCGCTGTCACTACATCCTCCAGAATCCTATGGGGCTATTTGCTAGTATGACGAGCGGTGTGCGACCCACCTCGCATTCCCATAGATATATGCACCTTAGGGGTATATTCACAAGAACGTGTGATAACTACCGCAAGAGTAGGGTAACGCAACTTTCAATATCGCAGCCCATTGCGGGAAAATAACCCCTTGTCAACGTGGAATTCACAACAAGGCAGCATGCGATAGACACCAGATAACGTGTCAAATGTCAGCGTCAAATCGATACCATGCCGCAAAAATGCAAAAGTCGAAGGCGAAAAATCATGCGATGAGGACAATCGTAGTACACAAATCAGCGAAGACCAGCAACAGGCCTGCAAATCCCACGCGTCTGGCAGGAAAAAGCAACATACAAGCAAGAAAAAATAGCCCAAAAATATTTCAAACTGCGTAGCAACATGGATGCACCCGGGCCGAGTGCAGAGGACAAGCCGGACAACACAAGCCCCACGGAGGACCAGCCAGGAACCCCGCGTTCGTGGAAGGGCAAGGACAAGAGGAAGAGGAAGACAGCGTTCAGTCCGCAGGAAGACCGGATCCTCGTCACAGAGGTGACCGAACACCATCAACAATTGTTCAGCACCTCCACTGCGGCACTGGCAACCCAAACCGAAATATGGCAGGCCATCGTAACCAACGTCAATGCAGTCGGAGTGTCGAGGAGGTCACTGTAGGAGGTCAAGAGGTGCTGGCATGATCTGAAAAGGCAGACCAAACATAAGCTCACCGACAACAGGGAGGCAGCAACAGTGACTGGATGTGGGCCTCCTGTGACAGGAGGAGCTGGATGAGCTGGAACAAATGGTGGCCACAGTCAGCAGTGAGGAGACGGTGGCAGGATTGGGGGGCCTGGACACAGCACGATACGACCTGACCCAACAGCAACAGGGTGAGTGATGACCAGGGACGGGGGAGATGGGCACAATGGCACACATGCACAAGTATGCGTAGCACACTGCACACCCACAATGACCATGGAACATGTTCCTGATTGCCTTGGCACACTGCAGCACACATAGAAACGCCAAGTAGGCCCCATCCACAATGTGCACAGAGGGACTCCCCCATCACCAATATCACAACCGACCCATGCACATGTCCCGAATCCAGCAAAGCAGCGGCTCTGTGTCCCACACTGACTATGCAAGTAACATTGCATGTCAGATAGCATGGCAGCAGCCCAAAAAAATGACATGGCCCACAAATCGACATGGAGGTACCCCAATGCGGATCACACTCGTAAAGGAGCAGATCACACCCTGACATGTCCACGTGCACCTACAACCCACGCCTTACAATACACGCGGCAGACGAACAATGCACCAGGCCACAAAATCTGTCCGAGAGCACATATGACCCAAGTCAAAAGCAAATCAGGCCCCAAAAAGCACACATTTCAAAGGCACTCCGCCTCAAAAGGAGAATGCCACACGAAATCAGAGCTGCAGGGGCAACTCCCCCACAATGCAGCACACACACATAGCAATCACAGGACATCAGCAACAAAGGCAATGTGGTACAATGTGCAACACCGGCACCATAGGACAAAGCCCACAACAGGATCCGCTTGTGCGTAGTAACTGTCCACTCACATCTGGCATTGCCTGACAGAGTGTGATGATAATGAACGGGTACCAGCACACATCCGTCATGTATTCGGAAAACACACTGCCATCGAATAGCCAGCTCCCCTAAAACATTCATAATGTACATTGGCATGCAGTCTGAATGTAAACATATGCAAATCAACAACATACATGTGAAACCCTGTTAACCTGCATCGCCCCTTAACTTTGCAGAGGGACAATCAACACTTACTGCAGAGCAGAACACAAACCCCATCATTGAGGATGTAGAGGACAACCTGCACATATGTCAAGATACCCTCCAACGGATACTGGACAGCCTCTGCACCCCACCCCCAGGAGCAGGGCAGGCCAGGTGCCTCGAGGTGACTCCACCACCTGCACAGACCACACAGCAGAAAACACACACCACCACGGCTGTCTCCGGGGCCCCCCGACCAAAACATGGAGCACATACAACGTGTGTGGTCTTCCCAGGTGGAGTTGGCTGAACAGCTGCGGGTGGGTTTCAAGTTCATGACAGCCAAACTCGATGCCATACGTGGGTGTCTGAGTCCCATCATGGACCACGTACAGTCCCTATCGGACACCCCCTGTCTGCACCATGCTCCGCCAAAGACCTTGGCTGACCTAGCTGGTGCCATGAATTGTACACAAGAACTGTGTGGGCAGACAGGCACCAGCCATGACAGCACAGAGTTGGGACAGATGACGTGGTCAATGGAGACCATGGAGCGGATGCAGGCTGGAAGGATGTCCGACACGGATTGACACCAGCGAGTAGTAGCTGGGGACTTCAATGCCCTGCAGTACTTCATCTTGCCATTGCTGCCACTGAGCCATTCCCAGATGACTGCAGCAGGAACATCGACACACACAGCTCCGATCCTTAATGTGTCTCTGGCACACAGTGATGCTGCCCCATCACCTTCGCAGTCTGATGTGTCAGTGGCACACAGTGATGCAGCCATCACCCCGTGACCCGCACACCGGACACAGAACCTGTATCAGGGGAGTAAGAATGGGTTGTGAACTACTGTGTGGGGAAGGGGGCAGTAGCAGCCATCACCGCCGTATGGCCTGTCCCTGCCTGGTTATGACCTCTGCATCATGGCCTGGGAAACACCTCATAGTGCCCCCGGAACACTCTGCGACTTTCACCCGGACCCCGACATGGAAAGCCATTTCTTCACCGCTGGACAATTACACGGCTATCCTGCTGCGGACTGCACTCCTCCTCTTCCCAATCACTTTGCAATCCCCAAAGGACTTTGGTTGGCACACCACTGGGCTTCCATGTGATGTGGGCTTGGATGGCCATGTACAGCCCTAGCTCCGGCAATCACCTGAATGTGAATAAAACATTCTAAGTCACACAGATGTGTCATCACTATGTTCACTCACATATGGAGGTATGGCTAGATGTAGGTACAATGATTGTACATGAAGGTACACCCTAGTAACTGACACCTATGCGTATGTGTGTCCCTGAGACACATGGCCAATTGGATGACTGTGAAGGTGAGTACTAGCTGTGGCCCTATTGCACAGCAACAACAATCTCACAACCCCTAACGTAGGCACACGTCCATGTTTTGAATAGGGCTGTGTGTAGGACTGACACAACCGAAATCAGAACAGGAGTGGTGTCCTACAGCACATGTGACACCAGAAGTTCACATCGCATACCTACTCACACACATCTGTGTGGACACATTATGTTGTGATATATGACATTGCTCCACATGGTCAGGGGTTGGACACCATACTCACATTGCTGGAGTCACGTAAGTGCACATGGCGTCCAGCACCTATCCAATAACAATGTCTGATTCAGAGAGGTGGAGCTTGCCAAAGGGACACTTCCCCATTGCACATGCGTCAGTCAGTTCCTCCCTGTGTAGGGACGATGCTCATTGTGGCGCAAGAGTGGACATTCCAAACAACACACCTCACAGTTAGACACCAGTGGAGTTGCATAGACTTTATTGGCATGTGTGTGTCAGTACGGATGAGGCAACAGCCACAACAGGCAGGGACATGCTTAAGACACTTACACGCAGCATGGGTACATGTCGAAGTTCAGAAAATGTTGGGGCTAAAATGGGCAACATTCATCACGGATGGCAATGCTCTCAGCCCACCTTGCCTTGCTGGATGAGTCATGTGTTGTTTGGCGTCTGCCCATTTCCCCGTGTGAGGGGGCACGACTCACTGCCCAGGCGATCTGCATAGTGCTCTGCCTCCGGAGTGCGCCAATTGTCTGCTCTGCTGACAGTGATCAGGTGTGAGGGTCCAACAGGTTCACATGTTGTGCTACATTGCAATGTGTGTGCTCTCCCCAGCAGTGTGTCCTAATTGGCAAAGTTTCCAAAGGACGCTATGTTGCAACAGGCATGGACCTGCATCACCTTGAACAGGTGTGTGTACACACGCGTTGTTCCTCGCACATGCATCCAGAGCCTGGACGAAGGCAGGCATATCCTCTGTTGTGGTGGGATGTGTGAGCTATCCCCACGATGCAACAAGTTGTTGGGACTTGTGCTGTGGGTGACAATCGGATGTGGCTGCAGGAACGTAGTTACTCGTCCATGAATGCCCGTGCAGCTTCATGTGCAATGTGTTTCAATAGTATGTCGTCGTGTTCAAGGAACCCCAGGGTGAGCCAATCCATTAAGTGGTCCGGGCAGGTGTGCTCAGCCCACGCCGTTTCACCAATCCGCAACAAAGCCCAATAAGGGAGCACCTCAATGTGGTCACAGCACACGCGGAATTGTGCAATCTCCCATGCACAGCTACCAATACATACGCAGTATGTCAAGGCATCCAATGCACGGCTGTCTCGGTTACACTCCTGTTCGTGATCCAACAGGGGGCGCAGACACAAGTCATAGTCCAATTCATCAACAGTTGTGTTGGATAGGCAGACATCCATGGGACACTCGCATGTGCATGTTTGGCAGTGGAACCAGGGCTGGACACATGTGACGTAGGCAATGCGGAAGCTGAGCCGGTAACTGATCCGCAGCACTGCCGGTGGCACTGCACCCAGTGAATGCAGCATATGTGCACGGTACTGTTCCACGTGACAGGGGTTGTGCATGTGCCTGGTATGGCCTGCCATTCCGTTGATGCGTCTCGTGGAACCGGCCATCTTTTGAACTGCAGCAGTTGTGTGGAGGATATGCCACAGCTCTGAGCAATGATTCGAATGTGTGTGCAAAGTTGGGGAGAGTGGGTTGCTGTTTCCGTGAGTGTCAAGGGCATGCCATGAGGGGGAACCAACGGCAGGGGCTTCTGTGTGTGGGGTGTGGATGAGTCGGATAGTTCATTTGTGGAATGCGTGGTGTGGGAGTCATCCCCGTCTGCCATGGCATCTCTCTCAGAGTGTTCGAGGCGCGTTCGGGACCAAGGTCAGAGGTGCAGATGTCCTCCTGCCTTCTGCATTGGAAATATAGAGCTTTGATCCCTGATGTTTGTCTGATTACTACTTACGTTTTCGGAATGTGATGTGGCTTTGGTGCTGAGATTGGGACACGGCCATGGACTCATGGTGTACGGATGGCGATACACACACACATGTTGGCATGTGGAGGCAGATGCCCAAGGTGCCTTGCACTGCTTGTGCAATCTCACTCCGTCTCTCTCCCTCGCTCTCTCCCTCTCTTTCATTTGGTGGGCTGATGACACACCTTCTTCTCTTGGATTTGGTCTTCCAGGCTGTGTGCTACAGATTGTCCAGTGAGAAGCCGCTAGGACTCATCCTACGGGTTGTCTGGGCTTTTGTTTGTATAGTGTTATGTGTTGGTGATTGCATTGCTGTTTGACTGAGTCTCCATTTCCTGGCCACACATGTCTGCTGATTTTCCTGCTTGTGCGACATCAGGCAAAATGTTTGTATTGGGATTCGTGGTGTTGGTGTGCAGTTTCTTAGTCCGGGGTTGGGGGGTGGTTCCAGGCCTGGATGTGTGTGTCGGAGGGGGTTGTGGCCCTCTTGGGTGTCCAGGCCTCATGACGGGTGGCTCCATGACTTCTGTTGCCCTTCGGGTATTGCCCTGGACTGGTCTCCCTTTTGTAGTGCAGGCTGCCGTCTGACTTTACACCAGGTCAGAGCAGGTGTAGATTTCCTGGTGCTAACGCACCTTATCGCCTGTTTTGTGTTTTTATCACCAATGTGGCTGGTCGTTGAGAATGTTGTGGTGTGATGTTGTCGCAGATTTTGGCACGGGAACGCCCACTCTGCATCTCATTAGCGATAGTTGCGCAGGTCCTCTGTGGCGATGTTTTTTGCGGCTGCTATCGCGGGTAAACTGGTGCTGTGGGCTGTTTACACTGGCTTGTGAATGGGGAGGTATTTTTTATCACGACTTGTGAATATGCCCCTTAGTGCATATACACAAACATGTATACTTGAAACCCCATACTTTTGCAAAGATGTGAAAAATCCCAGATTTTTCAGATGAATATCAAAAAATTCTCACATCACTTTTATAGCCAAGCACGGATATCACATAAATATTTCTGGAAAGATACCAGCAGGAGGCTGCAGAAAACCGTTCTTGGCCAGATACTTTCTGTGCCAAGCACTCAGGTAGTGGTATCTTGCAGGATTGCTCTTTTTTTTGTTTGCATGAGGTGAACGCTCATGCGTAAAAGACACAGTGCTAGAAGCAGGAAAAGAGGAACGAGTGGGTTTGCTTCAACGTTATCAAACCCTAATGCCTGGTCCTGCCATCAGTGTGAGAGATGCCTCCTTCAGTAGTAAAGTTCATACAAAATTGATAGGCAAACTAAGGGCATATTTATTAAAAGTTCACACATTGCAAGGCAGCAAGCAAAGTTGCTGTGCTGCGTTGCGCAAATAGGAGAGGTGAACAGCGCCAATAAAAAAACAACTGCCTTCAACTAAACACCAACAAGATGGAAATCCTCATCATGGGACCCAACCCCAATGCGTGGAACGACACCTGGTGGCCCCCCACCCTTGGAAGCCCACCCACCCCCATGGACCACGCAAGCAACCTAGGAATCATCCTGGACTCCGAGCTCAAAATGGACTGCCAGGTCAACGCGGTCACGTCCTCCTGCTTCAACACCCTCCGCCTCCTACGCAAGACCTTCAAATGGATCCCTCTTGAACACAGAAAAACAGTCACTCACGTCCTGATCACCAGCAGACTTGACTACGGCAATGCACTCTACGCCAGAATAAACAATAACCTCACCCGCAAGTTACAGAACATCCAGTACGCCGCCACAAGACTGATCCTCAACCTGCCCAAACACAGCCACATCTCCCAGGACCTGCGCACACTGCACTGGCTCCCCATCGAGGCACGAGTCACCTTCAAGATGCTCACGCACGCACACAAAGCCCTCCACGACACCGGACCACCATACCTGAACAGCTGACTCCAATTCCACAACCCCTACAATCAGCCCAGCTCTTGTTCGCCATGGTCCCACGCACTAGAAGAACCAGATCGGGAGGCCGCTCCTTCTCCAGCCTCGTGGCCAAGGCCTGGAATGCCCTCCCGCTCCACCTCAGACAAACAGCAGAGCTTCCCATCTTCGTAAGAAACCTCAAAACCTGGCTCTTCGACTGACCCCTTCCCTGATGGACTGGAGCCTGCACCCCCCCACCCACAGCGCCTTGAGACCCTTACGGGTGAGTAGTCGCGCTTAATACACCCATGATTGATTGATTGAATAAGAACTGGCACTGTCCAGGTATCTCCCTACGCTGGTGCACTGAGTGCAGCCGAGCACCAGTGAGGGAAACCATGCACCATGGTGTAAGGGTTCCTGCTTTACGGAGAGGATTGTTTTTGTGCAGGTAGGGATGCTTTCCTGCATAAAAACCAATCCTTCAGGGCATAATTCTAGTTCTATGTGTGGTGCAGAATGGGATAAGAAACAAGGTTTTATTAGGGGAATATTAATATATAACTAGTGCAAGTAGAAAGGACTGTGACTTCTTGGCAATTTTACTAAAGGGGGGTGGACACTTCAGGGCCAATTCACAAAGGTATGTAAGAGAATGAAAAAGAGTACTTCTGTGGCACCTATTTCATGCCACATACATGTATTTATTAATCATCTTCATTGTTGTCTAATGTCAGTACACTTGCCTTCTGTCTCTCTCAGGCCTATAACACATGTCCTCCCACCAAGTCCAAGGTTTAGCAGCTACTGGGAGATGATAGGTGTACTCGACTCCTTAGCACATCTGAGCTGACATGCCTGTGTTATGCTGTGTGACGCTATGTGGTGCAAGTTCCCCCAGAGCTGGATAGCTACATCTGTTAGCACCGGACTAGATTGTGTCCAGAGAGGCTGTGTTTGTATTGTTCTTTCCAGCCAGCAGGTTGTCAGCTCTTTAGCCCATTTGACAGTCTGTCCCTGAGGCTGCAGAAAATGATGTAGTGGTGTTGAGCCAAAAATGATGCCCCACGCCTTCACTTATATCCATGTAGGTGAAGTGCTGTTTCCAGTGCCTTATGCTATGCTTCGGCTGAGTTTAGGTGTAAAAACATTGGGGCAGATTTATGAGCCCCTTGCGCCACTTTTGCTTCACTTTTCCCATGTTAAAAGTGACGCAAAAGTGGCGCAAGGGGCTCATAAATCTGCCCCATTATCTTTAACAAATTAAATACATTTAATATATATTTTAACTAAATATAAATAAATAAACTTAATTAAAAAAAATATAAACACACAAACATAATATTTTATACATAAACATATATTTACTTGAAAATAATTTATTAACTATTATCTTTCTTTAATTTTTAAACTTTTCCATTATCTAAAAATAAAATATTTACATATATCAATGATTTAAAATTATAAAATAACTATTGTATAATGAATTCAAACATTTAACTATAAAAAAATATCTAAAACGTATATTTCACAATACAATAAACACAACGGTAGGGAAAATGTTGGATAACGGAATAATTTAATTTACTATTCCAACTCCATTGAGTGCAACAATAGAGAAACTGTTGGATAGCGGAGGGGTAAAAATTACTATTTCCACCCCAGTGAGTGCAACAGTAGGGAAAGTATTGGATACGGGATGGGTAAAAATTGCTATTCACACTCCGGTGAGTGCAACAGTTTGGAAAGTATTGGATAGCAGAGGGGTAATAATGTCTATACTCACTTCAGTGAGTGCAACAGTAGGGAAAGTGTTGGACGGTAGAGGGGTAAAAACTTATTATACCCACTCCAGTGAGTGCAACAGTAGGGAAAGTGTTGGATAGCGGAGGGCTTAAAATTACTATTACCACTCCAGTGAGTGCAACAGTAGGAAAAGTATTGGATAGCTGAGGGGTAAAAATGACTGCTCCAACTCCAGTCAATGCAACAGTAGGGAAAGTGCTGGGTAGCGGGGGGGGCAAAAACTACTATTCCCACTCCAGTGAGTGTAACAGTAGGGAAAGTATTGGATAGCAGAGGGGTAAAAATTACTATTCCCACTCCAAAGAGTGCAACAGTAGGGAACATTTTGGATAGCAAAGGGGTAAAAATGACTGTTCCCACGCCATTGAGTGTAACAGTAGGGAACGTGCAGGATAGCGGAGGGATAAAAAATACTATTCCCACTCCAGGGAGTGCAACAGTAGGGAAAGTATTGCATACCGGAAGGGTAAAAATTACTATTCCCACTCCAGAGAGTGCAACAGTAGGGAAAGTGTTGGATAGCGGAGGGGTAAAAATTCAGCCTCTGGTGCTACTGGCAGCGGCAGGTAACGCGGGTGTTTTGCAGGGAAGGTTGTTGATGTTTGATCGGTGGTGGCGACTGGTGTGGAGTTGGTGAATTCCAGGGAGAATTTTATTTAGCAATTTTTCAAAAAACAAAGAACATAGAGAAAGAACCATCAGAGAATACAAGGGTCCAGTTTAAGATATACAGTTCAAGTGCGTAACATCCTGGAGGGTTGATCGTGACCTGATGGTCCATGTTACGGAGCAAAATCCAGGAAACGGATGAGAAATAAGTGCATCCCATATCAACGATTTTCAATGTTTAAGTGACTCCTTTTTACATGAGGGATTCCACGCCACTGCTTTAGATTTCATCAATCGTTATATTTCAAAGTTTTGAAGATGGAGAACTTTATTTTGTATGAAGAAATTGGTAGAGGAAGCAAGTCAGTTGTGTATAAAGGCAGAAGAAAAGGCACAATCAGTTTTGTAGCAATACTCTGTATCGATAAATGCAAACGAGGCAAAATAACAAACTGGGTGTTGTATTGACAAGAGTTTCCTGTGTCCGTTACTACAGTAATCGTCCACAAAGTTGTGCAGAACAAAACAGTAATACTTGCGTATTACTACATAGAAGAGAAAAGAAAAACAATCATAAATACACAACCAAGCAAACATCAGCGATTCTATTATTATAGATGAGGATATGCTTTTTTATGTGGACCATACCATGTGGCTACTGCCGAAGTCCTTTTAACACTATTTTTAGAAACTATAACCTTTCTATATGTACTGTGGTGCCCGAGCAACCTTTGGCCGATGACCGGTGGAGCTGTCCCACGCAGCTATAGAGGAGTTTGGCTCTGGTTCACCCCTCGGCCGTCACCTACCCAGCCGGACGTCGGACACTGTTTTCCTCGTCTCCCCGTTGTGCCTCCTACACCCTCCCCCTCTTCTTCCCTCCATTATTCTCCGTTTACCTCCCCTATTCCTTCCCTCTCTCCCCTAATCTTCTCTCCCCTTGCCTATTTTTTTCCTCATGTTTATGCTATGCTTTTGTGCTCTTGTAATTCCTGTAACTACGCTCCAGTAACTTAGTAACTTTGTAACCATGTTCTGAAACAATGTTTCTTCCTCATGTAAAGCGCTCTAATACCTCCGGGTCTAGCCAGCGCTATATAAACCTCAATAAATACAAATAAATAAATAAATAAAAATTACTATTCTTACTCCAGTGAGTGCAACAGTAGGGTAAGTATTGGATAGCAGGAGGGTAAAAATGACTATTCCCACTCCAGTGAATGCAACAGTAGGGAAAGTGCTGGATAGTGGAAGGGTAAAAATTACTATTCCCACTCTAAAGAGCGCAACAGTAGGGAAAGTATTGGATTCCCACCCTTCCCACAATTTTCACATACAAATACCACAACACACACCTAGAATTAATTACACAATTAACATAATAAATTGCCAATTAGTTAATTAAAATGAATTAACAACTAATTATTAATTCATCAATTAAAAATAATTACTTCCCACCATTGTCACCTATAAACACCACAACACATTACTAAAATTAATTACACAATTAACATAATTAATTGCCAAATAATTGATAAAACAACTAATTATTAATTAATGAATTAAACATTATTTTACACATTTAACACTATAACAACTCAATTCAACAACTGTAAATAAATAAAAATGCATTCAATAAATTTGCTATAATTAAATTACTTCCCACCCTATTACTCTACAAACCGACAACCCGCTATGGAACTGAAAACGTAAAATTCAAACAAAAATAAATAAATTACTACTTAAATTTTAACAGATATAATAAAAATACAAACAATTTTTATATAAAAAATACATACGTCACACACATATAACATATATACTGAAATAAATAACATTACTAAAAAATCGATATTTTTAACAACTATGGGGCCGATTATGATGGGGGTCAGAAAACCATTCCGACCTCCGTGGTAACGGAAAATAACTGTCCACTTGTACTGCGGCAAAACCAGCGGTCTGATTATGATCAACCACCAGAAAAATCCAACCGTGGCGGACAGATGACCCGAAAGACCGCCGGTAGCGTGAGGAGCAGGTGAAAATCTGTCCGCGGCGGTCAGATTCGCTGCGGAACAGCCCAAAACCGCCGCACCATCAGTGGATTGACCGCACGTGAAATTAGGATACCATGGAGGTGACATCAGATCGATCCGCTGTTTCCGACCGCCATGATCGCAACCATTGATGAATGAGAGAGCCGGCGGAATGGCGGTTATATTCCCACTGCCGCAGTCGCTCCAGAACAGTAATCGCGGTAGACAAAAAAAAACACACAACAAGGCTACCAAGTATACCCATTAACCAGGCTCAGCCTCAAAAGACACCTGAATGAATGAATGATTATGGTCTTATATAGCGCATAGCTACCCGGAGGCATCCCAGCGCTTCAACTCGACTAGATCTCGGAAGAATCAGGCAAACAGGAAGGTTTTCAACCTCTTCCTAAACCTAAGGCGGTTAACTTCCATTCTGATAGGATCGGGAAGGTTGTTCCAAAGGGTGGCGGCTTGAAGGGAAAAACGCCTGCCTCCCATTCGCACTCTCCTGGTTTTAGGGATTGCAAGCAGCTTCTTGTTATCAGATCTCACGGCACGTCCAGGATGATATAAGTGGAACATTGATTGAGTCAAGGATGGTCCTATTTTATTAATTGCTTTATGGACCGTAATCAAAGCTTTAAACTCTACTCTCTGCTGGACAGGCAGCCAGTGGAGTTGCCGCAACGCTGGCTTAGCCGAAGTCCGGCGAGAGACATTCAGCAGCATTCGAGCAGCGCAGTTCTGCACTGTCTGCAAGGTTTTAATAGTTGCTTGTGTGGTACCTAAATACAACGCATTCGAATAGTCCAGGCGTGAAAGAATCAACGCCTGCACTAGTATTCTCCTGGCCTCAAACGGAAGAAGCTTAATTATCTTCCTAAGTAGTCTAATGATGGCATAGCAAGTTCCTGCCACCTTGCGAGCCTGAACACCAAAGTTTAGGGCTGGGTCCAACCAGTCCCCTAAGGTCTTAATTTGTTCTTTAGGTGAAGGCGGAAGGCCAAGATTAGACGGCCACCAGCCCTCTACCGTATTAGATGGTTTATACCCCAGCAACATCACCTCAGTTTTTGCTCCATTCAGCTTTAAGAATGATCGATCCATCCATTCTTGTACTTTGTTGAGACATAAGGAAAGATTCTCAAATGGAGCATCCTGGGAGGCCAGGGAGATGATAAGCTGCGTATCGTCTGCGTACGTTACCAGCTGTACTCCCCAGGGCAGCACCACCTCAGCCAAGGGCCTCATATAAATGTTAAATAGGGTAGGGCTGAGGGATGAACCCTGAGGAACACCGCACTGCAGACGCATTTGGGGGGAGCAGGCATCGTCCTCAAAGACCGCAAAGGTCCTATCGGACAGGAAAGAGCGCAGCCATTTTAGTGCGCCTCCCCCGACACCTACTTCCATCAGTCTGTGAATCAAGATGGAATGATTCACGGTGTCGAAGGCGGCACTAAGATCTAATAACAGAATGGCTGCGCTGTTTCCATTGTCCACAATCTTCCTAGCTTCCTCCACAACAGTAATTAGGGCTGTTTCCGTGCCCTGCTTAGCTCTAAATCCTGTCTGAGTGATATGGAGGGAATTGCTGTTTTCAAGGTAAGATCCCAGCAGCGAGTTGACGTGCTTCTCCGCTAGCTTACTGATAGTTGGCAGTAAGGAGATAGGGCGATAATTGGCCCAATCTTCCGGGTTTAGGTTTGGCTTCTTCAATAGTGCCTTCACTTTTGCCTGCTTCCAGGAAGGGGGAACCGTGCCTAATGCCAGTGAGGCATTAATCATCTCTTGAATAACCGGGGCCACAGTATCTGACACCAAGTTCAGAATGGTAGGGGGGGCGGGGTCCGCCGGAGAGCCTGATTTCAGATTTTTCAGGAGGGACATAGTTGTAGGACCATCTAGCCGGGAGAATTCATCCAATCCGGGGTTACCGGTGTCCATTGGAGGGGGCAGGATCGATTCACTGGGCATAAGTTTAAATGAAGAAAAGATGTTATCCACCTTATTGGAAAAGAATTGTGCTAATTCATTGCAGCGCAAGTTTGCCAACCCAGGGTCATTAATGGGAGCAGGAGGAGTAACCAAGGATTTAAAGATTTTGAAAATTTCCCTGGGAGCATTGGAGGCCAAATCAATTTTTTCCTGATAGTAGGTTGACTGGGCAGATTTAATTCCTTGTTTGTATTTCTTCAGAGCCAATTTATAGGTGTCCTTACTAACTTCTGAGTAGTTTTTCCGCCATTGTCTCTCCTGTTGCTTACATTGGCGTTTAAGGGCTTTCAATTCTAGAGAATACCAGGGTTTTTTATTATTGCCACTTCTGTGAGAAAGTTCGCTTTTGGGGAGGGTGGCATCCAGTGAGGACGTTACCCATTGGTTGAATTGTGTATCAGCTACCAAAGGGTCCTGGGTGAGTGTTGGTAGTGTTTCCATCAGTTTCTTCCTCCAACTCTCAGTTGGAAGTTTAGACCAAACCCGTATGGACCTCTTCGTCATGTTGGAGGGTCCAGGCAATACCGATGGGGCAAAGGAGAGGAGCAGCAATTTATGATCGGTCCAGGGAGTATCAATTAATTTCTCAAAGCTAAGAGTATCCAGATTGGTATAACAATGGTCAAGGGTATGTCCAGCTCTATGGGTAGGGCCTACCACTAATTGCCTCAACTGGAGCACTTCCAATCCTGCATTCAGACTGATGCAAGCTGGTGAGTGTGCCTCGTCTGAGCGGATGTTAAAATCACCTAGTAACGTGAAATTAGCGGTGGTACTAGCGTAATTAATAGCGCTAATAGGGAGGTCCTCGCAGAATTGGCCATAGGGACCTGGTGGCCTATAGAGCAGGAGGCCCGACAAGGTGCAAGTGGAGGAGAAGGAAATAGCAAATGTTAAGCTTTCCGCACCTTTTATTGCTGCATTTTCAACCCTGCATCCCAGTGTGGATTTATAAATAATGGCAATCCCTCCCCCCCTACCCTCTGGGCGGTCGTGTCTCAAGATAGAATAGTTGTGGGGTAATGCTTGAACGAGATCTGAGTCTGAGCTATCGCTCAGCCATGTCTCCGTCAAAAATAACACATCTAGATCTCGTTCCTCTAAGAGCAGGGAAATCTCGGTGGCATGCCTTGGTAATGAGCGACAATTTAATAATGCAAGATGATACAGACACAGCCTGTCTCGAGTGCTGATGGAATTCTCAAGGGTGAAGTTGTAGCTACATCCGGTACAGGGTGAAATATTCCTTATATGTGTTCGCAATTTACTACAGAGCAGGCTGTCCGTACCTCTGAGTCTAAGTAGCTCATCCCGGCTGTACCTAATCAGAGGACAGAGGCGGTCTGTTCTGGCAGGAGCCCTGGCCCCTGGGCCCGTCCTGGCCCGACGGGCCCAGACAGGCTTTCCTTAGGTGCTCCTTTGGCGCGAGGATGACGCATCCGCTCTGCGCGTCCGCTGCGCGGAGGCATACCCGTATGCTTAAATACTAGCCCCGAGTGCCTTGCAGTGCGTCAACAACTAGTACTGCACCCAGCCTGGGAGATACCTCCCTAAGATGGCCGCCGCGTTCCTTCCCCTCGCCTCCTAAGATCGAGGCCGGACTGAGCCCTTAATCGGCTGAGTCTCGCGTGAGGGTAAGGTCAAGGTAATTTAAAAGTGCCAAAAAGCAAAAATAAGCATTAACACAGGTTAAAACGAATAATTTTAAAAATGGTGCTGAAAGCAGAATTTAGTCTAAATGCAATCACAATATCAAGTGTGTGTGTGTGCAACTCCCGGCATCCGCCTCAGGAGAAATAGCGAGTCTCGCGAGCCAACTGTGCTCCTGCTTAAATACTAGCCCCGAGTGCCTTGCAGTGCCTCAACAACTAGTACTGCACCCAGCCTGGGAGATACCTCCCTAAGATGGCCGCCGCGTTCCTTCCCCTCGCCTCCTAAGATCGAGGCCGGACTGAGCCCTTAATCGGCTGAGTCTCGCATGAGGGTAAGGTCAAGGTAATTTAAAAGTGCCAAAAAGCAAAAATAAGCATTAACACATTTTAAAACGAATAATTTTAAAAATGGTGCTGAAAGCAGAATTTAGTCTAAATGCAATCACAATATCAAGTGTGTGTGTGTGCAACTCCCGGCATCCGCCTCAGGAGAAATAGCGAGTCTCGCGAGCCAACTGTTCTCCTGCTTAAATACTAGCCCCGAGTGCCTTGCAGTGCCTCAACAACTAGTACTGCACCCAGCCTGGGAGATACCTCCCTAAGATGGCCGCCGCGTTCCTTCCCCTCGCCTCCTAAGATCGAGGCCGGACTGAGCCTTTAATCGGCTGAGTCTCGCGTGAGGGTAAGGTCAAGGTAATTTAAAAGTGCCAAAAAGCAAAAATAAGCATTAACACAGGTTAAAACAAATAATTTTAAAAATGGTGCTGAAAGCAGAATTTAGTCTAAATGCAATCACAATATCAAGTGTGTGTGCAACTCCCGGCATCCGCCTCAGGAGAAATAGCGAGTCCTAACACACCCCAATGACACATCCCCATGGCAAGTAAAAAAATGCAAATCCCATGTCAACCCACACAACACAGCTAGCAGGAATACTCCATTTTGACACACCCACATAGCTGAGTATAAAACCAGCCCCTTCCCTGACCAGAATCCTTTGCAATACTTCACTACTGAAGGAACCAACCCTACAGCACAAAGGAGAATCTAATCTGCACACATCACACCATCACACCAACACACACACCACACACATCACCACCACCACTCTCACACCTGCACCTTTAACCCATTTGCACATCACACACCATGTCACAGAAGAAAATGCCCAAATTCAATGAAAATGAGTTGTCAGTCATGGTAGATGAGGTAATCAGAGTAGATCCAGATTTGTTTGGACACCTGGTCCAACAGACACAATTAGCCACCAGAACACAAATGTGGGCAAGGATAGTCAGCAAGGTCAATGCAGTAGGGACCATCCCGCGCTCCAAGAAGGAGATCATGAAGTGGTGGCATGACCTCAAGAGCAAGGTGAAAGAGAAGAACAACAAGAACTGTGAGCTGGCTCAGAGGACTGTCGGTGGCCCTCCCATTCTACTATGAACATTCGCCTCATGAGAGGAGAAGGTGCTTGGCATACTGCATCCAGAGAGTCTCACAGGAATAGCCGGGGGAGTGAAGGCTGGTAAGTACCAACAAGTGTCTACCATCACAATGCTATGTACTGTCTTGCACAACTACAAAGCGACACAAAGCGACACCTCCTAAGCCCAAATGCATTCATGTGCAGCACACTCTCTCCAACATCTGATTCACCCCAAAGGTAGCGAGCAACAGAACCATGGGGGCATGTGTACAAGCAGCCAGCACTACAACTCCCACCAGACCCCCCATCCCAAAGCTGAGCTGGATGGAACACTCCCCCCACCCAAGAGCCATGTATAACCATTCCCTTCCTCTGCTCCACTTCACAGGGAGGTAGCCATCTTAACAGGGAGGGGTGTTTGTGGGTGGGAGCCAGCACTACAACTCCCACCAGGCACTCTTGTCCCACAGCTCAGCAGGATGAAACACTCCACACACCCACAACCATGTTGCAGCCATCGTATTTCACTCTTCAAACTTACAGGTAGGTAGCCATCTTATGCTCTCTTGTCCCACCCCTGAGCAGGATGGAATACTCCCCCCACCCAAGAGCCATGTGTAGCCATTCTCTTCCTCTGCTCCACTTTACAGGGAGGCAGCCATCTTAATAGGGAGGGGTGTTTGTGGATAGGCAGCCAGCACTACAATTCCCAGTAGGCACCCTTGTCCCACATCTCACCAGGATGAAACACTCCACACACCCACAACCATGTGGCAGACATTGCATTGCTCTCTTCAAACTTACAGGTAGGTAGCCATCTTCACAGGTAGGGGGGTTTGTGGGTGGGAAGCCAGCACTACAACTCCCACCAGGCACCCTTGTCCCACAGCTCAGCAGGATGGAGCACTCCCCCCACCCAGAAGCACGTGGCAGACATTGCATTGCCCTCATCAAACTAACAGGTAGGTAGCCATCTTAACGGGGAAGGGTGCTTGTGGGTGGGAAGACTGCACCACAACTCCCACCAGGCATCCTTGTCCCACAGCTCAGCAGGATGGAGCACTCCCCCCACACTCTGAACCATGTGTAACCATTCACTTCCTCTGCTCCACTTCACAGGGAGGTAGCCATCTTAACAGGGAGGGGTGTTTGTGGGTGGGAGCAGATTTGATTTAGTTGACGAGAACCTGCTACTTGTTGTAAAATTTGAGTGTGACGATGTATACAGATAGCCAGTATGGTGTTGGTGTTATTCATGATAATGGTCAGTTATGGACACATAGAGGATTCATGACATCTTCTTGAACTTCAATAAAAATGGAATGTATATCTTTGATTTGTTGAATGTAATTCAAAAGCCAAGGGAAGGTGCCGTGGTTACGTTTATAGCCCATAAGGCAGGCAAAGACCTGGTCCCTTTGGGAAATAAATATGGTGACCGGATGGCAAAATGCTGCGCCCTCCAAAAGGAGACCATTATCCAACAAAATGAAATTATGGTTTTATGAATGAGACTGTACAGTGTTCAAACAATGGGGATTGTTTCTTTATGGGTTTCATGCAAACATCCCTTGAATGAATTAAGACATTTGCTGGAAGACGCTCCCGAAAATGAGAAACCAAAATGGGAAAAATTAGGTTATAAAAAGAATTTTCAGGATTGATATGTAAATTCAGAAAATAAGAAAGTTTTGACAGATTTAATGTTGCAGCCCATGTGTAACTAGTTGCAAATTCAGACTCATGCAGGAAGAGATAGCCTGGGTAAAATCTTCCAAAAGTATTGGGAGAATACAGGATTTTGACATGCCGCGGAGGATGTGCATAGCTACTGTCTGATATGTAATTTAAATGATCAGGACAAGAAAACTGTTACGCTTATGAATCACACTGACAAATCAGAAGGCTCATTTACAAGAAGATCACTGACACAATATTGAAACCAAAAATATTGTGTCATAAATATAGATTGCAAAAAATAAAAAAATTCTATACATATATTTGTAAGTACAGAAATATTGAAAAAATATATACAATAATATATATATAGTTAAAACAGTCATTATTAAATATTTTAACATATACCATTAATATATTGTAACTTAAATATGTTTATCTATTATTTAAACATATATATATATATATTTTTTTTTTTTTCAGAGTTTTTTTATAGCACAAACTTGACCCAAATCCAATCAGGTATCAGAGCGCTTTACATAGCACCAGTTATGTTACATTAGGACACACATTCATTCTTTCTAAGGCACGGGGAGATTAAGTGATTTGCCCAGAATCACAGGATGTTCAGCGTCATTACTGAGACTCGAACCCAGTTCCCCAGGTCTGTGGTCGAGCGCACTAGCCGTTAGGCCAACTTCTCTCCCCAATATATATACAATCTTATTTAAACAAACACGCACATATATATGAATGTGTGTATGTTAATAGACACATATTTCATACAAAACTATTTTTTTTTAATGAATCTATCATTTAATTTTCTAATGATTTTTAAATATACCAAAACAGCAGTTTTATATATAGAGAGAAGAATGTGATGATTGTGAGATTCAAAAAAAGGAGTTACCCATAGTGGGTATTGAATAAGCCTATTAGCAGAGCAAACAAATTCAGCAGGAATTAAACTTTGTTCAACAGTAACAACACTGTGGAAGAGGAAGGTGAGGACAATACCAGAATAATTTTTACATACAATGAGAATTCTGATGACATCAAGAGGATTCTGACTACGTGCGGTGAAAAAATACCCACAATTCCGATCCGGGACATCGCGTACGTGATGTCCGGACGGAGTCAGGCAGCGTTTTACGGACCAGCAAGTAAGATTCGTGCCTGCGTCACTCCGCACGGCTCATTTTTTACGGCAGCCAAAAACTCCCAGGAAATTGAGGACGATGTGAAGAAGGAGCACCGGTACACGACGGACAGCCATGGACCCCATCCTACGTGTCATCCCGGCCCTCCTAGCCTACGACCTGGTGCACCGAAACCGCCGCGCACGCCGAAGAAGGTCAGCACAACACCCAGGGGCAAAGGGGGGGCGAGGGGCAGGAAACATAACCTCTACCTAATTTTAAAAATACCATATACTCTACATACATTAACTCCAGGGTCTGGTCACTTCGGGGGGCGTGTCCACCAATCCCCGTGTACGCGTACCCATCACCACTACAATGGTGGTACGGGCCGTACCCATGCCCTCAGAGCGTGGGTACGGCCCGTACCACCATTGTAGTGGTGATGTAGGTGTACGCGCCGTACCCACGCCCTCAGAGCATGGGTATGGCTCGTACCAGCATTGTAGTGGTGATGCAGGTGTACGCGCCGTACCCACGCCCTCAGAGCGTGGGTACGGCCCGTACCACGCGTACCCCTACATCACCACTACAATGCTGGTACGGGCCGTACCCACGCTCTGAGGGCGTGAGTACGGCACGTACACCTGCATCACCACTACAATGCTGGTACGGGC
This sequence comes from Triturus cristatus, assembly GCF_964204655.1. Taxonomy (NCBI): domain Eukaryota; kingdom Metazoa; phylum Chordata; class Amphibia; order Caudata; family Salamandridae; genus Triturus; species Triturus cristatus. The sequence continues at coordinate 910,373,806 of NC_140586.1, forward strand.
CGTACCCACGCCCCCAAAGCGTGGGTACGGGCCGTACCACCATTGTAGTGGTGATGTAGGTGTACGTGCCGTACCCACGCCCTCAGAGCATGGGTACGGCCCGTACCAGCATTGTAGTGGTGCTGAAGGTGTACACGCCGTACCCACGCCCTCAGAGCGTGGGTACGGCCCGTACCACGCGTACCCCTACATCACCCCTACAATGCTGGTACGGGCCGTACCCACGCCCCCATAGCGTGAGTACAGGTCGTACCACCATTGTAGTGGTGATGTAGGGGTATGCCCGTACCCATGCCCGCAGAGCGTCTGTACGGCCCGTACCACGCGTACCCCTACATCACCACTACAATGCTGGTACGGGCCGTACCCACGCTCTGAGGGCGTGGGTACTGCCTGTACCACCATTGTAGTGGTGATGTAGGGGTACGCGTGGTATGGACCGTACCCAACCTATGAATGCGGGGGTACGGACCGCATCACCCGTACCCCTAGGGCACCAGTACATTTGAGATACAAGGCGTACACACGCCACAAATGTTTGCTTAGGGCCTGGTGCAGCACATAGCCAGTATATTGGGGTGTGTTCATGGGCAGGACAGCAGTGTACTGCACCAAGGGTGCGGGTGGGTGGGTGTTTGCCTAGGAGTCCCAGCAGTGGACAGAGATATGTGAGGGGTGGGTGCCTATCACTCCCAGCAGTGGACAGAGACATGGGGGTGGGTGCAGAGGAATACCAGCAGTGGACAGAGACATGTGAGGGGTGGGTGCAGAGGAATACCAGCAGTGGACAGAGACATGTGAGGGGTGGGTGCAGAGGAATACCAGCAGTGGACAGACACAAGTGAGGGGTGGGTGCCTATCACTCCCAGCAGTGGACAGAGACATGGGGGTGGGTGCAGAGGAATACCAGCAGTGGACAGAGACATGTGAGGGGTGGGTGCAGAGGAATACCAGCAGTGGACAGAGACATGTGAGGGGTGGGTGCAGAGGAATACCAGCAGTGGACAGACACAAGTGAGGGGTGGGTGCCTATCACTCCCAGCAGTGGACAGAGACATGGGGGTGGGTGCAGAGGAATACCAGCAGTGGACAGAGACATGTGAGGGGTGGGTGCAGAGGAATACCAGCAGTGGACAGAGACATGTGGGGAGTGGGTGCAGAGGAATACCAGCAGTGGACAGAGACATGTGAGGGGTGGGTGCAGAGGAATACCAGCAGTGGACAGACACATGTGAGGGGTGGGTGCAGAGGAATACCAGCAGTGGACAGACACATGTGAGGGGTGGGTGCAGAGGAATACCAGCAGTGGACAGACACATGTGAGGGGTGGGTGCAGAGGAATACCAGCAGTGGACAGAGACATGTGAGGGGTGGGTGCCTATCACTCCCAGCAGTGGACAGAGACATGGCAGTGGGTGCAGAGGAATACCAGCAGTGGACAGAGACATGTGAGGGGTGGGTGCAGAGGAATACCAGCAGTGGACAGAGACATGTGGGGGGTGGGTGCAGAGGAATACCAGCACTGGACATAGACATGTGAGGGGTGGGTGCAGAGGAATACCAGCAGTGGACAGTCACATGTGAGGGGTGGGTGCAGAGGAATACCAGCAGTGGACAGACACATGTGAGGGGTGGGTGCAGAGGAATACCAGCAGTGGACAGACACATGTGAGGGGTGGGTGCAGAGGAATACCAGCAGTGGACAGAGACATGTGAGGGGTGGGTGCCTATGACTCCCAGCAGTGGACAGAGACATGTGAGGGGTGGGTGCCTATCACTCCCAGCAGTGGACAGAGACATGGGGGTGTGTACATCATTATCAGATGACCACAACTCCATGGGTGTATGTACGCATCCCTAATGTTCGACTATGTTGATAGTGCCATAACAACACATCACTGACAGCAGTGTCCCACTCCCATGAGGATGGATGTCTTTCCCCCACTGCATGACACACCACATGTGGGTGTGAGGACAAATGACACATGCATACCCACCCCTGGCGGATGCAGCACAATACACACACTGAGATCATGCCACAAGACTGTATAGTCATGTCAATGCCTACTAAACCAAGAGAGCCAAAGGGAACACACACTGTCACGCACATCCCAGGACTGATTGGAATGAACAGGTGCTGGGACAGCCACCAAGATGTTGCCTCTCATGGAAGGAATAGGGTGGAGTTCCCACAGATACAATGCCCACAATTGTCAGTCAGGTGCCCAAATACCCTGCAGAACAAGTACCAATTGTGTGCTAGGCTGGGATAACACACATGCATAGTGCGGAAAATGGAGAATTTCGCCATTAAGGCATTACAATATACTCAATACACAAGTACAGTGACTAGCAAGGATGGCACAGACGATGCAGCCGGAGACATTGCTGAGCAGGCATGGCCATAGTTGAAGGGATCCGTCACCAACAAAGGAAATGTAGACACAGGTCAGCACAACAATTGTGCAACTCCCTGCAGGGAAGATGTCAGGTGCCACAGAGGAAGGAACACTCCTTGGGACAATGTCTCCAAACACAAATAGCACACACGACCAAAGATTCTTTGCAGAGACCTTGTGATGGCACGCAGATACCATGGTCCACCCCATGAGCAGCAGACTACAACATTTCCCTGAAACATAACACATTACCACAACCCCAACTCCTGGAGCATCAGCACCCACATCAATACCTGAAATGCAATAGTGTTCAAAGTGAAAAGAAAATGCTTTATTCAGCATGAAAAGCAAAATTATAAAAGGACACTATTTACAAAGGCACATGGCCAGTCCAGATCAGAAGTCCTTGGGGGGACACATGGCCACGCGTCTCCCCTAGCTTGCCTGCACATTAGAACCCTCAGGTTCGTCGACTGGGGGGGGGGGCATCATGTGGGGAAGGACCAGGCACCGCAGGGGTGCAGGGATGGACGCCTCCACCACAGGGGGTGGGGCAGCGCCAAAGGTGGAGGTGAGCTTGGCACTGCACACTGCTGCCAGGTCGTCCAGCGTATCCCCTGCACCTGAAGAAACCACAGGCTCAAAGGAGGTGGGAGGGTCAGAGGGATGGGGTGCAGCGCTACTGGGGGAGGGGGTGGACAGGGGGGGGACTCAACTCCCCTACCCGTAGAGTCCCTCACCCGCTTTCGGGCTGGTGAGCCAGAGGGGCTGAGGCCCAGCACAGCCAAGTAGGCCTCCTTGTCAGATTGTGTGGTAGGGGAGCCGAGGGGAGTACCATTGGAGGGACTGGGTAGTGTGGCATGCGGACTCGGACTGTGGCTGCGTGTATGCCTGTGTGCCCCAGACCCAGTGGGAGTGCCTTCATCCCCTTGAGTGTGCGTGCGAGGAGGTGTGCGCTTGCCCTTACGTGTTGGTGTGCTGCCTGTGTCTGGTGGGGTGCGTGCTTGGGAATGTCTGGGTGTGCTTGGGACAGGCATGGGAGTGGGAAGTGTGGATGGTGCAGGGGTAGGGGGGGACGAAACGCTGCAGGAGACTCACTGCTGCAGTCAGTGAAGAGTCCATGGACCTCAGCAACATCCGTTGGTCAGACATCGCTGATGACATGCCCCCCATGTACGACACCATCTGTGTCATCAGTCTGGTGTGGCCATGGAGGACATTCAGCATCGATGTCTGGCCAACCTGCAACTGCCGCAGAATGTCCACAGACTCTGCAGTGAGGGCAGCAGGGGGGACAGGGGCAGGGGGTGCGGGTGCGGGGCCTGGCACGAAGGAGACATGGTGGTGCCTTGCACGGACAGAAGGGACCGGAGCAACTGGGAGGGCGGTGATGGGAATGGAGGGGGCGGTGACAGATGTATTGCTGCTGCCAGCTTTTGTAGCAGCCTCCGCCCCCTTGAGGAGTTCAGCCTCGGACTCGTCAGCGTCGTAGTCAGTGTTGCCACTGGACAGGTCCTCCGCCTGACTCCCCTCGCCCTCCGTGCCACTTGCTCCCGCAGACTCGCCAGCAGTGGTGGCAGCGGTGCTGGATCCCTCCTCCAGGTCCGTGCAGGTGTCTCCCTCGGTGTCCTCCGATGATGCTGTGGGCAAGGTGAAGATACAGAAAATAATCAGTCACCTGTATACATCTGACACATGAGTCCAAACAAAATATGTCACAGTGCATATCAGGAAATGCATCATGAGTAACATCTAGAATACTCGGCACATATGTAACCCTGCACTCCCCAGTTGGTTGACCCACCATGCCACTTGGAAACAATGGAGATTATGACACAACAGCAAATAACTTGATATCGAATTATACTGAGAAGCTAGTGTCTGGGAACAGTTGAGCACAGCAAGACTATGAAGGCATGCCACCTCTTGTTCACTGGGAATGAAACAGTATTGGTGCACCCAAGGCCAAATAACAGACCTCAATGCTGAAGGTGTTCCCACACTCAGAGACCTGTGAGTACTTTGGAAACCCAAACGAAAAACATTGTGATCCCTTGGGACTCACAACACTTTACACAATGTACATGTTTAGAATGTGTGAATGTGCCACTTTGTGAACAGAACACACATGTGCCTGTATAACAGAAGCCACACAAGGAGGTGCACACAAAACTACATTTACACAGTCATTGTATGAGCTGCCAGCCGAATTCAAATAAGCCACTGTAAAGAAGAAATGGGGTACCAGTAAGTACATATACATGGCACCACGGTGGTCTGGATGACTTGACACTCGTAAGTTGGTATCAGCAACAACCAAGGACTTACCCAAATGCAAACACACTGTGGGAACATGGATATGTATAATCAGAAAACAAGTGGTAATCGAACTGTGCCTTTCTTTAAAATGTGCCAGCGTGTCCCCGGAAAGTGTAATGGTACTTTCTTTTGCACTTCCTTGGGAGACATCTGTCAAGCAGGTACATTATTGTCCTTCACAACAAAACATCAAAGTCAAGCATATGAAAAATTGAGACATGTTGACAAGTGTAGTGAGTGCCAAGGTACAATACTTCTTGACTAACAACTTAAATCATGCCACCTGTCACATGGCCATCCGTACCATGATGACACAGTTGGCAACACATCTGACCCACTGCCTGTCATGTGGAGTGGCACACATGTCCAAAGACAGGACAATGCATTAGCTAATGTGCCTGCAATAGTGTCGGGAAAAGGAGCACCTGCACTGAGGAGACACCCTCATGGGAACCAAGAATGTCCACACAGATGTCAGCACACACAGACCAAACTACGTAGCATCTCGACCACACACTGGTGGCAAAAATGGATGAGCAGGAACCATGTATTTTAAATTTTAACACATGCTGCAAAGCACAAACATTAAACCCTGCACAACATGACTGGGTCACTGCATGTTGAGTGTCTGTCCAGACAATTATCACACACAGGTCAGACCTGGCAAGGAGACATAAGGTTTCGACATGTAGGCCTTGCCCGCACAAACCCCCCATACCTGAGACAATGTGATTGAGACAGATCAAGAAGTTACACCTCTTAATCGGGGTTTACTAAAATGTGCATCAAGAATTCCTAAATGTACTACATATCACCTCGTGAGGCTGACAACACATATTTGTGACAAACAACCATCAACAGATAGTTGTACATAGACACACAGGCACTGCCCAGTGTGAGGATGCACAAGCCAAATGGGGTCAGCCTGTACAATGGGCACATGTAGCACACTTTAGATAAATACAAATGAGGCCAGGGAACAATGCCACAGAGGCCAACCTATGCTGAACACACAGAGAATGGGCACAGTGTTGGATGACACACATGATTCCGAGGCAAGGGTGTCTTAGGGGACTGTAGTGGGCACACTGCTCCATGGTCCTGGAATGATCTGACCGTAACATGAGCAACCGTCCCGGCACTATGCATATCTCCCACTCATGCACATCATGTCTGAGGCCACAACATCGGTCATGCATGCTGCAAGTCTGTTCATTTGAAACCTCACACTCCTATGTTGAGACTCAGCATCAGTGCCAACTAATATGGATCCCCAAATGACTGAACAGGACAGGGCACAGGCAAGGTAACAACACATGTCTCAGACCCCCCCCTCACATGATGCAGAAAGCAATGTGCACTTGGATTAACTGGCAGCCTAGATGACCATGTGCAATAGTGATTACACACAGACCAGGGAACACATGTCTAGGAGGGGAAGGGAGGAAGAACAGCACCGGTTTACTTGGGGGAACAGGATATGCACTGCACAAATAAACCCTCGCAGTGTATCCAGGCGACTGAGCACTTCCAAATGCTGGTGACACACAACAAACACACATGTACCTACCCCCTTCCTGCTGCTGCATCTCCTGTAACCGCCTATCCAGGTCAGGGAAGACCACCGCCAGGACACGCTTCATTTGGTGGGTCAGGCGTCGGCGCCCTCCATGCTTGCGTGGAGGTGAGTCCTTCAGCTGGCACCGGGCGATCCTCCGGATCCAGCACCGGATGTCCTGCCAGCGTTTCCTCACTTGGGCTAGGCGCCGACTGCGACCCTCCCCCGATATCACAGCCCTGACAGCCCGCTTCCATATCTTCCCCTTCTCGTAGGCAAGTTACCTGAGAGGATGACAAAGTGAGACAACATCACTACACCTGCTCCATGTCACAGAGACACACATTTAAACATCTTTGATATGTTGAACAGGGCATAGTATGCTGCCAACGAATAGCACCTTTGTCATAGGGACATTAGCCTCTGTGGAAGCCCCAATGCACTACATGGCATTGAAAGTACACAGGTGGCATGAGGGGTGCGACACACTCTCTGATCATGGCACACACTGGGCATCACAAGCAACACCAGGCTGATGGACAGCACCTCAAAGCAGTCACATGCCCCAGGCCACTGACGCAACCTCAGCAGAGTACACAGACACACACAGGCACAGGTCAATCACCTGTCATTGGCAACAGCGGATACAAACCTCACTCTGCACATGTGCCACTTGCCTGTGGGGTGTCACAGGTGTGGGGCCAGCTCAGCAAGTCAGACACACAGCACGGCTTACTTCTCACATCAGATGGGTAGAGCTGTTGCCTCCTCCATGCAGCTGTGGTGCAACACTCCACATAGACACTCACCTACATGACAAGGAACATTCACACACATCAATGTCCAGGGGGCGTACACATCATTTGGACACTCTCACCACAGCTCCACTCAACTCACACACATCTGTGGGTACAGTCACCTGTCACACCGGGGGGACCACTGAATCACCTCAGGACTATAGAACAAAAATGGCCCAAAGGATTAGCCAGGCTGAATGTGCCATGCACTATGCAGTGAAGGTCACAGTAAGCACAATGCAAGTGAGGAGTGCACACATGAACTACATCATGCTCTGCATGAGAGACATAAGCCATTCCCACCCCTGGGACCCACTATAAAAAACATTGCATGTCTGTCACACCTGGACACAATGCCAGAAGTGGCAGTCACAAAAAAGGTGCACAGTCAAAGGTAGTGGAGTCAGCACTCACCTGCTCCCCTGGTCTCCAATACAGGCTGGGGTACTGTGGGAGAATGACGTCCAGCAAGGCTTCATTCTCCTCCTGGGTGAATGGCTGGGCCCTCTCCACAGACCTTGACATGGTGCCAGAGGAAGCACAGACAGCAGCAGTGGTGTCGACTGAAAGGTTGTGCAGGCAACTGCCATCTCATGGGTTCTGGCTGACTTATATCTGCCTTGCTGGGCTGTTTCATTTACAGGAGTACAGAGTGATTGGTCAGACTCATTTGCATCCTAGGTTTCCTCCAATCCCTTTAAACATACACCAGTGAGTGCCTTTGCATGGTTCAAAATTTGAGCATCATGTGAAGTCAACACCGACTTTGCAACATTGTATTTTGTTGCCAACTGACTTTTCCAGGCCACCTGATGTAAAAATTTGAACTGGAAACTCAGTATCCATGACAACCAGCATGCACTTAGGCCCTAATACTTGTCCCTCATGTGTGCCGATGTAATTTTGAAATCCACACACAGGTACGGTGCGTTTCACACGTACCCCTACGGCACCAGTTGCACAGTGCGTTTCACACATACGTGTACGACCAGTGTGTACACCTACGTGTACTACGGTAGTACACGTACATGTACGACCAGTGTGTACACGTACATGTACGACCAGTGTGTACATGTACGTGTACTACGGTAGTACGACCAGTGTGTACACGTACGTGTATGACCAGTGTGTACACGTACGTGTACTACCGTAGTACACGTACATGTACACACTGGTAGTAGACGTACGTGTGTACGGTCCGTACACACACGCGTACTCCGGCGGCAACACTAATATAATGATACGGACCGTTCACACGCCCTCAGAGCGTGTGTACAGGGCGTTTCACAGCTTACACTGGTGATAGGAAGCACACACGAAAGGTATGGAGATGTCAGACTTGTGCAAGGCTGTACATCAAGTCATTGTCATTGCAGTCCTTCATGTGCAGGGCCTAGGTGTGTCAGGCAGTGCTATGGCACATGTCTCCTCATGTTTTAGCACAATAGATGTGTGATGACCTGTGTATACATGTCATGTGTGATGGGGCACTATGTGGCACACTTCCCCTTCCCACTTTGCACATGTGTGCATGTAGTACAAACGTGTCAAGCACTGCATCACTGGTATGGCACAGTCACCAACACCCGCAACTGTCCCCTGATGCCTGGGACAGGGACACTAACACCTGACATCTAAGTACCAGCGTGCCCCGATGTGACTATGTCATGTGTGTGTCATGTGTTCCCATGAGCTTGCTGTTGGTGTTCCGTCAACTGCATCTGCTGTTGCTGCATCCAACATGTGTCTGTGTGTAGATGGGCATTGCACACATATACGCACACCATGCCACATGTGGATTCACAAGTTACGTGTGTCAGGATGCCTCGAAGATGATTTTTTGACATGAGGACATATCTGCGCCGTATCCATGTCTGTGTTTCCGTTTATCATGTGTACCCCTTCATCGCAATGTGTGTGATCTGTAAATTTTCAATGACATGTGACCTGTGCGTCTAGCTTGCCGCCAGCTGTCTGTATGAGATGAAATCCTTCAAATGCAGATATGTGGATGTATGTCACTCCTGTGATGTCTCTGTCTGTTCACTTACACTGGCCCACAGCGAGTTTTGGGGCATGTCATGTAGAACTTGACAATCAATGGGTGTAGCTGGCTTTTTGTAGGAGTATCACCTGGCTGGCATACGTGTCCTGGATGTATTGCACAGACCAGACTCTGTATTTAGCAGATGTGTAGTAGCAGTTAAGCATGTGCTCAGTTCATTGACATTAATGTTGTTATGTACTCACTCTTCGTTATTCCTTCCAATTTTCTGAAGGGCACCGCCTCTCCCCCGACCAATGCCAGACTTGGGTGCCATGAGGGAACGTGACTGCATAAGACGTTACCGCTTCTCGCAACAGTTGATTGAGAACTTGACCGCAAAGCTGGAACCACACCTCCAACCGCGACACCGGTATCCTACTGCGCTGACCCCCAAGATGAAGGTGATGGCAGCCCTACATTTTTTTGCCACCGGTAAGTTTCAATTCACCATAGCTGATGTTGGTGGCATGTCACAGACCATATTCAGCCGTGTCCTGCATGATGTTTTAGAAGCCATGTTGGAGCACCTGGATGAATTCATCCATTTTCCAACTCGTGAGCAGTTGACAAGTGTCAAGGGTGAGTTCTATGCCCTGGGAGGGATGCCCCATGTAATTGGGTCTATTGATGGGACACATGTGGCTTTGGTACCACCACAGGCACAGGAGGTCGCCTATCGCAACCGTAAACATTACCACTCTATAAATGCCCTTGTGGTGTGTCTTGCTAACATGCTGATTTCCCATGTCTGTGCATGTTTTCCAGGGTCAGCACACGATGCCTACATCATGAGGCGTAGCAGGGTGCCACAAATGATGCTGTGGCTGCACAACGAACGAGCATGTCTTGTTGGTGGGTATACTCTGTTTGTCCTTTGTTTAGCGCTATCTTTGTATCTTACGGCATCTCCTGACCCACTTCTTTACATGATGTTTCCATGTAGGGGACTCTGGCTATCCCAACATGCCATGGCTGATGACGCCTCTCCGCAACCCCAGAACAGCTGCAGATCACCGCTACAACAACGCACATGGGCAGACCAGGCGAGTGATTGAGAGGACGTTTGGCCTCCTGAAGAGCCGATTCCGGTGCCTTCACAAGACAGGCGGGTCCCTCCCATATGCATCGGTGAAGGTCTGCAAAATCTTCCTCGTGTGCTGCATGCTGCACAACATAGCAGTGGAGAAGGCTGTGCCACTCATCCTGGATCCAGATGAGCAGGAACATCCACCCGTGGAGGATGAAGGGCTTGGTCACGAGGCAAGTGAGGATGAGGAGGAGGAGGAGGACGACATCCGGAGTCAGCTCATACGCAACTTCTTCTCATAATGGTGAGTCCCTGGGTCTGAGTGTGCACGCTTGGAGCCTTGTGTGGCATGTGTTGCAATGTGTGTGTCCAGCTGACTGTATGCTAAGTGACTTAGAGGTGTGTTCAGCTGTGTCACTCGAGTGATGATGTCATTCCACACATTTTAGCTGAGACACTCGATTTTAAAATAGCATGGTGACACACTTATTCCTGTAGAGTAAATGACCATGCATGCGGATGACAATCTTTTCGCTGACTTCTTGTGCGTCTGTCATCCCCAGGTAGTTCCGCATGCTGTCTGCTCGTGTCATAATTGGCCTCCCGCTATTCCTCATGAGTATTGCAACGTGTGCTGAATCAGCGTCCCATGCACGGACATTGTGCAAAGTCTTTTTGTTTAAGGATTCCTGCAAGGCATTTTGGTGTTGGTAGGTGTTTGGAATGTGTTGGCACTGCTCCTGTGCATGTTGTGTTACTATACATACATGTCGACTCACCATGGGGCACATGACATGTTGCATGACTCCCATGAATTGATAGGCACCCTTCGTAACAGTCATCTGTAATGGGACTGTGGATTCTGATGAAGGCATCAATGTGTGTACAATTTCCCTCTGAAACATACGGGATGCTACGGGTGGACATAGTGTGGGACATCCCCATGAGAGAATCAATGGGGAATTGCAGCCCCTCCGTGTGCAGCAGGGGGTGTTTGGCTCACCCCCTTCACTTGTGTGCCAGTTCAATGGATTTACAGCATCTGTGTTGTGAAGGGGGTGTCCAGTGTAGGTCCCACATGTTCAGCCAAATGACCTGTGAGTCTGTTCATATTGATGCATTTCCCTAGGTGTGAACCTGAGTAGTAAAGGTGTTCCTCACCCTCCAAGGTGCCTCATCTCTGTCAATGCATGTCTCTTGCCACTTTGCATGCGGCATCTCTGGCATAGTTGTCAAAGATTGTGCATATGAGTCTATGTGTAGTTTAGCAACATGCATGCAGTTCTTCATGGATTAGAATCTCTATTGCGCATGATGTCCATGGTTGTGTATGTATTTGGGCATGTTGGTCACCACAACGGGCCGTCAACACCTGCTGAGGGTGTGTATCCTGTGCGCAGCTCGGCCTTCAGTTTCCTGATTCTGTGTCAGTCATCTTTGGTGATTGTGCATCCATTGTCTCTGGGTGTGCCATGGGAAACCGGACACTCCTTCCTTTACATACACCTGTTGCAGTTGTCCTTTCTGACATCCTTGTCTTTGTGTGCAACTTGTGGCATAGTTTCCAGGACATGCCGCCTGCTGCTCCAGCCCCTGCAGCAAGGGCCCACAGAGTTTCCGGATTCGGCAACACACACCTCAAAGATGCTCCTCCCTTCCTCCCTCCACCCATTAATTTGGCTGTCATCAGCTTGTCTGTGCCACTGTTGCGGCCATGCGGTGCCAAAGGCTGGACTGTCAGCGCATGCAACATGCACATTGCACGACCCTCATGTCCTTGCATGACCCACATCACACTACAGTCTGATGTTGCAGCCACCCTCCAAGTATTGTCCATCCGAAATTCTACCGCCTGCTCTCAGGCATATCCTAGGCGCACACACGACACCTTTGCATGATGAGTGTGCAACTCCAACTGCCTACACAGCGCTGGCCCGCCTTCCAGGCCCTGTCACACCAACTAGGTCATGTCCCTCCTACTCCCCACTGGCTCCGTACACCAGCAAGGCCATGGGAGTGGGACTCAAGCCTTCAGCATGTAGTATAGTGGCATCATCTGGCACATGGCCGAAGTATCATCTCTCAGCGTGTCAATCTTCAATGTGTCCAGGTCCCCCTCTCCGCCATCACATGCGCACAGCACCTCATCATCAGCTCGTATGCCATTGACAGCCAGGTGCTCCTCACCCTCACAAAAAATACAGCCATTGCCAGTTCCAACATTCAAGAGGGCATGAGATCCATTGATGAATCGCTGAACATCAGCCACCTGAGGCTGGACTTCTACAGGACTGAGGTAATCATCTGAGGATTGTCCCCTTACAGCTGGGTCAACTGCTTGTGTCCCACCTGCAAGAGCCCTGCACATGCACCCAGTGGCCACGCACACAAGATGGTGTGCATCATGGATTCGTCACTCACATTTGCCATGCTAATCACCAGCATCTGTACCTCAGGGTGCAACACCCTCTGCATGATGCACATGATCCACAGATAGATCCACTCCAAGGAAAGACAGACCATCCCCCAGGCCCACGACACCAACCGTGTCAACTACTGCCCCGCCCTCTACGGAGCAAGTACATCCAAACTCCCGGGAAACTTGTCCACATCCAGGCTGCATGTGCACACCTCAGCTTCAACATCCCGCGCCCCAGCCACATCACCGTCCACCAGAGATAGCTGCAATGGATCAGTGTCTGCTGCAGGATGACCTTCAGACTCCTCACCCACACTCAGGAGGCAGGCCACAACCCCAGACCCCAAACCGACCTTGGCCGTCTGTCATCTGAAACCCCGTTGTGCCAACTCCGTGTATCCAACCTTGCCCTGGCCACCATTCTTCACATCCACCGTACTCCAGCATGCAGGACATAGTTCTCCCACCTGGCAAGACATACCTGCTACTCCCTCCCCGGCAACATCCACATGAGCCATGACCTCTACACCTTCATGATACTCTTCCCAATTGGTCTGTCAGCACAGTATTGCATGCCCCCCCTCAGCAGCTTGAGGCCATCACAGGTGAGTATTGTGCTCCATGTCTGTATTGTATGATACATTGTGACCCATGTGTGTCCTGTACCAGACTCAGATTCCAGGGTATGGATGGCTGGAGTTAGTTCAACACTCATGCATAGTTTGACATTTCCCCACACGTAGGTTGTGTACTCATGCAAAATCAATGCAACATCTTATTGAAGAAATTAAGATTTATTCTCGGTGGGGGGCGTGTTTAGTGTGGACAAATAGGTGCTATACAGTGTGCATGGAATCCAAAGTTCACAGGGGGAGATGGGATCCTTGTCATTTGGAGTCATCAGAGTCCAGACCACAGTGTTGGTCATCATTGGTCAGACTGTGATCAGCAAGTCCATGTGGCAGAGAATGTCATTGGATGAGGTGCTGCTGTTGCGCATGAGGGCCAGGTGCCAGGCCAGGTGACCTGGGAGATGTGGATGGTCCGCTGCCTCTCACGGTATTTTCCGTGGACGACCCGCCTTCCTCGCGGGACCCTCAGATGCAGGCCTTGACGATGCTTGTGATGCTCCGTCGGACGATTCCTCCTCCTCCTCCCTCCCTGTGGCTGGTGGTGGTCTTCGCCTGGGGGCAAAGGGAGGGTTGGCCATGTTGTCGGCGATCCGACGGAGTTAACGGCTTATGTCCGTTTGCACCGCCAGGAGCTCAGCCAGTCTTGCCTCCATCCGTCCTTGGTGTTGTTGTTGACTGGCGTGTTGCTCAGCCTGCTGGTTCTTAATCTCGTTGAGGGTCGCCACTACCTGGCTGATGCCCCTGGTGTCACGCCGGTATGTGTCCAAGATGTGACGTATGTGTGACATACCGGTTCCCTCAGCTGGCTGGTCAGGTTCGCGCCTCCGCCAGCCTCCACTCTCACCACCCCTGCCCACACGAGCCTGGCCTGCCGTTGTGGGCACATCGGGTCTACCGGACCCCTGAGGGATGGCATTTGCAGGGTTGTCTGCCTCCTCCTGGGTGGCCGGAGAACCTTGTCCCTCCAGGTCAGACTGGCTCAGTTGTTCTGTGCGGGCAGGGCTCCTGGGTGTCTCCTGGGATGTGGCAAGAATGGGGGTGGTGGTTGGCACAGATGTACCTGACGCAGGTGCTGCAGGGACTTGGGCACCAGAGGGTCCAGGTTGGTTGCGGTCATCCACAGATTGCTGAGAGTCGTCGCTGCCGGTGGGATCATCTTCCTGACGAGCCTGGGCCCGTGATTGTTCCCCCCCCCAGTGTTGGGGGAAGATCCATGACGTTGCCCTGTGTGTGAGAGAGAGAGACAATGTTATTGCTGTTTCATGCGACATCCATGTTTCATACATATTCTAGTTGCCACAGTTCCTCCAGGTAGTTGTATGTGCCTAGCATGCACATCAATGTTAACTTGTGGATGGGTATGTTGCAGGGGACTGATTGGAATGTTATCCAGGGTGTTTGACATGTCGCATTTGGCCTTGGATGCTTTTTTGGCTGTGGCTTGATCTTGTTGTGTCACATGTCCATTGTGAGAGTGTGTGACTCCATTGGCTGCCCCGGGGGGTGTGCTTGTGTAAGGGGTGAGTGATCATCCCTCAGCCCAACGATGTTCAACATCCACATGGCCCCCCTCACACAAGTGGCCCGCCGCCACTTCCCCAAAAACATCTCCTACGCTGACGACACCCAGCTCATCCTCTCCCTCACCAAGGACCCTCACACCGCCAAGACAAACATCCACAAGGGTCTGAGGGCCATCGCCGACTGGATGCGGAGCGGCCATCTGAAACAGAACTCGGACAAGACGGAGGTCCTCATCCTCGGACCCACACCCTCAGCCTGGGATGACTCCTGGTGGCCGATCGCTCTGGGGACATCACCGACACCCACCAAACACGCATGCAACCTAGGATTGATCCTCGCATCCTCCCTCTCCATGTCCAAGCAGGTCAACGGCGTCTCCTCCTCCTGCTACGACACCCTACGCACGCTCTGCCGGATCTACTGTTGGATCCCGACCGAAACAAGTAGAACAGTGACACAGGCCCTCGTCAGCAGCTGACTGGACTACGTCACTGCACTCTACGCAGGACTCCCATCCACACACCAATGGCGGCTACAACGCTTCGGAAACGCCTCGGCACAACTGATCGTCAACGCCCCCCGCCACAGCCACATCACCCCCCTCCTGAGTGACCTGCACTGGCTCCACATCGACAAGAGGATCACCTGTAAGGTCCTCACCCACGCACACAAGGCACTCCACACCGCCGGACATGCCTACCTGCACATCAGACTCAGCTTCTACACCCCCACCCGCCAGCTCCGCTCTGGCAGCCTCGCCCTCGCAGCTGTCCCCCGCATCCAACGTACACCCGCCTGCAGCAGATCCTTCTCCTACCTCGCCGCAAAGACCTGGAAGACCCTCCCAACCCACCTACGACTGACCCAAGACCTACTTGCCTTCAGGAGACTCCTCAAGACCTGGCTTGGAGCAGTGGTGGAACCCCCCCCTCAGCGTCTTGAGACCCTCCCAGGTAAGTAGCGCGCCTTACAAGTACCCTGATCGATTGTTGATTGTTTGACGGTGCCTGCTGGTGGGTGTGGTGTGATTTGGCAGTGGGTCTCCCAGGTGATGTCCCACTATGGCGCATGCTGCCATGTCAGTGAGTGTGAGTTCCTGCCCTAGATTTCTGAGCTTGTTGTGGTTGTGTTGGAGTTTGCAGTTGTCACAGGAGGGCCTTGTGCTGCCTACAGCAGGGCCAAGTGTCAGCTACCTTGTCAGTACATAGCCAGTCCCTGTGCATTGCGCATGGTGCATGGGTATGTACCTGGGCCATATGGGCTGAGGGCAATGGTGTCTGTTTCAGAGTTGTACAATATGTTTGGTGATCCCCACCCTCCCAGCATCCCGGACATCCTGTCTTGGGTTTGTGGTTTGTGTAGGCTGGGACATGGCATGGCCTTGCTTTGTGAATGGGGCATACTCATGTTAGTGGCATGAGCGTTGTTTAGAGTGTGGTTGTGTCAGGTGAGGGCTTGGGGGTAGGTGAGTGCATTTGTTGTAGTTGGGGTGTGGATGCCATTCCCCCCATGTTACGTAAGTTGTTTGTGTACTCACCAGGCTCTCGAACTCCTTGGACTCCGTGCACTCCCACCGGCGGAAGCAGGGCCAGGGATCGTAATGTGCCGGTCTGCGGGGCAGCCCACCTCCTGTGATGTTACTCTGGGCGTAGTCCTCGTTCATTTTGCACTTGACTGCCCTCCGCAGATCGTACCACCTGGCTTGGCATTCATTCCTGGTCCTTCTGATGGGCGCAACAGCATTCACCCGATCGACAGGCGTGATTTTTCGGCTATACTGGTCTGTTTGACCAATGTTCCAAAGGGCTGTGGCTCGACTCTGATGACTTCGTTGACAAGGATGTCCAGCTCCTCAGTTGTGAACTTTGGATTCTTGTCTGTGGCCATGGTGTGGGGTGTGGGTGTGGATGGTTGTGGGTGTGTGGGTGTGAATGTGTAGGTGTGTGTGTATGTGTAGAGGGGGTCTGTGTGAAGGAGGTTGTGTGAAGGTGTGTAAGTTAAGGTGTATGGGTGCAGTTGTTTGTGTGTGATGTCTGTCAGCAGTGGGTCTGTTGCAAAGGCTCATGGTTTGTGATTGTAGGCCCTTTTTATTGGTCCATTTGTGGGTGTGGCTGGGTTTGAACTTTTGGTGGGTGTGTTATAAGAGGTGGTTGTGAGTTAGGGCCTCTGTTTGCCTGTTTGGATGTGCCAGGTCATTCTTTTAGATGTTTTGTGTCCTGTAGACGTGTTTTGTGGTGTTGTGTGAGTCGAATTGACCCTCCTTGGGCTGTTTTACAGTGTCCTGGTTCAGTACGAGTCGTTTTCGCGTATGTAAGGTGCGTCCATTGCTATGTTGTTGTACAGTGATCACATATGCAATGGTGTTATACGATTCATACATACGCGATGTTGGGGTACGGTGTTGGGGTACGGTGCGTCCAAGTACAGGGCTGGGGTGGGGGGTACGGGCGTACATACATGGGTGCAGGGGTGGGGGGTACGGCGCTTACATACGCGTGTGCTGGGGTACGGCGCGTACATGCGCAGGTGCTGGGGTGTGGGGGTATGGCGCGTACATACGCATGTGCTGGGGTACGGCGCATACATGCACGGGTGCTGGGGGTACGGTGCGTACATACGCGGGTGCTGGGGTACGGCGCGTACATACGTGGGTGCTGGGGTGGGGGGGGTACGGAGCGTACATACGCGGGTGCTGGGGTGGGGGGTACGGCGCAGACATGCACGGGTGGGGTGTGGGGGCTGTACGACTCGTAGCCCGGGCCCAAGTGTCCCCGGGGTAGGGGTCGTACAAAGTTCGGTCCGTACGGGACGTTTTCCATACGCTTGTGTATTCGGGACACCGGTACGGATCGGACTTGTGCGCTTGGACTTCAGTTTTACGACTTGTACGTAAAACTGTCCGGGGACGTCTCGTAGACTTTTCCAGATGCAATTCGTGTGTATTTTTACAGTACGAATCGTACTTCGCCGTTTGTACGGGACTTGTACGACTCGTACGTAAAAAAATACGGATACAAGTCGTACGGAAAAAAAAAATACAGTATCGGAATCGGCACCTTAATGTTGAGCAGGTACGCAACACAGCCAAGGGTGGTGATAGGGTTCTGAAACTTCGGGGCATATTATCAAGAAAGGGCGTTAAAATTATCGCTGCTTTAGCGGCAGAAAACTGCCGCTAAAGCAGCGATAATGGGCTTGATAATATGCCCTTGAGAATTCCAATAGAAGTCCATGTTCTGGTGTCAACATGGGCTTCTATTGGAATTCTCTGCAGCATATTATCAAGCCCATTATCGCCACTTTAGCGGCAGTTTTCAGGCGCTAAAGCGGCGAAAATTTTAACGCCGTGCTTGATAATATGCCCTTGAGAATTCCAATAGAAGTCCATGTTCTGGTGTCAACATGGGCTTCTATTGGAATTTTGTGCGGCATATTATCAAGCCCATTATCGCCACTTTAGCGGCAGTTTTCTGCCGCTAAAGCGGCGATAATTTTAACGCCGTGCTTGATAATATGCCCCTGAGAAAGTAGGAATCCAAATGCATTGTTGACCTTCAGACCAAGGGTTTAGGGGGCTTAAATCAGGATGACGAGTTAGTAATCCACCTACAGGAAGAAAATGTAAATGTTCCAACTCACTGTACATTGGTCTCGTCCCATTCATTCTTTCCCCTCGCACCCTCTATCCTGCCCCCCCCCCCTTTTCCCCTTGGTTTCAGTATTATTTCACCTCGTTCCAATGTAGTGTTCATGGCTAACATCTTCTCTCCCCTCCCACTCAACTATGTCTTGCAAATTTTCATCCTAAGCTTCTGTTGTGTTTGTCTTGGAGTTTTGAGACATGGGTAACAAATGGCTGATGAATTATGCTTTTAATGATATATTGAGTCACTCCCCGGTTTTAATGTTCTCTTGTTCAGTTTCTTATGGGAGGAAAGGAAGGAACCCTGATCAATCAGGCATGTCACTAGCACAGGTTCCCAAACCATTTCTTCAGAGGCACAACTGGGTGTTTGCACCTCAGATAAGAAAGTTTTCTTGTTTGCATTTCATTATATTGTTTTGGACTTAGGGCTTCTGTATTTTTGATATTTGGTGTTACCAAGTTTTTCGTGAGGCCCTTGCTTGCCCCCCACATATTTCAGTTTAAGGACTTTGCATTGCACTGCCAGGGGTTCAGGTAGACCAGGGAGGTTATAACTAAAGCACTTCGGTAGTATTTTATTGTTGTTTTTTCACAGTGGATTTTCCTCTGTGTCATATAGTCCCAGTCTTGGCCCTGGAATGCAGCACTCAGTATACAGCTTTCATAGGCACTTGCCAGTAACATTTGTAATATTCTAGGTGGTCTTCTGTGCTACCATTAACTACACTATGATGTCAGAGACAGGCCTTGGTCTTACGAAGTATTTTTAAGCTCTCGTTTGCTGATATCACAAGGTGTCATCGAGGAGTGCACCGACACAGTGCAGAGTGAATTGTTTCTTTTGGAATCTTTTTCTTGACCTATTTGAGAGCTTTCTGTCCTTCTTTGAGTGATACAGCCAATTTAGACATGCCCAATTTCCCAGGCGTGATTTCCAGATTGTACGTTCCACGCACATTATCACGACATACTTATGTACCTGTCTTACTGATCTAATACAGATGTGTGGTTTTTGCCGATCAAAATTATTGGCATATTAGGAGACTGAATAGATCTTTTGATATTCTTTGTATACATTGCAACATGGCCGCCATTTAGCCAACACAGTCTGGTGTTTACATTTCATATTTCATTTTTCTTAAGGGGACATGATTGTGAGCTATTTACTTTCCTCTTTCTCTGGGACACCTATCTATCAGGAAATGTATATGATACGTGCCGCACACAGGATATTGACGATCCAGTCATTACATATCAAATTACATATGTGTGAATATTGTGGTGTACCATTACCTATAACATATAGTAGACCAGATTATAGATCTACATCTTTGTACACACTAAAATATGGCCACCACAGTATCAACTCTCTTCAACCCCTAGCAGTGGTTGCTAAAAGTAGAGGGTATCTTATGCCGATGACACCCAGCTAGTCATTGCTTTTTCAAAGAATTGTAGAAACAACCTTTTTAAATTTAAATTTCAGACTGGATGACAACCAAGTGCTTGCAGCTTAATGCTGCTAAGTCGGAAATTCTTGTGCTAGGGAAAGACAGTGCTCTGTGGTCAGAACAGTGGTGGCCGGATCAACTTAAACCAGCGCCACTGCCCAAAGAGGTGGTTAAGAACCTGGGCTTCTGGATAGATAGGGATCTTTCATTTGATACACAATCCAAAGTCCTTGCAGGGGTCTGTTTTGGACTCCTGAGGGGGTTGAAGCCCCTGCTTGGATATTTTGAACCAAAAATCCGCCAAACTATTCTCCAGGCCACAATACTGTCCAGGTTGGATTATGGCAATTCCCGTTATTTGGGGGCCAATAAATCGTGTATTCTACGCCTCCAACGAATTCAGAACGCGGCAAACTGGGCGCTGTTGGCACTTCCTAAGTCCTGCTCGGTATCTAATCTTTTACCAAAGCTGCATTGGCTGCCTATAGCCAAAATAATTCAGTTTAAGTCTTTGTGTCTAGCCCATAAAATTCTGACACAACAAGGCCCTCCAACTTTAGGTGACATGTTAGTTCAGTATATTCCGAATCGCCCCCTTCGCTCTGCCAACTTGGGTCTTGTCTGTACCCCTCGTTTTCAAAGAGTCAGAGCTGGTGGACGCTCTTTTAAGGTCCAGGCTACCCACCTGTGGAACTCCCTTCCGACTTCTAACAGAGGATTGCAGAATCATTTGATATTTCATTTGATGGTTGTACAGACACGAAGAATAGAGGTATGAAGGTTTGCCGAATTTCATGCAGTTCAGTGGGTTTGTTTAACATTCAATAGTCATGAAGCATCGGCGAACTTGGGCTGATGTTAGAAATTGTCAACTTGTTAACATAATTTGGGAGCGTTATTTTACGCTTTTTAAAGGGAAAGCATTGTTTATGGGAGGCTTTAACATGGTAGATAAAGACACGTATAATGTTAACCGCAATTGATTATTAATGTTGTGCTGAGGTTTTTACATCAGTTTAAGGGCAAATGTCTTTGATTTTTAATTTTACAGAAAAAGAACCCCTGACAAAGGGCCTGTAATGACCCGAAATGCATTGGGTTAAAACTTTATTCATTCATGGAACCAGGGAATCTAACACGCTATATTAAAGGCAATTGGGCATTATACATGCGCTTGAATATTGGAATTTCCTCGTTCT
This sequence comes from Triturus cristatus, assembly GCF_964204655.1. Lineage (NCBI taxonomy): Eukaryota > Metazoa > Chordata > Amphibia > Caudata > Salamandridae > Triturus > Triturus cristatus. The sequence goes on from NC_140586.1 coordinate 910,394,824, forward strand.
ACCAATCTAACAATTGTACAATATTATGAAAATTAAAGAGGATACCGGATAAATTTGGTTTACGATGTTTCTATCATCTGTAATTGGTGTGATGCATCCTGGGACTGGTATTATCAAATCTCAGCCTTCGTTCGTGATTATTGACTTTGCGCTCTTGAGGACGAAGCACATACCAGGATAGCTCCCCTTAAATGAATACCTTTGGAAAAACTTAAGTAAAAGGAGTGCGGGCCATAAATTATGTGTCTTCAATATCTATAAATCACACAGTGTTATTGCATATAGGGTCATTGTTATCAGTCACAATAATACCTTTGCAAATTGCTCTCACTGCATTATATATGTATTCCTAATGGTGGGTTTATGGCATCCATCTTGGAATGTCTACTAGACGTCTGTACTTCTCATAGTGCGATACTTATAGTCGTAGAGAATGTGGCATCAAATGGGCTCCGTATTCTAGGAGAAACATCTCAACCCGTGTAAGGACTACGGTGAGCAGGCTTTGATGTGGGTATAAACACTAACAAAACAAGGTGACATTTACTACGAAGTGTCTGTTCATTAGATAAGTTTTGTTGGCATAGTGCCCCACTTTACACCTCACACAATATGTCAGCCATAGTGGCGAAATTCTGGAATGCTCAGCATCCTACCATCATCAACACATAACACTTATGATACTGCAATCATAAAGAAGAAATGTAAGGAAAATCACTGGCACAAGTTTCTTTTATTGATTTATAAAAACTCTCGGGAGAGATCTGTGTCCAGCGTAACCTTCTCCTCCCTTTGGTTGGTATTATGACCCTCTTTGGTTCAACTCTTAGTTGGTTGGTCAATAAGGGGCCTCCAAGTTTAACACAGAGGGGGTTATGGTCACTGAAGGCACTGTCCTCAAGTAGAAAACCTTGGAATAAAGATTGTAAGAGGGAAGAAACTAGATAAATGTGCCGCTACATCTCCCTTTAAAGTAGGGGACAGTGGCCATGCTCAACGGATCACCCAAGGATATGAGAGATATCAGGTTAAATTCATGTAGGAGGCCATTCAGAAATCCCCCTGAACAAAATGTTCAAAATGAACCCCCTCTACCCTCAGACATCCCAAGTCTATTAAAAAGGTAATCCCAGGGTCCCCACAGAGATGTATATTAAAATCCCCCATAACCATAAGGTTGTGCAGATCTGCTATGCAGTGTCGTCTTATAAAAGTTCCTTACAATGTAATATTACACCCATCGCTAGAGCATAATGTCGCATTATAAAAGTTTATAAAAACCATTTTGTATGCCCCTCTGCTTAGGACCCGGGACTGTAAACATGAGCTTGTCGAGGACAAGACTTGAATCTGACATTTCAGTGCTATAGAGATATATGATACAAGACCACCCCTTGGTTTGCCAACCAAAGAGGGTAAAGCAGGAACAAAAAGTCCTTGTAGCCCTCCAAAAATAAGCTGTGGTCCAATAACCATGTTTCTTGAAAACATATAGCACTAAATTGTTTCACATAGGCCACCCACATAGGATCAGAAAACGTATTCGCCAAACCAGCAACGTTCTAGGATATTACATTGTTAACATACCACCGAAGGTCCCCCATACTTAACGCTACAGGATCCTGCTTGGGAAGCAGCCTTCCAGAGACCGTGGGAGCAGGACTAATAAGTCAATCACATGCCTCCAGCATAGCCAAAGGGGTAAACCTATTAGACAGCTCCACAGGTGGGGGACCAATATTCTGCCACGGTGAAGGCATCTGCCTTGGAAAATCTAACCACGGGGGCAGGTGCTGATAGCCAAGCCTGACAGGCGGGATTTGTGGTAACAGGCTATCAGGTAGAGCTACATCATTGGTAAATATGTTACTGCGCCCCGGCGGAACAGGTTTATAAAAGTAACCAAGTGGTAAAGCCCCAATGGTCAACTTTAATCCGCAATTGACAGGGTATGACTCTGTAAACAGTATCCTTTCTTCTATATGCGGTTTGTTGAAATTAACAATGACACAGTCCCCCAGGCCTGATTTGTGTGAGCTACCTATCCAACTTACTCAGCGTACCATGTTGATATTTTTCTCCAACCTAGTTCCCAGTGAGGTGTTAGGCGAAAACCAGTGTAAGACTTTCTTTTTTAGCTGGTAAAAATCCTCCCTGGAACCCTGGGGGAGAGTTGGAACATTCCCCAATAGCACTACATAAGGAGTGGATGCTGGTGGTAAGTGAATGATAAGAAACTGCTGAGGAGTGAGATCCCGATCCCCCTGGGGCTGGCTACCTAACGGCTTTCTGGTTAGTTCTCTTTGGGGGTCCAGATCTGGCTGGGACTGACTTGGCAAGCTAACACTGTTGTGGTTTCCCCCTAAAGTAGCTGCTTCCCTAATAGAGCTTAGACTGCCCCCTTGCGTGTCTGTTACGTGGCTTACAGTTGTTTGCCCCCCCCCAGTAAATGTGACTGTAAATGAAACTGTGTCTGTAACAGGCCCCTAATAGCTTTAGGCGGGCTGATCATGATGGATGGCTGAGCACTACATTGGCCTTGCTGATCCCCGGTCCATCCCAAAGATGAAGATGAGTCACCACGTTTGGGGGCCTCTAAATATTTTTTACTAGTGGTTAGGCGGCTAATTATCGGGCCCAGATTTGAGTCCAGCAAGTTCGTCATCAAAACATAGAAGGAGTCCAATGCCCCCGCCATGTCAGCAATGGGCATTAAAATGAGAGGGTACTGGGTTTTTGGGCGGCAGTTAGGTCTGGATCTCTTAACGTTACCCCCATCACTTGAGATTTCCTTTTGGTATTCCCTCCCGCTCTTAATGCTCCCCCCTCGGTCATAGATGGGCTTCCTATCCCAGTTGTCGATATGGACTCCAGATGCTTATTGTGGGCAGGTACTGTACATACTCTGTTCATCTGGCTCCGATACCTGACTTATTGCTTATTATAACCGCTGGGGAGAGGGGTAAAAGCAAAGAGGGAGCAGTTAAATGACTGAGGTACCCAAGACTGTCCATATCTGCCATCTCGAGCCCATTATTGGTACACTGGCCCGGGTGGTCATCTTCAACAATGATCATGTGCACAAGTGTATCAGAATGCAAAGGGTGTAAGGCGGCAGTAGGTGACCTAGAGAGACGTATATTAACAAGTTCTATTTCTTGATCGATCACAGCTGCTGCCCGCTGCAGAAAAGAGTCCATGGTGGTCACAGCAGAGGTACCTGTTGCAGGCTTTCCAGGTTTTCCGGCAGCTGAGGCTAATGCTGTTTTGCGCCTGACCATACTCATAGACAATCAGTGAGGAGTGCTCAAATAAAAGTTCCACATTTCTAAAATGGTCACAAGGGCAACAACAAGGTCAACAACGATAACGATGTACCAAAGTACAACTCCAGAAGTCTGGCGGGGCTCCGCACGTAGTCCTGATACAGAGGGTCTGGTAACAAGTCAGCACTACAGAGGCTAACCCCAGCACAATCAGCGGACCACACTAAATAGGTTTCAGTACAAGAATGACCGTGAAGGATGACTGTGAACAGCTAAACTCTGCCCTACCTTAACAGAGGATCATCCACTATTACCACTAGAACAGGCAATTACAGGATCACGCCAATAAAAGCCCCAGCAATTAAATAAATCTACTTCCCACCTTGTACCCCTACAAACCCCACAACCCGCACCTAAATCATAATTAACACTTTTTATATTAATTACTCAATTTACATAATTAATTATCAGTGACATAATTAATAATAGTTAACATTGTAATTATTAATTAATTATAAATAATTTACTTCTTACCATATCCCCTAACAAAAGCCAAAATCCGCACATAAAACTTGACTTAAAAGATACATTATTTATACAATTTACCTAATTAATTAACAGTTAAATAATTAATAATAATAAAAGAATGAATTATCAATTCATTATAGTTAAATTAATTCCCGTCGCATAGCCCTACAAAACCCACAACCCGCTACAACACTAAAAATGACAATAAACAATTAAAATAAATTAATAAACAACTAAAAATGTGCAAGCTATATTAAAAACCGTTAAGAATAATTATCCATACAATTATTTTGTAAACTATAATATTAATAATTATATTTTTGTAAATGTTATTAACAACATAGGAGCAGACCGCCGCGCGCTATCGCGGCGGTCAGGACAATGGTGACAGGCAGTTGGCGGTCTGACCAACGAATCAGGATTGCTGACCACCAGGATGGCAGTTGCAAAGTGCAAATTTACATGGCCGCTTGTGCTACGACCCAGAACAAGGGCAGCAGCACAAACCGCTGTGTAAAGGAGCAATTTATGGACATCCATGCACTGTGTCTCATGCACCATCTGATGCATGGCACATGGTGCATGGAGGTGCGTGGAGGCACTACATGTGCCCCCAGAGCCAGTTGACAGCAGTGGACCACGATGGACAGGGGGCCTGTTTGGGGCCCTCAAAATCCTTTTTCAACAGCCTTTCCCTGGCAGTCAGACAGCCATCAACAGGCTGTTGTAAAGGGATATCGTAACCCCAACGGCGGTGCTTGCCTTGACACCGCCGCCTTTCAAGTATTACGTATCTGACCGCCACCACGTTGGGATCTCAGATACTGCCAAAGACTCCCCTCCGACTGCTTGTTTTCTGATCACCTGCATCAAAATGTGATGGTCGCACAAAAGGGCTGTCTGTCGGTTAGACTGCCACCGACGGCCTGTCTGTGGCCTTCCGATCAACATCATAAGGCCCATAGATATTTTTAACTTCAGTATTAACAACATAGATATTTTTGTAAACTATATTCACAGCATAGATGTTTTTGACATCGATATTACTTACCTTAGAAAATCAATATTCTTGTCAATGATATTTTTGCATCACAATACTTGTGGATCACGATATCAAAAACTTGATATTTCTGCATCTCGATATTTTTTACTCTACATGTTTGACAGAATACAATACAAGATTGCAGGCAGGCATTATTGGGGTCCCACAATGCAATTGTGTGAATGATGTCTTGGCAATAGTCTGCCTTTACTCAAAATCAGTGGCGGCTGGTGACATTTAAAAGAGGTGTGGCGTAAATGTTTGTGATGAGGGCCTGGTGAAAAGCAATTGTAGCGAGTAAGGCCTGACCGTCATAAGTGGGAGTCAGGGGTTCCCCCACAAATAAAACTTGGAAAAAAGAGTGGGCAAATGGTTCATTTTCAAGCATTTTGAGGAAGCAAGGTTAATAAAGCAATTGTGAAAGTGTAGTTATGACATCAATAAAGAAATTTGATTTGGTAGCTACTTATTTAGTATACCCACAAAACTTCATAACAGACAATTTTCTCTCATTCAATCCCTTCGTGACAGCCTTGTCTGAACTGTTTGTCTGTAGAAACCGTGAATAGTTGATCAAGATTCAGGGCTACAGCAGGCTCCCGCCACCAGGTTTGATTTAATACTATCCTCTGGCTGGTGGGGGTGGCATTCTCAAATGCCAGGTGGGATTTCCTCATTTTAGTAGGAAATTAGCTATCATATGAAGGTACTCTCTCCACGGATAATGCAGAGGCCTAGGTTCTCCGCTTGTACTTTTTTGGCATAATACTTATCAGTGCTTTTTGTACAAATACAAAACAAAAACACATTATTGCTGTTTGTGCATCAAAAAGGTGCTGTATATTATAATGTACCAAGCATTCATAGTTGGGGCTGGGCAGTTTGAAAATAATTAGGCTCCTCACCTCTGTACATAATTAGAACACTATAAAGATTGTGTCTAGCGCTACGTCTTCATTATGCTCATCACCTTTACCATTAACTGGTGATATCCAAGTTGGTTACATATGCGGAACATGAACAGATGGACAGAGACAAAATATGCACAAAGGCAAGCAAACACCAAAACAAAAACACATTGAAATACTCATACGAATATCCCAGAAAAAAACACACAGGGAATGTCCTCACCAGCCCATTAGTATGTATGTAACGGATCGAGGCAAGCATGATATATATAACAATTAACAAGCAAAAATAACGCACTCAAACCTCAAAGGAAATCACAAGGCCCCACTGTGACTATGCTCTTAAAACACCTCTCCAAGTCAAAAAGCAACTTTATAGAGAATCTTTTTTTTAAATTTATTTAAATTTTTTTTATTTGGCAATAATTTATCAATCATAAATACACACCAGCATTATGAGAAAGAATTACATTGTGCCATAAGCAATATACACACATGATGATAAAAACAATTCAATACAAGACCCATGGTGATACTAAAGTGCATTAATTCAGAACCTTAATTATTCAGTCTGATTTAATAACATTTTCCGCGTATGTCCGGAACCAGCTCTGCAGCCTCCCCCAGCTAATTTTAACGAGAGTTCTCCCACAGAGTCGCACATTTTTTATATGAACCTGCTCTCAGAGCGTACTTTCTTCAGTGTTCTTTAACCCCGCCCACTTTACTTAATAGCTGTATGAACGTAGGAATCTCAGCTGATCTCCATCGCTGCAAAATCAGCTACCTGGCAACCAGGACCAGGAGGAATATCTGGGTTTTTTAAGAATAGTTGCTGTAGAGTCTGTCGTGTATCCTAAAACCATTGTCTGAATATCTAAAGCCTGTGGGACCCTCAGCGTATTCTGCCAATATTTGTTTAAATTTTCCCAGAATCTATCTAAGGGGCATATTATCAAGACAGGCGATAAAATTATTAGAAAACTGCGTGAAGGACATCTAACATGGGCTTCAATTGGAATTCCATAGAGCATATTATCAAGCCCATTATCGCCGTTTTAGCAGCAGTTTTCTGCCGCTAAAGCGGCGATAATTTTATCGCCTGGCTTGATAATATGCCCCTAAATTCGGGCAGCCGCAAATAATATGAGTTCAGTTCCCCCTCCCTCCAAATCGCACCTAAAGCAATTTGATGCGATCTGGGGGGTTGATTTTCTGCAAAAAATCCAGTGTACGGTACAGCAGCCATTTTGTATAAAATTGCATCTGCTTGAAATCGGCTGCTTTCAGCAAGGAGCTATTAAACGTATTGACCTGGTGCTAATCTGTACTAGAGATGTGTAGCCCTTCCTGATTTTCCCACTTTTGCGGTGCCTTCTGGCAGCTTTTCATCCACCTTGTTTCCGAAAGAAGGAGACCCACTCGCTTATCGAAATGCGGTGAGAGTGGTTTACTAAACCACCTGGGATGTCGCCGGCCTCCCCGATATGCAGGAGTTTAAGTCCCGACAAAAAGCTTTTAATCTTAACGAATTACCGGGCACATCGACAACAACCGGCGATAAATATCGCTGAGCGCACTTAGCGCTCAGATAATTATCGCCGGCTAGCGCCGATTTTTATCGCTGAGATAGCGTGCTATTAGCAACGCTTATCTCATCAGCGATAAAAATCCTAGCGCTAACTGGCTAACGTGAGATTATCGCTGGAAACCCAGCGATAATCTCACGTTAGCTAGTTGATAGGGACTCACAAACTTAGCCATGATATCCACCTTCCATAGGATATCATGGCTAAGTCAGTCCTGAAGCAGGTGTTAGGAAAGTAGCGAAAACAGGTGTTATCGCTACTTTTCCTGACGCTATGCTTCATAGCATGGGGCTTGATGATAGGAGGAATGTCGCTTAGCGACATTTCTCCTATCATGTCTGGTCAGTAACGCCCACTTTGCATCTCATTAGAGATGCAAAGCTGGGCATTAGAAATCCCCTCGCTAAAGCAAGGTTTCATGCGTTAGCGTGACCTTGCTAATATAGCGATAAAATTATCGCCGCTTTTCGCCCGAAAACGGCCACTAAAGCGGCGATAATTTATTATCGCCTCGTTGTAAATATGCCCCTACCATTGTAAAATAATTTTACTATGCTTAAGCGGCAGTTCTATTTCGGGCCATGTTTTCCACTCTCCCTGCATGAAGTATCCTATTTTACTGAAACCCTGGCAACTCCAATTATTAGTAATTGCTGGATCTAGAAGTACACCTTGACCTTCATAAATATCCGAGAGGTAGGTTTCTGCATTTAGTGTGGGGATCGCGAAATGCCTAAACAGCTGTTTTTTCTGTTTAATACTCAATTGGAGGGTTTTATATCTTAATTTTTGGGGATTTTTATAAGGCACATAAAACCTCAAATTAAATATTCTTTGTAAATCATATCTAAAAAAAAAATATCATACCTATTAATGTTTAAAACCTTTGTGGATCTATATAAAGTGTGTGCAAAATTTTCATAATAGTACTCTTTCAGATTAGGAAGTGCTAGTCCCCCTTCTGATACTGGCCTAAAGAAAGATTCCATTGACTGTCTTGCCACCTTATTTGCCCATATAAACGTGGAAAAGAGGGTTTGGACTTCCCTAAAAAAATTCACTTGAACTGCATTGGGGATGGCTAAAAATAAAAAATTGCATAATGGGAGAATCATCATACAGATTAAAGCTACACAGCCTAATAACAAAACTGGAAGCTCTTTCCATTTTAGCAGTTTACTCTTTATTTTGTTAAAAAGAGGGATATAATTTAGGGCGTATAGATCATTAATATTTTCCGTTACGTATATCCATAAATATCTCTTAGCATGTATATTAACTAATGAAACAAACTCTGTTAGTAATGATTCTGCTGTGCAGTTACATAACATAAACTCTGTTTTAGATGTATTAATTTTATAGCCCCCAATAGATTGGCATTCATGAAACAAGTTGAAGATTTGCCTTTGCACTCCCCTTTCAGGTTTTAAAAAAAGCGCTATATCGTCCGCATATAGTTTAATATTAGTCACACCAGACATTAGAGAGGTTATACTGCTTAATGAACATACAGCTATTGCAAGGGGCTCGATAAAATAGGCAAAGAGCAGGGGGGAAAGCGAGCACCCTTGTCTTGTCCCGCTAACTAGTCTACAAGCACCTATCCTCTTGGTGTTCACTACTATTTGGGCCGTCGCTCTCACGTAGATTGTTTAAATACCTGCGATCAATTCTGAGGGAAAACCAAATTTAGCAATTGGGTGAAAAAGGCTTTCCCAGCACACCAGGTCACACGCCTTTTCTGCGTCTAAAAGCAGGATCTGCGACAGTATTTTATTTAGATTAAAATAATCCAGGGCTTCAATTAAAAAAGTGGTATTAAAAGATAATCGTCGCCCTGCAACGGAGCCACATTGGTCCTTATGGATTATGGACCCTGCGCAGTTGCTGATTCTATTAGCCAATAGTTTGGCTATAATCTTGTAATCGGAATTCAGCAAACTGATGGGTCTATAAGAGTTTATATCTTCCCTATCTTTACCTTTTTTGAAAAAGCTGACTACCACTGCTGTTCTAAAAGAAGATGGTATTTCCCCACCTCGTAAAATATAGTTAGCAAGTCGCACCAGTTCCTTATTTTGTGCTAAACTTTTGGAAAAACTCAATAGGAACACATGCTTTGCCATTGGCCATTGTTTTAACCATCCCTTCTATTTCTTGTAATGAGGCGTTGGCCAATAAGCTTGAAGATTGATCTGTAGTTAAATTTGGAATTTGTAATCCATTAAAAAAAGAATCCGATTTTGCAATATCCACTTCATGTCTGACGGAATAAATGGACTCATAATGCCTAATAAACTCAATTTGTATTACGTTTTCATATGTGATTCAGCTCTTAGTGAGCTCATTACTTAATGCAAGGACTCTGTTCTGAGCTTATTTATCCTTTGCTTACCAGTCTAGAAACCTGCCTATGAACTCGCTCTCTTCATATACTTTCTGCAAATATGCAGAATTGGCAGGATAAACTTTAAAATAATAAAAGTCTTGCATCTCCTGGCGCGTCTGCCTCAATGCCAGTTTATTCCTATTGTTTTTATCCCTTAAATATAACTTGTTTGTATTTTTAACCTTGGCCTCGAGGCAGTTTCTCTCTTTCATTTGTGCCTTTCTTGTGGCAATCTGCTTCGATGATATGACCCCGCAAATTTATGCTTTAAAAGCATCCCAAACATTCTCCACGAGGCTGTACCTCTATTGGTCTGGAAGAAACCCTCTATCTCCCTTTGGGCACTCTCGCACCAGTCTTCATCCTCCAGAAGAATTCTATCAAATGTCCATTTCGGGGTATCTGAATTTCTGCTAATACCAGCTAATTCTAATTTTAGTAATGCGTGGTCTGAGAAACTATTTTGTATGTATTCACACTTAACTTGTGTCAGTTCTCTGGAAATCAAAAAATTATCTAATCTAGCAGCCAAATTATATTTAGCTGAATAACATGAATACTCTTTTTTTCTGTGGGTATCTTGACTGCCAGGAGTCTATCAAGTTTATGTTTAGCATACAGTCCTTTAATGCTTCTTCTACCTGTGTTTTTTTTCCTCACCCCTGATGAAGAGTTTAAGCCTGGATTTTGTAGGTAATTAAAATCCCCTCCCGGAATAATCGAACCAGGAATTAGCAGCAAAGCTTGGTAAAGTTCTGTCAGGGGAACGGGGTTATCCTCTGCTGGAGCGTAGATCGTTGCTATAGTTATCTTAGTATTGTTGACTGTCCCACTAACCAGTCTTTATCGATCTGTGAATATATGGCCTGAAAAGGGAAGAATTTACTAAAGAAAATTGCTACCCCTCTTCGCGCCGTGCCTGTTGAAGAGAGAAAGCAACTGCTGCCCACTTCTGGAACATATTAAAAGAAAGTTTTCTACTAGCTACGTAGTGGGTCTCTTGCAAATGTACAATATCTAGAGAGTAGCCTTTTAGCCATTCCTCCATGGCTCGCGCTTTATTTTGTTATTCAGGCCATTGGCATTAAAGGAAAGAATTCTTACCCCATTACTTGCTGCCTGATGATTAAGTGCCATTTCTGGTATTATGGAGAAGTTGATCTAAAGTGAACCTGTGCATTTCCTGGCCTCTCTAAGGAGTAAATCTTCTTTGGTTTAGATGAGTATCAAACCAAATTCTGAATAAAACCCTTAAAGATATCAGGCCACTTTTTACAGAATCTCGGTGGCTAGTGACATTTGAGAGCCTGGGATCAGAAGTGCCTACGAAAATGAAAAGCTTGCTTTGCCTGGCACTGGACACACGCAGGCTCGCTGCCTGACAACACCAGGCCAACCCACAATATTCTGCAGTCTCTCTGCCTTGTATATTTTGCGCCAATTATATTTCTATCTATACTTTTTGTACCACACAATCAACCATTAGTGTTAAGAGGGAGATTATGTGAGCAATATATTAGTGGAGACTTCACTATGTGGTAAGCATGCTTGGAGAGACTCGGTGGTGCTTAGGTTTTTTAACAATATAAAATAAATTGCATGGTGGTGGTGTTGTGGGTGTGTGTGTGTGTGTGTGTTTACGTGCATACCTACATGTGTGCTTTTATTAGTGGTATGGATTATATTTTGAAACTGTAACACTGGAGTGCATTTAAATTCAACATCTGGATAACCTTGCAAATAAGGCAAAAGAAACAACTCAGAATGTGTGTAAACATAAGTAACTGTAAATTACATTCTGCAGTGGAATAATCAAAACAATTCAGCAAATCAAAGTGAATTGCTACTTACATATAGAGGCCCCTGCAGTTATCCTGCTCTCCGCGTACGGTACCTCACATGAGGAGAAAAAAGGCTGAAAAACATAAATTGCAACGGTAATGGATAAAATCACCTGGGCTGTTGGCTGTTTCATCTGAAAGGACAACTGCGGTACAATGAAGGCAACACACCCACCGAAGGCTTCGGGATATAGTTGTAGTAAGACCGCGATTTAGTGATGGAAGTTCCAACTCAGCATAGCACGTGCACACCCGGTAAGGCTGTTGCAGCTGCTATCAGAGGCGCACTCCAGTGGCGGCTGGTATTAACGGGCGAAGGGGGCTTTGCCCTCCCAGCTTCGGAACGGAGACAAAACAAAGGGAGAAAATTTACACCATGGAGCAGCTTTAAATGCTCACTGCTTGGTGCTCCACTTCTATATCGTTTTATTTGTGTGAGGTGACGTCGGACCCTTGGAGGATAGAGTCCTCCTACGCATGTGCTGAACTGGGCGAGGATAATTCCTCGTCCTCGAGGCACAAGCGAGGAGAGTGACATCAGCCTGATGGGAGTGGCTGCACCAAGCAGCAGTGAATGGGCTTCGAATGGGGCGCTTCTGGCGTGGCCCAGGGCGCGATCAGCAAATCCTCATTCACATTAATGGAAAGGGGTGGGGCTGGCCGACAGCAACACAGTGCAGTGGGCGTCAACGATTGCAGCACTCCTTTGCCTTCGCACTATTAGGCTTTTTCATTGGATAATAATGTAAGCTGGGGGTGTGGATTATGACTGAGTTCAGCTCTATTTTCAGGATTATCAGCACGTGTACGTGGCGAGCAACGGACACCATCAAGCTGCTCCGGACCTGTCCCGACGGCCTAAAGTGACACTACAGGCACCAGTTGCAGTTGGAAAAATAAAGGCGCCTGCAGCCATGATAAACGAATCTCCCCATGTTATGGAGCTAAAGACTAAACCGCAGAGATGTAGGAGCTGCTGCTTCCCACGGTAGGACGTTTCAAATCTGCACACACATTTAGTCACTCACTGCACCGGCAGACAAGTCTAAGTCTCTTATCGAGTATGCACTATAAATCCCTTTTTCTATCAACATTTTCTCAGGGGCTCCTTCCTTATGCCAGCCTGGCTCACTTGCTGAGCCAAATACACCCCTTAATTTATATCACACCACTTTGAAAATGCACCAGCCGCCACTGGAGCACTCTTGTACCCCTCAGAGCCCGGGATCAGTAGTGCCTATGAAAATGCAAGCCTTGCTGTGCCTGGCACTGGACGCATGCAAGTTTGATGCCTGGCGGTGCCAGGACAAACCGCAATATTCTGCAGTCTCTCTGCCTTGTATTTCTTGGCATCAATTACATTTCTTTATTTAGACTTTTTGTACCACAATGCACATTGAGAGCTTTTTCTACACACTCCAAGGCTCATTCACGTTGTCATTGTAAAACACTCTGTGTCACTTCAGCGAGGACAGGTGTTACGTACACGTCCAGCAGAACAACCAACTAAACAACAACCTAACCAATCCTGGCTCTGCTCTCATGCCGTTTTCAGTATGAGAAAAGCACCAGGAGTGGATGGAGCAGGCTAATCCAGTGCTCCGTTTCACAATAGGAGCCTGTGTCTGCAATCCACAAGGCTGTTTAAAACAGCACGGAGCGGTGCAGACTGAGACAGTTGCAAGACAGCCGACCAATCCAACATGCGCACTCTGCACTTGACTCTTTAGTCATCCGATCGATGCCGCCCATCATCTCTGGAATCATCCCCGCCCTGACTCACAGCAGTGACGGCAATTTATAATACAATGGTTGCCAAACCATTTTATTTATTTGCATTTGCTGCTGCGCTTGCAGCAGGCGGGGTGAAGCTTCCCCGCCCTAAAGGAAAAATTTCTGCTGCTCAAAATGGATGGAAGCATTTCCCAGACGAAGGGCAGATAGTCTTACAGTTGTTAAGTTGTTGCTGAGGAAGTTAATTCCAAGATTCAGACGCCCAACTTTTATTGAGACGATTGTGTTGCACACTTCAAAAATGAAGTGTTACAAATGATGTATACATCTTTTTAGATCAAGTAGAGATTGCATTGCAGTTATTGGCCACAATTTACAGTTTCAGTGAAACAAACCAATGCAACGTTAGAGAATAAACTGGCGAAAGTCTGTGCCTCAACTGGTCTGAAATGGCCTGATGCTCTTCCTCTTGTTGTGATGAATACGAGAAGTACTCCAGCCAGAAAGACAGGTTTTACATCTCAGATGGGCAGGGCAATGAGACCTACATGTATACCTTCAGCTGCATTAATTTCAATAATGGCTAACATTGTTCTAGATTATTGCAAAGATTTGGCTGATATGTTGAGATGTGTCCCTCTTCAGGTGAATGTGTCAACAAAGGATTACAAAGACATACCATGCCACGAGGCTCGATGGCGCCTGCGCGAGCTTTCGTGCCGGTTGTGTGAGCTGACCCTCCCCTGTCCCGGAGCTCTTCAAACATGCTGCGTGCTACCTGTGGATTTTGAGAGTGTATCATCCTTTGCCGTAAGAAAAAAAAAAAGTGTCCCTTTCAAAAAAAGCCGCCGCTTTGCCTCACTTTCCGAATTTCGAATCGGGATACACGGGGATGCTGAGAGTCCGCTAAAACGCTAAACGCTGATATTAACTTCAGTGTTGATGCGGGAGGCGGTAGCCGCTGTAGCTGCGCTGTGGAGGCTGCGAAGAGCGTGGTGGGCGGTGACCAGCACAGGTGTTCCGGCTTGGCTTCGCGGTGAATACTCTATCAGCACAGAGTCGGAGCGGTCGAAGAAAGTTGTCATGGCCCCAAAACAACCTCGGAAGCCCCGTGTTCAAGATGCAAAGACTTCTCTCCCTGCAACAAAAAAAGGTGAGAGGGATACCGGTATACACCCACCGGCAGGAAAAGTTAAACAAACCATAATGACATTGTTTTCTAATACTGAGCAAAAACGCCAAGTGATGTCGAATAACGAGCTTCAAACAGACAGCACCCCTTCTATATCCCGGTCCGATGGCCTTGTTGAGAACGATGTATTAAAGGATGTAGGAGACGATAATGTTTTAAAGACGGCGACTCATAATGAATTAAAAGAAAAAGAACTCAGCTGCTTATTATCCTCTGATGTTTTAACTATGAATGAAAGTCTAACTCCCGAAGAGCCTGTTAGGGTCATACCGCCAGAGTTTGAATCCAGTGATTTCTACTCTGTCTCAGAGAACTCTGCTTCCTCTTGTGAGGATTTGGGTACGCAATACACGAGACAGATGTCAATTGAGGGGGAAGCTGACTCCTTAGAAGACGAGGCGAATGTTAGCGGTGAGCTTGGGGAGGAGGATACCCCCACCACTGTAAGAGGTCGTGATGCATCTTTGGCTGAGGGCACCATTGATCCTCAAGATGGTCAAGCGGCGGACATTACTCTCACCACGATATATCAAACCATCTTGAGTCACATGGATAAAACTGCATTAGATAGTCAGAAAATTCAAAACTCTTGTCGGAAGCTACAAGGTTCGATCAGAAGGCTGGTCAAAGCACAATCAGACTTTGGAGAACGATTCACGGAAGTCGAAACGCGAATATCCAACATCGAGGATGAACTGTCTAAACAAAAAACGGCTACTGAGATCTTGAGTAGCAATAGAGATGATGTGCTTTGGCGAATGGCTGACATGGAAAATCGATCTCGGCGCAATAATTTAAGGGTAATGCAGATTTCTGAAGGCGACGAAGGACAAGATCCACGAAAATTCCTAGTAGATCTTTTTCAGAAAGCGTTTCCTAGCCTAAATAAATGGGATTGGGATCGAGAAATTGAAAGGGCTCATAGATTCCCTTTTAATATTCAGCCTCGTTCTGGGCAAAATACAAGATCAAGACCGAGGCCGATTCTTGTAGCTTTCAACAGCTTTCGGGCTAGAGAAGATGTTTACTTGCAAACTCGCTCAAACAGCAAATCTATGGCGCAAGGATTTACCTTCTTTACGGTGCCTGACTATTCCAAATACACCATGGATATTCGCTGGCAATTGCGACAATTGGTAAAGCTATTTCAAAAAAAGGGCGCGCAGGCTTACATCATGAACCCCGTAAAACTTAAAGTAACCTATAAAGAAAAATCGAGATTTTTCACTAATGTCGCCCTTGCTAAAGAGTATTTACACTCTTTGAAGGACCTCTAAATGGACTTTTTTCTTTTTTTTTTCTTACTGAAATGAAGTACCTTTATGATAATTTAAGGATGTGGTAGTTTATCATATAATATATGTTCAGTTATGTCCTGGATTAATGATTTAGATAAATTCAGGTGACACACAGCAGAAAGGGGTTTTCCCCATAGTTTTGTGTTTTCTTTGGAATAAGAGTAGATAGAGCTGCCGGATTTGACAGAGGGGTTGACGCTCATTTCCATCCATAGGACTGTGTCCTAAAGCCTCGATTATGGGAGGGGGGAAGGGGTCACTGGGGTTGGGGAGGGGTGAAAGAGGGAGGGGAAGGTGGTGGGTTTGGGCTGGGAATAAAGGAAAAAAGTCCTTGGCGGTTCCAAATGACAGTCATGAAATGGATATTTTTGAACGATGTACGTATGTCAAGAATTTAAGTTTGTACAATTTTCAGTTTGAACAGATTAATATTGTATTTTTTGATATTGATTTCGAGAATAATGCTTAATGTCTTGCAGTATAAAAATTTGTTCTTTTAATGTATCTGGGCTCAACTCTAGCAATAAAAGGCGGAGAATAACTGCAGAAATTCGCTTTATCCAACCTGATATTCTCTGTTTGCAAGAGACACATCTTTCCTGGGATAATAGGTTTCTTATAGCTGATTTAGGCTACATGTTGAATGTAGCATCCCAACAAACTAATAATACTAGAGGGGTTATGATCCTTTCTAGACATGGATATTGCACAGCTGGCCGTAAATTATCCGATAAATGGGGCAGATGGGCTATAGTTGAGCTGACAGTACGCGGTAGGGTTTTCACAATCTGTTCAATTTATGGATCTAATATGGACGAGGCTGAAGTTCTAGATTTATTAAATATAGAGTTAGCTAATTGGAGAGATCCGTTAATCCTATGTGGAGATTTGAATATTAATTTAAGTACCACGGAACTAATGAGAGGTCTAACATATTATCAGGGACGGAAACCACGGGTTTTTAAAGCTTTATATGATTTAGTTAACGATCACGGGTTAGTGGACATATGGAGTAAAAAATACCCTTCCCTTCCAGGATATACCTACTACTCTGCACCACATAAGAAACTTGTCCGATTAGATTATTTTTTTACATCCTCAACTATTCATACTCAGATAAGGATTCAGACTTTTCCCAGAGTTACATCGGATCACTCTCCCCTTATGATTGATTGTTCAATTGTGGCTGAGATAAACACTTTAAGAAGCTTTTCATTTGATAGGAAACTTTGTCTTAATGAAAAATATAGAAGTTATATGACGGAATGGATGACAGAATTCTTTAGTATCAATTTAGGATCGGCTAACATTGCAACAGTCTGGGATACATTTAAGGCCTGCTTTAGAGGAGAAGCGATAAAATTTGGGCTATACCATCAAAATAAATTACGTTCACAAATGAGGGTCCTCTACTAGCAACTAGAGATAGCGGAAGTTGGTCTTGCTAAAGTTTTGACAAAAAAAGATAATTCAACTCAGATATTGCTTGTTAGAAATGGGATTTCTGGGTGGCTGAGGCTTGCGCCAAAGCCAGGCAGAAACCACCACTCTAGTCAGGGCTGGGGAGTTACACGCCAAAGATAACCCCTGCTCACCCCCTTGGTAGCTTGGCACGAGCAGTCAGGCTTATCTCTGAGGCGATGTGTAAAGCGTTTGCGCGCGCACCCAGCAACAACACCCAAGGCCCACCACAAAGGAAACTCCACACAAGGTATTCTATAAAAATAGCCTTTGTATTATACACAACACATTAGATAAAAACACACACTTTACAATGTGCCAACAGGCACGGGCAGAATTTACAAGGGATTATATATACAGGGGACAGGGCCACATGGACCACTGTCAGGAATTAGCACTTAGAACATAGCATGAATCACCAATGGTAACCGTAGAACATAACACAAAGTAACTGTAGAGCACAACCAGTCTCTACTGGCGCAATAATGACCTCAGCGTCATCACACTAGCATCAGGTATAAAACCTATCCTGCATCTATCACAGGGACATAAATCACATTATGCCATTCCCATTGGTCTAACTCATTAGACCTAACCACCTAGCTATAACTATACTAGGGGCGCACATCGCACAGGGAAGTACATTCTCCCTACCATCAACCTAAGCAGGTAAAACAACCTTCTAGGCAGAAATAACCACATTTATAGGTATCAGACACAGGGTGCGCAAAACATGCTATACACAATACATTTCCTAGCACCCCAAAGCACATTAGCATGAATCGCCATAACACCTCAATCACATTAGAGTCCAGGACGCACCAGAACCTAAACGTAGCAGCTGCCCACTACTTGCTGGGCAGCTGGGGACAAGCACAGGGCCTAAACGCTGCAGCTGGCACTAAGTGCTGCGCAGCTGGGGAAGGAAAATAAGGCAGGGCTCTCAATAGCCCCTGAAACAATAGGCCAAAACGTGGGAGCCATCTGGCTCAGAAAGTACCATGTCCCCGGGGAGCGCACGGGCGGCGAAATGGAAGGTGTCCCCAAACGCTGGAGCCCTCTCTGGGCTCTATAATAATCGTGCCGCCTCGTTGGAGCCTCGGGGCTCTAAACAACAACAAAAGCACCCTAGAGCCTCTGTGGCTCTGTAAACTAATGGGGGGCAAGGTGGGAGTGGCCCGCTGCCATCTGGGGCCACTCAAACAGGGCAGAAATGCCCCCGGTAACGTTGGAGCCCTCTAGGCTCGAGAAATCATGATGCCCCCAACGGAGTCTCTCTGGACTCTGAAATAATGATGGCCCAGTTGGAGCGACGGGGCTCTCAACACAAACAGGAGGCCCCTTCGTTGGGGCAGCCCGCTGCTAGACGGGGCCGCCCAGGAAGTCGGCACCGGCACTGGTGCCTCTCTCTATCCCTCCTTTAGAGCCCCAAACTCACCGGCTCTGATGCAGGGCTCGTCTCTTCACCCGCGGTGGGGGCAGGCACCGGCAATGTGCCTCGAGTCCCCTCCGCCTTCAGTCTGCATTCGGCGCTGCCTGCGGGGCTCTCCCTAAGCCATGGGAGCCCCGCACAGGCAGGCGCCATCTCCTGGGCAGCTTCTCCGGCGGCGGCGGCGTGCGCTGGACTTCCTCTGTAAAACCGGAAGTCCCGCCCGCCGCCAGGCACATTCTCGCCTGACTTCCGGTTTTGGCCGCGACTCGGGCCGCAGCGGTGATCTCCCAGACAGTTAAGTCGCGGGGTGGGCACCCGCAACGGACATAAATTAAAGCCGCCATGCGGGGTGGGCACCCGCGCATAATTAATCAAATAAACGGGGTAGGCACCCGTATCGGCTCACAACCAGCGGGGTGGGCACCCGCGACAGGGCACGATGAGGGGGAATCCCTACGCTGGGGATTCCCTCTAAGGAACTCGCAGCATCGCAGGCGGCAGGGAGGCGCTCGGGGAAACCAGGGAAGCGCTCCTCCATAATAATAAAGCGCTCCTCAGCAGATAGGAGACACAGCGCTCCCCAAGCACTAGGGCAGCTCAGAGTCCACAAGGCCAGCCAAGGAAGCAGAGGAAAAAGGTCCAGGAAGTCCATCTGGCATCCAGGGGCTGGGCAGGGCCCAGGGAGGCAAGCCTTCCCCTGGGCCCCAGCAGCAGCACGCCCCTGGTAGATTCGAGTTAGAACAAGAACAAGAACATTTTGTAAGGGGACACAGCCCCTTTTTATACACCAAATCCCTTTGTTCTGGGTTCAGGGTGAGGGGGAAAACCAGTCGCAGCTGGTTGGGGAGCACCCTTGATGTGCTCAGCCCCTCACTCTATTCACTGGCAGGGCTAGGGTCATTAGACGCACCACAGGGGCCGGCGCCAGCATTGTGTGGGGGAGCCCTGTCCTATTCAGGACCCAGGTACACTCCTCCCCAGCCATCTACATGCTAACTCCCCATTCACCACTGGGTGACTCCTCCTGACTCTGGGGAATTCCCTAGTCCGTCACCTGACCTCACCAGCCAATCACCAGACACGCCACACATTTCAGACTGCACACTGAAGTGCCCACTTCTAGAAGTGGCACTTCCACACCAGGTACATGCACGCCGCACACATCAACGCGCAGCATTCACTCCCACGAGTCCGCACATACCAAACACGGGCCTGCCCACCCCACGCATCAGGAACTACCGGGACATCTACATTCCCCCATGCATTCCTATGGGAGGGCAGGCCAACCTCACAACACGCACGCACTTTACCCTGGGACACAGCGGTAAAGTGCGCAGAAACCCAAAATCACTACACCAAGTTACCAATTACAAGCAAAAAGTTTCGGGGGGAACCTGCCAGAAGGGCCAAGTCCAACACAACCCCCTTCCAGCCAAAACGCAGGGCAGACCAATCACCACCGTGATGGTCTTCCCTGCTTGGGGCGATAGAACACGGACGCAGGCCCGCACTGCAGGGACACTCTCCGGTTCTACGCCCTTCTCCATCAACATGGTTCCATCTGAAAAAAAAACAACCGAAAAGAACTCAGGTCCAACTAGGCTACCCCACTGGTACTACCTAGTTGTCCACGGCCAGGACCAGGCCCTAGGCCACCCAGATACCACTGGTCCTGGCCAAACCCAGAGTGGGGGGTAGTAACCCCTGGCATACAAGCCATTCTCCACTCTCCCTCTCAGTGTAGTTCCCAACTACCACTGATCCTCCAACCTAGGGTCCGCACCCTCAGGCTGACCAGAGGTCACGGGCAAGAATGCCCCACCCTACCTCTACTTCTGGGGTTCCGCACCCTCCCAGGGAAGCACCCACCAGAACACAACTCTCCCACCAGTTTAGGACCTCTCTCCACCAACTGGTCTACCACCTGGGATCCAAGTTCGCCGGCTGCACCGGGGTCAGAGGCGAGGCCGTCCTCCCTCTGCACCCCCTTCCAGAGTTCCGCACCCTCCCAACTGGAGTGGTACCCCTAGAAGGCAAACCAGCCAGGACACTGACTACAGTCGTCCTTACGTCCAGATCCGGAAACACCGGCTACTGGCTCCCCAACCGAGGGACGTACCCTTTGGTCAGATGCCTGGCGGACCAGGACTTCTTAAGGGTGACACATACCTAGCGTGTCGTGTGACAGTCTGCCTGGCGCAGAGCTCACGACCTCCTGTCCCTCTGACAGTGCGTGAAGATGCCCCAGCAACCTGGCGCAGAGCTCACGACCTCCTGTCCCTCCGACAGTGCGTGAAGATGCCCCAGGACAGAAGTGGCGTCACCATGGTCACTCATTGGTGGCTCAGCCCATCTGGCCGGCCCCCTGACCCACTGGTTCCCACTGGGGACCTCTCCCCCTCTCACCCCTCACAACTGTACCCCACCTGCTATCAGGGGGGTATCACCTCACAATTGCCCGGAGAACCAGGACTTCCTGGGAGTACATATACCCTCCCGAGGGTGACACATACCTAGCGTGTCGTGTGACAGTCTGCCTGGCGCAGAGCTCACGACCTCCTGTCCCTCTGACAGTGCGTGAAGATGCTCCAGGACAGAAGTGGCGTCACCATGGTCACTCATTGGTGGCTCAGCCCTTCTGGCCGGCCCCTGACCCACTGGCTCCCACTGGGGACTCTTCCCCCTCTCACCCCTCAAAACTGAACCTCTGCACCCTCCACCTAGGAGTGGCACTGCTCAACACCAACACTGATGGAGGCCTGACTACAGACACTCCCAGCTTACCTCAAACAGGAAGAACCACCTCGAAGAACAGTACAACAGGACAGACTAGGCTCCCTACCTGGTGTTCCCTCATGGAACCAACCAGTCCTGGAGACTGAGGTTGGGGCTGAGAATACAACCCAGGGTCATGCCCTCAACCAGTTCAGGCGTGAGACCACTCAACCTCCTCACAAATAAGGGTACCTAGCTGGGCTACTCTAAACCATCTCCGCCGCAACGGTTTGTGGAGATACCTGCACCATTCTTCTAGGGTTACTCCCAAAAACAAGCTCAAAATAATTTACACACACCATTCATCCACACTCACACACCCCCCAGACTAGTAAGACAGTTTCTACCGCCCCTGATTTCTCAACCTGACCACCACGTGACACAGGTACTATCACTCTGGGAACTGGGAATGGGACATTCACATTCATCCAGCGCATTACACATTCATCTCCAAACCCCTCCCAAGACTGGTAAGACAGTTTCTACCGCCCCTGATTTCTCAACCTGACCACCACGTGACACAGGTACCACTACCCCGGGAACTGGGAATGGGAATACATGCACTGGACACACATCTGCTGCCACCACTGGATCCCACCCTCTGGTGAATCCAGAAAACACAATGCACTAAGGGGGATGACCTACCCTCCCGAGCTAGGGACACCTAACTCACAGTGCACAAGAACACATTTCCAAAGAAATGACATTTAAAAACAAACTTTAAAACAATAATCCCTATACCATGTGATTTATCTAAATGCAGAGTTTTGTAGTGCGGCCAGTTGCTGCTGCGGTACAGCGCAAACGCAAGTCCAAATCCCACCGCTGATCACCAATGTTAGAAATGGGATTTCTGGGTGGCTGAGGCTTGCGCCAAAGCCAGGCAGAAACCACCACTCTAGTCAGGGCTGGGGAGTTACACGCCAAAGATAACCCCTGCTCACCCCCTTGGTAGCTTGGCACGAGCAGTCAGGCTTATCTCTGAGGCGATGTGTAAAGCGTTTGCGCGCGCACCCAGCAACAACACCCAAGGCCCACCACAAAGGAAACTCCACACAAGGTATTCTATAAAAATAGCCTTTGTATTATACACAACACATTAGATAAAAACACACACTTTACAATGTGCCAACAGGCACGGGCAGAATTTACAAGGGATTATATATACAGGGGACAGGGCCACATGGACCACTGTCAGGAATTAGCACTTAGAACATAGCATGAATCACCAATGGTAACCGTAGAACATAACACAAAGTAACTGTAGAGCACAACCAGTCTCTACTGGCGCAATAATGACCTCAGCGTCATCACACTAGCATCAGGTATAAAACCTATCCTGCATCTATCACAGGGACATAAATCACATTATGCCATTCCCATTGGTCTAACTCATTAGACCTAACCACCTAGCTATAACTATACTAGGGGCGCACATCGCACAGGGAAGTACATTCTCCCTACCATCAACCTAAGCAGGTAAAACAACCTTCTAGGCAGAAATAACCACATTTATAGGTATCAGACACAGGGTGCGCAAAACATGCTATACACAATACATTTCCTAGCACCCCAAAGCACATTAGCATGAATCGCCATAACACCTCAATCACATTAGAGTCCAGGACGCACCAGAACCTAAACGTAGCAGCTGCCCACTACTTGCTGGGCAGCTGGGGACAAGCACAGGGCCTAAACGCTGCAGCTGGCACTAAGTGCTGCGCAGCTGGGGAAGGAAAATAAGGCAGGGCTCTCAATAGCCCCTGAAACAATAGGCCAAAACGTGGGAGCCATCTGGCTCAGAAAGTACCATGTCCCCGGGGAGCGCACGGGCGGCGAAATGGAAGGTGTCCCCAAACGCTGGAGCCCTCTCTGGGCTCTATAATAATCGTGCCGCCTCGTTGGAGCCTCGGGGCTCTAAACAACAACAAAAGCACCCTAGAGCCTCTGTGGCTCTGTAAACTAATGGGGGGCAAGGTGGGAGTGGCCCGCTGCCATCTGGGGCCACTCAAACAGGGCAGAAATGCCCCCGGTAACGTTGGAGCCCTCTAGGCTCGAGAAATCATGATGCCCCCAACGGAGTCTCTCTGGACTCTGAAATAATGATGGCCCAGTTGGAGCGACGGGGCTCTCAACACAAACAGGAGGCCCCTTCGTTGGGGCAGCCCGCTGCTAGACGGGGCCGCCCAGGAAGTCGGCACCGGCACTGGTGCCTCTCTCTATCCCTCCTTTAGAGCCCCAAACTCACCGGCTCTGATGCAGGGCTCGTCTCTTCACCCGCGGTGGGGGCAGGCACCGGCAATGTGCCTCGAGTCCCCTCCGCCTTCAGTCTGCATTCGGCGCTGCCTGCGGGGCTCTCCCTAAGCCATGGGAGCCCCGCACAGGCAGGCGCCATCTCCTGGGCAGCTTCTCCGGCGGCGGCGGCGTGCGCTGGACTTCCTCTGTAAAACCGGAAGTCCCGCCCGCCGCCAGGCACATTCTCGCCTGACTTCCGGTTTTGGCCGCGACTCGGGCCGCAGCGGTGATCTCCCAGACAGTTAAGTCGCGGGGTGGGCACCCGCAACGGACATAAATTAAAGCCGCCATGCGGGGTGGGCACCCGCGCATAATTAATCAAATAAACGGGGTAGGCACCCGTATCGGCTCACAACCAGCGGGGTGGGCACCCGCGACAGGGCACGATGAGGGGGAATCCCTACGCTGGGGATTCCCTCTAAGGAACTCGCAGCATCGCAGGCGGCAGGGAGGCGCTCGGGGAAACCAGGGAAGCGCTCCTCCATAATAATAAAGCGCTCCTCAGCAGATAGGAGACACAGCGCTCCCCAAGCACTAGGGCAGCTCAGAGTCCACAAGGCCAGCCAAGGAAGCAGAGGAAAAAGGTCCAGGAAGTCCATCTGGCATCCAGGGGCTGGGCAGGGCCCAGGGAGGCAAGCCTTCCCCTGGGCCCCAGCAGCAGCACGCCCCTGGTAGATTCGAGTTAGAACAAGAACAAGAACATTTTGTAAGGGGACACAGCCCCTTTTTATACACCAAATCCCTTTGTTCTGGGTTCAGGGTGAGGGGGAAAACCAGTCGCAGCTGGTTGGGGAGCACCCTTGATGTGCTCAGCCCCTCACTCTATTCACTGGCAGGGCTAGGGTCATTAGACGCACCACAGGGGCCGGCGCCAGCATTGTGTGGGGGAGCCCTGTCCTATTCAGGACCCAGGTACACTCCTCCCCAGCCATCTACATGCTAACTCCCCATTCACCACTGGGTGACTCCTCCTGACTCTGGGGAATTCCCTAGTCCGTCACCTGACCTCACCAGCCAATCACCAGACACGCCACACATTTCAGACTGCACACTGAAGTGCCCACTTCTAGAAGTGGCACTTCCACACCAGGTACATGCACGCCGCACACATCAACGCGCAGCATTCACTCCCACGAGTCCGCACATACCAAACACGGGCCTGCCCACCCCACGCATCAGGAACTACCGGGACATCTACATTCCCCCATGCATTCCTATGGGAGGGCAGGCCAACCTCACAACACGCACGCACTTTACCCTGGGACACAGCGGTAAAGTGCGCAGAAACCCAAAATCACTACACCAAGTTACCAATTACAAGCAAAAAGTTTCGGGGGGAACCTGCCAGAAGGGCCAAGTCCAACATTGCTTATGGAAGAAAAAATTGCACAATGTAAAGCGACAATAACAGGAGTCTGGGCCGAAGAGACTGCTCGTAAATACTTGGCAAATAGAAGACACATGTACGAATATGGCGAATCCATTGGCCGCTCTTTAGCCTTGAGACTAAAAATGAAGTCTACTTCTCGACTGATTCCGAGATTACGGGACCAATTCGGGGTTGTTCGGGAAGCCCCGTCAGAGATTCTAGAAGTATTTCATCAATTTTACTCGGAACTCTACACCCAGCAATCAAACTCTTTTACGGCTCAGATTTCTGATGCCGCCGTTACAAATCTATTAAATGAAGTAGAGGCAGATATTTTAGATAGCCCCTTTACCATGGAGGAATTGGAGGAGGCGGTTAGCCAAATACCAAACGGGAAAGCAGCTGGCCCCGACTTTATTCCCGGGGAAGTCTATAAATGCTTTTTTGAGCCATTGAAGAAAGTACTGCTAGCAACGTTCAGGATGGCACAAACTGGAACAGCACCAGCTACATGGAATGACGCTTCCATTGTAATTTTTAGTAAAAAAGGGAAACCTCCTGAACTACCTGGATCCTATCGCCCAATATCCTTGCTTAACTGCGATAGTAAGTTATACTCCAAAATGATAGCTAACCGTATATCCAAAGTTATATCTTCATTAGTAACCACAAATCAGCATGGTTTTATACCAAAAAGAGGAACAGTTTCTCACATTAATAAAGTTATTACTTTATTTGATTTGGCAGATGTTGAAAAGAGGGACTTAGCTTTGATACTGCTTGATGCGGAAAAAGCTTTCGATCGTGTAGAATGGGGTTATTTATGGGAGGTGATGAGAAGGATGGGTTTTGGGAAAGCTTTTTTAACGGCAATTCAGGTATTCTATAAATCACCAACTGCCAGAATCACAGCTATGGGTCTAAAATCTGAAAAGATTAACATAACTAGAGGAACACGACAAGGATGTCCCTGCTCTCCTTTACTTTTCGCATTATATATTCATCCTTTTATTATAAGTTTACAGATGTCTCCGCGTATTAAACCTTTTTTAGTCTCAGGCATTTTATATACAGTATTTGCATATGCAGATGATATCGCTATAGTGACTATTGATCCTAGCGAGGCAATAGCGGAGATTGAATCACTAGCCAAAAATTTTGGAATAATGTCTGGGTATAAGCTAAATGTCGAAAAAACCCAAATTCTTTGTACAAAGAACATACAATTCGATGATTCGAGAGTTACAAATGAGGTTACTTACTTAGGCATTCAGATCAAAACCCAAATGCAAGAAATTGTTGAAAGTAATTGGGAGCTGACTATAGCTCAAATTATATTTTCATTAGATAGATGGAGCAGGCTGAAATTATCAATAATCGGAAGGGGGAATATAATCAAGATGAATATCTTAGCCAAAATCCTGTATTTATTTCGAAGTATACCTTTAGAATTTACACTTAAACATATACAGCAATTACCAAATATATGTGGGAAATTTGTGTGGGCTCCTGGTAAACCTCGTAGAGCCATGAAATGGCTAACGCTACCGGAAGAAAGAGGAGGCCGTGGTTTGCCTGATTTTCTTTGCTATTATTATATTTGTTTTTTACAAAAAATGGGATATGTACTGACAGGGGAATCTCCAAAAAAAGAGGCGGATGCCCCATCTATCTTTTTTTTACTTTTAGGAGAAAAGGCAAAAGGTTGCTTATTAAAGGAATTAGAGGGCAAATACTACAAACACACCCGATTCAAGGTACTTGCTTCAGCATTTAAAGTCTGGAGAAATGTCAAGAAAATGATTAAATTAGGTAAAATTATATATTATACTCCATTTGATGCTAATAAAATACTCCCTTCTGTGTTCTGGGACGATAATGCGAAGATATGGATTAGAAAAGGGATTTCTAGAATTGGTGACTTATATGATAAAAACGCTACATTTGTAACATACGCAGAATTAGTGGACAAATATCAGCTTCCACAGACGTTTTTTTTTAAATATCTCCAAATTCGTGACTTTTGCTTGAAAAATCAGATTGACGCTATTTCTAATAACTTAATTGAGGGGATCCGTCTTCAAATAAGGATCGGCCCACTATATACGATCTTAATGGAATATAGGAACAATGATATTCAAAAATATAATCAATATTGGATGAACCAACTAGGAGACCCTAAAACTGATATAGTGGAATCTTTATGTCTCGCTAAAAAAATATGTTTGGCAGCCAATTTAAAAGCTCAAGTATATAAAACGATTTTTAGGTTATATTACACTCCTAAACGTATGGCAACTTGGGTAGATAAATATAATGGTAAATGTTTTCGGTGTGGAGATCAGGAAGCTGATATGATGCATATTTTTTATAATTGTACAAAACTGTCGCATTTTCTTGTGGATGTCGAAAGATTTATGTCATTGGTATTAGCTTGCCCTTTGAAGATCTCCCCCTCACTTATGATATTGGGAAGTTGTCAAAAAACATACAGTCATCAGATCTTAAAAGAACATGGGTATTTTTTATTTCTTGCAATGACGGTAGCTCGGTTATGTATCGCAACAGAATGGCTATCACCCGAGCCTCCGACTTTTGAATTCTGGAGAACCAAGTTATATCGCATTTACGAGATTGAAATGAATTTGTATGCGCTAAAAGGAACTAGGAAGAAATGTTTAGGAAACTTAATTTGGGGAGCCCTTACTAATTTTCTCTCTGATAGTACAAGAACATCGTAGTATCTGTAACTTGGTTTTTGCTCTTAGTTCTTTTTTTTTTCCTTTCTTATTGTCTTTCGTTGTATCGAAGTTATGTATATTTATAACAATGGAACTGTCATGGAAATAAAAAAAATATAAAAAAAAGACTTACCATGCCACAGTTTGAAAGCAGGCAACAGGGTGGTTGTCAGAAAGAATGTTTGCAAGGGCTGCTTGGATGAACGATGGAGAGACCCTTACCAGATCATACTGACAACCAACAGTGCAGTCAAGTTTGCTGGCTTGCCTTATTGGATCCACTCTGCTCACATGAAAAGTAGCTAAAGCAATGGATGAGGTGAATGATCAAACTACTCTGTCTGCTCAGACCCAGACTAATGTTCCCAGCATAAATCCAGAGGGGATGAAGATTTCTCTGAAACCAATACAGACAAAAAGAAAAGCAAAATTGTGAAATTTTAGGCAAGTCCAAGTTCAGTGGAAGAGCCTGAAATCAATGAAGTCCAGCTACCGAGTGATCAGAGTGAAGAGTTACTACCATGCAAAAAAGCAAAGTGTGAGTGGCACAAAGAAGAAGTATCTCTGTCATAGTGGTGACAAGTTGCAGTTGAAAATTAAAGTGAAAAAGACCCCTTTCTGAAGAAATAGATTCACTGTGGAAAAAGCAGACTGCAACAAGTTTCATCAAAGAGAAAGCTCAAGTTTGAGTATGAGCTCAGGATTGGGCTCAAGGCAAGAATACAACATTGGTAAAATTACAGTAGAGAAAGGAAGAGTTGTTTATGTTCCAGGAAAAGAACCTGTAAACAAAAGCATTGTGAGTCAAAGGAAGATTTAAGAGACTTTGAGAGACAGTTGAATATAGAGAATGGTGAGAGTGAATCACCATTGGCTAAAAGATCAACTAGGAGGAGATTTCCAAATCGAGAATACACCTCACCTGAGTGGGTTTATTTGGTTAAAGTCTCAAGAAGATGAGACAGATGAATTTGAAGAGGATTATTTCCAAATGAGCAAAGGTCAATATTGTCTTGTGATTGATTCAGACACAGAGCCTGAAACAGGAAAAAAACCCTGAAAAGTGAAATTGAGATTTTAATTATATTTCACCTTTCGAATATTACCTTTTAAAGAGACTAAGAACACAAACATTTGAAAACAGCTGTATATTGTTTTAAAGAAACGTTTGATTGATTCTTTTATATTTTTGCCACAAATTGATTTTTAGTCTCAAACTGAGGATGAGAAAAAGCAGGTATTGTAGGGATGAAGTTGCTGATTACATCCTCATTTGTATCAGTTGGCCTGTTGGTGTTCTTACTGATTCATGTGGGAAATGCTTCAAGTAATATGAATAATAAGGCTTAAATTAAAACTAATTATGAGAAATTTGAACAAATAATACCAATGAATGAAGGGGGTTTAGCTAATGGTTTTAGGGATAATGTATATACTAACATTATTAAAGAGTATATAGACATTATCAATGTTGAGTGTTGCTATGTGACACACACAATTTGAAAGTCACATGTTCCTTTTTGTAATATCATTGTAGCTATCTTTAGTCATGAGGAGTTTTTGCTTCATATCTGACAGATTATAATGTGAATCTAGTGAATCTAGAGAATGTGTATATTTATGAGAATGATAAAAGGATTAATATGGTGAGTATTTGATAGTGACTGCACAATACAGAGATACTACTAATTTGAATAGAGACTATTTATGTCTGTTGTGTAACGAAGAGCATGATATTATTAAGTAATATAATGAAAGAAGAGTGAAAATATTTTAATTTAGAGGAGAAAGAGATTGCTTTGGGAGAAATAGGAGAAGAAGGAGAAATTAGGTGTTCAGATGTACATCCTAATTGAAAATGTAGCAGGAAAGAACTGGTAAAATATGCATTGTAAAACAAAATCCTAGAGAGAAAGGGAGGGAGGCAGGAGTTGTGGGAGAAAGTGTGTGTTATAAATCTTATAAAATTAGTTGCTGTTGCAGGAGAGCCTAGCATAAGGGTAATTCATTATATGTGTTGAAGGACTTCTAATTTTAACCTGTATGAACCTGGGTGAATTTGTGTTACCTGGCTATAGTTTTCCCTAGAATGTATCATGTAGATAGAATAAATGAAGAAAGTAATATAAGGAATGTTAGATGAACTTGTTGGCAGGTGGTTTTAGGTTTTTAGGAGTAATGATTCTTTCAATGGGTATGGTCATGTATGATGTGAAAATCAGATGCTTATCTACAGTAGTGGATAGACTTTCTTTAGATACAACAGGGTCCTTTTGATTAGTAAATATGGAAATGGTAGCAATGAGAAGGATGGTTATACAGAATCATCCTGCCTTAGATATTCCTTTGGCGCAGGAAGGCAGAGTTTGTAAAGTAAGTAAGGCAATTATATTCCAGATTACAGTGGAGCAATTGATTCGTATACACTAATGTAACTAATTTTCACTCACTCATGAGATCAGGATGTGGCCGGAACTAGGACTCTGGGAAGGTGTAGGCTCCTGGATAAGAGAAATATTGAGCAGCTTTAATAAGGTAGGTAATGGTTAGGTGATATTAATGGTCAGGTACTTCAATCAATTCTAACACCTGTAATAATTGTAACGATTTGTGCAATCATTCTATGGGTTTTGCTAGAGTATGTGGTTAGCCAATTTAAAAATAGATCTAGAAGTTGTAATAAATCTTGAAAAAGGTAAGGGTTAATTGATGTGGATCTGGACATGCAGCGAAAATTAAACATGCTGCGTGCAAGTGATGAAACAACACACGCTACTCATGTACAGACCCAAACGGTCTGTGGAGCCTCCTGATGAATGAAAATGAAATTGAAATCAAAATTGTGATGAGGGATAAAGTAGTGAAGTCTGTACCTTAGGGATAGTACCCGCAGATTCCCAAAAGCTCCATGGTCGGAAGAACAGGGTGGTTGGTGGACGCCAATGTTTAAAATTGTGCCGATCAAGCCACAGCAAGAGTAACCGAGATAGAAATCGGACTTGTATGGAAAGGTGGATGAAAGGAATGAGCGCCATATTGGAGTGTGAGAAGTGTAAGGCAAAAAATAACATAATGATGGATGGATGGTGAAATTAAATGAAAAAATTAACATAAAAACTCAAGCAAGGGAATTAGAAAAGATAACTGAAAATCTGAGAAATAGGAAAAGAAAAGGGCGAGTTGCTAAAGGAAAACTGCATGTTAATGGACAATGTAAGACCGAGAGAAACTGAGGATGTGTCATGCCCGAAAAAACTGTAGTAAAATGCATGTAAATGTATGTACTGGTAATGATCAATAAAGACAACATGAGAAGCCTCTGGAGACCGGAAAGAAGTAGCCAGTCAGTGGACTGGACACAGAAAGTAAGAAAGATGGAGTAAAAGGAAGTTAAATTAAAGTGACTGAAGGTATACAATAGTACAAGACATGAGATAAACCAAATGAAATAAGCACTAACAAAAAATGTATAACAGAGGGTGTGAAATACTTGAAGACATGAGATTGACAGAGTAAAAAGAACACTAACAACAAATGATTGGAACAACATATGAGAGGGTAGAAGCATGTTGAGACAAAGAAAGAACTCTTTAAGAAAACGAAGTATGAGTATAAAATGCAGCTGTACTCCATTTGGTCATTCAGTCCATTAGGGTGTAAAGTGTCCAAAAGTTTGATCCAATAAATTTCTCTTTGTAAAAGAGCCTTAGTGGTATTCGTGCCTTCTTTGGGTGTCATGGACTCCAAAACCAGAAAGCGCAATTGGCTCACATTGTGGTTATGAGCCTTAAAATGTGTCGCTACACATGATTTTTGGTTAAAAGTCCATATGTTGCTTTTGTGTTCATTTATTCTCACTTTGATTTTTCGTTTGGTCTTGCCTATATAGGCTGAGCCGCATGGGCATTTGAGCATATAGATAACGTTCATACTGTCGCATGTTGCTGTGGTGCGTAGTTTAATGGTGTGGCCTCTTCGCGGATGGGTGATGGTGTTTCCTAAGATGACGTTGTTGCAGTTATTGCAGTTGTGGCACGGAATAGTTCCCTTCTGTTGTTTCAACTCCAATGTAGATTTTTGGGGTCGAGATGATATCCTTGATGTTTTTACTTCTCTCATACGCAAACAATGGTTGCTGATTGAATATACCATTGAAGTCAGGTTCAGTGCATAGCATGGACCAGTATTTCAAAATTCATTTTTTGAACGCTAAGCTGCCGTTGGAGAATTTGGATACCATGTGCGTTCTCCTCTGTTGGGTTTAGTGGCTGTTGCTAGGAAGCTTGTTTCCGGTCCAGGGAAGACCTGGCTTGGCAGTTCGGGCTGGACTGTTCCCATGAGGCACAGGGTCAGACTGATTTGCATATGGCAATGTCTGAACTGGGGTGGCAGAGTGGGCTAAAGAACGGTGATGGATTAAACCCAGATCAGTTGACTGGGGGTGAGTGCTTGCAATGTTCAACACTCCGCCCATCATTTCCTTTGGTTTTTGCTTTGTTCGCCATAAGTTGGCAGGGTATGCTCAGACGTGAGTCCCTTGCTCACTTTGCCACTGGATTCATGCAAGCCTGGCTGAAGACGGCTGAAATGCCAAAAACCGGTCCTAGGAAGCTTGTTTCCGGTCCAGGGAAGACATGGCTTGGCAGTTCGGGCTGGACTGTTCCCATGAGGCACAGGGTCAGACTGATTTGCATATGGCCATGTCTGAACTGGGGTGGCAGAGTGGGCTAAAGAACGGTGATGGATTAAACCCAGATCAGTTGACTGGGGGTGAGTGCTTGCAATGTTCAACACTCCGTCCATCATTTCCTTTGGTTTTTGCTTTGTTCGCCATAAGTTGGCAGGGTATGCTCAGACGTGAGTCCCTTGCTCACTTTGCCACTGGATTCATGCAAGCCTGGCTGAAAACGGCTGAAATGACAGAAACCGGTCCTAGGAAGCTTGTTTCCGGTCCAGGGAAGACATGGCTTGGCAGTTCGGACTGGACTGTTCCCATGAGGTACAGGGTCAGACTGATTTGCATATGGCCATGTCTGAAATGGGGTGGTAGAGTGGGCTAAAGAACGGTGATGGATTAAACCCAGATCAGTTGACTGGGGATGAGTGCTTGCAATTTTCAACACTCCGTCCATCATTTCCTTTGGTTTTTGCTTTGTTTGCCATAAGTTGGCAGGGTATGCTCAGACGTGAGTTCCTTGCTCACTTTGCCACTGGATTCATGCAAGCCTGGCTAAAGACGGCTGAAATGCCAGAAACCGGTCCTAGGAAGCTTGTTTCTGGTCCAGGGAAGACATGGCTTGGCAGTTCGGGCTGGACTGTTCCCATGAGGCACAGGGTCGGACTGATTTGCATATGGCCATGTCTGAACTGGGGTGGCAGAGTGGGCTAAAGAACGGTGATGGATTAAACCCAGATCAGTTGACTGGGGATGAGTGCTTGCAATGTTCAACACTCCGTCCATCATTTCCTTTGGTTTTTGCTTTGTTCGCCATAAGTTGGCAGGGTATGCTCAGACGTGAGTCCCTTGCTCACTTTGCCACTGGATTCATGCAAGCCTGGCTAAAGACGGCTGAAATGCCAGAAACCGGTCCTAGGAAGCTTGTTTCTGGTCCAGGGAAGACATGGCTTGGCAGTTCGGGCTGGACTGTTCCCATGAGGCACAGGGTCGGACTGATTTGCAAATGACCATGTCTGAACTGGGGTGGCAGAGTGGGCTAAAGAACGGTGATGGATTAAACCCAGATCAGTTGATTGGGGGTGAGTGATTGCAATGTTCAACACTCCGTCCATCATTTCCTTTGGATTTTGTTGTTAAGAGCTGTTCCGGGGACATGTGTGTCACCCGTTGTTCTGCTTCTCTTAGAATATAGGGTCGATATTTCCTGTCCTTGAATCTTTTCATCATATCTTGTGTGTTGTCAGCTAGTTTGTCTGAGTCTGATACTATTCTCCCTTCCATTTCCACAGATCACAGAAGCACAATGACATCAATGGATTACAAGGTTAGAAAGCTTGTATTTTGAATGAAACTTTCGATCATGTACCCAAAGTATAATTTTGAAGGATTTCTGTTGGAAGTTGCTGTGCAGGCGAGCATAAGAATAAGATGTTATTGTTGATAAATATTTCATATTGGGTTGTGCGTCACCAGGGTGCAATTTCTGAGGGAGCAAGCGGAAGATTTCTTTAACCTTAAGAAATGGGTCAGTGTTAAGAACCTTTTGAAATTACAAATGTGTTTATGATTTGCAAATGCGACATAATCATGATCATGCTATGCTGAAATAGCAGTTTTAATATTCAACATGCAGAAAATGTGCATAAAGCCCCCTGGTTTTGAATGACCAGGGGCAACTTTCATTGTGCTCCTGAGACAATTATTCAGAGATTTTTTACTTCTCACCAGTATGTTGTCAGTACTCCTTATGTGTGGCACTTATGATTAGAGGGGAACTTTACTAATTGATTTTGGATCTCTCATGATTAATGACCCTTTACTTCTGTATTCCTGAGTCTTTATCACTGAGATTTGCATATTTCTGTATTGCTTTATCAATAATTCTGTGATAAATGCTTTTAAACTTAATTTTGACCTAGACCTCAGTTTTTGAGTGGTCCCAGTTCTAAAATGGTTTACGCTTGTAAATTTGTTTGATTGAAGAGAAGGATAGTCTCTTGCCACAGGATCAATGAAAAGGGTTGTAGAGTTGAACTGCCTAAGGTGAATATTGGGGTTCATGTGATATTGAAGTTCAGAAAATTATTGGGGGTCAGCTCCAACTCAGATACCTAATGTATCTGGATGGGCTCAACTTTGATCATCAAGAGATATATTTGAAATTCTGGGGGTGAAATTTGTCTAAGGTGCCCTGATACAAATTTATTAGTAGACCACCCTGACAATATTAAAAGCAGGTAGCAATGCTTTCCGAGAGAGTCAGCGGACGTCTCTGGGTCAACATGTTTCAGCCAATAAACCTTTGCCTCTCAGGGATGCTTGGCTTTCATCAGGATCTATGGAGGATCCCACAGCAGTTTCTAAACTCTTTCATTATTTGTGGCTATAATTATTGCAACTCTGTCACACCTTCATTCCAGCATGACATACATACCAACATACTGTTTTCATTCCTCGTATGATGTTTGTTGGAACGAGAGAGACATAATTAATAGAAAAAGCAGCTGGAATTTACTATTATGTGTCACACAATGATGACAGCACACACAACAGGACCATTCAGTGTTCACATGCTGTGTACTTCCATTTGATTAAACCATAAAATGAAAAAAATCTAAGTGAGTTCATTATTCATTACTAAACTCTTGCACACAGCATGCATCATTTATCCTCAAAGTCTGATGTCCAATGGAGGTGCAAAACTTTTAAACACTGAATAGTCATGTTTGGTGAGCAGAGATCACTGTGGGAAAGGAAGAGAAGCTCAAGTGCATTCTGTCCGGCTTCAGTTGATGGGCGATGCTGCAATGCTGACAGACCTATCATAATAATCAACAGCATCCCTGTCACAAACACCTGTGTGGAAGGAAATGCTGAGTTGCAAAAGCCACAATTGTACTACTGTCACCCAGATACCAATGCAAATGCTAGGAATGTAAACATCCAAGAAATACACAAACTAGGCTGAAGAGGGCACACCAAAAGCCTGTTTTTCTATGTTATGTTTTGTGTCAGTTGTGTGGGTAGTGCTGAGGTCCTGCTGACATCTACAGCTGACAGTAGCCAGACCTAAAAAGTGATTGGTGAAACACTACATCAAATCCAAACACGCATTAGCATAGTCAAAAGGTCAGGCATTTTGTTAGAAGTGTTTGGTAATATTTGAGTGACTGTGTGTGTTGTTCCCAGCTGTCATTGAAAGAAAATCTCTTAATGAAGCAAGGACGTCTGTTCCAGCGACATGTATGCCAAGAGTAGAGTCTTTGTCCTCTAGAGACTGCATTAAAGCTGAGCTGTTCCCGCAATGGGAGATGCTGTGAAAAGGAGCCAGAACAAGACGTTTGTATTGTACGTGCTGAACGCAAACGGCACGCACAGCAAAGTACTGCATATTAGATGGGGAGGATTAGGAGAGTCACAGGGGTTTCATCACAGTATGTTATGTTATCTTGATTTGTACAGTGGATTCATCACCTGAGAGGGTATCCAGGCGCTTGGGGTGGTGTGTAGGTGTGAGGTCCCCAGGGTGCTTATACAAAGAGCCAAGGGGCATATCAGCAACAACCGACGATAATTATTGCTCAGCGCTCTTAGCGTGAGGGTAATTATCGCGGGGTAACGTGGATTTTTATCGCTGAGATAGCGTGCTATTAGCAACGCTTCTCCTCAGCAATAAAAATCCTCACGCTAACTGCCTAACATGAGATTATCGCTGGAAACCCAGCGATAATCTCACGTAGTGTGGCGTTAGCTTGCTGATAGGGACTCACAAACTTAGCCATGATATCCACCTTCCATAGGATATCATGGCTAAATCAGTCCTGAAGCAGGCGTAAGAAAAGTAGCGATCACAGGGGTTATCGCTACTTTTCCTGCCGCTATGCTTCATAGCGTGGGGCTTGATGATAGGAGAAATGTCGCTTAGCGACATTTCTCCTGTCATGTTAGGTCAGGAACCTCCACTTTGCATCTCATTAGAGATGCAAAGCTGGGCGTTAGGAATCCCGACGCTAAAGCAAGGTTTCACGCGTTAGCGTGGACTTGCTAATTAGGCGATAAAATTATCGCCGCTTTTCAGCCGGAAAAGCAGCGAGAATTTTTTATCGCCAGCTTGTAAATATGCCCCCAGGTCTTCAGCTGGTTGTGGAACTCAAGCAGTGAGGCGGAGACTCTGATGTGTTGAGGGAGGCAAAGACATAGCCGGAGGCTTTACAGTGCCAAATCTCTCGTAAAAGGGTCGTGTATTTCTGACGACGAAGTACTATTCGTCTCAATATCCATATATTTATTCTAAGCGACTTTGCAGATAAATACACAAAACAGTAGTCGATAACCCAGTTCTAAAGATTAATACCTCAGCATTATTACCTAAATGCATCTACATATTAGTAATATTTGTAGTGGCACAAAGGGCTGTCATTGTTTACTTATCTCATTACCCCTTGGATACATAATGCATATCCCTCTCCTTAAACATTCACTGTACGGGTCCCTGGTAACCCTGGGTGTAGTTTGCAAAGTAGCGCTACGCGTAGCTACGCAAAGTGCACTTCGCACTACGTGAGCTACGCGTAACACTTCGCGAACTGCGCAGTACCCTGTTCGCACTGTGCAAGATGTCGTTTTCAATGAATGCACAGTGCGGACAAGCAACCGGCACTGTGCAATCATTGAAAATGGCATCTTGCACAGAGCGAGCTGTAGTTTTCTGCCGCTCGAGTAGATTTTTACTCGAGCGGCAGCTTTCTCAACGCGACCACTCGCAATGAGAAACCTGACCTCCCCTCGTTGAGAATCTCGCCGGGAGGTTTATTTTCCACGCTCGCGATCGCCAACTTGATGTTGCTGATCGCGAATGAGGAAAAAGTCTCGCCGGGATGTCATTTTGCTTGCTCGCGGTCGCCAACTTGACGTTGAGGACCGCGAGCAAGCAAAAAATGTCCACTGCACTATGCAACGCTACGCTACGCATGTTTGCACTGTGCTACGTGCAATTCGCGTAGTGCGAAGTAGCGCAAACTTCGCAAACTGCGCGAGCGTAGTGTAGTGCTTTGCCCAGGCTTAGTCCCTGTACCCCTGGGGGATGCATTCAGCATTGTTTGGAAGGAGGTCTCTGCTTTATGTGCCTGACACTAAACTCCATTACACGTTTGCAATGCAGGTTATGTCAACAGTGCTCTCAATGTGCTTTCAAGCTTTGGTAGGGGTACTCTCCCTCTCGTGATCATTTCAGACGCAAACACCCTGCAGGATTTATCCAGCAAACTCCTGCTTTGTGCAGACCAGCCCTAGGGTTCAGAAAACCCAGGGGAGCATGCACCTGTGCCGCATAAGCTGATGATCCACACTGTGCAGGACAAACCCACTGACACTGTGCATTATGGATCACCCAGTAACTGAGAACCATCCGTGAAAACCAGTGACTCCCCCACAAAGGGAATCACTGCCTAAGGGAACTATACGCCTGCTAAGGGATGTTGTGGGGCTTAGCCAGATCCGCACAGGCCATCCCCACCCCCACGCAAATGTGGTTCAATCATTCTTGCGCCATTAGCAGTAAATCTGGAATCAGCAGCATGCTGCTTTTAACAAAAGGGACTGACTCTAACAAAGATAGACATAGGTAGGGCAGCTTTCAACTAGGGTACTTATGGATGGTGGGTATTTATGGGGGCACTTGGGGGTCTCTGTGAGGTCAACGAGGGGTGTCTAAGGTTATCATTTCGGCTTATGTGGAGAACACCTTACAGGAGTAGTCCTCACGTGGTCCCTTGTATAGTCTGAGGATGCTTCTTCTTGGCAGGTCAGTCGACTGCGGGGCACAGATGTTTGGAATAGGGCGACATAAGCCACTGGTCACGCCTTTCACAACCTGCAGCAGCCCAGAGCGATGTAACTGCCAACTCTTTCCCCTCCTGGGGGGGTGACTCCTTGGTATGAAAAAATACAGCCCCCTCTGCCTTTTGCATAATTAGGGTCCTATCCCTTAGGATAGAACTTCTGGTACAAGGGCCGTTCTTCATCCTGAATATTCCTTGACAGAAATCCATAATTTTGCCAGCAGGTGGGTGACTCAGAAGATAGGGTTATAGCAACGGCAGAGAAGTCCTGGCCAGCTGTTCCTGAGTCATCCTTCATGTTTCTGAGGTTGATAAACATCATAGTAATGGGTTATTATAAAATATTTAGATCATGTGTCATGTTTTATATGATGATTCTCACCATACCAACCCTGGCCTCACAAAGGCTTAGACTTACCATGATCTTAAAGAATTCCCAAATAGGCCCTTATTATTAAGTCCTCTCTTCCTGGCAGGTCAGGACCCCATTTTTGAAGATCTGTCCCCTAATGCACATATGGCCAGATGTATCAAAGGGTTTTACCCATTCTGTGTCAATGGCGAAATGTGTTCGTACATATGGCCCATAGTAATTGAATGCTATCTACACTTCTACCTCACAGTGATGAGGCATCTGATCAGGGAAGTACTTTGTTTGTCCCCGGTCTTCAGTGTACATTTTCTAAGCTTATCACTTTCCATCCACGCCCCTTCCCCCGTGGAAATCTGTTTTCAACCCAAGCGCCCCAATTCAGCCCCATGGAAACACAGGATGCTCCTTAATACGCTATAAAACAGCCAGGTTCTACATTGGTCCACTAGGTTCCAAACCCACCCACATCTTGAGGACCTTAAATTAAAAGGAATGGCATAGGAAGTGGCGATTATGATAATTTCACCAACTCTGACATTTTAGTTAAGAGGAGAGAGGAGAGAGGACACCCAAGATAGAACAACTTAAAGACCCTCTAAAAAAGTGAATGAGTGTGTGTCGTGAGCTTTGGGTTAGGAAATAAGTTTAAAAACCATTAGCAAAATGTGGCACATTGGGGGCCATGGCCAAGCGGTCCAACATGGCGGATGTGCTTTAGAAGAGCTCTGGAGGCCCGCTTTAATATCCGACTATTATCCTGTGCCATCAGCTATCTTCTCTCCCCCAGACTTCATTACGCTGTGCCTGACTGTGCCCGCCGTCTCGTGACAGCGCTCAGCAGCAGGATCGACGTTGGTGTGCTGGAGCGGGTAGTACAAAATTTTGTATACCCCCCATTCTGCATGTTTACATTAAACCGAATTATCTATTAATGATAATACTATTAACTCGTTTGAAGTGAAAACTCACCAATTTTATTGACCAAAGAATTACACGTGGGATTTGCATTTTGCATGACTATACTAATTGTAAACTAACCTAAGTACGCATATTAATAGTAGGAAAATTAGAATATTGCATGTTATATGTTGCTTTGGTATTGTAATTGTGATTTGTGCTTTATTCAGTGAGTATAAACCGCTCTGAGTGTTGCTTCTGCTAGATAAAGACACACACATGGGTATTAGCAAGGGGATAACATTTTATTAGCCATTTCTATGTTTTAATTACGTTATTGTGTTTCTTTTGCTTAAGTTGACCATTTCGGCCTATACAAGATGGCTGAACGAGACGCTGAAAGTGACTGTCCTGACAACACGAGGTTCTGGGTGAAGTGCGCATGCGTTACCGCCAGCAACAGTGGCCTGGATCTAACCCCGGGAGAACATGTACCTTTCAAGGACACTCTGGGAACCTGGCCAATACCAAAGACAAAGCTTGATTTAAAACCGGAACTGACAAGTATGATTAATTCATCATTTGGACCTCTGAGAACTTAAACTCTCGACCCCAAGTTGACCAATCAGGACACCCTAAACCCCTTGTTACTTTTGACATTGTTTTCATTATAAAAGTAGGTAGGGATATTCTAACAAGGAGCTGCTACGACTTTGGCTGGAGACTGACGTTATGCTGACGGAGAGGACGGTGACACTGCTGGACAGCTGTTATCCTGAATCTTTGAAAGACTGAATTGCGGCCTAACTTTGCTGAATAAAAATTATTCTATGACCGGACTGACTTAGAAGACGACTTTAGCCAGAATAGGTAAATATGATGTACTGAGATGCTGATGATGATTTTCTAACGTTTCTTGCAATATTTCTTAGATAAAGAATATTTGATTAATTGACAAATGTGTTGTGTCGGTTATTTGAAGGAGTTTATTATGATAAAAGTAATGTGTAGATAGATGAGTTCAGTCACTAAAAACCATATATAACAACTAAATGATCCGTCTCCTTATGAGAGGGATATCTGAGTGAATTTGAATTCAATGCGTTTAGGATAAATTAGAGGTATTCCTCTCATGTCAGCGTTCGGAAGCTTATTTCCCTAGGTAAGCAGACCAACAGAGTGTAAGTATTGGTGTTATGGGCCCCACCGATGAATGTATATGAGTGAATTTGATGATTGAGGTATTTGGTCTGTGACGAAAGGGGAAATTTGATGTTCCGCGCTGCATCAGGTGCGGCCAACCAGCAGAGCCCCCTACTGGATTGATGCCTGCTGCCTCGGCCCTTGCGCTGCTGCATCCTGGCTCCTCTGACCCGTGGTGCCCTGGACACGCTGGGAGTCTGCTGCTGACATCCGGAGGCTCCCTGGAGAAGACCTGGAGGGCGATTGCGTGAGCTCTGCGCCGAAAACCGACAGGGAGCTGCCCTGGAGCTGTGGTGCTGTTCACCAGCCCCGTGTGGCAGAGGGATCGAGGCCAGGGACCCGCGCTGGTGTGCTCCTTGCCGTCCACCTTTGTGTCGCGTGCCTGTTTAGCGGCCCCGCTGACGGAGGTGCCTGTGACCTACCACCCCTTCCCTCGGCGGTGAGCAGACACCCCAGGGGTAGAATACATGGTTTCTGGGCGGGGCCGTGGCCGGGCCTGGCCTTGACCGGGGAGCCCTGCAGCGTTCGAGCCTAGAGGTCGACGACTGTGGGCCCAGCAGCCTACACGAGGAGTAGCTTCGCCATGCTGAATGTCTGCTTGTGACAGCTAGGAACTTCTTCCAAGGTCAGTGTTTGCCCCCCCTTGCCTCAGCTATACTTTGAGGGCCCCTGGTTGTCCCCTGGACGTGCTGGGCTCCTGTCTGGATCCCCTGCCTGCATTCATCGTCGGACCCACTGAGGTTCTTTGAGGGCCTTCTCTTGCACTGTTTCCTGTTGCCAAGACAGTGGTGGGTGTCGCAGTCGGTGCTGCACTGGATCAGGCACGGAGCTGCTCCTCCTTGGCCTGATCCCTAATTTGGGGCCCTCTGTGTCCACAACTACTGGGGCTGGCAGCGGCTTCTGAGGCCTGGACCCCTCTCCAGCTCTGTGGCATGACTGTGGCGGAGTAGTGGATCATCGGCCCACGCTGCCCTCGGAGTGCAGTAGCCTTTTACCAATGATCCTGAGAGGGGCCTGCCTACTCCTCGCCGCATGAGGCGTGGGGGAGTGCTGTTGCTGGTGTGTGCCAGGGACACTATATCTTCATCAAGGTCCCTGTGGAGCGCCCCCACCTACAATCTGCGCAGAACAACGGTGTCGCAGACTGGCAGTGGCGCCAATTAGGGGGGTGAGGAGTTGCCTGTGTGCGAAGGCAACCGGGCTAGGCCCCGGTGCGGCTTTTGTGCGGGTTGACTCCGCTCCTGCTTCCCTGCTTGCTCGGTAGTTGAATGAAATCTGGATTGCCTGCTTGCTGTGGAGAGCCCTTTCCCTCCTCCACCCCTCCAGTGCCGCTGCCTCCGGAACCGCTGGTTTGCGTGCGGACATACCGCCTAATGGCCCCTACTGGAGTCGACTGTCATTGTGTGGGCTTCTCTGTCCTTGCCAATCATGACTTGCGAAAAGCTGCAGAACTCCAAGCAGAGTACACTGGATTAATATGCCAGCTTCGGGGCACAGTCAGCAGAGCCACCGAGTCAAGTCTCTCCTGGTCCAGACAACGCTGCGTTGATGGCAGCAATCACGCAGTCACGAGACTCACTGGAGGCCAGAATCGGAGCGGTGGGGTCAGATGTGATGCTCATCCTCCAGGATCTCCGCAAGGCGGTTGACAGAATTATGGAGGCTGAGACCCAGATTTCCACCACAGAAGATGAGGTTGCATCCCTCCAAAAAAAGGGGTCTGCTCTGGAATCCTGTAACAAAAGAGGTGGGGAACCCAATATACCCTTGGAGACTTGGGCAATGAAGTAACAAATAAATGAAAAGATGCCTTCCACGGATTTTGTTTTAAAGCTTGCTTTGAAGGTTATTTCTAGAAAGTTACTTTTATGTTCAACCCTGATTAGTGATGAACCAATGATTAATCAAACATTGAAAAAGAAAATAAATTTTAAGACACACAGTTGTCCACAAAGCATAGATTGAATAGCACGGGTCAGACTTTTCTTCAAAAGAACATATATGTAATATATTCACAAATAGGAACAGGGGAAATAATATTAGAGTCAACCAAACATAGTTTGAGAGGTATCACAAATTAACCTGCAAAGAAACTTTGAAAAATCCATTCCTAAGATTAACTAAGGAAAACAATATGACAAATCAAAGAGCAGTTCCTTTAGGTCAACAAATGCGTAAGGAAATGAAGGTTGCAGTCGACGTTTCGGTCTGTGTTGGCGATTAGACCATCAGACCATCTTCAGGACAGTAGGTTGATATAATAACCAAAGAATATAAATCCTTGTGTGATTTCGTTGTAAGGTAAATGATTCTGGGATACCCAGATATTTAAACTCATGAACCCTCCGATCTAGAGAGTATCAACGATCAAATTAAGTGTACTTGGTTCACGGGTCCTTATAAGCGGCAGCTGGCATTTAAGGCGGCTTTGATCAAAATGATTGGATCTCCTGGACAGAATCATATACTGGCGTGCATAATGCAATTCCCATCAGTGTGGAGCTGGAATCCATCACCAAGGGTCTGGCACTTAGGGCGGAAGATGCCGAGGGCAAAGCCCAGAGGAATAACCTCCGCTTTGTCGGCTTTCCTGAGTGCTGCAAAGACAATGATGTGGAACAATTTCTTACTACGTGGATCATGGGTTGGATCACTCAGACATCACTATCCAAGTGTTTTGTTATTCAATGTGCGCACCGTGCTTTGATGCAAAAACCTCCACCAAAGGCCAGGCCTCAAACCATTATAGCTCGGTTTCTAAACTTTCACGACCGGGATGCGATCCTCACACAGGCCAGATTGATAGGCAAACTCCAGCATGACTCCCATCACATTCTAATCTTTCCTGATTACATGAGACTGGTACAGCAGCGTCGACAATCGTTTACAGCTGCTAAAGCCCGGCTGCGCGATCTTAAACTCCAATATGAATTGCTCTTTCCGGCCTGGCAGAGAGTTGTCAACTCGCATACATTATTCTTTGACATCCCCGGGGAGGTCTTCGCCTGGGGGGACGAAAGACAGAAACTTAAACCAGAAACCCCACCGTGCTTTGATTGTGAGTCAACCTCTGTTGAAGCCGCGCGCCAGCTTCCCAAGCCCAAAAGGAAACCAAGTCGGAGATCACGCTCGCGGCGCCGCTCACACTCCCAAGGAGCTTCCAGCTCCCGGATGGCCAGGTAGCCATGACACTCATCACCGTCGCCTCATGGAGACTGAGGGCCAGAAATGACGTCCTCATGCCGACCAGTTGGGCCGGTGAACTCTGCCTCATTTTCATTGTTCTCTTCACCCCTTTTGACTATATGATATTGGTGTTCAGGTCTAAGAGTTGAGACTTGTTTATTCCTTATGCTGATGTCACGATGTACGGGCCTACGTGAGGCCTTCCCCCATTCCTCTTTTCTCAGTATTTAAGATTTATACTGTGTGTTTTGGAGATAGTTCTATGGGTAACCATTGGTGTAGGTCCATGCCCTGGCCCCGTTGTGGCAGGGGTACGACACTCACCGCGACAGATACTTCTATTGTTTCGAGGTATTAGGTGGGGTAAAGTTTATTTTTTTTAACTGTTTGATGTTATTTACCACTGTCACTTGCTCCTCCGTCATATCCACACATGGGATTGCCACTGTCACTCATCTTGTTAGTTTCCTCTATATATGTCACTATCGTCTATGCCACAGAGCTTAGCAGGACCCGGAGTAGAGAGCTCCGAATTCTGAGTTGGAGTGTCAATGGTCTGCTCGATAAGATTAAACATGGTGCCGTGCTGCACCAAGCCAAAAGACACAGAAAAGAAGTCCTCCTCCTACAGGAGACCCATTTGGCGGGAACTAAGACACCTTTGGCCTCATTTTTGCAAAGTGACGCATCGCTGCGTGAAAGCAGCGATGCGTCACTTTTCATTGCGCCCTCCTTGCGACATGCTGGATGCGTCATATTTACAGTATGACGTATCATGTCGCAAGGAGTTACAGATACATCAGTATTTCTGACATATGTGTAGGCGCAAAAATGACGCATTGCTGGAGTGTGTCACAAAAGTGACGCAACTCCAGCAATGGGTCATTTCACATGG
This sequence comes from Triturus cristatus, assembly GCF_964204655.1. Lineage (NCBI taxonomy): Eukaryota > Metazoa > Chordata > Amphibia > Caudata > Salamandridae > Triturus > Triturus cristatus. The sequence goes on from NC_140586.1 coordinate 910,439,756, forward strand.
GCAAATCCCATTTCAAATGTGGCTGCGTCAGTCATACGCCTGCTGTGAGGCAGGCGTAAGATATTGACGCATTTGCGTCCTAGAAGTGGCACAGTGAAATCTCATAGATTTCACTGCGTCACTTCTATGAGACTTACTTACATCGGAACGCCCACCCTGCATACATTATACCTGGCGCGGGTATAATGTGGCTCAGTGGTTTAAAAAGTGACGCATCTACCTAGATGCTTCACTTTGTAAGTATGATGCAACATGGCGCATTTTTTACGCCGCTGGTGCATCACAACAAGTGACCCTCAGGCCTAGCAAAAATGATGCAAGTGCTCATAAATAAGCCCCCTTTTTTGGCTTTGCTCACACGTATCATGCTGGCTTTACTAGAGGTTCCCAGGGAGTTGCAATCTTCATACATCGCAACGTCCCCTTCGTTCACAGCCGTACGTGGTCAGACCCACAGGGTAGATTCATTGTGATATATGGGACTCTATATGGGGAGCCTATTGTTTTAGGTAGTGTATATGCCCCTCCCCCCTCTCATGGCCCCTAGTTGAAATATTGACACTGCTCTGCACTGAAAATTCCATTGGGGCTGACTCTGGTTGGAGGGGACTGGAATGATGTTATGTTACAATCACAAGACAGGTGGCGCGCCATGCTCCGAGTTGCAGAGCCTCTGGACTCCAAATTATTGCCTATTGTTGAAAGGCCTGGGGTGGGCTGACTCGTGGAGAACCATACACCCTGACAAACGTGATTACACATATTTTTCTAGAGCTCATTCATCCTTTGCTCGCCTAGACTACGTTTTTCCCTCGGGTGTCCACTCATAGGTTAATAGAGGCTATGATTCTCACCAGAGGGCTCTCTGATCATTCACCAGTCTATTGAGGATACTTTCCTACATACTGTCTGATCCTGCCCAACATTCTCAAAGTTCTGGAGGGGGGTGTTCACGTGTTTGTCTGAGGTCTTGGGGTGGGACATTATATCCTCACCGAGGCTCGCCATGTTGCATATTACAGAAGATATAGGTGGGAATAGACAGAAGCGTCACCTCTTATTTCTTGGTCTTACTTTGGCAAAACGTGATGTCGCCAGGCTTTGGAAAGACGAGGCCCCACCGTCACTTGGTGTATGGGAAAAGGGTCTAGACTTTTGCATGGGCCTGGAACTCACGGACTTTGCAGCTAGGGGATGCCCCTGTAAACATTACAACATTTGGAAAAGGTGGGCTGACTATAGGGGACTATATCTGGAGCCTCCACCCCCCCCCTAACTGATGCTGAGGAACCACTGCTATAACACTAGTCGACCGACATTTAAGTAGTGCTATTGTTAGATGTAACTATGGGTGGCAAACTTTTTCCCTCTATTCAAAATTGTGATATTTGTTGAACGTAGGTATTGTGGTATTGTTGTTTATTTTCTCTCTTTTCTATTCTTTTCACTTCCTATTTTTTCCTGCAATATATTTACTGTGCAATCCATCCTTTATTATTGTTGGAAAAGTCGACTTTCGTGTAATTTGCCCTGCATACGTACTGTGGGTGCCCTATAAGACCCTTGTATTATATTAGCTGTCAACAATAAAATTATGTTATGAAAATAAGATGTGGTACATTAAGAAAGCTTTCGAGTGTCTCCATGAGAAATCACTATTACATTTTAATTTGATAGGAATAAGGGGCATATTTAGAAGCCCCTTGAACCGCCGGTTTGTCACTTTATTTGACACACCGGTGGCACACTTTGGTGCTCCATATTTACAATGCATGTAAAGCCACCCTGAGAGGCTTTACATGTCCTTGTAAATATGGCCCTTTTTCATGGAGCACTTTGTGTGAAAGGGGCGAGCCATGGGTGCTGCTGTGGGTGTTCCCACGCAACACCCATGGATTCTGCCGCATTCCCAGATTTACAACATTTCGTAAACCTGGGAATGTGTCAGAATCCTATGCCTTCCCAGGGGAGGCGTAAGGAGGCTCAACGAGGAGAAATACCTTTATTTCTCCTCGTTGTTTCTTCTTTCTATGCATGCTGCACTCTGCAGCACACACAGAAAGAGAAAAACACCTCTTGTGATTGTTTTTTGTGCAGGAATAGACAAATTCCTGCACAAAAACAATCACCCCCGCAATGCAAGCACCCTTTCACCATGCTGCAAGTGTGCCTGCGCTGGTGCATGGCCGTCAATTGTGTGGCAGCGCATGAGAGAGCTTAGGGATACGTCATATTGTGGTAAATATGACGCCTCCCTTTGCTCCAAAAGTAACTCAGTGCAGCGCATCAAAATGGCCTGCAGCACCGCGCTGTGTTACATTCTTGTAAATAAGGCCCAACGTCTTCTTCTCCTTTTGCTTTTCTGGCCTTTCGAATTTTTTCATATTTTTTTATATGTTTGTAAAGATCTTGTGTACGTACATCTTTGATTATGTCTTGATGCCTACAAGGTTTTTTTCCCCTTCATTCTTGTATTCACATTATTGGTGTTCAAGCACATTAGTCATCCAATATTTAATTAAAATTACTCTTTCTAAAAGTAAATATATATGGAATATTATTTTTGGGACTGTGGAGTATTGCTTAAACAAAGCTCTTCAACTGCAGAAAATCCCCTTCCTTGTGTCTAAAAAGGGCAGATGGATCTCTGTACAGCAGGCTGCAGAGTGAGGTGCACACAGGCATGGGAGAGGTGTGTGCGCACGCAGGCATGGCAGAGGTTTGTGCCCAACCAGGGATGAATGCAGCAGGCCTCACACCAGAGCCATGACACTCAGAAGAGGTGTTTCACTCAAGAGGAATATGTGGCAGTCTTTCAGACAGTCCGTTACATAAAACATAACCTCATTGGAAATAAGCATTTGCAATGCAATCGGTCTCGCATTTGTGAAAGTTAGAGCTATTTGCGTTGTAAATTATATTGTTTGTTGTGGAATTATGTGGTTTGAATTGGAATTGTTAGCTGTTTAAGTGTGTGGGTGGAATTGTGTGGTCTGTAGTGTATTTGTGTATTGAAGAGGAGAGTGTGTGTTGAAGTTTTTTTGTGTGAAACGTTTTGGTAAAAAAACTGTGCTGAAAGACTTGAATTGACCCAATAAAAGAAATGCTGTGTGAGGGTGTGTGTGTGCAAGGGAATTATGTGGATAGTAATTATGTGGTATTAAGTGTAGTGGACTTATGTGTAGTGGTATTGTGTGTCATGGAGTGGTATGTATTGTGTGGGGTTATGTGGTGTGGTGTTAAATTATGTGGCAGTATTTGGAATTGTGTGGTGTGGATTGGATGTATGTGGAGTGTAGTGGAATTATGTAATTGAGTGGAATTTTCTGTGGTCGAATGGAATTATATGGAGTTGAATTGTGTTGTATGGAATTGTGTGGCACTGAGTGAAAATATATGGAGCAAAATTATTTGCCATGGTGTGCAGTGTATTTATGTGGAGTGCTGCTATGTGGCATGCAGTAGATTTATGTGAAGTGTAATTATGTGATATGGAGTACAGTGTAATTATGTTGTGTGGTATGGAATTTTGTGGTGTTGAATTGCGTGGTGCGGCATTGTGTGAAATTGTGAGGCATGATGTGGAATTATGTGGAGTGTAAAAATGGGGCAGTTGCAAAGTCACATTTTGTTGAATGTAAATATGTGTTTTGGAGCGGAGTATTTATGTGGAGAGTAATTATGTGGCGTGAAGTGTAAATATTTAGTTTGGAGTGCCATTATGTGTAGTGGAATTATCTGGAGTTGAATTGTGTTGCATGGAGTGTATTGGAATTATGTTGCATGGAGTGGTATTATGTGAAGTGGAATTATGTGGCATGGAGCAGAGTGGAAATTTGTGGAGTTGAATTTGATGGATTGTCAGTATGTGGCATGTAGTGGAATGAGGCAGAGTTGAATTATGTGGTTCTGAATTATGAGATGTTGAAATGGTTTGTGTAGTGGAATTATGTGGTTTGCATTTGTGTGTTGTGGAATTGCGTGGAACATAATTGTGTGATGTTGTGTTCAAATATGTGGACTTGATTGCTTGTTGTCTTCATAAGCCAGCTTTTTGAGGAAACAGTGTGTATCAGCGGACAATATTGCCCAGTGATGTCTGTGGGCCCTAGATTGCTATTGACTAGGAGTGCGCTAGGGCCAGAGTTACCAACTTTGGAACTGGGGAATCAGGTTCAATTCTTAGTGTTGACTCAACATCCTGTGAGTCCCCATGAGTGCCCAGGGTCAGTGTGGGGGGGCTGTCTATGTGCCTAACAGTGTAGCACCCTCTTTTCTAGCTGTTGTAAGCCACTAAGTCTGATCCCACATTGTCACTGTAGGAAATCAGTGGCCTTCCTTTAGTCCCCTCCAACAAAGGATTGCCTCAGTAGAGAAATGCCTCATTAGCATGACTAAAGAATAAATACAATTTAAGAGCTGATTTTATGTGGCACCCGCTGGGTGCTGCCGCACTTCTCTCCCACTCAGCCTTATGCGTGCAAGTGGTACTCTCGGTAATTCTGTTGAGGTGGGTGACTTCGGGACTTTGAATCTGAGACACTTTGGCTCCTGTTAGAGGAATGGGGAAATAGGGAAAAACAGACAAGTGGCCTGTTTGTGTTGCATGGTTCTCCTTGGCGGGGGAGTGAGGAGGGAATGGGCTGTAAATCCACACTTGCTGTGAGTCTGTGGACTCAGACATGGAAGAGTTTGTGCTGCAAATGATTGCTAAACTCAGCGCCCCCACCTGAGGTTAGCGCCCCTCCACAGGCCAGTGCCCAGTGCGTCCTGACTAGCCACACTGGCCCAAACGTGTCCCTGTTGTGCAGTGTGGTATGACAAGCGACCCCAATTATTCCTCTGTTAAGAGTGTACAGGCCTAAAAACAAAACCCTCTCAGAAGGATGAAAGGTAGCGTCGCCTCTGCAGGACGCACGGGAATCTCTCCCCACCTTGCCCAGAGTGAGGTCATGGTTTAGCTGAGATTGACAGGACTATAAGCTAATAGGCTGGGCTCAGGTGGGAAGGCGCACTGTAAGGTTCTGAAAACGAAACAATTGAAGCAAATGCATATTTGAGATCTGAAAACTATAAGGAAGAATGTCTAAGGGCTTTCTCTGAAAGTCTCTCACACACATGAACCAATATGTGTAAATATGGCACTTGGAAGGGGATAAGTGACTTTGTAAAAATGTTCAGATCATCTTGGAGGAGAGTGGCCTTTTACCGCGCAAAGACAGCACTGAATTCATGAAATTGAACATTACACAAAATAACAAGTATCATCAATTCAATCAATTAAAACTTTATTCGGATACAAAATTTGTAACCATAAAAGTATACAAGAATTAAAAACAAAGTTTTGAGATTAAAAATATTCAAGTAAATCATGAAAAAGTTAATATGCATTGATTGTAAATACAACAGGTATATAACACATAATTACTTTTAATTCATTACAATCTGGCGAATTAAGAAAGGTCATAGTTTTCACGATATTTAACGCAAGCTTTTAGAAAACTGGATATTAAAAAGATGCTATGCTCAGTGTCCAAACGTTGTAATGCAAGAAGGGCCGGACGACACTGGCGTAAGCCTATGACTTTTAGTAAAGGTAAAATCCACTTATGACGTGGAAAATCATAATAACTACAAAATAGGACTACATGCAATAATGATTGTTCAGAATGGCCATCACAGGGACACGGAATTAATTTTCTGGACCAATCTTTTGTCTTCGGGAAGGTAATCAACCGATAGAAAGTGTTAAACCGGAATCGTGTTAAAAGATATTTTTCATAATGGGTGGCACTGGTTAGTAAATATGGCTGAATTCCTAATGAGACTTGTACAGCGGCAAGATGGAGATTTGTGGGCTTTGAGATCTCTGATGTTAGGCGCAGCTCACGTAGATGAGATAAGCATGCGGTTTTCAAATTTTTGCGTGAAATGTCCGCTGAAGACTCAGGAAGTATGAAAAGAGATTCCAGGTTTACATCTTTCAGAAATTTATAAACATACAGCAGCCACGAGATATTTTTCCAACCTTCTAAGGTGAGACAGTCAGAGATGAGCTGCCGAGTCAGTTTGCATTCTGGAGTAACCCAAAGACGATGCCATAAAAGAATTGGTTGGATTGCAATAAGATCCGAAATGTAATCTTCCCCCAACTCCATGTGGCAACCGTAAATTGGTGAACTTTTGGGGGCGGCCAAAAGGTACCGCAAGAAAGCATTTTCTATTTTTTGGATAGGTTCCGTGTCGATGTAACCCCAGACCCCTGCCCCATACATTGCCACTGGACGGCACTTGGCCCCATAAATCTGAATCAACTCCCGGGAAGGGCGCTGGCCTAGTTTTTGTGCGAATGTGACCAAAGCTGTTGTAGTCCTGAGGAGCCCCAACTTTCTGGCCTGGAGGGTGGGACCCCAACTAGAGGTATTGTCTATCAGAATACCTAAGTAGGGGTATGCAGTAACAGTCTCCAGGGTGGTATTGTTTATCTGGATACAGCCGGAATGTCTAAGGCGTTTCCCCATGTGCATGGCAAACGTTTTCTTTATGTTTACTTTTAAGTCGAGGGCTGCCATGAAGTCACAATATCTATCGAGGAGAAGTTGGAGTTGGCGTGGGGTCCTGGCCATGATCACCGCGTCATCCGCGTAAAGCAACGCGGGTATCGAACGGTGACCAATCGCTGGTAGGTCCTGGCTTCCTGCCAGCATCGCAGCTTCTAAACCGTTTGTATATAGATTAAAAAGAAAGGGGGCCAAAACGCATCCCTGTCTGACACCCTTAAGTACTGGAAATGATGCTGTGACTTCCCCCCCCAGACCGTACCGTACTTTAGCTGAGGCCCCTGAATAGAGATTCCGAATAAAATTCACCAGAAGAGGATCTATCCCCATAGCCAAAAGGAGTTTCCATAACTTACTATGGGAAACGCAATCGAATGCCGCCGATAAGTCGACGTATGCAAAATGCAACCTCCCCTTTTTAGCCCCAACGTATTTACCTATCAGTAGGGAAAGGTTTAGTGCCTGCTCCACTGTCCCAAGTCCCTCTCGAAAGCCGTACTGTAGGTCGGAAACCACTTGATTGCTTTCAGCCCAATCCTGGAGTCTTTTAAGAAGCAGCAGACCCATCACCTTGCCGGTAGAATCCAAGAGGGAAATGGGTCGGTAACAGGCAGGACTATTACGGTCGCCCTTATTAAAGATGGGAAGAAGAATAGAAGTTGTCCAGGACTCTGGTGGGCCGATTTTAGTGGCTGCTTCGAAGACCCTAGTGAGAATTGGGGACCATAGTTCTAAGTTGTTTTTGAATAGGTCCACAGGGACCCCATCAGGACCTGGGGCTTTGCCACATTTAGAGGCCTGCAACGCCATAAGTACCTCATCGTGGCCAAAATGAAGGTTAGAATTAGGGGTGGGAGGAGACCTACTGTAGTTTTGGGTAAGCCGTATCCCTGCACTATCTGGGGGGGGCTCTGGCATAGAATCATCCGAGAGACCAAAGATCCTTGAGAAATGGTCAACCCATGCTGCCTCACCCACTGCTACCTCGATCCTTGGGGTCTCTTGTTGATCAGTCAAAAAGGAGTTCTAACTATTTTCCAGAAAGTAGCCGAGTCCTTAAGAGAGCTACTCTGATGCAGCTTGGCCCATAATTCCTTCTTGATATCAACCTTGCAGGATTTTAGTGCTTGCTTATAACATTTTCTCAATCTTCTCACTTCCTCGCTATCCCTGACAGTTTTAGTAAGAGCTTTCTTCAATAGTTGATGTGAGCGCCTTGTTGCAGAATTAAACCAACCCTTTTTTGTTTGATTTGTGCCCGTCGTTTTACGGAACAGCTCTCTCTTAATTTCTGATGTAATGAGAGAGAAACTTTCCAGTACCTGACCGGGAAGCGACTGTAAATTTAAGCACGTTTCTATGTGCGGGAGTATGCGGCTCAAGACTGCTGAAGTAGTCTTTTCGGCATCAACTTTACACCATTTGATCGCATACCCGTTCAGCTTATTTACCCTTAAAGTGTCTTGTATTAAGAGAGTTTGCTTACTGGGTGGTACTAACATTTCCGGGATAGCGATGGCGAGAATATTAGGGAAGTGGTCGCTGCTGGGGTCGATCCCAGTTCGAACGCTATGTAGCTGATCTTTGGAAGCTTGGGAAACCAGAACAAAGTCAATCAGACTAGTTAGTCCCCTGCCATTGAAGGTAGGAGTAAAAGGGACTGGGGGGGAAACAAGATCGTTAGTAAATCCGAGATCTAAATTGAATATTATCTCGGTCAGATAATTCCCTAGTTTAGTATGGGGGAAATGCGTTACATTGTTACCTAGGTCATCCTCAATACCACAGATGTTGGAATCACCTCCCTTACAGAGGTTAAGATTAAAGTCTCCACCCCAGACTATGGAAATACTGCAATTAGAATGATTGAGACGCTCTTCAAATAAGAGTCGATAGATGTTTTCCAGGACTGGAAGTATATCCTTGGGGGTCAAATTATTATAAAAATTAACTATATAAAACACCTGTGTTTTGTCAAGTGTTATCAAAATAATCTGGGAATAGGGATTGGTATTAATAACTTTGATGTCTGTGGTTAAAAGTTCATTCGAGAGATAAATTACCAGGCCACCTTTCGCTCGCCCACATGTAGATGGTTCAGCAAATGAGTTAAAGGTTTTGTAACCTTGCAGGTGAATAGGTGCTGTCAGCCAGGTTTCCTGCAGGCAAACGATGTTATGCTCCCTGATGACGGAGAGCCAGGATGGATTGTCTGCCTTAGTGCGTAGTCCTGCAATGTTCCAGAAAATAAATTTGAGAGCGAGGTTGTTGTTAACTGGAACCCCCCCAGAAGGAAGATCATCGACTGGAAATTTGGTTTTGGGGGAGAGGGCGGAGTTAACCGAACCCACCATAGTTAAAGTAACTCCACCAGGGGGTTTTGTCAAGACCTTTGAGGAATCTAGGTCTAATTGGAAATCCAGTGTACTCTGGGATGTGGAGTGATGGACCTCCATAGGCCTACAAGCAGAGTGGAGCTGAGGTACTTCGTTTTCATTTTCAGGAAGTGAACGGGACGGACAGACTGGGGACTGCGTGAATTGAACCAGTCAGTCATTTATGTCAAGTCCTGATGGATAATCAAACCTATAGGGAGCTAAAAAAGGTTTATGACCGTAAAATGGGTTGAGACCAATAAAGGAATTCATGTTAAACAAACCATTATTACGGCTATACCTAAAACGCTCATTAGGGTAGCTAGTTAAAAGTCCCAGATTAGGTATGGAATCTACAACCGATCTTGGATAGAAGAATAGCAGATCGCGTGTCATGATGCCCCCTGACCCAATTTCCTGAAATTCATCTAAAATATATCTTACAGTTCCTCGATCTGAAAAATTAACAATAATAATGTCACCGAATAGGTTTTTCGTTCTACAGCCCAGCCAGGGCAAACGCCTGACGTGAATGATTGCGCCGTTCAGGTACGGGGGAAGCGGTCGATTTTGGCTAAGCCAGAAGAGGACTTTATTTTTTAGTTGGTAAAAATCTTCCGTCTTGCCTTCCTCTAAGGGCGGGACACCTGTCAAAATGACTACATATGGAGCCACTTCCGGGGGGAGGTCAACTAACCTAGTGCTATGCTCTCGCCTTGCCTCTGGTTTTAGATGGTTACCTGGGACAGGGGCCGGATTTAGAGTTGTACAATTCCCACCCACCTGTGTATTTACCCTGGATTCAGAAAATGGGCGTAATGAACATAACGTGTTTAACTGGGACGATTTTGAGATGGAGGTATTGAAGTTTTTTACCTCACCCTTTTGAGGAGGGCGGGGTCGATCTTTATTTGTGGCACAACTTTTTCCCACGGGGGCAGAAGGAAGCTTTGATGGAACAGATATCAAAGAAGGTAATAAACCTTTTTCCAGGATAGCAGGAGGGGGGCTCGGTAATACCGTTACTGGGGGAAGAGATGATGGAGCACTATTAGGGTAAGTCTTCTTTGCTACTAAATTCTCTCTGACTAGCTCTCCTAAGGACCCCAACTGGAGAGTAATGGTGTTCAATCTCTCTATTACTGGGAGAATAAGGGATCGCACTATTTGCTCGATAGACCTAGTTATATTAATGGTGGGGGTATCCTTAGTTGGAATGGATTGAGAGATAGACAGGGGAGATGGCATGTGCAATTGCGGGGTAGATAAAGCTGGGATGTCAACAGGATCGATATTTTGCTTTGGATTTTGGATATGCCTACCCGATTTACCCTTAGAAGTTCTACCTCCTAACTTTCTCCTTCTTTTTGTTGGCGGGGGACCTTGGGGAGGATCGGGCTTAAGTTTCCGAGAATGAATCTTTTTTTGGGGTAACACTACCACAGGTGATGGGGTAGACACCCTGGTCTTAGCGGGTGAAACAAGGACACAGGGAGAGGTAGAAATAATTACACTTAGTTCGTTAATAGAGTCAACAATGTGATCGGTGATAGAAGTTATCAGATTAGATCTGTCCCGTAAAAGCAATGGAGTGCTTTTACTGCTAGAACGATCACATGTTTTTGAAATTACGAAGGAACCGTCATGGGCTGATGTGCTTGGTTGAGGAGACATACGCATGTTCTTAATATGCTCAATCGAGCGGCGTCTGTCAGCTCGCCGCGCTGCTAGAGAGTCCTCCCGATCTGGATCCGGTATTGTCCTAATAACAAAGTGATCCAATGTTCCATTGGTGGACTTTTTTACCGAAGGTGTTTTATCCATTGTAGGCAATAGATGACAGGCTTGAACGAAGGGTCTGGGACAGAACAGAATGTAGGAACAAACACGTACTTTTAAGGGGTCACTTACTTGGGGTGACCAGGTCACAGATGTCAGAGGGGGGGCCCAGCCCAGCCTTTTCCGGCCGTAGACGGCCCGCCCTTTGCCCGGGCTTAGCCCGCGATGCGGGGGTCACGATGGCCCTTTAAACGCCTCCTGGCGCCAAAACTGTATCGGCGGCTCTCCAGCCGCTGAAGATCGTGGGGGATGTAGTCTCGTCCCCGCTCTGCGGCTGCTGATGGTTGTTGCGGCGGCGGGGGACGGAAGGGCAGCAGGAAGGAGATGTCGGCGAAATAGCCGTGTAAACGGAGAAAGCCCAGCAAATCCACTGTAAAAGGTAGAGCCCCAGAGTCAAAGTAGCAGTGTGGGGTAAGAAGTTTGGCCCTGGGACCCTCGTCCCTCCAGGGGTTCCTCCGGATAGTAGTTTGTGGTGTCCCGTGCAGCCGGTGAACAACAAGGCAGCTAAAGTCTCAATGTCATCGATTCTCAGCCGGGTCTCGACTTGACTCTCGGCCCGAGCAGCTCGTCTGCAGCTCCCCTAACCTCCACCTACGCTCACAGCTCCGCCTGCAGCTGCGACTGGGGACTGAGGGTGCAGGGCGAAGAGAAGGGGTGGTCTGACTGCCACCGCGGCCCCCAGCCACAGGAGAATCGCGGGAGTCACTGCGGGAATCACCACGGCCACCGCGCACTGCTGCCACCGCAATTCGCCACAGCCATCCCCCGCCGACCGCTAATGAAAGCGGGGGGGCAAAAGCGGAGGCTGAAAACAATGCTGAAACAATGCTGGAACAATGCCCGCCGGGGGGAACAGAGGCGGGAGCGGGAGCCGCGTCTTCTTCGACTTCTTCGACCTCAAACAGCCGATCGTTTTTTGCGGGTTCAGCGAAAACACGAACTGGACTGGGCTGTCAGTAAACGGAGGAGTCTTTAACAAGTAAATATTACAGTGTCCCCCCTCACCCGCACAACACATCAATTGTGCCTATCTGAAAGTATTCTTTGATTACATTAACCAAACATCTACCAACTTTGTCATAACAAATAACTGCAGAGATTAGTGTTTTTTTAGTGAAATTAAATCATTATATTCTGCCATTCGAATTGGTATAAATAAAACCCTTATTTAAGCAGAGCATGAGAGGAGAGAAAAGTTGGAAGAACATTTGAGAAAGAGAAGAAAGTAAGGCATCCTCACAGAGAGCAAAAGACTGCGAGTGGGAGAGAGAAAGGTGGGTTTGAAAGGCTCAGAATGGATACAAGGGAGAAATTGTGGTTGTGAGAAAGAGAGTAAGATGGACTGTTTGTGGTTCGCTTGGGCACCAAGGGTAGTGTGTGTGGTAACAGTCAGAAAGTGGGAAGGAAGTATGAGGTGGTATATAAGTGTCAGAGATTTAAACAGATAATACAGAGTGAGAAAGATCAAAAGCACGCAAGAGGTTGAGTGGAAATGAAGATAGTGTGCGATAGATACAGTGATACAGAAAAACGATGGTGAAGGAGAGGTGTGTGTGTGTGTGTGTGTGTGTGTAATAGAAAGCATGGTAGTGTAAGAACGGAAATGAGCAAGAAAGTGTACATGTGAGAAAGAAAGGATTGGGACATGTGATAGACGAGAGTGCAAGCACTAGTGTGCGCGCAGAACACCCTCCCCTTCTACCTCACTAAGTACAGTTGCAGTAAAGTTGAACCATTGTTTGCCGGCTTTCCTTTGCAAGTGGGAGCATGAAAGCCACATTCTTAGGTATTTCCCACTGCGCTGCTTCGCACTAACAATGCACAATAATTGCAAGTGCCACCACGGTAGTCAGATGGCAAAATAAACCCATGCCTGTTTTCACAGTTTACTCTCAAACCCAATCCAACATCTAATAACCGTGCCCCGCCCCTGACCCCAATGCACGGAGCAGGGCCTGGGCGGTGAACTTTGCTCTTTTCGCGGCGTTTGTGGAGTTTTCTGGACTCCGCAATCCGCAGAGCTCGCGGAGTGCAGAAAACTCCACTTTGCGATGTGCAGCAGAGTTTTTACCCCGCTCGGGATCTGTTCACGATCACAAACGGTAAGTTTGCGAGAATTTCTACCCGAGCGGCAGGAACACCAGCACAAACTGCACTTCGCACTGCACTTCGCCACTCGCGGAACGTCACAGAGTTTTTTTGTAACTTCGCGGAGTTCCGCGTAGCAAAACTCTGCAAACTACGCCCAGGCCTACACGGAGCAACGTCAGACTAAAATGCGTATGTGCATCTCCGAGACGAGAAAGCAGCCACCAGAGTCCCTCGCCTTCTATGGTGTAGAGAGGTATATATTGACACTTATGTGATAAGCAGCTGTTATAAAAACAAGTAAAGTAGTAGCCCACTGACCTATTTACATTTTATGCATTTTGTGTTCTGCATGGTACCCTTTCTTTGCAGGTGGCATATTAACCCTCTGCTACCTTGCAATGAGTCAAAACGTATTCCACTAGACAACTCCATCTCACTAGCAAGAGCATTAATCACTGGAGTTATCTTGACATTTTTTGGTCTGGAATTGCTTGAGGCTAGGAATGTGTCAGGGAGTGCTTTTAAAAGCAAAATAAACTCGAAAACACAGCCCCTCTGCTCTGAAGTCTGAAGTTAGTATCCAGTGCGATCACACCACCCTTGTGCTTGCCCTGCCTTCTTGTTCTGCATTCATTAAATGTAGTACATTTAAATGCAAATTTACAGGGAACATTCTTCCAGAAAGAAACATTTTGGCCTGGGCGCTAAACCAAGAGCAGAGAATTCCAACCCCTCAACCAGTGGCCAAGCACAGACTTAAAAGCACAATAATTAATAGCTTGCGTTCCAAGACAGCCTGGGCGCTGACTTTAGGAAGAATACAAAAGAATGCCAGCCACATGGAAGGTACTGAGAGGGTTAATGCTGCAATAAAATGTAAGCAGCTACTGGTCTGAGAAGCCACAGTGTAAGACAAGGTTGAAAACATAATAAAATAGTCCCGCAAGAGCAGATCAACAGAACAAAGTGTAATGATATTGTACTAAGTCCCTGCTCCTTGGAGGAAAAAGGAGGGAGAAAGAGGCAGGGCTGGCCACTAGTAAGCAAGGATTTTTAAAGGACATTAAAACAAACAAATGAGAAGCAAAGAATGGCATTTGGCCCACAGAGATATATGTATACTAAAGTATACAAGAGGTCATACGCTTACGCTTGACCTAAAAATGACTAGCAAAATTGAGGTCAAAGGTCACTTAGAAAAAAAACTAATTATAAATAAACATAGTGGCTTAAAACATCGGCCCACAGTCTGAAACATGAGGCCCCTGCGGCCCCTGTGATGTGGTGGGGCTAGAGTTGCAGGGGGCTCCCTCAGCACAGTACTCAGGCCCAATAGCTCCGGATTAACTTTGTGTACGTGTCAGGGGGGCCCACTCAACTTTTGTTACGCCACTGCATAAATGCACTGTATTTATCTGGCACAGCGCATTCCTGTCCTTTCTCCCGGCGCAGGCACCGTTTCAGCAGCCTAGCGCCAAAGTGGGAACCCTTGCACCATGGTGTCTCCGTTGCAGGCAGGATTGTTTTTGTGCAGGAAGGGGCAAAACAATCCTGGGGGCCGTTTTCCTCTTTCTGCAGCACACATGGAAAGAGGACTGAATGAGGAGAAATAAAGGCATTTCTCCTCATTGCACCTCCCCTGGAGAGGCGTACAGTTTGGGTGCATCCCCAGGTTTACATGGTTTTGTACATCAGGGGAAGCGTCAAATCAATGCGTATTGCGTCAGAACACTGCAACGCCCATGGAACGCCTCCCTAGCGCAGAGTAAGGCAACACAGAGCTTTTCGCTGCCTTGCCCTGCTCCATATTCAAGGTATCCTTAATTGACCTCATAAATATGATATTATGATTTGAACCGCCGGAGCGTCACAAAAAGTGCTGGTATGGCAGCGCAAGGGGTTCATAAATATGCCCCATGCTGTCCAGAATATCGGCTACTACAATATTATGAAGATTAGAATATTTATATAAACATCTGCATACCTTGTAGATTCATATAACATCTAATCAGCTAGATGTGGAGTATAGGACTGCAAATCTTAACTTTCCTATAAATAGTTACCTTCAAGAATCATCAATAGTCAATATCTTGCACACAATATTGGTATGGTACTGGAATTTTGGAGACTAAATATGCTCTAAAAAAAATTCCAGTCCTAAATATTGTTCACAAAAATATCTCTACATTGGAGTTAAAAATAGAATAACTACACCAAATAGAACAATATTTCTGTAACCAATATATAGGTCACTATATTTCTGCCAGATGATCTTTCTGCTTCGTATATTCTGGCATAGAGATGCAGGACTATGACAGGTCCATATTTCTTTTACTTGGTATTGTGACACACGTTGAACAGGAGCTTTGCATGCACAATAATCACAAAGCTGTTCCAGTCCCAGAGGTACTGAGTGTTGATGCAACTCTTGATCCTTTAGGACCAGCACCTACATCCTTATGCTCAGGAGTCCATGTATGGACAAAATCCACCCTTACAAGGTCACCTTCAGAGAGATGATCAATGTAAACCCAGAGTGAACCCTTTGATGAGTCCACAAGCATCACCCGTAACGCCATAACTTCAATGAAAGATTGTGGTTTATTACTGGCCAGGACATTGGACAAGAGCATGTCCACTGTCCCGGAGGGACCCTGTAGGACAGGTATGAGAGCTGAAGGATGCCCACATAGATATGTGGAGAGACACACGCGTGAGCATTTCAACTTCACAAATATAGACAGTATGACAATATGACATTGTCTTTATAGTGCACACTATTTTGCATGTGTACAATATTTGCTAGAAGGATATTAAGTTGTTTCTGAGTTTCACACCATCCCCTGCTGCTAGCAAAAGACTGAACTCTGCCTTAGAACAAAAATATTTTATTTATAATCCATTGGGGATACCACATTTTTTATCTTAAAAACACACGTCTTGTGTGGATATCCTGAAAATGTGGCATGGATCAAGCCGTTGTGCACCTTCGTTGAACCAGCTTCTCTAAAAGAGTCTCACCCTTAAAGCCATTGGGACTCCTACTTCACAGGAGGACTTGGAAGAGGTCTACATCAGAGATAACGAGGAGGCGGTGCGAGCACAGCTTCCTGTTCTGAATATTCTGAAATGCTCTTCAAGCCTGACACTGCTGCTGATAAATAGATGATTTGAGGGGATTACTGGAGTCTGCGGCAGGACAGGGCAGGTGATGGCCAGGAGGAGTGTCTGCTTCCCCAAGGCTTCCCTCACCCTCTGCTCGGGATGGCTGCTGAGAGGGCTCCTGGGGGGTTGTAAATGATGATGTGAGATGCACTCATCTCCAGAAGCAAATGAGTCTGTGAGCCCAGAGGTAAGATCCCAGGGGATGCAATATCAAAGCAATAGTCCTTACTTCTGTGCTGTGTTTGGGACACTCGTGTTGGACACAGCAGCAGGGGGATTCAGCAGTGCACCAAAGGGTGTTATATTTAAGGGTTTTACAGTTTGTTGGAAGCAGAGAAGTCAACAGGCTGCATGGAGACAAGGTATTATCCTTGATCATAGATGCTCAAAGGAGAAGTAAAGAGTGGAGATCCCAGAGGTGTTGAGTTATTGATGACCCCAGGTTTGTAGTTCCTCTCCCTGCAGAAAGAAGCTTCATCTCAGATGCTCGGCTGCTGCTGCGTGTAGAGAAGGACCTGAGCTCTGTTTGCATCTCCTAAGAGAGGCAGTGGATCTGGGCGGGAAGAAGTAGGTAGGTCCAGAGGCCAGAGGAGGGTAGCTGTGTAGGACTTCTTGGACTTCCCTGTTGCAGTGTTTGATTTCGGATCTGGCTGTGGTTTTGCTTAATGGCTGCGGTATAGGATCTTAGCTGAGCAATGTATCTGATCACTAATGTTAAATTTCAGCTCATAGGGGCAGATTTACAAGCCCCTTGCGCCACTTTTGCGTCACTTTTAACATGGGAAAAAACCATGGGGTGAGACCACCAGATTCTTTTGTAGTTGCTTGTAAATAAGCCCCATAAACTTGAAAATAATCCAAAACGATTGCAGATGTCTTAAGCAGATAGAGCCCTCGACTGGTCCTGACGCGGCACACGTGGACATTTCACATGATCCTGAGCCTTATGCAACCTGCCAACCAGTTCCCTCATCATTATCAGGGCAGCTTCTCATGGAACCTGTACACTGACAACTATTTGAATAGACTAATATTTATAGCATATACGGGGTGTAAATAAAGCATATTTATTCATTTATTTGAAAAGTTTTATGTAGAGCGAACATGGCCCTCGGGTATCAGAGCACTTTACAAATGATGGAGGGCAGAGAAGTAAACAACGATATTGTCGTAATCTCTGACAACGCAGGTCAAGATAACACTTTAGAAGAGGGCAGTGATACCTCATTGTTCAGACATGTGGATCAGAAAAGACAAGAACGTAAAAAGCGAGAACTTGTTATAATGTTGTTGACTAAAACAATACAGGCTAAGAGAACACCCCAGATAGGGGCGGTGAAACCTCAAATGTTGAGAGAAATAAATAGGAATAGACAATCGCATGCCACGCGAGCATTGAGAGCAGTGACATAAACTTGCATTTAACAGGATCAGGCAGCAACCTAGATAAAGGTGGTGTTACCTCAATGCTAAAAGAGAAAACTCCAACAAATAAAAAAGACGGGAGCCGCACAAGTGAACAGTGTACATGACTGTGGGACATACGAGCACATGTGGCTGAACCATCTCAACAGGCAGCAGTCACACCAAAAGTCAGAGAACTGATGTTCAGATTGGATACGATTGCATGTCTTTCTTATGTGTATTAACTAAAACTTAAAAATACATTGGGCCTCATTTATGAGAAGTGACGCATCGCTGCATGAAAGCAGCGATGCGTCACTTCTCAGTGTGCCCTCCTTGCGACATGCTGGATGCGTCATATTTACTGTATGACGCATCATGTGGCAAGGAGTTACACATACGACAGTATTTCTGACATATCTGTAGGCGCAAAAGTGACGCATTGCTGAAGTGTGTCACAAAAGTGATGTGTGAAAGGGCCTGTGTCAGTCTTACGCCTTCTGTGAGGTAGGCATATGATATTGATGCATTTGCACCCGAGAAGTGGTGCAGTGAAATCTCGTAGATTTCACCGCATCACTTCTACGAGTCTTAATTACGTGGGAACGCCCATCCTGCATACATTATACCTGACACAGGTATAACGTAGCGCAGGGCTTTGCAAAGTGACGCATCTGCTTAGATGCATCACTTTGTAAATAGGGCACAACAGGAGGCATGTTTTACACCCCCGATGAGTCACAAAAGTGACGCAACGGAAGTGCAAAACTGTCGCAAGGCCTCATAAATAAGGCCCATTGTATACAAATAAAGACCCGCACAACCCGTGAGTATTCTCATTATTCTCTTTTTCTCTTACTACCCCTCCCATTCAACACCAGGGCCCAGATTAACATAGCCTTTGCACGAAGCAACGCAAGGACAATGCAAAGACTTCAGTAAGATTTACACAGCACCGTCTTTGGGGCTTTGTAAAGAAATGTAACACAACACAGCAGCGTGCCCTGCTACATTTCTAGTTTGTAGGTGTTTCATGGGTGGGGCATGGGCATCTACCTATGGGTTTGATGCAATTCCCGATTTATAAAGGTTTGTAAACTGGGAATTGCATCAAATGGTATGCCCACCAGAGGAGGGAGTAACAAGGAGAAAACCCCTTTTTCTCAGTGCAATTTCCTCTTTGGATTGTTTTTGTTCAAGAGTGTTTCCATTCTGCAAAAAACAATCCTGCCCATAATGCAGAGATCCTAGGAGCCAGGCACCAGAGTGCCTATATTGGCGCTTGGCAGCACCAGTGCACCAGCGCTAGGAGGGAGCAGAGGTATGCCATATCCCAGTAAGTATGGTGCAGTTTTGCTCTCTCCGTTTCACACAACACAGCACAAAAACGTTGTTTGCTTCCCTGTGTTGCGTGAAACATTTTGTAAATATGCCTCCAGGATTTTCCTAGTGGTGACGGACAGGAAACAAAGGCATTACACCATCCACCTGAATGGGGTGGAAGGTGTAACATCCTTCCTCTAACAGGACCTACTTTGGGGCATACTTACAAGGTGTCGATAGAAAAGTATCGCCGCTTTTGCGGCCCTTTTCGGCCGAAAAGCGGTGATAATTTTATCGCCTAATTAGCTAGGTCACGTTAACGCGTGAAACCTTGCATTAGCGCACCTATTCTTAATGCCCAGCTTTGCATCTCTAAGAGATGCAAAGTGGGCGTTCCTGACCTGACATGACAGGAGAAATGACGCTAAGCGACATTTCTCCTATCATCAAGCCCCACGCTATGAAGCATAGCAGCAAGAAAAGTAGCGATAACCCCTGTTATCGCTACTTTCCTTACGCCTGCTTCAGGACTGACTTAGCCATGATATCCTATTGAAGGTGGATATCATGGCTAAGTTTGTGAGGCCCTATCAGCAAGCTTTCGCCAAACTTCGTGAGATTATCGCTGGGTTTCCAGCGATAATCTCACATTAGGCAGTTAGCGCTAGGATTTTTATCGCTTTTGAGATAAGCGTTGCTAATAGCACGCTATCTCAGTGATAAAAATCCACACTAGCCGGCGATAATTATCGTAGTGCTAAGTGCGCTTAGCCATAATTTTCGCCGGTTGTTGCTGATATGCCCCTCTGTTGGGTGGTCAGAGAAGTATTACATCTATGGAGCTCACAGGGGCTCCGTTGACAGAATTAGACAGGGAGTTTGGTGAGTAAGGCACACTATTGCATTTGAGATGGAGTACCCTGCCCTCCAAACCCTAAATCAGACCCAAAGGCCCTAATACATCTTATTATGTGGTGGCAGTGGAAATACATGTGGCATCACAATGCATGATATTTAGGGAAACTCTACTAACGAACGTACATTCACACATTTATTACTACAACACAACTATCAAATTCAAGTTTATTGAACACAAGACAGCAATATTAATATCAGAAAGACAATGAGTAGTACCCTACAGATATCATGTAATAATTGCTTCACACAGGGAAATAATTCTCCCAGAACGCTTTAATGTGATTTTACCTTATGCACAACTTTAACCCCTTGACACTTGGTTTTGCTTAAATTCCTTTCTGTTAAACAATATACACAAAAAATGCCACAGCATAAACCATATATTTAGATGCAGAGTATATTATGCTACTTAGTATTATTGTTGGGGAAGAGTAGGGGCATCATGACCCAAACAAGGCTTCGCCTCTGGTGTGTCATAGCCTCTCCCCACACTCAAAAATGCTAATAAATAACATATTACACTCTGCACATCTGCATGTATACTAAATCTCAGAACGAGATATGCTTCTTTATGAGTATTGTATGGAAAATATTAAACTCTTTGAGACACGAAACAAACATGACTATATCCTAAAACTGGGCCTAGAGTTCGTGTTAATAACACACCACTGATTACCTTTCATTAACTTAAGTTTTTACGGCAAATTTCAAGCCCCAGTCCTACATTTTATTACTCTTCACAAACAACAATGGTTGGCTAAAAAGCTACCATATGAGTCCTACAAATATGGCTCTTGTACTGGTTGGAAGTATGTGAAGGATAAGTGTCCTGTATTTTATAGTGCTGATGGGAGCAGGGACTGTACTGTTAAAGCTGTTATGAAGTCTGTAATGGCCTCTTGTATTTATCTGATTCACTTTGTGTCACAAGGTTTATGTAGGCTCTTCAGAAAGAGGCCTGAGGGACCTCTGAAAGAAGCATATTAGAGCACTGATAATAAGATTGTATGTTATCCAATGGCAAGCTGATAGGAATCCGGTCTATCCACCGGAACCACAGAGGTGGAAACTAGGGGCAGCTTTTATGAGAGGGTTGTGTCACGTTTGCACTGCACAACATGGTACAAGCGTGATGCAAACTTCTAAGTTAGATTTTTCGAAGCCACACCAAGCTACTTTGTGTGGCTCTGATTGGCTTTAAAAATCTGGAGAAACGCAACGAAGTGCAAATTGCTGCGTTGCATGACTCTGCGCTGGGGAGGCATTCCATTGGCATTGTGTGGGTGTTGCCACACAACCCTCATGGATTTTGACCCATCCCCAGATTTACAAGAACTTGTAAACTTGGGGATGCGCCAAAATCTTACACTTTGCCAGGGGAGGCGTAACGAGGAGAAATATCTCAAATTTTCCTTGTTTCTTCCCCTTCCTATGAGTATTGAATTCTGCAGCACACATAGAAAGAGGAGTATTCCTCCCAGGATTTGTTTTGTGCAGGAAGGTACCTCTTCCTATATAAAAGCAAACCTGCATGCAACACAGGCACCCGTGCACCAAGGTGCAGGGGGCCTGCATTAGCGCTAGGCTGCCAAAAGGGTAGCAGTGCAAGTGAAAGAACAGGAATGCGCCGGATTGACTTAAATATGGTGCATTCCTGCCCTTTCCTTGTCACGTAATGCAGCACAGCAAGGTGACTTGCTGTGCTGCACTTTGCTGCACTGCGCTGCATTGAGCCACTATTTCATGCCCCACAATAGCCATACCATCATACATAGCAGCAGACACACAGGCATATTTATGAAATAGTGGCACAATGCAGCGCAGCAAGTCACCGGGAAAGGGCAGGAATGCACAGTATTGGCAATCAAAGCAAATAGTGAGAGAAAATCCTGGTTAGTATAAAACCACCTGAGACAAAGACAATATTCCTAGCTTCAGTAACCAACAAATTAAGAGCAAACACACAGGGGGGAGAACTATGCATATGTTTGATAATTTCTACTAAAGTTGCAGCAAATAACATAAAGAACCAGGGAAGAATCCTAAATCTTGCAGAACTCCATATCTGCAGTCCATGCAGGAACTCTTCTTTTAGAGTTCCGTAGTGTTAAACATAGCGCCAGTCTCAGAGAGTGAACTACCCATAGCTTGACCAAACTTCAGACAGAACCTGTGACATATTCCTCTCCAAGTGTCCATCGTGGTCTCTCTCCACCTCAGGAGTAATTCTGCTTTCATCATGGATCCTAGAAGTTCCATGCTGTGGCCTCTCCAGAAGATGTCTGCTTGTCATGCTTCTGCTGTCGCCGGGCCATGTCGGAGGGCTGCTTGGCATTGAAGGGATGCACGATGCAGCGGATGATGAAGACGGAGAGCAGCAGGTGGCCCCTGCGCTCCTGCTCCTCGCACCGCAGCCGCTCTGCTCTTCAAGGAGGAAAAGAATGCCTAGGCGGGAAGCCTTGACTAATCCGATAAATTGTTCGTCTTCCAGAGATAGTTCTATATTTTTGGAAGTAGTTAATGGGCCACTTCTACCGCCATTTGACAGGAGCCCCATTTCCCAGTTCATTACTCCTGATTCTTGGCTTCAGCATTTTGTATCTCTCTATGGCTCTTCTATTTCAGTTAGCTCTTAAGGCAGTCAGACGATCACTCTGCCATCTCTCTCGTCAGTCCCCCCACCCCACTATCAATCAGTTGGGAGGAGATCAGAGAAGCCATCATTGACCTTCCCATTGGTCAAGATGCTGCACCGCTTGATAAGTTTAAATCTAATGTTGCCCTTTAAATTAACTTAGCAATTAGAGATCAGATCCCTCCCTCTTGGTTCAATTCCATAATTGTTCCCATTTTTAAAGAGGGTAGTAGAGACCATTCCATCTCCTCGATAGACTCCATTTCAAGGTGATAGGGATACTCCTATTGAGATGATTAACTACATGGGCCAACGATTATCAGGTTTTGTCAGGTGTGCAATACAGTCTTCAGCCGGCAAGGGGTCAGTGGATCAGGGGCCGAGCCTTTATTGGATCATATCCAAGTACACCAAAGCAAAGGCTGGTTCACTCCATTTAGGGTTTATGGACTTATTCTCAGCCTTCAATAGAAAGAACAGGTCCAATTTATGGAACATTAGGTTGGGCATGGGTTTTGATTATTCGATCGCTGCCTTTTCACACTACTTGCTTTCGAACCTTACAGCTGTTGTCTATGGGGCCACTGGGGAATGTACTACTATGTTTGGCCTGGGACAGGGTTTATATTGGCTCCTTTTTCATTCACTTTATATATTAATAGCCTGGAGAGGGTTCTATGCGAGGCGGGTCCAGTATACACCTTTGGTGGGGGCCGCTCAGTTTCTGTGTTACTCTATGCCGATGATGCAGCGACTGTTGACTAGTTCTGTAGATTTTATGGATAATCTTGACTTTAATACTAATTTCACAAAGTCCAACATTATGGTGATAGTGCTGAAAAACACCAAGGTAAGAGGCCATCAAGTCAAAGGTAATAAGCTTAATAAGGTCGTCATTCCCTTATTTAGGGATCCTCTTCGAATTATCCCTCAGCGGGTCACCTTTGGTAAGAACCAGGCATCATGTCTTTTTGAGAAGCTGTGTTTCAATATTTGACTTTGCATCTAAGTTATGGCATGGATGCGTTCCTACTATGCAGAAAATGAATCACACTAAATGCTTAGCGGTTGCATTATATGGCGCTGAGATCTGGGAGTGTTCTAACTCGATGCAACTAGAAACTGTTGAGAATGGATTCCTCAAATGTCTGCTCTCATTTCCTAGTACTGTGTCCACTTTCAATGTTCATGAAGAGCTCGCGGTTGGCTATGTTACTGACTTAATCCACATTCGTCCTTCACCATGTGGTTGGCTGTTTGGACTAAAATCAAAGTCAAATTGAAGAGTCATTATCAAAGATTGTTTGAGTTGTGATCATGTTAACAAGATTCCATGGCTCAACTATGTCAAAGACTGTTTTTTAAAACTAGGCCATTCTTACTTGTTTTTTCATCCAGAATCCATTGTTAAGAGCAATGTTGTCTCGGTTAAGAATGCATTTAAGTTATCTATGTGTGCAGAAAGTGTAACCCCATCCCTACATATGCTTTCTGTGAGATCCTATGTTTCAGTTCAACCCACTTTTTCCTTGCTACCTTATTGAAATTATGGGCTGTCATTCCCACTGTTTTTTGCTGTGTTGTTTTAGGTTTAATGTATTCCATCATTTGTTGTTTGGACCAAAAGGGTTGGCAATTGAGGATGTTGACACTACCTGTCTAAGGGTAGGTTATTCTGCTCGTGGCACAATACACTTTCTTCTGGTATGTCGTTTTTAGGTCTCGCCTACGCAGCGTGCAAGTGTTGCTTTGGAGTGACCACTTGAAATCGCTCCGCACTTTTTGGAAAACTTATGCATGTACTGCACTGTTTCCAATGAGCCCTCATGCATGTACGGCGTTTACCTTGCGGGAGCGAGCTGTGGCACCATCTGTTTGCAATTATCTTGCCGGCCGCTGCTCGCTCCCGTAAGGTAAACGCCGTAGAAGCACGATGGACTTTCACTTTCGCAGCCGCGGGGCCGCGCTTTTTTTCATTAAGAGTGCTTTTCATCAAACACTCGTGAGCCAGCCCGTTACATGTTGCATGACACTGTCCCACTTAGTACGCGATTCAATGTAATCAAGCACTTTGGACGCCACGCTTGTAAATTATGCCCATGCTTATGCTTTTTTTTTTTTATTTATGCACCCGATTTGTTCGCTCTCGTCCCTGTGCACCATGTTCATCGAAGAAAGCCGTGCAGTCTCTTACCCGCACGCGCCTTTGTTCCTCACTCCTTACCGTTCGTGTTGTTTGTTTAATTTAAGCTTGCCCGTATCGTCAATCTACAGCTCCGATGGCATGGCATAGAAATCTGTGCCTTTTATTTTCTCAAGACACACCGCGACGCGCTTCATGTTTCAGCGCACCTTTTATTTTATCTGCACAGTATTACAATAGTAGCGTTTGCAAACATCTGTCATCACTGTTGTTCCACGATCACCTATTTGATATTGTTTGCATGTACAGGTCCTTGTGCTTAATGTAACCACGCTTATCAATAGACGTAGACATCGCCCACATGAGTATGTGCAGTTAGCGGCCATGTTTAAGTAGGGCTGTGATCGCCAGCATCCCAACACTACCCATTCTCCCACTGGAAGATGATTTGTTTACTTGCAACTAAGAAACCCAACAAGACCTTCCTGGTGGACGAGTCATCCAGCGTGGGCTACGCAAACTTCGTGAAAGAGCTGAAATTCATGTAGAAGCTGCTGTCATACTTCCCCGTGGTGCCCTCTGCCACCATAGTGGTTATAGTGACGTTCTCTTCCAAGAACAACGTGCAGCCCCGTGTGGACTATATCTCCGCATGCCAGTCCTACCAGCACAAGTGCTCCCTGATGAACAAGGAGATCCTGGCCATCACCTAGAAAGGAGGAGGAACGTACACGAAGGGGGCTTTCCAGCAAGCGGTGGTAAGGCTATGACTGTAACCTGTTCACGCGCCAATTGCCCTTTATGACTCCCTCCACAGAGAGCAGTGGCGCCACGCGCTTAACATGAAGTAACTCCACGTGCACGTCAAACTGTAATTTACGGTGATGTCATACCTGCGCCTCTTCCTGAATGCTATTTTTTAATGTGATAAACAAAGTGCTTGAATTGCAAATATAGAAGTGCAAGTGCTCGTTATCTATTTTGTACCAGTTTGATAAATAGAAGTGCTGGTTACCCCCTATTAAATTGGACATATGCTGATAATTGCTGACACTCTCCCCTTAAAATTTAAGAAGTGCAGGTACTGAGTGCATGACGCTACAGGCTGCCCATTTTCAAGCAATGCATCATCACTCCACCAATGCCCACCTGCCCTCCCACCGGCCACCTCCTAATAATCCCACCACGTGACCCAGCCACTGCAGGGAACCTCACACAATGTATCCCTGCACTGCACCTCCACCTGTCCTCCCCTTGTACACTAGACAATACCCCCTGACGCCCCACCTGCTCACCAACCACCCTCTTCAGCTATGTTTCACAGAAAGCCTTTTTCCACCACCCAGCCTCACAAACCCTCCTATCAGACACCACACGCCACTTTCCCCGTTTGTCTTTTATTGTCTCTTTCCCAATCACTTAGTTTGCACCTTTCCCTCTTCACCCTCCTCCCATCATTTAAAGGCGTCATCTAAAGGAGCGTTCTCCGCCGTCCTCTCGTTTACTCGTGGAGAGGCCCCTGCGTTGTCTTCTCCTCGATTTGAGACCCCGCCTCGCTGTCCCATTTCAGGGGTGGTCCCCAATCTCGACCTATTTGGACAGAGGCTTTCTCTCTCTTTGGGTTATTTGAAGAGTGGTCTCAGCTCAGCCCTAATTTATTTGCAGAGTGATCTCGGCTCACTTATTTTGCCCCCTTCCTAGTGTTCCCTTGCTCGTGTCCCTCTGCTCACTGCTCTCTTGCACCAAATTGAGGTATTTTCTCTTCTTTCTGGCCCTCACCCCACTCTAACTACCCCTGGCTCTTATTTGAGAGGCTTCCCAGCTGTCATTCCCTCTTGTTTGCGCCCATTTAAATAGTTGTTCGTGTTCCATTGACCCCCACTTCATTTCCCCCTCCCCATTCGCCACCCTTTCCACCTCCTCCGCTCTCTCCTTCCCTGCTTTACCATCCCCGATTGCTTGCCCCTACCCCCTCCTCCTGCTGCCCTGCTCCACCGTCATAATGCCTCCTAAATACAGCTTCTCTCCTCTCATCTCCTCTCTCCTCTTCTCCTTCTCCCTCTCCTCCGCCTCCCCTACCCATCCCCTTCCTCCTCCATCTTCTTCTTCCTCTTCTCTTCTACCCCACTGCTACCATGCCCTCTCCACTCCTGCCCCACTTCTGCCCTTCACTCTCCTCTCCCCTGGTTAACTGCCCATAAGATCCCTTCACATCTGCCCCGATGTTGCTATGTCCTCAGAACCCCCTTCTCCTGACTGGCTCCCCTGTTCTCCCCCCTGTCCTGCTCCACTGATGCACTGCTCCCTCCTCTCATTCTGCCTGGTTATTTGCTCTCTCACTCACTCTCTCTCTCACTAACTCGCTCTCTCACTAACTAACTTACTCTTTCACTAACTAACTATCTCAATCCCTCTCACTAACTCTCTCACAATCTAACTCTCTTTAAAAACACAAATTCAAACTATCTCTCTCTCACGGAGTCTCTCTCTCCAAACTAAGGGGCATATTATCAAGAAACGGCGATATAATTATCGCCGCTTTAGCGGAAGAAAACTGCTGCTAAAGCGGCGATAATGGGCTTGATAATATGCCCTTGAGAATTCCCATAGAAGCCCATGTTGTGGTGTCAACATGGGCTTCTATTGGAATTCTCTGCGGCATATTATCAAGCCCATTATCGCTGCTTTAGCAGCAGTTTTCTGCCGCTAAAGCGGCGATGGCGATAATTTTAACGTCGTGCTTGATAATATGCCCCTAACTCTCTAACTCTCTCTCTCATAGACTCTCTCACTCAATAACTAACTGTCTAACTATCTCTCTCTCCCACTAAATAACACTCTCTTTCTCTCTCTCTCTCTCTCTCTCTCTCTCTCTCACTATCTAACTCTCTTTAAAAACACTAATTCAAACTATCTCTCTCTCACGGACTCTCTCTCTCCAAATTAACTCTCTAACTCTCTCTCTCTCTCTCTCTTAATAACTAACTCTCTAACTATCTCTCTCTCCCACTAAATAACACTCTCTCTCTCTCTCTCTAACTAACTCTCTAACTCACTTAGGGGCATATTATCAAGCCAGGCGATAAAATGATCGCCGCTTCACATCTAACATGGGCTTCAATTGGAATTCCATAGAGCATATTATCAAGCCCATTATCGCCGTTTTAGCGGCAGTTTTCTGCCGCTAAAGCGGCGATAATTTTATCACTTGGCTTGATATATGCCCCTAATTTACTAACTCTTTCACTCTCTCACTAACTAACTCTCTCATTAACAAACTAACTAAGGGGCATATTATCAAGGACGGTGTTACAATTATCGCTGGTTTAGCGGCAGAAAACTGCCGCTAAAGCGGCGATAATGGGCTTGATAATATGCCCTGGAGATTTCCCATAGAAGCCCATGTTCACACCAGAACATGGGTTTCTATTGGAATTCCATAGAGCATATTATCAAGCCCATTATCGCCGCTTTCGCGGCAGTTTTCTGACGCTAAACCGGCGATAATTTTAAACGCGGTCCTTGATAATATGCCCCTATCTCACTATCACATTAACTGTTACACAGGTACTATTTCCCAAGCTTCAGCCTCCTGTTATATATGCCCCCCCATAAAAAACAAGCATTGGCATAGCCAATAGGTCTCGCCTATGGGACCTTATAAGTGTTTAGTTATCCAGCACAATATCCTTGGTGCAACAACATCAACTGTTGCATAGCTAAACACTTATAAAGTCCCCAAGGCGAGACCTGTTGGCTATGCCAATGCTTGTTATTCTTACAAGCGAAAAAAACAACATTTTAGTCGAGCAAAATTTCAAGCAAGCCAGACCTCCGTTGTTATACTTACAAATGCTGTCTGACTTTAAAACCCATTATCATGTTGCCTGCTTTTTCAGCAACGCCGTCAAAATGTAGAATTCATAGATGGCCGACTGATGTGGCGGTTATAATGGTGCTTTCCTTTGTATATGGCTTTTTTTTGTAACTTTTTTTATTGTTCTGTACTCTTTTTACTGTCCTTTATGGTTTACAAGTTTTAAACCGAATAAAGATTTATTGAATGATTGACTGCCCAGTGTTTGGAGCCCTTATTGAGTGTTTTGTGCCAAGCAACTCATGAGAGGTTTGATAAACAAGCTTGCACACTAAGCAGCCTGGATTTGAGATAACTCATGCTTTCATTGGCTGTTGGTGTGTGCATCAAGAGAGAACAAATATGGTTATTTGCAGAGGTGTTTTCAGAAATGGGTAAAATGGGCGACTGCCCAGGGACCCCTAATTCTAAAGGGCCCCCGATAAAGAGACTGCTCCCTCACTACCTCCTGTCTCTTCCTTCAGTGTCTCTCAGTCTCTCTTAGCCTCATTGGACTGTTTCTTTTTTACATCCTTACATCACTTTTCCATCTTAATTTCTCTCTCAATCTCTTCCCACTCGTCTTCATCTCACCATTATATGTATCCCACCTCCATCTACTTCCCTGTGAGCCCGTTCTATAACCAACCACTCTCCATCTCCGCTCTGTCTCTCTCATTTCTTTGAGTCACATCTTTCTCACTGCCCCTTCTCCCTCAAACAACCTAAACTCTCGATTGACCTCAACCTTCATTGGCTGTCTCACCTCGCGAACTCCCCTTTCTATCTCCCTCCTTCCCTCTGTTCCCTCTGCACCAGTACTCTCAATCCTTTCTCACTACCTCTGTTTCTCTGTGCTTACCTCCTTTTCTGTCCCGTTACCTCTCTCCCTCACCTCTCTACCTCACCCTCACCCTCAAACTCTCTCTCCCTCAGTATCACCCTCATCACTCTTTCTCTACTTCACCCATGTCTCTTGAATTCACCTCATTTCATTGCACACCTCACCTTTATTTCCACCCTTCGCTTCTCTTTGCACCTTTGTCTCTCCTCCACTATTTGTTTTACCTGATCTGTCTTTTTGTACTTTGTTCTTGTTTAGCCCTTCACTCTACGTCACTGCTCTCTCTCTACCAACCATGGGGCAGATTTATGTTCCCTGGCGCATCACTGCAAATCAGCAGGGATGCGCCAGGAAAGATGCGTCACGCAAGTTTGCCCTTGCGCCACCACAGATGCGCCGCATTTACAATGCACCGCATCGTGGCGAAAGGATAAACAGATGCGTGACGCATCTGATGACGTAAGGGCGGCGCATTGCTGGAGTCGTGTCGCAAGCACGACGCAACTCCAGTAATGCTCAGGGGCTGCCCATACCGAACATGCTGCGTCATGCCTGAAGCAGGCGCAGGGTTTTGACGCAGCAGCGTCGGAAAAGTGACTCAGTGAAATCTTGTAGATTTCACTGCACCACTTTTCCGAGGCTTTTTCCGCTGGAACGCCCACCCTGCATACATTAAACCCGACGCAGGTCTAATGTAGCGCAGGGCTTTACAACGTGACGCATCTCCATAGATGCGTCACGTTGTAAATCTGCCGCAGCATGGCGCTGGCTTTGCGCCACCGCTGCGTCACAAGTGACGCAACGGCGGCGCAAAAGTGGCGCACAGGGCTTATAAATCTGCCCCCATATGTTTCTCTTACCACCCCAAGTCTCCCTTTGTGCCTACCCACCTCTTATCTCTCTGCTTCTATCTCCCTTTTTATTCACCTCTCTTTCAACCTTACTTCCACACCCCCCACACTCTGATCATTTCATTCACCTTACCTTTAGTTCTCTATGGCTCACTCTAGAAGCCCTAACCAATCTCTCGTCCTGCCTTTCTCTATTTTCCTCTTCTTCAGCTTAGGTATTCCTCTTTCTTCGTATGTCTATCTCTTTATCTTTTGTGTCTCCCAACCCTACTTACGTCTCTACCTCGTGTATATCTCTCTGCCCCGTTCCCCTGCTTTACTCCATCTCTCACTCTCTGTCGTTCTTTGTTCCTCTGTTTCTGCTCCCTCCTATTTCTCTTTCTCAGTAGAGTGGGCAGTAAATGTCTCGCCCTGGAGGTGCGCACATGGAAGGGAAGAGAGATGCAACGTAGTGAAAGAGAAATATTGAGAGAATTATCAGATTTCACCCGGTGGAGGGAAAATCCTCAGAGCAATGCTTCCATTTTTACTCTTGCAGCAAGACCGCCAGCAGCGACGGGGAATTTATTTGTGAATGTAAAATATCTGTCAAGTAAAGATAAAGCTTATGTCTTATTTCAATGTTAGGCGCTACTCCATTAACTATCTCCCAAGTTGCACTTATTATTTCTTTCCTACAATTGCACAAGCGGGCGAGCTGAGCTTTGCATGCCACACATCCAAGAGAAAAAGAAATGGTTTTATCAATGCTTTGTGCTATTTTGCTAGTAATTGAATTAGCTGGAAATTGGCAATAGATTTAAAGTTGTTACAGAGGACTCAACATGTGTCTTGCCAGAGGCCCCAAAAATTCCTAAGAAGGAATTTGTTATTACGTGGCTACACATTTTGCCGCCCGTGGCGGTCTCTGCAGCGGGAACCCCGCGAGTATGTAAAGCAGTGGCGGCTCCTCCGCTAAGGCGAAGGAGCCTCGCCCCACTGCTTTTAAGCAGTGTGACAAAGGGGAAGTAAAATGATAATAACTTGTTGTTAATATCATTTTATTATTTCCAGCTTCTTTACCGGCCGGCGGGCGGGGCAGCTCTGCTCTCAGAACAGGGCAGGGGAGGGGAGTAGTCGTTTTCCCACTCTAAGTGCCCATAAATGCTTGGCGGGCCCTCTGGAGCTGGTCAAACAGTCATGCGCACTTTCCATGTTCTCCATGCAGGCTGCATTACAGACTGCATGGAGAGAACATGCCCAGGCCCCCAGTCTCCACCTGAGAGCCGAACCACGGTGCTCAGACTAATCACAACGCTGCAGCGTTATGATTGGTCAGGGGAGCCTGGGTTCTTACCAAACCCAATGTTGCAGTGCAGCGTGCGATTGGTCAGGGGAGCCTGGGTGTGCTTTCTGGTTGCTGTTCTGCTGAATCTGACGGAGCAGAGAGGCAGAACACGGCAATAAGGTAAGTGGTTATTTATTTACATTTTTTTGCATTCCCCTTCCTCCCCCGTCACATGGCGGTTCCTCTGGCGGCCACCCCATGATGGCTGCAGCTAAGAGCTGGAGAGGAGGGAGGCTGCCACCCCCAAAACAAGTGCCACCCAGGGCGGACCACCCGCCCCCTCCTTGCTACGCCACTGAGCAGGTACATGTGATAAGGTGGGACTGAGCTCTGGTTCTTGGGTCGATCTAGAGTCTAGAGGCACTCTAGAGTGAACTTTCACCCAAGTGACGAGCTTCATGTGATGGGTATGTGACATCATACATTTTCACACTTCGCTTCGATCTGTTACCCCTGGTATATATTTTGAGCTATGGACGGACTGGCCATTAACTCAATCTAGCGGGATGGGAACTCCCCGTTAAAGACTAAATAAGGCTGTTATTTCTTAATCTTCATTGAGATGTATTTGTTGTGCTTAGGGAAGGGCCCATGGTGATGGTTCTCCTGGTGTTTGAATAACTCTACTCCACACAGATATCTACTTAATGAAATCTTTCACCACTGCATTAACAGCTTTTGTTTATCCACCCCTGCAGTTCCACTGCGGGGCATCTCTTGGGGCTTGTCTCATGTAGTCACTAACTAGGCGTTCGAACGGGCAAACATAAGGTGGTGACATAAGACATCCAACCTTGTTTGACACATGTCTTGGGTGCTACGTACAACGATTCTGAGGGGAAAACCATAGTGCAGAAAAGAACATAGTACACTAAGGAAATAAAATCAGCCTTTACTAGGATAAAGAGAATGGTTCTTTTCCCAGAGCACACCTGCTGCTAGTTGTTGCAGTTATAAGGATAACCTATTGAGATGACGTGTATCAGCCCTGCGCCCGCATTGACCTTGTGCTCTAGGGAATGGATGCCCACGCCAGTAACTGGTCTGACAATCCCTGTTCTATGGCTTCTCACCATCTCCAGCTCTGCTCTGGGAGGCTTACATATTGAGGGGCTTATTTACAAGCCCTGTGCCGCTGGAGAGTCACTTTTTTTGATGCTCCGGTGGCGCAAGCCTCTAAATCATATCTATCAAATGACGCACAGCCACCCTGCGTGGCTTTGGTCGCCCTCATAGATATGGAGTTAGGCACTGCAAGTCGCTGCGGTGCCTTACTCTGCATCAAGGAGGCGTTGCATGGGCGTTGCGGTGGGTTTCCCATGCAGCACCCCTGGATTTTGTATAGTTGGAAAGAAGCTACTAGGAGGAAGTCCACCTCATGCACAAAAATGAAAACTGTTTGGCTATAACATGCTCCTTCTTTACATTAACTACGGAATTAAGAATTGGGGACTGGAAAGATGTATTTCTTTGATATGAATAATTTCTGTGGCAAAAGACCCATGTGAGACCCACGTGATTGTACAAGATAATAACTTCACAACAAGAAAAGGATTAAGAAAAACTTGTGATTTCAAAATGAAGCTGCAAAGTATGATAAACTATGGACATCTTCTGGCACTGCCGGTCTTTACGGCAAGCTTCCCCCTCCTCATGGTGTCCATGCTTGGCCAGATTTTGGCTTTGGCCTTTTTTACAGATTTTATGAACTCTGCAAGCGTAAGAAAAGCATAAAGCAGTAACCTGCTTCAAGCACCTTATTTTTGTGTTTTTTAAACAGGACATACCCAGCTAAAAAGGCAAAGGAGATCATACAGAAAGGTGCCTGGTGAGAGAATGTGAATATGCTACAAGGGCTCATAAGCTGAGTGTCCTTTCTATAGAGTTAGAGGGTGAAAGGGCACTAGGGGAAACTAAATCATTGGTCAGACAGGACATGGAAAAAGAAAATACATCTGTTCCTTTCCAAACTGCAAAACTGATGGAGCAAGCTGCAGATCTGGGAGATTTTTAGGGTGCAGCCAAAAATGGCTCTTTTACAGAATTGTTCCATTTTCATATTTAGAACAGTTTTGCTCATCAAAAGAAGAAAAGAGAGGTTAAAAGTGTTTTTAGACACACCTCCTTTGGATTGTGAAATGTAAATGTCATGAAAGAAATAATGACACAAAGATTAAAGTGGAGATGCAGAGAAGGTAAGAATTAGGGGGCGAATGTACAACAAAATGTGGGAGCCAAGCTGCACCAAATTTGGCTGTGCCGCACACCGACATTGCTCTAACATTGCTCCGACATTTTCAAAACACAGGAATGGGCCGTATTTATTACAATACGGTGCAACCCTGTCTTTTCCCTAGAGCTGGAGCTAAAATTAGCTGCCTAGCGCCAACACAGGCACCCTTGCATCATAGTGCAAGGATGCCTGCGTTGCAGGGTATGATTGTTTATGTGCAGGAAGTCTTCCCTTCCTGCGCATAATCCATAATGGCTATGTGTTACTTCTATGTGTGCAATTGTTTATGTGCATAAAGGGACACCTTCCTGAACATAAACAATCATCAATGGCGTTTTGCTCCTTCCATGTGTGCTGCTACAGAATGCAGTAAACATAGAAAAAGCATAACTGAGGAGAAACAAAATCATTTCTCCTCATACGCCTTTCTAACGCCTGCTCTTACATGGCGTTAGCTTTTGCCGCTGCCTCTGATTTACAGATACTTCTACATCTGGGGCAGTGTCACAAAGCAATGGGTGTTGCATTGGTACGTCCACAGCAACACCCATTGCACTCCCCTTTCACGCAGATACCTGCGTGAAAGTGTAGCATATTTACAAAGCGGCATAAAGCCACAAAAAGTGGCTTAATGCCACTTTGTAAATATGGTGCAGAACATACTGCCACCAGAGCGTAAAAAAAGGTGTTGCTCCAGTGGATATAGGGGCTTGTACATATGCCCTTAGGGGTGTTCAAAATTCGCATAATTTGCTTTTAAATAATAATGTGAAATTTCTATACAATTACATGGTACTATTGGTAAGGTGTTTACACAGAACATTGGAACCAAAAGTATTGTAGGACAAAATATTGTATCACTTTTTAGTGATACAGAGAGGACAAAATATTGTGTCAAGAATATTGAGGACAAAAATATTGTGGGGCATATTATCAAGGACGGCGTTAAAAATTATCGCCGGTTTAGCGGCAGAAAACTGCTGCTAAACCGGCGATAATGAGCTTGATAATATGCTCTATGGAATTCCCATAGAAGCCCATGTTCTGGTGTGAACATGGGCTTCTATGGGAATTCACCAGGGCATATTATCAAGCCCATTATCGCCGGTTTAGCGGCAGTTTTCTGTCGCTAAACCGGCGATAATGTTAACGCCGTCCTTGATAATATGCCCCTATGTAAGTAAGTTTCTATAGGTTAGTAAAGTTTTACTAAATATAACTCCACATATATGTACCTTAATGATGCATATCTTCAAGGTAGAGTAGATGTGGAGTTAAGAATAGCTAATTAATACTTACATATTTGCCCTTACTTTCTTGATATTTTTATCCAAACATTTTCTGACACAATATCCTTTCCACATGATATTTTGGTTTTGATATTATGTCAGTGATCTACTGGTAATTATGAAAAATACAAATCCATTCTGCAGTATTTTAGCACAAAATGTGGCCTTCCATTAATGTTTGGCTTGAGAATGCATTTCCCACAAAAAATAACGCAAAAAATAAAGATACCTCAAGCAACATCCACTCAGGTACTGTTCCCATGTGCCTGCAATTAATTGTCGTAATAGTGTAATTTCAGGAATTTCACATAACAAGTGTTAGAAAATTCCCAAAATTACATGAATTAAACTGGTGTAATTTAAATTTCACCCAGGCCTAATAAGAATCTGCAAAGGAAGCAACTGAATGTGTTCTAGGGTTACAGGCATTATGGGTCATCAGATGTCACCGGCACAAACCAAGCTCAAAATGTTCTGGCTTCAAGATAGTCATGGGCGGAAGATCTGGTATGGAGCTGTCCCTGCAGCACCCCTGTTCTTGAGTCTAAAGAAACTTTGACAGTTGGAGGCAGTGGTTTTAATTGTGGAGTGGCTACACAGAACAGCGAGGACGGAATACCTGTGCAATAACTAGGCCTGGGCGGTAAATTCCATTCCGCTCGCGGAATTTGCGGAATTTGGGTAATTTTGCGTTCTGCATAGAACGCGGAATTGCCCAAAATTCTGCGTTCCGCGGCTTCGCAGTATTTGTTGCTTGTTCGCGTTCTCAAAATGCGTGTTCGTGAGATATTTCCTCCCGAGCACGCAAACAGCGTTTGCGAACAGGAAAAAAGCATTGCGAACAAGCTTTTCGGCGCGTTCGCGGAATTTCTGCGTGCTCGTGGAGAGTTTTTTACCGTTTTGCGGAGCTTTGCGTTGCACGACTATGCAAATTCTGCCCACCCCTAGCAATAACATGTTTTGTTGTGTCTGCCACCTTTGCCCAAGTATTTTTAAATCCAACCAAAACGTTTCTCATGTTATTATCATTTCATAACAAAGTATACAATATGGCTTGAAACTTTGTAACTAGAATGATCAGAAATATCTTTGCACAAAAACCCTGAGTCGAATCTACCTCATGGACAGTCATTGAAACTCAAACGTGTGTTGTCCTGTCCACAGATGCAAGGGTTCTGGATGAAAAGAGGATTCAAACTGCACAATTGCAAAGAAACTGCACCTTAGTGGGCAGCCAAGCTCTTCTCAGAGTGAGTCCATCTCTTTTATGAACAGGGAAACCTTTGAATGAGGAGGGATCAGTGGGATATTCACTGGCTGTTGTATATCACCCTGTAGATAACCACACACATGGCATCATTTTACTTTACTTTACACATACTGTAAGTGGTTTGTGACTCGATATATACAGACATCTATAAACCGTATGTGTAATAGTGATTAGAAATTGGTGAGCTTGCCTCCAAAGAATGTTATCCATGACTAGAAGCTATTCATAGGTCTTTTCATGGACAGTTTCGTTTTGAAGGGAACATGTGTTTGTCATACACACACTTTCATCATGGAGAAATACTTTCAAATTCTAACAAGCAAATTACGGCGAAGAAATGAAACGTAGCAAATCACCTTTGTAAGGAGAAGGACCCTTTGTATATTGAGGATGTTTCACACTTTACTAGTCTTGGATTTGTCAAGCAGCCGGTGTTGCATGAAAATGCCGTGTAGCAAATTGATTGCTGTTGGAATTGGTCCTTTTTGCAGAGTCAACCCCAAACCTTTTGCATTTCCTGCATGCTTTTCTGATCTCTTTCTTTTGTTGCACTTAGGACTCAGTGCACTTTACCACCGCTAACCAGCACTAAAGTGCATGTGAACTCTCCTTTAAACATGGTAGGACTGGCATAGCCCCAATTGGCATATCTAATTTACTTTTATGTCCCTAGTAAATGTAAATAGAATGCTGCTAGTGGGCCTGCAGCACTTGTTGTACCACCCAGTTAAGTAACATTGCAAACCTGTCTCAGGCCAGTCATTGCGGCTGTGTGTGCACTTTTAAACTGTCATTTCAACCTCGCAAAGAAATCCATGTGCCAAGCTCAAACCTTCCTTTTTTAAAACCTGTAAGTCACCCTTAGGGTAAGCCCTAATGAGCCCAGAGGGCATATGTACTTTTACGTTTTACATGTCCAGGTAGTAAAAAACTGCTAAATTCATATTTCACTACTGCAAGGCCTACCTCTCCTGTAGGACAACATCGGGTTAGCCCTATTACATTTAATAAGCAATAATGTTCAATTGGGAGCAGGTAGACATTAAAGACCTCTTTAATGGTTAAGTCGGATTTTAAGTTACAATTCTGAAAATACCACTTTACAAAAGTTGCCATTTGTTTGACCTAACCCTTTGATGCCTGCAGCCTGTCTCTGGGTTACATGAGTAAGTGTGACTGCCAGTTGGTCTATGTGCATTGCTCCCAGAGAGTGAGACAAAAGTAAGCTTAGTGTATACAGGATGCACCACTCTGAGTTACGATGGGGAGGAGCTCTTATCTACCGCACATGCACGCCACATAGGCCCCACCTGAGCACTCTCACAAAGGGGTTTGACACTAGTCTATTGTGAACCCAGACAATATGGGGCTAAGGCAGGGAGGCAGAAAATTGCAAGCACCTCTGGGGAGTGGAAACTTCTAGGCGTCTTTCCTTCTTCAAGCAGGAACCGGTATAAATATTGGACTTGAGACCCCAAATCTTCAGTGCATTTCTGGACTTCTGGACTCTGCGGAGAAGAAGGACTGCTGTGCTGCTGAAAGGACTGCCACTCTGCTTGACTGCTGCTCTGAAGAACTGCTTCACTGCTGTGCTAACCTGCTCCCTGCTGCCCTCTTGCCTGGTTGAGAAGGACTCGACCTGCATCTCTAAACCCAGGATACCAGAGTGACTCCAAGGGCCGGTTGGTTGGCCTCCTGATCAAAAGCCTCAGGTGCATAACAAGACTTCCCACAGCCTTGAACCCAGCATCTGGACTCTGTCATCTGGGAATCCTATTCTGTCATGTGGTGCCACCCCAGACGTCGACCCTTAGACGTGGGCCTAAAGGTGCTCTGTCAGCCCATCTGTGGACCTAGTAGAACTGACCCATCCCCTCTGCTGCATGGCACAATGCCCAGCAAAACCAACACATTGCCTCTTCTTCTGCGAGGAAATTCTTTGCACAAGGACTTTGCACCACCCTCACAGCTCCATCGGAATCACCGTTGTAGGATACATCCCTGACAAAGGGCCTGGCATTGCATGCCTCTTGTCAATGGCAGCCTCAAGGACAATGCAGGACTCTGCATCGCAAGCTCTGCAACTTGTTGGGAACCAGGCATTGGGTGACGATTCTTCAATGCAAGACTTTGCATCGAAAGCCCCTTTGTCCACAGCCTCCTCAATGATGACTCAGGACCTCACATGACAGCCTCCCAGCTCCTCAGAATCTGAGCTACGTTACCCATCTCCGACCAGGACCTCACATTGCCTAGGCTGCACGAAGCATCCTTGAGGCAGGGCTCAGCAACTCTTCATAACCAGGATTTAAGGTACTCTTGTACAGTAGTCATAACTGGGCCCCTGAAGTCGGTCCACACTCCATCACCTGAACATCGTCCTGGTCTAGCGCAATCAGATAGTCACAGTTGGTTCTTTGTGCTTTTTGGCACTTTTTTCACTGAAATTGTTAAAATTGCATGTCTCCAGTTAAAATGATTGTCATTTTGTCATTTTTTTGGTCTTAAATATTTATGAAAATG
Source organism: Triturus cristatus (assembly GCF_964204655.1). Taxonomy (NCBI): domain Eukaryota; kingdom Metazoa; phylum Chordata; class Amphibia; order Caudata; family Salamandridae; genus Triturus; species Triturus cristatus. The sequence continues at coordinate 910,478,402 of NC_140586.1, forward strand.
TATACTGTTTTTTTACATTGGTGTGGGATTTTTCTAGTGTTATGATTTCACTATATTACTGTTTGAAATACAGTGTAAATACTTTACACATTGCCTCAAAGTTAAGCCTGACTGTTCTCTGCCAAGCTACCAAAGGGTTAAGCAGAGGTTAATTTGCAGTTTGCTTGTGACTTCACCCTAACAAGGACTGTGGTTGCAGCTTGAGTAGAGTCTCACCTCCTCAACCAGTAGCCCAATTTCTTACAGTGGTGTTAAGCGGTGAGAATTTGGACTCGTGTTTGTGCAGTTCCGTACAGTGATTTTGTGTAACACATACCATCCCAGATAAGAAATCTGAGATCAATTTGAGCCTTTATAAATTGCCCCTATTTTTCTGATTGGCTGTTTTTCCTCTTTTTCTAAATGTATGCTCTCTATATCTTTGTCTTACCCTGGAGGGAGAGACTCAATGTGGATAACCTCGGCAGGGCTGAGCTGCAGAAACTCTGCAAGGAGAGGGGGGCTGCATGCAGGAAAGAAGGCCTCAAAGCTTGACCTTCAGATAGGCCTCCTCCACCTATGAGGCAGTCACTAGTCACTGTGTGCCCTGAGCATGGGCTCCTAGTGGGGGGCAAAACCCCAACCCACTGTGAGAGAGCCTAGTGTGAGGGCGGGGAGCAGTGTGACCGCCAGTAACTTGTCCTCAGAGGTGAAAGGAAATTTAGGCTCCAAATGACCACTGAAAACAGAGGATAAGAAGACCGAGAGCCTTGGCAGAAAAGAACATGCCAGCGCGTGGTTTATGGAAAACATCAAGAGTGTCTGAAGGCAGGACAGGCATGATTACTGAGGGCAAGATGAGGGTGCCTGGTGATATGCCCATGGTCTCTGAGAGCAGACTGGGGATGTTGAAGGTAAAGCTGGGACAATCTAAATGTAGACAGAGGGCATTAAGGGTCAGGCAGAGATGTTTCTGCTGGTGGTGTATGCTGGTGGTGTATAAAGCTAGACAAACAGTCTGTGAGTGGTGTCTAAAGAAATATTAGGAGTATATGAGGTAGGCTGGGAGTCTCCGGCGTTGTCCAAGGAACAGCTAGCTAAATGATTCTGGAGGGCTGAGTAGGGGGGATGCTTTGATTGACAGGGTTGTCTGGATGCCGGCTAATGGTCTCTGAGGACAAACTAATGGTTTGAGTTTAAAACATTTATAAAGCGCACGTTCACCTGGCGGTTTCTTGGCGCTATGGAGTGCTGAACCTTAAGAGAACAGGAAAGTCAAGAGGGAGTGGAGAGGTTTATAGTGGGAAGGCTTGTAGGAATAAAAAGGTTTTCAGCGCCTTTCGGAAGTGAGAGTATTCGGTGGAAGATCTGAGGTGGGACGGTAGAGAGTTCCAGAAGGAGGGGACGAGTGTGGAGAATTTCGAGCCCCCCCACTTTTTGCGCCTAAAACGGGGAACTGTCAGCAGATGTTTGGAAGAAGAGCGTAGTTCCCGGACTGGGGCATAGGTTTTAATTTCCGAGGAGATGAAGGCAGGGGCGGAACCAGCCCGGGCCTGAAAAGTGATACAGCCCATCTTGAACTGGGATCGTTCTCGGATGGGGAGCCAGTGTAAAGACTTGAGGAGCGGTGTGACGTGATGGGATTTGGCCAGGTTGTAGACTAGGCGGGCAGCCTGGTTTTGGACCAGCTGTAGTCGCCTCATACTGTATGCGGGCATGCCACTGTATAGGGCGTTGCCGTAGTCTAAGCGAGAGATAACCATTGCCAGGACAATGAGCTTTAGGGCAGAGAAAGAAAAGAAGTGGGAGACCCTTCGAATGGTGCGAAGTGAAAGAAAAGAGGAGGACACCGCTGAACTGACCTGGGAGTGCAGGGTGAGTTGATCGTTCAGTTTGATTCCAAGTGTTTTCACGGAGGAAGATGGAGAGGGAGGGGGACCTAGGGAGGGGGGCCAAAAGAGGGGAGTCCAGGGACTGGAGGAACCACCCGTCAAAACCAGCTCGGTTTTGTCTGGATTTAATTTCAGGTGGTTGTGGTTCATCCAGTCTCGGATGAAGATCATAATAGATTGAAATTTGGTTATGGACTCAGGGGATGATGACAAAGAAAAAATGAGCTGGAGGTCGTCCGCATAGTTATAGACGGAGACCTCCATTTGTTGAAGGGCAAAGATGAGGGGGGCAATGTACAGATTAAACAGAAGTGGGGAAAGGGAGGAGCCCTGAGGGACCCCGCATTGTATCTTCCGTGGCTCCGCCGAGAAGTCACCCAGGCGCACAGCTTGGCCTGAGGAAGGAGGACAACCAGACCAGGGCGGAGCCTCCAACCCCGGCCGCCCTGATACGGGAGAGTAAGATGGAGTGATCAACCGTGTCAAAGGCGGCGGAGAGGTCAAGGAGGACAAGGGCCTGGGGGAGGTTGGTGTCCATGCCCTCTCTGAGGTTGTCGAGGACTGAGAGCACCACAGACTCCGTGGAGTGTGTGGGGCGTAAACCGGCCTGGCGGAAGGCTAGCACCCCGTTTTCCTCCACGAAGGCAGTGAGCGCTCTGGACACGTGACGCTCTAATACCTTCCCTAGAAAGGGTAGTAGAGAGATGGGGTGGTAGTTGACAAGAGCGGAAGGGTCGGCACCAGGTTTTTTGAGGATGGGGACAATGATGGCTGATTTTAGGGATATAGTGACAATGCCCTGAGACTAGGGGTGGGCGGAATTTGCGGAATTAACCTTCGCAAATTATCGTGAGAATGTTTAAAATTATCGCAAACAAGCAGAAATATCGCGAAGATGCGGAAGTTTTTTTCCGGCATGTTCGCGAGATTTTCTGCATGGTTGCGGGTCGCCAACTTACCCATGTGGTTGCTTGCGGGCGCGGCCATCTTATTTTGAGTTGTTCTCGCGGTGCATGATCGCGAGAAGAAAGACGTGATCGCGCGACGCATGACGTCACTGCGGGCGCGAACTGTCGCGAGACAGCGCAAATGGCTAAAAACAATACAACATCTCATGGAGAACGCGACCGGGTCAAGAAAACTTGTCGGCGAACGCAGGGATTCAGGTAAGGCGATCGCGCGCGCGCAAGAATGTATCATTTTACAGCGCGAGCAAGAAACAAATTATCGCCAAGCTGCGGAAACCGGAATTTTTGACATTTTCGCGCTCTCCGCGGAACGCAAAAATGTCAAATTATCGCAATTTCCGCGAACGGAACGAAATTTTTGCCCAGGCCTACCTGAGACAGAGAGCTGTTCAGAAAGGTGATTGGGGGTTGCACACAGATCGAGTAGATGTGCCTGAGGATGTGAGCAGGACAAGGGTCTAAAGGGGAGCCATATTTAACCAAGGGGAGGAGGGAGAGAAAATGGTGTCTGAAGGAATGTTGAGAGTTCCTGGGTGTCATCTGCTGTCGTATAATGATCAGATGAGGGTGTCTGAATGTTGATTGAGGGCTGGCTGAGGTATTACATTTCCATTGCCAAGTTCACCCTGAGACAGATGGCTATTTATTCCACTGTGGCGGAACACAAAGGAGTCATGTGTGCTGCCTGGAAATCTAGATACAAGGTCAGTTATGATGCATGAGGCATCACACACTACCTGGAAATTTGGTGAATGTGTGCTTTTCCTGTTTCCATAAATTAATTCATTTACAGAGCAGGGACATATGGCAATATCTGTGACATTAACACAACCAATAACATTAGGAAACTGTGCTACCCGATAAAACATTGTTTAGTGTATTGTATATCTTGGGGAGCATTTGAAAAAAAACATTTTGGATCACTTTTACAACCATGATGTCCATAAACCTATGAAACAAAACCTAGAAAAGCGCTTTGCAGCACTCCCCCTGCCACTGCTATGACTCCCTGGTAACTGCCTGAAGCTAAGAGCTGTAGGGAACACAATACCTGCACCTGTGGTGGGATTGTGTTGCTTCTAACTATTGGGTTTGTAGCTGAGGTTGAAACTCAGCAATAAAATCCAAAATTGCCTCACTACTGAGACTGTACTTCTCATAATTCTCCTCCTCAGTCAGTTCAAATCGGGTGTCCCTCACCCTAAACATCCTCTCCTGTCACCTTCTCCTTCTCTGCCTACCAGCCAAAATCCTCATCCTGCTGGCCAAGACATACAGAGCCGCCATTCTGAAAGAGCATTATGCATTTTGGGTGACTTTTCATAGTTTGCACCGGGTTACAACCTGATACATACAGATGGTATTGCATTTCCCCTATGGTCATTTTGCGACTAATCGCAATTAGCAAACCCTTTGTACATAGTGTTAGTGCTTCGCTATTTAGAATGACTAATTTGCGATTTCCTATTTCAGAATGCAAAACATGCGATTTCTACATGATGGAAATTGCAACTTGCACCATCAAAAATGCCTTTCGTACATACCGAAATACCATTTTGCATTTCGTAATGGCCTGAAATAGTGATTCACACTGTTAGGAAATGCAAATTGCCTTTGTACATATGGCCCAATGTGTTGAAAGTGAAAATGGAGCACTTCACATCCATGAGGATACCATGGAACCTCTGTTTTTTAAAAATGTGCAGCAAATTATATGTCAGGGTATTGCTACAACAAAAGTATAAGCTTGGATTTAGATAAACAAGCAAGCAGCAGGTGATGCATGCTGCCATGATATAAAATCCGCACAAATTAATGAAGTTGGACAGTGTCCTAGTGCTGGATGTGCCAAATAATCAGTGATTGTCTATGTGCATCTGATCAAAATCGTTATTTAACGGAAGGTTTCCCGAAGGGACCATTGATAACCATCCGTTTAAGAGACTCTAGTTCCTTTAAGAGGACAATAACATTTTATGCAGTTTGCTCCCATGTGGGGCAGATTTTAATAAAATGCATAAGGAGCATTGAGCTCCATGTTATGCTGTATGCTTATCCTAGTAGCCGAATGTCATAAAAATGTACAACCCTTGTCGGGTTCCTCAGCTCCTCAGGATCGGACCGATGCTCGTTATGGTCCACCTCTCGATAGCTCTAAGTCTGATGGCTATTAAAGCGCAGAACATTGAAGTGATCGAGCGAGGGAAGGAAAGGGTGGGGACAGCAGGGAAGGAGATCTGAAATGAGACAAGGACAGCACGTTAACAACACTCTGCCTCCTCCCACCACTATACCCGTCTAAGCTGTAAGGGAGGTTATGCTACTAACTCGTCGCTACCTGTAAAGAAAATAAGGATGCCCAATCACTGGTGACCTGTGGCCTGTTCACCCCACACTCGGGAGTTCCTGGGACCAGGCCGGTTTGGACCAAGGAAAGAAATGCTTCACTATAAAACAAATGACATATATTAAACACACCAATCCTACTCTCATGTAATTCTCACTAGGCAGGCATTCCGCTTCTTCTCCACACGTACCTAAAATGGCCTGGCAATCCACCTCTCAGTGGGCGTATGAAGAAACGGGATCCAACCACAATCCTCGGATAGGCAAATAAACGGAGAATAATTTGTGTGCAAACCAAGTTCATTCCGTGAAACCAGAAAAAGCAAATCCACTCACACATGTGAGAAAACAGTGGGAAAAACAAATGTTCCGTGTTCAGCTCCACACGGTATTACCGCAATCCCAAAATAGGGCAGTAACGCCTTAGTGTATAAAAATAAGGAGGTTCTTTGGCGCCGGTATTCCTACAACTCGCATGAGCCTACAGATGTGTGGCTCTCCAACGAGGAGGAACACCTGGCGTATAAATACACTGTAGAGTTCAGGAGGCAAAGTTCACCTCCCCTCTTTGCTTAGGCAGTCTTTATCGGGGATTCGTCAGGCTGCAGAGGAGGTAGCATACAGAGTGGTGCACAGCACCCTTACCGCAACCGCCACACGTTACACCCAACAAGATCTCTCTCTGTCACGTACACCTCCACTCGCTCTCGGGACAAGTCGGGACAGGATTCTTTGTGCCGCTCCGTCTCCTGACGTAACGGACTTCGCAAACTAAATGAGGACCGCAACCAAGACGCTCTGCTTCCTCACGGCTTCCAGGATAATCGGCAAAGACGCCAGCGCGGAAGTGCTCTATGAAGCCTTCCGCGTCTGCGCGCGCATGCCGGAAAGTACAAAGGCTCATGGGACTTGTAGTCACCAGAGCGGAGATCGCGGGAGTGCGGAAATAACCCATGTATTCTGGTGTGGCAATGCGTGTTCCTGACAACCCTCTGCAAATCAGCCGTTATATTCTACTGTGTTTTGACCAGTATGCAGTCTTGATGCAGATATCATTAATCACTATAATTGAACCAACTCCTCCTGGTTATGCCAGCCATGCACCTGAACTACTCACGTGTGCAACAACACCAAGACATTTTATATAAATTGTTGCCTACTCTCATCTACTCAATCGATCAACCAAACACGATTTATAAAGCGCTGCTATTCACCCGCAAAGGTATCCAAGTGCTGAGAGCAAAGTTGCTGCTTGGGAGGAATGAGTTGAACAACCAGGTCTTGAGTTCCCCTTTGAATTCCTGAAGACAAGGTAAGGTCTTAAGGGGGTGGAGGAGGTTGTTCAAGGACTTTGCGGCGTGGTAGGAGAAGAAGCGTCCTGCACTGTTGCTTCGGCATATGGGGGGTTGGAAGCAAGGGAGAAGGAGGTGGTGTGCAAGTGTCTGGGGGGTTGATGGAAGCTCAGGCAGTGGTTGATGTATGCTGGTTCTTGGTAGTGCAGGGTTTTGTAGGCGTGGGTTGGCATCTTAAATTGACATTTCTTGTGGATGGGGAGCTAATTACATTTCTTCATATGTTGGGTGATGTGGGTCCGTTTGGAGAGGATGGGCCTGGCTGATGAGTTCTGTATGGTCTGCAGTCTCTTCAGGAGGTGTGTGGCAATTCCCATGTAGAGTGCATTGCCGTAGTTCAAGTGGATAGAGACAAGGGCTTGAGTGATGGTACATCTAGTGCTGACTGGGAGTCTTTTGAAGAACTATCGGAGCATGCAAAGAGTGAGGAAGCAGGCGGAGGAGACTGCATTGATCTGCTTTTTCATGGTGAGTATGCTGCTCAGGATGATGCATAGGCTCGCAGAGCTGTTTGTAGGAGTGGGTGAGGGTCCCAGTTCCACCAGGAATCATTCCACAGGGAGGTGTGGTTCCTTAAGATCAGTACTTTTGTCTGTGTTGAGTTTGAGGCAGTTTTCTTACATCCAGTTGGTGACACTGGTCATAGACAAGTGGACGATGGTTCTTCAGATCGAGAATGAGCTGGGTGTCATCTGCGCAGGAGATGATGTTCAGTCCATGGGTTCTGACGATGTTTGCCAGAGGGGTCATGGAGGCTCTGAATAGAGTAGGGCTGAGGGATGAACCTTGAAGGACTCCGCAGATGATGCCCTTGGGTTTCGAGGTGAAAGGTTGAAGGCAGATTTTCTGGGTTCTTACTGGACATGCGTGCTGCTTTTTTGTGCTGGTGATCTCTGCCGCCTTTTCCTTTTTCACAGGGCCGGGCTTGGCTTCGCCCCCCGTCCCAGCGTTTGTTATCACCGGTGGTGCCCTGCTCCTCTGATACGCCCGGCCGGGCATGGCTCCGCCGGACGTCCTTGGACTACAGCATCCAGAGTCCTCAGGGGCAGGTAGACTCAGCTGTGCGTGCCAGGAGGCGCTTAAAGGTGTGCCCGGTGTGGAGTCCCGAGGTGTGCTGCTTTTGTGTGCTGCTGATCTCTGCCGCCTTTTCCTTTTTCACGGGGCGGGCTTGGCTTCGCCCCCCCCGTCCCAGCGTTTGTTATCACCGGTGGTGCCCTGCTCCTCTGATATGCCCGGCCGGGCTTGGCTCCGCCGGACGTCCTTGGACTACAGCATCCAGAGTCCTCAGGGGCGGGTAGACTCAGCTGAGCGTGCCAGGAGGTGCCTAAAGGTGTGCCCGGTGTGGAGTCCCGAAGTGTGCTGCTTTTGTGTGCTGCTGATCTCTGCCGCCTTTTCCTTTTTTACGGGGCCGGGCTTGGCTTCGCCCCCCGTCCCAGCGTTTGTTATCACCGGTGGTGCCCTGCTCCTCTGATACGCCCGGCTGGGCTTGGCTCTGCCGGACGTCCTTGGACTACAGCATCCAGAGTCCTCAGGGGCAGGTAGACTCAGCTGTGCATGCCAGGATGCGCTTAAAGGTGTGCCCGGTCCCTCGTCCCGCGAGGACGCGCGCGGGAAGCGCCGGACGAAGCCTGGACAAAGGGCGGGCCGTCTGTGGCCGTCAGGGGCCGGAGAAGGCCGGGACGGGCCATCCCCCTAACATTGCTATTGGACACCCTTGATAGCCTGGACATGTACCCAAAGGTACTGTTATCACTGATTATTATTATTCCCTTGGGCTTCTCAGCAAAGGCTTTGTAGGAATGGACTATCTCTTTTAACCATCCTATAAAATGGGTAAAAACCAAAAGGTCGTAGTTTCCCGCCCCGTGACGAGACAACAGGTGGCCACGACACTACCCCTCCCTACGCTAATGCCTATCGATAAGATGCTTCAAAAAACCATTGGGGTAGTGGTAATTGCAATTGAAAACACAGAGCGAAGGTTGTCAATTACTCCCGCTGCCCCCTTGGTAGAGCAAGCAGGGGACTATTCAGCAATTGTAACAAACCCTCCTGACGTAAGCTCTTTTCTTACGTCGTCATTTGCTGATTTACCCTGTGCCCAGGTCCCTACAGATGCAAAAGCTAGCAATTCATCCCTAAGTTCACCCCCATTTCCCCCAAACACCATCATAATAAATAAACCGGGCCCTAGAGGCAAGAAAAGGAGACCTGTAAAAAAGCCAAATAAAAATATAGGGCCTAAGTACGATTCTGTACTAGTTACTACCGGCCCTTCCCCAGCAAATGTGGGAGCTCCGCTGTGGGTTACTAGCTTAGTAGCTGACTTTCAGTCTCTCTTGGATCAGACTATTGGCAAACACATCAAATCCCTGGCATCTAGGATAGATAGATTAGTCTCTACTCTCAATAATATGGGTCTGGGGAAAACGCCCCTAACGGTCCCACATGGGAAGTCTGCTTCTAGCGAAGCTGGCGCTATGGTTTCTCAAGTTAGGACTGCCTTAGTAGTTGATAGTGTTACTAGGAGCCAAGGAACACGATTGGCCCCCACCAACAATGAGCCAGCTTTGGAAATTGCTAGCCCCCCTCTATGTATAAATTCAGTTGTTGACGGCCCCAGGTAATTGGGAACCCTGCCCCGGTTTCTCCTAAAGCAAAAGTCACTCCCAGTGATGAGAAAACAGGATGCGAAAGATATAGATTGGTAAGGGGGTCTTCCGAGGTTTTGGTCCCAATAAATATAAAGCCATCTTCTATAGCTACCTCACCGGAGTTGCAAACCATTAATCTTCCCCCAGAATCTTTGCCGTATGTCGTAGTCTTAACGGGGGTACCACTTCTAAGCCAGGGAAAAAATGAAGGTCATACTGACTTAAAAAATAAGTGCATCCAGTGGCTTAATGTAAACAGACCTCTCCCCTCTCATATTTCTGGGGAAATACTCTTTGTAAGACGAATAGACTGGATTGGGAAGGGACCCAAAACTATTACAGGGAATTGTGTAGTAATACATTTTAGGGATATCGCTGCCGTTGATTACATCTGTGATATGTCTCCCTCTAGATTAAATACTCAAATCCTCCCCCTCCACCTGTCTTATTTTCATCCTATGCCCCATCTGAGACCAGCTCACTGTAAAAGTGCTAAATATGACGAGGGCCAAAATGGTCGTCCATCTAGAGTGCAACAGGGGCAAACAAGCTGGGAGGACTTTTATGTTTATACTCCCCCTTTGTCATCCTTTGCGCATAGAAATAGGTTTAGTATACTGAATCAGGTAGATTGACGCTCACTCGACAAGGAATTAGTCCTGAACAACACTAGTGAAACATCCACCCCTTTAATTGTATTGGAGGGAAATATCAAAACCCTTACCTCAGCAGAAGGTACACTATTCAATTCCTTGAACTGGGTGGGAAGGAGCGAATTGGGGGATGCAAAGCACCTGCAGGGAGTTTCTATTGTAGGGGGGGAAGTTCCTAGTATAGACAAAACGGAAAGGAAAGTTCAGTCAGAGACTCTTACCTGCGACGGCTCTTCCACTATGGCAACAGGGATTCCAAAAGACACTGGTAAGGTAGATGATGGAACTATAAAAATTATTTCGTTGAATGTAGCGGGGTTAAAAAACAAATTACTTATTCCTGACTGGGGCACCTTCATGGCAGCACACGATATCTGCCTGATTCAGGAAACATGGGCTTTAGAGGAGAGTGCTAGCCCAGGTTACGCAACTTTTCACATCTTGGCAGTAACTAGTGGCAGAGGTCGCCCATCTGGTGGCCTATCAATTTGGATAGGCACTCACTTGAGCGTTCAAGCTACCCAAATACCAACTGACTCCCCTGATGTTCAATGTGTGTTATTGACACCCCTGAACTCACCAAAAAAAGCCATAATGAATATTTACTCTAGGCCAGTTAGGAGCGGGCAGGAGTCAGACACGATCAAAGCACTTGGGGGCATATTATCAAGCAAGGCGATAAAATTATCGCCACTTTAGCGGCAGAAAACCGCCACTAGAACGGCGATAATGGGCTTGATAATATGCTCTATGGAATTCCAATTGAAGCCCATGTTAGATGGCCTTCACATCTAAAATGGGCCTCAATTGGAATTCCATAGAGCATATTATCAAGCCTATTATCGCCGTTTTAGCGGCAGTTTTCTGCCGCTAAAGCGGTGATAATGTTATCGCCTGGCTTGGTAATATGCCCCTAGATCTCTTTATTCAGACACTTAACCCCTCAGTCACAATAATTGTTGGTGGGGACTTTAATTGTCAATTTGAGCCCTTGGTTAACCCTGATTTGGATGAGCAGGATGATGAAGACCTGCTCTGGTGTATCCCGGAACCAAAGATCCCTCCTGTCAAGGCATGGACCCGGTTGGTCCTTCAAATAACTTGCAACGTCTCTGCGGGCGTGTAATGGGAGACTGGACCCTGACCGTCCGGGATTTCATTTAACAGGGTAGAACAAACTTCCACCATTGATTACATCATGATGGAAGTAAGACCCTGGGATAGGTTGTTGGAATTCAGAGTGCAACCGAGATATGATAGTGACCACAACGCCCTTGTCCTAACATTGAAGCCGGGGAGCTTTGGGCTGACTAACCCTAAAGCTGGTCTTACCAGCATGATCATGCCCCTTATGGTTTCGAACAATCGACGTAGGGTCAAATGGCCTTATTTTCAGGATTCCCCGTCCAGGCTGGGTGAATTATACCAGCTTGCTATACCATGGATAGCTGAGATGGCCGACTTGTCCTCAAACGGCCATGCTGTAAAAATTCATAGGCAGTTGGCCAGTGCGTTGGGGGATGTTCTTTGCCCACTTAGTAGGTCTAGACGAGGTGGGGCTAAGATACACCCATGGTATAATGCTACCTGTAGAAATGCCAAGAAGGACCTCCTTACTGCAATTAAACTTAAGGACAGTTTAGAAACTAGGTCATCCCGTTTGTTCTATAAAAAGGCAATCGAGGGAGCCAAGAGGGACTGGGAGGAAACAAGGTGGGAAGAGCTGAGAAGTGCGCTCCTGACTAAGGACGCAGAGACATTTTGGGCCATTGTTAGTCCAGGCTCCAAGGGAGCTGGGCAAGCTATCTTCCCAAACATTGCACCCTCAGTGTGGGAAGCACATTTCGGGGCACTATACGTATGTTTGGAGTATGATGACACACTTCGTCTAGGCCCTAAGCTTGCCCCAGGGCTCCAACAGGAGGGAGCCGCGACACTTGCCCGGCCCCCTGCCCCAGACGCACGTCATGAGTATCGAATGGCGGGGGCCTCGGGTGGAAGGTGGGGACCGAGCTTGTACCCTTCTGACTCCCCAGAGAGCATCACCTTGAAGGAGGTAGAATCTGCCATAGCTAGGTTGCTCCCAAACAAGGCTCCCGGCCTCGACAAATTGCCGGGGGACCTGTTCCGATCCCAGCCAAAAATATGGGCGCCATACCTTGTTATCTTGTTCAACGCGATTCTTATGGGGTCTGATCCACCGGACACCTGGCTGGGGGCTGAGATTGTCCCCATCTACAAGAAGGGATGCCCACTGACCCCCTCAAATTACAGGCCCATTAGCCTGTTAGACACAACACAAAAACTAATGGGTAGAATCATATTGGACAGGATACAAGCTTGGATGGAGGAATGGGAAATACTGTCTACCCTCAGGCTGGATTTAGATCTGGTATCTCAACCTTGGACCAAATCTTCCGGCTCCAGGTCCTTTTCTGGAAAACCACAAGGGTTGAGGGTTGCAGCCTCTACCTTGCTTTTGTGGACCTACGGGCTGCTTTTGACCTAGCCCCTAGGGAAAACTTGCGGGAGGTATTGGCTGACCTGGGCCTTCCGCCCTACCTGCTTAATATCCTGACCCGTTTGCATGTTGGAAATTATGCACGGGTCAGGTGTGGGAGACACGGATCTCTCGGACCGCTTCCCTGTTTCCAGGGGTGTCAGGCAGGGGTGCGTTTTAGCCCCTACCCTTTTTAGCTTATTTATTATTGGCCTTGTCGACACCTTAAATGATGTAAAGGATAATGATGCTCCCTGGTTGACGACCGGTCGGGTGCCCTCATTAATGTTCGCGGATGACACCCTGTTGCTATACCGAACATCTTCGGGCATCCAGCGTAGGCCTGGGCCAAAATTCCGTTCCGTTTGCGGAAATTGCGATATTTTGGCATTTTCGCGTTCCGCGGAAAGCGCGAAAATGTAAACATTTCCGCATTCCGCAGCTTAGCGATAATTTTTTTCTTGCTCGCGCTGTAAAACAATACATTCTCGCGCGCGCGCGATCGCCTTACCTGAATCCCTGCGTTCTCCGACAAGTTTTCTTGACCCGGTCGCGTTCTCCACGAGATGTTGGATTTTGGTAGCCATTTTGCGCTGTCTCGCGAGAGTTCGCGGCTGCATTAAAGTCATTTTTCACGCGATCACGTCATTTGTCGCGCGATCACATCTTTCTTCTCGCGATCATGCACCGCGCGAGTATGAGAAGATTGAGATCTCGAACATGTCATTCTACATCGCGAGCCAGAGGATGAGGACGCGGGCACGTGAAATCGAACGCGAACAGGAGAAAGAGACCGCGAACACGTCATATCCAACGCGACAGGGACAAAGAAGAGAACGCGATCATATCGTTTTCGACACGCCGGCGGAAGTAATGTGAAGCTCGAGAACTCAACAACGTAAAATTTACAATTTGGAGAGGAATATCGGCTCTAGCAGCATGAAACCATCTGCAAATACTGATTTTGGATGAAAAGAACTCCTTACATTCACATTTGGCTTTCCTTTTTTGTGCAAGGAGTCATTTTTTTACAAGGTGGAGAGAGGGAGGAAGTGACACAGAATCTCCAACTTCCTGTTCCTGTCCAGCAGGCTCCTCCCAGTGCTTTGTCCATCTCCTGCTCATTCTGCCTTTGGATTTGGAGCTGGATAGATCACTCTTTTTGTCTGCTGCATCATTGCAATTGGATTTCAGGATTTTTGGAATAAGATATTTTACAAGTAAGTGGTTGTTGTGTTTGATTGTGGGCATTGCAGTTGTTGTGTAACTACAATTTATTTTTGATAATTAATTAATTATCATCATTCCTTTTTTTTTTTTTTTTTTTAAATTTTGTGGGTTGTAGTAGTAGGCCAGAGCTAGCCATGGGCATGGCCTCATGGGTGTGTGTGTGCATGATGAAGCAACTGTTCCTTTTGTTTTTTGAATATATTTCATTTTCAAGCACATTTAGGGCATGGATGGCATTGGATTGAGTTGGGGAAGTGTGTTTTTTGGGGTGGCCTTGCTGATGTTGTTGGGCCTGGCCATGTGGCTGGTGGCCATTTTGAGGCCTAGGCCTGCAAGCTTGCCTGGCCTTGTCTGCCAACAGGCCTGCTTTCATCCACTGCTACCAGAGCAGGTAGCCACAGCTTTAGTAATCTACTGTTTTCTGTGTGCTCTGTTGAATTTAGACATCATTTAGGGCATGGATGGCATTGGATTGAGTTGGGGGAAGTCTGTTTTTTGGGGTGGCCTTGCTGATGTTGTTGGGCCTGGCCATGTGGCTGGTGGCCATTTTGAGGCCTAGGCCTGCAAGCTTGCCTGGCCTTGTCTGCCAACAGGCCTGCTTTCATCCACTGCTACCAGAGCAGGTAGCCACAGCTTTAGTAATCTACTGTTTTCTGTTTGCTCTGTTGAATTTAGACATCATTTAGGGCATGGATGGCATTGGATTGAGTTGGGGAAGTGTGTTTTTTGGGGTGGCCTTGCTGATGTTGTTGGGCCTGGCCATGTGGCTGGTGGCCATTTTGAGGCCTAGGCCTGCAAGCTTGCCTGGCCTTGTCTGCCAACAGGCCTGCTTTCATCCACTGCTACCAGAGCAGGTAGCCACAGCTTTAGTAATCTACTGTTTTCTGTGTGCTCTGTTGAATTTAGACATCATTTAGGGCATGGATGGCATTGGATTGAGTTGGGGAAGTGTGTTTTTGGGGTGGCCTTGCTGATGTTGTTGGGCCTGGCCATGTGGCTGGTGGCCATTTTGAGGCCTAGGCCTGCAAGCTTGCCTGGCCTTGTCTGCCAACAGGCCTGCTTTCATCCACTGCTACCAGAGCAGGTAGCCACAGCTTTAGTAATCTACTGTTTTCTGTTTGCTCTGTTGAATTTAGACATCATTTAGGGCATGGATGGCATTGGATTGAGTTGGGGAAGTGTGTTTTTTGGGGTGGCCTTGCTGATGTTGTTGGGCCTGGCCATGTGGCTGGTGGCCATTTTGAGGCCTAGGCCTACAAGCTTGCCTGGCCTTGTCTGCCAACAGGCCTGCTTTTTCATCCACTAGTATCAGAGCAGGTAGCCACAGCTTTATTGATCAAGTGTTTTCTATGTGATCTGTTGAATTTTTAGACATCAACTTCCTGAGAGTGTAGTGTGTGGCTGTACACAGTACTAGTAGTATAACATAGCTCTAGTTAAAAAAAAGTCATAAATGGCTAGACTATCTTTTGTTTGCACTAGTACAGTACTAAGTAACTGAACCACAAAAACAAATGCAACATTTCACTGATGTTCTTCTCCTGTCTTCTTTGCTTTTAGGTGTACAAAAGACAGAGTAGGAGGTGTCATCGGCATCACCTGGCTACCCGTTGTACTGCCAGCCAGACAGAAGTCCTGCTGCGCATCACGCCCACGTGTGACCAGAACTTGTTGTGCATCTGCCTCCTGTCTGACATCGGAAGAAGATGGCCCCAAAGAAAGGTACCAGGTCCAGTACCAAGAAAGTTGCTGGTGAGAAGAAGGAACAGAAAAAGGAAGTGCCATTAACCACGACTGGTGGTGTGCCGGCCAAGGTTTTTTTTGGCACCAAAGCGTTGTCCGGGAACCAAGCTGGGACCAGCACAGCGGTCCAGCAACCCCACCAACCTAGGCCCAAGGGCTTTACTGTCGCAGAGGTAGCCAGTCTACTAACGGGCAGCGATGTTGATGAAATGTCATTACCGCAAAGTAGTACACAATCAAGTTCAATGCAGGCGCAAACTCAGCATATCAGTGTCAAGCCGCCGCAACCAGAACAGCAGCAGCCGCCGCAACCAGAACAGCAGCAGCCGCCGCAACCAGAACAGCAGCAGCCGCCGCAACCAGAACAGCAGCAGCCGCCGCAACCAGAACAGCAGCAGCCGCCGCAACCAGAATAGCAGCAGCCGCCGCAACCAGAACAGCAGCAGCCGCCGCAACCAGAACAGCAGCAGCCGCCGCAACAGCCCACCATAGTAGTTGTTGCTCCTGACGTAGGGGCATTTCAGGAAATCGAGCTTCCTGCAGACAAAGTGGAGCGAAGTCAAACCACTGTTTCAGAAGATCAATTGTCTTCCAGACCACCAGCAAGGAAAAGGAGGCTTAGTCCATCATCTTCTTCTTCAAGCCCCGCTTCTGATGATCGTGATGACACTTGGGTCCCACCAGCTCGGTCTGAGAGTGAAGTACGCCACAAGACATTGCTTCTGAAAAGGAAGGTCCCAGAAAAACTTAGAGTTATGGAGGTAGATGTAGAAGAGGGGGGTGATGATGTTGATGAAGACGAGCCAGTCATCACGCACATTACTCCCGCCCCAAAGGGATTGGAGACCGACATTCTCACCCTATCCAGAAAGGCTGCTACTGAGCGGGATGTAGCACGGATCTCACCAACACAGGTTACACCACCACTACCTCCAGCTGCCATATTTTCCAAGGCCCGGCAGGGACCTACATCCAGCTCAACCATCTCAGTAGGAAGTGGTAGTAAAAGTCACAGTGTAGGTGGACAGGGTCACATATTTTCAAGCTCCCCCTCAAGTTCATCTGGTGTTGAAAGTGGCACATCCAGCAGTGCCAGAAAGTTCTCCTCCCCAGTTTGGGACTTCTTTTCTGTTAGCGCCAAGGAGGAGAACGTTGCTATATGCGCAATTTGTCGGCAAGGTGTTCGGCGTGGTAAGCTTGGTACAAACTATGGTACCGGAGGACAAGCAAGTCATCTCAGAATACACCACAATATCGTGTGGGAGGATCACCTACGTAAGTTAAAAGAAAGTAGGAAAACTAAACCCTTTGAAGTTGGTCAGGAATCAGGGAGCGATATTATTGTGGTGGCAGGTGAAGAACAGGGAGGCATTTCTAGCCCTGTCTCCAGTAGTGCAGTCACTGCAGTGGTAACGCCCACATCCTCCTCAGTAACATCAGAGTGGCACCGCAGTAAGAGCCATACTCAGAGTGTGGGTGAGACACCAAGGCGACCGGCGAGTACCTCAATGAGACAATCTGTGTCATTGAGCCTTAGTGGGTTAATGAAAACAGCACCACTAAGGAAAGTAAGCCAGCCTACCATTGACAGCATGTTTAGGTTGGAAGGGCAGTTCCAACGCAACCACCCAACGGCACAATTGTACAATGCGAAGCTGGCTAAAATGTTAGCGCTGGACCTTCTTCCTTTTTCATTTGTGGAAGGGGTGGGTTTCCTTGAATTTGTGTCTGCCATTTGCCCGAAATGGAAACTTCCCAGCCGGTCCTATTTCACAAGAATTGCTGTTCCGGCACTACATCATGATGTGCTGGAATTGGTTGGTCACGGTTTGCAGCAGAGTGCTGTGCACAATATCCACCTGACAACAGACATGTGGACCAGTTGCCAAGCCACAGATTACATGTGCATCACTGCACACTGGATCTCTTTTGTGGGGGTTAGAGATCAACTATCTGCACGAGGTGTTGTTGACACAGCTGCGATTTTTGAAGGTACTCGGAAACATGCAACTGTAGCCATGTTCGCCATGGAGAAATCTCATACGGCTGAAAACATTTTAGAAGAGTTTCGCACCAAGGTTTTGGAATGGCTGCGGCCCAGAGGGCTTGGTATTGGTTTTGTTGCCACAGACAATGGCAGTAATGTACTTAAGGCCATGGAACTTGGTTCCTATTTCAGGGTTCCGTGTTTGGCACACTGCATAAACATTATAGTGCAAGACTTTCTGAAAAAAGAACCCATAGTAAGCAATTTACTGGCCATCTGCCGAAGAATATGCACTCATTTCAGCCATTCTTTTAAAGCTCGGAAGCAGCTGAGGATCCTCCAACGTGAGCGTAGGATGCCAGTCAAGGCACTCATCCAGGAGGTGGCAACACGTTGGAACTCAACGTATTACATGCTTGATCGTCTGTACGAACAGCAGAGGTCACTCAATGAATATGTCTGGTACAGAAGCAGTGATGCTAGTGTTAAAGGCATGACCCTTCAGAGGGAGCAATGGACCCTAATTCAATGCCTGACTGAGATGCTGTCTCCTTTTGAGGTCTTCACACGTGAAGTCAGCAAGGAGGACTGTACAATGGGCCAAGCTATCCCATTGTTGCAAATGCTAGAGCATAAGCTGAATAATGTGTCTGAATCCTACAAAGGTGTAGAGGACAGAAGGCAAGCCCATGACTTGGTGGAGAGCTTATCCAAGCGCTTATCAGAAAATGTAAGGATACAAAATAACATTTTGTCACAAGAACATTACATTTGTGCCACAATTCTGGATCCACGTGCAAAATTAGGACTATTCCTTTCTTTTTCCGACAATGATGTTGCCCGCTACAAAAGTTGTATAGCTGAAGCAGCCATCAAGTTTGAAAACGAAGGGCTGCTAATTAAAAGCCCGCCACATCAACCCACAACAAGTACTGATACTGAAGCAGGCCATGCAGAATCAAGTGCAACTTCGTCGGCTGAGGGCAGTGCGGTTGGCTCACAATCGCAACACTCACCATCACCATCGACTACAAAAACAATAACTGGATCATTCGGCCGAGTACAATCATTATCAGATTGGTATGTAAAGATGGGCCTTAAGCACAGTGCTGATGCACAGAAAAAACAGCACAAAAGCTTACCAGCAGCAACCCTGAACATTGAGCGGATGGTCCAGGCCTATCTGGACGACCCAACAGAGGTGTACGTTGATCAAAACCCAGTGCAGTATTGGTATAGGAAAAGGTCTGAATGGCCACAGCTCAGCAGGCTGGCGATAAGCTATCTGGCTTGCCCTGTCGCAAGTGTCTCTTCCGAATGTGTTTTCAGTGCTGCTGGTTCCATTGTAACCTTGAGAAGGACCAGTCTATCTCCCAAAAACGTGGAGAGGTTAACAATAATCAAAATGAATCAGCACTTCATACCACCGAATTACACAATGCATGAATCAACAGAGGAAGATGAGGACAGCGGCTCAGGTGACGGAAGTATTGTGTCAGATGATTACCTACTACTGGAAGATCCCCCAGAGTTTGAGGACGAGCTATACTTCCCTGACAATTAGGCTCGCACTTACTGTCTTCCTCCCTTTTTCCCCCCTTTGTTTATGTGTCTGTCGTTCCGGTTATAAACTTGTGAATCGCAACAAATGCATTATCACCGTCTTCTACTCTTCTAATTTAAGATACAAGTTTCAGGTGTCTGCCATTTGACACTACAGTCCTCAGAATCCAGCTCCTCCGCTCGATCATACTGCATCTCCTGCTCAATTCCATTTCCCTCATGAATGATGATTGGATGATGGTAACAACAAATTCAAACTTTCCTCGTCCTTCCAAAACAAGTGGACCATGAATCAGATGACTACTATAGCTATCCTCCTTCAGAGCCGAGAGAGACTGGCCATTAACTGAAAATAAGATGCAACAGGTAATGATTGATGCCATGCATTGGCCGCAGAATAGCAGACTGAATGATGTAGATTTTGTTGTGTGTGTTGCGCATGAATTGATGTAATTGTGCACTGCCACTAATCAACTTTCTACAGAACACACTAGTAATTACTAATTTTCCCCTTCTTGCAAACAAGAAATGTGTACTTCTCCTGCATCTTGGTGATACGTTGCTTTTAATTCAATACAGGAAGGGGACTCACTCAATCTGCGCAATGCAAATGACTGTGACTTAACAGCACCGTCCATCATGATGATGGCGAAAGAGACGGCCTGCAACGTTAACAAGATGAGATGGAACAGGTAATGATTGATGCCATGCATTGGCCGCAGAATAGCAGACTGAATGATGTAGATTTTGTTGTGTGTGTTGCGCATGAATGAATTGATGTAATTGTGCACTGCCACTAATCAACATTCTACAGAACACACTAATTTTCCCCTTCTTGCAAACAAGAAATGTGTACTTCTCCTGCATCTTGGTGATACATTGCTTTTAATTCAATACAGGAAGGGGACTCACTCAATCTGCGCAATGCAAATGACTGTGACTTAACAGCACCGTCCATCATGATGATGGCGAAAGAGACGGCCTGCAACGTTAACAAGATGAGATGGAACAGGTAATGATTGATGCCATGCATTGGCCGCAGAATAGCAGACTGAATGATGTAGATTTTGTTGTGTGTGTTGCGCATGAATGAATTGATGTAATTGTGCACTGCCACTAATCAACATTCTACAGAACACACTAATTTTCCCCTTCTTGCAAACAAGAAATGTGTACTTCTCCTGCATCTTGGTGATACATTGCCTTTAATTCAATACAGGAAGGGGACTCACTCAATCTGCGCAATGCAAATGACGGTGACTTAACAGCACCGTCCATCATGATGATGGCGAAAGAGACGGCCTGCAGCGTTAACGAGATGAGATGCAACAGGTAATGATTGATGCCATGCATTGGCCGCAGAATGGCAGACTGAATGATGTAAATTTTGTGGTGTGTGTTGCGCATGAATTGATGTAATTGTGCACTGCCACTAATCAACTTTCTACAGAACACACTAGTAATTACTAATTTTCCCCTTCTTGCAAACAAGAAATGTGTACTTCTCCTGCATCTTGGTGATACATTGCTTTTAATTCAATACAGGAAGGGGACTCACTCAATCTGCGCAATGCAAATGACTGTGACTTAACAGCACCGTCCATCATGATGATGGCGAAAGAGACGGCCCGTTAACCCCTTCAGCGCGGCGGGAATTCCCCCGCGGTGCTGAAGGGTTCGAGCGCGGGCGGGGCCATGACGGAATGGTTCCGTCATGAGCACAGCGCAACCGATGCTCATGACGGAACCGTTCCGTCATGGGCATGGAAGGGGTTAACTTAAGATGAGTAGGAACAGGTGATCAATGATGACAATTAATGGCATGCATTGGACACCTGACTCTGAGCTTTTGGTCTTTGTGTTTGCGTTGTTTGTTGTGCACAAAGTGATGTCAAAGTGTACTAGTGGTAATCTATCTTTCTGTACACAATAAAGAATGACTCAAGTCAGTAATATTTATATTTCTACTCTTGTTGTGTCATAAAAATTACACTTGTACTGCAGGCCGATCTCCAGTCAGTCAGTAGAAGTATCAGAGCTGATGATGAAGTCAGGAGGATGTTTCATGAGTGGCATAAAACGGAAAAGCCTAAAGGTAAACTTGTCAACAACAACCACAGCACACCCAAATGTCTGTGTAGAAGTTGAATAGAGTGTAGCGGTGGGATGACTGCAGTGCATTGATTTTACTAACTTTAACTGTAAAATGCTATGTTGGGAATGGATAATGTGCTTTGCGTTTGTCCAACTCTTTGAGAGAAAAAAAAAGGACTCTAAAGTGTTAACGTAGGATGTGCTAATGGTAAGCACTGTGGGCCTGATCTCTCCTGTTACTGTTGAAGGTCTATGCTGGAAACAGACTACAGTAGAGATGATGCATATGCATACATGCCACCTCGGAAAGTGTTCTTGTTGCACTACACCATCACTTGTGCATTTGTTTTCACTTTCTTTCTGAATATCCCCTTTGGTTTTCAATCTAAAATTACAGGCCGGGCCTTGTCCAAAACTTTGTAAAACATTACAATGCATATTAATTACCTTACCAATCAATCACCTTTTTATTCCAGCCGGGCAGTGGCGAGTGGCGAGGCGACACACCCAAGATTGATGGACGAGAGGAGCAAGAGGAATGCCGAGATGCAAAAAACCAGTCCACATTTTTGACCAGGATAAGACAGTAACAGTATCCACTTTTCACTTCTTTTAAATAATTTGATTAATATCTTGTATACATTCTTTACAACAGTGTGTTCTTGGAGTTGTTATTATCAATCATCATTACGTTTGCTCAGTGTTTACGATTCTTCACTACCAATATTTAAAATTTCTATTTGCTATCTGTTAAAGTATTAAGGCCGGAACAGAACAAGCAATAGAAGTGTATGTAATCCGGGTCTCATCATCATGTATGCATTGCCTTTTTCTCCCTTAACATATGGAATGGATATGGTATGGTAGTCTTCAATGATTGTCGTTTGTTTGTCTATGTATGCATACTGTTTTTCTATGTCAAACCTTTCCCAAAATCCCCCTTCCCATCCAATCAACGGACCCTAACCCTCTTCCCCCGGGCTGTGTGACTTATTGTCGAGGTGTAACTAAATTAAATGTACACCAATACTTAATCACACACTTGCTGGGGCGGATGTGGTGAAAGCAACACTACTTCAATTTCAATGCAGAGCGATGATCTTCTTCTGCTTGCCCACCCATGAGTAGGATATTTCAGAGGTTATTTTATTTAACAAAGGAACATATACCTCAGCATGAATTGCCGGCATTGATTGGATTTGTTTGTTGTCATTCCTCATATACAGCACTAACTGTTAGACTGTAGGCATAGTCAAGTGACTCGAGTCGACAAAACTATAGTTTGTAACTCTGTCTAGTAGGCTATCCTCATAATAACCAGCATTCAGTTTTTTTGTCAAATATTTGAGCATATAATTGTTGCTCGGTAAATTCTGTGATGTTCTTCATTCAACTACTCCTCTAACAGTCTCTCAAAGGCGATTGACTATCTCCTTTTCTTTTTTTGGAAATGCTGCCACCCTGCCAGTGTATACTACTACTACTATATTACCACCACCACCACCCCAATCATGGCATGTATGAAAAAGGAAACCATCTTCACCATGCAGCCAGTGCTGTGCCACAGTTGGACATAAACATCAAGCACCGGTAAGAGAGAAGTTTGGGGGAGGCAGAATTAATAATGGACATGTTGTCAATGATTTCAGTTTCAAACACCACTCCAAAGAATGCATAGTAGGACCAGTCAATGAGTGAGGTGTGTCGCATCTATCTGTTTGTGTCTTATACAGTCAGCAAATTATTGAAATCAAACACACGCTATGGGCGGCCATGCACCAGCAAGGAAACAGTGTGATGTAAAACAGTTACCCCACCTACAAAACATTAACAACATTGCATGTAACATAGAAAAATATATTTAATTGACCCTAACAAATAAACTAAACCCACAAAAGCTGACCCACCCACCTCCCTAACCCCAACGACTGTCCATAGAAGTAGAGAACGCCCAAACGAGTGAAGAACGAACAGGAATTAAAAAAGGGGCAGTGACAGGGACTAACTGGTGGGGCGGGACTGGAGGAGGACACGCATCTGGTCCTCTAAATGGGCGACGCGGCGTCTAAGGCCGCGGCAGTTGCAGCCACAGTGGGGGGGGCACCGGAGATGACACGGTGGCGGCGGGCAGCCATCCGGCGGTGGCGCCGTACCGCTGGAGGGCGGTGGCTGGGGCCCGGGGCACTGGAGGAGGCTTCAATAGCTGCAGCAGCCTCCTCCTCCTCCTCGGCTAGGACCACCAGCCGCCGGTATTCCTGCTGGATTGCCTCCAGCTTCCGGCACCGTGCCTTGGCGGCCAACTCCTTACGGTTGAATTTCGGAGTTGCTGTGTATCAAAAAGAAAAAAACAAGACAATTGTAAAATATAGTCTTAATAAAACAGTAGGACAAGGTAATTATTTATACACATAGTGGCATGGTAGAGTAGCACTATAAAATAAAGCACAGTAGTACATAACATTTTAAATGTCGCCCGTCCTTCTTCCTTCCACCTGTCTTACACTTTTTAGTTGAACAGTGCACCAGGTGCTCTTCTCCATAAAACTTTCAAAGCGGAGTTGAAATCAGTTAGATGAGGACATTGGTTACTCAATACTCCGGCTCCTAGTCCTATACCAATTAAAGGGAATTCTAGTCTTCTAGTTCACTCTTCAAACGTCCCCAAGAACTCATACTTACTTACGACATCGGATAGCGGGCGGACTTTGTCCGCCCGCCATCTGACTGCTAAAAAGGGTGGGGGTCCCGTGGGGACAATTAATTAGGATGATGCGCCCGGCACAGTGGCGGGCGCACCCTGTTTTTTAAAATTTAAATTCTGGTTGGCTTTGCTGAAAGCAATGCTAAAATGTTGTGCTGCTTTCCCAAGCACAACATGACGGGCCTCGCACGGAGCCTGTCACGTTTTGCTTTGAAAGTCGAGGGGGTACCATATCATCGGTAGGTACCCTCCATGGGGGCCCCCAAGCATACTCTGCAATGTGTGCATGCCTTTCCGTGGCGGACGGCAATGCCGCCACGCAAAGGCATTCCAAAATGCAGATTATATGGCTGCCGGTGTGGTGAGAGAGACACCACCGCCATATTGAACCCTTTTCCGCCTGGACATGTCTGAATATTTTCTACAGGGATGGCGGGAGGTTTGCCCCTGCGGTGACGGCAGTGAATTCCAGCCGGCCCGGCGGGGGCAATACGCCCACCATCCTAATGGGGCCCTAATTCACAACTGTACAGTATACATATACATACAGTACACCTTTGCAGTGAGTGTGCTGTCAAGTTCAACAATAGTTAAAGATTATGAATCTAACTTACCACCGCCTGCCACTGGTGCTGCCACTCCCCCTCCGTTGCTATCTGCAACTGCCGCATCCTCGCCCTCGGCGTCGCCTTCGCTGGCCCCAGCAATGGTGGTCGGTAGTGCGCCTAGAAAACATTACACATTTATTAGGCGACATATACACCTCCCCCCTATTGATCAGTAGCAAGGTTGAAAAATGAGTTAATACTAACATACATCACTAGTACAAATCAGGTAGTAGTAGAGTAGACACTAAGTTATATGATCATTGTAGCCTTTGCTTGATTAGCCCTAGCCATGCACATGTGACGTTACCTTTACCTTGCAGCTTCTTAAGACACCTTTGAGCCCACATGACCTGCCTCACACTGCTACTGTCTAGTCTACGCGCTGCGTACAAGCGGTCAACAAACATTAACAAGCCACTTTTTTAGGAAGAACTGGTGTACTACTGTTACTGTTAGTCCATATTGCTTATCCATAGATGCTACACTTTTTGGCACGGCTGAGAAATGCTTGCAAGTTGCAATATACTAACGCACACCATTTCTTTTTTCGCATTACAGATGCAAGATTCCCTTCTACGAACCAGAGCTTCTGAACGATGCACCAACTACCAGTACTAGGTTCTTCTGAGGTGAGGGGTCCCTTCACTCACATCTTCATTTATAAATGTATATAAACTAAATTGCTATGGGATGGTGGTGCTGCCTTCCACCACTGTTCAGTTATCATGATTTAATTCCCAACTGTATAAGTGTAACAATGTATATTGTTTTAATGTTATTGATTTGCCGGTTGGTGCTGCTAAGAAAACAGTGTACAGACCTTCTCAAATTGAAATAAACATTTTAAACTTACATAGACTTCGTGGTATTTGGTGTGGAGTGGACTAACTTACACGAGTGAGCAAATTAAAGTAAGGGTGTGCATGTGAATTGCTTCCACGACAGAGGTTGGGTGTGTTATGTTCTGGGTTGTCTACTTGTTGGTTATCTTGGGGGGAGGGTTCCGAGACCTAATAGGTATGACAAGACAGTACTATAGTCAAGCAGTGGAATTGTGGTGGGTGCGGAATTTCTGATTGAGGTGTGCAAGGAAGGTCCAACCTACCATCACCAACATCCTATTTTCTGGTGCAAATGTATGTGCAAGATCCCTACAACAGTGGTATGTCCTATAGGGTATCATATCAAAATATTAAGAAATCTGGTAGGGCTGTTGTTGCTGTGAATTTTCAAAGCCTCAACATCAATAAGAGTAAAAAGTAGTACAAGACAACGACCCAACGGATTGTACGAGCTACTGGTGAATATGAGTTTTATATTACAACCTTTCACAAAGAGTGGCACTGGCCAACTGGGCAAGACTAGCTACTACAGTACAGACAGACAGACTGATAGTATGTAGTAGTACTCAGTCATCATAGCGGAGGCAGGGATAAGCTTTTTGAAACCGTACAGATCGAAGGATAATTGGTGGTAAAAAAATAGCATTTGGAAACACACTATAGTTCGGGAGAAATGGGGCAGTAAAAGTTATGGAATAAGAAATATTATTAAAAACAAGAAGACTTACTGGGGCCAGCAGAGGAGCCCTCAGCGGTGTCCTCCTGGTGGTGTTCCTGTCCCGCCGACTGTCCAGTCCCTGTCGGTCTGCCCCTGGGTGCTGATGGACAGGAGAGATATAAGAATTAAGAAAGAGACAAACATTGATGGATGGTGTCAAACAAATACAATATTTTTCAACAACGGTCAAAAAACACTTATGTAAACAACAATTGCAATAACTACATTGACCGATCTCATCTGGTCAACATGTAATATCGTGGGATTTGCAGTTCGACTACTTAAGTTACTATTTATCAACAGTAATCCATTCTTCCATTCTGATTCCAGAAAACTAAGTTACAAGTAAGCCTAAGTATTAGTACAACGTACCACCCAACCTAGCCCACCTATTCCAGGCATGCCAATTGTACATTAAGTATGCATTTCCACTGTATTCCTCAACAATGTGTATGATCCAATCATGGAGGACACATGAACATGACTACATTTTTTGTATACACCAAATTTTGGTTTGATTGATGCTGATCTGCTACTGCTAAGTAACTGCAAAGCCTACCTCCACTCATTGAACAAACTAGAAAAGGTTCTAAAGACTGCCGTACTAGCAGCACGTCACGTAACTGAGTGAGGGGGGGCATCACGCATACCACTAACCAATTAGAAGCTCATACAAAGTACCTAAACCTAAGTATCAATCCGCCCCTATCTATTAGTGACTGGACAAAGTAAGGAGTGGACGTGAGTCACTGTAGCATTACGTAACTTAATTTCTCTAAAATAAACTCGTAAAGAATCACGCTAAGCAAGCGCAAACGCAAAGCTGCAAACAAGTAAGATTAGTAGTAGCGCAGAAGAGCACCTGTGTCATAATCACAGAAGACTTTTAAACGTTATTAACCTGGAATGTATTGTAAGCAGCAACATTCTAGCTGGTTGGAAGGAAAAAAAGATATTCGCAATATATAACATAGAGCAGAAGAACAGACACAAAGTTGTAATAATTAAATAGGTACTCACCAAGCCCCGGGACATCCACTCCTAGCAGGTCCAGCAGGTCCTGCTCACGGTCCAGGATGTCGGACCACCGGTGCGTCAGCTGTGCCTGGGTGCGCCGGACCCCAGAGATGCGCGACACTGCCCGGCGCACCTTCCCCCACCGCTGCCGACGCTCCCGGAGGCCGTACCCGGACCCAGGCCTGCCACCTGCTGCCAGGGTTGAGGGGAGGTGGCGCTGCACAAAGAAAATTAGTGCAGCCAACTCCGCCTCCCCAAATAAGGCCCGTGCATGCACCCCTTGTGGGCGCCGCCTTCCGCAAGGAAGGCGGTCGCGGCTCTGGCTGCGCCGGCGAACAGCCCTGCCCTTGGACATGGTTCTGGGGACGGGGCGGGAAAGAAAAGGTAAAATAAATAAAGGAGTAAAGGAAATAAATAGCGGGCAATACAAAGAGAAAAAGTAGCTAAAAAACAAAAAAAAAGTAGACAAAAACCAAAAATATAGAGGCAGGAAAATAGTTAGAGAAATAATAAGTAATAAAGATCCAAAAAAAGTGGCTATAAACAAAGGATTGAAAAGATTTAGGGAGGATTGAAAATCAGGCCCCAGAACCATGCAATAGAGTGGAAAACAAGATGGCCGCGCCCGTTGCTACCACGTGCGCAAGTTCGCGCGATATTTTCTCCCTGAGCAAGCAAAAAGCAACGCGATCAAGTAAAAGCGGTCGCGAACAGGAAATATCGACCGCGAACATGCATTGCGCGACCCGGAACAGGAAGTAAACATCGCCAGAGGGCGGGACAAGTGAAAACAAGATGGCCGCACCCGTGAGCAACCGCATGGGTAAGTTGGCGACCCGCGATCACGCAAAAAATACCGCGAACAGGCGGCAAAAAAACTTCCGCGTCTTCGCGATATTTCCGGCGTGTTTGCGTTGATTTTCTGCATTCTCGCGATAATTTGCGGAAGTTAATTCCGCAAATTCCGCCCACCCCTAATCCAGCGTGTCCTGGACGGTTTCGTGTGCTTTTGTGCCTCGAGGGGATTGGAGATCAATTTGGATAAAACCAAGTTTATGATCTTTAATCCCCCGAGGCGTACGCGCCCGAACCCTCTTCTGAATGGTGTTCCGTTGGAACGAGTCAAAATCTTCGTCTATCTTGGGATCACTTTGACGGAGGATTTTGGCTGGGGCCATCAGATTACCAGATCCGCCCTTAGACTTTCACAAATAGCAGGGGGTATTGGCAAGCTTCAGAGAGCATCAATCTCCAAACCGGTTGCGCCCGCCCTTGAGATCTATGGTCTCCAAGCTCGGACCGCATCCATTTATGGCGCCGAACTTTGGGGCCATAAGAACGTATTTAGCCTTCTGAGGGTGGAACAGGCCTTTATGAGGAATTTGGTGGGCCTACCGAAAAGTACACCCCTCATCCCCTTGTGAATGGACTTGGGTCTGGAGTCTATTGAGAAATTGGCAGCTGTGCGACCCTTGCTCTATTGGAGGAGTCTCTGGTCAGTACCAGAGCTGGTATCCTTTAGAGCTGAATTTCGGGAGGTCTGGGAACAGATAATAAACAAAAATATTCCATGGCTTTCCCATTTTAAGGCTCTTTCTTTCAAAATAGGCTTGCCTCAGTTATGGGGGACCCCTGAGTTGAGTTGCCCGAGAATATCAAGGGCCCAGTTGTTAAATCTGGTGAGGCAGCAAAATCTAAGTGCACTGCAACGGTCAACATCCTATGGTAGGCTCTCTATTGAGTTCCTCTCAGTCAAATCTGAAATGGGGTGGGAGGAATTCTTTGATGTAGTCGAACCCCCTCTTGCGAGGATTCTATATGCTCAATTAAGGTATGGCTCCCCACCTATTAGGCCATTTACTTCGAAATGGGCAAAAACTGAAAATGAAACTTGCCCGGCATGTAATTACATTAGAGAAGATGTCATTCATGTTTTATTTTTCTGTCCAGCTTATAGCAATATACGCAAAACTTGGCTTATCCCAATATGCATAAACCTGGGTTTTAGACATTGTGTGCAAGGATGTAGAGTTCTTAAATACGATACCTCGCCACCTATTGTATTTGCTGTCTCTCGTTTCCTTTATGGTATGTGGCGCCGTAGGATAAGTTTTAAACCAATCTAAACTACCGAAATACGTCTGATAACTTACTGTTTAATTCTTTTTTTAATAAGTGAAATACCTATATTTATTATTTTATTTGATGTGCTATGTATATATGTATTCTATTTGCACTTTTATGGTCTTCTGACCGAAATAAAGTTATCATACGATACAATCCATTTGAGGGCGTTCCCTTGGATTCTGATCTGATGAAACATCTGGATGAGGATGTGGTGGGACACGGTGTCTAAGGCTGTTGAGAGGTCGAGGAGAATCAGAGGAGCCATTTCTCTTTTCTGTCAAAGAGGGATATGATGTCATCGGTGGCCACGATCAGGGTGGTTTTCATGCTGTGGTTCACTTCTTACCTGTATGGTACCCACAAATGTGCACACCTGCAGCTGCGTCACTGCTTAAAGTGCACAGAGTTCAACCAAGGCAGGAAATCCCAGCTAGCTACACAGAGCATGTGTTGAGATTCCAGCATTGGGAGCATGACCTTCAAGTGTGACTCTTGCCCGTTCACCACATTTCACCCTAAGGCTTGTCTGCTTTGCCTGCCTTATCCATGACACAAGGTTCTGTCAGTTCCTTCTGCTTCTGCCTCAGAGCTCAGTTCTGTTGGTTTATTTATAATTTTCATAAAAGCTTTTACTCGAAAGAGTATTTCAAAAAACTGAATGAATCGTAAAACATTGCTCGAATTTCCAGTTAGACACAGCAGATTTAATGAATTCTTGAACATTTCCTTTCCAGATCTTAGAAACAGTTTCCTCAAAAAGCTAGGCCCAAGTCTGGGCAGTGAACTCAGCCCTGTGTGGAGTTTGCCGAAGTTTCCACACTCGTGTTATGCAGAGCTCACGGAGTTCCAAAATACTCACGTTTTTTCCATTCTCATTCACGATCGTCAACGTCAAGTTGGCGAGTGCGAGAGTGGAAAATCAACCTTCCTGCGATATTTCTCAATGTAGGAGGTCGGATTTCTCATTGTGAGTGGCCGCGTATGCTCGGGTTGAGAAACCATCCGTTTGCGTAGAGAAACCTGCCGCTTGAGTAAAAAATCTGCTCACGCAGCAGAAAGGAAGCAACACCTGCTTTCGCTGTCCATGGTGTCGTTTGCGATGATTGCACTGTGCGGACAAGCACCTGGTGCTGAAAATCTCTGTGAACAGCATTTATCTAATGCACTCCGCCGCTTGCAGAGCTCTGCATAGTGCGGCGGAGTTTTCTTTGCACTTTGCTGAGTTTCGGATAGCAGAACTCCATGAACTCCACCGATGTAATGTAAATTATGCTGGCATAATTCATGAAATTTTGTGAAGTTTCTATTACACTTGTTACAGGAACTTCCCAAAATTATGCGATCATGCCATTTCACACAATTACATGCTGTTTGTGGTAAAATTTTACAATGTGAACGCAAGAATAATATTCATGTCCACAACAAGATCGGCTGTTGCATGTGCGACATGTATTTTCAAAGTATTTTTTCTTACTTCAAAATGTGTCCTAATGTAAACAAAAAATGACACAATGAAGCGTTTCAAGCTAAAATATAGTGCTAAATGACTGATTTGTATTTCACATTATTGCACATTTTGTCTAATTTTTCTGAAATTTTGTGTAGTTATGCAAAAACAAGTTAGCCAAATTTTGCATACCCCTACAAAAAAATATTGAGTCTGTTTCGATGCTCGAGAATATCCTCTAGCAACACATTGTACCACACAACCTGACCAACTGTTAATTTTAGCATAACCTCTTTTACAACTTTGCAACATATCTCTGTGAAACACATTGTAACCAGCCTTTTGGTGTATTTATTTTCACATTGCAGCTTCCACTTTTAATCTACGCACTCGGGACCGAAGGATATCTTTGCCAAGTAGAAGGAAGTGATTGGAATATGACACAAGATCACGGGAAGGGTAGCAGTAATTGTCAACATGTATTTTAAGTTATAAAATATCCCTTATTGTATGTAGAAAGGATATAGAAAGTGACTGTGGAGTTCTGGGACTTATTTTTTATTTCTTTTTTATTTCACAGAGTTTTATATCGCCCGAACTTGACCCGAATCGAGTATCAGAGCGCTTTATATAGAGATTAAGTAATTTTCCCAGAATCACAGGATGCTCAGCGTCATTGCCGAGACTCGAGCCCAGTTCCTCAGATCCGAGGTCGACCGCCCTAGCCGTTAGGCTAACTCCTCTCCCCAAAGGAATTTTGGGGCATATTATCAAGGACGGCGTTAAAAATTATCGCCGATTTAGTGGCAGAAAACTGCAGCTAAAGTGACGGTAATGGGCTTGATAATATGCCCTGGAGAATAGAAGCCCATGTTCTGGTGTCAACACGGGCTTCTATTGGAATTCTCAAGGGCATATTATCAAGCCCATTATCGCCGCTTTAGCAGCAGTTTCCTACCGCTAAACTGGCGATAATTTTAACGTCGTTCTAGATAATATGACCCCTGGTCTTCTGTTATGGCATGTTATGGTATGGTATGGTATGTCATGTCATGTCATGGTATGTTATGGTATGGTATGGTGTGGTATGCTATGCTATGCAGATTTGGAGTAGGGTATCCTGCGTTGAGTAGATGTGAGTCCAGCCACACCTAGTGCCTAGTGGAACGACTCAAAAGGCTTCTTGTAGATTTCAATGAGGAGGAGGCTCTGATGTGTAGTGGCAGGTTGCTCCATGCTTTAGGAGTGCTGTAGGAAAAGACTCGCCTGCCTGATCTAGTTTCCAGTATGCGTGGGATCGGTCGGCGGTGTCTGGAAGATTTGTGAAAGCAGGTACGGCTGCTGAGGCACGCTGGGCTAGTGTTGCATAGCACCTTGAAATGTGGGTGAGAAGTCTGAATTGTGCTTGTTTGTGCATGCCGGGCCAGTGGTGCTCCTTCGGGTGGTGCATAGAGGAACGCGTCTGCAGCACTCCTCCGTACCCACGGAAGCCTTTGCTGACTTGCAATATCCTTTTACCCTTTTTTGGAATTCTTATTCTTGTTTTAATTTATATTTCTTCTTCTTCTTCTTATGATTATAATTATTATTTTAATAGGAGTAGAAGTAAAAGTACTGTTGTTGTTTATTTATTCGCAGTACAGAGCGGACAAGACCCAATGGCAGGAGAGAGTTTTACATAAGAACATTTTCATGAGACTTGTAAAAGTAAATTGAATGTACCTGCATAGCCTCCGCGACATAGGTATAAAAGTGCTATTTAAATTATTACTAGTATTAGTTTTAATGGTATTAATATTACTATACCTAAAGCGACACAACTAGTACTACTTCTTTCATTATTAATATTAATGATAATATTAATAATGAGAGTAATAATAATAGTTATTATAGAGTGGGAAGAGAATTATTTATTATTATTTCTAATGTTATTTTATGCATGACCTATTATTGCTATTTTGATCTCCCTGTCAGTGTAATTAAATATCCAAGAATAATACAGTGTGGTGAATCTACGTTTAATCCTTTGTTGGGAACCTCACAGCTTGCCTGTCGTGCTGTGGATTGCTGAACTGTGACGTCAGTAAACACCGACCGGAAGTGCAGCTCATGGCACTATTGGAGAAAACATTGAGCACTATGATGCAGATGCATCGACTGACACCCAGTTACTCTTTAACAAAATAACAATGCAACTTTTCTAAGCACTACAACTTTCTGCCCATTTACTGCTGGCAACAGAGCTCATGTGTTGGTGTGACTGGATCATGTAAGAATGTGTGCCACTAAAGTACTCACTGTGTGTAGGAGAGATATCTTCGGTGCCTACTGATGTCCTTATAATGTACAGCAGGGGTCCACTATTCTGAATATTACTATTATCTTACTAATCCTACTTGAATCCTGGATTGGTGCCCCCATATTCATGTAGTCTTTTCCTCTGCTACCAGCCCCCCTGCTCAGGAGACTTCTCATCTGCCCACAAGCACATCCCCTGCTGGTACTCGATGAAGCCGGTAGATGCCGGGTCATGTAGTGCCGCTCCGCCACATCCTCTGCATATCAATCCTTGGGCACTGCTGGTTTTGGCACACTCTCCCCTCCACTGCTTCCCAGCTCAGTTTGAATCCGGAGCGCAGTGCCAGACTCTCTGCGGCAGGGCGGCCATGATGAATGCGCAGCCATGCGCTGACTCTTCTCAGGAGCCCTGGGGGCGCTGCTTATAGCGCATTATTAAAGATAGACCTGCTGTGGCACTAAGTCTGGCTCACCCCACGGGCAGGAGAGCAGCTCTGGAGGGAAGCTAGTGTCTTTATCAGGCTTTAAGGAACTGCATAACACAGCAGGAGTCCTGGTGGAAAGCATGACTGGATGGCCATCACTAGCCAACTGGCTCATAGACGACTTTGTAGTGCGCGCCTTACATTAACAAATAGCAAACACTGGTTCCTGGAACAAAGCAAGCTATGGCATTAAAACGCAGAAGAGCATAGAAAAACATACAGAGATTTCAAATTTTATGTCAATGATAAAGGCAGCAAATCCCGGATGATGCAACAATATCAAAATTAGTTATTGACTCTCATGAAATCTAATCAAAATAAATTATTTGCCTAAGTCAGAAAAGGCTGTATCATCGAATCTGCTTAAAATACATGGTTGATCTGAACTAAACACAAACATTTATACCCAATACCTAATCACTAAACTATTGGTCAAATAAACACGTTTTTGATTTTCTAGGCTTCCAAAAAAGAAACTGTGCAGTTAACCTTTGACACTCTGGGTTATTTGGTGAAGGTGAGTTCACATAAACACTCAGGGGATGAGTATCCCTCACACATCATTATGATGTAAAAGTCTGGATAGTCATCAATAAGGGAGATGTTGTCCATCTAGGGACTCCGATTGACATCAAATAGACAAGATAGGTGATTGGTCGAGTTGCCTGTGATGTCATTAGGAAACCTGAGGTGGAAAACTTCTTGGGACATATTTACAAGGGCTTATTTCCACCAGAAAGTCTCATTTATTGGTGTCCTGTGGCGATAGGAGCTTCACCTTATTCACAAGACAGTGTTAAGCTACTTACTTAAATAAGGACCCCTTTCACACTATACTTAGCATCAAAGGAGAAGGAAATAGGTGTTGTGATGGGCGTTCCACCGCAAAACCCATTGATTAAGACCAGAGAAAACCTGATCTTAAACAGGCAAAACGAGGAGAAATGCTTTATTTTTCCCCGATTTTGGGGGATATTATCAACAAAATGCAATAAATATCGCTAAGCGCGTTTAGCGCATTTTTGTTATTGCCGTCTAACGCTGGTTCACATTGCATCATTAGCGGCCTACTATCAAGGCGCCGCTAAGATGCGATGTGAAAGCCAGCGATAGCGGGTTTTAGCGGGAGAATTCCTGCGATAAACCCAGTGCGATAAAAAAAAGCTTGCTAACAGGCAAGCGTGGTCGTAACCTGACTATCCACCTCCCATGTAGTGTATGGCTAAGTCATATTTCATTTAGGCATTAGGGAAATGCGATAAACGAGCTTAGCGCGCGTTTTTTTATCGCGGTGCTGGATTCGGGCCGCATTGGTAATAGGGCAATGTTGTGTTAGTGACCGTTTTCATGGACTTTAAGTCAGGAACGCCTACCTTGCATGTCATGAGCGATGACATGCAAGGCGTAATTGAAAACGGTCGCTGACATTATCAAGCAAGCGCTAAAGCAGTTTAGCGCTTGCTTGATAATAGTGCGATAGAATTATCACCGCTTTTCGCCCGAAAATGGATGCTAAAAGCAGCGATAAGTCTATAGCAAGACCTTGATAAAATGCCCCTTTGCTGTTTCTATGTGTGCTGCATTGTGCCATGTATGATTGTTCATGTGCAGGAAGGTGTCCCTTCCTTGCACATAAACAATCATTTTTAAAAATGACAGGTTGCAACTTGTATGAGTGCTGATGATTGTTTATGTGCAGGAAGAAACACCTTCCTACACATAAGCAAAAATTTCCCACAATGCAGGCACCCTTGCCCTATAGTGCAAGGGTGCCTGCGTTGGAGCTAGGCAGCTAAATTTATCTCCAGCGTTGGGAGTAATGCAGGCCTACACAGTATTGTTGTAAATACAGTTCAGCCCTGCGTTTCAGAAGTGATCTTGGCTTAACACTGCGCTTCGCCACTTTAGTTGTAAATATGCCCCTTTGTTATTGAGAGCTCTTGTTATGCTGTTGTGGGAGACAATAATCATCTGAGCCCCAATATTCTAATCACCCCAATTCCTATCCAAATAGTTCGGCTTCAGGATCTCCACCAGACCTAGTGTTTAGAGAACACGCTCTTCATGGAAAATAAATCATACACTTTAGCAGAGTAGACGGAAATAAATGAGGAACTATGAATAACTGAGTTCTAGATCAAAAATAGGTAAAAAATAGATTTATTATAAAAAGTTTATGGAATGTGATGGAGACAAAAATACACAGATATGCAGTAAAGGCTCAATTACAGAAAGACACAGTGATAAAACCTGGCCTAATTAATCAAATGTGAAGAGTCAGATCCATAAAGAGTAGTGACAACATCCTGAAAACGAAGGTTCCAAGTGAAATGGACAGAGTCTTAACCCCAGCAGCAAAATGCACCCATGAAAACAAAAGCTAGAGAGGGCTTCAGCAGGAGAGCGTGAGTGATTGAGAAGCTAATACTAAGGCCAAAGATTACACAACAAATCACGTTTCTATTAATGCAACTTCAGCGTGGTTAGGGCATGGTTAGGGTCGCATGAGCAAATCAGAAACAGCAATGTAATAATTAAAAATTGCAACATTATTTAATACTAAACCAACTTTAAAGGTAAAAGTAAATCTTTCACCTACTCCCTCCGCAACTGCACTCTGGAGAAGATAAGCATAAAATGGAACATTTCTCAAACGTTGGTTCATAGACCGAGCCCCAACATCTCTCTTGCAAAACTTCAGGTGGAAGTCCTTGATATGATACTTTGGTTACATGGTGGAAGCTTCATTCACAATAACGACATCTTAACATAATAACTCAATTTGAAATCATTGACGCCATTCACTTGATGCTCTGCACAAAGACAGAGAAAAATAGTTTGTAGAGGAACACTGACTGCTCTACAACTCTTTGTGTGCCTTGGTGTTGGCTGCAGTATACACTGGAGGTTGGGGGAGCACCTCTGGACATTCCCCAGCAAAGGCTATAAAACACTGGGCATGCAACTGGGATGATAGACCTCCGCCATTTGTGTGCAGCCTGAAGACATTGAAGGAAGAGGTTTCGACACATTGCATCTGGAGACAAATCATCGCCCCACTAAAGAGTCAGATCTGCATTCCAAGGCCTCATTGCAGACACGCCTGAAATTTAGGGTAGACATCTGCGGTTCAAAGGGAGAGCGTTTGAACCACCCCCAACTTCAAAGGCATAATCCAGTATGACTAATGGTGTCTTACTTCAGCAAAGGATCAGAGGTGCTTGTAAACTAAGAACATAGGTCCAGAGAACCTGGAACTACATGGAGCACACTGCGAAAGGACTATGTTGCGCACAAGGAGGATTACTGCCTTTCCTGAATAGTGGCTCACCTGGGCTGACTATCTGCTGCTGTTTGTCTCAGTGACATTAAAGATCTCCTACGATTGACCCACACAGTCTGCCTCTGACACCAAGTGCCCACATCATTGTCTTCTGGAACCAAAATGGTAGCGTGGCGTGAGCATGGAACTAAGAATTTTGCCTTGGGACCAAATTGTCTTATGCAGAGCCCTCAAGTCTTGCCCACATCTAAGGCATGGGGCCCCCTCATCCTGGGGACCTTGGCATGCAAAAGCATCTTGTTGGTGATGGGTGGATTCACCGGTTGCGGGACCCAGAATGGCTCGCTTCATTGATCGTGCTGCATCTCTTTTGTGCGACACGCCAACTGCATGCTCATTGTGTGTGGTGTCCGATTCACAGGTTGTGACCATCGGAGGTGGGGACGTGACCATAGTTGTGCCTCATTCTACCATGTGAGGCATTGCTGAACTTGCTCCTGTGTGTGCGTGACATGAAGTGTCCGGTGCAACCAATATCACTGTGACACGGACGTTGTGCCTCATTTTCAGGGCGGTATGAAATTTACAACTCTTCATTGTGGGTGACCAGAGTTGTTCGGTGCGGTCAATATTGAAGTGCACCGGACATTGTGCCTCATTTCCAGGGAGGTAGAGAATTTGCAACTCTTTGTTGTGTGTCACCGGAACGGTCTGGTGCGACCCATATCATCATGCACCAGACATTGTTCCTGGATTGCCAGGGTGAGACTCTGATCGATTTGTACCTGCTGGAGTGCCTCAGCCTTCCGAAGGGACCCACTGCTTCCTTCTCCCTTCATCAACATTCCCTTTCTTGGCTCTCAGTGTGGCAGACCAACTGCCCTCTCCTCACCCGACCTTTCCCGATGCCACCGTTTGGCCAGGAAGTATTATCCACCTCAGGCCTGGGTGGTTGACTCGGCTGGGCGAACACTTCTGAGAACGATCAAAAGTGGGTCAAGAGACTGCATGACCCCCTGTGTTTTTCAGAACTGGATTGGTGCCGGAAGTCCCTTATGGACCCCATCGGTGTGACTGACTATTGCCCTCAGCCCGTCTGCTGAGCATCCTGTGCCAAACCCTTTTTGCCAACTGACTACTAGTTGACCTTGCTGTCTTCCCCCAGCTGCTTCCCTGAGACAATGACTAGGAGGGACTTCAGCCACATGCAGCCCTGTGCCCGGGGGAGAATGGGGTTCCTTCAATCAGGGGTGTAGGATAGTCGGGTGAGTTGGAGGATGGAGGGAGGCTTGGTGCCTCAGTGTCTGCAGAGCGTGTTATCAATTGACCTGCTGAGTATCCGTGCACCGCATTAGGGTGCTGAGTGCGCATGCATTGTAATTGTATTGTAATTGCATTTGTATAGCGCTTACTACCCCTGACGAGGTGTCAAAGCACTTTTTCGGTTAGTAGCACGCTACTCCGGGACCCACGGAG
Source organism: Triturus cristatus (assembly GCF_964204655.1). Classification (NCBI taxonomy): domain Eukaryota; kingdom Metazoa; phylum Chordata; class Amphibia; order Caudata; family Salamandridae; genus Triturus; species Triturus cristatus. Next base: position 910,516,365 of record NC_140586.1, read on the forward strand.
GATTAGTATTGAATTAGTATAGTGAAATATGAAAGTAATTAAGTGATGGATAGGTTAGTCAGTTATTTGGATTCGGAAGGATAGCAGAAGGATAGAAGAGGAAAAAAGGTTTGTATTTATATAGCGCTTGTTACCCCTGATGAGGTGTTGAAACGCTTTATTGGCGAGTAGCACACTACTCTGGAACCCATAAGGGATTAGTGGTGAATTAGTATAGTGGAATATGGGATTTGGGAAATGAACATGTTAGCCTGTTATTTTTATTGAAAAGGATAGTGGAGGGATAGAAGAGTGAAGGATTTTTATTTTTTTTAACTAATTATTTTAGTTCATAGCAGTGGGAGGAGGCTTTTGATGAGTAAAAAGGGTTTTTGGAGGGATAGAGTAGGAGAGAGTCTAGAAAGGGTGATTTGGGGGATCATAGTAGTGTCATGGGGTTTGTGATAAATGAGAGAATGGATGTAGAGGATATATTAATAGATGTATAGGGTGAGAGATAGGGTAGTGCATTAGAATGAGTAATAGAAAGAAGTTTGAGATGAGTCAGAAAGTTGGGCTAGAAGATTTATTGAGAGAAGTATAGACTAAGAAATAGGGTAGTGCATTGGAAATGCCAATTTAGAAGAAAGTGATAAATATATAGATCCATAAGTACATTGAAAGTATATAGATGCATAAAGGAGGTAAGTATATGTTGATTAAAGATATTGCTAGAGGTACAGGATGAGAAAAAGGGTAGTGCATCGGCTATGCTTTTTCAGGAGAAAAGTAACAGACACACAGATCCAAGTACATGGAGGTACATAGATGCACATGTAGACCAAAGATGATTTTTTTTTTAACAACATAATTATTTTACATGTTTATACAAAGCAATACACAAAGATAGGTACATATCTATAGTGAAAATAAATGCTTATATACAGAGGGATATGCTGTAAATTTCTGTTTGCGTATGGTGCTTCTGTGGGGAAGAGCCAATTCTTGAGTAGTTTTCTGAAGAAACGGCCGCAACTGCAGGAGCCCAAAGGTTTAGTTTGTGGTCTGATGGAGAGGGGCACCGATACCAGCAGGGTGGCGGTCAGGGCAGGAGAATAGTAAAGGTAAGGGAAGGGCAGAGCTTTAAGTGGGCCGGGTCCTGCCGGTGCTGACGCAATTCTAAAAAGTAGGTGCTGACAGGGGTCCCTAGCAGGCTCTCCATTTTTGTCCTCACACTCGGGGTAAAATAAAAATCTTAACTCTGCAGCAGTACCACCATTTGCTGCCTATGATGTAACTTCAAAAAGAGTCTTTATAATTCTTTCACAGTCTCATCATTTCAGAACTGAAGCATTTTCAATATTCTATACAACTAAGCCATAGTCATAATAACCATTGGCAGCCAATAGTCCTGGCTTGTTGTAGGTTTAATGCTACTTGTACTATTTATCTGGATGCAACAACAGAAGCAGCAAAATACCAGCCGGGCAGCACACTATGCTAAGCATAGATTTTTAGCTTAAGTGTTATTGAGCCAAGCCATTAATTACATCGGCCACGCTTCTTAGAGAGGACCCCCATGTTTTTCATCCCACTTGAAGCCCTGGGTAAGGATCAAGATTAGGGGAAGGATGGGTTTGGGGAAAGTGTACCTGTACATCTAGTGGCTAAATTGCACAATGTGAAACCACAAAACCTGAGATCAATCCTAGCTTCCCCTATTTAACAAATTGTGTGATCCTAGACAAAGGTTTTATTTCCCTTTACCTTTTTTTCCTTAATTATCACACATGAGAACTCAGACAATTGACTTCAGGACCAGCCCTGTACAAAACATTTTAACCCTAGAAGTCAGTTCGCAGAACGGGGAGGATGGGTGGGGCGGTGAGAAATCTATAACTAACCTATGTCTCTCACAAATATATTGTCCTCACCTTAGAATAGATACCCCAGCAATACCAACCCCGGAGGTGGGTCTGCGAACTAAGATCACACCCGTAAGTCCTGGAGAACAGAACGGCAAATGAAGCTGCCTCTCCAGACATGGCTGTCCAGGCAGTAGTGTTTGGTGAACATGTGCAGCGATGCCCACGTAGCTGCCTGACAGATGTCATTAGGGGGACTCCCCGTCCCAAAGCAGTGGTGGCTGCCGTCTCCGTGGTGAAATGGGCATGCAGTCCCACAAGAGGCTCCTTCTTTGCCAAAGAATAGCAAGCTATCATGCACAGAACGACCAACAACCTGGAGTTTTGAAAACTAAAGAAATTCTTTAAAATTGTACGATTTAACAAAAACTCTTTTCCTCACCTGTTTACAGGAAATGTCCCAGTGCTGCATCCAAGCATCCAGTACTGAGTAAGAAAAGTAATCCAAAAGTAACTTACCTGCTATTTCACTGAAAATCCCATTCAGGTCTATGTACTGTATTTACAAGTGATTGCATTTCTCTGAAACAATACTGTAAGTCGAGCAGTAGTACATTTACAATCGCAATTGAACTGTTTTATAAACAGCATTTAATACTGTATTTATTGCTTACCTGTGCCAGGCTTGCTTGGTTCTTGAAATAAAATAACTAAAAGAATATTTTTATTCAAAAACAATTGGTCTGAAGTTCAATCTTTGAGTGTGTGAATTCATTTGCTGACTGAGTGTGTACAACAAATGCTACAACAAATGCTTAACACTGTCGTCTGATATTGCCTTACTGCTCGACAACACTAGCACAAATAGAGAGTAAGGTTCTATCCAATTTTACCTCTGCCTACCTTTGGGGTTCCACTGGACTCTGTGCACACTATACCTCACTTTGGTATAGTGTATACAGAGCCAGCTTCCTACAGCAGGGTGCTGTTTTGGTGTATCGTGCCCTATTTTTGATTTTGGTTTTTAGCCCTGGGAGGAACCAACAGCTGGACAGGTAAGTTGGAGGGCTAGGGGACATAGGTGCACCTCGGGTTCTTTTCTACAGGGCGCATGGCGGCCTGATGTAGGGGTGTTTTTTTAGGTCAGATTTCACCTTACCGGCCACTCGCGGTGTGGGGGGTGGTGGTTTATGTGCAGAAGCTGCAGGTGGAGTCGGGGAGTCCTGGAGGGGTCATCTCACGTGGACTCAGGCTCTAGAGCGCAGGGGGACCTCGCTGGGACCGGTGAGCCACTCGAACTCGAGCTGTAGGCGACAGGTGCAGTGGTGGTTCCAGACGTCTGGTTTCTTGGTCCTCAGCAGGATCCGAGTCTTGCTCTGGAGATTCTTTTGAACAGAGCTGCTGTTCACAGAAGATCCGGTCTTTGTTGAAGGCAGTCAGTCCTCCCAGGGGTTCTGAAGGTCGCTGGCTGCAGGAAAAGGCAACTATTGGCGTTGGATCTCTGGAAACTACAGACGGGCTGGTAGGCTGGGACCAAGTCAGTTGTTCTCTGCAGTCTCCTCTGCTGGGCGTCTTCTTTCGTCCTTCGTAGGTTGCAGAAATCTTTATTCTTGGGTCAGCGCTGCCCCCCTAAATACTGTAGTTAGGGAGCTTTTTAGGTGTCTCGAGGTCAGAATCCAATGGGCTACTGGCCTTAGGATGACTACACCCTTGGTGTGCTCACCCCACGTGGGGGAGTGGGTACAATCCCTAATCCGGATTGGAGTGTGACGGCCATCTGCAAGATGGCCGGCACTGAAGAGTGGGCTTCACCGCGCCTCCCCCACTTGAGGGGTGAAGTTGGCAGAGGAGGGCACACCTTCTGGGTTGTGCTAATTCTTCCCGCCTGTCTTCCTGCCGAAAAGGAGGGGAGACAGGAAGGGGGTCTGCTCCTGATAGCAGGAGAGCCTGGGGGTCACATTACAAAGGCAGCAAGGCCTTTGAAGCTCCCCTGCCACAGATGGGTCTTCCTGGCCTGGGGGAGGTGCGACCACCTTCTCCCAGGAAAGGCTTTGTTTCTGGGCTCAGGAAGCGAAGACTCCCACCCGAGGGGTCCAGAAACATGTTTCGTTGTGGCAGGCTGGTGTTTATCAGTCAGGGAACCCACGAGAGGCTGGTCGTTTTTCCAGGGGCATCTCCAAGATGCCCTCTGAGTCCAGTTTTCATTAAATCCCACCCTGGCATCAATGTGGGTTTAGTGTGCTGAAAAGTTTTTTACCAAACTTCTCGGTTTTCAGTAAAGCCATTATGGTGCTGTGGAGTTCGTAATGACAAACTTCCAGCACCTTATACTCTTAATGGCAATACTGCACTTACAATGTCTAAGAATTGGTCTAGACACTGAAGGGGTACAGGGCTCATGCACGTGTACCCTCACCACTGGTATAGTGCACCCAGCTAGAGGGGTGGCTGACCTATGCCAGGGCAGTGGGTTGTAGGCATGGCACACAGGGATATGTGCCATGTAGACTTCACTTTGTTCTGTTCCAAAACACGCAGCCGGCAATGGCAGTGTGTGTGTAAATGTACAGGGCCTCTAAGGGTGACACAATAAGTTCTGCAGCCCTTAGGGACCTTCCCTCGCCACAGTGCCCTTGGTACCCATGGTACCTTTTACAAGGGATTGACTTGTGGCCAGAGAGGTGCCAATTGGGGGTACAAGGTACCGTTTTGGGAAAGAACACAGGCCCTGGGGACCTGATTGGCATTGACCCAGGGCAAGTCAAAGCGCATCAGTAGTCTGGCAAAAAGTGGGGGGTCACTACAACAGAAACACAGCTTCCTACTGTCGGCAATCTGATTGTTCACTCCTGGGAAGTGTTCTGCCAGAAGATGAACTCTGTGGTTAACTGCTCAACCCCAAATGGTCTGAGAGAGGTGTGTCCCCCTGTTTTTGTACATAGCTGTTATATTGTCCGTGCAGACTAGGACAACTTTTCTTATGAGGCGAGACTGAAAAGCTTTCAGTGATAGATACAATGGCTAGAAGCACTAGATAGTTGATGTGAAGAGTTTTGTACTTGTTGTCCATTAGACCTTGAATTGTCAAATTGTGAAGATGGGCACCCCAACCTGTGAGATGCATCTGCTGTTATCACAATCTGTGGAACAGGGTCGACAAATGGCTGCCCTTTTGATACGTTTTGTGTGTTCGACCACTGCACAGAGCGATGGTTGCGGCTGTCTACCAGCACTAGATCTGTTAATTGACCCTGAGACTGATTACACTGACATGCTAAACACTCTTGCAAGAGGACGCATGTGTAACCTTGCACGACGCACTATTGCAATCCATGATGCCATCATCCGTAACAGTTGCATGAAAGTCCTGCCTTCTAAGTATTGATTGGTCTGAAACCGTAGTAGCAGAGTTTGAATATTTTGAATTCTGGCTGGGAGAGACCATAGCTGTGCAGGTGGCTAGAGTCACTCCCAGATAGGACTGCATTTGTGAAGGCTGAAGATGAGACCTCTGTGCATTGACGGTGAAACCCAATTGGTGGAGTGGGTTTAATGTAGTCTGAGTGTGTTGTACATACTTTTGGTGTGTGCTGGCTTTGATGAGCCAGTTGTCTAGGTATGGGAAGACATGAATCAGTTGTCTTCTGAGATGTGCTGCCACTACTGCTAGTCATTTTGTGAACACTCTGGGAGCTGTGGTTACTCCAAACAGGAGTACTTTGAATTGATAGTGTTTTCCTGCTATCACAAATCTGAGATATTTGTGATGTGCTGGGTGTACCAGAATGTGAAGGTATGCGTCTTTTAAGTCCAATGTGGACTTCAAATCGCCTTGCTGTAGCAGTGGAAGCACTTGTTGAAGCATGACCATGTGCAAGTGTTCTGACAGTGTGTACAGATTTAACATCCTTCGATCCAAAATCGGTGTTAAGGAGCCGTCCTTTTTGGGGATCAGGAAATACAGAGAGTACACCCCTGAACCTTGGTACTGTAACAAAACTGGTTCTTTGGCTCCTTTTGTTAAGAGCTTGTACCTCTTGTTTGAGGAGCTGCAGGTGCTCTGACGAGAGTTTGAGAGTGCGAGGTGGAATACTGGGAGGATTGCTAATGAGCTCCAGGCCATAAGCATGTTGGATAATGTCTAGCACACATTTGTCCCATGTTATGGATTGCCAAATGGGGAGAAATTATTGAAGTCTTCCCCCGACAGGTGTTAAATAATCAGGGGGAAGTGTAGGCAAGTCACTGTTTATTGAGGGAAGGGGAGTTACACGTTGGAGTACTCTTACCCCTACCTTTAAAATGGTTTCCTCTGTACCCTCCTCTGTAGAAGCCTCTAGATGGAGAGGGTTGCTTGCTGGATTTATAGGAGTAAGCGTTAGGGTCCAAGGATGTAGTTTTGGATGGTCTCCTATGAAATGAGCAGTGAAAGGAGCCTCTGATTGTTGGAGAATGAAGTGTTCCCATGGATTTCGCCACGTCCGTGTCTTTTTTCTTGATTTCTAAAGCCTTATCAACTTGAGGTCCGAAAAGATGTTGCTTGTCAAACGGCGTATTTTAAATAGACTGCTGGACTTCTGGTTTAAAACCTGAAAAACTAAGCCAGGCATGTCAACGTAAGAGAACGCTGGTGTTAACTTCTCTCACTGCATTGTGCTCTTCTGAGAGGTATTGAGAGTAGGCCTTCCATCTCCTCCCAGTGTGCCTTGTCATACCTAGCTAGTAGGCCCTGCGTGTTGGCAATGCGCCAGTGGTTAGCGGCTTGAGCAGCCACCCTTTTCCGAGATGAGTCGATTAATTTAGACCATCTGGGTGAGGTGCATTCTCAGAGGGATGGGAGTTCACTCTCTTACGAGCATTCAAAACTACCAGTGAGTCTAAAGGGAGCTGTCCTGTAATAAAAACAGGATCAGAGGGTGATGGCTTGTATTTCTTATCAACCCTGGGTATTAAAGTACGGGTACGTACAGGGTCGTTAAAAATCTCATCTACATGTCTCATCATGTCTTTCAACATAGGGAGACTTTGACTAGTTCTATGTGAAGACCCTAGTGTCTCAAATAAAAAGCCGTCCTTCAAAGCCTCTTTGTGCAGTGTAGCTCCGTGATATGCTGCAGCCCTGGAAATCAGCTCTCGATAAGAGACATCATCATCTGAAGGTGATAGTTTTACAGGGTATAGATCTGGATCCGTTACCATGTGTAGATCAATATTATAATCATCCCATGGATCTGTTGGCAAAGGAACATTATCATTTACATCATCTCCTAAATCAGGCGGTGTATGAGGAGCCTCCTGTGGTGTTATGTGTCGTGGATCTGAGCCGAGCAGTTGTGGTAATGGGGAAGATGGTGGAGGGGATGGCATGAGAGCGAACACGTTCCGTACGGACTTGCCTGATACCCCTTGCACCGCATATCAGTGCGGAGCGAGTATGTGTGTGTGGGAGTGACAGTGGGTGAACCGCCCATGATTCAAAACACTGGCTGGAGGTTTGCCTGATACGTTGAATTCCTCCCGGAAGAGCATTACGTTTGACATTGTTATTCCCCGCGTGGCCTCGGCCCGCAGTACTGCTCAAAAGTGGTATAATGCTGTGTATGTACATATTTCTGATATTGTTGTGACCTGGGGTGTATCTTCTAACTGTGTGGTATTGTATTATAAGAACTGCCAGGGTGGGCCTGGGGTGGAAAACGTGCTGCACCACATAAGGGTGCTGGGAAGAGTGTAGTAGAATAGGATCTTTGCCAAGTGTGCATATTGCTGATGTCATTCGAGCACGGTTGGGCCTACTGCTGTTAGTAATAATTTCAGGTGTGATTTATGCCTAAGAATACACGATGTTCATGTTGTGTTGATTATTATGTGTTGAACACAAACACTATTTACATACATCATGTGTGAAGTCTCTTTTGTGACACTCAAGGTATTTAAGGCGAGTGAGTGCTGTGCTTTACACATTGCCTCTGTGGTAACCCTGACTGCTCAGTGCCAAGCTACACAAGGGCGAGCGCAGATTAACCAGCGTGTGTAATCACCTGCCCCTAACGAGAGAGGTAGGTTCTGCCTGGCTGGGGTATTGCCTCAACCAAACAGAAAGTGCCAGCTCTAATACACCCTTTGGGGCATTTAGGCACTTAACAGATGTTTTTTGTTACCCAACTAAATGATATCTTTTTTTGACCTCAGAAGGATGTAAGTCTGAGTGCACCCATCAAGATTCTGAAATCCAACAAAGATATCTGGAGTAAATGTATTACTTCTCTGAGCCACCAGATACAGCCTCCAAAAACATGTTTCCCATTCATTACTCCTGGAAAGTTAAAGCCAATGTTCACAAATATGTTGTCAGCACTTTTGTTCAAGCACATTTGAATCAAAGTTCACAACTGAGGCTAGTCAACAAATCGACATAATTAATAAAGTGATATAAGTTAGGCTTCACAAAGAAGAAAGACAGTGGTTAAGACTTAAAACCATAAAGGTTCATTAAAATGTAAAGAGGTTCACAGACAAAATCATCAAAGCTGTATAAATCAATAATAAGTATGAGAAAATAAAGTTCAAAGCAATCAAAGACATATGAGCAAGAAGAGGAACCATTATAAAATCCCCTCAAAGGAGAGTGAGTGAATCAGTTCTCCCTTCAAGAGAGAGCTCTCAATCGCCTACTCTGCTCTGCTCAGTCAGCCTTCTCTAAGCATTCTGGGAAAGTTCTGAGAGCATCTGAGTCAGAAACCCACTCTGCACTAACCAAAGTCACACAATTCTAACATTGGCGACACCTACACACGCTTTGCATAAAATGCTCCAATCAGGTTAAGCATAAAGATACACTCTTCAGCTCATTAGTTTCCCAGCATCCTCCATAATGCCGCTTCTCGAAGCGGCCTTCAAACCTACAGTTATCTGCAACAAAACGAGATACATTGGACCAGCCTGTATTCTGCAGGTGTACCGCGGCAGCTAATTAGGGCAAGCTACAGTTATGACGTAAATGAGATTTCACATGGGAAAGAAAGCAAAGACACATCACGTTTGTTATTAGAACTTCGACTTCTCCTAGAAATAAAATACACACATTTTTTTTCTTTGTGTTATACAGCGCAAACTTCAAAGCGCTTTATATGAGCACCAGTTGCATTAAACAAGGACACATTCATTTTTTTGTAGGCAGTGGGAGATCAAGTGATTTGCCCAGAATCACAGGATGTTGAGCGTCATTGCCGAGACTCAAACCCGGTTCTCTAGATTAGAGACCGACCGCCCTAGCTGTTTGGCTACATCCTCTCCCCTAATGGCATGAAGCAAGATGGTAACCAGAAGTTGTTAGCCATTTTAAAACACATGCCTACATTAGCCATGGTTAAACTAATCTTTAATAAAACACGGGTCATAGCTTTTATTTGTTTACATGTTAATGCCGATAAAATCCAAAACATTTAATAGTAAGTCAGTAGCCATTTAAAAACACATGCTTACATTAGCTATGGCTTATCTAATCATTAATAAAACACAGGCCATAGCTTTTATGTGTTTGCAATAACATGTCGATAAAATCCAAAAATTGACTATGAAAGAAACGTTTGAAAGATTTTCAATGTCAAAGCACTTTAGCTTAGCTTCACCCTGTGACTTTTCTCAGGAATAATTCTAACTGTGAATATTATTACATGGGTCGGTTGAAGATAGGTCTAACTCCTGAATTCAACAATACCAACACACTTTTAGGTGCCGATCACGATCCGGTAAAAAACGGGTACGAACCGTCGGTCGGAGCGTTTTCCCCGTCCGACTCGTACCCGGTCGTAAAACTTTACAAACATGGAATTACGATTCGCACGGAAACACCATTTCCGTACGAATCGTAAAAAACACCGACCCACGAAAATATACATACGAAAGTGATCCGGGAATGCTGCGACGTGACGTCGGGACGCTTTCAGGCAGCGTTTCACGACCCAGGAATCACGATTCGAACCGACAGCAGTCCGGACGGCAAGATTTTCACAGCACCCAAAAAGTGCCGCAAAAGCGAAGTACGGCGCGAATCGACCAGAGTAGGTGGCCCGGTACGCACCGTACCCCCCCCAGCCCCCGTACGTACACGCCGACCCCCCCCCGCCCCCGTACGTACGTGACGACCCCCCCAGCCCCCGTACGTACGCGCCGACCCCCCCCCAGCCCCCGTACGTACGCGCCGAACCCCCTGTACGTTCGAGTCGACCCCCCCGTGTACGTTCGAGTCGACCCCCCCGGGTACGTTCGAGTCGACCCCCCCGTGTACGTTCGAGTCGTACCCCCACCCGTGTATGTACGGTGCGTACGCAGCGTACATACACGGGTGGGGGTACGACTCGAACGTACACGGGTGTACATACAGGGGGGTCGACTCGAACGTACCCGGGGGGGTCGACTCGAACGTACACGGGGGGGGTCGACTCGAACGTACCCGGGGGTGTCGACTCGAACGTACCCGGGGGGGGTCGACTCGAACGTACACGGGGGGGGTCGACTCGAACGTACACGGGGGGGTCGACTCGAACGTACCCGGGTGGGTCGACTCGAACGTACCCGGGGGGGTCGACTCGAACGTACACGGGGGGGTCGACTCGAACGTACAGGGGGTTCGGCGCGTACGTATGGGGGCTGGGGGGGGGGTCGGCGCATACGTACAGGGGCTGGGGGGGGTCGGCGCGTACGTACGGGGGCTGGGGGGGTCGTCGCGTACATACGGGGACTGGGGGGGGTCGACTCGAACGTACAGGGGGTTCGGCGCGTACGTACGGGGGCTGGGGGGGGGGGTCGGCGCGTACGTACAGGGGCTGGGGGTGGGTCGGCGCGTATGCGGGCACGTCTCCATGGTTGCTATAGGAGTTCGGTGCGGACGGTGTTTTTTCCATACGGTTGTAACCTCGGACGCACGGGATGGATCGTGATTCCTCGGTCGGACTTCACCCTTCACGTATGTACGGTAAATCGTCCGAGGACGTGTCGGACACATTTTCCGACCCGAGGACGTGTGGGGGAATATTCCCAATGCGGTTCGTATGGACTTTTTACCATGCGAATCGTGATTGCCACTTCGTACGGCACTTGTACGATTCGTACGGTAAAAAGACCGGATACGAGTCGCACGGGGATATTTTTTACCGGATCGTGATCGGCACCTTAATGTTTCCAGTGATTAATAGGAACACCTAAACACACAGGTCCTGAGAGCAGGTTAGGCTGAACTAAATTAGGGGCATATTATCAAGAAACGGTGTTAAAATTATCGCCGCTTTAGCGGCAGAAAACTGCCGCTAAAGCGGCAATAATGGGCTTGATAATATGCCGCAGAGAATTAACACAGAAGCCCATGTTCTGTTAATAAAAAGAGGCTTCTATTGGAATTCTCTGCGGCATATTATCAAGCCCATTATCGCCGCTTTAGCGGCAGTTTTCTGCCCCTAAAGCGACGATAATTTTAATGCCCCGCTTGATAATATGCCCCCTAATGAGTTATTAAACATTAATTTCGTCCACCTGATAGTGAGTTGTTAGGTTTTTTCCATTCCCAGTTTTACTGGACGTGGAAGAACCCGCCCTGAATTTTCTGACCGGAAAAATCACATAAGACTTTGGCTGCCGCAGCGGACAGGACGCATCTGCCTTTTCTTCTCAAACCAAAGGGAGCAAACAATGCTCCTTCACCACCCTCAACAAAGGGCTGGAGTGACTGCTTGTGCAGGGTGTGAAGTACACTGGAGGAGGTTGCCCCATGGGGAAAACGTTTCCTTATGGAGAGAAAAAAGGTACAAATATAATTCTGTCCATTCAGCTGGGGATCAATAGTGCGCAATTGAATAATACAATTACTAATTGAAGCAGCTTTAACAAAAATGACGAGCCTCACTTAGTAGTACTCTGGAGCAACCTTTGCAGCACATTGCTGTTCACCAAACAGATATGGTAAAAAAATTAATTGATCCCCACCTTTCAAAACCCCAAACCATTAAATGCAACTAAAAAAATCGAAGGGCCTGATTTAGATGGTGGCAGACAAGTTACTTTGTCACAACGGTGAAGGATATCCTGTCCACCAAAATATAAATCCGATAGGATATAATGGGATTTATATTTAAGCAGATGGGATATCCGGGAAACAGCCTTCACAATACGGTTGTTACATCACTTTACAACGCGGTTGTTACAATGATCGCGTTGTTACAACACTATGCCTTTACATCGCAAGTTATTAGATCGACTTGCTCTAGATGGCACTCATTGTTGTAACAACCACGTTGTTATGGAACGCGTTGTAATAGCATGCATTGTGACATCGATCATTGAGTCAACATCAGACCCTAAGTCACCATGTTGAATCCTCCAAGTTCAGCTTCTAGGTCACCGGTTAATTTCAGGATCCTGGCAGATGTTCAGCTAAGTAGCTAGAAAAGACAGAGATCAAAGAGCTGCCTCCTGCCTGAGCTTCCGAAAAAGTTAAAAACCAGAGAAATGGGCATTAAGTGATCAATACAACTCTTTGACAAGATGATTTCACAGGTGCTTATAGCTCTAGAGCCAGAACTGATCCTACTGGCAACAAGCCTACATATCATGATCGGACGTTTAAAATCTGAAGGATTTTTAGGTCTCGCTAGCATAGGCTGCGCACACGCGCAGTCTCGCTGGCGAGATTTAATGACATTGGTTATTTTCTGTAAGGGGCATTAAGCCCCGCCCCTCTTTTCCATTAGCCAGCGTCACCGTTTATGCTAAATGGTAGCCAGCCATTGGAAAAGAGGTGTTCCTGATGTTTTTGCTTGGCTTTCTGAGCCCTCCCATTTGGATGGGTTCGTCTGCCTTCCTTGCGTCGCAAAAGGTTTCTTATCTTTATGGGGCCAAACACATGGCCCCATAAAGATAAGAAACCTTTTAGCAGGTGAGGCCGTCCAAGTGGGACGGCAGAAAAAGCGAAGCGAAAACGTCATGGCAAGCGCTTTTTTTCTCCTTGGTGTCTCGCTCACCCCATGGCTTAAATGCTCAAGTTCCTCCCCCCCCCCTTTATCCTTATTCAAACAGCAAAAAACTCGCTGCTGAGATGAGAAGCGAGAATCTTTGTAGGGCCGAGTCGGAATTCGCCCTCCTGGGGTCGATAACTTCAGTGCGACTAGTAGGGTTAAAGGATCACCTGCCGCGTGTAAGTGCTACAAAACTGCAACTCCGTGAAAAGTTAAAAGCAAGTTTCCATTGCTAACATTATTTGTGAACGGGCATCACTCCATACAAAGCTTCTGTCTAATTTGAGCGTGTGGTCTGCGCGTGAGTTTGGGAGAAGGCGGGGACTGAAGGGAAGAACCAACAGAATGAGAAGGGTGGGATGACACCGAGGTAGAGGGCATGAAACCAAGGTCATAAGAGAGTGCACGAAAAAAGTAGGGAGAGAGAGGGCGCGATGAAGAAACGCCCTAAGAAAGACCATTATAGAGTGTAGCTACCAGATGCACGCAGGCCTTCTGCGGTACCGAGTTTCCTTTTACAAATCATTGTTTTTAGGCGTGTTAGTCCTTACTTTTTACCTGTTGAAATTAATCATGACTACAACTCCCAGAATACAATATTCTGTTAGAGAAAATCCTGAACTGGCCAATGGCCCCCCCTAATGACATGGAGCCATATAGTAATCTCAACAGAATACAGGGAGCGAGAGGGTGGCAATAATAATAATAATAGACTGGCAGTGTCAATTACATAAAATCATTACAATCCTACACAAAGGAGAACCATGGACAGAAGTAAAACATTCATTAAAAAAAAGTCTAAAAAAATAATAGTTGGAACTGCCCTAATAACAACAGAACCTAAATTAAAAAAATTATCAAGCCCTCCTTTCACTATCAAGACCTTGATTGGAGTTTTGTTACAAATGATTGGGTCCAAACGCTGAGCATGATAGCCACAGCCTTTCAATCAGTGACTGACTGCACGGTCATCTTCACGCCTGGTTTTGCCACCAAGTGCTAGTCCCTTTAATCGCACATCAGACATTCCCAAAACGTGTACAAGAAAGAACTGTTAACTGCTAGCTGTTTCCTGAAAAGCAAAGGGCCCTTGCCAAATTCACAGTCTTTATCCCAGAACTGTTACTACAACGCCAGGGAGGGAGAGTTAGTGTGTAAGGGGGCCTAGAGGGTGAGAGGAAGACCTCGGTAGCAGGGCCGGACTGGGAACCACAACCGGCCCTGGCAAAGTGCTCGGCTGCCCCCTCTCCCGGGGGGCGGGGGGGGCTTTGGGGTGTCGCCGAGCGCTTTGCCAGGGCCGGTTTTCGGCCAATTTTGTTACAGGGACGATTTTGCAGCTAAACGGCCCTGTAACAAAAATGGCCCCCAGGGGCTCAAAACCGGCCCCCACCCATGCAGCGCACCGGGGGATTGCCCGGTGCCCGCTACTACGGCCAGTCCGGCCCTGCTCAGTAGAAAGCAATGCCTGGACGAAACGTTATATGTTGTATGACCCTGTAGATGTCGGTGAAGCATCCTTATCCTGACGTTAAATACAATTACAAAAAATGGAAATAAATAAATAAAATGAAATCTGCAGAAGCAAGATGGAGTGAAACATTACCAAAGAAGGAAGAGAAGCCCCTACAGTGAGGACATATATTAATAATAATGTGTGTATTTATCTGGCAGGCGGCCAAATAGTACATTAGCTGGTATTTAGCCATAGAGCTGGATAACTAGCAGTGGAGCCATTCTGTTTAAAGGGCGGAAACCACTCTAACTACAAAGGGGTGGACGGTGGAGATTTGCAGAACGAAAGGAACAGGAGGTAACAGGTATGGGGGCAAAGCATTCAATGATGGGGCATTGGAGAGACACAGAGACGAGTAGGGACAGACCAGAGGACAGAAGAAAAGATGAACACCTCTGGGACAGAGAGGTGACACTGGGCATGGAAAGTGAGGAGACAGTAAAACAAGCATTTGCAATGCAATAGGTCTCGCATTACTGAATGTTTGAGTTACTGGTGTTACATTATTATTAGCAATGCCAATAGCTCAAACTTTAATAATGAGAGACCTATTGTATTGCAAATGCTTGTTCTTAATTATTTTACTGAAATGTTCCATTTGCATAGGCAGACTCATTCCAGACCCACTCTGAGCTAAAGCATTCATTCAGGAAACAAACTTGAAATGCTCCTTTGAAACCCTTAAAAGGATGATCCCGCATCACGCTTCTCTCACCCTGTGAATATATAACATCTTTAGGTCCCATGTGATGCCGACATGAGTTTCCTGGATGATCGACATCTAAAGTCTAATTCTTTTTCTGTGTGCATGCAAAACTAGGGGCTAGATGCACAAAGCATTTTTTGCTTTTGCAAATGGCCCAATTTGCAGAATCGTGCCGTTTGCGGCCACAAAAATGCTCTTTCTGATGTACAAAGCCCAAATTCCGATTTGGTAACTTACTACCAAATCACAATTCATTAACTTGTTACTGAATCACAATTTTGGTTTTGTTATTTAGAGTTTCAAAGGGGCGTGTTGAGGGTATCCCTTCCTAATACCGAATCACACTGTTATGTAAAAATATTTTGCGACTGAAATGTGGTTACAAAACATTTGCAATGTACTGCCTACTTAAAGTTGGTGTTAGGCCCCAAGGGACTCCTCCTCCTTTGAGAATAGTTGAATAAATATTTTTTAAAGGAGGCAGTGGTCCCATTTTTAAAGGAGGCAGTGGTCCAATTTTTTTCTTTTCAACCGCAGCTGGTTTTCCTTTAAGGAAAACAGGCTGTGTTTTGGAAAGAAGATTGTGTTATTTAAAAGCAATCACAGACTTGGCGGCCTACTGACCCTAGGAGGCCACCATCCCTGTGATGGCAGTGAGTTGTAGTTGGTCTACTTGCACCCCTCTCTGAATCCCTAAATGAAACTCAATGAGTTTCATACATAAGCAATAGCGATTCCCTATTGGCAAATCGCAAAACAATCACAATTAGGAAATCGCATCTTTACTACTTCCTGTTCATGAACAGCTGGTCGGAGGATGGAGTTAAAGAGTTTACTTCCTCCTGTTCATGAAATGATTCTCTGAGGGGCTGCCTCCTGCTCATGGACAGATGTTCTCAGGGTGTGGATCTATTTAGTGTCTCCTTCCCAAGAATGCCTGGTCTCAGGGAGGGATTCGCTTTCGTGAATCTTGCACATGAATAGCTGACCTCCAGGAATGAAACCATTGACTCCTTCCTTCCTACGAGTGTGCTCTCCAATGGAGTGGTTTCTTTCGGTGCATTCTGCAGAAGAGCTGCTGATATTAGGACGTGAACCCCTTGAGTACCCCCTGCACCTCGACAGCAGTTTGCACAGGGAATTAAATATGGCGGTGTGATTTCTTTTATTATGCAAGCGCAGTCTTGCTTCGTTCACAATTTTGAGCCAACCCACAGCTGGCGGCCTTCCTGCTTTTCTTGCACCTATTGCACTAGTGCAGTTTTCTCTTGTGAGACTTACCTGGCACTAGTGTCTCAGTAGGCGTTTGTAGGTGAGTGCATGTCATTATCCTATCATTAATCCCAAGTACTCTGCAGCACTTTGCACTTGAAGCTTGCGAGAGGTTCCTGTGCTGGTGCACATCTTTCTGGGTGCAGTGAAACTGTGTCTGATTGGTAACTCATGAGCATTGTGTGTGCATGTGAATGCCTTAGCTCTTTCTCGTGAGTGACACTACACCAATTTCGTGCGCTAAACATCCTGAAGAAAGCCCTGGATTTCACACGAAGCACCCCTCCTGCCGTACTTTAAATACTTTATGTGGTTTCGTATTTATTTTTTAGGTTGTGCCTGCTTGCGCTGTGCTTGTGAAATCTATTGTTTTTAATATAAACTTAAAGGCGCTTCCATCCCACCCCCTGTCTTTCTTCGCTTTTCATTGTTTCCTGTGCTTGCTACCTCCGTTTTTATTGGCTGCAGCATATTTTCCTGAATTTTCCAATGCTTGTTCCTCATCTGCTTCTCTTATCACTTTCCTGTTGCTGAAATGCTGTTGACAGCCGCCTTGGTGGAAAGTTTTTTCCCACAAAGTTTTGCCTCTTAATGCTTTTTCGTCTTGCAGCACTTTTATTTAGCGCAATGTATCACCAGGAAAAACTAAGGGGCATATTATCAAGACACGGCGTTAAAATTATCGCTGCTTTAGAGGCAGAAAACTGCCGCTAAAGCAGCGATAATGGGCTTGATAATATGTCCTTGAGAATTCCAATAGAAGTCGATGTTCTGGTGTGAACATGGGCTTCTATTGGAATTCTTCAGGGCATATCATCAAGGCCACTATCGCCGCTTTAGCGTACGTTTTCTGCCGCTAAACTGGCGATAATTTTAACGCCGTCCTTGATAATATGCCCCTTCGTGATTTGCCCAGAATCACAGAATGTTGCTGCAGGGAGACTTGAACCGGGATCCCCATCTCTCGAGGCAGCAGCACTGGAGGGTGCTTTCACGGTATCTATGGTCTGGCATTTCTTAGTAGCTTTTAACAGCTGCTGCTCGCATTGCTCTAAGCAGCAAACACTTCAAATCCGTCTGTCACCTACAGAGCTGTTCCTCTACAGTACGTTTGTTTATGTGTTGAGTGAGTACTGACTCAGGGAACAGGGATCCGACCGCGAACGGCCCTGTATACCTGCACATGGTTGGGAAGGATGTCGTTGACGGGGAACAGCCATTACAACGCGGTTTTTACCACGCGTAGCCATTACATCGCATGCGTTACAACTCATGCGATGTTACCACGCTATGCCATTACAACGCAAGTCTTTACATCGACTTGCGCTAGATGGCGTGCTAACATTACAAATTGTGTAGTTTACTATCCCAACACCTTCCCTACTGTTAAGTGGACTGGAGTTGGAATAGTAAATTACACTTTTCTAATGTTAGCACGCCATCTAGCGCAAGTCGATGTAAAGACTTGCGTTGTAATGGCATAGCGTTGTAACATCGCATGCGTTGTAACGCATGCGATGTAACTGCACGTGTTGTAATGACTCGCGTTGTTACGTCATACATCCGTCGTTGACAGAGAAGCAGATGAAAAAAAAAGATTCTGGTGTTTGGCGAGCAACGTTCTTACAGCAGTTCTCGCATTGTTTGAGTTGTCAGCCACGGAGACTGAACAGCCAGACTTTCCAGGTGCAGACCGTTACCCTCCATTTTGTTAGACAAAATATTGCTGATTGCAGTAGCATCCTTTTATTACTGCAACATGGTCATGGTAAAATAAAAATCTTTATTTTCCCATATTTTACTTTTGTTTACTCCGACTGAAACCCAGACTCAGGCCTTGATCTTGGAGAAGACCGAGGTATTTTTCCAATTACATAATCCTTCGTTTTAGTCCAAATATAGACAGGAACATAGGGGCATATTATCAAGAAACAGAGTTACAATTATCGCCGCTTTAGCGGCAGAAAACTGCTGCTAAAGCGGCGATAATGGGCTTGATAATATGCCCTTGAGAATTCCAATAGAAGCCCATGTTTTGGTGACAATATGGGCTTCTATTGGAATTCTCAAGGGCATATTATCAAGCCCATTATCACCGCTTTAGTAACAATAACAACATAAGAGGTTGAAGCCAGGATCTGCCTGACCCATAAAGCCATACATTACAACACCCTGATCTACCTGGCAAATAAGCTTGAACGTTCGGGCTCAGGCCGGAACCTAAGGAGTACGTCCACCTTACTCTTGAAACCACACAGATTCAAAAGAAAAGATGCTTTCACCGGTCTTGCTCCAAGAATCTGGGACGCCCTGCCCCCCGAGATCAGATCCAATCCTTGCACTGCATCTTTCAGGAAACTTGTCAAACTGCTATTCTTGAAAGAACTTTAACAGCATCAATTTGTTCTCAGGCTCATGCTTTGTCTACACTTTAGATTCTTAATGTACTCCGTTGGTGCGATTCATTGTATGCTTGTCTGTTAAGTTGTTTTCGTGCTCTAGGGCACGTCTGATACTGTTCTGGTCGAGCCAACCCTCAAACCCCGACAGGATCTGTTTGCCCCCTTTGTTTTAACTACAACCTCTGTTCACATTGTGGTTTGGTTACCCATGTTTTCGCCAATTCTGTACAGCGCTCTGATATCCGTAAGGGTCTTGTTCGCGCTTTATAAAACTTTTCAAATAAATAAATAAGGTAGAATTTTTCCGAACTTTCCTCTTTGAAGGGTGCGCCACAGTGAGCATTCACAGCGCGCGCCGCATTTCATTGCATTGTAAGACTGTGGGTTGTTTTTATTCCTTTAGTGGACAGAATCATCAGAGAAATAGTCATAGCGATGCTCATTGTCAGTTTGCACCTCAGGTCTTGTGCGCGGCTGGAAAGATAACTCAGTGGGGTAATGCCAATCCTGCATAGATGTACATGTAGCATGCAGGTTCCAAAACTAGTAAGATAATACCAAGACTTAATAAATATAAGACTGACGGAAATCCTAGTGAAATAAGTTAGGGGCTTAATGCACTTGCTGCAGAGAGCCATTTCTGTCTTGGAGGTTACTTATTACAGCCCCTAATGACACAGTTAAAAGCAGTGGGATCTTTGTTGACATCCATGCACAGCATCGAGGTCAACGGTTTCAAGTGTGTGTGTCTTTGTGTGTGTCCTACATGTCACAGGTTACAATTCTGAGATATCCTAGTAGGCTAATGAGCCTCGTGTCCAGACCCTATGGGAAGCATAGGTCCAGGGTTGCCATCATTGTGCGACAGCTCAGGATATGACGGTAATTGCAGTAAGGTCAGACTGCCCTCACTTTTCACTTTCAGTGTAAAGTTGCCCAGGCTCGACACAGCACCCCCTGCCGGTGCAATGGGCCTTCTCGTTTTCACCCTCCCCCTAACTCTAACCGGAAGCTGTATTCTCTCTTACACGATATTAACATCACCTGTCACAAAGGTAACACAGAAATAGCACTACAATGCTACTGAAAAGTAACTAAGTTGTTTTTCTAAGATAACAATCAGTTTCAATACTAATGCTACTACCAGTGGCAAGACTTTGATGATCTGTAGTCACCCTGGAGGACTAGAGAGTACCCAGACACAGGTGATGAGTACATTTTTGACTCTGGCCTGCAGCGCTTTGGGGGCTGAGTGGCCAAGTGACTCGAATGTAACTTTAAAAGACCTGTTTTGTGACAGAATGGTGACTGACGTGTACTCCTACCTTGAGAGCCCCAGCTGCAGCGATATCTGGATCCCTTGTGCGGATGAATGTCGTCATGGGCAAACATGGATCATGCGTGTGCGCCAAAACACAGGCCTGCCTCACGGATCTCTAACTCCATTCCCTGTCCCTCGCTGGGGACATTTACTGACACAATATTTGAATTATTTCTAACAAGGGCTGCTGTTCTACCTGCAGCACTAACTTCAGATGTTCTACCTGTATTTGTCTGTCTCTCTCGTTCTCTCTCCTTGTCATTGTTACGTATTTGCATTTCTCTCCCTTTCAATTACATCCAATTCTCATTTCTTTCCGGAGTCTAAGCCTCTAGTCTTGATTTCACTCTACGTCCAGTGTAACAGCTCCACTGAAGAATCCGCTCGCTCTGTTTCATGATAGCCCCGATGAAGCGCCCTCTTTCACCTCCACAGATATAAGTATTTTTCATTATCAGAGTCCTGCTAGTCATTTCACATTTTATGAGGAAGGCAAAACACTCGTCATTCCCTTCACATACATACATTCAAAAAGAAGACATTCTGTTATTTCCTGCGTTTTCGCAGATTCTTATCATTCTTTTCATTGTTTTATCCCACTTTAATAATTAATAGGTTTTGCCTTCACAGTGCTTGCGCCGTGCCTGGTAGGTTTCACCTGCACAGCGCTGCCTCGGCGCTGCGTTTCCCCCATGGCAGCTGGGCTGCAGCTTCTGGTTAGTCGGGAGGCAGTCCTTTAGATTTAGGACGGCTGCTTGGGCAAAGTGGGCATTTTGGGGGCATGACTCTCTGCCTCCTTCCACCTTTCCCCTACAAATGGCTGCTTGGGCGCGGTGAAAATGTCAGACAGAAACTCTTTTATGAAGGTGGGGTTCCTCCTCGCACAAGCGGGTGCTTGTTTTAGACTGCTGTGATGCTGTCAGCTTACCTTATTGTTGGCAGCAAGCATGCATTCTCTCTCTTGTACATTTGTTTGGACTGTCGATGGTCCTCACCTTGGTTTCTGGGTTGTACTCCCTTTCTTCAGGTGTGGTGCTCTGAGGGTTGGTAGGTGTTACAGAGGTTCCACTTTCCTTCCTTTTTAGGGTTCGCCTGCACAGCACTTGCGCTGTGCTTGTGAAATCTACTGTTTTTAAAATAAATCTTAAAATGGGCTTACATCCCACCCCCTCTTTTTCCTGGCTTTTTATTGGTTCCTGTGCTTTCCATTTACTTTTCCTCCATTTCCATTGGCTGTAGCATATTTTCCTGCATTTACCAATGCTTGTTCCTCGCCTGCTTCACTTATCATTTTTTCGTAGCGAAAATACTGGTAACATCCACTTTGGTGAAACTATTTTTTCATAAAGTTTTGCCTCTTTCTGCTTTATTTATATGCAATTTATCACCCAGTTAGATTAAGTGATTTGCCCAAATCCCAGGATGTTGCGCCGCCCAGACTCAAACCGGGATTTCTAGCTTTGCTCGCTGCGACACATGTTCTCCACTCCTGTGATACTTGCCAGGGAGCTCTTTCCTTCGTCCCTGATGGTGATTGATTAAAAGCAGCTTATTATTCATCACACAGGCGAAACAGATGCATTACTAGTGCTTGTTTAATTATTGCACCTTATTCAGAGAGATAACACTACACAAAGCTGCACACCCCTACTCATCCCTACACTGCTACCTGTGCATGAGCAGCTGTTGCATCTCTTCAGTAACTTCTCCAGTACTCCCTGTGACTTCATCTCTACAGTACCTGCTATTCCTGGTTGCAGCGTTTAATGTTGTATAAAGTCTGGTTGAAATGCGTGCTCTGCCCATTACTACACTTTCATCATCCTGCTGTTTGCTGCAGCTCAGTGCAGGGCGCTCCAGCTCTCAGGCTTAATTGGACACTTCACATCATCTCCGCTCAAAAACTTCAGTTTTCTGTGCTTTCTTGAGTGCTTTTAATAAGACAATTTAAACATATGCAATGCAAATTCAAGGAACAGTAAAATTCCATGTATTGTATTGCTGGAGCAGACTCTCTCAGCTCTGCAGCAAAAAGACAAATTGGTCGGTAACTAACTGTGTGCATGGGGGCGGATTTTCGCCACATGTTTTGGGCCTGTTCACAGTTGGGTGACTATTGGGCTGAGGTAGTGGACTGCTTGAATCAGGTGATGGACCGCTCTATTGCCCCGGAGATGGGGGCTTTCTTGTTGCTTTGGTTTCCCCACACCCGTCGCACGAAGGTCACTAGCAAGTTCTATGATTTGGGGTTGATAATGGCCAAGAGAGAATTGACCATGCACTGGAAGTCCCGGGGGGGGCCAAGCTTTTTGCGGTGGAGGGCAGTTAGTGAGATGGGCGGGGGCAGAGGGTACGCTCCGGGTGCAGTTGGCTTTTCGGAGAGACGATGAGAAAGCACTAGCGACGGCCAGGGCATGGGAAGCGTTGGTGGTGGAACTCCAGGGGCTGATATCTGAGGTAGGGGAAGGAGGGAGCACGTCGGATAGGCAAGAGGCGGGGGGGACTGGGGAGTGAGATGGGAATGGAGGCGGTCCCTGGACACATACAAGAGGCCTGAACAAGAGGGAAGGTCTGCTTGCTCAGGGAGGGGTTGAGCACCCGTACATAATTTATTTGGAAAGGGGGGCACATCGGGGGAGAGGTAGGAGATGGGGGCGCACTGACATGGGTGTGGGGAGGGGAGGGAACGAGTTGGGGTTGGGAGGGACGGTACTTCTCTTGGACACGGGGAATCGCTGAGTAATGAACAGTACTCCTGGGGGGGGATGGGGAAGTTGGACAGAACGTTGGATTGTTGATTTGGAAAACAATAAAAATGTTTCAACAAAAAAAAAAAACTAACTGTTTGCATACATTTGAAATATATCATTGTGTGTGTGTGCATGTGTATACATATGTATATATATATATATATATATATATTACCCACTGGCAGTCGCCAGTAGGTAGTTATAGTTAGGACCTATTATCCATAGGAAATCCGCGACATTCTATTCCCAATAAGTCTGGCGCCGATTGACGAATCTTCGTGAAATTTTCCAAACTTTTGGCCTATTCCGTTCCGTTCCTATCCTGAAAGTTTCGGGGTGATTCGTCAAGCGGGGGCTGAGAAAAATGGGGTGTCCCAAAATGCGTTTTCCCCATGCAATTTCCTATTGAACCTTTTGACGCAGCTACAGCCCGAACTCCTGAACGGAATTACACCAAATTTGGCAAAAAGGTAGTCCTCAGTTCAGACTCATGCCTTTTGCTTAAATGGTGTAAATCCGTTCAGTAGTTCCTGAGAAAATTAGAGTTAAATGTACATATATATCTATGGCCTCGGAGGATCCACGCACCCTATGCGCACTCTGAGCACACCCTCTGCAAACCGTGCGCGCACCCTCCTGATCATGCGCTAATGCTAATTGGCTGTCAGGTGTCTGTCAATATTCGAAACTAGGAACTGTTGGAAGCCATTTTGTGCCTCAGTAGAAGCGAGGCTGAAGAAGTAAGGGAAATAAGTGTGTGAAAGATGTAAAGGGGGCAGGGTAGAAATACTCTGACCCTCTAGTGTTGCTTAGGGGGTCCCAGAAGGCCTTCCAGGGCCCCTTTTTTTTTTATCTGCAAAATGTGCGCAGGGTGTGCGGATCCGTCAGTAAAAAAAAAACAATGTGCGGGCTTTCGCGCTTCCTTAATAATTAGCCCCCGGGGTGCCGAATCCCGGGGGCAAAATGTGTAAAAAATTAAAAGGGGGGCCCAGGGGGGCCCCCCAGCCCCGGGGACCGCTACCTCCCGGGGCTACAAATTAAATAGGGTCGGGGTGCTGAACAACCCCCCCAAGCCCCGGGGACCACCACCCCGTGGCTTTATTTATTGAGGGAGGGGGGCTGTGTGGCCCCCCTACTGGAGCCTTCGAGGGCCCTGGGGACCGCCACCCCCCAGGGCCGGCTCCTACAGTGTCCTGGGGTGCCCACCCTCAGGACACTGTTGTTTGCTATAATAGGGCGGGAGTCTCCTGCACTCCCATAGCAAACTTCGTTTGGATTTTGAAAGAGAGAGAAAGAGAGAGCAGGGAAACCTGCTCTCTCTTTCAAAATCCAAACCATACTGCTTTTCCACATGGGGAGCTGCAGGTCAGCAGCTCCCCATGTGGAAAAGTAATGCCGGCTCCCGAAGGACGCGGGGAGCCATCTGGCACCGTGGGGGCTCCCCCTACGGTCCCCAACGTGTTTTTATAAGCCCCGGGGGATGGGGTCCCCGGGGATAATAAAAATTAGTGATAGGGGCTATTTATTTCTTTACTGTAAAATTAGGAGTCGCGCATCCTAACGCGTTGGGTGCACGATTTCACTCACGTAGGGTCCGCGGTTCCTAACGCATTGGGTGCGCGACTCCAAGGAAAAAAAACTGAATTTTTTGGGAGATAAACATCAAGCTTAAGTGTTTTGTTCTTGAGTGGCTCTAAAAAGAGTTTAGATTATGTCTGCAATTAATATTTACGTGAAATACATATATATATGTTTTTTGACATTTAAGATATTTTGCGGGATTCACGCACCCAACGCGTCAAACACGCACATGACGTTTCGCGGGAGCGTGCGAGCGTCGCGTAACGTACGCGTACCAGTCGCATAGCAATCGCGCACGAAAATACATACCCAACGCATACCATACGCGGATCCTACACTACAATCGTGAAATGGCGACTACGTTCCACGCAGGGATCGAGAAAGGTGCACATAGGGTGCGCGAATCCCCAAAAAATTGTTTAAAAAAAAATAACAAAGTATTAAAAATATAGTTTAAAAAATATTTAAAAAAATATATAAAAAATATAAAAACATATAATATTTTTTAATTTTTAAAAGAATTGAAAAAAATCTTTAAAAATCGTGAAAAACAATATAAAAAAACCATAATTAAAGGAATTGATACACTGAAATGTAAAGATTTAGAAATCCTATGAAAATCATTAAACATCATAGCTTTAGAGATAAGTTATAGATATGGACTAGCATTTAAAAAACCTTTGAAATTCACTTAAAAAACCATAGGTTTCAGGTATGTTATAGTTAGGAAATAGCATTTAAAAAACCTTTGAAATTTACTTAAAAAACCATAGGTTTCAGGCACGTTATAGTTAGGAATTAGCATTTAAAAAACCTTAGAAATTCACTGAAATAACCATAGGTTTCAGGGGCGTTATAGTTAGCTGGACATTTCCCTCTTACAAAACCCTAGAAATTCCCCCGTTATAGTTAGTTCAGCTAACTATAACTCGTGCCTCCGCAATGCACTGCTGATGACGTCACATATTACATCACTCATGACATGGTCAGTGACATCACTCATGACATCACTGATGACATCACTGATGACATCATCCAGTGTCTGTGTGTTTCGATAAACTTTAAATATGTTTATTATATATAGGGAAAGGCATATTGAAGAATGACTGAGTGTATAAGTGTGTGAATGGATGATTTTGTAGGTGCGTGACTGACTCTATAAGTGAGTCATTAAATGTATCTTACTGAATGCATGAGTTAATGACTAAACTGTGGGAATGACTGTATGCGTCTGTCTGTTGGTGTGTAAGCGGATGCATGGTTTTGTGAATAGGTACATGAATGTCTATATAAGTTATTGATTGGTTGTCTGAGTGTCTGAGTATCTGTATGGGTACCTGAGTGTTTGTGTGGGTGGGATGTGTGTGACTATGTGCATAGATGTGTCAGTGGGTGGTTCACTGGGTGCATGGTTTCAACACTAGGGTGCCGATTCCAAGCCTGTAAAACCCGGGTACAAATGGTCGTACGGAGCGTTTTCTCCGTACGACTCGTACCCGGGAATTCCACCGTACAAACCAGCAAGTACGATTCGTACAGAAATACCATTTCCGTACGAATCGTAAAAAACACCGTACGGCTAAAAAATACATAAAATTCCGATCCTGAACAGCGCGTACGCAACGTCCGTACGGAGTCAGGCAGCGTTTTACGGACCAGCAAGTACGATTCGTACCTACAGTACTCCGCACGGCTATATTTTTACGGGAGCCAAAAAGTGCTGGAAAAGCTAAGTACGCTGCAATGCACGAGGAAAAGGGGGCCTGCTACGCGACGTACAAGCCATCACCCACATCGTACGTGTCATCATGTACGGTGCGTACACCAACATTGCATATGTACGGACAGTATCCCCCATCCCCCGTATGTACAGACCATACCCCAGGCGTACCCCCACCCGCGCATGTCTGCACCGTACCCCAGGCGTACCCCCCACCTGTGTATGTCCGCACCATACCCCAGGCGTACCCCCACCCACGTATGTCCACACCGTACCCCAGGCGTACCCCCACCCGCATATGTCCGCACCGTACCCCAGGCGTACCCCCCACCCACGTATGTCTGCACCGTACCCCAGGTGTACCCCCCACCTGCGTATGTCTGCACCGTACCCCAGGCGTACCCCCCACCCGTGAATGTACGGACCGTACCCCAGGCATACCCCCACCCGTGTATGCCCACACCATACCCCAGGCGTACCCCTCACCCACATATGTACGGACCGTATCCCAGGCATACCCCCCACCCGCGTATGCCCGCACCGTACCCCAGGCGTACGCCCCACCCGCGTATGTCCGCACCGTACCCCAGGCGAACCCCCCATCCGCGTATGTCCACACCGTACCCCAGGCGTACCCCCACCCGCGTATGTCCGCACCGTACCCCAGGCGTACCCCAATCCTCGCGTATGTATGGTCTGTACATACATGAGGATTGGGTACGCCTGGGGTACGGTGCGGACATACACGGGTGGGGGTACGCCTGGGGTACGGTGTAGACATACGCGGGTGGGGGGTACGCCTGGGGTACGGTCTGTACATACGGGGGTGGGGGTACGGTCCGTACATACGGGGGTGGGGGGTACGGTCCGTACATATGGGGGTGGGGGGTACGGTCCATACATACGGGGGTGGGGGGTACGGTGCAGACATACGCGGGAGGGGTGGGAGGCTGGGGGGCCGTACCCGGGCACAAGTGTACTCGGGGTAGGGGTCGTACAAAGTTCGCTCCGTACGGGGCCTTTTCCATGTGCTTGTGTTTTCGGACGGGCAGTACGGATCGTACTTGCGCGCTCTGACTTGAGTTTTACGAGTTGTAAGTAAACCTGTCCGTGGACGTCTCGTAGACTTTTCCCGAGGCGATTCATATGTTTTTTCCACGTACGAATCGTACTTTGCCGTTTGTACGGGACTTGTACGATTCGTACGTAAAAAAATACGGATACGAGTCGTATGGGGGAAAAAAATTCAGGATCGGAATCGACCCCTAGGTCTGTAATGGACTGTATGGGTGGGTGAATATCTGTATGGTTGTGTTAGTGTGTGAATATATATTTCATTAGTACATGTGTAATTTACTACATATGTGAACGGCAGTATATATGTATGTTGGAGTACAGAAATGACTATAACTAAGAGTGTGTGATAGTGTAAGTGGCTGTATGGATGAGTGTGTGCTTGTATCATTGATTGTATAAGACCATAAGAATGTGCTAGTATTTGTATGAGTAGTTGAGCTTGTGTGTGTATAACTGTATAGGTGAGTAAATGGCAGTGTGATTAATTACTTGCATGACTGAGTATGTGTGTGAGTAACTCTATGGATGAGTAGCGGTGTGGGAGTGTCTATATAGGTGTATGAGTGCCTATGATAGTCCTGTACTGAGTGACCATAAGTATGAGTGACTGTACGGGAGAGTGAGTGGATGGGTGTTTAGACGTAAGACTCTGTGATGGGGTATATACTTATTGGTGTTGGAGTGTCTATGGTTTTGATAGTGGCAGTATGTAATTTAGAGTGGGTGTATCAAACGTTATGACAAGAAGCATCAAATGGTCACATGAATGACGTCATCAGTGATGTCATCAGTGATGTCATTTGAGATGTCATCAGTGATGTCACTGGCCATGTCATGAGTGATGTAATATGTGACATCATCAGCAGTGCATTGCGGGGGCGTGAGTTATAGTTAGCTGAACTAACTATAACAGGGGAATTTCTAGGGTTTTGTAAGAGGGAAATGTCCAGCTAACTATAACGCCCCTGAAACCTATGTCTTTTTCAGTGAATATATATATATATATATATATATATATATATATATATATATATATATATATATATGTGTGTGTGTGTGTGAGTGTGTGTGTGTGTATGTCTAAGTGTGGTATTTGCATAACGCAAAACTAGCTTAAGGACAGTGGAACGCTGTAGAAGGTCAAAGAGAACGATAAAGGGGATGATTTAGATCTTGGCAGGGCTCCCATCGTCCCTCCGTGGTGGAGTTTACAAGTACTTTGTCGAGCTGATGGATTTCTACCCGCCACATTCAGATGTTGGCTGGATGACTCGCTGTCTGCACTAACAGACTGTTTTTCATCGAATTAGCAGCTCACCTCCTTTTATGTTGCCTACTCCTCTGCTGGCTAACAATACTCCAACCCCCGCAGAGTGATGGATTTGTGCAAAGCCTATTTAGATTACACACTTGTGCTGGCGTTGTCCAAGTGGCGGATTCGTGATGGAGTGAGTCAGTTGCAGGACGCATTCAACATTATGCCATTCCTGTGGATTTGGGTTGGATGCTAGCATCACACACCTGATGTGTTTGTACAAATTGCTTTCACCTGCATACCTCCAAAGGTCACCTGGAGGCCCAGAGGAATTGTGGTGGTTCTCCCAGCCCCTCCTTACAATGTTGTCCCTAGGAGGAGAAGGTCTTGCAGATTCTATATCCTGAAGGCCTGACAGGAATCCTGGATGGAGTGGAGACTGGTTAGTAATACATTATAATGTGTTTTTGCTGTTGCAAATGTTTTGTCCTTTTTAACATATGGCATAGCAGCCTCCTCACTCACCCCAGCCTCCAAACCAGCCCAACCTTTTGCCCCAACTCAGGTCCCTTCGTCAACCAAATTTCAAACTTGCACCCCAATCCCAAGCACACTGACATTTGCAGGCACCCACTACAACAGAGTGCAGCAGCACAGTCTCTCTCACACACACACACCCAAACACACACACAAACAACATACACACACTATTGAAACTACACCCACAAACGGCACAAGTACAACACCCACAACCACCCCAACCACCACAATACACTCATCAAAACCAGCATACCTAAACAAAAGCAAACGTACACACAAAACAACACCAACTGGAAACAAATACACACACTCACCAGATTATCAAACACCAGCCAAAAAATGCATATCCAAACCTACACAACAAACATCCGACCCATAAGCAACTGCCAAACATACAGTCACAAGCACATCACCCACTCCAGCTCCCTCTACCTCCAAAAACCCACTCTTCTATCACTGCACCTGCCCTTGCTCCTTTTTTTCTTATCTTTTATTTTTGTAATTGTAAAAAAGTACATGAGAGAATTAACTCAATTATTTTTACATATTTTCATTTTACAATTGAAATCTGTTTTTTGATTTCAAAAATATTTTATTGGTTGTTTCCAAATAAAGTAATACATACAATACTTCAAATGAAAGGACATAAGGAATAGACGTGAAAATAAACAAAAAAGAGACAGTAAAAGCAAATGCATTGAGTAATCAGGTTAGTGTGGCAGTATAACACACTTTCATACACAAATAGTGCTTGGCCTAGTGTGACAAAGGCCACTGTGGAGATTAACAGTGACATGAAGTGTATCTATATAATACACAAGGGGGAAGTAAAAAGAGTACCATGGCTCAGGTTCCAGAACAACTCAGGTATCGGTATGAATCTAATGATCTACAGTGTAATGCCATTAGCCTGGTGAAG
The DNA here is from genome assembly GCF_964204655.1 of Triturus cristatus. Classification (NCBI taxonomy): domain Eukaryota; kingdom Metazoa; phylum Chordata; class Amphibia; order Caudata; family Salamandridae; genus Triturus; species Triturus cristatus. Next base: position 910,546,274 of record NC_140586.1, read on the forward strand.
CGAACACTAGTGAGAGTATTCCGTGGGGGGGATTAGTTTGTCAGGCCTAACGTGGTTCATGGCGGCTTGTGTGAGTTAAAGTAGAGATCAAGACTGTCCCACATGTGCCTGATGGGGGGTTTCCACGGTGAGTTCTGGAGAGCTACATTGTCAGCCCCCCTTAGGTTAGTGACCCAGTTCAACCAACATTTAAAGCATGCTTTACGCGTGCCTTTCCAATTGTTGAGTATGATCTTAACTGCTGCCGTTAGGAGAAAGTCCAGAAGCGCCCTATCTTTTTCATTCAGTGACTCTGCTCTGAGGTAACCGGATGCCAATGTCGATAGATCCCTACTAGGGGAATATGAGAATCTGTTTTTTAAGTGTTAATATAGGTGTGTTTATTTTAACTTACTAGGTGAAAAATGAAACATATATACATTACAAATAAGAAACAAAAATAGCAATTTAAAAATGCCCTAGTCCAGAGCAAATGTAAACAGACAATTCATAAGAAAACAAGTAAAAAGTAGCTTACCTTTGATAGCGGCGACGAGGAAGTTGATTTGCTTTGTGGTCAAGTAGCAACAGCAAAGGAAGGACTTGGGCAATTGGGTACGTAATGGTAACAGAAGTGGAAAAGAGAAAAAAAAGTATGTTTCTACCTCATATCACTTCGATTCTGCTAACTCAGGTTTGAAGGTTCAACCGCCACAGTTACGTAGATGGGAAAGCACATCATGATTAGCCCCGCGGAAATATTGGCTGGCCTCCCTCTGACAGCCACTTTTGCCTATGATGCCATCGACGCAGGAGCAAGATTATGGCAGAGACAGCGGCGCTCAGATGGAACTGTGTCCATAGACCCGCCAGTATCGAAATTGAGTTTGCGGACTGAATAGTAGGCGGGTGGAGAAACCATTGTACGGCGGGACCAGGTACGCCAAGATCTAAATTAGGCCTACAGTCAATATGTGATTGGAGGGTCAGCTGTTTTCTAATGGTGAGGGTGAACTATTACTGCATTGTGATGTAGTGTTCTTTAAAAAGATGCATCTTCAGTAGGGGTGGGCGTAACTCACATAATTCTGTTTAACACGATCACCCAGAACTGCCTAAGAATTCTGTGAGATTACTCTTAAATTTTACAGGATGAATAATTCTGCATTTAGCGCTATTTCTTAGTGCAAAAATGCCTCTTCCGATTCAAAATGGACGTTAGGATGCATTTTGTGCTAAGAAATAGCATTAAATAGAACAGAACAAGAGTGGCGAGCATAAGCATCGGCTCGTGTTTGCTAAATGTGCTCTAGGGGGTAGGATTTTCCCCCAACTTACTTCAGGCATTTAGATCTAATTTTCTTACCTCAAAATGCACCCTTGTCTCCAAAATGGACGCAAGGTTGCATTTTGCACTAAGAAACAGCACTAAATGCAGCAGAACATGAGCAGGGAGTGTGAACAGCTGCTCACGCTCACTAAATGTGCTCTCACAATAGGATTTTTTCTCCCCAATATTATTTATAATTATAAGAGAAGCAGTATTTGCATAGTTATCAGTAATTCTGCATCAAAGAGTAATGTTAAATTACCATAATTACTCTGATTACTCTGGCGTCATTGAAATTCTACCCAGGCCTAATCTTCGGTTTCTTTCCTAAATTGCAGCAGTCTTGATGGGTACAGGGACATCATTCAAAATTCGGGTTGCCAGGGCAGAGTAGGCTTGTTGTCTTGTCTGCATATTTTCTTCTTTATCTCCAGTCCGTTGGTGTTCTGTGTAAAGGTATCGACAGAGCCACATGAGATGGTGAGTTTGCCAGCCACATAGGCAGGGATGTTGGTCACAGTGCCACTGTAGATGATGCAAAACCAAAGGGGATGATGGACGGAGTGTTGAACAATGCAAGCACTCACCCCCAGTCAACTGATCTGGGTTCAATCCATCATCATTCTTTAGCTCACTCCATCACCCCAGTTCAGACATGGCCATATGCAAATCAGTCTGACCCTGTGCCTCATGGGAACAGTCCAGCCTGAACTGCCAAGCCATGTCTTCCCTGGACCGGAAACAAGCATCCTGGGACCGGTTTCTGGCTAATCAGATGTCATCAGCCAGGCTAGCTTGAATCCAGTGGCAAAGTGAGCAAGGGACCCATTTGTTTGCTGTAACACTGTAGATGATGCAGCTCATTTTGTAGAGGGTGCCGGCCAACAAGGGAAGCCAGTGGGCTCACATCGGGATAAAGATGCATGTGGTCAAAATCTATCTAATTCTGACAGAAACTGCCATGACTGCGGTTCCTATCAATGTAGAGAGTTGACCACAGGGTATGCGGACAACTTTAAATTTAGGGTGGTGAGGTACCTAGGGATGGTGGAAGTATTGTCCCCTGCTATCGTGACGAAGTAAGCTCTGTATGCCAAACTCTAAATCAAGCCCTCTATGTTACTTTTTGATTTTCACCTACCTATTGCATAGGGATTTGATGACTTAGCAGAAGTATTTTGCACTCTACAATACAAATAAATGATTGTCCCAAGCTTTTATTTTTACAAATGTCTATGTTGTAATGAAGAATACATTATGAAGAAATTCTGTTATGAAGAACCCACTCTGAAAATGTCAGTTAATGTTACAATGGTCATAATTAGATGGTCTTTAACATTAAATCCTTAACTTATAAAGAAAATATAAATCCCCCTTGTCTTGTCCCATGTTATCTGACCGACCTTGGTGGGTTAATATGATGTTCCATATGGAAAGTTTAGGGATTCTCTGGAATGTTGTTAAGATTTCAAGAACCCCTGCTAACAGTTAGAAGATTCTTGTGTTCACCCTTTCCTGCTGATGTGGTCTGTGAGAATACCTTTATTACTTCAAATGAGTAATATGTTTGATTACAACACCCCCTCACTGAGGCTAACTCCAACCTAAACCTATTGCTACCCTAACCATGTTGTCAAGCAAACGTAAAAATGCCAAAATAGGAGGCAAATATTTTTTGCCATGAAGCAGGCGTGGGTGGAAGTGCTTGCAGGAAAAAACATACAGAGGATGATTAATCATGTGTAAGACCCCGTTCGAGGAGCAACAGGGCAGGCTGAGGGTACTGGCCTCAACCGTGGTGGTTAAGTTTGCTTCCCACTGGTGTCATGGGGTCCATCCTGCATGACTCTATAAACTGGGCCAAGTAAGATCCTTGCATCCCTTGACTCTCAAGGTAGCCAGGTTGCGAAGTCACAGGCTTCTCAGGGAGGTAGTGTGGAGTACACAAGCGTAGGACTCAACATTGGGCCAACAGACACAATAACTTCAATGTCCAGCCAAGTGCTTGTCTTTTGGAAATATAAAGTACTTTTTATTTACACAGCAGTACTCAGTACTGCACAATTCAATCCAGACTACAGGGTTATACTCCTGATCGCAGTCCTCTTGTGGGAACAACTCCTGATGCCCCCGTCTCTGTGCTGTTTCCCTCCCGTTTGGCGCTAATTGTACCTTTCCTCCGACAAAATCATGGTAAAAGTATGAATAAAGGTCAAGTGCAGTTTATGTTTCCCCACAAGTCAAATGGGAAATCAGTCACTGTTTTACTCTGATTCTTAACCCGGTGCCCTGCATGATAGGTTAGCAGCTCAGTCCTACCATAGGAAGCTGCCAAGGGACTCAGGTACAGCACAGCAGCAGATCGCACCTTCTCTACGTTCAGCTGTCCTGGATGGCCTGGTGTTGCTCAGCAGGCACTAGCACCAGTGCGGAGGCTTTCCTTTAAGTTGGATTCTTCTTCTGGGCTTATGTGGATGCTTGTCATGGCAGTTGTAGCCCGACCTGGGCCAGTGCGCCCATTGAGTCAGCTGGAGCCCACCACAAGCTGATATACACACCCTGTCAGGCAGTTGCAGCCTGACCAAGGCTATACACATAGCATGGCAGATGCAGGTTCTACCTGGGCCAATACACACTCAGCAAGGCAGATACACCACCAACTGGGCCAATACACCTGACACATTAGATGCAGCCCAATTGGGCTAATGTGTAGATTACTTAGATTTTCATGATCCTCACCTGGAATCACAGAGAAACCAGGAGACCGTCTGAAGCACTGGTCGCTCCAGGCTTCAATGCCTCAGGTCAATCAATCAAACATTTATAGAGTGTGGCAAATCACCTGTGAGGGTCTTGAGGTGCTAAAGCTGTTTTCTGATGCATGGAGGTTTGATCATTCAAACATCCAGGTCTTTAGTTCTCGTCTGAATTGCTGGGGCGATGGTGCAGGCTTAAGGTGCAGAAAGAGGCTGTTCCAATCCTTGGCTGCCAGGTGCTAGAAGGAACATCCTCTGCTGTTGGCTAGACAGATCTATGGGGTATCTGCGAGGGAAGGGGAAGCTGATTGAAGGTATCTAGTCAGTTGGTGGAGGGTCAGGAATTTGTTGATGCTGGTCCTTTGTTGTGCAGGGCCTTGTAGGTGTGGGTCAGCATCTTGAACTGGCATCGCTTCTGACTCTAGAGCCAGTGTAGTTTCATGAGAGATGGTGTGATGTGGGTCCTTCTGGGTTGGTCAAGTGTGAGTCTTCCCACTGAGTTCTGTATTGTCTGGAGTCTGTTCAGGAGGCGTGCAATGATTCCTATGTAGAGTGTATTTCCGTAGTCCAGTCTGCTGGTGATGAGGGCCTGCCTGACAGTCCTTCTGGTGTCTGTCGGGAGCCACCTCAAGATCTTTCTGAGTATCTGAAGGGTGTAAAGCAGGCGGATGAGACTGCATTGACTTGCCTTGCCATGGATAACTTACAATCCAGGATGATGGTGAGGTTGCGGGCATGGTCTATTGGGGAGGGGGAGGGGTGCTGAGCTCCGTGGGCCACCATGCGGCAGTCCATGGCGAGGTGTTGTTCCCAAAGATGAGGACTTCTTTGTCCACTTTCTATGGGAGCTCCTCAGGCTAGGGCCACACTGAGATTCTCCCCCTGGTCAGTTTCTCCTCTTGCTGGGCCAGGCAGATTCCTTCCCCATCTAAACTGACAGGCAGACTTCAAGGCACTGGGCAGACCATCAGCTAATCCAGCAGAATATGCAGACATTAGGTGATGTCCCCTTAACTCTTGGAGACTGGCTGTTGGGCATACACCAACCCTGGTCTAACAGCAGTCCTTCTAGTACTCTTAGAGCACAACCTTCCTTGGTTGAGAGGAACTTGATACAGGAACAAAGTGGGATTGTTTCCCTCTTCTATACACAGTTTTAAGACAGGGATAAGACGGGGATATGGATGCACTTACAACATGGGCACAATTATGAGTAAGGTTTTGCACCTGACTGTCATCAGCCTCTCTGAAGTAATAATCAGGGACAGACAAAAAGTAAGGACTGACCTAGAAACATCCTCACCATGCAGATCAGGAGCCACAGTCTCACCCTTCACCCCTAGCAGCAGCCAATGGCAGTGCTCAAGAAGAAGTAATCAGCAGCCCCTTGCTAACAAAACCTTCATGGAATTTCTAATGGTGTCCTGTCTATATCCTTCTCGCTTCAGTGACATAATCTCCACCCTCCAGCCAAAGGAACACACCTGTAAGCATCGAAAACTTCCAGCACCTCCTGCTGGAAGTTAAGATGGCAGACAGGGACAGGGAGTCACGGCAATAAACAATTCCTGGGGCGGGATAACGAGACAAGCAACAATAGTGCAAGTAACAGAGTGGGAGGGGCAAGGCAAGAAGCAAACCGAGAGGGGGCGGGAGTGAAGAGGCAAGCAACAAAGCTGGAGGGGGCAGGAGTGATGGGAAAAGCAACAAAGCAGTGGGTGGTGGGAGGGACAGGGCAAGCAACAAAGTGGCAGAGATGGGGAAAGCTAAAAGGAAAAACGTACATTCAAAAGCGCGACCAAACAAAGAAGACACACTAGTCAAGGAAGCAGTACTTCAGCCATGGTCCATGGGAGGGACAAACACACAAAGAAGTAAAGCCAGCATGTGGTGGCCAAAGAGAAGCAAGGAAATTAAATTGACGATGAAGCCAACCAATAGTAAGCAATTGACAGGCTCTAAGTCCCTTGTAAGTAAACAAAATGTCTGGCAAGCAACATACACAGAGCTGTGTAGTTAGACAGCCTTAGAAATAGAAAGATTGAGAGGCAGTGTCTGCACAAATCGCACTCCCATAGTGAGAAGAAGTGTTCTGTGTCAGATGCTGAGTGCTTAACTCATAGGGGAAGATTTACAAGCCCCTTGCGTCTCTTTGCGCCGCCATTGCGTCACTTTTTTTGACGCAAACAGTGCTCCCTATTTACAACGTGATGCATTTAGGGACATGCGTCATGTTGTAAAGCCCTGCGTCACATTATACCTGCGTCAGGTATAATGTATGCAGGGGGGCGTTCTCACGCAGGAAAGCCTCGTAAAAGTGACACAGTGAAATCTACAAGATTTCACTGCGTCACTTTTAGGACACCACTGCGTCAAAACCTTACGCCTGCTTGAAGCAGGCGTAAGGCGTGACACAGTGTTGTGGGAATAGGCCACAAAATGCATTGATGGAGTTGTGTCGAGCTTGCAATGTGTGACTTTTGCCCCAACAGATGTGTCAGAATTTCTGACGCATCTGTCGAACCTTCCGCCATGGTGCGTCGTATTGTAAATACGGTGCATGCATAGTGGCGCAAGCATTTTTTAGGGTGGTGCAAAAAAAGTGACGCATCATTCATTTCTGTCTCTCAAATATTTTTTATCGGTACTCCGGTACATTCAAAATAATGGAGTTTAAGCTAAAAACAGCGTAAGGAATGGATGAAGGAGGAGAAATTCTGCAACAGTGAGCCCTATCATGAACCATATGCGCGTGCAATGATGTGTATTCTACCCGATGGCCTATTGTGATATGACCTAACTGTAAGTAAGAGGATTCACATACACTGGGATGAATAAGCCCTGAGGAATCAGATAAATGCCAAAACACATGCTGCAATTCCAACTAAAGAAAGAACAATAAAAATAGATGTTGATGAATGGGCAGACCAAAATCAAAGGGATAACAGAAAGGAAGTATTAAAGATTCAAACAAAATAAAGAATAATTATCAAATACAAATCATGTAAACATTTCTCATTGTTCCTTTTAAGGCTCTTCAGATGTAAGAAGCACATTTCCTTCAAATAGTTAATTCTTTCCCTTAAGGTGGTGAAATGTGAGACAAGTGGAAGGGGAGTCTTCAGGATGAGAAGAATGATATGTGGGCACAGCTCTGGAAACACACACATACACCCCACCCCACCCAGACACACACACACACAAACAGGCAAAGACACATGCACCCACACAAGCAAACACATACACACCCACCCATACATACACTCAAACAGGCAGAGACACACACTCACACAAGTACACACACACACAAACAGGCAGAAAGACACAGCGACACACAATCACACCCACACACACACACATTTACATACACAGACACATACACAATTACAAACACACGCACAGGCGCAGACAGACAAACACGTAGATAAGGGCAATGCAGACTGTTACAACTGCACCCTGATCAGGTCTTCACAACTTTACATTATTCGCTACTAGTAGTTTTCTGTTTCAGGGTGAGGGTTTCTCAGCTTGCACATTCACAGCCTGCCATTTAAGAAGGTTTGGTTCATGGTGTGAGCCTGATATATGCTGTCCACTAGTTCTAGTGGGCACCTTGTATCAGTCCAAACAACCCCTTATGGTGAATGGTTAAAGACAACCTTATATGAAAGCTATCCTAGTGGTGGCTATGGAGAGCAGCCTTCAGGCTAAGTCTTGAAGGAATGTAAAGCAGCTTGTTTTACCAGTCTATAATCTCTTGACTGATCGAATGAAAAGACAACCACACCAGGTATATATTCAAAATATATGTATTTAGGATAAAACACACCCCTCTAGTCTCTTTATGAGACTGGAGTTCGAAGTACTTTGTTTACAAGTTAGCAAGTATCAGTAATAGCACAAATACACGTTTGGGCCCTAGGGGCGTACCAAACCATATACCAAAAAAGAGGTATAAGAACCACGACTGGGATAGACACATGGCCTTGAGCCTGTAGAATCGCTGGGACCACAAGGAACCACCCAAGGTAGTGACACAGGGGACCCACGGGGACTGTATGCAGTGTGTAAACACAACCGCGGGTTCCCGTTAGCTTCTATGTGCAATGTCGCGGTTGGAAATTTAAAGACACTTAGAATCGAGTCAGGACCAAACCCTTTTGGACTTAAGAAGTTCTAGGGCTAGCACCCACGAGAGCACCGGAATACTCGAGTTACCTCACCCAGGTAAGCCGGGTGCATAGGTGTCTTTTGGTGTCTGGTCGCGTCGTCGATTTCAATGGAAGACTGCAAAGAACTGCTGCTGCCGTGAAGAGGAGAAGTGTCCGAATAGATCCAAGCCTGGATCTGGGGGGGAAGGAACTGGAAAGCAGAGGAGATAGAGTCTGGGTCACTAGCCAGTGACCAAGGGCAGGATAGACCAATGCCCACAGATGTCGGGTGCTTCAGGTGAGTTGATGGGTGTCTTGACTCTTCAGCCATGAGGTCCAGGAGGTGTCGGCGAAGTCCATGAGCTGGATTCCAGCTGTCCCACAAAGTCTGTCGAGTGCTGCGGTGGCGGCGACCATAATGGACCCAACAAACCTTGGCAACGGCAAGTCACAGGAATTCAGAGAAAGGACTGTGGTGCAGACCAGCAAAATCTGAGGGACTCACCCAGCAAGGGTAAGCCAGGGCACGTCTGGAGCAACCAGGAAAGCCCAAGTAGAAGAGGAGTTGCCTTCATAGGGACCTACTAGCCAACGGGCTAGAGATCGCGAAGGAGTCTCAAGTGGTCGTACTTGAAACTGGTCCACGGGTCACTCGTGGAGTGGAGGCCAGCAATCTTGGGTGCAGGAGGTGCTCAAGGCTGGGGCTACTCGAAGCCCAAAGCACAACTTCAAGGAAGCCCAAGAAGATAGTGTTTCTGCAAAAGTTCATGGTGTCCAGAGGTCACGGTTCCACATCACCCACGATAGCCACAGGCCTCAGCTTTGCTGTGGACTCAGGGTAGCCTTGGGGAAGTCTGACAATCTACCTCTGGTGATGCAAAGACTTCAGCGTCCAGCGGGAGCTTCAGCGATGCAGACCGGTCAGTTGCTTCTTTGGTGCCTGCCAAGCAGGAGAGTCACTCCTTGACCCGAAGGGAGATTTCTTCCATCTTCTAGTCATGATAGAACTTCGAAGGTCCAGGATATATGTTGCAGAGTTTTGTCCAGGGTAATCTAAAGTCTCAAGCACTGGGTTCCCAAACTTATACTAAGTTTGGGGGTTGGACATACTCTAGGGACCCACCTATGGGAGGGTTTGGAAAGAGGGGTGGTTACACCCACTTCCTTTGTCCAGTTTTGCACCAGAGCAGGGGCAGGTAGCCCCTGCAACCGGTTTGAACTGGACTATGCACAGAGACAGCAAACATGCCCCCAGTGCAGGACCTCAAAGCACCAGAGAGTGCTTCCGCCAAGCCCCAATACACATCTGCCTGTCTGGGGAGGGGGTCACACCTCCCTTCGACAGGAAACCTATTGTCCAGGCCTCCCCTGCTGGAGTTTCAGTCAGCAGCAGGATGCCAGACCCGTGTCTGTGGCAGAGGCATCCATTTTGTGATGCCAGGGCTCAGGAAAGTCCTACCAGGTTAGACCAGTGTGAACATGTCTCTCCCTCTAGAAGGGTGGAATGCTACCCCCGCCGCCAGAACTGGTGGGGGAGATAGTATTCCAAGATGTTTGACACCAAACACAACATGTTTTGATGCAGCCATTCCAAAGTTAGCATTTACCGCGAGGTTATAATGCACTTAAGAGTATATGGTATGGCTGTATCACAGAACAGCCATAAGGAAGTATTTCCAAAAGCTGCAGAGGGGCTCAGTTCATGCTTGGGCACCCTCTCACATAAAACAAACACTCTGCCTTCAGGATTATCATAGGTTTATATGTGTCTGTATATATAGGTGGATATAGGTAGCCTATACCACTGCAAGGGGTGCAAGCACACCCTTACCCAGGCTGCAGTAGCAGACCTGTGTTTTCATTTTGGAGTGCTTCCCAAGGGTGGCATAATACATGCTTCAGCCCCTGGTAGGCCTCTGAGGTACCTATGCCCTAGGTACATAGTATACCATATACTAGGAGCTTATAAGTCACTCCAGAATCCAATTAGATATGTACCTAATGTACATGCAAACCATTTTAGAGAGGAAGCAGCTAGGCTGTGGGCCTGATTAGCGGGGCCACAGCCAGACTAAGGTCGAAAAACAGTGAAACACCGGCAAAAAGTGGGGGTACCCATGGGAAGCAGATCCTACTCTCCTACACATGGCACTTGTGATTTGCTTGCTTTGTGGTTTGCATCACTCCAGTACTTGACTCCATCTTGCAGATAAGCTTATTACACAAAGTCTGTTCTTGACTCCCACTCCAGCATCTTGGCATATTATTTGTTTTAAATTGTATTTGAGTGTTTGGTAAAGCTCCATCAACTGCCCTGCAGTGGTGTAAGAGGGCTTTGGATTAGGGTCAGGTAAAGAGGGTGTATCGAGCTGCAAGATAATACTTTAGCAGAACCAAAGGTGGTGAACCCGTTGATCATCCAGAAGAGATGGTCATGACCTGGCGACAACCCTCTGAAGGGATATCCTCCACATAAGGACAGAGGCTTGAAAGAGCATGAATCCTGAGAACCTGCGATACCAGGCAAAGCCAGCCTTAAATGTTTCATCATGTATAGGTACACAGGTATCATTGTGCATACTAAATGACACAGCAGAGCAATTCGTCGGGTCCTAGGCAGGACCAAATAGGTTCCAACATATAAAAAAACTTACCAAGAGCCTGATTTAGAGTTTGGCGCATGGATTTTGCCATCATAAACGTGACACATATCGAGTCCACAATATTAGAAGTGCCATAGAATTGAATGCACCGGTAAGAAGGCAGATGATAAATCCGCCACATCTGTAATGGAGCAACTCATCTGCCAAACTAAACATCAGCCCCCAAATTGTAATAAAGGAAAAAACATATGTGGTGCACTCTATCAAAAAAAGGTAAGGCAAGGGGTTCTAAGATCTCAAGTGGCCCTGGACATGTCATGTTCAGATCATGTCCTGCTCATGGCAGAGTGAGTTCATTAGTATACAATCTCACACAGCAGCAGGCACGCTGATTGGCTGGGAGGCCTTACTGCTCTGCAATCAGTGTGCATTGAGCCAGTCAGAAATATAAAGCAGAAAGGCATGAGATATTCAAATATGAGGCCATAAACAGATGGCAAAAACTCCCAGTAATGGGATCTTTGCAGAAATATGATTTGAAATGATTTTGTACTAAGCTAAACTGTTTCCAATATTAGCAGGAGGACACACTTGAGCTGCCTAATCCAGCAGATTCAATCAACACACTTTGCTGGCTGGAGATGGTTGAATAAGGAGATGTTTAGGGCAGGAACTGACACCTGTTGTCTGCTCTTGTTTCAGATCAGAGGACTCCTGAAAGAGGTGAAAGCAGAGGTAATGTGGGAGAGGGAGAGAACAGGAAGGGACCAGCGGAAGAGATTGGAAAGAAAGTTAATTTGTGGAGGATAAGAATCCCTTCACCACACTCTCTTATTGACCCTGAAATATTCACTTCTAAAACATAAAGTTGAAATTGTAGAAAGTCACAAGGATGCCTCCTTATGTGAACCAGAAAGAGTGAGGGCTCTAAAAAAGGTATTGGGCTCGTATGGGGTAGTGTGTAGTGGGTATGAAAGTCAGGCCGTTTCATTCTTGCGTGTTCATTCTGGCCAGGTGCCAAGCCACAGCCCCACTATAGCTCACTCAACTTGTGTCTTCTGACTTTAAGGACCTTAAGGAGCTTATGAGGGATTTGAGGGTGGGGGGCCGAACTCCTGCTCAAAATATTGGCTGGCCTCCTGATCTGAAACTTCAGGAACATAACAGGCGTCCAACAATCTTGCATCTGCACCTGGATTCTGACATCTGTGAGTCTACTCTGCCTAGTGGTACCACCCCTTGTCCTTCCTGGACCCTTGGAAGTGGGCCTAAGGTGCTTACCAGCGGAACCAACGCATCTTCTTGGCTGAGCATCGCATCTTCAAGCTGAATTGACGCATCCCCTCGACTTCGTGGCATATGCTCCAGCTTCCTTTAGCCTAGCAGGAGTATGCGGATTCTGGCCTTTTAAAGATCATGTAGTGTCAGCTCAGACTACCAGCTTCGATTGCTCTCCTGCTTCCTTCTTCCTCCACGTGGTACATTCATTCAGAAGCAGGCAGTAACCATGCCACCAATTTCCAACCTGGCCCTTTTGGCTTCCTTTTTCTCATTCAACACCACCTTTGCCTGTTTCGTATTGCCCTTCTGCCATTACCCCAGAGGCCAGGCCAGTACTTTACTGAATCCCAGATGCCCTTTCTCTTTCTGCTTTACATAAGGAGGCATCTTCCTGCCCTTCTAGAATTTCCTCACAAATACCTTTCACTTTCATTATTAGGAGTGAATGGCATTAGAGGTTGAAAAGCAGTGGCGGCTGGTGACATTTGAAAATGGTAAGGTGTAAAAGTTCTGTATGAGTGACTGGTGGCGAGCGAGCGTAGCGGGCGAACCCCACCACCATACGGGGACTTTTTGGAAAAAAGAGTGGGCAAATGGTGCTTTTTCAAGTAAATTTGAAGAAGCATGAAAGTAGATAAAGCAATTGTGAAAGAGTAGTTATGACATCACTAAACAGATTTCATATGATAATGACATAGGTAGCTGTTTACAAAATGAGCAAGGATAATGGGCAATTTTAAAGTGCCATTCTTTGTTAAAAAAGCGCACCTTTAATTCCAGGAATTTCCAGCCACATGCACATCCTGTTATTCCACTCAAACGAGCATGTTTTGCTTTCCGGATGCCCTCTAATGACAACATCTTTTCGAGGAACCAGCATGTCCATTCCTAGAACAATCTGTTCTGGCTTTTATCTCGCCCCGGGAGGGGAGTTTCTGCAAGAGAAGCCCTTCAGAGTCTTGATGAGAAAAGTACAATTCAAATGTTTGCCTTTCTTTTGGTGTGCTACCCCCCCATCCCCCCTTGTACCAAAGCTGCCCCCAACCCCTTCTCAGCTACTTGCATCTTCACAGCGACCTTGTTGGACTTCTTTCCAAAGAAAGGACTGAAAATACTGCTTTTATGGTCCTTTGTAACATCATTGTGTGAATATTCAAAGTATGCTGGTCATTTGTGACATAGGGTAAGAGAAGATGAAAACACATTCTTTCACCATTACACACATACACTCACTCCGATACAAAAACACATGCAAGTATTTGAGAACGAAAACTGAAAACACACTGTCAAAATTAATATAATGCCAGAATAATCGTAAATGCAGAGGAATAAACAACAGCTATCAAATGAGAAAGAAGCGGTGAGGCCCCCATGCTTAAAGGAAAACTAAAAACACACTGTCAACAAGAACTTAATACGAAAATAAACATAAATGCAGAGAAATAAACAACAGCTATCCAATGAGTAGAACCCATGAGACCCCCATGCTCCAAGGAATGATGGGCAGGCGCAGATGCAATCCAACAGATATTACAAGTGCATCTGCCTTATTTGTACAGCTTTGAGGGAGTCTATAAATGAGTCATGTGCCTTTTTACATTATCAATGTATAGAACTGTGTGTATCTTTGTCAGATGTCTCTACCTGGTACTCTCTGTAATCATGTGCCCACCACCAACCACCACCACTTGTCCAGCACCCACTAACCTGAAAATCCAGGGAGTGCGCAGAAGCCAAGGGAGGGCCACTGATCTCCCGGAAGGTTGAACTCAACACACCGGTCCAGGAAGCTGTGTGCTCGAAACAGCCCCTGAGGGAAGGGGTTGGGGTGTGCCTCTGTCTCTGATCTCAGAGTGTTGTTCTGCCTCGAGAGTGTTTCAAGGTCCTGTTCTGGCTTCACAACATCAGATCAGTCCAAGTATCTGAAGCATCTCGGAAGACTGAGTGCACCTCGAGTCAGCTGTCCCGAGTTTCATATCACTCACTCCCTTCTTGTACCCCCTCTAGTCCTATGCCCCACCTCACAACTGGTCTCCCCTACTTGTACATGGACCCACCCTCTTACCCCCCACACCGATGATCGCCACTACCCCTCTCCATTCATTGTATCTCTCCCATCCCAGGACTCTGTTACCTCACCTCAGATTCCACTGGCTTGGGGGGAGCGCAATGCCCACTGCTGACTGGGTCTCAAGGGCAGCCTCGTTTGGGGATTTTGGCTCTGAGCTTGTACCTATACGACTGGCTCTGAACTTGCAGTTATGCTACAGGTCCCGAACCCGTACTTATGCGATGGGTCCTGAACTTGCAGTTATGCCATGGGTCCCAAGCTCGTACTTATGCGATGGGTCCTGAACTTGCAGTTATGCTACAGGTCCCGAACCCGTACTTATGCGATGGGTCCTGAACTTGCAGTTATACAATGGGTCCTGCCATTAATTCTCTAACAGAGGCACTGATTGAAACTAACCTGACATGCGACTGCTCCTCCCCCAGCCCTGCCAGCCTCTCATAAACAGCGGCTAACCCAAATGAGACCTCCTCTACCTCGGCTCTGCCAGCGTTTCACAGATGTCAGCACCAGTCATTACGGCCTTTGAGAGATACTGTTCAGGTCCTTTCAATCAATCAATCATGCGTTTGTTGAGCGCTACTACTCACCCGTGAGGGTCTCAAGGTGCTGGGGGAAGGGGGTATCGCAGGTTCCAGTCCATCAAGGAGTTGGTCTGTCGAAGAGCCAGGTTTTGAGGTTTCTTGTGAAGATGGGGAGAGATGTTGTCTGTCTGAGGTGGAGAGAGAGGGCGTTCCAGGCTCTGGCCGCGAGGAAGGGGAAGGAGCGGCCGCCTGATCTGGTCTTTCTGGTGTGGTGGACAACGGCATAGGAGAGCTGGGCTGATCGTAAGGTCCTTTGGGATGTGTTGAATTTGAGTCGGCAGTTCAGGTATGCTGGTCCAATGTCGTGGAGGGCCTTGTGAGCGTGGGTGAGCATCTTGAAGGTGACTCTAGGTTCGATGGGGAGCCAGTGGAGTAGGCGCAGATGCTCGGAGATGTGGCAGTGTCTTGGCAGGTTGAGGACCAGTCTTGCAGTGGCATTCTGGATGTTCTGTAGCTTGCGTGTGAGGTTTTTGTTTATTCCGGTGTAGAGGGCGTTGCCGTAGTCGAGTCTGCTGGTGACCAGGTCGTGAGTGACGGTCTTTCTGTGTTCGAGGGGGATCCATTTGAAGGTCTTGCGTAGGAGGCGGAGGGTGTGGAAGCAGGAGGATGAGACAGCGTTGATCTGGTGGTCCATTTTGAGTTTGGAGTCCAGGATGATTCCCAGGTTGCGAGCGTGGTCCCTGGGGGTGGTCGGACTTCCGAGGGTAGGGGGCCACCAGGTGTTGTTCCAGGCGTCCGGGTGTGGGCCCATGATGAGTACTTCTGTTTTGTTGGTGTTTAGTTGAAGGCAGCTGTTTTTTATCCATTTGGCGATGGATTCCATGCCTTCTCGAAACATGTGTCTGGCGGTGTTGGGTTCATTGGATAGGGAGAGGATGAGTTGGGTGTCGTCTGCGTATGACACAATGTTGAGTCCGTAGGTTCTGACGATGGGGGCGAGCGGAGCCATGTAGACGTTGAAGAGCGTAGGGCTGAGAGATGACCACTGGGGGACTCCGCAGGTGGTTTGTGTAGGGTCCGAGAGTCTCTGACCCACTAAGTTCTGCCAAAGAGGAAGGAGCTGATCCGGTCGAGGGCCTTGTCTTGAATCCCTGCATTGTGGAGTCTGTGTATTAGGGTGCGTTGAGAGACTGTGTCGAACACCGCTGAGAGGTCGAGGAGGAAGAGGACTGCTGTTTCTCCTATGTCCAGTAGGGTGAGGATGTCGTCTGTTGCGGCGAGGAGGGCGGTTTCCTTGCTGTGTTTTTTTCTGAAACCGGATTGGGAGGAGTCGAGGATGTTGTGCTCTTTGATGAATGTGGCGAGTTGGCTGTTGATGGCTTTCTCGATGACTTTCGCTGGGAAGGGGATGGGTCTGTAGTTTTTTAGGTCGGTGGGGTCTGCCGAGGGTTTCTTGAGGAGGGGGTTGATCTCGGCGTGTTTCCAGCCGTCGGGGAACGATGCGGTTGCCAGGGAGCAGTTGATGGTGTGGTGGAGAATGGGTGCGATGGTGTCGGTGGCTCTGTTGAAAATGTGGTGGGGGCAGGGGTCCGTGGGGGCCCCGGAGTGGATTGAGTTAATCATTTTCAGTGTGTCTTTGGTGGTGAGGGCTGTCCAGTTGTCGATCGTTGGCTTCCTGGTGTCGGGGGTGGTTGGTGAGGGTTCAGTGTGTTGGCTGTCTTCATCGAAGTTGTCTTAGATGCTCTTCATTTTGTGGTGGAAAAAGGTGCTGAGTTTGTCACAGAGGTCTTGGAGGGTGGGATGTCAGTGCGCTCGCTGGTAGGTTGGGCGAACTCCTTGATGTTGAAGAGTTCTTTGCTGTTGTGTGCGTGGGTGGAGATTCTGTCTTTGAACGCTTTTTTCCTCGTTTTTCTGATGAGTTGGTGGTGGCGACTCTGAAGTTGTGGGCTTCTGTGGATTTGGTGTTCCTCCAGTCCTTTTCCAGGCGGCTACAGGTGTGTCTGGACTCTCGAAGTTCGGTGGTAAACCATCTAGCTTTCTTGGCGGGGGTGTTTTTTTTCTTGAGGGGGGCTAATGTGTTGGCACTGTCGGTGATCGATCTGTGCAGGGTTCGGGCTGCGGCGTTGGGGCCGTCGTTTTCTGCGAAGGTAGGGGTGGAGTTGCCGAGTGATGAGGTTAGTTGGTCATCTATGATTCTGGTTCAATTTCTTCGTGGGAGCTGGTGCTGGTGTCTGTGGATGGTGGGTGTTCTGAAGGTGAAGTGGACGCATTGATGGTTGATCCATGGGAGTTCGGTGGTGTGGGTGAAGGTGATGGAGTTTCCTGTTGTGAAGAGGGGGTCGAGGGTGTGTCCTGCTGAGTGCGTGGGTTCGGTCACGATCTGGCTGAGTCCAATGTTGTGGTGGTTGTCCAGGAGGGATGTGGTGCTAGGGTCCAGTTGGTTGTCGATGTGGAAGTTGAGATCTCCCAGTAGGGTGTAGTTGGTGGATGCGATGGCCTGTGGGGAGATGATGTCCATGAGGGATTCAGCAAAATGTCCGCAGGGTCCAGGGGGTCGGTAGATGAGGGTTCCTCGGAGGGTGGTGGTGGGGCTGGCCAGTATCTTGAAGTGAAGGTGTTCCATCAGGTCTGTAGGCTCGTCGGGGAGTGTACTCAGGCGGAGGATGGATATGTAGACAATGACGATTCCTCCTCCCAGGCAGTTGGGGCGGTCCTTCCTGGAGATCTTGAATCCTTGGGGAATGGCGATGGCGATATCCGATCCCGGAGAGGTGTTGGTCCATGTTTCGGTGAGGAACGACCAGGGTGGTGCTGTCGAGGAGGTCCCAGATTTCGGTGGCGTGTTTGTGGAGGGATCGGATGTTGAGAAGGATGCATTGCAGGGTCTTCGGGTCAGGTGTGTTTTTGCGGGTGGGTTGCTGTAGGTCCATGGTCTTGGCGGTTCTGTAGGTGTGCCGGCAGCGGTGACAGCTGAAAGGTCCGTGGATGTCGGCCGTTGATGCTAGCTTGCAGTTGCTGTTGCTGCCTGGGTTGAGGGCGTGAAGTGCCGCCGGGTCGTAGCGTTGGCGGTGCGAAGATCCAGGGTTCCTGGCGCTGACTGCAGTCGGGTCACGGACGGGCGCAGACGGGCTTGCCTTTGGCACGCCCTCGGCGCCCCAGGGGTCCGGGAGGGCTGGACAGATGAGAGGTGGGAGCGGGGTGGGGAGCAGGATTGGTCACGCCAAGAAAAACGGGTGGGAAAGAAGGAATAAGGGGGGAGAAAAGGAGAAAAAGAATGAAATAAGGCAGGAAGCAGGAAAAGCATAGAAAGCAGAAAAGTGCAGAAACTATCTGAAAAAGGGTGAAAAACGAGTGAAAAACGGAGCGGACAGCGGAGCGAGACATAGGAGAACAGAGGTCCACTGGACCACCAGGGAGGCTAAGGGAAATAAGGAAAAGTGGAAAAATGAGAAAAGGCAGAAAAAGTGCAGAACAGAATAAGACAGAGGAAGAAGCAAAAAATGAGTGAAAAAAAACGGAGAGGAGAGCGGAGCGAGGCAGAGGAGAACAGGGGTCCACTGGACCACCAGGGATGAGGCGCAGGTGATCCTGTGGGTGGAGGAGGGCCTCGAACACCAGCACACAAGAGTTTAAGTGCAGGAGCAGGCCTCACTTAATGGTGGAGCTGCGAGGGAGGGGGAGCTTGCTCTGCTTTGAGAGATATTGACTCTGCCCCTGCCCTTGCGGCTTTTCTGAATCACAGAAATGCCGAAAACATCACTACTTCCCCACGGCCCGGTCCCGGAAACACCAGGTTGGGAGGAATGCCCACGGACTTACAGAGACTTTACAAGACACCATCCGTAAAAAGTCACCCTCTTCCTTGGAGTTTAATCTGGAAACTGAGAGACGGGTGGGGCAGCACTACCTTCGCTTTCACCCTCTAGCAGAGCGGGTTCACTTCCTGCTGCTGGTAAGTGTATACTGGACAGGAACCAAGTCCTGCAAACCTCACACAAGCCAGCCAAAGTACGGTGCAGGGTGTAACACCCCCGACAGCACCACCCCAGTTGAGTATATCTAACGCTTGCCACCACTGTCTGGTCCCTGCCATCCTCCTATGGTCACTTCCTGCTCTCAGCCTCTTCTGCCTAGTGTCCCCAGAGTTCTTACTCTTGCAGACTCCTGAATGGAGGGCGTCCAACTTGTCCTGTGCACACTCTCTGGGCCAATTTGCAGCAGTTCAGCTGCTACCCCTAACCAATCCTCAAGCAACCGCTGAATATTAATAGCTGGTCTGGTCTCCTCAGCGTACTCTCCTCAGTTGAGTCGAGTTCCTGCCTCTCCATGGGAAGAGGTCATTCTCTCTCCTTATGGGCCAGTGGCTGCACCCCGCCGACTCACTCTCTCTAAGCTCAGCCAATCCTGGCGCTGATCCTGCTGTTGCAGCAGAACCAGGTTTGGCTGGGTCAGGGGACATCACCGCTCATTTTTGAGAGAAGGGGTTGTGGCTTCCTGTCACCCCCAGCTCACTATGAGTAGGTAAAGGTGCTTCGAATGTGCGTGTCGAGCTGGTTGGAGAAAGGCAGCCGTCCAACCCAACATGCGCACTTGTGTCCAGGTGCACACTGGCTACCGGAGTCTGTGTCATTCAATATAAACCCCATCCCCCCAGGATGCTTCTACTGCCGTGGCTAAAGTTTATTAAATACAAGCATGTAATTGGGAGGCCATGGGGGCAAAATATGAGTGGGGCAACGCCCCCACAATGGCGGTGGAGCGTCACCCTACTACTTCCAAGCAATACGAGAAGAGGAAACATAACATGATAATAACTTTCAATTATTATCACATTATGTTTCCTTTGCGGGCAAGAGGGTGGGCGGGGCTGCTCTGCTCACAGAGCAGGGCAGGGGCGGAGTGGTTTGCCCACTCAAATGCGCAATGAATTTTTGGTCTGCCCTCTCTGGCCGCCCAAAGCAGTCATGCGCATTTCCCTGTTCTCCATACAGGCTGCATTACAGCCTGCATGGAGAACATGCCCACCCCTACAGCCCCTGACTGAGCGCCGTGGCATAACACTCAGACCAATTGTGATTGGCTTAGGAGAAGGAGCCTGGTTGCCTGTTCCTCGAAGCGGACTCAGCAGAGCAGGAGCACAGAAGACGCTGGACTCGGCCTCAAGGTAAGTAAAAAAAATAATGATTTCGAAACCCCGCTCCCTCCTTGTGCGACACCCCCATGACACCCCCATGACACCTCCCGAGACCCCCACACCCGCAAGCCATGTGGGCCACCCCTGGCCCCGATGCCCCCATGCCCCTGTTGAAAAGGAGACAATGCGATGAAAGGAGACTTACTCTGCTTCCATGGTTTGGGCTAGTACAGCAGCTTTGATAGTTCAGATTTTGTTCAAGGTTCTCTGAACTCCACATTTTATTTGTGTACATGCAGCAGCCTATATGTTTGTGTTTTGGCTCTGTTTACAACTGTAATTTGTGCATTGATTTCTCACATACTGTCATGCATCACACCATCCCATAAAACCATAGCAGCACCTCAGTGGTCAACACGCACGACATGAAAACACTTACAACATAAGCTCAAAAACAAAAATAACACCATTACAACCACACACCATACATAGGGAAGCTAGCCATCCATGTGGGAAAGCACTTCGGTGCCACATACACAGGTAGTAAGTGCTATAAAAAGAATGCAATACAATCTCATGGAGTATATCACTTTATACACTCCTTTATTCAGCTAATCACATTTTCAACCTTCAAAACTCTTACCTTTAGAGCAAAAATGTCCACAAAGTGAATTTTAAAAGTTCAATCGGCGGAAGCAAAGTCTTTCCACTTTTCACAGAAATGTAGATTTCCTAGTAGTGGCTATCCATACCGCCTTGAAGTTTATCTTTTATTGTTTGCTGTTTCTTTATGCCTGCTCTACATGATTAAACCCGACTTCAGCAGGCTACATTGTGGAAACCTTGTGCTTGGAGATTGACTTTGCGAGAAACTGTGAGGTTACACGATTAGGGCCATATTTATGAAAGTGTAATGCTGCTCAGCAAGTCACCTTGCTATGCTGCTTTACAGGGAAAGGGCAGGAATGTGCTGTATTTAACACTATGGGGCCGATTCCGATCCGGGTCGGAAGGGCACCGAACGCGATCCATCCGGAAAAACTACGAGCCGTACACGTGTTTTCCGGCCAATTCGTACAGCTGTACGAGCGAGCAAGTACAATGTGAGCTACATGAAATTCACCGAACAAGTTGTTTCCGGGTCCGAACCGCTCTGTACGTCTCGGTCGTAGCTAACCGTGGTGTGCAATGGATGCGATTCACGACCGAGCCAGTACGATGTACGCGTCGGATAGCCTGTGCGAGCCGGAGTGTCCGGCTTGTAAATTGTCCGGGTGGTTGTCTTTGGGGGTCTGCGTCGGGCCCCCTGTCACCCGCAGCCCTACGACTCGGACACAGGGGGAGACCCATGGGTCTCCCCAACACAGGCATGTACGGTGCGGATGGCACTGACGTGTACCCACTGTAGGGGGCGCACTTGTCCACGACGTACCCATTCAGTCAATGGGAGCCCATGTACGCGTCGTACGACTGGCTCCCATTGACTTCTATGGGAGTCCGACCGAACCGAGTCCAGCAGCATACGGCTGCATCGTACTCGCTGGGTTGGACTGCAGGACTTCGGCTCGCTTGGAAAAACTCCGGATCCGGTTTGGTCGGAGTGCTTTCCGACCCGGATCCGAATCGGCCCCTATATGGTGCATTCCTGTCTTTTCCCCAGCGCTGCCGCTTAATGGGCTGCCTAGCACCCATGCAATCACCCTTTTATGATGGTGCAAGGGTGCTTGAATTGCATGCAGGATTGTTTTTGTTCCGGAAGGGGCACCTTCCTTCACAAAAACAATCCCCTGAGGGATATTCCTCTTTCTATGTGTGCTGCACAAGAGGAAGTAGTGAGGAGAATTAAAGATATTTCTGCTCGTTACGCGTCCCCTGGGAGGCGCAGCATTTGAGCACATTTCCGGACCAGTAATGGGAAACCTGGGAATTCGTCAAAATCCATGGGATTTGTGTGGGAACATCCACTTAACACCCATGGAACCCCTCCCAGGGGCAGAGGAACGTAATGCAGAGATATGCAATGCATTACTCTTGATCTATCAAGCCGCTCAGTGCCACACAAAGTGGCCCTTGCGTGACTTGATAAATCACATTTTGGGTTTGCGTTGCGCATGTACCACATTTCATGGAGCAAACACAATGCAAACCCTTGATAAATATGCCCCTTAATTTAAAGATACCGTATGCCGGATTCTATACTTTTACAAGCTTTCTTTCAAAACTGAAATTGAGAGGAATGTATCAAATCAGAAATCTAATTTTTGCCCGGGTGCCCACCGAAGTTTAGCACTTAGAAAACAATTCGCTCTCGCAAGAAATATTTTTATAAAGCAAAGAAATATTACGCAGTTCACCCACCAGTGGCGGCTGGTAACTTTGCAAAGTGGTAAGTATAAAATTTGTGAATGAGTTTCAAGTAGTGGGCAGGAAAGCAAGGGAACCCGACTGGCATTTGAAATGAAAAAAGGAGGACACTTGGGGTTCTTTAAATCTAATTTCAATAAAGAATTTTGTGAAAAGCAAGATGTATAAATCAATTCTGAACATGTGGTCTCGAAAATGTTACAATGATTAAAGTATGCCCCACATCTTACTACATTAAATATGTTCAACAGTTCCTGCCTCAAAATGTCTATCCGGGTGAGTTCAGGTTGTAAGGGGTGTTTATGACACAGCAATATTAAGAACTCTGGAGCAGAGTGCCTGTCAGTCAGTCATAGAGGTATTCACACTACAGGCCCATTCAATCCTTGGTGTCTCTGCAGAGCTCCTTGGAAATGGTAACGTGGGCCTCTTTTGGGAAAGCAAATAAAGGAGATCCCACCTGTCAAAATATGTCAGCACGAGAGGAGCAAAGCCGCTGTGCTCACCGGTGAGTGGAGTGGGTATGCTGTGTGCGCAGGGCAGAAAGGAGGGTGAAAGCTGGTTCGAAGTGAAAGGTAGATGCAGGATTCCAGAAAGATGCGTGGAGAAAGATGGGCGCCTGTTTCCAACATTGAGAGAGGGAGTGACTGAGGTACTCTGATGACCACTGCCAATGACACTGACCTTAGTAATACTTCATTCACAGCGCTTTACTCCTTGGAGAACCCCTTTCATTCCACTTAGAGCACTGTGCATTCTAATTATCTTTTTACCCCCCCATTCAGCAGCATTTTAACTTCCACCTACTTTTTGTTTAACATGAAGTGAGTTGACAAGAAATTATAGTGGTATTTTTTTGTTTTCATAATCAAGGAGCCAGGTTCAGCTGTGCACTGCATGTAGCATCAGCTAAATCTAATAAAACAATTGCTACTTTAATCATTTTCTTAGTAAACGGTAATACAAAATGAGAATAAATACTGTGTCGCAAATAAGTTCAAAACCATTTCACCCATTTTCTAAGGATCGTTAATGGGCCAAAGCAGTCATGCGCATTTCCCTGTTCTCCATGCAGGCTGCATTACAGCCTGCATGGAGAACATGCCCACCCCCTACAGCTCCTGGCTGAACGCCGTGGCATAACACTCAGACCAATTGTGATTGGCTTAGGAGAAGGAGCCTGGCTGCCTGCTTCCTGTTCCTTGAAGCGGACTCAGGAGAGCTGGAGCACAGAAGACGCGGGACCCGGCCTCAAGGTAAGTAAAAAAAAAAAAATGTATTTCTAAACCCCGCTTCCATCTTGTGTGACACCCCCCAGGACACCTCCGTGACACCCCAGAGGCCCCAGCACCCACAAGCCATGCGGGCCGCCCCTGGCCCAATGCCCCCATGCCCCCATGCCACTGTTGAAAAGCAGACAATGCGATGACAGGAGACTTACTCTGCTTCCATGGTTTGGGCTAGGACAGCAGCTTTGATAGTTCAGATTTTGTTCAAGGTTCTCTGAACTCCACATTTTATTTGTGTACATGCAGCAGCCTGGGCAGATGCCTATATGTTTATGTTTTGGCTCTGTTTACAACTGTAATTTGTGCATTGATTTCTCACATACCGTCATGCATCACACCGTCCCATAAAACCATAGCAGCACCTCAGTGGTCAACACGCACCACATGAAAACACTTACAACATAAGCTCAAAAACAAAAATAACACCAGTACAACCACACACCATACATAGTGAAGCTAGCCATCCATGTGGGAAAGTACTTCAGTGCCACATACACAGGTAGTAAGTGCTAAATAAATAATACAATACAATCTCATGGAGTATATCACTTTATACACTCCTTAATTCACCTTAATTCAACTAACCACATTTCCAACCTGAAAAACTCTTACTTTTAGAGCAAAAAAGTCCACAAAGCAAAATACTTTTCAACTCCTTGATATTTTAAAAGTTCAATTGGCGGAAGCCAAGTCTTTCCACTTTTCACAGAAATGTAGATTTCCTAGGAGTGGATATCCATACCGCCTTGAAGTTTATCTTTTATTGTTTGCTGTTTCTTTATGCCTGCTCTACATGATTAAACCAGACTTCAGCAGGCTACATTGTGGAAACCTTGTGCTTGGAGATTGACTTTGCGAGAAACTGTGAGGTTACACAATTAGAGCCATATTTATGAAAGTGTAATGCAGCTCAGCAAGTCACCTTGCTATGCTGCGTTACGGGGATAGCAAAAACCAAAGAAAATGATGGACGGAGTGTTGAACATTGCAAGCACTCACCCCCAGTCAACTGATCTGGGTTTAATCCATCACCGTTCTTTAGCCCACTCTGCCACCCCAGTTCAGACATGGCCATATGCAAATCAGTCTGACCCTGTGCCTCATGGGAACAGTCCAGCCCGAACTGCCAAGCCATGTCTTCCCTGGACCGGAAACAAGCTTCCTAGGACCGGTTTCTGGCATTTCAGCCGTCTTCAGCCAGGCTTGCTTGAATCCAGTGGCAAAGTGAGCAAGGGACTCACGTCTGAGCATACCCTGCCAACTTATGGCGAACAAAGCAAAAATCAAAGGAAATGATGGACGGAGTGTTGAACATTGCAAGCACTCACCCCCAGTCAACTGATCTGGGTTTAATCCATCACCGTTCTTTAGCCCACTCTGCCACCCCAGTTCAGACATGACCATATGCAAATCAGTCTGACCCTGTGCCTCATGGGAACAGTCTAGCCCGAACTGCCAAGCCATGTCTTCCCTGGACCGGAAACAAGCTTCCTAGGACTGGTTTCTGGCATTTCAGCCGTCTTCAGCCAGGCTAGCTTGAATCCAGTAGCAAAGTGAGCAAGGGCCTCACGTCTGAGCATACCCTGCCAACTTATGGCGAACAAAGCAAAAACCAAAGGAAATGATGGACGGAGTGTTGAACATTGCAAGCACTCACCCCCAGTTAACAGATCTGGGTTTAATCCATCACCGTTCTTTAGCCCACTCTGCCACCCCACTTCAGACATGGCCATATGCAAATCAGTCTGACCCTGTGCCTCATGGGAACAGTCCAGCCCGAACTGCCAAGCCATGTCTTCCCTGGACCGGAAACAAGCTTCCTAGGACCGGTTTCTGGCATTTCAGCCGTCTTCAGCCAGGCTTGCTTGAATCCAGTGGCATTACAGGGAAAGGGCAGGAATGTGCTGTATTTAACACTATGGGGCCAATTCCGATCCGGGTCGGAAGGGCACCGAACGCGATACGTCCGAAAAAAACTACGAGCCATACGCGTGTTTTCCGGCCGACTCGTACAGCTGTACGAGCGAGCAAGTACAATGCGAGCTATATGAAATTCACCGACCGAGTCGTTTCAGGGTCCGAACCGCTCAGTACGTCTCGGTCGTAAGCTAACCGTGGCGTGCAATGGATGCAATTCACGACGAGCCAGTACGATGTACGCGTCGGATGGCCTGTGCGAGCCGGAGTGTCCGGCTCGCAAATTGTCCGGGTGGTTGTCTTTGGGGGTCCGCGTCGGACCCCCTGTCACCCGCAGCCCTATGACTCAGACACAGGGGGTGACCCATGGGTCTCCCCAACACAGGCATGTACGGTGCGGATGGCACCGACGTGTATCCACTGTGGGGGGCGCACTTGTCCACGACGTACCCATTCAGTTAATGGGAGCCCATGTACGCATCGTACGACTGGCTCCCATTGACTTCTATGGGAGTCCGACCGAACCGAGTCCAGCAGCATACGGCTGCATCGTACTCGCTGGGTTGGACTGCAGGACTCCGGCTCGGTTGGAAAATACTCTGGATCCGGTTTGGTCGGAGTGCTTTCCGACCCGTATACGAATCGGCCCCTATATGGTGCATTCCTGTCTTTTCCCCAGCGCTGCCGCTTAATGGGCTGCCTAGCACCCATGCAATCACCCTTTTATGATGGTGCAAGGGTGCTTGAATTGCATGCAGGATTGTTTTTGTTCCAGAAGTGGCACCTTCCTTCACAAAAACAATCCCCTGAGGGATATTCCTCTTTCTATGTGTGCTGCACAAGAGGAAGTATTGAGGAGAATTAAAGATATTTCTGCTTGTTACGCGTCCCCTGGAAGGCGCAGCATTTGAGCACATTTCCGGACTAGTAATGGGAAACTTGGGAATGTGTCAAAATCCATGGGATTTGTGTGGGAACATCCACTTAACACCCATGGGACACCTCCCAGGGGCAGAGGAACGCAATGCAGAGCTATGCAATGCATTACTCTTGATCTATCAAGCCAGTCAGCACCACGCAAAGTGGCCCTTGCGTGACTTGATAAATCACATTTTGGGTTTGCGTTGCGCATGTACCACATTTCATGGAGCAAACACAATGCAAACCCTTGATAAATAGGCCCCTTAATTTAAAGTTACCGAATGCCAGATTCTATACTTTTACAAGCTTTCTTCCAAAAC
Source organism: Triturus cristatus (assembly GCF_964204655.1). NCBI lineage: Eukaryota > Metazoa > Chordata > Amphibia > Caudata > Salamandridae > Triturus > Triturus cristatus. The sequence continues at coordinate 910,572,914 of NC_140586.1, forward strand.
TGAAATTGAGAGGAATGTGTCAAATCAGGAATCTAATTTTTGCCCGGGTGCCCACCGAAGTTTAGCACTTAGAAAACAATTCGCTCTCGCAAGAAATATTTTTATAAAGCAAAGAAATATTAGGCAGTTCACCCACCAGTGGCGGCTGGTAACTTTGCAAAGTGGTAAGTATAAAATTTGTGAATGAGTTTCAAGTAGTGGGCAGGAAATCAAGGGAACCCGACTGGTATTTGAAACAAGCATTTACAATGCAATGGTCTCGGCATTGGTAAAGTTAGAGCTATTGGCATTGCTCATTACATTATTTTTGTTTATGTTTTTGTTTTTAAAACATTTAGAGAAATGGCATTGTTATTTACAACGTCAATAGCTTAATCTCTCTCAAATGCGAGACCTATTTTTGTGCAGGTTTCCTTCCTGCACAAAAATAATCATCCCCTCAACGCAGGCACCCTTGCACCATGGTACAAAGGTACCTGTGTGGGAGGGGTGTAGTAAAGCAACAACACAGGAAGGGGTAGGCAAGCAACAACAGGGAATGGGCAGGAAAGCAACAACACAGGAGGTGGGACGGGGCAGGAAAGCAACAATGTGCGAAAGGGGCAGGCAAGTGACAACGGGGTAATGGGGCAGGTAAGTAACAATGCAAGAGAGGGGCAGATGGGACAGACCAGGAAAGCAAACTGTAAGGGAGGTTGGCCAAAGCTCCCATTGAAGAGTTTCTATCTATTCTGGGCCCAGTGATTGGAGGAAAGTTCTCAGGAGAACATCGATGGAAATAAAAGATCATGTCAACAGTTTAAAAATAATTGCCAGACAGTAATATTACGTGAACACAATGCAATCAGGGAAAGTATCTGACGTCCTATCTCACCTATTTTCATTCTGTCCCATAATACTCATTTCCACATATAGATTTGTGTACCTCAGTCCTCCCTCCATTTCATGCAATATGACCTTTGTCTAGAATTTACCGTGAAATGAGTCACATCTAGTTCTGTGGGTGAGTTCAGGATGTTGGGATTCATAGCGGCCACATCAGACAGCTCCAAACCCAATTCTGAATGGAATGCATATTTTTCACAGTGTCTGCCAGTAGGTCAGGAAGGTTTTTAGACTGCAAGCAAATGCAATCAGTGGTCTCTCTGCAGAGCACAAAGTGTGATGGCTACATTTGTGACAATTGGGATTCTACAAGAAGTTGTGTTAAAGTGCTTCACTGCTAAGTGCTAAAATGATGAAAATAGAGGGCTTATAGGGGAGTGTGTGATTATGTGTATGGGGATAAAGTTGAGGTGATGAATGAAGTATGTGCAGAAGGAGACAGTGAAAAGACTCAGCTGAAGAGGAAAGAGGACGCAAGATATGCAGCTGGAAACATTGAGAATGATTTGGAGAGAAAACAGGGCAAAGGTGTCCAACACTGTGAGGGTTGCATAAGAAAGTAGAGTGAAGGGGAGAACTGAGTGACCAGAGGCCTCAGTAATATGTAAGAGTCTGTTTTCAGAATTGAAACATCCAACCCAAAATCACTCATTACAAAATCAGTGCTAGTTGTATAGGTGATACTGCTAACAAGAACTGGCAAAGGCAATAGTTTTGTCTGGTTTGTTTCCGCTATCCAGTTAAGCTTCCGTCACTGGCGCGGATTGAGGTAGTCGCGCTCTTAAACCTAGATATTTACACCTGCAAACTACCACTACTGGAATTACCGTTACGGCGATATACCTTCTATGTTGAATTCACCATAACCCGCCACACATGTCACAGTCACACACTTGCTCGGAGTTAAAAGTAACAGGGGCGATCACTCAACAGAAAAGCACAGGGAATAAAGAGGCGGGACCGCAGTCTGCTGTTGCGTCGCCCGGTGTGAAACCGTTATCAATGATCGACGCCAAGTAATTCACTAACACCGAAAAGTACGCCTTAACTGTAATCAGGAAAAATCGGTAACATTGGACATGTCTCAGGGTCTCTCGGAGAGCGAGGGTTAGGGTGTTTCCCGCGTGTGTACATGATGGAGACCTCTGAGAGTTCTCCGTTCTAGTCAGATAATTCGGGTGGAGGATGTACCTGGTTCGCCTCCCGCCTGTTGATGGCCTCTTCAATCCTCAATGGGTGACTTTTGCTTTATCGCCTAAGAAAGCGACGTTACGGCCCGAGGGGACCAAAAGACCCCTGTAACCCCGAGCAAATGAGACCGGTATTGGTGAGGAGACTTCCGCTGACAAGAGCCACCCGGCCCGTATACACCGTCAACAGCTAGGAACTTCCTGTCGCTCCCTCAACCCTCCTTCCATGCGCCTCGGCTTAGCCGATTAGACTTCCGCCTAAGAGAGCCACCCGGCCTCTACCTTGCGTCACTGACGCGTAGCCATTAGGCTGCACAGTTTGGGCAGCGAGGACAACGATTGGCTTGTTATTTCATGTGTGCCATCTGGGTCCTATTGTTTCTACTGCATTTAACGTTAGCTTTACCATTCGTGGGGCGGGGGGGGCGGATAAGCGTAACAGAAAACGTATGAGACCAGGATATCAAGACAAAAATAGGAACAGGGAGTAAATATTAGCGTGGTAAGGAAATGAGGCGAAAAAAGTATTTGGCGAATATTTCGAAATAGAGGAACTACAGAAAGGGTAAAAATAAAGTCGGAGAGACAGAGTAAAGAAAATTAAGAAGATTTGAGTCAGCAAGGCTATGTTTCATGATACCACCGTTGGGAGTTTCAGAGAAGTAATTCTCGTAAACAGCTTTTGAAGAGTTCACCGTTGAACAAGGCAGAGCAAAAGGCACACCACCGCCTTTCTCCGAGGCAGAGCAGAAATGCCTCGGAGAAACGCAGCGTCCTTTTCGGATTCGGGGGCGTGTTTTGCTGTTATCTCCTCCAGACATTGGCTGGAGGAGATAATTAGACTTTCTGCAGAAAACACGCCCCCCGATCCGAAAAGGACGGGGCATGATCGGAGTGACGGGACCTCTTCTCCAATGGCTGGCCAGCATTGAAGAGGCCAGCCAATGGAGAACAGGGGAGAAGAGGGGTGGGTTCAAGCCCCTCTTCTCCAAGTCATTAATCTCGCGAGCGAGACTGCGCAAGCGCAGCCTTCGCTAGCCGAGACCTAAAAAGAGGGACACATGGGTTTTTTAAATCTAATTTCAATAAAGAATTTTGCGAAAAGCAAGATGTATAAATCAATTCTGAACATGTGGTCTCGAAATTTTTACAATGAATAAAGTATGCCACGCATCTTACTATATTAAATATGTCCAACAGTTCCTGACTCAATATGTCTATCCGGGTGAGTTCAGGTTGTAAGGGGTGTTTATGACACAGCAATATTAGGAGCTCTGGAGCAGAGTGCCTGTCAGTCAGTCATAGAGGTATTCACACTACAGGCCCATTCAATCCTTGGTGTCTCTGCAGAGCGCCTTGGAAATGGTAACGTGGGCCTCTTTTGGGAAAGCAAATAAAGGAGATCCCACCTGTCAAAATATGTCAGCACGAAAGGAGCAAAACCCCTGTGCTCACCGGTGAGTGGAGTGGGTGTGCTGTGTGCGCAGGGCAGAAAGGAGGGTGAGAACTGGTTTGAAGAGAAAGGTAGATGCAGGATTCCAGAAAGATGCGTGGAGAAAGATGGGCGCCTGTTTCCAACATTGAGAGAGGGAGTGACTGAGGTACTCTGATGACCACTGCCAATGACACTGACCTTAGTAATACTTCATTCACAGCGCTTTACTCCTTGAAGAACCCCTTTCATTCCACTTAGAGCACTGTGCATTCTAATTATCTTTTTACCCCCCCATTCAGCAGCATTTTAACTTCCACCTACTTTTTGTTTAACATGAAGTGAGTTGACAAGAAATTATAGTGGTATTTTTTTGTTTTCATAATCAAGGAGCCAGGATCAGCTGTGCACTGCATGTAGCATCAGCTAAATCTAATAAAAACAATTGCTACTTTAATCATTTTCTTAGTAAACGGTAATACAAAATGAGAATAAATACTGTGTCGCAAATAAGTTCAAAACCATTTCACCCATTTTCTAAGGATCGTTAAAGGGCCATAGAGAAAATTAACTTGTCTTTGAAACATACGACAAACAGCTCCTGCTGAATGCTGACCCGCCAAAATTCCCCAAAGTAATTAACTCTGACTCTCCTGCAGAGCTCATGTTTGTGAAAAAAGCAACAGAGCCTTTCCCCTGCCTGTGACGTGAAAACAAAGAGGAGAGTGTGTCACTCAAAAAGAGGATCACTGATACAATATCGACAGACACAATATCGACCTTCCATAATATCGGGACAAAAATATTGATTACACTAAAATCGACATCCTATAGTTATTTAAAAAAATACACAAATATCACCGACAAAATATCGGCATACATTTACATTGATATCACTAATATTGAACCCAAAAATATTGTTAAAAATAATATCGGACATGTTAAAAAAACATACAAAGTGTCACTAATATTGATAACAAAAATATAGACCCCAATAATATCGTTAAAAAAAATATCGACATGTTACAAATATTTATAACCATACAAAACGTACCACAAAAGATATAAAATTATTATTTAACACACACACCATACAAAATCGATTAACACATGTTCTAAAGACATTTAAAAATATTATCATAAAAAGTATTAACCCCTTCCCCGCTCATGACGGAACCGCTCCGTCATGAGCCACGGTTGCCGTGTGCTCATGACGGAGCGGTTCCGTCATGCCACGGCCGTTGGCGGCCGCTCCGCCCACGCGGCGCTGTTTCCCCGCCTGTGCGGGGGGACAACGCAACTGGGCGGAGTCATGACGGAACCGCTCCGTCATGAGCACAGCTCAACCGTGGCTCATGACGGAGTGGCTCCGTCATGAGCACAGCGCCACCGCGCTGCCCCCCCGCACCCCCCAGCGCTGCGGCGGAATTCCCGCCGCAGCAAAATGGTTAAATACACACAGTTATTTTCCATCTATAGTATATGTATTGTGGACGTTCCCGGTCACATCCGCGATCAGCCATCCTGGTGGTGACCGGGACCGTCCGCAATACATGCAGAGGTCCTGCACACCCAATTTGAATGCGACCGCCACCATGGTGGGCGCATTTTGCACTTAAACATTGAGGCGGCTGCTGCTGACTGCAGCACCTGCCGCGATGTTCAAAATGTATGTTGTGCATTTCACTGCACTACATGGCAGGCACCACACGGTGCCTGCCACTTGGTGTAGTGAAATGTAGAGATGGTACCACCCCCAGTGCACAAACACCGCCCGCAACAGGCCCTCAAAACCAATCCCTGCCAGCCTTTCAATGGCGGTTTACCCGCCACGGAAAGGCTGGCTGAAGACAGCATCCTAATTTGGCGGACGGTGCCTGCTAGGCTCCGCCACCATTTTATGGATGCCGACCGCTCCGCTAGGCAATCCAAATAATTGCCTGTGGTGGTTCCGTGGCGGACAGTCTTTGCGTCAGCCACGGTCGCAGTCTGGATCCGCACTGCTGGCGGTGGCGGTCCTTCCACCATCGTAATGACCCCCTAAGTATTGAATATGCAACAAATAGCTCCTTTGTATATCAAATTAAAAAACTAATCGCACTGGCATACGTCCGAACTACTGATGTAGCCAAACACTACAATTTATTAATTGAAAGTGCATACTACCAGCAAAATGAACAAAAACTAAGTCCCCTACTTGACTATTTTGAGGATACCTGGGTGGGAGGGCTACGCAGATCTGGACACAGAAAGCAATCTAAATACCACATTTCATGGTGGAATGTATATAACAGTACCCTAAACAAAGAAGCTAAAACTAATAATGCTATAGAAGGATGGCATAACACCTTCCAAGCAACAACAGAACTCCACCAACTCTACATAACTATTACTATCTATTGAAAAAGAACAAACCTACCAACAACTAAGAATGGAGCAGTCTGTAACACAAATAGGCCCAAAACTTAACAAACAAACTAAAGAAATGTTTGAGTACTTATAATACAAAGTAAGACTATATCCGACAACAAAAGGGCAAGAATACCTTGAAACAATAGCCAAATCCCTACTTTAAATAAAAATAACAGATAAGTAAAATCCTTATAATTCCAAAAATATTATTATTTTGTCAATTTTATTAATTAATATACAAAAAATATATTGACATAGTAATTTTATTTTTTAAAATATAAATCACAATAACAATGTCATTTGTAACATTTCCCTCCCACAATAAATAATTCAAAATAATTTACTGTTTCCGTAGCTGAAGAAAAAAAATCCCAACTGCCATAAATAAATCCACGTTTTCGATGATCTCAATAACAAATAAAAATCCCCCCCCAAAAAATAAAAATCCAGCTGTTTAAAAAGTAATCCACCTGCAATAATTCCACAAATTATAAACCATAAAAATCCCACAATACGAATTTAAACAAGCATTTGCAATGCAATAGGTCTGGCATTGTTAAAGTTTGAGCTATTTTCATTGCTAAATAATGCAACACCAATAGCTCAAACTTTAATAATGTGAGACCTATTCCATGTGGAATACATGACAACAAGCAGTATACACCCTGTACGCAAATGAGCATGGACAACGGATGGAAGAAATATGCCAACTACGAACTGAGAAGCAAACAAAGTGGTTGAATATGAACACACATCTAAACACTCCTGAAGTTCAAATGGTGGTGGAAAATTGTATGTGAGTATGTGTAGAGCGACACCCAGCAGGAAGAACACCCACAAGCAATAATCTTGGTGCTGGAAACGAGTGAAGAGGATCTCAAGACAGCAAGGGACTTACTTAAAAAGACACAAGGATATTTATATCCTGCGGAGCAGCAACTAGTCCCGAGTTTCTGAAACCCAGAATACACTGAGTTAGAAATACACACTCGGCGAGTATGTGTGAAAAACCGAAAGTGAACACTAGTGAAAAGAAAATGCTCATACCTGTGACAAAGAAAATATGAAGGTGTACTGTGAAAATATGTCGGACCACCTGCAATAACAAAAGCGGTACGCTGAGTACCATCGTGAAAAAATAATGGAAACAACGGACAATAACCCGAGTTCTAAGAACTCACTAACCTGGCGGTACACCGAAGGTTTGAGGACACGCTTTCCTAGTAGATATGGAGGTAACGGAACTTCTTGGAACCCTTAACACTGGCGGGCTCCACTAAAGACCTGAAGGGAAGTCACGTGAACGTTCACGGCGACCGCAGGAATACAGCAGCCATCTTAACAAGGTGAACAAGCATTGGCCGCACGCGCGCCTCGCGCTTAAAGTTAAAAAAACAAACAAAAAAAAAAGACAAGCCCGGTGGAGCGTGGCGCGCGCGCGCTTGGGGGCGGGGGAGCGGACCCTTTGAAGTGCTCCCAAAAGGTGGATTGCATGGCGGCACGATGCGCGTGATTGTGCGCGTGCTAGCCATGCAATCCGCTTTTTGGGAGCACTTTTCAAACCCGCTCTCTATAGTCTCGCTTTGCGATCGCTTACGCGATAGCAAGGTCGAGACCTAAAAAAGAAACGCTCCAGGAAAACTTGAAAAATTAAGGAAGTGTAAAATAATTATTAGTTTTCTAAAACGAATACGTACTTCCCTAAATAAAAAACGCAATCTTCTCCCAACTGACACGTTCCAATCAACCAAAACCTGTAATGAAAAAAACATTCCCACCCACATAAATATACACATACATTATAACATAATACAAATAAATATAAAACTAACACCATAGTTTAAACATATTTTCACATATCTATTTAACTCTAACACCGACCGATTAACTAACTGATGACATTTCGCTAACACATAACTAAAACATACAACTCACCAAAACTTTAAAAACCTACCACTACACACACTTCCTAGTACTTAACTACCCTCAAATTAATCCAAAATTAAAGTTTAAATAAAGAAAATTAAACTTACCTTACCTGATGAAATGCAGATTCCAACCGCAAGCTTCTCCCCTCAGCAATGACCTATAACAAAACCGAGCGGCTACAAAATACAAGTTAGAAATAAAGATGGCTGCTTTAAATAGTAAAGATGTATCTATTTCTTTATTAAACTGATAGTACATATTAAATACATTGTTATAAAGTTTTGTAAAAATACAACAAAATATTACTTATGTTAAAAAAATGATTTAATAAGTATTATTATCATTCTAAAATATACATTTTTCATCCAATGTATATTTAAAATGACATGTACAAATTAATATTATTTATATTTCAAATATAAATATTACTTAAAATATAACATTATTTGGCACATGCATCAAGCAAAAACATCCTCGCAAAAATTGCGATTCGGAAAAATAGACCGTTAGCGCCCGCAAAATAGCACTTTCCAATGCATCAATCAAAATACCGAAAATGCAAAGGGATCGCTAAATAATATCCCACAAAGTTAGCAAGAACCGAATTAGCGATTACTTAACAGCGAAACATGCAACCGCAAATACCAATTAGCAATCAAAGAATCGCAATGCAATGCATAGAAAATCGCAATTAGTGATTATTAGGAAAATCGCTATTTAGCAAGTGCAGAATAAGCGGAATCACAATCAGGTGGTAAAGTTAAAAAAAAAAATATTGCACAGGTGCCACTAATCAGAAACCCTTTAAGATTGACTCAGGAGACCCCAGAAGCCTTTCACAATGGCAGCCCTCTACGTGCTGGCGAGGAGGATGAGGATCAATGCAGTAGCTCAGCGCAGAAGGAGGATACAGGAGAGGATTTTTTGAGTGCGCATCACATTGCTGGGCCAGACTGAGGATGAGATCTACGATAAGTACAGATCATGAACCTAATTGCTGAATTGGAGCCCCTATTGCAGCACCTGACACGTAGAACACATGCAATCCCCGCACATGTCCAGGTGCTATGTTGCCTGCACCTACTGGCATCAGGCAGTTTCCAGGGGGTAGTAGCCGTAGCCAGAGGGGTTTCACAAAGCTCACTCTCACGCTTCTTCAAGAACTTCCTTGACGCCATGATGACAAGGATATACACACACATCACCTTCCCCACAACCCCACAGAAGTTGAATCAGACAAAACAAGAGTTCTACCAGGTGGCCCAATTCCCTCATGTGATCGGATGCATAGACTGTACGCATGTCCCCATCTGTCCCCAGCAGCCAAAGAATACATCTTTTGGAACAGGAAGTCTTACCACTCCATTAACATGCAAGTTGTGTGCAATGCAAAGCACATTATAACGGACTTCGTGGCAAAATTTCCAGGAAGCACACATGAGTCCTATATATTCAAGCACAGTGGCATCCACAGGCGTCTGCTCAGGGGTGAATTTGGCGACGGACATCTACTCGGTACACACATATACCTATTTGCTACATCAATCACCAAAATGTAAGTGCATAACTGTGGCTAACCCTTTGAATTCCACCCTGTAGGTGACAGCGCATACGCCGTGCGGGACTACATCCTGACACCGTACCTCAACCCAGCAACACCATAGGTGCAGAGGTACAATGCGCCACACATAATCACATGGAATGTGATAGAACGCACCTTCGGGATACTGAAAAGTTGTTTTCGCATTCTTCACAAGACTGGTGGAGCACTTCAATACATCCCAGAGACCTGCTGCAGGATTGTGGCTGCATGTGCCACGTTGCACAACATTGCCACCAGAAGAGGCACACACCTCGAGATGCCCGACTGTGAGTCTGATGGGGACGACCAACCACCCGCTCAACACCGACAGGCGCATGTGGCTAACTCAACAGAAGGACGGAGGAGAAGTGCACACACCACCCAACATTACTTCTGATGCAGGTAATAATAAGCCTTAGCAACTAAAGGGTGCACGTAAATGTTTTATTTACATGATCCCATGTGAAGTGAAATCTTGAATAGTGCAAATTGTGAGGGTGATTGAATTGAGGCATAAAGTCAACAGAAAATAGTTAAAAGCACTGTATGTCAATCACCACGACGTAAAGGACCATGGTTACACCACCACGGCCCAGAAATGAGGATTTGCATGGCTACCGCCTCCTGCCACGTACACCCAGCCTCCTCTCGTGTGCCTCTGCAGCATCAACAGGATGTGTGTGTGTGTGGATGTGGTGCTGAGCGAACTGCGCCTCCTGGTAGGGGTCACTGGCACCGACATGCTACTGAGGCTCGATATCTCCTCACTCTACTCCTCCCCTTCCAAGTTGATGGCACGGACTGTCCCAGACTGTAAGTGTTCTACCGCTGTGGTCACCTGGCTCAAGGCCCTTGCAACATCCCCACAGAAATGACCGAGGTCAACTTGCATAGCAACGGAACACCATGCCAATAGCGCTGTGGTGTTGCAGAGCTTGTTGATGGCCCTTGTATTTGCTGCAGTGCGGATCAGGCTCTGGCGATGCCTTCCCCGCTTCGTGGCCTCTCCTGCAAGCACCGCCCATGTGAGCTCCTGTAGTCTTACGTAAGTTTGGCAATTGCCCTCTGCAACCACTGTTGATAGGTCACGCACACTGTCCGCCATTGTGCTTATGTTCTTTGCCAACTTGGAGATCTGGAGAGTGATAGTGCCCATATGTCTCCCCTGCAGGCGCTGCATGTGTAGCATCTGTGACTCTACGCCACCATAGAGATTTGTCACATGCTCAGGATGTGCTGCAATACATGCCCTGGACCTGCGCCATTGCCCTGGTAGGACCTGTGCTGGAGTTGGTGAAGCAATACGTGGCTGGATGTAGACTGTAGTGGGCCTACATTGGCAGCAGTGAGGGGACATGTGCCCTGTGTTTGGTTGGTGGTGGTGGGGTGGGCTTGCGTGGGCCACTGGAGTCTCCACTTCGCTCTCGGAAGTTGTCTCTGAGATGTGGAGTTGGTCACTGTCATCAGAGTCAGCCTCAGCTGCATCTGTGATGTGAAAGAGTGCACTGTTAATTTTTGTGAATCCTACATTTGTTGAACATTTGGCATACTTTGCTCAGATAAAATCACTGACTAATTACACTGGCTGCCATGCTGTATTGGTGTTTTATGATTTCCCTTTCTGCTTTTGAATGCACTATTTGCTGACATGACTACAACTCCCATGATGCATTTTGTGTATGAGGGGAAACGTGGCCTGGAGTTTCATCTGCATACTGGGTTTGCCTGGGAGGATGTCCCTGGACATATATTACGTAAGGGAGTAACGCTTGCATGCATCTTACCTTTTGATGTACTTGCTGCCCCAGATGTGTCCAACTGAGTGACTCCTACCACTGCCTCAGGCTGGATTGTCGCCTCAACAAGGTCCTCAAGGGCTGTGTATGTGGATACAGTCGATGGTCCTCCGCCTGTGGCACCTGCTTCCCTCAGCCTTACGGCAATGCGCTCCTTGGCACGGATCCTGAGGTCGTACCACCTCTTCTTCAAATCATCAATGCTGCGGTGTGTGACTCCCACAGCATTGACTTTAGCCTTGATGTGCAGCCAAATTTCGATTAAGTATTCCAACTCCCTCTCTGAGTACTTCATTTTCCTCTTCCTGGGGGTGGCACTCTCCCCTGAAGCATTTTTCTCCATCCTGGGTGTAAAATGGTAGCTGGATACAGAGATGTCAGTGATTGTGCTCAGCCTCAGTTCTCTGCCTCCTCCTCTGAGCTCCTCAGGGCACTGAATGCAGCATGGACTGTGTTGGAAGGCGTTCCCCGGGGAGGCTGCGGAATGGGTTCCTGGCCACCCTGAGGCCCACCTTTCCCAGAATTAGGCCGAGCAAGAGCAGGGAGGCCCTTCCTGGAAGGGTCTCGCACCTAGGATCGCACGCGCTGCGCTTACTCTCTCTTCGGATAGAGGAACACCACACAGTAGTTCGTTATAAGGCAATAAGCTTTTATTGGTAGTTGTCAGGGATCTTTATGATCCGGCAGGCAGGTGCAGAATTAATGCCACAAGCGGCAGCGATCTTGTGATGAAGGGAAAAAGGGGTAGCGGGACAGTCTTTCAATCAGTGTCTCTGCGAGGTATCCGGCGCACAGCTCTCAATCCTCGAGCTGAGGGGATGTTGCTTCTCTCGGCAATCTCTGCCGATTCTCTTGGAGGAGCGGGCCGCGAGTCACTCAGCAGGCACCGGAGGGTCGTAGTTCAGGGAGCCGCGACGTCGTCAGCAGGGCTCAGATGGTTCAGCGTTCGGGGAGCCGCGACGGCGTCAGCAGGGCTCAGATGGTTCAGAATTCAAGGAGCCGCGACGGCGTCAGCAGGGTTCAGATGGTTCAGCGTTCGGGGAGCCGCGACGGCGTCAGCAGGGCTCAGATGGTTCAGAATTCGAGGAGCCGCGACGGCGTCAGCAGGGCTCAGTTGGTTTCAGAGTTCGGATAGCGTTTCTTCTGTTCGGTGAGCGATCGAGCCGCGACCAGGTCCGCAGGCTCTCGTCAGTCCAGGTCTTCTCTGCCCTCGTCCCTTCAGCACCCCTTGTTATACTCCCCCTCCTCTTTGAAGTCCGGAGTCCTCGCGGAGAGGGGTCTCGTGCCTGGGGGGCGATGTGTCGGGGTTTCCTGTCGCTCAGCCCCTTGATCTATTCAGATGTGTCCGGGAGGGACCCCAGACGCCCAGCAGGAGAGGCGCCCGCTCACCGGGGGCCTGGTGGCCGATCGAAACCTCCCTCGGGGAAGAGTCCAGAGGCGTGACAGAGTCGGCGCCTCTCGGTCTGGTTTGGGGGGGGGGGTTTCGTTCTCCCTCGGCCGGGCATGCGTGTTGGGGATCTGGTCGGCCCTCGGGATGTTGGTCCACGGGAGCCGGAAGGCCGTGTCCACGAGGTTCGGCGTGGTTGTAGTGTACTTTGCTGGTCGGGAGGGCCCACGCCACGAGGCCGGTCTCACACATGCCCCCCCCAGCTGAAAGGCGGGGAGAACTACCCATCCACTTGGGAGTTTTCCTCGCTGAAGCGGAAGAATCGGGACAGGCCGTCCGCATTGGCGTGGTCAGTCCCGGGGCGATGTTCCACAGTGAAGTCCATCCCCTGGAGAGAGATGGACCAGCGTAGCAGCTTGGGGTTTTCCCCTCGCATCTGCATCAACCACCGCAGGGGTCGATGATCTGTTTGCACTCGGAAGTGTGTTCCGAACAGGTAGGGCCGTAGCTTTTTGAGAGCCCAGACTACGGCGAACGTCTCACGTTCAATCGTGCTCCACCGCTGTTCCCGGGGCAGTAACCTTCGGCTGATGAAGGCTATGGGCTGATCTATGCCTTTGTCGTCGTATTGTGAGAGGACTGCCCCGATGCCGTGTTCCGAGGCGTCCGTCTGGACCACAAACTCCTGGGCGTAGTCGGGTGCTTTGAGTACTGGAGCCCCGCACATTGCGGCCTTTAGGGTGTCGAACGCCTTCTGGCAGGCGGGAGTCCAGTGTATTTTCTTGGGGTGTTTTTTGGAGGTTAGTTCTGTGAGAGGGCCTGCGATGCTGCCATAGTTTTTAATGAACCTTCGGTAGTAGCCGGTGAAGCCCAGGAAGGCTCGGACTTCCGTTTGGGTTGTAGGGGGTTCCCAGGACAAGATGGCGTCGATCTTCGGCTGGAGGGGGGCGACCTGCCCACTCCCCACCTGGTGCCCCAGATAAGTTACGGAGCCGTGCCCAATTTGACATTTGCTAGCTTTGATGGTGAGGCCGGCTCGGCGCAGAGCCAGCAGGACTTGACGGAGGTGCTGGAGGTGCTCGGTCCATTGGGAGCTGAAGACCGCTATGTCGTCAAGGTATGCTGCGCTGAACCCCTCTAGTCCAGCCAGGACCCTGTTCACCAGCCGCTGGAAGGTGGCCGGGGCATTTTTCATTCCGAACGGCATCACCCTAAAGCGGTAGTTCCCATCCGGGGTGGAGAAGGCGGAGCGCTCCTTGGCTCCCTCGGTGAGGGCAATCTGCCAGTACCCACTGGTCAGGTCGAAGGTGCTGAGGTAGCAGGCGGCCCCAAGGCGGTCAATGAGTTCGTCGGCACGGGGGATAGGGTGAGTGTCTGCTCGGGTGACCGCATTGAGGCCTCGGTAGTCCACGCAGAATCTCAGCTCGGGGGCAACACCCGGGGTAGTCGCCTTCGGAACCAGGACTACCGGGCTGGCCCAGGGGCTGTCGGAGGGTTCAATCACCCCAAGGTCTAACATCTTTGCCACCTCGGTCTGGATGCAGGTCCGGACCCGATCAGGGACCCGGTAGGCCCGATGTCGCACTGGCGGGCTGTCTCCGGTGTCCACGTCGTGGACACACCAGCTGGTGACCCCGGGGGTCAGGGAAAAGAGATCCGCGAACTGCCCAAGTAGCTGGCGGCAGTCGTTGGTCTGTTGGGCTGTGAGGGCGGTCGACAGTCTCACTCCCTCCACCGATCCATCGGTTTCCTTCGCCCCCAGGGGGTCTGGGAGGGGCTCGGTGTCTTCTTCGGTCCCATTGTCGGTGGCCAGGAGTAGACTTAATTCGGTCCGCACAAAGTGGGGCTTGAGGCGGTTCACGTGGAGAACCCGGAGGGGGTTCCGCGGGGACTGCACATCGATGAGATAGGTGACTTGGCTCTTCCGCTCGATCACCTTGAAGGGTCCAGTCCATTTATCCTGGAGAGCGCAGGGTCTCACCGGGGCCATGACCCAGACTTGTTGGCCTAGCTGAAACTCGACCAGCGTAGCATTCTGGTCATACCAGCGCTTCATCTCTTCTTGACTGGCCTCGAGGTTTGCTTCTGCGAGTTCCCTGAATTTTCGGGTCTGGTTGCGGAGCGCCAGGATGTATCGGAACACGTCTGGAGAGGTCCCCCGGGGGGTTGCTTCCCACCCCTCCTTGACCAGGCTCAGGGGTCCTCGGACGGGGTGTCCATATAACAGTTCGAATGGGCTGAATCCCAGGGATTTTTGGGGGACCTCCCGGTAGGCGAACAGGAGGCATGGGAGGAGGACGTCCCACCTCCGGCGTAGGGGTTCCTCGAGGCCCATGATCATCCCTTTCAGTGTCTTATTAAAGCGCTCGACTAGGCTGTTTCCTTGGGGGTGGTACGGGGTGGTGAATTTGTACGATACTCCGCACTGCTGCCAGAGGGACTTCATATATCGGGAGATAAAGTTCGTTCCCCGGTCACTCACGACTTTGCGGGGGAACCCCATGCGGGAGAAGATCCCCATCAAGGCCCGGCCCACCACGGGGGCCGTTACGGTGCGGAGAGGGATGGCTTCGGGGTAACGGGTGGCATGGTCCACCAGGACGAGGATGAACCGGTGGCCCTGGGCGGTCTTAGGGTCCAGTGGTCCGACAATGTCGATTCCTACCCGCTCAAAAGGGGTACTGACGACGGGGAAGGGTTGGAGCGAAGCCTTGCGCTTGCCCCCACTCTTTCCGCTGGCCTGGCACGTGGGGCAGGACTTGCAGTGGGCCTCCACATTTGCTCGCATCTTGGGCCAGTAGAAGTGGGTGACGAGTCGCTGGTATGTCTTATCTTGGCCTAAGTGTCCGGCCAGGGGTACATCATGGGCCAGGCCCAGGAGGAGACTTCGGAAGCGTAGGGGTACTACTAGTACTCGGGCCGATCCCAACTCGGCCGACTTCTGTTCACTGTACAGCAGTCCGTTCTCCCAGTATACCCAGTGGGTGCCAGTCTGGTCGCCTGCTGCTTGGGCCTCGGCCTGTTGTCGGGGTCCAATGAGGGACGGGCAGGTGGATTGTTCTTGGCAGAACTCTTCACGGGAGGGGCCCCCTTCGCAGGGCCATGGGGCCAGTTCTGGCAAGTCCCCGAGTTTGGTCAGGGTTGCGGGGTCGGAAGGCCCGGATTCTTCGCCGGGAGCGGTTGGTTCGTCCAGAAGGGGGTCGTCGGCCTTTGGTGGTGTATCCTGGCTCTCAGGGATGGTGGCGGTGTTCAGGGGCATGGCCTCTCCCCCCTCGGAGGAAGGCGCCCGGAGAGTCATCGAGCGCGTGGTGGCGCATACCCACTCGGGTAGGCCCATCATCTCGAGGTGGGCCCTTCGTTCCACTTGTCCCCACGGGGAGTTCTCCAGGTCGTTGCCCAGGAGGCAGTCCACGGGCTGGGAGGTTCGGACCGCTACTTTTAACTTGCCGGTGACTCCCCCCCATTCCAAGGGGACTAGGGCCATCCGGCAGAGGCTCTCGGAATTGTCTGATGAGATGACGGGGCAAAAGGCGTCAGGCAGGATCTGATCCTCGGAAATCAGGTGACAGTGGACCGCCGTGACACTCGCCCCCGTGTCCCGGAGCCCCTCGATGCGGTGACCGTTGACCGTCACCTGCTGTCGGTACTTCTTCGTGTTGGCGGGCAGGGGCGTGCCGGGGACCATCTCCCGGTCCCCTAGGGAGACCAAGGCCATGGCGGCTGGTTCCCATTTTTCGGAGTCTTCCATCTCTTCCCCCAGGGCTACAGAGGCCATCTGTCGAGCCGGCGGGGTTGTGGTGGTGGTTCGCTGGTACAGGGGACACTGAGGGTCACTGGCATAGTGTCCGGTCTGCTGGCAGCGGAAACATGTGATTCTCCCTCGGGGTCCCGGCCTCCCTGGGGGCCCGGTGCTGGCCGGAGGCGGAGCTGGAAAGGGCGGAGATTGTCCTCTGGGAGGGCTGAGCGGGGATCCCCCCGGGAGCTCCCTTTGCCGGCCTTTGTTCCCTCCGCCCCTCTGGCGGGGGGGTCCCTGATGGTGGCGGCCGTAGTCTCCCACGGGGCCCCGGGAGGTCCGGGTGTTCACCCACCGGTCAGCCTCGACGGCCAGTTTCCGAGGGTCTGTGAGTTTGCTGTCCAGGAGGTGCTGGCAAGGCTCTAAGAAGCAATTAGCGGCCAAGTGTTCCCATGCGATCAGGTCGAACAGCTCCTCAAAGGTGGAGACCTTGCTGCCCTTGATCCATCCGTCCAAGGCCCGGCTGTAAAAGTTCACGTACTCCACCCATGTGGTACCGGGCATCTTTTTGCAGTCTCTAAACCGTTGCCGGTACATTTCAGGGGTGAGCCCATATCTGGATACCAGGGCCTCTTTCATGTGACTGTAGGAGTTCATCACGGTGGAGGGCAGGTCCAGCAGGGTATCTCTCCCCTCGCTCAGGAACCGGCTGTGAGAAGTTGGCCTGATATGTAGTGCTCACTATTCTAGTGATCACTGTGTATCATTCCAAACGACCCTTATTGATGATTGGTTGTAAGTCAACCTTATAGACCAGCTATCCTAGTAGCGTGGATACGAGCAGTCTTAGGCTAAACTCTAGAGGGCGTGTTAAGCCAGCTGTTTACCATCACATATACCCCTTGAACACCAAGTGAAAGGACACCACACAAGTTGTTATGAAAATAAAAGGATATTTATTTATAACAAGACTACCCTGGCTCTTTATGAGTCAGGGAGCTAAGCACACTACAAAACTCTTAGGAAAATACTTCAGTTGCATAATTTACACAAATGCCCGAGGGGCACGAGAAACCATCTACACTAACAGTGAATATGCGAATGGTTAGAGTCTGGAGGTACTGATTCCGGAGTGATCCGGTCAGTGGGACTAAACGAAAAAGGAACTGGACACTTGTAGAGCGAACCTGCGATGGAGCACCGAGATGCTCGAGTTACCTAGCCCGGAGGCTGCGGCTGCGTGAAGTTCAGCAAGATGTCGGGAGTCCTCGTGTAGTCTCAGGAGCCTGAAAGAAGAAGTTGCTGGCAGGCGACCAGTGACGATATTCAGAGCGATCCAAGCCTGGATCGGTGATGAAGGAAACCTGAAAGCAGAGGGGACTCAGTTCTCAACCGCTAGCCAGCGATCGTGTGGGCACCAGGAGGGTACCGGCTGAAGTCACCTCGACCAGGTGAGTGGGTGACGTCGGACTCGGCTGTTCCTCGGACCAGGAGGCGCGGCGGCGACCAGGATGGAGGGCGAGCTGTCCCACGAAGGTGTCTGCGGTCGATGGTGCTGGGCCCAGGAAGGGGCAGCGGATCTTGGCAGTGGCAACCCAAGCGGGGGAGTCAAGATGGCGTCGGGAGTGGACCAGGAGGGTCCGTGGTACTCCTCTGTTGAAGGGGAGCAAGAGCCAGTCTGGCGCAACCAGACTAGTGATGAAACAAAACGTGGTGCGTCGTGAAGAGGGCCACAAGCCGGTCGGCAAGTGGTCGGACAACGCGGTGAACAGCAAGGAGCGGAAGGGCCCCCACGCAGATCTCGTGGATGCTGGGGAGACAGACTTCGATGCTGGAGCTACTCAGGGTTTAGGGCTTCTCAAACCCTAGGTGCACTCACTCGAGGGTCCCTCGGTGGGCGTGCTAGGTAAGCGTCGTGCAGGTTATGAAGATAGCCGGTCCCGCAGGTCTCGTCACACCTACGACTCTCAGCTGGGCTGATGAGGTAGGTAAAAAGGTCGGAGATGGCAGGGTACTCGGATCTCGTCGAGCTGGGCAGTCTTGATCCGTAGGAGAGACTTACAGCAAACCGCAAGCGCTTAGGTGGTGCCTGCTGGTGCAGGGTGGCTACTCCTTAGCCACAAGGGAGAGTCTTCAGAAATAGTCAAGAGTTCCTTTCGTGGAAAGTGGTTCGTGATTCGGAGTTATCCGATTATCTGATTATCCAATTTGGGAAGGGGACTCGCTCCTACCTTTATTTTAAGAAAAGGGGCTGGCCCGTGACTAGGTTCTACCTATGGGTGGAGCCAGGAGGGGGGTGGTTACACCCCTAACCTTTGTCCGGCTTCGCGCCAGCTCAGGGGCTGGTGTGCCCCCGAAACTGGTTTGAGCCGGGCTATGCACAGTGAGCACCGGGGTGCCACTTGCAGTCACCTTCCTTTCAGCCCTGCCTACCTGGGATACACAAACCCTGTCTGGGACGGTGCTAACACCGCCCTCGACAGGAAACCCTTTGTCCAAGCTCCCCTTGCTGGAAGGTCCCCCAGCAGCAGGAGGTCAGACTTGTGTCTGGTGGCAGCATCCATTTTGTGATGCTGAGGCTTGAGTCAACTTTAACCGGGGTTCAAGGTTACTTCCATGTCGTGTCCCTCTAAAAGGGGGGAATGCTAACCCCGTCACCAGGACTGGCGAGGGGTTCGGATTCCCATTCGTATGACACCTTACTCGACATGTATAGGTGATGTGAGGCCAAAGTTAGCAAATGCATTAAAAGTAGTTGGCCCGCGTCACCATGGAACGGCTATTAGGACTTGGTTCCGCAAGCCGTCGACGGGCTCAGCTCGCGCCAGAGCACCGTCCCACATGATCCCCTGCACTCTGCCTTCAGGATTGATAAGGCCTGCTATAGGAGTGACTGATAGGAATCCATGTGTCCATTTTAGGGTTTAGGTGTAGGAATACTACACCTACAGCAACGGGTGATTACACCACGTGGCCCCAGCTGTCGTGCAGCCAGTTGTGTCAGATTTGGGCGGCCATTCCAGGGGTGGCATAATACATGCTTCAGCCCCTGGTAGGCCCTGGGTACACCGATGCCCTGGATACCTGTGGCATGCTGAGACAGGGACTGACAAGGCGGCCCAGTTCCAATTAGTGGATGCACCTAACGTACATGTGTGTTAATTTCGAGAGAGAACAGCTAGGCTGTGGGTCTGATTGGCAGGCCCACAGCCGGAGAAAGTCGTAAACCAATGAAGCAAAAGCAAAAAATCTGGGTGATCATAGGATTGCAGACCCTACTCTCCTACACCGGCCCCACAGCCCAGCCCCCCAGTCTTTCTGCGGGACTCGGTGGAAGGTCATGGCGACTTCGTAGGCCTTTAACCATTGCTGAATATCGTCGTTTTTATAATATTCTTTCACCACATCCTTGGGGATGTGGACCTTCGGTTCCACGGTGGAGGAGATGGGTTGCGTTTCCGAGGGTCGGGTCTCCGCCCGCTTGGCCTTGAGCTCGATCTCCTTCAGGCTACGTTCGTGCTCTAGTTGGAGTTTCTTTTCTTCGTGTTCTCTCTGTCGTTTCTTTTCCTCTAGTTCTCCGTGTAGGCGTAACTGTTCTACTGTCAGTTTTTTCTCAGACAGTTTTATCTCTCCTTCGATTTTTAGCTTTGCTAGTTCCAGTTCGTGGTTGCGACTTCTTTCTCGGTCCGCTAGTTCCTCTGGGGATAGGCCCCCCTCGGGGGCGCCGTTCCTCCCCGGGCTGCTACGTGGTTCGTTGGGGTGCTCTCCTTCTGCTTGTGACCGGGGAGTTTCTGCCTCGACCCAGGTTTTTAATGCCCCCTGGAAGTCCTCTTTCGTGCTTAGTCCGGTGGTAGCGATTCCAAAGTCTTTGCAAAATTGTTTCAGTTCTCGGTGCGTATACGATTCTAACTGGTCTTTTTGAAATGCCGTGCTTGGGTTGGTGCCTGCGGCACCTAGGGAAGTTTCTCCTTCCATTCTTCTCGGTGGTGCGTAAGCCGTCTACTGCACGATCTTCAGGTGTTGGCTCGGATCCCGTCGCCTGCCACCAAATGTTGGAAGGCGTTCCCTGGGGAGGCTGCGGAATGGGTTCCTGACCACCCTGAGGCCCACCTTTCCCAGAATTAGGCCGAGCAAGAGCAGGGAGGCCCTTCCTGGAAGGGTCTCGCACCTAGGATCGCACGCGCTGCGCTTACTCTCTCTTCGGATAGAGGAACACCACACAGTAGTTCGTTATAAGGCAATAAGCTTTTATCGGTAGTTGTCAGGGATCTTTATGATCCGGCAGGCAGGTGCAGAATTAATGCCACAAGCGGCAGTGATCTTGTGATGATGGGAAAAAGGGGTAGCGGGACAGTCTTTCAATCAGTGTCTCTGCGAGGTATCCGGCGCACAGCTCTCAATCCTCGAGCTGAGGGGATGTTGCTTCTCTCGGCAATCTCTGCCGATTCTCTTGGAGGAGCGGGCCGCGAGTCACTCAGCAGGCACCGGAGGGTCGTAGTTCAGGGAGCCGCGACGTCGTCAGCAGGGCTCAGATGGTTCAGCGTTCGGGGAGCCGCGACGGCGTCAGCAGGGCTCAGATGGTTCAGAATTCAAGGAGCCGCGACGGCGTCAGCAGGGCTTAGATGGTTCAGCATTCGGGGAGCCGCGACGGCGTCAGCAGGGCTCAGATGGTTCAGAATTTGAGGAGCCGCGACGGCGTCAGCAGGGCTCAGTTGGTTTCAGAGTTCGGATAGCGTTTCTTCTGTTCGGTGAGCGATCGAGCCACGACCAGGTCCGCAGGCTCTCGTCAGTCCAGGTCTTCTCTGCCCTCGTCCCTTCAGCACCCCTTGTTATACTCCCCCTCCTCTTTGAAGTCTGGAGTCCTCGCGGAGAGGGGTCCCGTGCCTGGGGGGCGATGTGTCGGGGTTTCCTGTCGCTCAGCCCCTTGATCTATTCAGATGTGTCCGGGAGGGGCCCCAGACGCCCAGCAGGAGAGGCGCCCGCTCACCGGGGGCCTGGTGGCCGATCGAAACCTCCCTCGGGGAAGAGTCCAGAGGTGTGACAGAGTCGGCGCCTCTCGGTCTGGTTTGGGGGGGGGGTTTCGTTCTCCCTCGGCCGGGCATGCGTGTTGGGGATCTGGTCGGCCCTCGGGATGTTGGTCCACGGGAGCCGGAAGGCCGTGTCCACGAGGTTCGGCGTGGTTGTAGTGTACTTTGCTGGTCGGGAGGGCCCACGCCACGAGGCCGGTCTCACAGACTGTGTTACCTCCTGGTTCTGATGTCATCAGCCTGCTTCCAATGCGACCCGCTTTTTGCGATTTTCTCTGATAGCGAGATCGCAATTAGCGAAATCGCAAATAGCGAGATCGCTATTTGAGATTTTCAGGATTTGCGAGTCGTATTTATGTACTCGCAGTGGATTTAGTGATTTTTAGCAAATCGCTATTTGTGCGCGTGTGGTTTCATGCATCCGGAATAGCGATTTGTTAATTGCGATTCCCTATTTTTCGCAATTAAGGAATTGCTATTTCTGCTTTTGATGCATGTGCCCGTATATGTGTAAAAAATGTGAAAATATTGTAAAAACGGTGTGTAATAAAAATGTGTTAAAACATATATGTTAATAATAATTTACACTATATGTAATAATGTAATAAATGTTTAGAATAAAATTAATAATGTATCACTGTTATTGAAAAATATTTTTGGGGAAAGAATATTAAGTCAGGAAAGGTGCTGGACTCTAAACATATATAATTTACTTTTACCACTCCAATTAATATTAGGTCAAGTAAGGTGCTGGACAGTAAACAAATATAATTTACTATTCCCACTCCAAACTATATTGACTCAGAACAGGTGCTGGACACTAAACATATATAATTTACTATTCCCACTTCATACTATAATAACTCTGGGAAGGTGCTGGTACCTAAACATATATAATTTACTATTCCTATTCCAAACTAAGGGGGACGATTACGATGGCGGATGGACTTTAGTCCGTCCGCCATCGTAGCGGGATCGGGAACACCCGCCAGTAAGGCAGCGGTCCCGCTCCCCTAAGTAAGATGCGACTGCCACCGTGGTGGTCATAGCCAGCAATTTAATATTGAGGCTGGAGCTGCTGGCTGCAGCCCCCGCCGCAGTGCTAAATGGCAGTGTTGTGCACTTCCCTGCACAATGTGGCAGGCACCACACTTTGCCTGCCAATTTGTGCATGGAAATGTCAGTGGGTACCCCCCAGTGCACAAATACCTCCCCCCAAACCAATGGCGCCGGCAACAGGCCCCCAAAACCAATCCCCACCAGCCTTTCCATGGCGGTTCCACCGCCATGGAAATGCTGACTGTAGCCCACATTGTAATTTGGCGGATGGTGCCTACCAGGCACCGCCACCATTTTTCACATTGGGGACTGTCGGACAGGCAATTGGGGAGAATGCCTCTGGCGGATGAGTGGCGGGCGGGCGGTCTTTGCGAACACCACGGTCGCCGGCTGATTTCCCCTGTCATCCTGATTTGGCAGGGGGAAATCGATGTCCAATGGTGGAGGACCCGCCACCACACGGCTGGTGGTGGCGGGCCTTCCGCCATCATAATCGGCCCTTTTATTAAGTCAGGGATGGTGCTGGGCTGTAAAAAAATATAATTTACTATTCCCACTCCAATCAATATTAAGTCAGGGAAGGCGCTGGACACTAAACATATATAATTTACTATTCCCACTCCAAACTATATTAACTCTGGGAAGGTGCTGGACACTAAACATATATAATTTACTATTCCCACTCCAAACTATATTAAGTCAGGGAAGGTGCTGGACAGTAAACAAATATAATTTACTATTCCCACTCCAATTAATATTAAGTCAGGGAAGGCGCTGGACACTAAACATATATAATTTACTATTCCCACTCCAAACTATATTAACTCCGGGAAGGTGCTGGACACTAAACATATATAATTTACTATTCCCACTCCAAACTATATTAAGTCAGGGAAGGTGCTGGACAGTAAACAAATATAATTTACTATTCCCACTCCAATTAATATTAAGTCAGGGAAGGTGCTGGACACTAAACATATATAATTTACTATTCCCACTCCAAACTATATTAATTCTGTGAAGGTGCTGAACACTAAACATATATAATTTACTATTCCCACTCCAAACTATATTAAGTCAGGAAAGGTGCTGGACAGTATACAAATATAATTTACTATTCCCACTCCAATTAATAAGTCAGGGAAGGTGCTGGACACTAAACATATATAATTTACTATTCCCACACAAAACTATGGGGTTCATTACGATGACTGACGGAAGCCCATCTGCACTGGTGGCGGAAAATGTTGATTTTCCCCGCTCCGGATGCGGTCATTGCGACACCCGAAGTCCAATGGTCCAACAGAGGCCATTTTCCGTCCACCGCAGTCTGTCAGGCTCCGCACGTTTATTGCGTAGGCAATGGTGGTGGATGGAGCCAACAGAGCAAGACCGGTGTGCGGAAACATGTTCCATCCACCAAACAGATTACGATGTTGCAAACAGCCCTTCCCACCGCCCCGTAAAAACCACCACGTTGCAGATGGTGGAAACACTACAACCGAGAGGAAGCCCCGATACAGAACCCATCTAAACCACAGTAACCTCCATGGATCGTGTGCTACAGGCCTTCCCGCTGCTCTACCTGCTGCACCTCCGGCAGGCCAGACACCGTCATGCCCAACAGCAGAGGTACGTACCAAACATCTCCATGCATGCAACCCCAAAACAACTACAACTCCCAGCAAGCGTGGCGGCACTACGATGAATGTGGCAACCTGCCAAATGCAAAGTGCGAGGCCCACCCAATCCTTATGAGTGACCCTTGGTGCCCCTGAAGGCAATTGGGGCCAATGAAGAGCCCCGCAGTTGCAGAGCACACCCACCACAAAGTCAAAAAATGTATGCCGAAGGATTCCATTGGCCGATGGCTCATTCGCTTTTAGTGGTTGCCACACCGCGGCGGCCTGGAAGCTGTGACCGCAACCCTGTATTATTCAATTGGGGCCAATGCATGTCATCGTTGCGGATGCCAGCTACCGCGCATGCAAACACATTCTGCATTTGCATTGGTGCCATCTGAATTACATCACACATCACAACTCATTTGCCTAAAGTGTTTGATGCACCCCATGTGAAATGTTGTGGGGCATGAGGCCCCCATGCATATAAAGTAACCACTCAGACACCGTACATGTATAGGAGAACTGGCCCAGAGCATGTGCGTCCGGCCCCGTTTGTTGGCTGAGTCACATGTCCAGTGACGCCTGTGCTGGGTGGCTGTAGGGTAGGGGCTAAGCTAGCCCTCTGGGAGTGGCTAGAAATCAGAACAACTAGAACAGTGACCAGCTGGTATGAGAGAGTGTGACCTTTGAGTCAAGTCTTCACACACATGGTATGTCCAAGAACAGGAGAGGGAAATTACATACATTTTCATACCTCGTGGCCAGCATGGACTGAAATGAGGGAAGGAGTTAAAAAGGACAAAGGTCTCTCGCACTGTACCAATGTTGTGTAATGAAACATCCAACCGGGGAGCATCTCTTACATATCCCTTGACATCTGACTGGCGTCTCTTGGCCAGGGCTTCATCTTGTGAAGGGCCAGTGATGTAGGCAGACAATTAGATGTGTTCATTGTCTGCAAATCAGACAGACTTGTAAACCCTAGCACTTCCAACACACGTACTGGGGTGGCGTGCTGTGTGCCTAGCTGCCATTGTCTGTAAATGTTCTCACACACGCCATAGGAGTGCACATGTGGAACAAACATACAGAGCCCTGACCGACATAAACGGTCATTGTCAGCCATGTGGGCATGTATACACAATCCATGTGTGCCTCATTCAGGTGAACATTGAAATGCCTGTCATGCAAAATCCTCACATACTCATGCAGGACTGACCCCATAATGTTCACATATGTCTGTCCACCGTGCTGTAATCCATGGTCCAGATAACACTCACTGCCCTCATTCCGTAATGTTGTTGTGTATTGTGGGGCTAAAGCTTGCGGTCCTGCACTGACAGCAGCTACATGCAACTCAGCACTGATGCTGGGAAACACAAGTGCTGTGCCATCAAACCACAGGGAAGCTCATCCTTGATGTAGCAGTGTACTATATGCCACACAATCGACGTCGAGTGAATGAAGACAAACAACTTCTGAATGCAGGTCACTTGTGCATTCCACATGACCATAGGTCCTGTCAATGTTGAGGTTATGTGAGTGTCTGGGTAAGCTGTTCACCACATCTCATCTCCAACTCATCTCATGCATGTGTACCCTGACAGAGTACATGGGGGGAGACCAACCATCTCTCGACCTGTCCCCGACCTGGCGACGATGGAGGACATCGAAATCATCTGGAAATTCCGTCTGTATCGCCGCACACTACGGAACCTATGTGCTCAGTTGGAGCCCCATGTGAAGCCTAACAGAACATATCCGGCTGCATTGTCTGCAACAGTTAAGGTGATGGCTGCACTGCATTTCTTCGCTACTGGGTCTACCCCGTACAATGTGGCCAGCACCAGTGGGATGTCACAAGCCATGCTCAGCATGGTGTTGCGTGACGTCCTGTTAGCATTCATACTGTACAAGGGCAGAGACGTCCACTTTCCAAGGAGGGATGAATTGGCAGCTGTGAAGGGGGAGTTCTATGACCTGGGAGGCATTCCAAATGTTGTGGGAGCCATTGATGCATCCTACGTTGCCCTCATTCCACAACAGGCTAGTGAACACATCTCTAGAACCCTCAAACACTACCACTCCATCAACGTGCAAGTGGTATGCCAGGCAGATCAGATCATCTCATATGTGTGTGCAAAGTATCCTGGGACGGCACATGACCCCTACATCTTGCGGAACAGCACCATACCCCAAATGATGATAGATCTGCACCCCGAGCTGGCCCGGCTTGTTGGTGAGAGGGATGTGTCAATGACTGTAATTTATGTGTGACATGCTGCTCTCCTCACATATTTAGATTACACTGTTTGCCTGTTTGTCTCACAACAAGGTGAGTCTGGGTATCTCAATCGTCCGTGGTTGCTGTCCCCACTGCGGAATCCAACAACGCCGGGGGAAGTCCAATACAATGATGCACATGCGAGGACACGTCCTGTGGTGGAGTGCACTTTTGGACTGCTGAAGTCATGATTTAGGTGCCTGGACAAGACTGGTGGTGCACATATATACTCACCACAGTAGGTATGCCAGATGGTTGCATGAGATGTCCCTGGTCTAGGGGCTTTGTCAGCAGACCCCATTACTCAACCAATACATGGTGAAATGTACATCACATGTGCTGTGTCGCTCTCATCACTGGATGGATCGCTCTCCAAGTGTGGCGCAACTAGCCCGCCTTCCCATGACCGTCTAAAAGGCATCCGTTCCTCTAGCAGCAGTGACACTTTGTGGAGTCGGGGTGCTAGGGCCTGACCAGAACAAAATGACAACGGACAATGTTCTACGACCACGGACAGAATGTTCAGGCGGTACTCCTGGACTGCGCAGAGAACAAGCTCTGCGGACACTTCTCATGTGACAGACATACTAATGTACTTGCAAAAGGTAAAAGGATATTGAATTAGTCACCAACAGTTCCTGTCTGCTGTTAAGTAGTTACGAATCCAAGAAGGCATGGGCAGCTTCCCAGGCAATGAGTTCCATGGAGTAGCCGTGCGCGTTATAAATAGAAATAACATAACATAACATACAAAAAGAAGATCCAAATCATCTTTAGCAAAAAGGACCACTATCCAATCCAGCAGTATGAAGGAACAGATGTGATCCTTGCAACACGAGGATGAAAGGAGCATCCCATGGCAACCTGGGAGAGGTTCGATGTAGGCATGGCACACTAGCCTTTGCGCAAACGCACAGGCGCAGCTGGCAGCCTGTCTGACACATTGATAGGCAGCCCACAAACGTGTATCACCGAAGCAGTCCTGGTTGTGGACCGACAAAGGACTCACCCACAGCTCATGATCGAGGGCAGCATGGGATGTGTTGGAAAGGCAGACATCCTTGGCCCAGTGAAAGGGGCATCGGCGACAGTAGAACACAGGTTGCACGCAGGTGAAATAGGCATAGGATAGGTTAGCCTATAACTGATGTGTAGCACAGCTAATGGGACACATCCAAAGAGAAGCTGCATGCGGTCACGGTACAGTTGCAACTTATCGGGGTTCGCCTGGACCACAGGGCGGTCAGACATGGCGTGAGAGCACTCTTAGAACCAGCGCTCAGCTGTACAGCCACAAGTTGTGATGTCAAACCGCTAAATGCAGTCTGAAAATTGGAGGAATGGTACCCGGTAGTACTCCAAAAAATAGCATGAAATGAAGGGACAAGGCCAGAGCCCACAAACTTGAAAAAAGTGTGCAACGGCCTTCAGTATCAGAGGCTTTCGATAATTTTTGAGTCAGTTCCCCGGAAAAAACTGGGGGTGCCGTCTTCAGCAGTGACTGAATCGCACGGGATGGTCAAGGCACCTGGAATTAGAAGGTCTCAGGGCTGATGTGTGAGCGACTACTTGTTGAAACAAAAGCCCATTGTGCCTGCACACTTAATGAAGTCCGCTTTCACTGTGGGAATGTGATGCCACAAATGAATATCCACAATCACATATGGGGAAGTAAGGAGAACATTGATACAGCAAGGAACTCGGCGTGCAACTGTTCCTATATACGGATGCCTGCCCTGTAACCGCAGCAGTTGTGCTCATTCAGGAGAAGATAACTGCAGTTGTAAAACAGATTTAGCGTGGGCATATTGTCAGGGACAGGTGTCTATGTGGGCAAACATGCATAGATCGCACATGTCACATGAAAATCCCTTGGCAACAGTACTTGAGTGTGTGAATGCGACAATGTCACCGTCGTCCACATGACAGAATGTGTTGTGATGCCGGCTCTTGTGGACACACTGCTAAAGATTTCATTGTTCTGCGCTGTGTGATCTGTGACAACTTCCGTCATGTCCATGATGATGTCATCAGGGGGATGGGAGCACATTGCTTCACCTCCCAGCACAGTTCACCCCTTAGCATTCTGGTAAATGCAGTTCAGTCATGATGCTTACTTGTTATGTGATTGAGGTGTTTCACCTGAGTTGGGCAGGGAGAGGTACAGAGACCTGAATAGATTGTGGCAGCTTCCTCAGCAGACACAGATCACAATGTATCTTACCCCTACTGTAGGAGGGTAACGTGACACACATGTGTCTAGAGATTCACAGCACTGACCTGCACCAACCTTGGTGACACACGACAAAGGTAACAGAAGTAATCTTTTCAACAGAACTGCATTTGCCAGGATGCTAAGAGCTAAACTGTGTTGGGAGGTACAGTCGTGTGCTCCAGTCCATCAACTGTTCATGTTGATGGTGTTGGCCGGTATCTGTAATGCATATTGTACAGTGTTGCCTAGTGTTGTGCTTTTGTGGTTATTCAACAATAAGTTAACGCACTATTATTTCCTTGTGTCTTTCCAAGTTCCTCCACTCTCTCAATGGATTTTCGCTTTTACATATTCGGATACATTGCACTGTGAGTTAACAGGCTACTTATTGTAATGAAAATGCTCTTGACACAAAGGCATACCATTGTGAGTTGTGTTTATTTTGCAAAGAGTGACAGGTGAGGGGTGAAGTAGGAAGTGATGGTACACGGATAGTTAGGGTAGAGGACACAATGGTAGAGGTCCAAAGTCCAACCAAACACTCCCATCCTTGTGGCAATGTGGTTTTGTATTTACACCAAAGTCAATGCTCAGTGTTACAGTGGTGACATCAGCGCTTGCTCTGAGAACTGGAAGGGCATGGTGCTGTGCCACATGATCCTCCCGGGTCTTTTTCGGATGCCCCCTATGCCGTTTGGCCTGGGGAGAACCTGCTGCATGCTAGGAGGTGTCAGAGGATTCGTTGTGATGTGACTCACCCCTTTCTGTGGCCGCTGCTGAGTTGTTGTGTCTATCATCCGGGAGGCCACGGGGGGGGGGGGGGGGGGGTTGGCAGCTATTTGAGCCGCTTGCATGTCCCTCAGGACACCCACAAGCTGGCCCATGTACTCCACATGTTGTCCATAGCGAGTGTCCATGGAGCTCTGCAGCTAGCGGAGTTCCCGCAGTTCTTCAAGGACCAGGCCCATCTGTCCCTGGTTCTGCTGGTATGCACTAAGGACAGTTAGCACGGTGTCCAGGGCCTCCTGTGGCTGTCCCCCAGTTGGCCTCCCACCTGCTCTGCTGCCACAGACCTGTGGCTGTGCCAGGCGCTGCCTCCTCACACCGTCCCCAGTATCCCCAGTCTGCCGGGTGGTATTCGCAACTGCTGGCAAAGGGACAGTGTTGGAGGCAGCGGTGGTGATGGTGGAGGTGGCTGCCACACAGGTCATTGCTGCAGGCATCTGCGTTGGCGGTGCAGCTGTTATGGGAGTCATGGTGGTGGTGGTGGTGATGGGGACAGTGTAGGCCAGAGACTGAGCTGTCCTGGGCACGCCGGAGGGGCCAGGTCGGTCCTCTTCATCCGAAAAGACCAGAATGTCTGCATCCAAGGGTTCACCTTCCTGGGGGAGGGGAGACTGGCTGGGCTCGCCCATGGCACGGTCGCCTGCTGTTGCTAGCGAGTCACCTATTAGACAGAGGTTATATTGTCAGCATGTTCAGTAAACAGCACAACTTTGAATTTCATGTTTTGCACATTTCCTTTGAGATGGCCTTACTTTTTTCCTTGGCATTACTATGCATTCATTACAGTTTGTCAGCAGTCGAGCGTGTGGTGGAGGTACATACATTGCTCGTTAGCGATGTGTCATGGCTGAAGAAATAAATTCATATGTACAGATATTGTGTCTTTTATGTGAGTATCTGACTACTATGCCGCAACTTCATGATTTGTGTTATGCTTTTTGTACTTACCTCCTGTGGTTTGTGAGGTTTGACAGAGTTTCCATGCATGTATTGTGTTGACCTGAGTCTTTCTGCTTGGAGGCAATTGGACTTGCACATTGGCTTTTTGTGATCGAGTTCTTGTATTTTGCTTTTCAGTTACATGTGACTTCATCACTGACACTGTAAATCATGTGGCCTCTCGATGGTATTAGCTGTATGTGCACTGCCTACAACTTATGGGGGGTTCCAGAGTTGGCTACCAAGTGCGGGATGTGGGGGTCATTTGGCTAAATGCTGTCTGTGAGAGAAGACAGAAGGCCTTGTGGGAGTTGTGGTCTTGCTGTCAGGGCTCAACAACCCCTTTCCCCAGTGAGATGGCTACCTACCTGTTAGGAGGCACTGTCGGCAGGGTTAGCTGACACATGGCTGTGGGGTGGGGAGGGAGGGCCATGCTGTTTGGGAGGGAGGCCAGGGTGCATGAGCTGACTACCTACCTGTGAGGTGAAGCTGGGTGAGGAAATGCTAGCCTTGTGATCCATTCATATTGAAAGCATGCATTCCACATGGGTATGATGTGGGCTGGCGATTGAGGCTCACTTATTGTGCACAACAGTACATTGCAGTGTGATGGGAGACATTTGTTAGTACTTACCAGCCTCCAGTCCCCTCTCGATTCCAGTGAGACTCTCTGGATGCATTATGGCAAGCACCTTCTCCTCCCATTCGGTGAAGGTTAGTGGTGGAATTTGAGGGCCGCCACCAGTTCTCTGGGCCTCCGTGTGGTTCCTCTGGGCCCAATGTTTGACCTCACCCTTGAGGTCACCCCACCTCTTCCTGATGTCATGCACAGTGCGTAGGGTGGTCCCTATGGCATTGACTTCTTGCGCGCAAGTGGGGTGAGTTGGACCAGGTGCCCAAACAAATGCGGTTCTACCCTGATTATCTCGTCTACCATCGCTATCAACTCTGAGTCGGTAAATTTAGGCATTTTCTTGGGGGGCATGGTGCAAATGAATGAGGGGTACAGGGTGCAAGGTAGTGGTGGAGATATGTGAAGTGTGTGAGGTGTGTGGGTGAAAGTGGTGTTGTGTGGAGATAGGTGGGTGTGATGTTGTGCACTGTGAGTCAATGGAGTCCTGTCTCTCTGTCTCGGCGTGTGGTGTGCAAAGGATGCTGGTCCAGGAAGGAGTTGGTTTTATACTGTAGTATGTGGGTGTGTCCACATGAGTGATGGCTTCCAGATGTCTCTTCCATGCTGTGCATGGCTTTCCTTACCAGGAGCAAGTTGGGGTCTAATATTGTGGTGTGTGTGTTGATTGAGGGCGGCAGGGAGTACAGGCACCCTTCAGGCATTGTTGCAAAGTTGGTTCCGTCCACCATTCATTTGGCCTCTGTGCGTGTGCGACGGTCAGACGCAGTGCGCGGTCCGCCTGCTCCACATTCTCATCGTAATTAGTTGTGCGGTCATGCCGCAGCAGGAGCGGCCTTTTCAAGCTGTTGAACAGCTTTCCCCGTCTGCCGCAGTCGGATTTGCAGCTTTTCCAGCCATGGTGGACGGTCTTTTGTGACATGCATCCGCCGCGGTCTAATTTTGCATGCATTGCATTGTAATTTGACCGACGGAAATGCTGCGGGTCATGCGGGGGTATTTTTTTCAAAACCATGGCGGTCGGAAGGCTTTTCCGTGCGCCATCGTAATTGGGCCCGATATTAAGTCAGGGAAGGTGCTGGACCCTAAACATATATAACTTACTATTCCCACTCCAATTAATATTAAGTCAGGGAAGGTGCTGGACGCTAAACAAATATAACTTACTATTCCCACTCCAATTAATATTAAGTCAGGGAATGTGCTGGACACTAAATATATATAATTTACTATTTCCACTCCAAACTATATAAACTCCGGAAAGGTGCTGGACAGTAAACAAATATAATTTACTATTCCCACTCCAAACAATATTAACTCTGGGAAGGTGCTGGACACTAAACATACATAATTCACTCTTCCCACTCCAAACTATATTAACTCTGGGAAGGTGCTGGACACTAAACATATATAATTCACTATTCCCACTCCAAACAATATTAACTCTGGGAAGGTGCTGGACACTAAACATACATAATTCACTATTCCCACTCCAAACTATATTAACTCTGGGAAGGTGCTGGAACCTAAACATATACAATTTGCTCTTCCCACTCCAAACTATATTAAGTCAGGAAAAGTGCTGGACAGTAAACAAATATAATTTACTATTCCCACTCCAAATAATATTAAGTCAGAGAAGGCGCTGGACACTAAACATATATAATTTACTATTCCCACTCCAAACTATATAAACTATGGGAAGGTGCTGGACACTAAACATATATAATTTACCATTCCCACTCCAAACTAAATTAACTCTGGGAAGATGCTGGACACTAAACATATATAATTTACTATTATCACTCCAAACTATATTAAATCTGAGAAGGTGTTGGACACTAAACATATATAATTTACTATTCCCACTCCAAACAATATTAACTCTGGGAAGGTACTGGACAATAAACATATATATTTTACTATTCCCACTCCAATTAATATTAAGTCAGGGAAGGTGCTGGACAGTAAACAAATATAATTTACTATTCCGACTCCAAACTACATTAACTCAGGGAAGGTGCTGGACAGTAAACATATATAAATTATTATTCCCACTCCAATTCATATCAAGTCAGGGAAGGTGCTGGACACTAAACATATATAATTTTTTATTCCCAATAAAAAAAAACTACAATTATAAAAAAGTGTTACTCAGTATTAACATAATAAATATTATTCATATATATTACAATTTCTTAAAACTTAATTTTGAAATAATGTACCAAAACGTTATAAATTAAATAAATATACATAATATTGCTGGAGCAGAGTTTTCATTTAGAAAATTCAGGGGCTTTTGAAGCTCTAGTATGTCTATGCGTTTTATTAGATATTAATAAATAACAAATTAATTATTTGTCTTGTGTAAGTGTGTATTCATTAATCAATTCGTTTGTCTTAACATAAGAGAAAGCTACACAAGGGTTAGCATGTGTGTGCTGTTTTTGTTTTCTAAAAATAACGTGCAAGTTTTCATGTTTAAACGTTGCTGTGTGCTGTTTATTTTAAGCACAAAATGCTGTCTGAATTAATGCTTTTTTATGTCGCAAAAGCTAGATAAATGCATACACATAAGGGTATTAGTGGGGTTAACACTGTTTAATCATTATGCTGTAGTAACGTTGTTTTTATTTCTTTTAATTGAGATGGTCTATTGTGGCCTATGGAGGCCTAATCCATGATGGCTGATTTTGAGAGCCTGGCCTCGAGTGAATATGTGAAAGATGTGACGAGGGAGACCCCTGCTGGAAATGGTCTTGAGGGTGACTGACCATGGTCCTTCTATGAAACTTTCCATGAGGAAAGCAGCAGTTTTGGGGGTTCTCCAAGAA
Organism: Triturus cristatus; assembly: GCF_964204655.1. Taxonomy (NCBI): domain Eukaryota; kingdom Metazoa; phylum Chordata; class Amphibia; order Caudata; family Salamandridae; genus Triturus; species Triturus cristatus. The sequence goes on from NC_140586.1 coordinate 910,606,660, forward strand.
AAGTGAAAGTGTCCTTGGCAATCTCAAAAGACAAAGGAGCCTTAGAGGGAAACTCTGAACTGTGGCTCGATGGCCGAGGAGAAACCGGATTAAATGTGATACATGTTTTATTTCCTTGGTTCCTGTTCCGTAGTCTTCGCTGTGTGTATTTTTCCTGAGCGGAGGTTCACAAATGTTGCAATGTTGCATCCTTTCCTTCTCGCTCTGCTCAGTGATTCAGTGTATTCTGCAAACTTGATGTGAGTTTCCATTGTAATTTTCACTATAAAAATTGTTAGCCTAGGGAGGGCTTTGCCACTTGCCATTTTACCTTTGCTGCGTGAAGCTGCGTTGCTGAGGATCGTGCTGAGGACTCCTGAGAGACTTTACCGAGAGACTTGTCCTGACCCGTTCTGACACTTAGTTAGAATAGGTAACTATGAGAAATGATTTATTCTGATTGATTTTACTTTGACTAATTTTAGATAAAGCAATATAATTTTAAACATGGTGTTGAATTTTCTTTCTTGTCAATTATTGATGCAGGGTGTTTAGGTGTTTTCTTTCCACAGGTTTATTGCTGGTAGAGTATTTGAGCGTATGTTAGTGAAATGGGCCCTAGCGTATGATGAATGTATGTGCGTGTAACTGTGTGATTACTCTATCCGTGGTAGTGGGCATATTTTAGATACCCTGATCTCTATCAATTTCCTGGTAGCAGAGGATGGTTTAGATGGTTGTCTTGATCTGATAAGATTGCTTGTACATTGGCTTATTGATTATTGATTTTATTTTGTCAATATTGGTATATGTACTAATATTATATGTTGAAGTCGTCATGTTGAGTTATATGTAGTGCTTCTGGAACTTGGAAGCTGTTGTAGCAGTTCCGTAGTAGGGCAGAGGGAAGTATATGCTGCTCTCGGGAAAGACGGGATTGTAAGGAATAACGTGTGACAATTGAAGTTGCGCGTTCACATTGTCTGGGTTCGGAATCAGTGACATCGTCGTATGTTACTATTAGATATATTTCTGGTATGTAAGGAGTGTGTATCGTAGTGAAGGTTATCTTTGAAACTCTGGTCTTAAGTCCCAGGGATCCGTAAGGATTTCCGTTAAAGCTTATCGCGGGAGGAGTAATAGGTATTCTCTGAGCTTGTTTGAGGAACTGGGCGAAGTTGCTTAGTTAATGTATGTTATAATTCTGTAGTGGGACAGATTGTGCGCTGTTTTCCGAGAACAGGATTCTGTGCGTATGTACTATATTTTTCTTGCATGAATGTGCGTGAATGTATATACATTTAGTTGATTGTAAGACTCTTTGGACAAGTCCTAGAGGAAACAGTTAATGAATGTATGTTAGTAGGGCAGAGTAGAAGAAGTGCTACTGTGCCAATGAAAGGTTTCTTATGAAAAATAGACTCTCTTTTACTATTCTGTGGTTAGCGAAGCAGACAATGGAGATGTTTTAATGTTGTAACTAATAGATTTTGTAGAAATCTTGACACGAAGTCTACTGAGAGATTTTGTAAAGGAGGGGTAGACGAGTGACAGAAGACAGAGACAAACTGCAGCGACTGTTGACGTCAGAAAGTCCGCGCTCTGATTGGATAGTGGACCAGAATAGGGTTCGCGCTAGGATTGGTGCGTTGGTGTGAGTCGCGCAGGGATTGGAAGAGCTGTTTAGTGACGTAGACGCTCCAGGATTGGTGCGTTAGTGTGAGACGCGCTGCTATTGGTTGAGAAGCTCGTATTGTATATTTATAATACGGAGAGAGTAGAGAGTTTTTGGTAAGCGCTAAAATGTATTATCAAGAGGAGAAAAAGAAAAAAACGTTCTTTGGGAAAGTTAAAAAGTGGTTTACCAAGGATAAAGAGGTTAAAACAAGAGAGGGTGAGTTGCTACCTCCAGCGAAAACACCTGCATCCTTCATGGTTGCGAAATATGGATTACATACCTGTATATGGTTGCAGAATTGGGTTAGGTATACTAAAGAAGATGGTGTTCTAGCATTTCCAGAACATGGTTCATTTAATTTGGCCGTGTTGAGAAATTTACGGGAAAAGATGGTACGTCTGGACCCGAAGCCGAGACCTACACAGTTCGAGGCTTTAGTGGAATGGGAAGAGGAAGTTCATGAGCGAGAAAAGCAAAGATCTGGAGGGTATTACAGGAATATGTTTGGGAGGAGACATGATCGTGAAACACATCATGATCGGATGAAAAGATGGCGAGATGTTAATATGTCAGAGGGATTATATCCTATGAGAACAATTGAAGAGGGATCAGTTGGAGTTAATGAGTATGATGATGAGGTCTTAAATGACATGATTTACAAGAGACCACCTCCATATAGACCAGAACCAGATGAGAGTACACCAGTTGTTTCTCCGATAAGAGATACAGTCTGTATTATTGAAAAAGAAAAAGTGACACCTGAATCAAGAAGTAATAGTTCTTTCAGAGAGAGAGAAAATCGAAGTAGTGAGGAAAATGCCAGAAAATTAGCAAAAACAACAACAGAACTGACTGAGAAAATTAGGGAGTTAACGAAGAATCTGGAAGCTGTTACGGTGCCTGTAACAATAGGTCCAGTTATGCCTGTGTTTGACAAACAGAGAGCAGGTGAGAATGGACTGGTGATTCCATATGTTGGGAATAATCTGACAAATTCAGTTGGTCCTTCAGGAGATTCAGATAAAAGAGCAGAAAGAAGTGACCTGAGACAAACAAGACATGACACATGTAGTGAACTACTGGATGCTAGTGAACCTAGTTGTTCAGGGATGCCAATTTTAGAACCGCAGAAAAAAGTGGTTCCAGTGAGAAAAACTGCTGAAATAACAGTTGATGATTTAAATGATTGGATGAAGGTTCTTCAGAAAAAGGATAAGGATTCACAAGTTATTGATGTGGCTAGGTTACGTATAGAATTAGAAGAGCTTGTGACAGGAACAGTTCCAGTAGAAATCCTGAAGAGTCATCATGATGGTGAGCTATTGTTTATGTGTAAAAGTGTTACCTGGAGAGCAAGGAATACACATGACAGGCTAAGAGCAATAGCAAATGAGCAAGGAGTTGACATTGATAAAGTGAAAGCTTTACAGAGAACTTACAGGATGGATTTTACAGAGAAGGACATTGAAAATTTGAATGCTTCTGGTAGAACAGGACAGATTAAAGAAATGGTGGCATTACTGCGAAGATGGGGTGATGTTGAAAAGTGGAAGGATAGGTGGTATAAGAAAAGAGAGGAATCTGTAGATAGAACAACTTATTCAGCATTTCAGTAAGAGAAAAGGAGAAACCAGTGGATAATTATCCTATGAGAGAAATACCTGGAGGAGGATATGTACATGTTCCATGGACCAGACAGGATATTTTATCATTTACGAATGATTTCCCTCGATTGAGAGAAAAGCCCGTCGAGTGGTATAGGCAGGTAGATAGGTTTGTGAAATTGTCAAAAGTGCTGTGGGTTGACCTGAATAGTCTGTTTGATATAATTGTTCCAGCAGACTTGTGGACTGAGTGTAAAATAGTTGTGAGTTGGCCTACTGAGGAGTATCCAAGAGATCCAAGAACAGGGGCACCAGATCCAGAAGTAATGAGGAAGTATGATCAGGTGATGGTATACCTGAAGAGTAAAGTTCCTCCGAAAGAGACAGACTGGGTTAAGATAGATCGAACACAACAGGAAGCAAAAGAATCAGTTCATGCTTTTTATGAGAGGCTGATACTGGCATTTAAACAATTCAGTGGAGATGAACACCTGGGTGATAAAGATTTGAGTCACTTTGTATACAGATTTGTATATGGCCTAAGACCTGAAATTGGTGAGAGAATTCGTGAACACACAGTGGATTGGCAGAGTAAAAAAGTAGATGAGATTCTGAGACATGCAAAATACTTCAGTGATGAAATTGAAGCAAAACAAAGAAAGCTGAAAGAAAAAGCAATGTGGGCACAAGTGAAAGTTGCAGAAAGACAGGAAGCACAGTTAGTGGAACAGGCGAATAATCCAGGAAATAATGCAGGAAATAGACCCAGATATGCAGGAAAAGGGAAAGGAAGTCTTGAGGAAGCAAAGAAAAAGTTCCCTTGTCACAACTGTGGCCAGCTGGGACATTGGAGATCTGAATGTCCTAATCCACCATTAGTGAGTAATGAGAATAAACCTTTAAATCAACAGGTGCAGAACCAGAATGAAGGGAATAATCAACAGCAACAACAGAAAGTTGTGAGACAGCAGAGTCAAGAGCCAAAACCGCCCTTGCCGCAGAATAGAGGGGTACAAAAATATAATCAGTACTCAGGATTCTACAATGATGAGCAGGTAAACAAACCAAGACGTTCTAACAAAGTACAGCAGTACTTGTTAAAGAGTGAAGGGAGTGAGTCTGAGGGTGATTATTGACGGTGCCAAAGAGAGGAGGAAGAGTGCATACTTGGTGCAACTCTAGAAATAGACCAGGCAGGACCATTTGTGGATGGGAAAATAAATGAGGAGAGTGTTACTTTTTTGGTAGACACAGGTGCGACAAGATCAACTGTCAGGTCAACAGATGTTAGAAATCTTCCTCTCTCGGATGAAGCAATCCAAGTAGTTGGTGTAGCCAATACACAAATCAGAACACGTCTTACTGAACCAGTAAGAGTACAGATAGGGACATTTTTAGACATGCACAGATTTATTGTCTGTGATACGAGTCCAGTGAACCTGTTAGGTAGGGATTTATTGTGTAAGATGAATTGCACAATTTTTTGTACACCAGATGGAATAGCTTTTGAGACACCAGATGATAATGTTTTCTACCGAATGACTCTAGAAAATAGAGAAAGTGAGTTAATTGGTGCATTTGCTGTGTTTAATCCGGAGGATTTGCCTCAAGAGCTGAGAGACACTGTGAAAAGAGCAGTTTGGGATTTTACAGGAGAGGATGTGGGATTGATGAATAATGTAGATCCAGTGAAAATTGCAGTGAAAGAGGGAATTACATATCCTAACATTCCTCAGTACAAAATGACACCAGAAATAATTGAAGGGATAACTCCTATAATTGAGAGAATGATTCAGCAGGGAGTTCTGAGAGAACTATTGAGTATTCCGTGTAATTCACCGATAATGGGACTGAAAAAGCCCAATGGCAAATTTAGGATCGTGCAAGATCTGAGAAAAGTTAATCAAATTGTGGTGGCATGTTGTCCTATTGTGCCAAATCCATCAGTGATTTTGTATCAAATTCCACATGATGCTGAGTAGTATACAGTGATTGATTTGTGTCATGCGTTCTTTTCAATTCCATTGCATCATGACAGCCAGCCGATTTTTGCATTTAGGTTTGGCCAGCGTATCTTAGCATGGTGTCGAATCCCACAGGGGTATACAGAGAGTCCTTCGATATTCAATCAGTTATTGAAGAAATCGTTGGAGAGTTTGATTATGCCCGAAAACTCAGTGTTAGTGCAGTACATTGATGACCTACTGGTGGCATCAAAGACACGTGAAGCTTGTGAAGTGGATACCATAGCTTTACTAAATCATCTGGCAGATGGAGGGTTAAAGGTATCTCCAGCCAAATTGCAATTTTGCAAGAAAGAGGTTCATTATCTTGGACACAATATTGAAAAAGGTCTGAGAAAAGTGACTACTGACAGGATCAGAATAATCAGAGAAATGAAAGCTCCAAAGAACCAGAGAGAAGTGAGAATGTTCCTGGGTATGGTGGGATATTGTCGTCAGTGGATAATTAATTTTTCTCTGATAGCTAAGCCACTGATTAAGCTGACAAAAAGTGAAATGACAGATCCATTAGATCTGGATGCAGAACAATTGGCAGCATTTGAAGAGCTTAAAAGTAAAATGTGTGAGGCTCCAGCTTTGGGTATGCCTGACTATGAGAAAGAATTCGAGCTGTACTGCAGTGAGAAAAATGGATGTGCACTTTCAGTGTTAATCCAGAAACATGGACAATTGAGAAGGCCTATTGCGTACTTCTCGTCAACACTTGACCCTGTAGCTGTGGGTTTACCAGGTTGTCTGAAATCTGTGGCTGCAACATGCAGGAGTCTGGAACAGAGTGAGGGAATAATAATGGGATATCCTGTAAGGGTATTCGTACCGTACAGTGTGGCAATTCTTTTGACAAGAAGCAGAACTCAGTACATGTCACATAGTCGATTGACTAAGTACGAAAAAGTGATTTTGGGAGCATCAAATGTGACTCTTGAGAGATGTGTGAATCCAGCGACGCTTTTGCCAGACATTGAAAATGTGGGTATAAAGATGGAAGATGATCATGATTGTTTGGATGTGCTTGAGTACTGTACGAAACCAAGACCAGACATAAGGGATATTCCCTTACCTGAGAATGACCATGTGTTGTTTGTGGATGGATCATGCTTGAGGAATGATGATGGTGTGCTATGTGCAGCATATGCGGTGTGCAAAGTTTCAGAGGTCATGGAAGCATCACCATTGAAAGGAGTGAAATCTGCGCAAGTTGCTGAATTAATAGCATTGACAAAAGCTTGCGAAATTGGGAAAGATTTGAGGACGACTGTGTTGACTGATAGTCAGTATGGATTTGGAGTGGTGCATGATTTTGGCCAACTTTGGCTACAAAGAGGTTTCTTGACATCGAGTGGAACTCCAATAAAGAATGCTGAAATGATTGGAAAATTGCTTGAGGCGATACAGCTGCCTAAGGAGTTAGCAGTTGTAAAATGTGCTGCCCATGGTCCAGGGAAAGATTTTATAACGATTGGAAATAGGTATGCAAATGATGTTGCACAGTATTGTGCCAAGACCAATCAGTCCATTAACAGGGAAAGAGAGAGGGAAATGTCTTTTCTTTCTGTGATGTTTACTAATGTCCTAGAAACTTGGGATGAAGTGAAGCAGTTACAAGATGAGGCAGGAGATGAAGAGAAACAAGATTGGATTAAGGCAGGATGTGCTCCAAGAGAAACAGACCATGTTTGGGTCTACAGAGATGGCAGACCAGTGATGCCTAACTCTATCTTGTCGTCAATGGCAAGGATGTATCATGGCCAGGGACATTTGGGTAGAGACGCGATGGTTAGGTCGTTTAAGCAGACCTGGTACAATGCAAAGTTCAGGACAATTGCAGAGAGCATCTGTCAGAGGTGTTTAGTTTGTCAGCAATTTAACACTGGGAAAAAGACAGTGGTGAGTCTGGGAACAATAGGCAGAGAGGGAGGTCCTTTTACAAGAATGCAGATTGATTTCATTGAAATGCCACAAGTGAACAGACTGAGGTATGTTCTAGTGGTAGTCTGTTTGTTTTCAAGGTGGGTGGAAGCTTACCCGACTAGAAGAAATGATGGATTGACAGTGGCAAAGTTACTGTTGAGGGAGTTGATTCCTAGATACGGGTTTCCAGTTACAGTTGAGTCTGATAGAGGTAGACACTTTCAGAATGAGCTCATGGGTTTGATTTGTGAAGCATTGAAAATACAGCAGAAGCTACATTGTGAGGCTTCTGGTGTGGTTGAGCAGATTAATGGCACAATCAAGAATACGATTGGAAAGATGTGCTTAGCCACTGGCATGAAATGGCCAGATGTTTTGCCTTTAGTTCTGATGACAATGAGATCTACTCCAGATAGAACTACTGGTTTGAGCCCGCATGAAATAATCATGGGACGTGCTATGCGCCATGCATTCGTGCCTGTCAATAAGTTGGTGACAATAACTGATGACATGATTTTGGATTACTGTAAAGGCCTGGCTGACGCAGTTCATTTTGTGTTTCACCAGGTTGGAGAAGAAGCTACCACACTTGAGAAGAAGCAAGCCCATGATCTGAGTCCAGGAGATTGGGTGAGGATAAAAGTTCACAGGAGAAGAAATTGCTTGATTCCAAGGTGGGGAAGGCCGAGACAAGTTATTCTGACTACAACGACTGCAGTAAAGTGTGCTGGAGTGAAGCACTGGGTACATGCAAGTCATACTCTGAGAGTTCCAAATCCGAAAGAAGGGACTGGTAAAGAGTATTTTGAAGAGTCAGATTCTAGTGAGGATGAAGATACTGATGATACGGAATCAGTGAGAAAAGAAGCAGAGAGAGCTTCAAGAGAATCACTGCGAGTATCAGAGAGAAGATCAGATTCTGTAAGAAAGCCTGAAGTTTCAAACAGCAGTGAAGGAAAAAGAAAAGAAAAAAGAAATCACACAGAAATTACTCCTGAATCAGAAGAGGAGGAGATTGAAGAACCACTTGAGATTATACTTGAAGAAGTAGGGTCAGAAGAAGATAGAGAGGGACAGATTGCGGAAGACCCCCGAGGAGGTGTAGGGAACATTCATGAGGAGCTAGGTGAAGGGACAAGTAAACAGCAAGAAGATTGCGTTTCGGAGACCCGAGGAGGGACAGGAGTAGGGAAGTCTCAAACAGTGGTGAAAAAATCTGTGGAGAAGAAGAAAACTGCTGGAAAACGGAAACAAGAGGCACTTGAAACAGATGATGAAGATGAACAAACAGAGGGTCGAGTTCTGAGAAAGAGAACTTGGATTGGAGAAAGAAGTAATAAAGAAACAAAGCCGAAAAAGGTGTTAAAAGGAGACCGTTGGCCTAACAACAGAGTTAAGAGGCTGAGATACAGAGTAATAAGAGCAAATTCATCGAAAGCTGAACAAGTGAATGAAGTTTCGAGTCAAAGTTCAAAAGCTGAAGGAGAAGAATCAAAGGAGTCAAACGAACCAGTGGAAATAAAAAGAGTAAGAAAACCCAACCAAAAGTACAGATCACCGGAATGGTCTTATGTGGCACTGTCTGAAGGAGGAAAAGAAGAAGCAGTGACTCGAGATAATCCGGAAGTGGTCTTGAGAGAAGTGGTTGAGGAAGATACTGGTGAAATTCTGAAAGTACTCTTGACTGACATTGTAGAAGAGTCGAGTACTGAGGATTTTGATGTTGGAGATCTGATACAATTTGATGTTGAAGAAATTGAAGTGAAGAATGACAAGTATCCAAACTGAGTGAAAGAAGGATTCACTTGGATCAAGTGAACGAAGAGATCATTTGGATAAACTGAAAGCTGAAGAATTGCTGAAGAATTGAAGAAGTTCAAACAGTAGTGGAGTAGTACAGGCTATACTAAAATGGCTAACATAGAGGATAATAGAAATAGATGTGCCTTCTTTAAGAGGTGGTGTAGAATGTGCTGCTGTTGTACTGGATTATTAATGCTTCTATGGGGTGTTTTAGTTTTATTAGTTACTTTTAGAGTAGAGTTTGGAATGAATATAGAAAATGTGACGAATGTAGAGAAGAATTCACAAAAAGTAGTTCCAATTAAAAGTAGTAGTTATATACACAAAGATAGGTCAATTAATAATTTCTCTAGTAATGTTTTTTCTAAACTGTTATATGAATATGTGAAGACAATGGAAGTAAGGGATTGCTACGTCTGTATGCAATTACCTGCATCTGTCTCAGAGGGTGTTACTTATCACCATCTACCAGCTACATATGGTATTTCTTGTAGTATTTTAAGTAGTGTTTTTTATTTGTTAGGGAAAATAGATTATAAGATGTCTAATAGAGATAGTATTTTTGGGCACTTGCCAATGAATAAAGAGCTGAATCCAGCTAAAGAAGCTAACACTTTTGGTGAGATTTTTATTGAAGAAAAAGGATTAACATTAGATTATATTTTTAAGAATAATTTAACTTGCAGTTTGAAAGAGGAGGAGAGAGCTTTCCTGGATATGGTAGAAGAAAGGAGAGTGAACATGCATGAGAAAGGGAGAAAATATGAAGTGAGTGAGACAATTTGGGACATTGAGATGGGAAAAGAGTTGAAGAATGGGGCTAGTCCAACTTTAGCTCTAGATGCACCGCAGAAGGGTAAACTTTGCATTACCAGAAGGAAATCCCAATATGATACATATTTTGTGGGAACTAGTGAGTGCCATGATACATACTTCATTGCGACAGGTTGGGGTTTCAGAGGTGGAGAAGATACGATTTTTCCAGGAGTGTACTATGTTTGTGGGAACAAGGCTTATTACAAGTTGCCTGACCATTGGTATGGCACATGTTATGTGGGCCTGGTTTTTCCTAAGATTTTTCATACAGATAAAATAAGAGATGTAGAAGATATTAACTTATTAACACGTTTAAAGAGAGAAACTTGGTCTGAAATTGTGGGTGATATTTTTGGGGTTTTGATTCCAGCAGTGGGAATTTCTTTAAATGCTTATGGAATTCGGAAACTGTCCACAGTGGTTGATCGCTTATCGACAAATACCGCAGGAGGGTTTCTTTTGGTGAATACGGAATTAAGTGCCGTACGTGCCATGTCTATGCAAAATCGACTTGCCCTTGATATTCTATTGGCCAAGGAGGGTGGAGTTTGTGGAATATTGAAAGTTCAACATTGTTGCACTTACATTCCTGATGAAAGTAAAGACCTGAAGGTCTATATCAAAAATATTACTGATTTGCATGAAGAATTAGTACCACTTGAAGCTGGGAGTTTGTGGACTAAAATAGCTAATAAAATAATAGCTGTTAAGGATTTTATTGCAAAAATAGGTAGTACTATTATAGGTAGAATATTGTTTCCCTTGTCTTCTATAATTGTGGCTTTATTAATAATAAGATTGGTGTGTGTGTGTTGTAAAAACAGGGGAGGGAAAAAGAAATTGAATAAGGAAAAGAAAAATAAGAAGTTGAAAAGAGAACCTCAAGAAATTGAACTAGAAGAATTGAGGGAGAGTGTTTACTTAGAGACAAAGAGAGATGATGAAAGAGTGACTAGTGTTTAATGTTGTGTAAGGGTTTTTTTTGGGTTATTTGGTGATAAAATCACCAAAGGGGGGAATGCTGGAGCAGAGTTTTCATTTAGAAAATTCAGGGACTTTTGAAGCTCTAGTATGTCTATGCGTTTTATTAGATATTAATAAATAACAAATTAATTATTTGTCTTGTGTAAGTGTGTATTCATTAATCAATTCGTTTGTCTTAACATAAGAGAAAGCTACACAAGGGTTAGCATGTGTGTGCTGTTTTTGTTTTCTAAAAATAACGTGCAAGTTTTCATGTTTAAACGTTGCTGTGTGCTGTTTATTTTAAGCACAAAATGCTGTCTGAATTAATGCTTTTTTATGTCACAAAAGCTAGATAAATGCATACACATAAGGGTATTAGTGGGGTTAACACTGTTTAATCATTATGCTGTAGTAACGTTGTTTTTATTTCTTTTAATTGAGATGGTCTATTGTGGCCTATGGAGGCCTAATCCATGATGGCTGATTTTGAGAGCCTGGCCTCGAGTGAATATGTGAAAGATGTGACGAGGGAGACCCCTGCTGGAAATGGTCTTGAGGGTGACTGACCATGGTCCTTCTATGAAACTTTCCATGAGGACAGCAGCAGTTTTGGGTGTTCTCCAAGAAAAGTGAAAGTGTCCTTGGCAATCTCGAAAGACAAAGGAGCCTTAGAGGGAAACTCTGAACTGTGGCTCGATGGCCGAGGAGAAACCGGATTAAATGTGATACATGTTTTATTTCCTTGGTTCCTGTTCCGTAGTCTTCGCTATGTGTATTTTTCCTGAGCGGAGGTTCACAAATGTTGCAATGTTGCATCCTTTCCTTCTCGCTCTGCTCAGTGATTCAGTGTATTCTGCAAACTTAATGTGAGTTTCCATTGTAATTTTCACTATAAAAATTGTTAGCCTAGGGAGGGCTTTGCCACTTGCCATTTTACCTTTGCTGCGTGAACCTGCGTTGCTGAGGATCGTGCTGAGGACTCCTGAGAGACTTTACCGAGAGACTTGTCCTGACCCGTTCTGACACTTAGTTAGAATAGGTAACTATGAGAAATGATTTATTCTGATTGATTTTACTTTGACTAATTTTAGATAAAGCAATATAATTTTAAACATGGTGTTGAATTTTCTTTCTTGTCAATTATTGGGTTTATATTTTTGATCATTATTGTATATGTTGTGTAGATTATGTTATTGATTAGGACAGTCACTAAACCAGATCTGATCGACCTGATATTGATGCAGGGTGTTTAGGTGTTTTCTTTCCACAGGTTTATTGCTGGTAGAGTATTTGAGCGTATGTTAGTGAAATGGGCCCTAGCGTATGATGAATGTATGTGCGTGTAACTGTGTGATTACTCTATCCGTGGTAGTGGGCATATTTTAGATACCCTGATCTCTATCATATTTTAATAATTATAAAACCATACTTTTCTTAATATATTAATAACATAAGTATTAAATATTTGTTTAATTTTAACATTTTTTTTATATCATGACCTATTTTAGATACACAATCCAGTAAAAATAGAAAATAAGTCTTACTATTAAAAAATTAACAATTGCAAAAATACTAAATTTAAATATTTTATTTGTTTATTTTATAAATTTAATGAAATGTATCCCCTATTAACACAACATCTCAATGTAATAAAATGTATCCAAATTTTTTTCTAAAAGCTTACAATTTGTAAATTTGTTTTCAAATAAAATAAAGCACTTCCCAACATAATTAACTATAAACACAACATCCCACTATTTTTTTTGTTGTTGCAATTTATTCCATTTTTTTAAAACACATTTGGTAATCTGGTACTGTGTAACACTAATGATAGGGCACACATAAACACACCCGCAAGTACGGAGGATCACAAACACACATATGCCTAGACACACATGCCTGCACACACAGGCATACAAGCATACAGGCACAAACACACGCATGCCTGTTCATATACAGACACAAGCCACACACAGAAGCAGAGAGGCACAAACAGACGCATACCTGCGCGCACACAGACACAGATGACCCACAGAAGCAGACACACACAGGCTTACTATGATTTTAATTAGCGATCGCGTCAGCATCACCCAATGAATTCCACTCAGCGAGAAGAAGGACAAGGTACATTTATTCAATTTTAAAGCCTCAGTCCTTGGAGTGCCTTCATTCTTAACCCACAACTTCCATAAAGATCTTTTCTCCTTACTCTGTACTTTGGAGGCCTCTGGAAGGATTTGCCAGGGTGATTGCAGGACACTGCTTCTCTCTCCTTTGCGTGCAGTGCAGCCACTGACCCTACGTATGAGGGGAAGAGACCATTACCTCAATGCAAGGGGGAAAACATGGTCAATCATTGCATGGCTTCACAATAAAGCTGTACATTGATTGTCCATATTTTGTGAACCTCCCACCCCCCACTGGTTCTTCTGTGCAGGCCTACATGGGGCTGGCTTACTACCTGACTCCTGACCAATCCAAAACAGACGCTTCTCCCTTGCTGTTTACATTTGTAGAGCAGCGCCAGGCTAGGCTGGGGTAGGCAAACCCAGCTCTCTTTAAGAGACTGGTGTCTGTGGCTGTGTTCTCCCCAGATCTCTAAAGTTGCACATGTAGGTGAGCTTTAAAGTGCACATGTCACACTGGTCAGAACAAGCCAGCAGCCCAACCTGACATGCTCACTTCACTTTAAGGCGGCTTCACTGTAGTCTGCTGGCTCGTGAAGCTCCAATCCGACCACATTCTTCAGGCAGAAAGGCACCCAGCTTGCTGTATCAAGACACTTTAAACCCAATGTATGTGTAGGAACACCCTTATGCTCAAATGAAGAAACCGTCCCTGTCACCCACCGCCACTATCAAAGCCTAACATCACACTATGCTTACACCTGGTAAGTGTAAAGAGTCTTTTGAGCTCAGTGAACCATCAATTCTTAGGGCTGGATTTTGATTTTTTGTGGTGCGGGCTGCACCCCTATTCCGCCAAGAGTCGCTGCCGCCCACCCAGCAGATTTTATGGTCTGGCGAGCAGGCAGGATGGTGGTTCCCGTGGCAGTGCCTCTTTCAAAGGTGGTGGTTTCTTTTGAAAAAGGCACCACCCTGGCAACGCCACACAGGTTCCTGCATGGAGTGGACTGAAAAGGGCTGGGCCACATGTACACATGGGGGCACGTCGTGCCCCCCTGCATGCATCCCTAGGCTGATGGGGAACAGGGGGCCCTGTGGGGGCCACTTTGTTTCACCACTGCAGCCTTTTCATGGAGGAAAGATCTCCACGAAAACGCTGGCAGGCCTGAAACTTGTAATATGCATGGTAGTGCTGCAGCTGCAACACCTGCATCTTACAATGGCCCTGACTACTGTGCCACTGCCAGGGAACGGTGGTTTCCTGGTGGAGCCAGTGGTCCATTACGGTCCGACCACCAAACTCATAATAGGGTGGTCATCACAAGTCTGGCGGTCCTTGGACTGCCAGACTCGTAATCAGGAAATAGGGTAAATGTAAGAAGGACACCAAACAGGAAGGCTGTTCTTAGTAGATTTATTCCATAGAAAGATCCCATCCACATAAACAGGTCTTGTAGGGATGAAAGCTAGGCAGCAAGTGTCCTCTAGTCATTACATCATAAGGCTCATCCAGATGATAACATTCTTCAGTGCCTAGCAACAGAAGTGACATCTCAAGATGCCACACATCCCCATCCTTTATAAAAGAAACAAATAAGTTTATAGCTAAACAATAATCATGAAATAAGAAAATTGACATGACCTATTTAACTAAATCTCTCAAAAACTTAGGTGGAGAAGAAATTCTTGAAGACTTGCGAATAGCAACTGGGCTAGGGTTAGCTTTATGAGAACTTGAATCACAATGACCAGCCACAAAGTCTTTCCTAGCCACCACCACCCTGTATAAATTCCAAATGCGATGATCCGCAGTCTTTATAGCGTTGTTGAAAATTTTGATTACTTGAATGGGTTTCAAAGACCCTGAATTGGATTTTTTCTTTGACGGATTCTTTGTAAGAACCCAATCCCCAATCTTCACTAAAGTTTTCCTAACAGACTTTCTTAAATCATGAATTATTTTCCTGGATTCTACACTTTTGGACTCATGTAGTTTCCAATTTTTGTTTTCATTTTTGTAAGTAGACCAGGTTGCATATTGTTCACCCAGGGAGGAGCAATTAGAGTGTTTGGGCATCTAGACCTAAACAATTCAAAGGGAGTTCTATTCGTCACAGAGTGAGGAGACAATCTGTAAACCTCCACCTTTTTCCAAATTTGAGTACGCCAATCTAGACTATTCGCCCGTGCCATGCTGATGGTTTCTTTAAGTACACGGTTAAATCTCTCAACCATCCCATTCGTTTCTGGGTGGTATAGAGAAGATTTTCTGTGTTTGATACCACGTGCAGCCAAAAACAATTGCATTTCCTTAGATACGAACTGTACACCACTGTCAGTTAGGATACTATCAGGTATTCCTTCTCTAGCAAATATTTTTTCTAGAAAATATATCACATGTCTAGTTTCAATTCCTCCGGAGATTCCTATCTCAGGCCATCTTGAGAAGAAATCCATTAATACAAACACATACCATTCTGTACCAGAAGACTGTATTGGTCCAAGAATGTCTAGACCTACTTCTTTCCAGGGAGCATCTGATCTGTCTCTTATGGTCATGGGTTGCGTTTTAGGTTTGGCTACCCTCTCAATAAGAGCACATTCTACACAATCCCTTATCACACGTTCGACCTGTAGATCCATGCCTGGCCACCAATAATTTAATCTTAGTCTCTCCTTAGTCTTAGAAACGCCCTGATGGGTCATATGTGCCAGCGATATAATCTCTGCTCTAACTGAGTTGGGAGGGATAAGCCATACACCCCTAAAAAGGAGACCATCGTGTTGAGACAATTGATCACGCACATGCCAAAATTTCGCCAAGCTTGTATCGCCCTTGTGTTTTAACTCCCAACCCTTGTTAACCATTTCTGACACTTTAATTAACTCTATATCTTGTTGTAAAGCCTTCTACCATTTCCATTTGTCAATTATTTTCTCTTCAATGACACAAACCATATCGTCATCCTGTTCAAACTCATCTGAATTCAAGTCATTCTCGACAACCAGTCTGGACAACGCGTCAGCCACCTTATTTTCCATCCCAGGCAAGTATTTCACCTCAAAATTATAATCTTGTAGGCCAACAATCCACTTTGTTATTCTACTTGAGACTGCGTCAATACCTTTATTCTTAAAAATCTCGCACAATGGTTTATGGTCAGACCTGACTTCAAACTCACCACCCCATAAGAAGTTTTTTAATTTTCTTATAGACCAATAAACAGCAAGTGCTTCCCTCTCAATCACGGAGTAGCGCAACTCCGCGCCCCTCAAACTCCTTAACAAGAAGAGAATCACTTGTTCCTGAGAACGACCTTCTTGTAGTAAAACAGCTCCCAACCCCTTTAAACTTGCATCCGTGACTAAAATAGATTTATTTTTCGGATCAAAACTGCATAGTTTGGGGGCAGTTTTCAATTTCTCTTTGATTGCATAGAACTCTTTTTCACAGCTGTTATCCTAATGAAATTCAGAACCTTTGCGGAGCAACGCTCTCATGTGAGCACATAAAGATGCAAATCCACTTACAAATTTACTATAATATTCGGCCATACCCAGGAAGCTCATGAGTTCTTCTTTATTCATTGGGGGAGCTAGATTCTGTATAGCTGTAATTCAACTTTCCTTTGGTAAGACCCCACCTTCAGAAATAGTGTGTCCTAAATACTCAATGGAGTTTCTTCTAAATTTACATTTTTCAATCTTTACTGTCAGATTGAACTCTTGCAATCTGTTCAAAACCATGTACAGTCTATCATCATGTTCCTTAGTATCGCCTCCAAAGATCAATATATCATCCTGATAACCCCTAACGCCCGTAAGGCCTTTCAAAACCTTTTCCAGCGCTCTTTGAAAGACTGAGGCTACTGATACAAGGCCAAAAGGAAATCTTGAAAAGTGAAATGTGCCAAAGGGAGTGACAAATGCCGTTAAATCTTTCGAAACTTCATCTAATCTAATTTGGTGGTAAGCCGACCTTAGATCAATGGTGCTGAAAATCCTTGCCCCCCTTAACAGCATTAACATGTCATTTATCTTAGGCAGCGGATAACGGTCTACAGCAACACTCCTGTTCAACTCGCGAAGGTCCACACACAAACGGAGAGACCCATCCCCCTTCTTGGCGGCGACCACCGGAGCAACCCATTGTGTAGCTTCTACATCTTCAATCACTCCCTCAGACTTTAAACATTCCAATTCTATTTTGACCATTTCTCTTACTGCAACTGGTACATTCCTAACTTTGCAACAAACAGGTTTCGAATTATCAACCATACGAATGTGATGAAGATACCCTTTGAGGCACCCTAACTTATCTGAGAACACATTTGGAAATTTTGTTTTCAAAATCTCACAAAATCCTTTATCCGCAGTGTTCTGACTAACTGAGATTACATTTGAATTGTAATCTTTTTTAAGTATGATGGGGGGGTGAAGAATTTGGGTCCAACATAACGCCTAGATCCCTCTGGTGGAACCAGCTCAACTTGCTGTCTCCTTTTTGTGATATATACATTTTTGCGCTTGTTAATCTGTTTTTATAGTCAATTAAACCCCAGAAGTAACCAAACAATTTAATGGGTTCCCCTCCGTATGCAAACGGTTTTATGTCAGGGCGAAAGACTTTTACTTTACCCCAAACTTCTTTGGTAAAGAAATCTTTTGAGATAATGCTAATCTTTGCAGCTGAGTCGAAAAGAACCTTAGTGGGTCTTCCTTCCACTAGAATTTCATCTATCGGGCAATTTTTCCCTTCCCCACTCTGCACGGCTTGAACTTGTATTTGACCACAGTCTACCTCAACTTGACATTCATAAGTATCATCGACATCATAATAAACTTCACTTATTTTCCCTATGTAGTTTCTCCCTTTGCACATGACAGAGAAATGACCCTTCTTTTTGCATTTACTGCACGTCACCTTCCAACCTGGGCATTGTCTGTCATTCGCAAAGTGTCCTGTTTTTCCACAACGGAAACACTTCACATTGGAGAAATCAAATTTCTTTCCTATTTCTTTTGGGTTGTCAATCTTCTCATTTCCCTTTTGACCTGTTGCTGCTCTAGGTTTAGTGGCAACAGCTTGAATGGAATTTTTCTCCTTGCTTTCACCATTTTTCTTTATAACATCAACACATTTTAGCGAGTGTTCTATTCTTTTCGCAATTACAATTACATCATCCAAAGTCGGCTCATCTTTTTGCCACAACTCTTCTCTGACGCGTTCAATGCTGCAGCCCAGCATGAACTGATCCCTTATTCTCTCATCAAGAGTTCCGTCAAATTTACATGACGAAGCCAACTTCCTAAGAGACGCAACATAATTCTCTATACTTCTTTCTAGAATGGTACTGACTTTGGGTAAATAATGTTTGTCAAGCTTAGCACTGCAAATTTTGTATTCATTAAGGTTGCGATCATGAAGTTCAGGAAGGTGATCAAAGACTTCCTGACCTTCGTATCCCAAACAATGTAAGAGTAGCGCGGTTTTCCTCTCTGCACTTAGGGATGAACCGCACACTCTTGCATACCTTTCAAAAACCTTTCGCCATTTCTGCCATTTAATGGGAGGATCACCTGGTGTTGACAAAAAAAACGGGGGTGCAGTGACATTCTGCATTGTTTTCCCCGTCCCTCAAATACTACAGTTAAAGATTTATTTAACACTCTAACAAGAAAAATATTTTGAACTTCAAGTAGTTAATTGAAACAATTATCCTTAAGAAAATAAAGAGAAAGAGAAAAAAATAATAGTTCCATTTTCTTAAAAATTGTGACTCACCAAAGTGTGTGTATCACTGTTGTAGGGTCAAAGTTTGAAGAAAGTGTGTGTATCACTGTTATGATACACCTTGAATTGTCGAAATGTGTAAATGATTGAAGAAGTACACACAGTTTTGTCTCCTTAATTTTGACGCTGGGTGCTGAAAGCGCTCACATTTAGTTTCTGGATTTGGATTTGCTTCGTGTTTGCCAGCGCGTTGAAAGCGGAGAAGTGTGTTGACAAGCGTTGCCAAGCAACCATGACAAAGGCTGCTTGGTTGAGGAAATGCGTCACGCGTTGAGACGTTGGTACGTCTATCCGTGCGTGCCTCGTAAGCAGAGCCCCGTGTGAAGACGATGGCTGGCAAAGCGCTGAAGGCTGTGAGCAGTGTTCCAGGCGAAGAATAGAGTCCACGAGGCGCCGAACACCGCTGGACTCCAATACTTGTCCACGAGGTGAGTGCGTGCAGTAATTTTAAAAAAAACTTCTACGCCCTTCTTTTCTGAGTCAAAGATGAAGCCCTGAAATTGCCGATACACAAACAGAGACCTGCGCACTTCAAAGGGGGTCGGCGGTGGGGGCACAACACAGTCGTTATCCTCACAGTGCCGCGCCTGCCAAAAATTAGGAGAAACAACGAGTTTCAATCCCCAGTGGGCAGTACTAGTGCCCAAGGAACTCAGACGCTAATTCTGGGTGATGACGGTGTTTAAAAAAAAGAGCCTGAGCAATGAGCAATGTCCACACACCCAATGCTGTGCACGGCAATAAAAAAATCAATCAGTCCATATGAGCACAGGTGAAACAGTCCAGAGAGGCACCTGTGTAGTAGATAATACGACGGTTATAATCAAAACTGTGTAGAAAAACACACGTGAAGTAGATATTTCACCAGCGGTTTAGCATCTTTGGTGGAGTTGGAATGTTGAGATCTTTCCATAGTTGAAAATTAATCCATTATGGTGTTTGAAATTAATCTTTTCGGGTGTATCCCATCCTCAGTCGCCAAATGTAAGAAGGACACCAAACAGGAAGGCTGTTCTTAGTAGATATATTCCATAGAAAGATCCCATCCACATAAACAGGTCTTGTAGAGATGAAAGCTAGGCAGCAACTGTCCTCTAGTCATTACATCATAAGGCTCATCCAGATGATAACATTCTTCAGTGCCTAGCAACAGAAGTGACATCTCAAGATGCCACAGTAGACCTGTCCAACCTAAACTGGAAGGGAAGGTTCCACTGCTATGAAGATGAGAGCCATTGAGATTAATCAAAAGCTGGGTCTGGTGGCCTAGTGGACTAATGTGTCCACTGTATGGGTCTGTGTTTGACCTCACGGTCACAGGTTAAAATCCTGGCAGGTCCACTCTGCCTTTCATCCTCCTGTGGTTGACAAAATTTGCACCATTGAGATGGGAACAGCAAACATCTGTTATTCAGTGCCAAGATACCCTTTGCGGTGAACATGTTCTTTGCAAATATACATGTTATGTGTGTGTGTGCGTGTGTGTGTGTGTACGTGTGTGTATGTGTTAGTTACAACTGTCTCTTTTTAATTTGATCCAAAAAACAGAGACACATATTTCAATTTCTCTTCTCAGTTTGGCATTGAGCACGTCTTTCTCCAGTGTTTCACATCTTTGTTTCATCCTCTAATTTGTTGCCTAATTTTCCTATTGTATTTTTCGATAGTTCAATAAACTGTACTAATAATAGCTGATTTTAGTAAGTGACAGGATAATACATCGGTAACATTGTATGCAGTAATTTCAATGATCAAAGTGTGGATAAGATTTGAGTTTTTTGTTTATCATAAAACAAAAATAGAATAGAGCGGCAGCGGTGCAGTAATTAAATTAAAAAAAGCCAGGTTCTTAATAAGAATCATTAGTGATGAATTGTTTGTCATGTAAGAATAAACCAAGAGTAAAGCATGCTTGAAGAAACCTAGGGGCAGATTTATGTTTCCTGGCGCATCCCTGCAAATCAGCAGGGATGCACCAGGAAAGATGCGTCACGAAAGTTTACCCTTGCGCCACAATAGATGCGCCGCATTTACAATGCAGCACATCGTAAACAGATGCGTGACGCATCTGATGGCGGAAGGGAGGCGCATTGCTGGAGTTGCGTCGCAAGCGCGACACAGCTCCAGCAAGGCTCGGGGTACCCTATCATTACAATGCTGCGTCAATCCTTACGCCTGCTTCAAGCAGGCGCAGGGTTCTGACGCAGCATTGGCTCAAAAGTGACTGAGTGAAATCTTGTAGATTTCACTCAGCCACTTTTAGGAGGCGTTCCTGCAACGGAACGCCACCCCCTGCACAGGTACGCCTACTTCAGGTGCAGGGCTTTACAACGTGACGCATCTCCCAGGTGCATCACGTTGTAAATACCCCGCAGCATGGCGCAGGATTTGCGCCGCCGCTGCGTCACAAAAGTGACGCAATGGCGGTGTAAATGAGGCGCAAGTGGCTCATTAATCTGCCCCCTAGAACGGAGCACAGAGGGGACTCAGAGCTGTGATCACTTCCTGTGCTCGACATTCATCAACTCTCGGAGGAGGAGGCGGGCCGGCAGCCTTCTTTAGCCCCATCTGTTCCAGACTGCCACTCTCTTGTTCCTGTCAAGGCCAGACTAGCCGTACTGGTTATCGGGCATTTCCCAGGAGGCTGGAAGGACGGGGTGCCTCTTTTAATACTGGGGGCCGATTTAGGAGCAGTACACCAGTTTTAAAAGCACTGCAGAGTTCCTTGTATATCCAACAGTTTTCAGGCAACAATAAAAGTGTCAAGATAACCCTGGTGATTAATGTGCCTGCTGGAGAGAGATCAGAGCTTTGTCTAGTGACACTTTTGACTCATGTAAGGCAGCACAGAGGGTTAATGTGTCTGCTGCAAAGAGCGTGTACCATGCAGATCCCAAAACATTATTTTATGTGCATAGCTCAGTGGTTTACCACTTCTGTCACAGAGATCCTTTTGTTACTGTGCAGTTTATAAATTACAGTTGTAATCTAGGTTAGAAAGCTATTTTTTCCCTGTCTTTCAATATCCTAATTGTGCTAAAAAGGGTTTGTTTGAGTAGAAATAAATTTGTATTACTAAAATCAACCCTAACCCCTGTGTAACATTCTGAATCCTGAGTTTGTGCTTCCCAGACCAAGCACTCTTAAAAAATGCCCACCAGTATGGATGGCATGTGAATGCACACCTTGTAGTCCCCTTTCCCTTATATAACATTTGCTATACACTGATTCATTGTCTCTCTGTGTGTGTGATGTAAAATGCTCCGACACCCTACACTCGAATGACAGACCCTATACAACAAATGAAATACATGTGAGAGAAACTACGGAGAAGTGAGATATATATATATATATATCATGAAACAAATGTTTTGGAATGCCCCATTTTTGCCATTATTTCCCAAATCTTCTAGCAGTGGTCAGGCTCGCTCGCTGCTCTCGCTCACTTGCTACGCACGGTATGGGGCGGGGCTGGTCTGACAAAAGTTGCCAGGGCTGCTTTGGGTTCTCAGTACGGCCCTGGTTCGTGGTGTACCTTGGTGTGGCCTATGCCACTCACCTCCAACATGACTGATCAACCGAAAGAGACCCGCAAAGGGAGTGGGCACTTAGCGTAACATATTAATGGAGAGATTTGCACAATGCAAATTGTGGGGCAAACTCATGTTCTGACTGCGCTCACTCAGATGGGCATTTAGTCCCGAATGAGGCTGACATGGCAATCAATAAATTTCAAAAACTTGAAGCACATTCGGTCCCTCAAAGGTGACGGAGAATATTAGATTTTCAAATCATGAAGGTTTATTAAAAATTTGCAAAGTTAAAAATCCTGATCTTCTAATTAGTTGCAGCTTAGTAGCCCGTGTATGACTGCATTAGTCACTGTATGGTTGTCAAAGCCATTGAACACCATACTGGTGGAGCGACTCTGCTTTGAGCATTATCTCAACAAGGGAGGAAATCAGTGAGTACAAACCAATGCAGGGCAAACTCAATGACAAACTCTCTCACCAAGCCAGCAGAAAATGAAACACAAAAAGGGAACACCCTTAGCTATCGATTGCAGCAGCAAAGTTACAGCAGTGAAGCCTCGATTGTTGTCTATTTCTAAAGGAAATTGTGCTGGCACAGGCAGGAAGAAGAGCAGAGAAAAAACATGAATTGCATCAAAAAAGAAAGGCTGGGGTGAGGCTAGCGCTTAACTTGGAAAACCACAACTGCCAGTACCCAAAGCGCTGCTCAGAATCCCGTGGTAAGTGCTATTACATGGCAACGTGCCAATGACCAAGGGTGCCTAGACCTGGATCCTCCTGGAGCCTCTAAAATCCACTCCCAAGCACCCCCTCCCCTTTATCTCTCTTTTGCAGGGTACCACTTTCTCCATTTGAGAATGTTTTATGTTTATCTCTTTCCCTTTCTTTCCTGTTTACATGTTTTCCCTTGTTAGAAATGAGGGTCTCTAGTTGGCAAGGGTTTGCACCTTGTCCAAGTATGGACCCTTCCTTCTAGTCAACTCGGTGGTGGTGGCATTGGTCGTCCTCGTCGGTGGTCGGTGTGACCAGGGTTGTGATGCGAGATGCGGGTGGTGCGGTCTGCAATGCTGTCAGTACATAGAGCCAGCGATGGAGTCGGTTGTGGTTCCCTTCTCGGTGGCAACTGAAACAGCGATTCCAGAAGTGGTACCCAGGGGTTGGTAAAGTCTTTGCAGTCTCTGAGACTTCAGAAGAGGAGGCCAGCTCGATTTCAGGCCCTTGGAGATACTCAGCAGAAGTAAAGAAAGTTCAGTCCAGTCCTTTCACTGCCCAAGACAGAAGCAGCAACTGCAGGCCAACCCAACAAAGCAACAACATAGCAAATGGGAAGTACTCCTCCCAGCTCTTCTTCTTGGCAGGTTTGGGCCCCACTTTTTATAGCCTAAAATGCTTTGTCCTCTCTGGCAGCGAGTGTCTGTGCTCAGCCAGAACCAGTTCTGTCCTCTCTGGTGCAACATCCCGGCAGGAAGTGGAGACAGCATTGTCAGAGGCAGACCAGGCCCATTCAAGTAAAAGGAAATCTCCTCCCCCTACTCTAAAGGCAGTCAAGGTCTATTCAGCCCTTCCCTGACCCATCTAGACTCTCTGGAGCCACGGCTCCTCTACAGCCCCTGTAATCCAAAATTCAGACAGTCAATTCACAAACCCAGCAGAGTTCCACTGGTTTGCTGAGTAAGAACATACCTACTTCCTAAAAGTAGATTTTTCAAACACAGAATGTAAAAATCACCTTCACTAAAAGATGCATCTTTAGACTCGGAGTTCAGGCATACTAAACTTCATTTCTCATCCTATTTCCCAGGGCCAGTTATGTTTATAAGATGTTATAAACGCACTTCCCATTCTGTCCTATGAGAACAGGTAGCCTTTTAATAGTGAAAAACGACATGCCACACACACCGGGGCATGTCCTACTTTTCACATACACTGCACCGTGCCCGCAGGGGTACCTTGGACCTACCTTAGGGGTGACTGACATGCAAGAAAAGGGTGCACTTGCCAAGTCGTCATGGCAGTCCCAGACTGCACACAGGCTCTGCAATGGCAGGCCAGAGTTCCATTTACAGGCTGCTTTTGTGGGTGGCACAATCCAGTGCTGCAGCCCACTAGTAGCATTTCCTTTACAGGCCCTGGCACACTCAGTGCAATTTACTAGGGACTGACAAGTAAATAATATATGCCAATCATGGAAACACCAATCCATAACACAATTTTCACAGAGGGCATATGCACTCTAGCACTGATCAGCAGTGATAAAGCGCCCAGAGTCCTAAAACCAACAACAGCAAGGCAGGAAAAAATAGGAGGAAGAAGCAAAAGGTTTAGGGATAACCCTGCAAAAAGAGCCATCTCCAACATCCCTCTCTTGCTCTCTGGAAATGGCTTATGAGGAAAAAAGGTGCCGGTTCCCAAAAATGGGTGCTGGTGGTCTCCACTGTCTCAAATTTGGCCATGGATAAGGCAGACTAGGATATGCAAAGGAAAACATTAGGGAAATCATGCATCTTTAAATCATACTCATTGCCCACCTGATGAGAAACAAAAAGACCCCCCTCATATAACAAGCATTGGCAATGCCAATTGGTCTCGGCATATTAATGAGTTAAGTGGTGTCGTTGCTATTATAAATATAAATATACTGTGTTTAGTATCAGATGAATAAGTTAGCAGTTTAGCAATGACTTCAGAAGTAGCAAAATAGAACAGGGCAGAACAGAACAATACACAGCAGAACAGGGCAGAAGGGAACAGGGCAGAAGGGAACAGGGCAGAATGGAACAGGACAGAACGGAACAGGGAAGAGCAGAACAGGGAAGTACAGTCAATACCAGCAGAGCGGAATTGAACAACCAACAAACGGCAGAGCTAGCATTGGGAACAGAAAGGAGGAGACACGCTGCGTGAAGAAAGAAATCAAAAGCGAAATGGGAAAAGTGAAGGACAGAGACCGGACAACAAAGAAGAGAGAGGAAGTGAAGGGGTATGTGGGAAGGCAGGGTATGCCATAGAAAGGCAGAAGAGACTGGGTGGTGAAAGGGAAGGGCGCGTTCTACAGAGAGGAGCACAAAGGGGGCTCTGGAAGATAATGGAAGAGGAGGGAAGTGAGCATGGCTCTGTGGCCCTAGAGAGCCCTGGTCTGATAAGGCCATGCACGTTTTGTGGCCCATTGTGTACATGCTCCCCGGTGGCTCCTGATCTCTGGAGGCAATGGCCGTCAACGGTGGCCTCCGGTTGTGTGGCCTCCGTGTGATTTTTCTCATAAGTACAGAACAGTCTCTGAGGCCCATGGCTACATGCGGGAGGGGGCCAGAGGCCTCACGATGCCACTGCAGACTCGGTGGTTGCAGACAGAGTGCACACCCAATGCCATCACCGCTTGGCAGAGCAGGACCACAGCTCACGTGCTCATGATATTAAGACACGCAGAGGCTTCTGAGAAGAAGGTCACACATTACAAAATCCTTGACAGACATCAGAAAACAGCAAAATGGTGAAGACATTACAGAATGACTTACCATGCAATTCCCGCTAAAATGAGCCACTTTGCCATAAAATAACAGAAAAGTACTGTATCCCATTAATATAAATGGAGTTCTGACCTCAGAAAAGCATCTTTTTGGTCGGAGATTGTAATCCGCAGAGCTGGAGGCCGGTGAGTATTGAGGTGGGCTGGCTTGTCCAAAATAAAAGAACGGAGGAGGAACAGGCCCTGCGGACAGTACCCTCTGAGATGAAGAGGGGGCAGCTGCACCCTGGATGGTGATGGCACCCCAGGAGCTGGCCGGGGCACCAGGGATGGATGTTCTGCTGGAAGGAATGGACAGCGCTTCGCAGGGTACAGAGAGGAGCTGAGCCGGTGCCGGGACTGGGTTATGTACAAGGGTCGCAGGCGTGACAGACCAAGGCAGCAGAACTACCTGGGGTAAGGAGAGGAGCTGGCTCAAGCTGAATGGAAGTAGCTGTAGGAGTTTTATGCCCTGGCCTCCTAGGGTGAGCGCAGCTCCTGAAGTGGTCGGGAAAGGAGCAGGGGATCTGACCCAGGTAGGGACAGATGTTAGGGTGTCCTGTACGAGGGTGGAAGTAGCTTCTCACCTGGCAGGGAGCACGACAGGAGCTGTCACGAGACTAAGCGGAAGTCGCTGCAGGCACTGTCGTCACACGGAGGGCACAGCTCCTCAAGATGTCGGGAAAAGAGCGGAGGATCAGACCCCACTATGTGCTGAAGTTGCGATGTCCTGTACGAGTGCAGCAGCAGCTCCTCGCAGGACTAAAGGCACTGGCGCGAGCTGAAACAAAGTAGATGCAAGTGTTTGCGTAGGGAGATCAGCAGAGGAGCTGAGCCGGGGTAGGTACAATGAGTTAGGAGGATGGTGAGTAGGCAGAGTACTGCTGATGCTGAATCAGGTAGGTATAGTGAGGACTGTGAGTAGGGAGGGGACCAGAGGAGCTGAACCGGGGTAGTTACATGGATTAAGATAGTGCCCAGAGAGAGGGTCAGGGGAGGTGGAGGCTTTAGGATGCGCTGCAACGGGAGGGCAGTAGCTCCTCTCACGCTAGAGAGAACAGTGAGCAGGGAGAGGACCAGTGGAGCTGAACCTCGGTAGAATTTGTGGTCAGCATGCCCTGCCCTGGAAAAGCTGGAGCTCCGGGGTCACCCTAGATGCTCATTGCTCACACTTCAACTTTCCCTAAAGTTTCAGTACGGGCCTGTGATGTTACAGTAAGTACACCGATGAGCGGCGGCGGTGGTGGCTGTTCGTCAGCCAGCGGTATAAGATGCCCGGGTGCCTCTTGGACCTCAGACCCTGCCCTGCTCCAGTGCGTGCATCTGCGTAAACTTGAGCACAAACTCCCGGTACGGTTGCGGGCCCCGGACCCCGCACAGTCCAGGTGGCAGAGAGCGCGGCCCAAGTGCAGCCGCCATTGAGGTCCTGGTAATGGAGAGCGCCGCGAGCTCCTGCCTGACCTCGGTAAAGCAGGATGCGCATTTGCATTACAGCCGCCATGTTTCCGCTTCCGGGTAACGGAGCCGTGTGAATCACAACTTAAACGAGAGACTGGACAGGTCAGGCAAAAAAGAGTGCAAATCCACTCAGCAAATCAGAGGAGAAGACAAGCATTTACAAATGCAATAGGACTTGTATTTACGCGAGCCCTATTGCATTGTAAACAAAACTGCGGTCCTGAAAGAAGGCAGGAATGGGAGTGGGTGTGGGGGGTTGTGGTGGGCAGAGAAGTAACGGACTGCGGGAGGGAACGTGGGGAGGCAGGGGAAAAGAACTGTTTTGAAAGTAAAAGGGCCGATAGCAATGGAGGGACAAAAATGACGTCATGGCCATCAGGAGGCGGGACTAACTTGCCGAACACCAATCAGATTGCGGCATTTACGATTTCGGCCAATTAAAAAGATAGCCGGAAAGTGGGCGGAGCTTCCCCCACTATACTGTATACAGCATCTCTCTATGAAACAGCGCATGCACTGCCTAGGCCGAGACCTAAAAATGAGATCGAGAACGAAACTAAAGGATATAAAGATTTAAATTTGAGGAAATTCAGGAACTAGGTTGAAACGGTGGGAGGGGGCCTGGAATCAAAGTTTAGCAAGAAAAGGTTAGAGGCAGTGGCAACCGGCAATTCAAGCATAGGGAGGGTGCAGGGTGCCACACATGTGCACTCACTCACACACATGCATTCACACCCACAAACACACCCATTCACAGCACACCTTCACATATACACATACATTTATATATACGTGCATGCACGCACCAAATATTTTTTTAAAGGATAAAACCAACCAGCTGCAGCATCTCGAGGAGGGGAGGGAAGCCTCTGAGCTTGGGAGGGTCGGGATTGCTACCTAAAATGGTCAGCCAATGAGAGGAGATGGAATGGAAATACCCCCTCCTCTAATTGACTGACCTTTGATTAGTCAGTTAAAGAGGACAGTCTCTTACTTGTCACAGCATGGGATGGGTCACTGA
Organism: Triturus cristatus; assembly: GCF_964204655.1. Taxonomy (NCBI): domain Eukaryota; kingdom Metazoa; phylum Chordata; class Amphibia; order Caudata; family Salamandridae; genus Triturus; species Triturus cristatus. The sequence continues at coordinate 910,634,878 of NC_140586.1, forward strand.
GATTTGCTGACCTCACCCCACTCTGAGATGAGGTGTCAGTGGGCCCTTTAGGACTTAAAACTGAAGTGCCCACGTCCAAAGCTGTCAGTGAGACTTTTCCTCTTCATGAGGGAGAGGTCCTCCAGGTGCTGGGTCCTCACGCCCACAGGGAAGTGACATCTTCAGCCTGGCAAAGTTCAGTTCAGAGATCCAGACGCCTGCAGATTTAGGGGCCGATTACGATCCTGGAAAAACCCGGTACAAACCGTGGGTCGGAGCGTTTTCTCCGTCCGACTCGTACCGGGTTGTAAGCCTTTACAAACATGCAATTACGATTCGTACGGAAACACCATTTCCGTACGAATCGGAAAAAAGACCAACCGACAGAAAAATACATACAAATGTGATCCGGGACACCGCGGACGTGACGTCCGGACGGAGTTAGGCATGTTTTTACGTACCAGCAATTACGATTCGCACCGACTGCAGTCCGGATGGGAATATTTTTACGGCACCCAAAAAGTGCCGGAAAAGCTAAGTACGCAGCGATGCAAGCTGATTAGGGGGCCCAGTACGTGCCGTACCCCCCCCGCCCCCCGTATGTACAGAGCGTACCCCCCAGCCCCCGTATGTACGGAGCGTACCCTCCAGCCTCCCGTATGTACGGGGCGTACCCCTGTACCCCCCAGCCCCCGTATGTATGGCGCGTACCCCCAGGGGGTACGCTCCGTACATACGGGGGGCTGGGGGGGGTACGGCGCGTACTGGGCACTTGTTTGGACATCTCCATGGATGCTATGGGAGTTCGCTCCGGACGGTCTTTTTTCCATGCAGTTGTACAATCGGACGGATGGGACGGATCGTAATTGCGCATTGGGACTTCAGTTTTCCCATTTGTACGGTAAAAATGTCCGGGGACGTGTCGGAGACTTTTCCCGACCCGAGGACGTGTGGGGGAATTTTCCCAATGCGATTCGTATGGACTTTTTCCCATACGAATCGTACTTGGCAGTTTGTACGGCGCTTTTACCATTTGTACGGAAAAAAGTCCAGATTTAATTGGGTTGGGGAAATTTTTTCCAGGATCCTAATCGGCACCTGAGTGTATATATACACAGCCTGGCTGTCTGATCTGAACAATAAGGTGCCGATTACGATCCGGTAAAAAAAATTCCCGTCCGACTCGTATCCGGTCTTTTTACCGTACGAATCGTACAAGTGCCGTACAAACTGGCAATCACGATTCGCATGGTAAAAAGCCCATACGAGTCGCATTGGGAATAATTCCCCACACGTCCTCGGGTCGGAAAAAGTGTCCGACACGTCCTCGGACGATTTACCGTACAAACGTGAAAAGCGAAGTCCGACCGTGCAAGTACGATCCGCCCCGGGCGTCCGATTGTACAACTGTATGGTTAAAAGACCGTCCGCACCGAACTCCTATAGCAAACAATGGAGACGTCCAAACAGGTGCCCGGTACGCGCCGAACCCCCCCCAGCCCCCGTATGCACGCGCCGAACCCCCCCCAGCACCCGTACGTTCGAGTCGACCCCCCAGCCCCCGTACGTTTGCGTCGGCCCCCCGTGTATGTACACCCGAGTACGTGTCGAACGGTACGTGTCGAACCCCCCGTGTATGTACACCCGAGTACGTGTCGAACTGTACGTGTCGAACCCCCCCGTGTATGTACACCCGAGTACGTGTCGAACTGTACGTGTCAAACCCCCCGTGTATGTACGCCCGAGTACGTGTCGGACTGTACGTGTCGAACCCCCCGTGTATGTACACCCGAGTACGTGTCGAACTGTACGTGTCGTACCCCCCTGTGTATGTACACCCGTGTACATTCGAGTCGTATCCCCACCCGTGTATGTACGGTGCATACCCCCAGCGCACGCACCGTACATACACGGGTGGGGGTACGACTCGAACGTACACGGGTGTACATACACGGGGGGTACGACACGTACAGTTCAACACGTACTCGGGTGTACATACACGGGGGTCGACGCAAACGTACGGGGGCTGGGGGGGTCGACTCGAACGTACGGTGGCTGGGGGGGGTCGACTCGAATGTACGGGGGCTGGGGGGGGTTCGGCATGTACATACGGGGGCTGGGGGGGTACGGCGCTTACTGGGCCACCTACTCTGGTCGTTTCGCGCCGTACTTCGCTTTCCGGCACTTTTTGGGTGCCGTGAAAATATTGCCGTCCGGACTGCTGTCGGTTCGAATCGTACTTCCTGGGTCGTGAAACGCTGCCTGGAAGCGTCCCGACGTCACGTCGCAGCATTCCCGGATCACATTCGTATGCATGTTTTCGACGGTCGGTGTTTTTTACGATTCGTACGGAAATGGTGTTTCCGTGCGAATCGTAATTCCATGTTTGTAATGTTTTACAACCGGGTACGAGTCGGACGGAGAATACGCTCTGACCGACGGTTCGTACCCGGTTTTTACCGGATCGTAATCGACGCCTTAGTGTGTCTGTCAGGCTGACCTTCGCCCAAACCTTCATGTCGGAGGAAAAGGTTTGGGGGTGGAGTGCCTCCGCACTTAAGGACAGGCTGCTATTGGTTAGAGGCCTGATAGTGCAAACAGGAAATTTCTTTGAAGATATCAAAAATGAAATAAATAATACCTGCTGGGGTTTGTTGAGAGTGATGTGGGAATGATACTACATTCAATGAACAGTGAAAAACATGAAAATGTAAGATGCACATTTTCAAGTGTTTCAAGCAAATACTCAATTATTTAGTTTGTTTTTAATACGTTTTTATATCATTTGAGCTTCTCGACACTTTAATCTGATATTTTTGACTTGTTTCTTTATTTTTTGTTATGACATTTTAAGACATTGTTATTTTTACTTGAAAGCACTCTGGCAAATCAGTCATACCTTATATTTTAGTTCTTAACTACATACAGCGTAAGCTTTATTCATGCAGGCCTTTTAATTCCAAAACATAACATATTCTCCGAGTGGCCTTAAGGTCAGCCGCGTGCTTGTCATTGGATAGATTTGTTGTTTCACCTGCTCTGGGTTCAAAGGCTTTCCCTCCATTCTTGTGTTTGTTCTACCAAGAAGCATTTCAGTCTCAAAGTGTTCTGATTGGATGAGTTGTATCCTTCCACCTCATGTTTGAGAAGATTATTTTCTCTATCTTCGATGGGCACTCCTTGGGAGCACACGTGTTTCTGAACTCTCGTCTCTATCTCCTCGTGCTCTCTTGCCAGCATCCTGTCCAGGTTCCTGATGCTGCCTGGTCTACTCCACATTTATGTTTTTTTATTACTAAGTCAATGATCCGAGTAGCCAGGAAGTGTTGCCTGGTCGTTCCCTTACTTTTCTAAACCTCATGTCGTTTTTCCATTTTAATTTATTGCTCCAAGAATGTTGGGAAAATATCCAGACCCGTCTGGCCTGTCCTCACCTAAACATTTTTTTTTTAAATCGTCTTTATTGGTTTTTCATAATTTAAGCATATGACAAGTTATCATCTGTAATATACAATAATATACTGTGACATTTACTATCTTGACACTCGGTGGGGAACCAGGTAACATTGCATTCTGGTAACAGGTGTAGAAACAAATTCTCTGTAGTGATCCTTGTACATTATCCACAATGTGCTTAACAAATAAAACAACAGACTTACTTTGTCCTCATATTTTCACACCAACTGGTGCGCTATTAACAAAGAACAAGAAAACAGAAAACAATGCAATCTCTAATACTCCATGTGGACACAGTGATGCGGGACGTGTGTATGCTAGTGCATCTGCAGGTGTGTATATTTCTTAAAGTTGACCTGCCCTGACCTAAACTTAAGGACGATTCCTCCAAACCCTGCTCCTGCCACCTAAAGTGCTGCCCTCCCAGCCCCTCTATCGGACATCCCCCTGCTCCTCAGGGTCTGAATACTGGGGAAAACTGTTGTAATCTGTACAGGATGACACTTGTAGCCATGTTGTAGGTTTCAAAGCCTTCTTTATTAGTTCCAGTTCCAGATCACTTCAGACAAGGTTCAGCCACGTACCAGCTTCATCATTAGCCTATCTTAGGCCCTTGTTACAGCCTCTATGTCAGCCCATGTAACAGCCCATATCACGGCCCCACCAGGAGCAGCCTGCCTAGCTGCTCAGCCCATATCCAACTGTCATCACTCACCCACACAGGCACCCAGGCATTCCATTCATCACAGTCACACCAACATTCCGTTACCATCTCTCACTCTGGCTGAGCAGCTAGGAAGACCTAGGCTAATTACAATTAAGTAAAACTCAGGATATAACAAAAACCTTCTCTGGCCCTGCCCCCCAAACCAGCGCCACATCCTCACGCTTCCTGTCATTTTTGGAGTCCCCGAGGGGCTCCACTAATGCTGCGCACCTTCAGCATCCCCCTTCCCCTGCCTCTCATCCAATGCGGGTTGCTCTTCAGATGCCGCCCGCTTCCTCGAACTTTTCCTGCCGGCAGCCCTGTATATGTGCCTACGACGTGACTGGGCAGCCCTAGCTCACACAGTCAATGAAGGCCACGGCCACGCTACCTAAAGCCATGTGCTCATACTCCACTGGCCCTCCTCTCGCTTTCTGCATTTCAGGTCGTTGAAGGCCCTGCCCTTGCACGCCTGAACCTCGCCCCAGAGGGGCCGCTCCTCTAGTCACAGAGTGGCCCTTATTTCTCACTTAGGTGCATGCAGTCCACGCCGCCCGCTCTGTCCCAGGCAGGGAGCATGCCTCTACTGCCGCAGCTACCCCTGCAGAGGTGCGGTGAGGCGGGCGGGCCGAAGAGGCAAGAGGCTCTCCTACCACCATGAGGTCCATCCTCCCAGCCTCCTTCCTCAGCCTCACCGTCTCCGCCACACGAAGATCATTTGCCATACTCGTGAGTATACTTGCACGAAGCACAGGAATGCCTCCTAAAGTCTAAACTATGCCAAACGTGACCCCAAAACATTTACCAATTCACTCTCACGTTACCAGCCACCTGGTCACTTGAACCTAAAATGGTGGCTGGTAGCCCAACCTGACCCCCTAAATGTATCTTCGGCTACTTCTGGGCTATAGCCTGGTCCAATACCAAATGGCAGTCGCTGAACTGCACCACCCTCATAATCAGGGGCGGCTCCTCCATGTGGGCGGAGGAGCGTCACCCCACTCCTTTCTCGCAGTGCGAGAAGCAGTAACATAAAATGGTATTATAAATACCATTTTATGTTTCTGCTTCTTGCACTACGAGAAAGCAGAAGGGTTTGGGTGGGGGGAGGGCGGGTCTGGTCTAGGGTAGGGGAGGAGTGGCTTGCCCACTGCTGCGGGCCCTGACTGTTTGGTTGGCCCTCTGGGGCCGACAAAACCAGTCATGCGCACTCTGCCTTTTCTCCATGTAGGCCCCATAGGAGCCTGGCTGGTCGGCGTCCCAACCAATCACAACGCTGCCATTGCAGAAACAAGGGTGTATATTGAAAAAAGACTTTCTCATTAAAACATATTCAGGGGTACTTGAAACATTGAAAATACAACATAACAGGAAGTCGCATACATGATTTGTTGTTTCTTGTACTTCACAGTTACAATTGTGTACACTTTTTCCAAACTTAAGGAAAGGCAGACACACAATGAAACAAATGGATAGTGCATATATTGAAATTACACAGAAAATAAGTGTGATTGTCGACGTTTCGGTCGATGGGCTGTCGTCTATTCGGCCATCTTCAGGACTATAGGAGTTTGCAATGGTTGACCCCTAATTAAACACGGAAAGAGTTCTGATTACCGTGTTTTCAGTTCACAATTAATTGTTATTGATAACGTATTTTAACCGTGTGAAAGAATAAGATGGAGAAGTGATATTAATGCAGACAAAGTAAAGTTGTAAAAAAGGCTAAAACGATAACCAGTGTGATATAGCTATATCCTCCTACAGTCCTGAAGAAGGTCAAATAGACGACAGCCCATTGAACGAAATGTCGACAATCACACTTATTTTCTGTATATTATCAATATAGGCACTATCCATCTTTTTCCTTTGTGTGTCTGCCTTTTCTGAAGTTTGGAAAAAGTGTACACAATTGTGACTGTGAAGTACAAGAAACAACAATTCATGTATGCAACTTCCTGTTACGTTGTGTTTTCAATGTTTCAAGTACCCCTGAATATGTTTTTATGATAAAGTCTTTTTTCAATATACACACGCGTTTCTGATATATATATATATATATTTTGGGACATATGTTTTTCTCATATTTGACATATGCAGATGTTTTCAAATTTTGGGAAAATGAAATGACATGAGTTGTTTATGTACAGAAAATTGTTTCAAAATAAATCAATTTACGAGTATACTATAAAAACTTGTTGGCAGATTTATGACGTCTGGCGCATCTCTGCTAATCAGCAGAGATGCGCCAGAAGAGTTGCGACGCATCTGCCCACCCGTGCGCCACCATTGATGCGCCGCATTTACAATGCGGCGCACCGTGGCACTCGGATGGGCAGATGCGTGACGCATCTCCTGTCGGAAAGGCGGCGCATTGCTGGAGTTGCGTCGCAAGCGCGACGCAGCTCCAGCAAGGCTCGGGGGTGCCCTATCATTACAATGCTGCGTCAATCCTTACGCCTGCTTCAAGCAGGCGCAGGGTTTTGACGCAGCATGGGCTCAAAAGTGACTGAGTGAAATCTTGTAGATTTCACTCAGCCACTTTTAGGAGGCGTTCCTGCGACGGAACGCCCCCCCTGCACAGGTACGCCTACTGCTGAAGGGCGCAGGGCTTTACAACGTGACGCATCTCCCAGATGCGTCACGTTGTAAATACCCCGCAGCATGGTGCAGCATTTGCGCCGCCGCTGCGTCACAAAAGTGACGCAACGGCGGCGTAAATGAGGCGCAAGGGGCTCATAAATCTGCCCTATAATTTGAGTGAAAAAGCAAAAACAATTTAAACTATTTACATAAGTAAATCCCTTCTTGGCACACTTACCTGCTTATCTTGTACTGCCCAAGCCATCAAGGGTTGATAGGCTCACCCATTATACTTTGTGCTTCCTATTCAGGCAAGGAGTAGATATGCAGAGACGCTGCGGGAACGGGCGGCGAAGGTAAGTTAACTATTTTTTTTATTTTATTATTCCCCCACCCGACCCCCTTCCCGTGCACCAACCTCCCCCACCCCCCGCGCCCACACCAATGGGTCACGCAAGCCACGGCTGCTCATAATCTGCCCGGCGGGCAGACTTCCCCCTGGTCAGCAGCCCCCAAACCCTCCTTCCACTCCTATCTGAATCTTTATTCTTTTCTGGGAGCCTGAATGTAATTGTTCCGCTGCACCTCATTCACGATTGAATATAAAATATAAAAATAGAGAAGCTAAATCATTTTCTTTTCTTTTTCACCTTTTGCTGAAGCTAATGCTGGCTGCAATTTACTGCTCCCTCCTCTTGTTCTGCCTTTTACGCCATCGAGAGGGCAGCATCGCATCTTCGTGCCTGCGAGCGAGAGCTAACATGTCCCTGCAGGACGATTAACAGCCAGTTTAAAAGCCCCATAAAGCCACCGTGTGTAACTCTTAAACCGTTCACGCGAGAGAAGGAAGTTTCTTTGCTGATGTGCGCAGATTTGTGTCTAATGAGGGACTGGGTTGCAGGTGAGTCCTACTGTGACAATTGGCACAAGTGCCAACTCAGTGCATTTCTTCCCAGCCGTGAATTATGTATGAGGCGCTATTAAATGTCACTCTCTCTGCGGAGATTCCTCCACAGCCCTGGCCATCAGTGAAAGTTTGCACATCTGTTGTTTTTTGCGGGTGCCTTAAGTCTGCAATGAAGCACCTTGAAAGGTCTGCCCAATGTTGGGTGTTTTGTGTGTTTATTATTATTAATGTTGTTCATGTTTTTACCCTCGTACTTATAGTGCTTGGAAGCATTTCCAGGCTCTTGCCCCCCAGTTTGGATACAGCTCCATTATGTTGCTGTTTTAGCTTCAGATAGAGTACTTACAGCACTCTAAATTATATGGGTGCACTATACTCACGGTTTAAACGCACTCACATGTATTTTCATCGTTTGCAGTGCTTTACGATTATTAAGATGCATTTAACCAACGTTATCTTCACATTGAAATGTAGTGTGCACATTTAAGTAGGATTTTACATGTATTAGAAACATTTATAATTCCTGTATATGTAATGTGCAGGATGAAATCATATTCGTGCAATGTAACCGTGTTTAGTTTAAGTTGCCTGAATTGTAGGCCCAATTTGTAAGATTGTTGTTAGTTTTGTTTCTCCTTGGCTGCTCAACAATATTAATTAAATGAATATCTTTTGTACTCGAAAGTAGCGTGTTCTCATCCTACTGCAGGTGCAGGAATTCAGCCTCGTTATTCTTAGATTTAAGGAGATACCTGGAATGTCTTTGAAGAAGACTGGAAGGCAAGAAGGGAGGACGCCTTTCGTGTCTGGCCTGCCTGGGAACCAAGGCCATTGGAAGACTAAGAAGAAATTAATTAAAGCTACTGTGGAAGAAATGTTGCAATGGAAAGTTTTAATATATGACGTATTGAGGGCTGAACACTGCTTTTGGTATGATGCGCAGGGACAGAATCTAGAGACTTCTGCTGACTTTTGGAGGAGAAGGAGCATCTTAGAGCGAGCTCCATAGTCTTAAGCTAGGAAACCCATTTTAGGAAGTCAACACGTGCTGACACCTTTGGGAAATGATATAAGAGAAACAAGGAGGACCCTCATTTAGAGCAGTGTAATATTGTTTTGTTTTCCCTTTCCAATGAAAAGAGAACTCGACTCAGCTTCTATTCCTTGCTGTGTATTGATTTTGGAGTTCATCATATTATGCCTTTTGTGCCGAATGAACTATATTCGTAAATTGGCTCTGTATCGGTTTTTTATGTTTCTTTATACGCTGATACTGAGGTGTGTTTATATTCAAATATTTTTGGCCTTATAATAAATTCACAAAATTGGAATTCGGAGTCTGTAGTCCTTTACAGAATGACTAAAATTGAAAGTATATCCATGACTTGTTTTACTCCCCTCTACCACTTTTAGCAAGCAAATAAAAGACCATCAGTCGTAACTTAGTAGAATAATTGGGGAAGACAATTTGGCGTAATCACTTCTAACCAGACTTGTTGTTTACCTATTTTGGGGTGACATTAAGAGTGCGTGAAGATGCAAACTTAGGTGACTCTCAACTTTGTGCAGTTTTCTAAACGTTTACACATTTAAAAAGTCTGCTTTAGAAGCCTCTCATGGCAACGTGTACCTCAAAGTGCCAATTTGGCCACCGTTCAGTAACATTTACCTGTCAGAGCTGTCACTCCTGCTTTGTCCACTCTCACACCTTCCTCTTGTCACACTGTGCCCAGATCCCGCACGGGTAATTAGCCGCACTATACAAGTCATGCTTGATTGATCAAATAGTCCTCTTATGTCCCTATCAAAGCCTCTTTTTGTCTGAGCCCCACACTGTTTTCAGAAGTCCAGCTCTCCCCCCACATCCAAGAGCCACTGGCGAGCCAAAGTCAAGCCAAAGGCAAGCCTGTCTGAGCCTGTCCACACCTGCACAGCGCTAAGGGACCTTGGCCCTGCAGACACCCACTGGTACTCCATCGCAGATCACAAAGCCCTGGACCCAGGACGTGGCAACAACTACTGCCTCTCATCTCCACTCTCCACAGCAGAACCATTCATCTGCCACTGAATGATGCTAGTTCACCTGCAGCCTAGGATCACCTGCCCTTGAAGAAACCCTTGCCACTCCCACCCAGTCGGTTGCCACCTCTCCACAAACTCTCTAATGCCTCTTGATCAAAACCAGATTGCTCTGATTGCTTCCATAGTTGAAGCAAGTTGATACAGAACCAGTGGATGGACGCCCTGAACACCCAAATGCTGCAAACAACTTGAAACAGGCAGTGGAGAACTTCAACACCTGGATTACCAATGCCTCTGACTGAGTCGTCCCCATCAAACCTGCCAAAACTGACAGATCCAACAAACAAGCCAGCTGGCACACCCTTGAATTCAGCGCTATTGAAACACAGCTGCAAACAACTAGAAAAAAGGTGGTGCACCAGCGGAGGACTCTCTGACTTAGCCACTTTCAAGTCAGCCCTCAACATCTACCACCATCAACTCATAGACATGTAAGAGGCGGGACTTGCAGACCGCATTGAAGCTAGCACCAACCACACCAAGGAACTCTTTATCGTCAGAGAGTTCTCCAGCCCAACAGCCACAGAAATATCATCCCTCCCTCACAGGAACTCTGTGATGCTGTGGCAAGTCAATTCCACAAGATATAAACCATCTACAGGAACAACAACCCCCAATCCACCAACCTCCTCAGCCTCCCCACTCCTATAGAAACCACCCCGACCACCAACTCACCGCATAGGAACAGCTCAACACTCCAGACACTACAGCCATAATGAACTCCATCCAATTAGGAGCACCCACTGACCCACTCCCCGACTGCCTTTTCAACTTCAAAAGCGATGAGATTAGCCACCATCTTACCACAATCCTCAACACATCCATCACCACAGCCACATTTCCCGATGCTTGGAAACACACTGAGGTCAGACTGCTCCTCAAGAAACCCTCCGCAGACCCCATCGACCTCCAAAACTACAGCCTCATCTCGCTGTTCCCATTTTGTGCCAAACTCCTTAAGAAGGCATCAACCTTCAGCTCACCAACACAGAGAGAAACAACCTTCTGGACTCCTCCCAATCTGGTTTCAGAGCCAACTTCAGCACCATGACCATCCTGATTGCCGCCACGGAACCTCCTCACCCTGCTCAACAAAGATGAATCAGCCCCCCTGATCCTTCTCGACCTCTCTGCAGCATTCAACACCATCTCCAACCACCCACTCATCAAGAGGCTGCACCAGATTGGAACCAAACAAGATGCACACAGATGGATGGCATCATTCCTCACAGGTCACTAGGTCACTCTTAGAGAATCTGTCTCCCCGCTTCACCTCGCAACTAAAGAACACCATCTGCAGCGTCTTGCAAATTTAATCCCTCAGCCCCACCCTCTTCAACATTTACATGACGCCGCTAGCCAACATCATCAGAACACACATTAGCATCATATCCTATGCCGATGACACCCAGCTCACCCTCTCAACAGACCCCACCACAATGAATACCAACTTCCACATCTGTGTGAAGAACGTCGCCCCCTGGAAGAAGGACAACTGCCTAAAGCTCAACATGGACAAGACCAAAGTGATGATCTTTGGCATCCATACCACCCTCTGGAACAACACCTGGAGGCCCACAGTACTCGGACCCACCTCAAGACTTAAAGACCAGACCAGCAACCTGGGCATCATCTTGGACAGCAAGCTCCCCATAAAACGACAGATAAACACAGTCTCCACAGTCTGCTTCCACACTCTCCGCATGCTCCGAAGAATCTTCAAATGACTCCCCACAAGCACCAGGAAAACAGTCATGCAAGCCCTAATCACAGCCGTCTGGACTACGGCAACGCACTGTGTGCAGGGACCACCAGCGAACTCACGTGAAAGCCCCAGATGATACAGAACTCAGCGACCAGAATGATCCTCAACTTGCCCAAAGGCACCCATATCACCCTGCACCTGGGAGACCTTTACTGGCTCCTTATCCTGAAAAGATGCCAATTCAAACTACTGACAAATACCTACCAAGTTCTCCATGACCAAGGAACAGCATACTTGAACCATTGCTTGAACTTCCACCAACCATCCTGAAACCTCTGCTTCAACTCCCTTGTCCTGGCACAGACTCAGCACATCTGGCATAGCCACAGTGGAGGATACTCCTTCTCACACCCCTCTGCCAAGTCCAGGAACACCCTCCCCCTTCACCTCCGAACATCTCCTCTGCTGGCGGACTTCAGGAAGAAACACAAGACCTGGCTCTTCAACTAGGCCAGCATCACAGCACCTGGATACCCTCACGGGTGATAAGCTGCGCTCAACAAATACTGATTGACTGACTGATTGATTGGCCTTTCATATTCCGTTCATAGAGCTCTGTATCATTTTCTCTTGCAGAATGTCCTACTCTTTGCAAGCAGAGCACCATGGGGCTAGCTTGCAGGATGTCCCACCCTACCTAGCTGGAAAATCCTGGGACTAGCTTTCAGAATAACCCACTCTTTGTAGGTGTAACACCCACCCTTTGTAGGTGGAACATCCAAAGACTAGCTTGCAGAATGTCCCACTCTTTGTAGGCAGAACACCCTGTGTGTAGCTTGCAGGATGTCAACACCTAGAAGGCCCTCCTATCCACCCTCGTCAAATTTCACAACATGAACATCATATCCTACGCAGATGACACCCAACTCATCGGTGCCTTTCCTCCGACCCTATCAACACAAAAGCCAACTTCCACAGGTGCATGACCATCATCGGCAGTTGGATGCAGAGCAAATGCCTCAAACTTAACATTGATGAAACTGAGGTATTCATCTTTGGGAGCACTGTCTTCTCTTAGCGGCCCACCAAACTAGGCCCCCCTCCCAAACCCACAGAACACACAAAAAATCTAGACATTATTATTAACAGCAATTTATCCATGAAAAAACAGGTGAACTTTGTCTCCTCAGCATGCTTTCACATCCTCCACATGCTGAAGAAAATCTTCATGGCTCCCCACGGATCCCAGAAGCACTCATCACCAGCTGCCTGGACTACTGCAATGCCCTCTATGAAGGGATCAACACTCAACTCCAAAACAGGCTCCAGACAATACAAAACGCAGCCGCGAGGATTGTCCTTGACCGCCCAAGAAGGACCCACATGACCCCCCAGCTCACAGCACTGCACTGGATCCTCATTTTAAACTCCTAACCCACACTTACAAAGCCCTCCACAACGAGGGCAAAGCCTACCTCAACCAGAGAGTGAACTTCTACCAGCCCACAAGGCGGCTTCGCTCCTCCTCCCTCCACCTCTCCAACTCCACTTGAATCACCAGAAGCGGTGGTTAATCATTCTCCTACCTTGCCCCCAAACTCTGGAACAACCTCCCCCTACCTCTTCGATCAGCACCAACACTGCTGGAGTTCAGAAAGAGACTTAAACCTGGCTCTTCAACATATAGCTCAGAGCAGCAGAACATCCCTCCCCAGCACCTGGAGACCGTCACAGGTGATAAGTAGCGCTCTATAAATCACGTTTGTTGTTATTGTTGTAGGTAGAGCATCCTGGTGCATTGCTTGCTGAAAGTCCCACCCTACGCAGGCACAACACCCTGGGGCTAGCTTGCAGGATGTCCCATCCTTTGTAGACGGAACATCTTGGGGCTAGCTTGTAGGATGCCCCATCCTTTGTAGACGGAACATCCTGGGGCTAGCTTGCAGGATGTCTCAAACTTCCTAGACGAAACACCTTGGGGATAGCTTTCAGAATGTCTCACCCTGACTAGGTGGAACACCCTGCGACACGCTTGCAGGGTGTCCACTCTTTTTAGGTGGAACCTCCTGGAGCTAGCTTGCAGGATGTCGTAACCTTTTTAGGCAGAACATCCTGGAGCTAACTTACAGAATGTCTCACTAATGTATCTTACAGGTCTCCAGGTAACCCATTGTTGATTCTCCCACAGACCAAGGCATGGCAGCAGCTGTATGGCGCCACGATGTGGTGGTGTCAAATTACTGAAAAAGGTCTAGCAAAATTAATTTTTTCTCTGTATGGGAGGTGTGGCACCTGAAGAAATTCTTTTATGTATAACGCACTGAAGATACCTTTTTCTGAACATGGGGTAAACATGCCAAATTAGGCGTTTCTCAAATAGATCTTTAGTGTAGTTCAGTCCTAAAAAGGTATCCCTGATCAAAAGTGGAAAGAAGAATGTTTAATTTTCAGGCTTAACTTTCTCTCTAAAGACTCAATACAGTTACCCTGCAGCTGACAGATAAGCCGCTGGGGGAGCTGCAGCACCTGGCCCATGCACGCGTACCTCCTGTAGCCTGGGGGGGAGTAGGAAAAACCCACCCTAGCTCTACCCTATACTCCTGACAGCCCCACCACCACCCTGCACCATCAGTCAAAACCCACCACATTCACTAACCACATGCCTGGAAGAGGTGGTAAATGGATGTTAATTATGGGCCCGTTGTATTTCCAGACGTAGCAAAAACACCCATATTCATTCCATTGCCATGTCAAGCTGCTCACAATCCCCACATTTTGGTGAAGGGCTACCCACAGGCAACTCCGTCCCATAGTATCCCTACACCAGAATACAGACCCTTAGAGCTTTATGCCCCTTGCAAGTTCCCTTCGTGTGGGCTTCCATAGTCCTTCGACAACCCACGGCTTGAGAAGCCAAAACACTAGGGGGCTCTTATAAGCGAATGTACACTACTGTCGAGCAGCCTACACTTTTTTGCAAACATTGTCCACTACCACGTTTTGCTTTTCAACTGCTGTTATCATTGGACGTGCCATCAAGTACAGGGCTATTGCTTTTATGTGATATTTTTATCACACATTTATAACATTTATAACTGGTACTATTGTTTTTATGTCTACATTGACTGTTTATTGTTGTGAGTCACAGTTTTCTGATGCTGTAACACTGTTCTTTGAGGATTTTTGTCTAATGGAAGCTTTGTATAATGTGTTTACTGTGTTATAATCTATTTAGATCGAATAAAGTTTATTGAATTGAGTGCCCTGCGTCACTTTTGCTCCATGTAAAGTGGTACAAGCGTAACATAGGGCTCTCATAAAGATTTATGAAGTCACGCTAAGCCACCCTGTGTTGCCTTACTCTGCACCTGGGAGGCATTCCATGGACGTTGCGGTGGATTTCTCTATGCAACTCTCTTGGAATTTGACGCTGACCCAGATTTACAAAGGATGTAAACCTCAGGAAGCGCTAAATCCATACCCCTCTCGAGGTGAGGAGTAACGAGGAGAAATGTTTATTTCTCCTCGTTTTTCCTCCTTCTATGTGTGCTGCATCCTGAGCACACATAGAAAGAGGAAATTTGCTCTTAGGAGCGACCCTTGACCTTCCTGGTAGGTCGCTCCCCCCCCGCTGCAGCTCCGCCTGCACCCCCACTGAGGTGTACTGGTCGCTGCCGAAGTCGAGGCCCTCCACCACCCGCAGGCTCCGCCTGCGCCTCATCCCTGGTGGCCAGTGGTGGCCTTGGTTTGTATCCGCTCTACTGTGCCTCTCTCTGCCTATCCGCTCCTCTTCTGTGCCTCCCTGCCCCCGCTCGCCGTTCTGTTCTGTGCCCCATTGCTTCATTCTGTGCCCCGTTTTCTTCTGCTGTTGCCCCCTTTGATTCTGTGCCCCGTTTTCTTCTGCTGTTGCCCCCTTTGATTCTGTGCCCCGTGTTTTCCTGCTGTTGCCCCTTTTCATTCTGTGCCCCGTGTTTTCCTGCTGTTGCCCCCTCTGATTCTGTGCCCCGTTTGCTGACTTCCGTGCCCTCTTGATCCCTGCCCCTGCCGATATCTTTCCCGCGGTCGCTCCGCTCCGCTTCCCTGCCCCCGTCCCTGCCGCTGCTTCCCCTGCAGCCCCGCCCCCTCCGCGCCCATTCGCTGCCCCTGCAAACACACCTCCCGCCTCCCAGCTGCTCCTCCCTCCCCTCCTCCCCATGTATAGCGGCCGCTGCGCGGTGAGGAGAGCGACCCCTGACCATCCTGGTAGGTCGCTCCACCCCCACTGCAGCTCCGCCTGCACCCCCACTTAGGTGTACTGGTCGCTGCCGAAGTCGAGGCCCTCCACCACCCACAGGCTCCACCTGCGCCTCATCCCTGGTGGACCGTGGTGGCCTTGGTTTGTATCCGCTCTACTGTGCCTCTCTCTGCCTGTCCGCTCCTCTTCTGTTCCTCCCTGCCCACCGCTCGCGGTTCTGTTCTGTGCCCTATTGCTTGATTCTGTGCCCCGTTTTCTTCTGCTGTTGCCCCCTTTGATTCTGTGCCTCGTGTTTTCCTGCTGTTGCCCCCTTTGATTCTGTGCCCCGTGTTTTCCTGCTGTTGCCCCCTTTGATTCTGCGCCCCGTGTTTTCCTACTGTTGCCCCCTCTAATTCTGTGCCCCGTGTGCTGACTTCCGTGCCCTCTTGATCCCTGCCCGTCTCCTTCCCGCGGTCGCTCCGCTTCCCTGCCCCCGTCCCCGATGCTGCTTCCCTTTGGCCCTGCCCCCTCCACGCCCATTCGCTGCCCCTGTAAACACACCTCCTGCTTCCCAGTTGCTCCTCCCTCCCCTCCTCCCCATATATGGCGGCCGCTGGGCGGTGAGGGGAGCGACCCCTGACCTTCCTGGTAGGTCGCTCCCCCCTGCTGCAGCTCCGCCTGCACCCCCGCTGAGGTGTACTGGTCGCCGCCGAAGTCGAGGCCCTCCACCACCTGCAGGCTCCACCTGCGCCTCATCCCTGGTGGCCAGTGGTGGCCTTGGTTTGTATCCGCTCTACTGTGCCTCTCTCTGCCTGTCCGCTCCTCTTCTGTGCCTCCCTGCCCCCCACTCGCCATTCTGTTCAGTGCCCCATTGCTTGATTCTGTGCCCCGTTTTCTTCTGCAGTTGCCCGCTTTGATTCTGTGCCCCGTTTTCTTCTGCTGTTGCCCCCTTTGATTCTGTGCCCCGTTTTTTCCTGCTGTTGCCCCCTTTGATTCTGTGCCCCGTGTTTTCCTGCTGTTGCCCCCTCTGATTCTGTGCCCCGTTTGCTGACTTCCGTGCCCTCTTGATCCCTGCCCCTGCCCGTCTACTTCCCGCGGTCGCTCCGCTCCGCTTCCCTGCCCCCGTCCTCGCCGCTGCTTCCCCTGCGGCCCCGCCCCCTCCGCGCCCATTTGCTGCCCCTGCAAACACACCTCCTGCCTCCCAGCTGCTCCTCCCTCCCCTCCTCCCCATATATGGCAGAAGGCGCACCTAAGGCAAGCCCGTCTGCGCCCGTCCCCGCACCAGCCACGAAGAACGCCTCCGCTATGACACCAACACCCTTGTAGCTGTCAACCCAGGAAGGACCCACACCTGCTGCAAGGCTGCCCCGAAGCACACCCACGGTCCCTTCACCTGCCTGAATTGTAGCTTCTCCTGCCGCGAATGCACCGAGACACCCGCCACGACAGAACCCAACCGACTGAGATGCATCCTGATCAACACCCGCTCCGCACGCAAACACGCCATCGAGCTCTGGGACCTACTCGACACCGCATCCCCGGACGTCGCTTTCCTGACCGAGACCTGAATGAACAAAGCCTCCTCGCCAGACATCGCCATAGCCATCCCCGACGGGTACAAGATCACCCGCAGAGACCGCACCAACGGGGCCAGCGGAGTAATCGCCATCGTCCACAAAAACACCATCAGGGTGTCAACAAACACCAACGACACCCTCAGCACCGCCGAACACATGCACTTCCAGATCCACACGGACCCCAAGACCACCCTAAGAGGCACCCTCGTCTACAGACCGGCCTCAATTTTGCAACTCCATCGCCGACCTAATCAGCACGCACGCGCTGACCTCCACCGACTACATCCTCCTCGGAGATCTGAACTATCATCTGGAGAACAACAACGACAACAACTCCTCCACCCTGATCGACAACCTCGCCAACCTCGGACTAAAACAGCTCGTCACAACGCCGACCAACATCGCCGGTCACAAACTTGATGCCATCTTCTCCTCAAGCCCCCACGTCACCTTCAGCCACACCTCCGAACTCACCTGGACAGACCACCACTGCATCCCCTCACACACCACCGCACCCTACAGATCCCCCGCTGCTGCTTGGGCAAAGTCACTGAGGAACAACTACAGACAAGCCTCGCACTCAACCCTCTGACCAATCCCACCAACCCAGATGATGGTGCACTCAGCGCCATGATGCTCCTTCTGGAGCGAACGCCGCGCTCTATAAATACTCCTCCAAATACTCCAAATACTCCAAATACTCACCCTCGAACGCTGGATGAACGACTGTGCCAACACCGTAGCCCCGCTGAAAAACCCACCAACAGAGACACCAGCCAAAGAGCCAGCTGGTTCACCCCAGAACTCCTCGCCTCAAAGCGCACCTGCCAGAAATTGGAGAACATGTGGCATAGCGACAAGACGCCGGACAGCCACGCTGCCCACAAAGACGCCATCCGCAACCACCTCATCAGGACCGCCAAAAGGACCTCCTTCACAGACCGCCTTGACAACAACGCACACAACAGCAAGGAGCTCTTTAACATCGTGAAGGAACTCTCCAACCCCAGCTCCAGCGCCAACGACATCCCGCCATTGCAAGCCCTGTGCGACTCCCTCGCCACCTCCTTTCACCGATAAATCACCGACATCCATGACAGTTTCAAACCCCGGACAACCCCTACGGGCCGCGCCGCACCGGACCCACTGCACCCCACCGTCCAAGACTCCCTGACAAACTGGGCCAACGTGAGCATCGAGGACACAATCAAGATCATGGACACAATCCACTCCGGATTCCCGTCCGACCCTCTCCCACACCACATCTTCAACAAAGCCAGCAATTCCATCGCACCCCGCCTGCACAACATCATCAACCTCTCCTTCGAGACCGCTACCTTCCCTGAGAACTGGAAGCACGCAGAGATCAATGCCCTACTGAAGAAACCCAAGGCGGACCCGAGCGACCTCAAGAACTTCCGGCCCATCTCCCTGCTTCCGTTCCCAGCACAGGTCATCAAGAAGATAGTTAAAATCCAGCTCACCCGTCACCTCGAAGACAACAACATCCTGGACCCCTCCCAATCAGGATTCTGCAGCAACCACAGCACCGAAACCGCCCTCATCGCCGCCACAGACGACATCAGGATCCTTCTAGACAACGGCGAGACGGTGACCCTCATCCTCCTAGATCTCTCCGCCGCCTTTGACACCGTCTGCCACCACACACTACACACGCGCCTCCAAGACACAGGGATCCGGGAGAAGGCCTTGGACTGGACCACCTCCTTCCTCTCCGGCAGAACTCAGAGAGTCTGCCTCTCCCCGTTCCGGTCCGAGGCCTCCGAGATCATCTGCGGTGTCCCACAGGGATCCTCCCTCAGCCCCACGCTGTTCAACGTCTACATGGCACCACTAGCACGCATTGCCCAACAGCACGACCTCAACAAAATCTCCTACGCCGACGACACTCAGCTGATCCTCTCCCTCACCAAGGACCCTCTCACCGCCAAATCCAGCCTCCACCAGGGAATGAAGGCCGTCGCCGACTGGATGAAGGAAATCCGACTGAAGCTGAACTCAAACAAGATGGAGATCCTCATCCTCGGGCCCAACCCCTCAGCATGGGACGACTTCTGGTGGCCCGCATCACTGGGGACCCCCCCGGCCCCTAACGACCATGCATGCAACCTGGGAGTCATCCTCAACTCGAAACTCACCATGACCAAACAAGTCAATGCAGTCTCCTCCACCTGCTTCAACACCCTCCGCATGCTCCGCAAGATCTACATATGGATCTTGACAAACATGAGGAAAACAGTCACCCAGGCCCTAGTCAGCAACAGACTCGACTACGGAAACGCCCTCTACGCCTTAACCTCGTCCAAGTTCATCAACAGACTACAAAGAATCCAGAACGCCTCCGCACGCCTGATCCTCGATGTCCCGCACCGTGACCCCCCGCCTGAGGAACCTACACTGGCTCCCCGTTGACAGAAGGATCTCCATCAAGCTCCTGATCCACGCACACAAGGCACTCCACAAAACCGGCCCAGCCTACCTCAACAGCCGACTCTCCTTCTACGTACCCAACAGGATACTGCGCTCTGCTGACCACGCCCTGGCAACGGTCCTGCGCATCCGTAGAACCACTTCCGGAGGCAGATCCTTCTCCCATCTCGCCGCCAAGACCTGGAACACCCTCCCCCTCTACCAGCGACAAACCGAAGACCTGCTGACCTTCAGGAGACAACTCAAGACCTGGCTTTTCGACCAGTAGCAGCAGCACCCTTCCCCCCCGCGCCTTGAAACCCTTGCGGGTAAGTAGCGCACTTTACAAATTAACTGATTGATTGATTGACTGATTGATTGTTGCTGTGCAGGAAGGTACCCCTTCCTGCACAAAAAGAATCATGCATGCAATGGAGGCACCCTGCAAGTATACCTGCGTTGGCACTAGGCAGCCAAAACGGTGCCAGCGCAGGGGTAAAGGAGAGGAATGCACCAGAGTGGATAAATAAGGTGCATTCCCGCCCTTTCCCTTTGGTGTGGGGCAGAGCAGGAAGGTGCTGTGCTGCGGTGCCCCACCCCCAAAAATGCCATAAATGAGGCCATCGGTGTAGTTGAGGTCACTACAGGCTCGTAGGTGTCAATTAGATAGAGCAAAGTGAAGGGCGAGCATGGTGTTTCAAAGGGAGCCTTTCTGTACACGTGACACCCCATACATGGTGTGGTGTGCATCCAGCACTGGACTGCGCGGGCTCTGCTGAGACCAGATGTCAAGGGTGGGGGACATTTAACCAGGAGAAGAGGCTGTACAGCAGGTCTTTCACATGGTTATAGGAGATATTTATCACCCTGAAGTTGTGTCTCTGCCTTCTCATTGACGCTGTTTGGCGTTTGCAGCTTCTTGAGATCCAACACTCTGCAGGCATGTCAGCAGCAAGCCTCAAACTGGGCGAAAGGCGTCTGTGATTGTCCAATCCCTTTGAGACATGCCGTTCTTGGGAGAACTGAGTCTCATTTAAAGTGACAGCGCCCTTATGTGGAGAGAGCCTGAGATTTTGTTTGAGTTATGACAGCAGAGAAGCAGGTGCTCTTGGGGTGCGTTTCGGCCTGTGCTTGGTCCTGGGGTGACCTGCTTTGATGGGCGCCTCGCCGAGCTGATGGGCGACTTCACTCCCCGCCGCTAGCTCATTTATTATTTATTAAACGTTCCTCAGTAGCGTCCTCCTTCTTGTCTCTCCCAGAGAAGCACAGCTTTGTTATTCTGCCCACAAACTATTGCAGATTGTTATAAACACACAGCTCCTACTCTCTTCTTATATTTTGGTTTTTTTTTGCATCCTACCCACTCACAGGACACCACCACGCTCTTTGTCATCGCTGATTTTCTTTATTTTTGCCTGAATCGAACGCCTTCAATCAAGTTTCACATCTAATTCTGTAAGGCTGG
Source organism: Triturus cristatus (assembly GCF_964204655.1). Taxonomy (NCBI): domain Eukaryota; kingdom Metazoa; phylum Chordata; class Amphibia; order Caudata; family Salamandridae; genus Triturus; species Triturus cristatus. The sequence goes on from NC_140586.1 coordinate 910,655,981, forward strand.
TACTCAAAGAAGAGACATCGGGGCATATTATCAAGAGCAGCGTTAAAATTATCGCCGCTTTAATGGGCTTGAAAATATGCCCTTGATAATTCCAATAGAAGCCCAGGTTCACACATAAGTGGACAGATTTAAATATGAACAAACTAGCAAAGATATGCACTACAAGCCGAATGGACAAGGAACCGCAACCCCCCATCAAAGGGAACATACCGGTCACGGTCAGTAGCCCAACGGTGGCCGCATCATTCAAAATTTTGTGGGTGGAGTTTCCCGCAGATGGCAATGATCGGTTCCCTGGGGTGGGCAACGGGGTCGCCTGGGAAGTCAACAGGAGTGACAGTTTAGCTTTAAAAAGGGTTAAACTTCCCCTAATGAAAACATTTCAGCCTGCCTACCCCTGAGGACTGCAGGTGCATGCTGCCCCCAAATTACGGAGGATTTTAACTTGCAAGGTCCATATCCTCCCGAGGAGGGTCTGGACATTTGACGGTCCGTCAAAGGCTTTAATAAGTCAGTCAGGCATTTGAACAGCAGGTTAAAAGGATTGTTTAATACAGCACAGCTAAAGACAATCTCCTATGGTAGCCTTCGAGGGGAGGCATTTTTCCACAAAGATGGAGTCCATTTGTCTACTCAGGACAACAAGCGTTTCGTGGAAAACTTGGTGGCTTTCGCAATACAGCATTTCTCACATCCTTAGGTGGCAGCACCTGGGGAGAGAAATGGTTGGCCAGTAAACCAACCATTCCTATGGCAGTTAAGGAGTTATGTTTTGATCACTAAACAGGTTGCCAATGTGGGGCATCACAGATTTAAGCACAGGTAGATTCAAGATATTTTTGTTTTTTTGCATTTTTTAGAACAACCCAGGGCAGGGGTGCCATGATCACTAGTGAAGGGCGAGGGGCAGTGGCACAACAAAACCTGAAGGGGCCCCCCAGCAAGACATGCTGAAGGGTACCCCTCATCGTGTTCAGCTCCCCTTCCCCTTCAGAAAATCATTATTTCTGTGATATTTACAGCGGTATGAAGCACTACATATAAACCAAGTTAACATTATTAGATTGATTTACAAAGCAGGAGTCTGATAGCACGTCCCTCGCTTTAGAAAGATATGAAGGCCAGAAAATGGTTCTCTCATCAACAATGGTGATAAACAGGCAAACGTGGATTTCTTAGCCCATTGCATGTGTTTTTGGGCCACATTTATCTTCATTGGCATGTACGTTTAGGAGACTGTCAAACACAAGATGTAAGTATGCTATATAAGCATTTTATTTTAATCAAGATTAAACTATAGCATAATTCATTTAAAAATACTAAGATGGGGGCGTGGCCAAGATGGCGGCTTGAGCGGACGTGTTGCTCTGTCTCTCCCGCCGGCGGCCCAGCATAGCACCAGCGACCGGCCGTATTTAGCTGGCGGTCTCCTGCGGCCCTAATCCTGCGGGTGCCGGTCGCTTCAACCGAAGCCACGAGAGCAGCATTTTGGCGCGGACCTGGCTCCCTGGGCCCGAGCACAAGGTGTGGAGAGCGGACCCGCGAGACAGAGGCCTGGTTGCGAGGAGGCGCAGCCTTATAGCAGCGGCGGCCGGGCGGGGACCTCTGGGGCTGGGCTACTGCAATGCGACCCCTTGAGAGGAGGACTGGTGAGACGGGCCGAGCTGCGTGGAGGTCTCACCCACCCCCGAGCAGTGGAACTCTGGCGCCCTGTGTTTGACCATAAGGGGCAGAGAGCGGATCTGTGAGACGAAGGCGTGGTCATGGGGAGGCGCGGCCTTGCAGCAGAGGTGACCGGGCGGAGACACCTGGGGCGGGACCCACGAGATGGGCACAGCCACGTGGGGGTCTAGCCGACCCCCATGCAGCAGAACCAGCGGGTGAATAAACTGTGCGGCGGCCCCTGGAGAGGCACAACACCGGCCTGCCATTTTGAGGACGCGCTGCAGAGACTTGGCGGTCCGGGAGCTGATCGAGGGCCCGGCGAGCCTGACGGGACCACCCCGCCCCAACACCTGACAGGCAAGTGACCGCTCTGGGGAAGAGAGCTGCTGTCGGCGCCAACAGCAGGGGACTGAGTTGTGACAGGCGGGAATCGGCGGCAGGAGGCCCGAGGCTCCTCTCACTGGGCTTGGATCTTGGCAGCGACTGCACGGGGACAGGGGTCTGACCTCTGTACAGCGCCTAGGGGCCAGCGGGCTCCGTGCACACATGGCGCTCTGAATGGGACTTGCGGGCTCCTGCGGAGGCAGATTACATTGCGACGAGGCCGGGTCCCGCCATCTTGCAACGAGTGGGGGTCTCACCCAACCCGAGCAGCAGGACTAGTGGGTGAATGACTTGTGCGGTGGCGCGGAGAGATGCAGCACCGGCCCGCCATTCTGAGGCAGCTCTGCAGAGATTCTGCTGTTCAGGAGTTGGTTGGGGGCCCAGCACACCTGATGGGACCCTCCCGCACCTGACAGGCAAGTGACCACCCTGGGGGTGAAAGCAGCGGTCGACACCACCTGCGGGGGACCCAGTGGCGAAAGGCGGGGATCAGCGACACGAGGCCCGAGGCTCCTTTCACGGGGCTTGGATTTGGGCACTAAGACAGGGGTCCGACCCATGTGCAGTGCCTCGGGGCCAGCAGGCTCCAGGCATACCTGGCACTCTGGAAGAGACTGGCTGGCTCCCGTGGAGGTGGACTGCGCGGCGTAGAGGCCGGGCCCGCCATCTTGTGACGCTGCCTACCGGTGGGTGGCAGTGCTGAAGGCCGAATGGTGAGTCCTTTCTAGGATCCATGTTCACTGGCCTGAGAGCTGACATTCAAAACCTTCAAAAGGAATTTGCGGCGGAGCTTAAAGAAGTTCGCAGGGATGTGGACGGAATTGGGGAGAGGGTCGCCGCGCTAGAGGACAAAAGTGACGGGCGGGACAAGGAGCTGGCAGCGCTACAACAAGAGATCATCCGGATCCATGATCAGCAGGTTGACCTCCAGTCACACGTAGAAGACCTAGAAAATCGGTCTCGGCGCCATAACATACGCATCCGCGGAGTGCGGATAGCCGAGGACACGAAAGACCTGTTTGGCTTCACGAGAGAACTCTTTAATCATATCCTGGATCGCCCACAGGAATCGGAGTTGCGGATCGACCGGGCACATAGAGTGGGTCCCCCGAGGCCCTCGTCTGCCACTCCGTCTGACATTTTAGTGTGCGTGCAAGACTACCGCACTAAAGAAGACATACTTCGTAAAGCTTGTCAAAAACACCCGGTGATGTTCCGGGACCACACGCCGGTCCTTTACCAGGATCTCTCGGCCCTCACGCTCCATAAACGTAGACTCTTCAGGCCGATCACAGCGCATCTTCAGCAGCGCAATATTCAGTATAGCTGGGGGCATCCTTTTCACCTGGTGTTCAGCATTGACAACACGCTATACCAACTGCGTTCTTTAACGGAGGCAGCTAAGCTGTTGGGGGTAGACTTACCGGCGGAGGACGGCGGAGATGAGTGGAGCCAGGTGGACGCACGGGCTGCCGGGCCTGGGTGGCGCCAACAAGGCCACCGTAGGCGCACCAAGAAACCCCCAGTGGCGGAGATCCTTAGAGGCCAGCAAGCAGCGTTAGAGACTGTCTCCGCGGGTCTTCGCAACTCCTCACCCGCCTGAGTTAAGCGATACTTTCAGCCGGCGGGTCTGCTGGGTTTCTGGGCGGGCCATTGGCTGGAGGAGGACCTTCCCATTGTGGTACTTTATTCCACGTTGCTACCTTACCATTCACCGGAAGGTGGAGGACACTGGTTCTGGACTTTTTTGTTCAAATGTTGGGATGGTTGGGTAGGGGTTGGGGGGCAATGGTCGGGGGAGGGCATGGGGTTCCACGTCCATCATTGGGTGGGGTTGCGATAGACACACTGGCACGGGGAGTACACAGCGCTCATCCATGGCATATTCTCCTTGCATGTGATGCGCTGCTTACCTTGCGTTGCCTGAGCTTTCTAGTTAATGTGACTGGCTCCACACACACTTAAAGTATTAACACTCAATGTTCGGGGTCTTAACAACCCAGTTAAGTGCAGAGCCGTACTGTCCTGCTTGGAGAGCTCGTGGGCCGACATCTGTCTTCTTCAAGAGACCCACCTCCTGGCTCAGGACTGTTACCGGCTCCGATCCTGCAAGTTCCCGACACAACTCTTCTCTTCTGGCCCCACCAAGGCCGCAGGGTGGCGATCCTGGTGGCCCAGCGGTTCAGGGGGGAAGTTCTGCAGAAAGAGGCAGAAATTAGGGGTCGGCTTTTAGTTTACAGGTTTGCTCTGGGAGCCTCGACTTTCACCATCGGCTCTCTCTACGCCCCTAATGAGGGTCAGGAGCGCTTTTTGCAGTCCGCACTCACAGAAGTTATGGCCTCAAGCGACCGCAATATTCTCCTGGGGGGGATTTGAATCTTGTTTTTGATAACATACGAGACAGATCCTGCCAGCGCACACATCAGACGGGCGCGCTCTCGACGGCAGGACTTGACCGCCTACGAGATCTGGGGTTATGCGATTTGTGGCGTAGCTTCCATCCTCACAGTCAGGAGTTCTCTTATTATTCTCATGCGCATACGACATATGCTCGGCTGGATTATTTCTTGGCCTCTTCCACAGTCAGGGCGATGGCCTCGGAGGCTGAGATAGGGGCGGCTTCCCTTTCAGACCATGCTCCGGTGCTTACTATTTTGACTCTGCCGCCGGTGGTGCGGCCGGACAGGGTATGGCGCCTCATGGACACACTGCTACACCGGGAAGATGTGATAGTGCAGATACGTAGATCTATCACTGATTTTCTCTCGCACAACGCCAATACCGACACAACTTTAGCGACACAATGGGTGGCACTGAAGGCAGTCCTCACGGGGGAGCTTATTGCTGTCTCAGTCGCCGACAATCTGGAGCGTGGACATAAGCGGGAGGAGCTTACACGAAAAACTAACGAATTGGAGCAAATGCATCAGAGGACAGGTGCCCCCAGGGTGTGGCGCCAGCTCAAAGCAATACGACAGCAGCTGGCAGTTCTTGATCAAGATAGAGCGGAGTACGCTGCCCTGCATTTAAAACATGCTTATTACACTGGGGGGATAGGTGCGGGCGCCTTCTCGCCCACAAACTCCGGGAGGTCCAGAGACGCCAGGGGGTCCGCGAGATCTGTCAAGAGGACGGTACGAGAGTTACAGAGGACAGGGACATAGCCGAGGAATTTCGTGCATACTATGCTAACCTGTACGCCAGCTCCCAACTGACCGCCGATTCTAGACTCGGTCACGCTCCCAACTTTGTCTGGGCTCCAGGCGGATCAGCTGGACAGAGACATGCGTCCGGAGGAAGTGATTGCCGCTATCTCCTGGTTGAAATTGGCGAAAGCCCCTGGGCCGGATGGCTTCACCGCCATCTTTTATAAGAAGTTTTGTACCCTGCTGGCACCCCTTCTCACCCAGTTATTCAATTCCTTCTTGGCCGCGGGAGCGATTCCCCCGGACCTTTTGGGGGCTCACATAGCAGTTATCCCCAAGCCGGGGAAAGATCGGACTCGCTGTGGGGCATACCGTCCCATTTCGCTATTGAACGTCGATCTTAAGCTTTATTCGGGAATATTGGCCAGTCGACTGGCAGCTTATATGCCAGGCCTTATTGACCCGGATCAGGCGGGGTTCATCCCAGAGCGTCAAGCCCCTGACAACATGAAACGAGTCCTGCATCTGCTTGAAAAAGCCTCCCGTACGACGGGAGAGTACATGCTGCTCACGATCGACGCTGAAAAGGCGTTTGACCGTGTTCACTGGCCCTATTTGGAGCAGGTGTTGCTAAGGATGGGTCTAGGAGAGAAATTTCGCACCCATATTTTTAACTGCTATAAATTTCCGTCGGCGTCGGTTCGGGTAAATGGACACACGTCCTCTAGTTTTCCGATAGCGCAGGGCACGAGGCAGGGGTGTCCGTTGTCGCCGCTGCTTTTCGCGCCTATATGGAACCCCTGGCCCAGAAGATCAGGCAAAACCCAGGAGTCTCCGGAATTGCATTCGGGGGATATGTGCACACCATCAGCCTATACGCGGATGATGTGCTGCTCTCTTTATCTAATCCGCGGGAGGCCCTGACGGCCTGCATGGCGGACCTGAACACCTTAGCACGGGTGGCGGGGTTCAAGGTAAATGCGGACAAGTCATTAGCCCTTAGTCTCTCCTTGTCTCCACCCACCCGGGAGTACTTGCAGAGCTCACTCCCCTTCCAGTGGGCGAGTGGGGATTCAGCTGGCTTCTACACTTCCGCGGGTGGTGGCCCTCAACTATGCAGCCTTGCGTCGTAAGATCCGCAAGGAGCTGGGACAGTGGAAGTATTATCCTCTTTCGTGGTTGGGCAAGATTGCGGCGGTTAAGATGACCATATTGCCACAGATTCTTTACCTATTCTGCACCAATCCCCTACATCTGCCTACCGGATGGCTCCAGCAGACGCAATCAGAATTGGCCCAGTTTATTTGGAACGGGCGGAAGCCACGAATTCTTCTCCGAGAAGGTAACTAATATCTACTCTTCTTTTCCTGATGTGGCTCTGGCTGACCAAGACAGATGGGTTACTTCTCGCCATATTATTGTTGCACAGGAGGAAAAGCTTGAGAACTTCTCAATTCCCTCCCCGGAAACTCTGATAAAAATCTGTCGGAGTGTTAAGTCAGGGTCTCCCAAAGACCAGGCCTCCCCAAGAAAACTTGAGGGATGCTTAGAAGCTCTGGAACCCTTTATTAGGTATCTCCTGGAGATCTCATTTAAGACCAGCACTGTCCCTCGTCGTTGGAAGGAGGCAGTCGTTCTCCCCCTCCCCAAAAAACCGCACCTGGGCCTTGATCGCCTTGAGAATCTACGACCCATCTCTCTGCTCCCTTACTTTGCCAAGATTGCAGAGAAAGTGGTCAACCAGCAGCTCACGACACACATTGAGAATTCCCACCTTCTCCATCCCACCCAGTCGGGCTTCCGCTCATGTCATTCGACAGAATCCGCCCTTCTCCTGGCCACTGAGACCATCCGGCAATATGTGGACGCGGGCCAGACTGTCGCCCTGATCCTGCTCGACCTCAGTGCGGCCTTTGATACTGTGGCCCACAAGATTCTGGCCGATCGTCTGAAGAAGGGAGGTGTGTCTGGGAAGGCCTTGGACTGGCTCATTTCTTTCTTAAACAACCGTAGCTTCCAGGTGAGGCAGGGGAAATTCTATTCCAAAGTGATGGCACTGCAGCAGGGAGTCCCCCAGGGCTCAATTTTAAGCCCCACCCTCTTTAATCTATACGTGGCTCCCTTGGCCGAGATTGCTGAAGGTTTTGGGATCGGAGTGGTGTCTTATGCCGATGACACCCAGTTGGTGGTGTCCTTGACTCAAGACCAACAATCAGCAGCTCCCAACTTGGTGGCTTGCCTCCAGGAACTTGCAGCCTGGATGGATATTAACTGCTTAAAACTCAATGGCAATAAGACTGAGGTGTTGATAGTGGGGAAAGCCCCCTCTGTCTGGTCATCTGCGTGGTGGCCGCAAGATTTGGGACCCACCCCCATACCTTGTGTCCAAGCTAAAAACCTTGGGGTCTGGATTGACACCCACCTCTCGTTTGATTACCATACTAGGCGGGTTGCTGGCACTTGCTACGGAGTACTAAAAAATCTCAGGAAAACCCTTGATATATTGCCCACTGCGGCCAGGAAGACCATGGTCCATGCACTTGTGACTTCCCGTCTTGACTATGGCAACGTCCTCCTTCTGGGGGCTACAGAAAGGTGCACTCAGAGACTTCAATGCGTCCAGAACGCAGCGGCCCGTCTAGTCCTGAAGCGCCCCAGGAGAGCTCCCTCTAAACCGGCTCTAGCCTCTCTACATTGGCTCCCTATCCGGGAACGAGCCCGTTTTAAGGCATTATGTGTGTGCCACCGCATTTTGCAGGGGACCGCTCCTACCTACCTGCGTAACCTTCTCACTCCCTACAATCCCACCCGTCACCTCAGATCTGAGGGACTGGGCCTACTATGTGTCCCTATGATAAAAAGAGCCAGAATGGGGGGCCGTTCTTTCCGACTCTTGGCGGCTCAAGCCTGGAATAAACTACCTGTGTGCCTCCGATTAGAACCAGCTGAAGGTATTTTTAGGAAGAAGCTAAAGACTCTCCTATTCCCCCACAAATAGACCGAGTTTCTGCTTTGCTGCCCCACCGCAGCGCGGGGACACACTGTTCCTAGTGTAACCAGGCGCTTTACAAGACCCGTTAACATAACATAACATAACATAACATAACATAACATAACATAACATGAAGAGGTTGTTGTCCACTCTCTCACCTGAAAACGGGGGGCTCAGGATTCCTGATCTTCAGCTCAATTTCCAGGCCACACAGCTACGCCACCTGGTGGAGTGGAGTCGCTGGGAGTTGGAGAAACATTGGCTGTTTCAAGACCAAGTGGTAGCGGCCCGGCCTCTGCAGGAAATCCCCTTTCTGCGTAAACAGCACAGGCCCCCTAACCTCTATGCCTCCTACATCACCCACGTCCCTTTAGAGATATGGAACCGCACTAACGTCTTTCATGACTTCACCACCTTTCCCTCACCGCTTACGCCCCTGTTCGACAATCCGGAGTTCACCCTCGGGATGGATTTGGTAACCTTCAGTAGGTGGAAGCTGGCTGGCTGCCGTTTCCTCTATCATATGTACGATGCTGATGGAGTATGCCTGTTTCAGCAATTCAGGCAGGAAAACAGGTTGCCAGAAGCGGAACGGATCCGATTCTTCCGGGTTCGCCCATCTGCTGATCGGAGGCTTTCCCAGTATGAGCGATGGTTAATAACGCGCACATCAGATAAACAGCTAATCTCCGATCTCTATAGAATGATGCAAGTTCGACATGCACACACTTACAACTCGGGTAAGACACGATGGGAGAGGGAGTTAGGTAGGACTCTGACTCACAAGGAATTGGGGGGGAATAAATTATAGGGCCGACACTCAGCATACCACATGGGACTCACAGACACATTCACAAAGGTTGCGACCTATTGGTATTACACTCCGGAGCGCTTACACACTATGGACCGGAAGAGGGATGCACATTGTTGGAGGGGCTGCGGGCAGATAGGCACCTTGACCCACTTACTTTGGGAGTGTGAGTATGTCCGATCATATTGGTCCCAGGGGCTTGATGAGGTGGACAAGCACTTTAATACTGCGATACCGCGCTTCCCGGCGTACACATTGTTGGGCCTCCCAAATCCTCTGACCTACCCGCTTAAATCGCGTAAGGGGCGACAGATAGCCATAGCGCTGGGCTCAGTGACACAGAACATACTTACTCATTGGCGCACTCCCAGCGCTCCAACTTTTACGGGGTGGTTACACCGGTTGTGGCATGTCCTAGGCATGGAAAAGCTCACCCTAACGCTGGCGGGGGAGGGCTCCAAATATGGGGAGCTGTGGAAACCCTTTTTGGCGCTGTTGTCCTCCGAATTTAGGGAGGTCACTTGTCCCCGCTACCTGCGTCTGTTGCGTTTATCCGAAGAGCAGAAGGCAGAGTAGGGCTTAAGACCGTCAGAGGCAGCGGGGGGGGAGGGGCGGATGGATGTGGAACATGGGGAGGGGGTGGGGAGGGGTAAGGGAGGGGGTTTTTTAGACTTCTTTAGTTTGTTCAACGACACCTTATTGGAACCCCTTACGGCATGTACAAGATGGGCAACGTTTGACTGGGACTTACAGCATAGGGGTAAGGGGCCCATCCACTCTTTCTGGACACGCAAGTTGTTGATAATTTCCTTTGTTGGCGTTTTGCTGTGTATTTTGAAATGTCAATAAAAGATTTAAACCATAAAAATACTAAGAATATTTTCTGATTTCAAGCACGAGGCAACCTTTGTGGCAACGTATCAGTTGGACTTGGCCCTTTTTGTAGGGTCATCCCTGAACTTTTTGCCTTCCTCCAATATGTTTTCTGACCTGTTGTTGGCTGTTTTATGACTCTGGGCACTTTATCACTGCTGATCAGTGCTAAAGTGCATATGCTCTCCCTATTGTAAATGGATGTATGAATTTTTGATTCCATGATTGGTTGGTTTGGTTTACCTGTCAGATCCTAGTACAGTGCACCAGGGGTACCCAGGGCTGGTAATCCAAATACTGCTGGTGGGCTTGCAGCCCTGGTTGTGCCACCCACAGAATCAGCCCTGTAAAATGTGTCTAAGGTCTGTCATTGCTGAGCCTGCGTGCAGTCTGGTACTGTCATGCTGACTGGGCAAGTGCACCCACTTGCCAGTCCCTAAACCTTCCCTTTTCTTCATATCAGACACCCCTATGGTAGGCCCAAGAGCAGGGTGCATTGTAAGTATGAGGTAGGACATGCCCTGAGGTGTGTGGCATGTCCTAATAGTGAATTAAAGCCATTTTTGTTTTTCACTATTGCAAGGCTACTGTTCTCCATAGGCCAGAATGGGCAGGTACATTATTACATGTTTATAATCTTAACTGACTCAGAGAACATGGTAGAAATTGGAGTTTAGTATGCCTGAACTCAGAATGATAAAATACATCTTTTAGTGAAGGTGATTTTAACATTCTGTGTTTGAAAATACCACTTTTAGAAAGTAGGTATTTTCTTGCCTAACCTTTCAAACCTGCCTCTGCTAGGCTGTGTATTCCTTTGTCTGGAGTTTGAGTGACAGGGCTGGGGAATTCCAGGAGAAAGGGTGAGGTGTCCCAGTGGTGAATAGAGAGATCTGCATCCAGATGGGTGGGAGGAGTTGCACCTGGGACTTGAATAGGGCTGTGCCTGCCTTCCACAATGCTGGTTCCACCCCCTGGGGAGCGGCTGATGTCTCTGCCCTGCACAGTGAATGAAGAGAAGGAATCCTGTCAACACAGTGCTCCAGGGCTGTACTTGCCTTCCACAATGCTGGCTCCACCTCCTGTGGGGCGGCTGATGTTTCTGCCCTGCACTGTGAAAGCAAAGGAGAAGTCTGGTAAACAGAGTGCTCAGGAACTGGTTTGGACTGGGCAAAGGCCCCTCTCCCCTCAGAGAACAAAGGATTTTGGGGTATAAGTAGTGGGACCCTGATCCCAAGAATTTAGATCACTTTTGGAACAAGAAGAAACCTTAACTGAGGAGCGGAACCTGAAGAAACTGAGGAGCTGAAGTGCTGCTTGGGGGATTGGCCTGCAGGGGTTTGCCTGACTGCCAAAGGAAGAAGAAGAGCCTTTGTGTGCTTATTTCAACTTGTAAGGATCTCCAAGGGTTTGGAAAAGAGCTTGCCTCCTGCTGAGGTCTCAGGGACAACAGACTTCAACCCCCAGCTCCCCAGAGTTCCTTGGAAGTGCCTGCTGCTGTTTTGGGCCTTCTGAGGGACTGCGTTTTGCAAGGAGCTGGAAGTGCGACTCAACGAAGCCGAAGCGTGTTGCCGTCGCTGCTGCTGCCATCGCACTTCTGAACAAGGTTGTCGCCGCTGGAGTTGTCGCACTGCACTGCACCGCATCGAGAGAAGCATCTCGCAACGAAGAGGAAGCGTGTTGTTGTCGCTGTTGCCTGCCGTCGCACTTCTGAACAAGGGTGTCGCCGCTGGAGTTGTCGCACTGCACCGCATCGAGAGAAGAGTCTCGCAATGAGGAAGGAGCGTGTCGCAGTTGCTGTTGCTGCCGTCGCAGTTCTGAACAAGGGTGTCACCGCTGGAACTGTCGCATTGCATCGCATCTGAGAAAGCGCCTCGCATCCCTGATAAGCGCGCCGCCGCAGGAGCTGCTGCCGTCGCATTTCTGAACAAGGGTGTCGCCTCTGTAGTTGTCGCATCGTGCGGAAGCTTCACACATCGTGGGAGAAGAGTGACGCAGTTGGAGCTGTTGCCGTCGCACTTCTGAACAAGGGTGCAGTCCACGCATCAAATCGAGGACTTCTCGCATCCCCGGAGAAGCGTGCCGCATCTGGAAGATCTTCACGTCTTTATTTCTTTGCACCAGAACTTTGCCGCATTTCCATCGCTGCGACATTGCTTGTCGTGGAAGCGTAACGCCTCTTAAGGTACATTGACGCAAAGTGTCGCATCTTAAGAACTGAACTGAACTAAGCTAAAAACTACCATCTTAAAGTAATAGTATTGTGTTTTTTTGTCGTTTATGGTCTTGTGGTAAATCTATATAAAGCATACTTATTTTTTATATAAAACTTGTGTGGTGTCCATTTGTAGTGTTGTCACTGAATTACTGTATGTGGTCACAAATGCTTTACACACTGCCTCTGAGATAAGCCTGTCTGCTCGTGCCAAGCTACCAAGGGGGTGTGCAGGGGTTATTTTAGGAGTGTACCCCCTTACCCTGACTAGAGGCAAGGGTCCCTATTTGTCACAAGTACCCACCTGTTCCAACTAGAGACCCCCAAATCTAACAATTACTGTATGTGTTCACAAGTGCTTTACACACTACCTCTGAGATAAGCCTGTCTGCTCGTGCCAAGCTACCAAGGGGGTGAGCAGGGGTTATTTTAGGAGTGTACCCCTCTTACCCTGACTAGAGGCGAGGGTCCCTATTTGTCACAAGTGCATACCTGTGCCAACTAGAGACCCCCAAGGCTAACAATATCACTTGAATGTAATTTGATGCCTTTCTGAGCGCAGTCCTCTTTTATCATTGTACCTCTCCACTTATTGGTCAATAGAGTCTAAAAGAATGTGCCTAATATCTTAAATTTAATTACAACAGAAAAGGCAGGAATTGAACCAGAACAGAAAATATGGGCCCAGACGTTGCTGTCATAGGTTTATGCTCCTAACTTGCACTCACCAACAAATTGTGTGATCCTAGGCAAACCACTTCTTCTTCCCATACCTCAGGTCCATTATCTACCAAAAATGCAGTTATACAAAGTTTGCTGGGCTGACACATCAAGCCATTGAATTATCCCACAAGGAATTTAAGTTGTAAGTTATATACAGGATCACCCCCTTCACTCCTCAAACTAGCAGTGCCCTTTATGACATCCGACTCCCTGCTGTCACCGCGACAAAGACTCGAAGAGGAGTTTCTAACAAGCTTCCTGGAAACAATTAAGTTTCAAGAAGAATCCTGAATACATCAGAGAGTGAAAGCCTTGAACAAAGAACTCTGCATCTGCAGTAGCTCTCGGATGCATTTTAATTCACTGTCTCCTGCTCTTTCATATCAAGGTATATAATATTTTTTAACATGGCTATTTGTGCGTTAATATAGGAGCGTTCACCTCCCTTATGCAGTTGGTTGCTTCTCCATCATGCAAACATAACAGGACCCTCGCTTAGCACACGAGTAGTCTGCCTTGCGGCATATTGTCCTGAGTGTGTTGCTTGCAGTGGTGTAACAGAGAGTGAAGGGCATCCCTGAAGGATACGGTGAGGGACTTCCGAAATTCATGCAGTTCAAATGTTAGCGTCTCTCCTCAACCTACCGACATGTAAAAAGCCTAATTTATCTTCAGCTGACAATGAAGTTTGCAACACATACAATTTGCTTTTCATTAGGTATGGGTACAGATGATTTTAATAAGTAAAAGTACTTTGAAATTGACTGATTCTAAAGGCTTTATTTATATATAGGCTAAGGTGCTCTCTCTAAAGGCTTTTTTGGAAAAATAAGTGACATAGTGTGTATCTCAAGGTGCATTAGACAGCAAAACTGACCAAAGCCTTATCTGTCTTAAATTTGACCTTCATGGGAAGTTTTGAAGAGGTTCCAATCAAGAGCCCTTTTAAAAACTGTGCAAAAAAGAGAATTTTAGTGCACAGCCGACAAGTTAATAAGCTTCATAGTAGTGATGAGGGAGGGCAGTCCTGCACATCTCTCTGAACATGGAATAATGACAGCTACCATAGCCAATGTCAATTCTTGCGTGTAATGAGTAGCAGGTCTTGAACTGCCTCTTGCAAGCTCTGTCTTCCAATCTCTCTTAGATGCACTTCACATATTTTAGCACTCACACAAACACACACGCCTACTCATCAACACAAACATCTACACACACAGACATGTGCTCTAATAATCTCCAACACAATTTCTCACAAATACTTTTCTTCACACTTTGACACACTTGTATCCTACATTTGTGCACATACACAATGAGATTAACACATGCACACAAGGAGCTTCAGAGAGAGGAAGTCAAGGAAGAAAAGGGAAAGCTGCAGAAGAAAAGGGAAAGCTGCAGAAGAAAAGGGAAAGCTGCAGAAGAAAAGAGAAAGCTGCAGAAGAAAAGGGAAAGCTGCAGAAGAAAAGAGAAAGCTGCAGAAGAAAAGGGAAAGCTGCAGAAGAAAAGGGAAAGCTGCAGAAGAAAAGGGAAAGCTGCAGAAGAAAAGAGAAAGCTGCAGAAGAAAAGGGAAAGCTGCAGAAGAAAAGAGAAAGCTGCAGAAGAAAAGGGAAAGCTGCAGAAGAAAAGAGAAAGCTGCAGAAGAATACTGACAGGTCAGTCAGCCTGCTATCTATGAATAAGAGAAAGAAGTGAGGATACGAGTGTGTACGCTAGACATGTTTATATATTAGGGTGGGCTCTGTGTATGACATGATTAATTAGATTGTACCAAGGTATCTCAAGGGACCAGAAGCACAGGGTAGTTGCCACTGTTGTCAAAGATGCATTTTTCCACCACTATCCTTGCCCCTCATGGGATCAGAGAAAAATGAAAGTAAAACTGATGCAAAGCTTTAACATCTGAGCTTCTGAAGACAAACATCCAGACCCTTTTTATGACCCTGTCTCCTGTCAGCTGACCTCATCCAAACAATTCAACACCACAGCATGTTTCATCCTCTCCATGAAACTCTCAACAGAAAGGGATAGGTTTGTGCATGCAGCTCTGTGGCTGGTGCCAGGCATACTCATAAATAAACATTCTGTACAGTCACATCCAACATTTACAGTTGATTCCTTGAGGCAGAGTCAGCTCCCATTAAGCACAGTGACAGTTAACTGGCACACCCATTTATTCAGCGACGCTTCATACTCCAATCAGATTAGCCAAGGAACTGATACAAGGGAAACGAGTGGAGGGGTAAACAAATATTCACAGCCAAGGGAACATAATGAAAGATGTACTGCAGTAAACGAGTTAGAATCATAGTTAGACCAAAGACATTCATAAAGAGGAGGCAGCTGAAAGAGAGGTGGAGACTGCCAGGAGAGAGTGGCCGTCATTGACGAGAAACAATAAAGGAGGAAAGAATCAGCCAAAAACATAAGAGTGGTCAAATAGCGAGAGACAGCAGGCCATAATGAAAGTATAAAAGGAAAGAGAGACTGAAAGAGGATGCAAGATGACGCAGTCAAGGAAAGAGAAAGGAAATTAGATCCAGAAGGACAATCCATAAAAAAAGTGGGTAGAAAGAGTAAGTGAATAATGGATGAGCACTCTTAAAGAATGTGTATGAGAGAGAATAAGTGAAAGAGTTAGGGATAAAGAGAGAGAAAGACTACTGAGACAGTCATGACAGTTGTCAAAGAGATAAAGGAAAGTGTGACAGAAACAGGTCAGAGGTAAGGGCAGAAAGGACAGTAGCGGCTCGTGGAGGGAGTTCGGTGGGGCAGTGAGGTGGGGCAGGGAGGGGCAGGGTGGGGAAATGTAAACACTGGAATCAGGATGAACGGAGGTAAGTACACATTTAAATTAATAAAACAAATTTCGTTGCGTGTGCAAAGGAATCCGTTTTAATAATTTAAATGTGTACTTACCTCCGTTCATCCATATTCCGGTGTTTATATTTCCCCACCCTGCCCCTCCCCCGCCCCGCCTCACTGTCCCACCAAACTCCCTCCACGAGCCGCTACTGAGAAAGGAGGGACATTTATGGGAAAGAGAAGAGAACAAGAAATGGAAAAAACAGAGAAAGAAACAAAAGACCGAGAAAGACAATGGGTATGGAGGGTCAAGAGTGACCGCCTCTGAGCAGATGCTGTCCAGAGAGTAGGATTGCCTGAAATGAGGGCCATTGACAGTGCATGAAGGTACTGTATGGAGGAATGAGGAAGAGGCACAGAAGAGCAGCACACCAGAGCAGCAGCCAGAGAGAGGGGAGGAAAGAACGCAGGGTGGAAACAGCATGCTGGGAGACAACGGAGAGGGAGTGACCCACAGAATAAAAAGCAGGGCAACCGACAGGGAAAAAGAGTGAATTTGTGCTGGGAGTAGAGATTTGCAAGGTGTTGGGAAGACACTAGGAATGAGTACATTGAATACAGCATGACTATGCTATTTTAAAGGGTTGCTTTATTTCAAGTAGCAGAGTTCTAAGAGCTTTTTCACAAGTTTTCAGTGCTTTCCAACCACGAGAAAGAATACATTTTAAAGAAGTGCAGTGCACTCATTGTAGTGCAGTTTGAAAAATGGAAAAGCTGTCCCATCTTTCTCACCCAGCCTTCAACAATTATGGAGGAAAAACATGCATGTAAAAGGAGCAATGTCCGCTATTCAGAGAATCATTGGGATAGAGGTGCAGGCCAGGGCTCTGAGGCTACCCTGCTACAATACCGAGACACTGACAGTCGGAGCTTACAACACCACTGCCAGAGTCACAGAAGCGGAATCTGGCCTGGCTCTCCTCGCCATTCTTGGACCAGAGCAACATGTGCAATCTACATCTGCGGTAAATGTCATTCTGCTCAGCTGCACTGTGTGCTGGTGGTAGTGCAGGTGCTTTTACTTGGTCAGAACTCACTTTGGGGGTGTGAGGCACAATCTATCTCTGAAAAGCCAGACCAAGCAATGCAAGGAGTCACTCCCAACCAGATTCCATCTGCTGTCAGGCATTGTTCAAATAGTTGCCTTTGTTCAGGTCTTGCAGGGGCCCCAGAAAACAAGGCCCCATGGGGGCTTCTGGGGCTTTTGGTAAGTAAAGTCTGGTGTGACCCGGCGGTGGGGCATAATGAATGCTTCTCTGGTATGGGCCCAATACCCCTGGGGCCTGCCAGTTACTCCATGCCTCCCTATTTATTTCAAGGTCGAAAGAAAAGGGCTGTTGGTGGGCTCACCTGTTTGGGGGACACCAGCTGGTCCAGCACTTGCCTCATTATTTCTTTAATCCCCAGAAATCACAGTCCTTCAACAGATGATGGATGCCAACATGGCCTAGGAGAAGGCTGCTGCAGGACTAGAATGCATGAAACCCTTTTGCTCTTTGCAGCTTGCCACCTCTGTAAACTGGCTGGATTAACCCTGGGCAATGATCTCACTTCACTGCTGGAGTTTGGGGAGATTTGTTAACTACGCATTCCATTAAAATCCACGTAAACGTTTCTCCAGCTCCTCCACATAGCTTAGTTAGCTACTAAACTGCACCCACAAATGCTTTGATAAAGCAATTTTACATACCAAAAAGCATATAACCAATTCACAAAAGTGAACTTTGAAAATGAAAAATATTAGGCAATGAGAGAGGTGATGATTTTGGGGTCCCCCCTAACCTAGGGGGAGGACCAAGCAGATGCCTTGAACACAAAGAGCATACCATGCTGAACGATTCAATGGTGGTCCCATCCTCTTAGGACCACTCCAAGCTCAGTTATGGACAAAAATACAATCCCAACCAAAGGCCCTGCAAAGCATTATGAGACAAGATTAGCAGTGGGCAGGGAATATTATAGTATCCAATATCAAAATAATTCTATAAAGTGCTGCAGTTCAACTAGTCGTTACTAGGTGTCCCTCACGAGTCGAATGCAAAAGCATTGAAATTATTACATCAAGCTGCAGTTCAACTAGTCGTTGCTAGGTGTCCCTCAAGTCAAATGCTTTTGCATTTGATTCATAAGGGACACCTAATAACGACTAGTGGAACTGCAGCTTGATGTAATATTTTCAATGCTTTTGCATTTGACTCGTGAGCCATAACTGTGCTTGGGGTGGTCCTAAGAGGATGGGACCACCACCAAATCGTTCAGCAAGATGTGCTCTTTTTTTTTCAAGGCATCTGCTTGGTTCTCTCCCTAGGTTAGGGAGAATCCCAAAATCATCACTTCTGTCACTGCTTGCTAATTTTCATTTTCAATTTTGTGAAACGATTATATGCATTTTAGCATATAAAGACAGTGATACTTGTTATTTTACCAAAAATATACGAGATTTCTGTTTTATTAATTGGGAGTCCAACGAAGTTGAGGAACGGAGGAGAACTCCGCCAATTAGCCCACGTGGCCACGTGTGGACTGGATGTAGGAGGGTTCACAGTAAAACACCGAATACTGCTGCAGTCATCCTTCCAGGCCTTCTGCAAGAGCCGTCACCCACTCCTGCAATTAAACCAAACCGTGGCCCGGCTTCCTGTAGAGTCAGTGGCTTTCTAAAATGTAACAATATTGTGCTACTTACATTTGTGCAGAGCAGTGTCAAACCATCGCACTGTCTCTGCACAAAGAACATAGTAAGTGCTGTCTACTGCATGATATCAGGACAAGCAAGGTGCATGGCTGAGGGGTCCCAGGGGCCTCATGCACCATGGGGGGTGTGGGGGACAGGGGTGTTACCTCCTTTTGCGGGCACACACTCCCGCACACAGAGTTCTATCCTCTGTCTTTCTCTCTCAGCGTTGCTTCTTCCTTTTGACCTTCTCCTGGTTGCCGCTCTCTTGGCTGTTTCTTTCTGCGCTCCAGTGCTCAGATTCACAGCATAATTCCCGGGGTGCCTTTCTTTCCCGGACTCTCTGCACGGGCAAGAAACAAAAGCTATAAATTGCAACTTTTTCTTTTTTGTGCTCGAGATCTTCACAACACTGCTACCAGCCCAAAGAGAGGCTGAAGCTAAACAGGAACTAATGTGCAATGCCCGGGACTGTTGGCCCAATGCTTCAGCACTCACTTCAGTGTGATCTGAGGGGGCCCTTCAAGTGAAGGGAAGCCTGGGGGCCCCCACTCAACGCTGGGGCTGCAGGGGCCTTTGTTATGCCCCTTGCGGGGGAACATTTACCCCATTGATTCTCCATAGCCCTATACGGTACTCCATAATACGCCCTTGGGGATGTGGGGGGAATGGTGGCTGCGCCAAGGGACTATGGTATGGCGTGGTTGCCCAGGCTCATCCCCCGATTGTGTGCCAGGGGGTTTCTCTTTATTGGGCTACTCTGGCATGGTTCTTTTGGGGGGCCAGCTGGTTTGCTGGCTGGAGCCTCCGCTATCTTGATGGAGTGTAGGGTGCGCCTTGTATGCGATGCCAGAAGGAACTGAGGGGTGGTCATTCATGACTCTTCATGGTAATGTGAGAATATGTTGGTAAGAGATTGTATTAGTCAAGAAGTCTGTATCAATTTTGTATATAATGAAAATGACTTCAACATGAGGATAACAGCTGAATGTTTAATGTTGCGTTTACGAAGCGTAATAAATATGGCGGAGGAATGTGGACATTCTCTGACGAAAGAAAGATGGTTGATATTGCAACCTTTGGTGGGGTTCCACTTTGCTTTGTTTTTGGGAGGGCAATCATAGTCTTCTCTCACAAGCTGGCAGGTCTCACCACGGTCTCTCACCTGTTTGAGAGCTGACATAAGGGGCAGTTTTTGCAGTGGTACCCCGTACCATAAACGATGGCGCCAGAAGCCGAGCTGTGTGGCTGAATGTAGACTTTGAGTTCGCAGGCAGCAGCACTACTAGAGAGTGTGAAGCAGGGAGAGAAATGATGGTGAGAAATGAGGAGGGAGGGATATATACTGAGAGGGAGAAGGTTAGAACAATGAGAGTTAATGGTAAGAGAAGAAGAAAGCAAGCAATGGTCTGTCTGCTTAAGAAGAGAAAGAAGAGATGGTGAAAAGAGGATACCAAAAGAAGATGTGGCAGAGAAAGAAGCAAAAAACAGATACAAGAAGATGCTGAGGGTGACATAGACATGGTTGAAAATATAAAAATGTAGAGGGGCATATAAAAGGCGAGGCAGATGGAACTGAGAGAAGGAGGAAGGCAGAGACGAAATCTAAGGTAGGAGAGATGAGGAACAGATTAAGAAAAGGGAACTGAGTGAGGAAGAGGTTAAATTGGGAGTGAACAGAGAGATTATGTGAGGGTTGACTTTGTAACATGCATGTCAGATCTTTCTATCCCAATTCCAATGCACCATAGCTTTGAAAAGATGGCGCTGTTCTGTTCTTTTCCTTTTACGCAGCGCGGCACAGCAGCTACACCTTCTGCGTTGCGTGAAATGTTGGTGAATGTGCCCCTCAAGGACTTGGCTCAGGTGTTCAAACATTCATGTTGTCTTGGACCCTGTACAGCTCTCTGCTGCCTCTCAGCTCCGGTCCCACCACTGAAAGATGATCTTTCCAAAGAATGAGGGAGAAATCCACCCAGTGCTCCCGACCAAGGCATTTGCCTGGCAGTTTACAGTTTGGCACTGCACAGTGTTGGGTTTGGTGCCCCCCAGCCATGGTATGTTGGGCATTTCTAATTGTGCTCTTTGTTCTCCATTAAGTGAAACTGTTGAAATAAAAACTGTACAGAAACACGCATTACATTATAATGAAATTCCTCTGTTCATAGGCTGTGCCTTCCTACCAGTCAGTCCCATAATCAGCTCCTGAGGTGCTTGTGCCGCAGGGGCTGGGGCACCGCACAGGCTGCTGTGAGGATAAGGATGCCCCTAGCAGGCCTGGCTTTAGTGCTGGTGGCAGCTGGTGCGACTATCTTTGTGGGCGCCCCCTCAATGTTCTCTTTCTACCTGGATTCCCTCTGTACCGGCCTCCAGAGGTGGCCCTCATCTCTACTTTGACTCTCTCTCTTGTGTATATACATTTTATATAGTGCTATTCATCCCAAGTATGTATGGTGTAATATCAGAGTGAATTACATCACACCCGTATTATATGAGTCAGTGACTCATAGAATGTAATTCAATGTACAGGAAACGTTACTTGAGCAATGAGGGCTACAAGGTGTAGGAGTCACTTGCCATCCATACTTGTAGGCATTATATGTTAAGAGTGCCTTGTCTGGAGAAATACAAACTGAGGATTTAAAACATAACGTAGTGGTTGGGGCTGTTTTTACTAATACATATTTATTATTATCTAAAGGAGCCCTATTTAGCAATCTTAGATTAATGGAAGATTTGGGAAAAACAATAAGGTTGTAAACCCGTGCCTTGCATTTTCCATACTGGTATTTGCTTCTAGGTCATAGCTCACTGTGCTATATTAGGATTGTAGCTTATGAATTGACAAGTAACAGAAGCAACTCTGTGACAACAGAAGTACCCCACTGAAAAATCTACATGAAAAACAATTCTTTGATCTTGCAAGAGACATCCCTCTGTGCTACTTTATGATGAGCTGAAACCGGGTCTAGCCTAAACTCAGATCTCTCCAACAGATGCATTAATCACCAGAGCTAAATATACATTTTTATTTTTGCCTAAAAATTGCTGGCACACAACGAACTCTGAAGTATGTGCCTTTCAAAATGCAGCCCCCCCGCCCGCCTCCTCCCTGGAGTTTGGCTCTGATGTGGTGGCACTGGCCCCTGGAGAAAAGCAGAATGCCATGCCCTAGGCTGGGCAGGAGCAGTCTGGGGAGTTATATGTGGCAACCAGCTGGCAGACAGAATGACAATGGCCCGGTCGCAGTTTGTGCTGGGGCGGCTCGGGGCTGCTTCAGTGTCTGGGGTTCAGAGGAGGCCTGAACCAGCCCCAACGATGAGTGCTGTAGAACGTTGAGACTCATCGCAGGCAAATAGCACAGCTTGCCGCAATCCCCAGAATTACGGGCAAAGGCAATCATAAAAGGGATGATAACTGACCACCGATGTGAGACCCACATTACAGCCCATCCATGAAATTTACAGACAGGTGGTCACCCTAATTCGATCTCGTTTCTTGTGATATTTCTGATTCATCTCGAAAGGCTCGAGTATGTCACCCACGTCTTAATAGCCTCTAGCACGCCATGGCTAGTGGCACTTGCAGGGGATGTGCCACAAACATTTCCAGCAACACAGTGTCTTTTCTCACTGCAGGTGGCAAATTGGTTTTGTTGCTTACTCTGCAGAAATAAACTCAGCCGGGCTTATGCTGTAGCTGAAACTAGGCACAAACTCAGCACAACTTGAGCTGTGGACAGACCAGAAAAAACTCAGAACAGGAATGAACTCAGCCTGACTTATTCTGTGGTCACAACAGGAATAAATTCAGCCCAACGTCTGCTGTTGCTCAGACCTGCGATAAACTAACCCTCACTGGTGCAGAGGCTGAGTACAGGAATATGCGCAGCTTGACTTGTGTTGTGGCTCAGCACAACTTCTATTGTGGTAAGAGCAGTAATAAGCTCAGCACAACTTGTGTTGTGGCTCAGACCTGGAATGAACTCATCAGGACTTGTGTTGTGGCTCAGACCTGGAATGAACTCATCAGGACTTGTTAGGTGGCTCACACCTGGAATGAACTCATCAGGACTTGTGTTGTGGCTCAGACCTGGAATTAACTCATCAGGATTTGTGTTGTGGCTCAGACCAGGAATGAACTCATCAGGGCTTGTGTTGTGGCTCAGACCTGGAATGAACTCATCAGGACTTGTTAGGTGGCTCACACCTGGAATGAACTCATCAGGACTTGTGCTGTGGCTCAGACCTGGAATGAACTCATCAGGACTTGTTATGTGGCTCACACCTGGAATGAACTCATCAGGACTTGTGTTGTGGCTCAGACCTGGAATGAACTCATCAGGACTTGTGTTGTGGCTCAGACCTGGAATGAACTCATCAGGACTTGTGTTGTGGCTCAGACCTGGAATGAACTCATCAGGACTTGTTAGGTGGCTCACACCTGGAATGAACTCATCAGGACTTGTGTTGTGGCTCAGACCAGGAATGAACTCATCAGGACTTGTGCTGTGGCTCAGACCTGGAATGAACTCATCAGGACTTGTTATGTGGCTCACACCTGGAATGAACTCATCAGGACTTGTGTTGTGGCTCAGACCTGGAATGAACTCATCAGGACTTGTGTTGTGGCTCAGACCTGGAATGAACTCATCAGGACTTGTTAGGTGGCTCACACCTGGAATGAACTCATCAGGACTTGTGTTGTGGCTCAGACCTGGAATGAACTCATCAGGACTTGTGTTGTGGCTCAGACCTGGAATGAACTCATCAGGACTTGTTATGTGGCTCACACCTGGAATGAACTCATCAGGACTTGTGTTGTTTGTCAGTCCAGGAATGAACTCATCACAACTTGCGTCGTGGCTCAGTCTTGGAATGAACTCATCAGGACTTGTGTTGTGGCTCAGACCTGGAATGAACTCATAGGGCTTGTGTTGTGGCTCAGACCTGGAATGAACTCATCAGGGCTTGTGTTGTGGCTCAGACCAGGAATGAACTCATCACAATTTGCGTCGTGTCTCAGACCAGGAATGAACTCATCAGGACTTGTTATGTGGCTCAGACCTGGAGTGAACTCATCAGGACTTCTGTTGTGGCTCAGACCAGGAATGAACTCATCAGTACTTGTTATGTGGCTCAGACCAGAGTTATGTGGCTCAGATCAGGAATGAACTCATCAGGAGCTGTGTTGTGGCTCAGATGGGAATGAACTCATCAGGACTTGTTATGTGGCTCAGACCAGGAATTAACTCATCAGGACTTGTTATGTGGCTGAGACCAGGAATGAACTCATCAGAACTTTTGCTGTGGCTCAGACCGGGAATGCACTCATCAGGACGTGTGCTGTGGCTCAGACCGGGAATGAACTCATCAGGACTTGTGCTGTGGCTCAGGGCGGGAATTAACTCATCAGGACTTGTTATGTGGCTCAGACCAGGAATGAACTCATCAGGACTTTTGCTGTGGTTCAGACCGGGAATGAACTCATCAGGACTTGTGCTGTGGCTCAGACCGGGAATGAACTCATCAGGACTTGTTATGTGGTTCAGACCAGGAATGAACTCATCAGGACTTGTGCTGTTTCTCAGACTGGGAATGAACTCATCAGGACTTCTGCTGTGGCTCAGACCTGGAATGAACTCATCAGGACTTGTTATGTGGCTCAGATGGGAATGAACTCATCAGGACTTGTTATGTGGCTCAGATGGGAATGAACTCATCAGGACTTGTTATATGGCTCAGATGGGAATGAACTCATCAGGACTTGTTATGTGGCTTAGACCATGAATTAACTCATCAGGACTTGTGCTGTGGCTCAGACCGGGAATTAACTCATCAGGACTTGTTACGTGGCTCAGACGGGAATGAACTCATCAGGACTTGTTATGTGGCTCAGACTGTGAATGAACTCATCAGGACTTGTGCTGTGGCTCAGACCGTGAATGAACTCATCAGGACTTGTTATGTGTCTCAGATGCGAATGAACTCATCAAGACTTGTTATGTGGCTCAGATGGGAATGAACTCATCAGGACTTGTGTGGCTCAGAGCTGCCATTGTCTGTTGGTCGGAAGCAGAATGCAGCAAAACCTTTCATCATGACAAGCTGTAGTGTTTGGCATACGCTGCATGGTTTGTGGTTGCCTTGATGGTAGTCCTGAGTCAGGCTGCCTTAATACGGTAATTGCGTTTGGTTTCTTTTTCTAAAAGAGACAACAGACAGCACAAGTGTTGTGTTGCTCCAGTTCTGACGATGGGTGGCGAGCTATGTTACTTACATTAATTCATGCGTTTCTCTCTATTCAAGGTATCTAGAATTGGATGTGCACAGCCTGTTTGGTGCTTTTGGTCTCTTGCTAAGTGCAGTGATTGTGAGTAGCTGAAATGTGAGTTGCCTGCAGTAGTGACTCAGGCAATATCTGAGCAGTGAACATCCAAGTAGTGTCCTCCAGCTGTAGTTTCACTTTCACTTTCAATTTTCTGCACTAGGCAGCTGCAATGCTACTTTTTAAGTCTGATCTAGACAGCGCCTTCGAGACCCCTTGTTGTCTTTCAGTAGACTTAAGAGTTCACCCATTGCTTACCACTGATTTGCGTCATTGTCATCCATACTTGCTTGGTTCTTATTGGGCAGGTGCCACAGGCTTCCTTCCTCCTTGTGTGTTTGCCCCTCGCCCAGAGCATGGATGTATTGCTTGTGTCCTTCCACTACTCATTTTTTTAGGCATAACACTTCTCTTTCTGTTTAGGCACTCTGATCCTTCATGTACTTCTCCCCTTTCCCTCCTTCTGTGCCCATGTTTCCCCTTCCTTCTGTCCGTCCTCCCGCCATTATCCGTGTTGCCCCCCCTAACCTCAATAATAAAAAGAGCAATTGTGCCTTTTCTGTCTCCCCCCCCGCCCTCTGTGTTGCCCTCCCTCCTCCCACTGCGGTACAACGTGGCTAAAAAAAACACTAACAAAGCAAATATCTTGCATAGGCGAGACCTATTGACTTTACCATGATTGTTGTGGGATAGCACCTCTATGGAAGACTATTGTACTGGTAATACAAGAAGAAGGGACCCAGAGCAAGAAGTCTCAAACTGCATTACGTCCCTGGGAAGAGAGCTCCGAAGTGCACATTGGTGTAAGCGTGATGATCTAATTCACTTTTATGCACCTTGATGCTCTGCAGGAAGCCAAGTGCCCGCCATACAGGAACAGAAGCCACATGTCTCAAAGAAAAGCAATTGTACCATTAAAGTCCCTTTTCTATCTTATTGACTAACAAACATTGATTATGGTTTTTCTTGGGTCCTCGCTGCTAACACCTCTTGTTCCCACTACACGTGCCCCTATTGATGTTTCCTGTCACTCATATTCACCTCTCACATCCCTACTGTCTCCCATCCATCCCTGCATGACTCTTCACTTACACCTGATCTCCTTCAACCCTGAATGCATCTCATCTGTGAGGCAGTGATGGGAATGACCCAATCATCACTCAGCAGTACCTGTGAATGTAGACTAGACCCTGCCTCACTGAGCCCCCTGGCCCTGAATGCATCTCATCTGTGAGGCAGTGATGGGAATGACCAATCATCACTCAGCAGTACCTGTGAATGTAGACTAGACCCTGCCTCACTGAGCCCTCTGGCCCTGAATACATCTCATCTGTGAGGCAGTGATGGGAATGACCAATCATCACTCAGCAGTACCTGTGAATGTAGACTAGACCCTGCCTCACTGAGCCCTCTGGCCCTTAATGCATCTCATCTGTGAGGCAGTGATGGGAATGACCCAATCATGACTCAGCAGTACCTGTGAATGTAGGCTAGACCCTGCCTCACTGAGCCCTCTGGCCCTGAATGCATCTCATCTATGAGGCAGTGATGGGACTGACCCAATCATGACTCAGCAGTACCTGTGAATGTAGACCCTACCTCACTGAGCCCTAAGGTCCTGAATGCATCTCATCTGTGAGGCAGTGATGGTAATGACCAATCATCACTCAGCAGTACCTGTGAATGTAGACTAGACCCTGCCTCACTGAGCCCTCTGGCCCTGAATGCATCTCATCTGTGAGGCAGTGATGGTAATGACCAATCATCACTCAGCAGTACCTGTGAATGTAGACTAGACCCTGCCTCACTGAGCCCCCTGGCCCTGAATGCATCTCATCTGTGAGGCAGTGATGGGAATGGCCCAACCATCACCCTGCAGTACCTGTGAATGTAGCCCCTACCTCACTGAGCCCTAAGGCGCTGGCCCATGCGCCTCACACCAAAGCTCTGCCTCGTGGGCATAACCCCTGTGGACCATGAGGTACCAAGTACGTCACACCACTTTGAAAGAATCATTCCATTGATATTGTGAATTTCTAATCAAACCAATGCTACTTACCATAGTAAATCGTCTCACCATACAAAAGCTATAATTAATGACTTTGCCAGTGCTTGTTTTGTGAACACAGAGCACCACATAAACATACTGGTATCTTCCCAGAGGTTCTGATCCCAAGTGGGGCAGTACTTGGATTTTTAAAGAGGCAACTGAAATAGTCATGTCTGACTTGCACATTTGAACACAGGACGCAGGATCATGGTTTTTCTGGGGTTCGCAAATCAGAAATAACATCTGAAGATATTCTGCACTCATTTTTTTCAAACACAGCAATTTCAGCAGTAAATACCACCTTGCATTATCACCTTTAATAATGACAGGAAGTGACATATTTAGACAAGATTCACTGTTGTGTGCAGAAGAGCTGAATGACAACCAGTGGTGTGAAAATGTGTATTTACTTTTGAATAATTACAGAAAATTCATAGCTGCTAAGATTTCAGATTGCTTATGTGTGACATTTTCATAATTTCAATGCAATTATGAGTGACAATCAATGACTATGAGTGACACTTTCCCGCGAGCAAAATCGAGCAATGAAGACGAGGGAAACATATAAACATCAGAAATTGAAGTGCATTATCCTAGCAAAATTCAGTAACTGACAGTTAATCCTCATAAAATACAGTTTTGCGAATATGCCTGGTTCATGTTGGAGTAGGTGCGTGCCAGAAAGACCTCTATAAACCTTCCAGCCCCCCTGCAGTGGGAGGGCGGGAGGATCAGGCCCCCGGTGTCCTAACACATTCCTGGGCAGGCTCATGACAGACACACTGCGGTCCCACCCAGTCCCTTCGACCCACTTTCCAGAGCGCTTCCAAGACCCATAAATTCCCAATATGTGCACCTGAACTATACTGAATATTTTGCCCATTAAGCCCTAATTGACCCTGCTCCGACACTCTCACAGACATCCCATTGCACTACTTCAGTGCTCTGTTGGACTCTCACTTGTGCCACCAGGACGTGTCCTCCTGCAGTGCCAGGGTGAGCCAGAGAGCATCTTTGACCAGCTGCTCTCTCTGGTTGTGTCACGTTGAAGGTCTTGGTCCTGTCAGGTCCTCAATCAGGAGCTATGGTGTACTGCTGTGGGCAGGAGGCTGGAGCTTCCATGTGTGTACCTTCCGGGGAGGGCATCTGCAGAGCTCTGGAGCCACATTGGTAGAGGTCTGCTTTCACAGGGCGTGGCTCAGCTGGACTGAGGGTCCAAGGTTGTGATTGTTGAATACTTGCTCACTGCAGGACAGTGTGTGCACCCTTCTGGACAACCAACAAACCCATGTGGCAGTCGGGTGGTGTGACAACGTGTTGACTTCTCGTTCAGGGTTGGTAGGCAGTGTCCCTGTACCAGTGTCTGGTGTTCACGGGCACCTTGGGGCAGAGGGTGTTGGGCGACCCGCAGGACTAGAGACACTGCAGTCGGAGTCTGGCCTAGTTAGTGCCTTAGTGCTACGCAAACAAATGATGGACTGAATGCTGCACAATTCATTCATTCACCCCCAGACAAGAGATCTGGGTTAAATCCATCGTTCTTTTTCTCACCATGCCACCCCAGTTTAGACCCAGCCATATGCAAATCAGTCTTGACCCTGTGCCTCATGGAAACAGTCCAGACCGAACTGCCAAGCCATGTCCGCCCTGGACCAGAAACAAGCATCCTGGGACCGGTTTCTGGGTATTACCCTTCATCAGCAAGGCTAGCTTGAATCCAGTGGCACAGTGAGCAAGGGACCAACGTCTGCGCATACCCATCCCACTTAGGTCAAAAAGTGCTATGCAAACAAATGTTGGACGGAATGGTGAATAAATCATACATTCGCCCCCAGTCAAGAGATCTGGGTTAAATTCATTGTTTTTTTGCCCTAGAGCAATAACATACTGCAGCCTACGACCAGATCGCAATCCGCACAGTGAGCATGGTTTGTGAGGGAGGAGGAGGGGTCTGTGCAGGAGGAAAGGCAGCAGGCTACAGTTCCTTCATTTATGGTGGGCTATCAAGGGAAGAATAAAGCTGTTGACCCACCACCTGCAATCGCCAACGGCAATTGATCTCCTCATGACCTGCGGTACAAGAAAATAAGGCAAGGTCGGCGCTGCCTGGAAATGATTCATGTGCTGTTTTCGGCAGGCCAGTGCTGTTATGTGAGACCACGTGGTCCAGCCCATACACAGAGCCCGAGTAGCTCCCGGCAGCTATTGGAAGCCTGATAACGGACCTTAAAGTGATTGATACTGGCCAGCAGCACAACACCAGTGCGAGCAGCGGGGCCTCCACAGACTCCAGTCTAACTTTGAAACTATATGATAACTTCTACCCGCTCACCTCGCGCCACGGGCGGCCACCCTATATCATGAGCCCTGTCTCGGCACTGGGCATTGGGCAAATGTGGGACACGTGTCACATGTCACGTGAATGGAGCCAATGAGCTGAGCGCAACTGAGCCAGCCCCCAGGCCTGCAGCAGTCAGTCTCTGTCAGTCACATGACTCTGTGGCTGCCAGAGCAGCGCAACTGTGCACTGCTTTCCTCTGTGCTATTTATAGCGCTCCGGCTTGACGGCTTCAGGAGATCTATAAATGCGTGACTTTGCATTATAGTACAGTCATGCGGACCCCCACACTGAAATGCGTTAGTCGAACTCCTGATGTGTGGTCCTTGGCAGGGCTGAAAATGTCGGAAAAAGGACGTAAATGCAAAAGCAGCCTTTGGCGCTATATATTTTAGCTAAATACATTCTTGTGTCCATTTTGATGAAATGATGAATTTCACTCTAAAACAATCAATCAAAACCCCCAAGAACGAGGCAAATAGAAGATGCTCATGTTATGATAATTCACGTTGTATCAGTTCGCTCATACACAGCGCATAATTATGCAATGTGGCATAACGTGTAATTTCAGGAATTAG
Source organism: Triturus cristatus (assembly GCF_964204655.1). Taxonomy (NCBI): domain Eukaryota; kingdom Metazoa; phylum Chordata; class Amphibia; order Caudata; family Salamandridae; genus Triturus; species Triturus cristatus. The sequence continues at coordinate 910,685,622 of NC_140586.1, forward strand.
GCGCAGCAAGCGCAAAATGAAATTAATACAATTGCACAAGATTGCACCAGCATAAGATACATTTTGCCCGGGTCCTAATAAATGTATCTAAACTCTGAACCTTAGGCGGATGAAAGAAGGCTTGGGGGCCCTAGTGGAGAAAGGAAACACTCACTGTTCAGGGGCAACAACCCAAGTCAGCTAGACTAGATTTCAAGAAACCAGGGGGCATATCTACAAGGCGGCGATATAAACTGATCGCCGCTTTTGCGGCTGTTTTCACCCGAAAAGCGGCGATAATTTTATCGCTAGATCAGCAAGGTCACGCTATCGCGTGAAACCTTGCCTTAGAGCCTGAATTCCTAACGCCCATCTTTGCATCTCTAATGAGATGCAAAGTGGGCGTTCCTCCCCAGGATAACGGGAGAAATGTCGCTAAGTGACATTTCTCCTATAATCAAGCCTCACGCAAAGCAGCATAGCGACAAGAAAAGTAGCGATAACCTCTGTTATCGCTACTTTCCTTACGCCTGCTTTGAAACTGACTTAGCCATGATATCCTATGGAACGTGATATCATGGCTAAGTATGTGAGGCCCTATCAGCAAGCTATCGCCAAACTTCGTGGGATTATCGCTGGAAACTTGGCAGTTAGCGCTAGGATTTTTATCGCTTTTGAGATAAGCGTTGCTAATAGCACGCTATCTCAGCGATAAAAATCCACGCTAGCCAGCGATAATTATCGCCAGTTGTTGCTGATATGCCCCCAGGATTGTCCTAGTTACCCAAGACCCAACCGTAAAATACTAGTTTTCCAGAAAATAACCACAAATGCCCCTTCACGGGTTTTGCAAAAAAACTTCACAGCCCCAGGGTCAACAATGCCATACCTCTTGATCCAAGTGGAAAGATGCAGACCTCATGGAAGCCACAACTCCAACTTGGGTCGCCAAAGATGAGTCGAGATTTCAAGAGGAGAATGGAAAGTCAATGTCATAAATCAGAATGGAGTCAGGTTTCCTTGGTCTGCTCCAGATAGCAAAGGAGCACATGTTACAAGGAATCCATAAGGAAGTCCACACTCTTCTGATAAGGTTCATGGGGCCATATCTCATCATTGCACCCTTGGAAAAATCCTTATGCAAGATACAGGAACTATTTAATAAATCCAGAGCTGGCAGGAGCAGGTAAGAGAACAGCTGGGAAGAACAACTTTTGGCTCCTAGCTTCTCCAGACATTTTCTATTTGCATCCTATATTTTGGTTCAGTATCACATCCTCCTTCAGTCAGTGCCTGTCGACCTATTTACAAAAGAGTTACACCCCTGCTTCTAAGGTTGCTCTGCAGAGGTTGGAATTGACATTTAATACAGGAGTTATCTGCCCCATAAAGCCTTTTCCACGAATCTTTATAGAGTTCATTTTTTCAGGTCTATTCTGTCCTTGAAAAACATTGTATTACACTTCTGTTGTCTTCCTAAATTATACCCAATATCCCCATTTATATAACAGAGCCACTCAACCCTGTTTCATTTCTTTTCTATTTTAATATACCTGTCTCTGTTACGACTTCAATTTTCGATGATTCATGCATTTTTTATGGCCTGGGATTCATTTTTCCTCTTTTTGCAATAAAATGTGTATTGCGTTTGTAATGCGATATACTTTAATGGCCAATGATCTTGGTGTGTGTAGTTTTACGAAGTTGAGGTGTGACAACCACTTCCCATAATATCGTCTCATATTTCAGCTTATCGTTCTACCTACAATCTGACTCTCCCCAAGAACGGTTGGCAAAGAAATTTGGGGACTAAAGTGTGAGAAGGCATTTAGTGAAAATAGCTTGTTTTCAGTTTTCTATGGATTTTCTGTTCTGCAGTTTGTGAAAAAAAAACGTCCCTGAAATAGCATCACTTCCGGATGTGCCTTGCAAGGGCGAAAGTCTAAGTCTGCCTGATGTAGCTAGTTAACCCGTCTTGCACTCTGTGCTCTTTCCTCTAAGTATTCCAGTGGTAATGTTTTTTTAACTAGTGGACTATGATCCCATTCAACACCCCAATACCGTACTTTGATAGGCGGAGGTTTACCAAATGAATCCCTCTTTCCTATGTGGGGTTTAACCGAACTAGCCAACCTGGGCGAGTTTGTTTGATTGTGGGTATTTTGCCTAGTAAGGATAGAGCCTTCTCACTGGTACCCTTATAACATCCCCTGAACCCCAACCAAAAGTCGAATCCCAAATAAAGAGCTGGTCATGAGATGCCTGGGTCCACAGCTGAACCCAAATAAAGAGCTGGTCATGAGATGCCTGACTCCACAGCTGGACCAGAATAAAGTGCTGGTCATGAGATGTCTGGCTCCACCGCTGGACCCAAATAAAGAGCTGGCCATGAGATGCTTGGCTCCACAGCTGGACCCAAATAAAGAGCTGGTCATGAGATGCTTGGCTCCACAGATGGACCCAAATAAAGAGCTGGTCGTGAGATGCCTGGCTCCACAGCTGGACCCAAATAAAGAACTGGTCATGAGATGTCTGGCTCAACAGCTGGAGCTGGTCATGAGATGCCTGGCTCCACAGCCTGACCCAAATAAAGAGCTGATCATGAGTTGCCTGGCTCCACAGCTGGACCCCAATAAAGAGCTGGTCATGAGATACCTGGCTCCATAACTGGACCCAAATAAAGAGATGGTCATGAGATGTCTGGCTCAACAGCTGGAGCTGGTCATGAGATGCCTGGCTCCACAGCTGGACCCAAATAAAGAGCTGGTCATGAGATGCCTGGCTCCACAGCTGGACCCAAATAAAGAGCTGGTCATGAGATGCGTGGCTCTACATCTGGACCCAAATAAAGAGCTGGTCATGATATGCCTGGCTCCACAGCTGGACCCTGATAATGAGCTGGTCATGAGATGCCATGCTCCACAGAGGACCCAAATAAAGAGCGGGTCATGAGATGCCTGGCTCCACAGCTGGACCCAACTAAAGAACTGGTCATGAAATGTCTGGCTCAACAGCTGGAGCTGGTCATGGAATGCCTGGCTCCACAGCTGAACCCAAATAAAGAGCTGGTCGTGAGATGTTTTGCTCCACAGCTGGACTGAACTACTTTAGTTAGTATTTTGAAACACTACGCACCGAAAACCGGAGTAGACTTGAACAGTGCTTCCTGGATGTTGGGTCTTGTTGCTGCCCTTTGCCCCCTCGAGCTTGGTACAGTGGAAGATTTCTGCGTGTTTCAAACCTGACTTGCCTTTCCTCAAACTCAAGAGCATTTCTGTTGATTGGCAGCACCATGTCAGAAGTAGGACTGGGCAGAGTTCACAAAGTCGCGCTCGGTGGAGCTCCGCGAAGTGCCAAAAATACTCCGCTGAGCTACACAGAGTTCACCGATTGGCAGAGTCTGATGCGTCGCACTATTCACGCTGATTTTTAGCGCCAGGAGTTTCTCCCAGGCTGTAAAATGAGCACGAACAGCATCCCATGGAGTGCCAGAGGACACTGCTCCTTTCTGCTGTTCGAGTAGATTTTCTAATCGAGCTGCAGTTTTCTCAATGCGAGCAGTAGCAACCTGCCGTAACCGCCCGCGTTCAGAAACCTCGCTGGGAGCTGGCCAAGAGTGCGAGTTCTCTCGCTCGCCAACTTACTATTGACGAGCCACATAAGAAAAAAAAACTTTGCTCTGTGTCGATTTGCAGAGCTTTTGGGAACTCTATGCAGAGTGGGCAACACTCCGCGAACTCCACCTGTGGAGCGAAATTCTTCGCCCACCCCATGTCAGTTGAAGTTCAGTGGCCAGCCCTAGCTCGCCTCCCTGTTTCAACCAGAGGTCATGACTCTAGTCGCAGTGATGATCAGTAGGAAAATTCTTCGACACATTCACAGGCGCCCATCATCTACCCTAGCTGAGGTATAAACTTGAAAATAGAACAAGCGTTGATAATGCATCGGTTTCACGTATGTAATGAATAAACATCTGTTTTCATCAACCACTGTCCGAGAAAAGGAAAGAGCTCCCTGACAGACAACACAGGAGTAGAGAGGATGCGGCACAGTGGCCAGAGATGCTGACTCAAGAGCTGGGGGTCCTGAGTCTCGGCAGCGCCGCACAACATCCTGTGATTCTGTGCAAATCACTTAATCTCTCTGGGTGATAAATTGTTATATAAATATGCTGCAATAGTAAAAGGCAAAACTTCATAAAAATATAGTTCCACCAAAGCAGATGTTAACAGTATTTCAGGAAACTGAAAAGAGTAGATGAAGAGGAACAAGCATTGGTAAAGGCAGGAAAATATGCTACAGCCAATTGAAATGATGGAAAGGTAAGTGGCACGCACAGGAACCGATGAGAAGCCAGGAAAGAGACGAGGCGGGATGTAAGGGCCAGATGCGACCCTAAATTGCATGGTCAAATGGGTACAATTCTGTAATAGCAAGTCACAATTTATTTGCGACTCGCTATTTAGGAATTGCGAGTCGCAAATAGGACGGGGCGTTCCCCTACTGATTGCATCCCCAAATACATGTATGAATGTTTTGTGACCACAATTGCGGTCGCAAAACACTTTCAAATTACTACCCTCTTCAAGAGGGTAGTAATGCAGTCACAATTTGGAAGGGGTCAGGGGACCCCTTCCATTTTGTGACTGTCTTTAAAAATATTTTTTAAGGGCAGGCAGTGGTCCCAGAGACCACTACCTGCCCTTAAAAAATGAAACGAAAATGTTTCTTTTTGAATTTTTTTAATGCATCCTGTTTTCCTTAAGGATAATGGGCTGCAGGTAAAAAAAACTGCTTTATTTAAAAGCAGTCCCAGGTGTGGTGGTGTGCCCAGCAGGCCACCATACCTGGGAGTGCCTGTCATTTCCAATGGGTTCACAAATGCGAGAGGCTCATTAATATTAATGAGCCTCGCAATTTTCGACCCCATTGGGAATCACAAACAGTGTTAAACACACTGGGGCCGATTCTGATCCGGGTCGGAAGTACACCGAACGCGACCCGGCCGGAAAAACTACGAGCCGTGTGCGTGTTTTCCGGCCGACTCGTTCAGCTGTACGAGCGAGCAAGTACAATTAGAGCTATGTGAAATTCACCAACCGAGTCGTTTCCGGGTCCGAACCGCTCCGTATGTCTCGGTCGGAAGCTAACCGTGGCGTGCAATAGATGCAATTTATGACCGAGCCAGTACGATGTACGCGTCGGACAGCCTGTGCGAGCCGGAGTGTCCGGCTCGCAAAACGTCCAGGTGGTTGCCTTTGGGGGTCCACGTCGGACCCCCTGTCACCCGCAGCCCTATGACTCGGACACAGGGGGAGACCCATGGGTCTCCCCAATGCAGGCATGTACGGTGCGGACCGATGCGTACCCACTGTAGGGGGCGCACTTGTCCGCGACGTACCCATTCAGTCAATGGGAGCCCATGTACGCGTCGTACGACCGGCTCCCATTGACTCCTATGGGAGTCTGACCGAACCGAGTCCGGCAGCATACGGCCGCATCGTACTCACTCGGTCGGAAAACACTCCGGATCCGGCACGGTCGGAGTGTTTTCCGACCCGGATCGGAATCGGCACCACTGTTGTACATGGCAAATTACACCTTGCAAATTGCGACTCGCAAATGAGTCACAATTTGCGAGGCGCAATTTTACTGGTCGTACATCTGACCCTAAGTCCCTTTTAAGTTTATATTAAAAACAATAGATTTCTCGAGCACAGCGCAAGTGATGTTCAGGCGAAACCTAAAAGTGATGATATGCTCTAGGGGTTAACAAGGAGTCACACAGGCCAGTCTCTAACAAAACTGTGCTCTTTTGCCTTTTTCCCCAACTGTTTTATGAGTTTTATGGCCCACCCTTTCTAAAGGTGATCTTTGATTTCCAGTCATTTTCAGATATAGTGTTCTTATTTCTTTCTTTTGTATTGTGTATTAAGCCATCAGACCAGACTTTTCTTATATAAAAGCATAACTTTTGCTTAACATTGAGACAAGAGAAAATAATCCCAAAGATGTGGAAGGGAAAGTATTCTGCCTGGTTAGGGAGGTTCAGTTTGGAAAGCAGAGGCTATGGCACCGACGCATAACACCACCAGTCGCACTTGTGAAAAGAGGGAAGTGGGGGGGTGGAAGCCAGTCACATATACTTTGATTGAGTCCATTTGTCGGTGCTGGCCCATATCTTTTTTCCTATTTTCCAATGGATCGAATATGGTTCAATGGTAATTGTCTGACAATGCATTGCGTCAATTTCCTGAACCTGTTCCTCTTTCAAGTTAAGTAGCCATCAGGACTCTTCCATGGCCAGGTAAGAGCTGCCACAGGAATCCCCACCACTTTCTTGGAATGAAAGGAAGTATAGGGACAATAATGGGCAGTCTGCTTACAGACTAATGACCAATCCTCTTTCTTGCGAGGGGCGGATATTTAATTTTCAGCCCTTTCACTATTCATCAATTCTGTGCCTAGCACGATCTTCAAAACTGAATATTGATTTCCAGGAAAAGAGTAAGATGTTGAAACCAAACAGCTTGAAAGTACAAAGTGCCAACCAGATGTCATAGTTCATTGTTGACTAGGACCTTGGCATAATTTCATAGAAGCAGCGATGGTGTGGAGGTTCGGTAGGCCAAGTGGGTCACACCACTCAAACTTTACACCTTCTGATTTAGTCTACTTTTTGGAGCTCCTGATCCCCCAGTGGCCCAAGGAAATATAATTGAAGACTAGCAAAGGTCCCTTGAAGTTAGGCATACCATCCTCTAGACCCTGCTGAAGCCTTCAGGTAAGTTAAGAGCGAGACAAAGCAGGAAGGCTCAGCTGCTGAGGTTGCTTTACTGCTAGAGTATATTTGCCACCTCACCCTGGTCCTAGATTTTACCACGGTTCTACCCTTGGACTTTCCCACTTTTTTCAATGTCGATATCCTCCAGCCAAGCAGGGCTTCATGGGATCAGATTCCTTCACTGCTTTACGACCAAAACCTTTTTCTTCATGTCAAAAAGTTCAGGATGGGATAAACCTAACCATGAGGTGCTGGCCCTCCCTTGGGAGGCCTCAACACCTTATCCCAGCCCTACAGAGGTGGAAAATAAGACAGGGTCCCAAATTCTCCAACCGCTGGGAAGGTTCCTCCAAGTCATTCCTGCAGCTCTCTGTCCTCAGGTTAGGCTACTAAGCATATGGTCTCTCTCCAGTCAGGTTTGCAGCAGGAAACAGTCCACAGTAGTCAGTTGGACCTTCTTGGATTCAAGAGACCCTTGGCCTTTTGAGCCCCTGAAGCTAGTAATAGGAGGCCAACCACTTCCTGGAGAGCACTTCAAATACCTGAGTGTCAGCAGGACTTAGGAGTCCTTAGATCTCCTATCTCCCAGCAGATTCCTCTTTATTGAAGAGGTTTTCTTCCCAGGACTAGGAATGTTCTGAAGAGATGGCAGTGAGATGCCAGTATAATCTTGTGCACTATCCGGTGATTGGAGAAGTCCCTACACTCACTCCTGCCACTTTCTTGTAGACTTTCAATTTCCTTTTTCTTGACTTCCTCTCTCAGTTTCTTGCTAGCCTTCCCAGAGTCCCTCAAGCAAAAGGGTCCGAGCCTCCCCCCCCAGCTGCAGGTGACTAGTCCCTCTCCTTAGCCACTTTCTTATGGAGATGAGGTGTCTTTCATTTTGTCAATGCTAGAACGGGCTACCCTTCTTTTGAGAACATATACAGAAAGTCAAGGGTGGCTCTGGGAATACACAGTTGGAGTTCCTGATATCAGTAACAGCCAGCCAGGAATGTATATGCAGTCTCCGGAACTAAACAGTACTGCCACAGTCCACACAGAATAACAGCACAAATAGGGCCCATGAAAAAGCAAATAATCTAGAGTGACCAGGCAGAAGAGATGTATTTGCTACACTTTTCTGGCTCCTTTAAAAATTTGAGATTCTTTATTTCTCATTTGCCTTCCTTAATCCAGGCCAGGAATGAATTAAGTGTTTGAATGGTTTAGGTTAGGCGCAGCCCCCTCTTTGGAAGATTGCCAGGCCTTTGCCTTTGCCTCTTGAGGTCCCTCTTTGCAGTCTTATGAAGCTTCTCTTCTCTGGCATGCACAGTCCTGGGGGCATATTTACTATTGTTTTACACAAGGTAGGAAGGCAGGTTGAAGCAGTGTGTTGCGTGAATAGAAGAGTGCTGAACTACATCCTAATTACAAACATATTGCGCTGTTCAGCTCCTGCCCAGTGCTGATGCACTTGTGGCTCCCTAGTGCCAACGCAGGCACCCTTGCACTCTGGTGGAAGGGTGACTGTTTTGTTGGAAGGAAGGCATACCTTTCCACACAAAAACCGTCGCTAGAGTCGTATTCCTCTCTGTATGTGTGCTGCAGAAATCTGCAGAATGCAGCGCACATGGAAAGAGGAAGTAACAAAGAGAAATTAAGATATTCCTCCAAGTTACGCCAACGTGGGCAGGCACAGCATTTTGGTGCAAACCCAGGTTTAGAGACTTTTCTCAATCTAGGTTTGCATCAAATTCCATGGCTGGATTCATGGGAATGCCAATGCACCACCCACAGAATGCCTCCCCACACAAAGTAATGCAAGGCCGCGCTATGCGCTGGTGTGTGTTCCTGTTTTTTTCCACTAAGCCAAGCAAATCCACGCAAATTGGACTTTGCGTGGCATAGTAACTCCCAAAATACAGTTTGCGTTGGGCTGCCATAAAAAGTGACACAACCCTGATGCAAAACGTTAGTAAGTCTGAGCCTTGGTGTCTCCCTGAGCACGTGTACAACACTTTGTACATCTTTCTCAAATGTGGTCTTCTTATTTTCATCAGAGGATTTCTTTCCGGCTTCCATTCTAGGTCATCATTCCATGGCAAATGCAAAGTAGGGATAAGATCGCAGTAGAACAGAGAATCGTACGCCCAGGAGACCCCTTCTGTTTTACGCTGTGCCCCTTTATCCCTTCCCAAGTTGACAGTGCTGGGTTGTCACCTGCACCATAAGTTCTCATTTCCTACTCAAGCCCATATAGCCCCTATCTACGCTAGTGGGGTCAGTCCCAAATCTGTACCAATCCATTAGGTGCTGCTTTCTCAGGCCCAGCTGGTGAGGTTCCGTGAGAATCGCAATGACATTTGGGTGTGTTCGAATATGGACGAGTTTGGTATCTACGAACCGCAAATGACGAGTTTAGTGGGTGTACGCGTTTTCGCTACGCTACTATGTATGGTACGTCTCATTCGTGGGTATGTCCATCTGAATCCTCGGGTTCCATTTTAGATACGGCATCCATTTTGTCTCTTGCCCTCAAGTAGCCAGCGAACGGACACTGTCCGCTTTGTGACCCTGGGATTCCCAAACCTTTGCGAAGGACACGTGTTCCTTTGAGGGTGTTTTTATGATGAGGGGGATGACACTGTAAGGGCAGATGGCTCCGCTCGAGGCTCATCTTGCCGTTCTAGTCTATTGTTTCAGTCGTGCATGCATTAGGCACGGATCCTTTGATCCTGCAATCGTGCTTCCGATATTGATCCCTACACTCCTTTTCAAGCTGTTGTTCATCCTTGTTCTTCCTTTGCATCTCTTTCTGTCCCTTCTCCTAATTCGTTTACAGTCAGAATGAAATGTGCTTAATGTGGGGATAATGTGTTTTTACAGTTGGGAACCGGCAATGCTGCTGTAATTATGTTCCGGGTTTCTGAAAACATGAATGCGACCCTTTTGAAGTTTACTGTGGAAACTGAGTTGTAACCTTTTGTTCGCCATGTTGTTCAATGACGAAAATGTGTATAAAAGGAGCGATCCACTTTTGCAATTTGAAGCAGTCTCTCAGAACCTACACGTTGTGTACTTCTTGCGATTTCTGTATCCCTGCAGTAAATAAATACTGATCTTTGACGCCGCCGGAAGTGTCCCGTGTCTCTGTGTTTTGTACGCCGGAACAGGTAACCCACGAAGGTTTCAGGTGTTGTCCCCTGGCACCGCTGGGTCTTAAAATTGCCCAGTCCTTCAGTTGGCGCCCAACGTGGGGCGACATCAGCGGTACCGGTCCAAAGCCCGACAATCGTGAGGAACTTCGTGTGAAATCTCTGAGGGAAGGTGCACCCCGCTTCATCGATCCAGTTGTCGAAATAAGTGGTCCGAAGACTTTTCCCGCGAAGATTCCCGCCTCCTGACGGCTGCGACGGACTGATGCCCTGACTGTCGATCTGTTTTGGCGCCTGGCGTAGTCCTTTGTACGGCGAGACGATAGACGGGCCTTCCTGGTGACGCCATTGCTCTTTCAGTTAAGTATTTGTGGGTCGCTCCCAGAGTCCATGGTTTTGTAGTTCCTTTTGGGACGGTTACTTTGTATTTTTTGTAACTTGGTTACACTTGGTTGTTTGCATGGTTCCATTGCATTTGTGGTTCTTAGTTGTTGGTTCTTAGTTGTTGGGTTTTATTTGACGATTGCAATTGCCAAAAACCGAGGGTCTTGCATTTTTTTTGTGAGGACATCGTAATTCGATAACCCTTGAAGTTTGTAAACTCGGTTAGTGTGCACGATGCCTGGCCGTAGTACTTTGTTTGGTTTCCTTAAATGTTGCAGCACGGATTCCCGGCTGGAGGATTCATGTCCGATACCTCCAGTTGGAACTCCAATTTATGAGCTCTATAGTCGCCACGGAGAAGGTCCTATTGTATATAATGAATATTGGATTCGTTATACTAAAAATGATGGTGTTCTTAGTTGGCCACCACATGGTAGTTTCGAAACTGCAATATTAGATAATCTTGAAGCTAAATTGTTTAAAAAGAAGGCTAGGCCGGCCATGTTTGATTCCTTTCGGTTATGGCGTAAAGAGGCCAAGCAGAAAGAAATCAAACAGATTAAGAAAAATAAGAGAGAAGGTATTGTTACGGTAATGCAAAATGCAGAACAGTATCAGCGAGACAAAGACGAGAAGGAACAGGAAGTTTTTGCTAGATTGCAGCATATGGCGGTGGATAAATGTTATCCGGTTCTACCGTCTAGTTCTGATAAGAAGGGAGAAGAAGCGGTAGAGGATCCATTATTGTCTTATCTATTGAAATCACCACCTCCCTATGCACAGGATACTGTGGTTCCTGTGATTCCTCCAGCTCCTCAACCTGTTGTTTTGGCGGCTGCTGGTCAGCCTGTCGTTCCTCCAGTTCTTCCGAATCCCCTTGTGCCCCAAATTGTCCCTACTCCTTTACCCGCTCTTCTTCCTGCTGCTCCTTTGTCTGTACCTCATCAGCCTATTGTTACTACTACTCCTGCTATCTCGACTACTGCTACTGTTTCTACGTTTACTCCTAATGTTGTTGCTCCTGTACTTCTTTCTTCTTCCCCTTCTGTTCGTAGTCGTATACCTAATGCTGTTGCTAATCTCTATTCTCCATTTTCTGGACCAATACTCGGGTCCGATCTTTCTGATGTCTCTCAGAGGCGCAGTCAAATTCCTGGTGGTAGAGAATGTGAGATGTTAGTGAAAATGACGCGTAAATGGATTAGGCATCCTGCTAAGTACACTTCGCGTATAGTTTTCGATACGTTTTCTCAGTTTAATGAGCCCACACAAAGATTCGTGTTCGAGGAAATGTGTAGATCCTTGAGAGAAGAGTGGGATAATGATGAGGTAGACAATGTACCGCCCGAGATGACTGAACTTCAGAATCAGTTTTCGAATGGTATGATTGTGGGTGGTAATGTCCGACGTGCTTTAGAGCGTCTGTTATCTTTTCGATCTACAGTACAGCCTCGAGCATTGTTTAAGGACGAAACTGAGGAGGGGATGGCACAACCTGGTCAGTATCCTATGCGAGAAGTTCCCCCAGTGTGGATGCCAGGTGATCCTGCTGCTAATCCTGCAGTTCCACCACACTTTCAGAGAGTTTGGATACACCTCCCATGGAAGCGATCGGAAGTTTTGCAGGTGAAGCAAACTTTTCCTGACCCCCGCAAAAATCCGGCAGGTTATTATAAGGAGTTATCCCAATTAGTGGATGCTACTGTTATGAACCTCGCCGATATCGACATGTTGTTCGGTAATGTAGTACCTCAACCGATTTGGGCGAAAATCCGTCAACAGAATCACGCAGCTAAGTTAGGCGGTGATTGGGCTGCTCTTGCGGCGGCTGACGGACGACAAGTTGGTGGGTCTAAACCTGAACAGCTCATTGAAGATCTACCCCAGAGGATAATTACATTTATGAAGACGCTTATGCCAGCAGTAAGAGTTAACTGGGATAAACTGTCCGCGTGCAGACAAAAGAAGGGCGAGAGTGTCTCCGATTTCTTTACAAAATTTGAGGAGGCATTCATCGATCACAGTGGTCAGGATATGAGTACTGAGGGAGGTCAGCGACTGTTTGTTGATAAATTTGTATCGAATTTGTTGCCTGAACTAAGCAACAAATTGAAGAATTCTGAAAGTTCGTGGGCCGTTTCTACCACTGCTCAAATCTTAGCCACGGCCCAATACTACTAAAATAGAGAGAAAGAGGAGAGCGAACGTGCAGATAAGAAAACGAAGGATCTCAAAACTAAGGTCTTATTGCAGCAAGCGTATCCTCCGCGCTTGAATCAAAATGATTCGCAACAGCAAAATCGATTGCAATCACAGTTTTCTAGGTCGCAGTCGCGTACTGACTCCTCTACACCACGATCTGTGCTGGGGTATAACCAATGCGCATATTGTAGGGGTGAGGGCCATCTGAAGTTTAATTGTCCAGTTTTGCGTGACCGAAACAATGGTGTTTCGGCTCGAGGAGGTCGTAGTGGTCCTCAACAAGCATCACGTGGTAGAGGTCGCGGTGTTACTCAGAATCAGAATGAGCGTTTTGCCACTTCATCAGACTCGCAAAATTGTTTTGATCGGCGCGATTCATCGTCTGGTAGATCTGCACAGTATCATGTGGACGACTATTATGTCGAGCATGATGTTGATGTTGACGGTCATTACTAGGACAGCTATAGACGAAGAGAGGGAGTGGTATCAGTTCCGGTTGATCAGAGAGGGCCTTACGTCGCAGTTGCCACATTGGGCATAGTTGAGCCTTTTCTGTTGGACAGTGGTGCAGCGAAAAGTTCCATCATGCACTCGAAACTCCCTGGCGCGCCTTTGTCTGGCTTAACGAATGTTTCCGTTGGATTCTCTGGCGCCCCCGTTAGCAATCCAGTTTCTAGCCCTTTGCCCCTTACAATTGGGTCTCGTGAGCTAGAAGCTCCTTTGATTTTGACTACTGGTTGCGGTGAGAATCTTTTGGGCCTGGATTTGTTGAAACGATTATATGCGACTTTGTACTGTTCTCCTGCGGGAGTGGAGCTTACGTTGGGTCAGAGAGTGATCTCTCCTATGTATTTGTCAACTGATAAGCTCCCACCGGAATTGAGTTCTCTTCCTGAGTCTTTGTGGGCAACAGGTCCCAATGATGTGGGCCTGCTGGAGATACCACCTTATGTTGTTCAATTGAAATCAAATGTGAAATTACCACGCATTCCCCTGTATCGTATCTCTCTTGATGGAGAACGAGCACTATTAGCGATCATTTACGATTTGATCGATAAAGATGTCATCGAAGAAACTCGGAGTAACGTGTGTAATAGTCCTGTGTTACCTATTTTGAAACGAACTGATCCATCCAAGCCTCCTGTGTATCGTTTTGTTATTGATTTAAGAGAGGTGAATAAAATTGTAATTCCACAGTTTCCCGTGGTGCCTGACATTACAGCTTTGCTGACTCTGATTCCAGCTTCTGCATCATGGTTCTCGGTGATTGATCTGAAGAATGCTTTCTTTAGCATTCCGATTGCTGAGGAAAGCAGAGATCTATTTGGTTTCTCATTAGGTGGTCGCAGCTTCAGGTTTAAACGCGCACCTCAGGGCTACTGTGAGAGTCCATCGATCTACAGCCAAGCTCTTAAGAGTCAACTTGATGCGTTTGTGTTACCGGCTGGTGCGGCCTTGATTCAGTACGTTGATGATCTGTTGGTAGCTGCTGACACGGAACAGATTTGCAAAACTGCTACAGTATCACTGTTACAGCATTTATGCGACTTACATCACAAAGTGTCACCTTCTAAACTACAATATTGTTGTCAAGAAGTAACCTATCTAGGTCACTTATTGTCAAAGGAGGGAAAAAGGTTGACCCCAGAAAGAATTGCAGCGATCGCTCGAATGACTGTGCCAACAACTCAGAGAGATGTGCGTGCCTTTCTAGGTATCACGTCATACTGCAGACAGTGGATTCCGAACTTTTCACTGTTAGCGAAGCCATTGATAGCTCTCACGTGCAAGGATGTTTCGACTCCTTTGCCATGGACGGAAGAATGTCAGAAAAGTTTTTCTGAACTGCGTGATGCGTTGTGTTCGGCTCCTGTGTTAGGTACTCCTGATTACAGTAAACCGTTTACACTATACGTTCACGAGAGAGAAGGTTGTGCGTTGAGTGTTTTGACGCAATAATTTGGTGGTAAGCAGCGTCCATGTGCATATTTTTCCTCGACCTTAGACCCGGTAGCTAGGGCGTTGCCGAGTTGCTTGAGAGCGACAGCGGCAGCTGCGGTGTCTATTCGACAATCCGCAGGTCTGGTCATGGATAATATGCTCACAGTGATGGTTCCGCATGCAGTTGACACTCTCCTGAATCGTACAAAAACTCAACATCTGACGAGTGCAAGGTTGTCCGGTTATGAGTTGACACTTTTGGCAAGTTATATACAGATCAAGCGTTGTAATGTGCTGAATCCGGCGACATTGTTGCCGACTAATATGGAATCAAATGATGTACCACCACATGATTGCTATTTACGAACTGAGGAAGAAACAAAGGGTCGTGTTGACCTGAAAAACACTTCATTGATAGATCCCGATGGCACTTTGTATGTTGATGGTTCATGTTTTAAGCTGCCGAATGGTGATGTGACGACTGCGTATGCTGTAGTGACGTTGAGTACGGTTGTGGAAACTGCGAGATTGAGTCAGAATTCAGCGCAAGCGGCAGAGTTGATTGCGTTGACAAGAGCGTGTGTTTTGTCTAAGGGAAAGCGAGTGAATGTGTTTACCGATAGTCAATATGCGTTTGGCGTTGCACATAGCTTTGGTCGACTATGGAGAGAAAGAGGATTCATGACATCGCATGGTACGAAGATCCAACACGGACAGCTCGTGAACGATCTTTTGGATGCACTTACATTGCCTAAACAGGCGGCAATCATTAAATGTAGTGCGCATCGAAAGGTTACGGACGATGTTGGTCGTGGTAATGCATTTGCGGATGAGATTGCTAAGGAAACGGCTAAGAATCTTGCGACCCGAATGTATGTTACGAGTTCAGTGAGGTGGCCGACGGAGACTGGTATGTGTGAAGACACTGTTGAGAGCGTGAAAGCAATTCAGAATGAGGCCACTGAAACTGAAAAAACCAAGTGGAAAGAAAGCACGGGAAAGTTAGACACGCATGGATGTTGGGTTGACTTGTCGGAATGTCAGAGGTGGATGTTACCGGATGCATATGTGCTAGCCGTTGTGACTATGGCTCACGGCTTGTCACATATTAGCGCGAAAGGTATATGTAAGTTGTTGTCCCCTGTATGGAAGAATGATGGTATTGCTAAATGTGCTGAGAGAGTGGTTAAGAATTGTATGGTGTGTTTAATGCATAATCCTGGCAAGGGCACCCCCACTCCACCCGGCCATTTTGCTCCTCCTACATGTCCCTTTGAGGTTATCCAACTGGACTTCATCCATATGGAGAGATGCAATAATTTGAAGTACGTTTTAGTCGTGGTTTGTGCGTTCTCCAGATGGATCGAGGCCTATCCTCTTAAGGATAATACTGCCCTGTCCACAGCGAAAGTCTTACTGAAGGAATACTTTCCTCGGTATGGAATGCCACGGATTGTGTGGTCAGATAACGGAAGTGAGTTTGTGGGAAGTGTGATGCAGAGTGTGTGTAAGGGCCTTGGAATTCGACAAAAATTCCATAGCGCCAATCATCCCCAGGCAGCGGGTTTGGTTGAAGGGTACAATGGTACTCTGAAACTGAAACTTGCGAAGATACAAGCTACGACTGGTCTGTCATGGCCTGATGCCTTGCCTCTGGCTCTCTTATCGACCAGGGCGACTGTGCACTCTCGAGTAGGGCTTAGCCCATATGAGATTGTGTTCGGCCGCCCTGCAAACATTTGGGGAGTCCCGAGGCCTAAGGCCTTTGATAGTCTTGAGTATCCAATGTTAATTGATTATCTTCATGATCTGACTGCTAAACTGAGGTTAATTCATCAACAGGTCTTTGAAGCTGTACCGGCACAGACAGAGGGTCCTGGACATCGGCTCCAACCGGGTGACTGGGTTGTCACACGAAATGTTGGCAGAAAACGCAACTTGGAGCCGAGATTTGTGGGTCCCTTCCAAGTATTACTGGCTGCAAGGACTGCAGTTCGGTTGGAAGGCAGAAAGAACTGGGTGCATGCCACCCATACCAAAAAGGTTCCGATCCCTTCACCAGCAGATAATTGGGTGAGAACTGGTATTGCGGCAACGGAAACCGAGACCCCTCTATGTTTTGTGCCGTTTAGTGATGCTCAACCTGTAGGAAACAATACATTGCAGCCAGACACATCTGTTGAGTCGTCAGTTTTGGAGAACTCAAGGTCTGAATTGTCATCTGATCGATTGAACACTGTTTCACAATCCGAACAATTATTTGAAGAGCAGACTCGACCTGGAAGAAGCCGATATTTTCTTCGTTCACATAACAAAGACTAATAACATTTTTTTGAACTAATATTGTCCTTTACTGTTGCCACGAACATTAAGAACAATTGCATCCTTTACTGATTTTTGAGTTTTCTTTTCATGTGTACTTTTTACAGCTAAGAGATTTTCATGTTTGTTTAGGAAAACCTATCATCCGGGTTGACCGTAGGGCCGTACGAGTACTTCCTTCTGTTTAGCAGGTTCCTGATACGAGGTCGGTTACTTTTTGTCGATTCCTGGGAACTCCTGGGAATTGATAATCGCTACTACGAAGTGCGTCAAGAACGTTACGGACGGTTTTTAGAGGATGGCGTTCTCTGAGCTGTTGGAAGTAGAAAGGATGTCGGCGCAAAGATCAAAATTGCATAAGATTGTACGAACAAAATGTTTTCTGTTTCAGGTATTCCTGCTGTTTCTGTCTGTTTCTATGCTATTGGTAGGTGGAGTGTATTTTGGAATACAGTCGTTATTGCCTTCCATTTCACCTACTTTTTCTCCTAAACTAAGTTCTATTACCACTGTTTCTCCACATTCCTTTCATCCTCTGCCCCAACATGAACAGGTTAGACGTGCGGAATTCATGAATAACTCCTTCGTTCAACTCCTACATCAGCATCAGTTGGTGATGAATACTACCAACTGTTGGGTGTGTGGATTAATGCCACATACCATGGATAGGGGTATTCCGTATTTGGTTCTTCCTTACAGCTCCCAGGGGTCAGCTCGAGCATTCCAAACTATGTTCCGTAGTGCACTAGATTCCTACCCCAGTCGAGAGCCACGTTCTGCAAACTTTGGTCCTGGTCCGTACCACAAGCCTTTGGCGATAGCAATTGCTGATTTAGATAGAGATATGTTTGATGCATTGCTTATTCCAGATGAAAAGGTGCAAGCCTATAAAGATCTGAGTGAGGCTGAGTATCGTATGTCAGTGGGTGATAGACAGCTTAAGAGCTCGTCTCCGATATGGATCGTACCCCACCTCGGTAATATCTGCTTGAAAGGTCTTGGTCGAAATCCGAGAGCCCAGCTTGAGAAGAGTGCTTGTACAGAGACGTATGTTCTAAAGATGCTCTCTTCCCCTGTTTTCCTGACTGCCAAGGGTACCTATTTCATATGTTATGAACGTGCATATACATGGTTGCCCCGTGACTTCTCGGGTACCTGTTATATTGCGAATCTTTCGCCACCGACTTTTACGGTTGCCTCAGACTATCACAAGACTAGAGTTGTGAGAGGCGTTATTAGCGAAGAGGACACTGCCGGTCAAGAAGCAGGAGATTTCTTTAAGGGTTTCTTGCCGTTTTGGGGACCTATGGTTAATAGTAGGAACCTGAGACAGTTGACCCGTGTGGTAGAATCGACTGCTAACATAACTGCAAGTGCTCTTGGTAATTTAACAGCAGAACTTCAGGCGGATAGACTCATGACGTTGCAGAACCGTATGGTTCTAGACGTTGTTCTTGCAGATAGAGGTGGTGTGTGCAAGGTGATCCATTCGAGCTGTTGCATTTTCATTCCTGACAACGCTCCAACTGTTTATCAAGCCATCTCGAAGTTACATAAAATCTCCGAGTCCATACACGTGGACGAAGGTGGTTGGACGCTTCTAGGATGGTTTTGGGGTCTGATGTCAACTTGGGGTTGGAAGATTCTGATTCTGATGATCATAGGGGTTGTTGTAACGTTTCTGTTCACGTGTTGTCTTTGTGTGCAGTGTGGTCCTGCCTTATGTGGCCTCTGTGCTACAACGTGTATAAGACGGCCATCTGTTACCAAAGAGACATTGATGGATAGAATGATGTTCCAGCAACAACTGAACGATCTGATGAATATCGAAATCGATTCTGATCTCGACTAGTGCTTGCCTACATGAGGGCAAAAGGAGCGTCTGAAGTTCCGTGAGAATCGTAATGACATTTGGGTGTGTTCGAATATGGACGAGTTTGGTATCTACGAACCGCAAATGAAGAGTTTAGTGGGTGTACGCGTTTTCGCTACGCTACTATGTATGGTACGTCTCATTCGTGGGTATGTCCATCTGAACCCTCGGGTTCCATTTTAGATACGGCATCCATTTTGTCTCTTGCCCTCAAGTAGCCAGCGAACGGACGCTGTCCGCTTTGTGACCCTGGGATTCCCAAACCTTTGCGAAGGACACGTGTTCCTTTGAGGGTGTTTTTATGATGAGGGGGATGACACTGTAAGGGCAGATGGCTCCGCTCGAGGTTCATCTTGCCGTGCTAGTCTATTGTTTCAGTCGTGCATGCATTAGGCACGGATCCTTTGATCCTGCAATCGTGCTTCCGATATTGATCCCTACACTCCTTTTCAAGCTGTTGTTCATCCTTGTTCTTCCTTTGCATCTGTTTCTGTCCCTTCTCCTAATTCGTTTACAGTCAGAATGGAATGTGCTTAATGTGGGGATAATGTGTTTTTACAGTTGGGAACCGGCAATGCTGCTGTAATTATGTTCCGGGTTTCTGAAAACATGAATGCGACCCTTTTGAAGTTTACTGTGGAAACTGAGTTGTAACCTTTTGTTCGCCATGTTGTTCAATGACGAAAATGTGTATAAAAGGAGCGATCCACTTTTGCAATTTGAAGCAGTCTCTCAGAACCTACACGTTGTGTACTTCTTGCGATTTCTGTATCCCTGCAGTAAATAAATAAATCTTTGACGCCGCCGGAAGTGTCCCGTGTCTCTGTGTTTTGTACGCCGGAACAGGTAACCCACGAAGGTTTCAGGTGTTGTCCCCTGGCACCGCTGGGTCTTAGAATTGCCCAGTCCTTCACTGGTGAAATGATACCTGATAGCGCAGCTAAGGACAACAACAACAGCCAGATGGGAAGACTGGCTGGATGACCACCTGCACACCAACCATGGACAGGGAGCAAACACCTAGGAGTTAGCAAATGCTTCTGCAAACAAGAGATGCGCTAGATGCCAAACAATCCAGCACCCAGTTTACACCCAGCTAGTCAATTAACCACAGCTCTGAAGAACAAGGAAAAAGATCTTCTCAACAGAATTTGACCAGAATCATATCAATTCAATCTGCCTCAAAATGATCACAATAGACAAAGTAATTAAAAAAAAAATAGAGGCTACACCAACATAAAACCACCATGAGGAAATAAATATAACTAGCACAACCGACCTATCAAAATTAAAATAGGTATTTTACCTTATAAAGTGTTTATTTATATAATTATGAATGAATGAAATGAATGAATGAAATGGGATTTGTAAAGCGAGTTGGCTACCCGTAGGCCTCCCAGCGCTGAGGACAGAAGCAAAGTAACAGAGGCAAGAGAAGACTTAGAACAGCCAGGTTTTCAGGAGCCTGCGAAAGGATAGAAGGTTGGGTTCCTTGCGAAGGTGAAGGGGAAGGGCATTCCATCCTATGGCACCATTGTATGAAAAAGAACGGCCACCACATCTGGTCTTTTTTATTCTGGGTTTGAGAGCAAGAAAGGATTCAGATGACCGGAGATCTCTTTTTGGGTGGTAGGGGGTGATGAGTGACTGAAGAATGGCAGGACCCTTCTTCCAATAGGCCTTGTGGGAGAGACACATAGCCTTGAACTGGATCCTTTGCTTAATTGGTAACCAGTGCAGGCTTTCTAGTGCCTGTTTTGCAGACTTCCACCGGGGAATCTGAAGAAGTCTGCGAGCAGCACAATTCTGTATTACCTAGAGTTTATTGATGGTGTACTGAGGTGCTGCCAGGTACAGAGCATTACCATAATTCAGATGAGAGAGTATCAGTGATTGAACTATAGTTCTTCTGGCGTGGGCGGGAAGCAGGGGAAGAACCTTATAGAGCATCCTCAAAAGTCCAAAACAAATAGATGAAAGTTTAGTTGCCTGGTAGCTGAAAGAGAGTGACTGATCAATCCAAATGCCAAGGCTCTTGATTTGATCTTTAGGTATAGGAGCAGGGCCTAGGCAAACTGGCCAGAGGGATGCCGAGTTAAAAACAGGAGAGTTGCCCAGTAGCATAAGCTCCGTCTTATCCCCATTCAGCTTGAGGCATGATTGAT
Source organism: Triturus cristatus (assembly GCF_964204655.1). Classification (NCBI taxonomy): domain Eukaryota; kingdom Metazoa; phylum Chordata; class Amphibia; order Caudata; family Salamandridae; genus Triturus; species Triturus cristatus. The sequence goes on from NC_140586.1 coordinate 910,706,409, forward strand.
CCATCCACTTGGCAACCTCTTGTAAACAGCTCGCTAAGGTGTTAGATGGTCTTCTCAGATGGTTAAGAGCTACCACGAGCTGAGTATCATCTGCATATGAGACGATTTTTATGCCAAATGGATGGACAATTTCTGCCAACGGCTTCAGATATATATTAAATAGGGTGGGGCTTAGTGCGGAGCCTTGAGGAACCCCACAAAGAAGGGGATATTGAGAGAATACAGTATCTCCCTCAAAAACCCTAAAAGAGCGGCCAGTTAGAAAAGAACGCAACCACTGAGCTGCCAAACCGGACACACCCACATTTGTGAGTCTATCGCATAGAGTAGCATGATTGACGGTATCAAAAGCAGCACTGAGGTCAAGAAGGATAATAGCTGCATTTCCCCCTAGATCTAAGATCCTTCTTGATTCCTCAGTTACTGCCAGAAGAGCCGTCTCTGTACCCATTTGCGGGCGAAACCCAGTCTGGGAAGGGTGAAGTATGCTGTTCTCTTCTTGAAAGGACACCAAGGTGTTATTCACATGTCTTTCCAATATCTTACTTGCCCACGGAAGTAGGGAAATGGGACGATAATTGGCCAGCATGTCCCGGTCCAGGTTAGGTTTCTTCAATAGAGCTTTAACCATGGCTCCTTTCCATGCGAGAGGGACAGTCCCAGTGGAGATGGAGGAATTGAGCATGTTCAGCATTGTCGGGCCGATGATATCAGACACCAAAATAAGTGCTTGGGGGGGTGCAGGGTCAGTGGGAGAACCTGATTTTATATGAGCCATAATGGACTTTAGTAAGGAGAGATCGAGAAGGGGGAACTGTTCTAAGAGAGGAAAAGGTTTTACCGTGAGTTCCGCTGAGCTAGTAGTGGCACTCACGGTATGAGAGGGTGAAAAAGCCTGATAAATAATTTGAATTTTTTTATGGAAGAAGTCTGCTAACATATTACAATGTGCAGAAGGATCATCTACTCTGGGGGGTTTCGTGGGAAGTTTAGTGAGTATCCTGGCAATTTTAAAAATTTCTTTGGGGGAGTTTGCGGCTTGCATAATTTTGTGTTCATAAAAAGTGGCTTGTGTACTCTTAATTGCAGCTTTATATTGTTTGATAGATTCCCTATATTCTGCTTTACTGAGAACAGAATAGTCTATCCTCCACTTCCTTTCAAGCCGTCTGCTATGCCGTTTTAATGTCCGTAGATTATCAGTATACCACGGAGCAGTTTTAGAACGGTGTGACATAGAGACACGTTTCTTAGGAAGAACCGTATCCAGAGATGCCTGGATCCAGGAGTTAAACTCCTCATTTGCTTTCCCTACAGTGCAGTTATCCTACCAAGGCGGTCTATTGGCTTCCAAAACTGACCTCCACTGGTCGGCTGAAAGTCTAGGCCAATTAGGTTTACATATTATAGTATTGTTGACAAATATTTCGGGCCCGGTAATTTCCCATATTATAGTAATCAGGAAATGGTCAGTCCATGGCAAGGGGACTGGGGGTCCTGTAGTAACCTTGTCACAATTACTAAAAACCGGGTCCAAAAGATGACCTTTAGAGTGTGTCGGTTTTCCCACTTTCTCCTTGAACTGGAGAGCTACTAGGCTCTCCGTCATCTCCGATGCATTTTTATTCCAGGGGTCGTCTATATGAAGATTAAGGTCACCCAAAAAAGTGAAATTCGCGGGACTCATAGCAAGTTCTGCTATTACAGGAGGCAGAGCCTTAATGAAATTGTTTGCATTGCCTGGAGGGCGGTATGCCAAAATGCCCGAGAACGTACTTGTGGGGGAAATCTCGAGCGAGAAGGTCATACTCTCGCAATCAGACAGAGGGCTATCAGTACTGCGACATTCAAAAGCATTTTTAAAAATAATGGCTATCCCTCCTCCTCTTCCGGATTTCCGGTCATTCCTATATATAGAATAGTCTGGCGGGATGATTTGTACAAGAGTGGGGTCAGACTCCGTATGGAGCCATGTCTCCGTAAGGAAGAGAACATCAGGCTTTAAATGTTCCAGTAACATGGCAAGTTCAGAGCTATGTTTAGGGACCGATCTACAGTTCAGTAAAAACATATTTATAAGAACAGGTGAGTCTGGGCTTCTATGCGCTTTACAGATCGGTACCAGCGTGAAGTCACAGTGCACGCACTGTGTATTCTGACTTTTATAATTTGAAGCGTTCATAGCGTGCATACATATGTCTAGGTTTTTAGTACGCAGTGAGTGAAGTGAGTAGGAGCTGTAGTTGATAGATTTCAGGCTGATTCCACCAACGTTCATGGCCCTCAGGCCCATACTGGCGCGGACGGGCGCAGACGGGCTTGCCTTTGGCACGCCTTCGGCGCGCCGTCGGCACGCCCGCTACGCGCGTCCGCTGCGCGATTGCCAGAGCATCCGGGTTTAAGGGAAAATGAGGCGCGAAAACTAGAGCGCCAACCCCTGTGCCCCTGAAGTATCCTTTTCTCCCTCCACAACAATCGGGACTACACCCGTGGTGGACCGGGGAGAGGCAACAGGCAACCTCAGGTAAGCGAGACAGAACTAAATACAGCGTTATGTGGCTGATAGCAGGAAATGTGGCACAATTACAACGAAATAAAATCGATTTTTAAAACAGCTTCCCAATGCAGTTAAAACTGACGTTTGACTTATTTAAAACTATTCACATACATGTAGCATCGCGCTACAAATAACCACAGACACTTCTTGTGGTGTAACAGGAGCTTTATTATTCTACTTGTTATCTCTGCCTTGTCCCTACTCTAACTGCCCCTATCCTGTCATGACTCCTCCTCTTTCTTCCACCACCCTGGCTCCGCCCTCCCCAACTACTAGGCTGCTAACTCCATTACATCTCCCCCTTTCTTAATAAAACAAACAATCAACAATGCTTCAGTCCATTTCTACAATGAGTCTCTTGGGTGGCTGGATTTCACGACGTGGCCGTAGTGACATGTTCCCAGTGACTCACTCTGCTGACCTCTGCCTCCTGTATCACTAGGATCAGGTTCTTCAAGTGCGGTAGTGTCAGTCGGGCTCACCCCAGGTCCTTTTATGTCTCGCGGACACCTCTTGAAGGGGGAGGTGTTCCTGGTGATTCTGCGTTGTTCAGATTCCGCCGTCAGCATCGTGCCCTTCTGCTGGGTAACTAATAGTGGCTCGTCACGGAATCGGGAATCAGTCTTTCTCTGCTGCTCCTGTTTAACGAAGACATGATCCCCTTCATGCAAGGATGGAGACCTCGCCCTCCTCTTGGCATCGGCATACGATTTCATTTTCTCCTTGTTATGCTTGTCAGTAACAGCTATTTCCTGGTGCATGTAATTTGGTGATACCGCTTGCAGAGCACCTTCACCTGTCGGGATACGATTTCTCACAGGCCGCCCTAGCATGAGGGTCGCAGGGCATTGTCCGGTGGTTGAGTGGGGAGTTGCCCTGTAGGCTCTTAGAACTTCATTCAGAGCTGCCTGCAGTTCTCTCTTTTCAGCAGTGGCTTGCTGAAATGTCTTTTTGATCCTAGCCATCAATCTCTCAATGGTGTCATTCGCTTGTGGCCAGAGTGGTGTAACTTTTCTGTGCTCAAAGTCCATGTGTTTCGCAAAAGCACTGAATTCGTGTCCATTGAATGGGGGCCCATTGTCTGTTTTGACTTCCTTGGGGACACCCCATGTTGCGAATATCTCATCTAGCACTTTGAGAGTGCAGGAGGCGCTTGTAGACGATATTATTTGTGCGATGGGAAATCGTAAATATTCGTCAATTATGGCAACCACATATTTTCCAGACTGCAGCGGTCCATAGAAGTCCATGGCAACTTCTTGCCACACTCCACTGGGTAAGGTGGTCATTTGTAGTGGTGCCTGTGGATTGCTTTTGCTGGTCAACTGACAGAGATGGCAATCCTTCAGTGTAGCTTCCACCATTTGGTCCAGAAAGGGGAACCAGACGCTTTCCCGTAGAGCTCGCTTTGTAGATACTACTCCTCTGTGGCCTTCATGGGCCAGATTGATAACTCCCTGCCGTAGTTGACTGGGGATGACAAGTCGTTGACCTCTTAGAATGACTCCATCGGTGGTGACCGACAGTTCATCACAGACGTGGAGCAATGCTTGTATCTCTTTCCGGATTGTAGAGGCTGTGTCTTCTTCTCGCGGGTTGTATCTCCATCCATTAGTTTGAATCCGGTGGAGGACCATTTGCAAGACAGTGTCTTTGGCGGTGACTTCCCGAATGGCGTCCATGGGAATGGCAGGTGGCAATGCTTGGTTATCCACGAAGTGGATATACTCCTCAGCAATCGATGGTTTGGATTCTGACGACGGCAGAGGGTGGCAGGGCATGTAGTCAGCCAGGTTCTCCGCCTTTCCCGGTTTGGGAAGTAATTTGGGAAACTTGCTGACACAGTTCTTATTGTCATTGACCGTGAATACGACTTCCACCGGACGAAGACGCTCCGCAGTGGGGAGGCTAAGTAGGCAGTCGGCTTCAGGCCCTTTGATGACATGCTTGACCGCCTGTACGGTGATGTCGCCATGGGTGAGAGTTGTGTGGAATTTACCCAGACTGGGGAGTGGTCTTTTGGACATCCACGTGAAGACGCGGACCGGTGCAAAAGTTAGTGGGGGTTTCGGGACCATTTTCTCGTGTTCCACAACTGGGATATAGTTCAGCGAGGCTCCGCTATCCCATATAAATTTGGTGTCGTGATTCCCCACTTTAATATCTAGGCGTGGATACTTTTTCAGTTGATCAGGGTCCGCAATCAGGTTCAAGTGTTCCACAGTGTAGGTCGAGTCTTTGGAGGAAGATGATCTTGAGTCCCGAGATGGGGATCTGCGTCCCCAGCGTGACCTGCGTGATTCCCGGCTGGAATGTGATGAACCTGGGGACCACCTGGGCTCTCCTTGAACAGCTCTAATGTGATGTTTTCTTGTGTCAGAGCGGGACAATCTCATTGTCTCACCTTGCCTTTCTTTGTGATAGTCCCCGCACATGGCTTCGTAGTGATTGGATCGCCCACATGTCCTGCATCGCTGACCCATGGCCGGACAGGTGTCTATATGGGGATAGTCATACCCACACCGATAACATCGGCTAGTCCTCTCTGGCTTTTGGTCCCTTCGCCCCGTTTCTCTTCTCCTGTACTCCGGGCGTCGTTGGTGAGACGACGGTCTCTGTCTCCATTTATCTCTGTCTCCATTTATTCTCCCATCAATCCTTCCTTCTGCTACGAGGTCGGTCTCGAACACGGTGCGCTTGCTCCTGACGGCCGTTGTGTCCCGTTTCGATGGTAGCGGCGTGTTCCTCCGCTTCGTCGTATATACGACTCATTTCTTCTATCTCTTCCAATTCGTGGGATTTCCTCAGTAGCCGTCTCCTGAGAGCTTCTGAGTGACAGCCAACTATGATTTGTAATTTGATAGCAGCGTCAGGCGAGAAGGTTTCAAACTCACAGTGTCTCGACAGCCGTCGTAACCGGGTGATAAATGCACTCATTGCCTCCTCTTTTCCTTGACGCGCTTGGTGAAACTCGTGGCGCTCATAGTCCACGTTTCTTTTATGTAGAAACTTTTTGTTTAGTGCCTCACGCACCTTGTCATATGTTCCACTATCTGCAGGTGAGAAATCCTTGATGATTTTACTTATCTCCCGGCCTGCTAGGTTGCGGAGGGCAATTAACTTCTCTTTGTCTTCCGTCACTCTGGATCCCTCGAAGTAATCTTCGAAGTCTTCTAACCATTCTTGCCACATGGGGCCCATACTCCCTCCTGTGGTCACGGTCAGAGGTTCCGGAGCTCGCAGGTGTGATCCTCCCGCAACAAGGAGCTTCCTCAACGGTGAGACAGGAGGAGTCACCATAGTGTCGTTGGTTTATTCTCACCCTTTTGTTGGTGCCTGTGTCTTTATCTGTTCTCGCCAATGCTTGTTTATTTGTACTTGACAATGCTTGTTTATTTGCACTTGACAATGCTTGTTTACTTCTTCTCACCAATGCTTGTTTATTTGTACTTAGCAATGCTTGTTTGTTTGCACTTGACAATGCTTGTTTTACGTCTCCTCGCCAATGCTTGTTTATTTGCACTTGACAAGGCTTGCTTATTTGCTGGGTGCCTGACTTAAAAATGGCTGCTCTGCAACACTCAAGGGGTCTGTCTTGAAAGCCGCCTGACTCCAAGATGGCCGCCGTCACTACACACGCACAAGGCTTTCTCTCCTGGCTCATTCAGTCCTTTCCATGCTGGACTCACCAGCGGGCAGCTTCAAGGGTGGCACTCCTCAGGCCCTGCTTTTCCTCAGCGGCGACAGCTATCAGGTGAGGTCGGGGTGGGCTAATTCTGCAGCTCCCCGCTTTTCCTTCGCGACAGCGTGCCAAAGCTCACGCATCGGGCGTGAGGTCTGCCGGCATCGACGGGCTTTCAGCTCCTATTTCAACGCGCTCACCGGCGCTCGCTGGCAGGCTTTCAGGGACAGCGTCTCCGACGTTGGGGCACTTCTCTCTCCGCTCTTGGGCACAAGGCAGGGTCGGGGTGGGCTCCCGACTTCTGCAAACACTAGCGTCATTCAAGACACACGCATCTAGCGTGAGTCGCGCTTCGGAGCGATCGGCTTCGTCACTTCAGGCCGGTCCACACTTGCTCCTGTGGCTGCTACCGGCTCCTCGACGATCTCTGGGGCTCCGTGGTCAGTGGGGCTTGCTCATCCCACCCTCGTCGCCAGTTGTAGCATCGCGCTACAAATAACCACAGACACTTCTTGTGGTGTAACAGGAGCTTTATTATTCTACTTGTTATCTCTGCCTTGTCCCTACTCTAACTGCCCCTATCCTGTCATGACTCCTCCTCTTCCTTCCACCACCCTGGCTCCGCCCTCCCCAACTACTAGGCTGCTAACTCCATTACAATACATTTACAAGCGATGGCAGAGCCCGATTCAGTCTGAGCCAATTCAAAGATTCTCAGTGTCTCTGTGCATCTGCGCGCGTCCGCTGCGCGATTGCCAGAGCATCCGGGTTTAAGGGAAAATGAGGCGCGAAAACTAGAGCGCCAACCCCTGTGCACCGGAAGTTGCCTTTTCTCCCTCCACAACAATCGGGACTACACCCGTGGTGGACCGGGGAGAGGCAACAGGCAACCTCAGGTAAGCGAGACAGAACTAAATACAGCGTTATGTGGCTGATAGCAGGAAATGTGGCACAATTACAACAAAATAAAATCGATTTTTAAAACAGCTTCCCAATGCAGTTAAAACTGACGTTTGACTTATTTAAAACTATTCACATACAGTTACAAGCGATGGCAGAGCCCGATTCAGTCTGAGCCAATTCAAAGATTCTCAGTGTCTCTGTGCATCTGCGCGCGTCCGTTGCGCGATTGCCAGAGCATCCGGGTTTAAGGGAAAATGAGGCGCGAAAACTAGAGCGCCAACCCCTGTGCACCGGAAGTTGCCTTTTCTCCCTCCACAACAATCGGGACTACACCCGTGGTGGACCGGGGAGAGGCAACAGGCAACCTCAGGTAAGCGAGACAGAACTAAATACAGCGTTATGTGGCTGATAGCAGGAAATGTGGCACAATTACAACGAAATAAAATCGATTTTTAAAACAGCTTCCCAATGCAGTTAAAACTGACGTTTGACATATTTAAAACTATTCACATACAGTTGCAAGCGATGGCAGAGCCCGATTCAGTCTGATCCAATTCAAAGATTCTCAGTGTCTCTGTGCATCTGCGCGCGTCCCCTATATAATTATAGCTGGGTAACTTTGAAATAGAAAACAGGAATGGAGGTCAGTAGTCTAGGATAACACTGAGGCGAAAAACATCCCCGTAATTCACTTTTGACCCATTCATACTTTTATATTATGAATGTATTATTTGTTTTGCCCCTGCTTTCATTTCTTCTGCAGGGGGCAGAGGAGTAATTGGGGAGCCATACATAACATGACCTTTCCTCCCTATGCCCCCCTCCCCCCCCAAAAAAAATGCAAGGCGTCTAGCCACACATTTCCAAATCTCTCTGGGTTAGATTTACAAAGAGTGCCCATCAGGTTTGCTTGGGTTGGTTTGTCACCCAAAGTAATGCAGTGTAATGCAGTGCCGTGCATAACTTACATTACTTTCCATCAAAGGGGCGTTCCATGGGTGGTGCAAGGGTGAGACCATGCAATCATCCATGGGTATCGACTAAAATCCCTATTTAAAGAGAACTGTATACAGGGATTTGCGCAAAGTCCTGTGCCTTCCTGAGGCAGATGTAACAAGGAGAAATGTTTTCATTTCTCCTGGTTTTTCCTCTTTGCACATTGCTGCGTTCTGCCCAAAAACATGGTTTTTGTGTAGGATTGACCCGTACCGGCACAAAAAACTTGCCGAGTACTAAGCAGACACTGTTCCACCAAGGCACAAGCATGCCTGTGTTGGCGCATGGCAGCCACAAGTGCGCCAGTGCAGGGAGAGAGCACTTCTATTCTACTTCTAAGTACTTGTGACACAATTCTGCTCTCTGATGTTCACGCAACGCAGCACTTGATGTGCTGGGTTACGTCTTTTGTAAATATGCTCCTTTGTGCCTTCTTTACCCTGCCCACTTCCCAGCGCTGCTCTGGGTCGCTCTCAGAGAGCCCAGCACAGCAGCCTGTAATTCACTGTTGCTACCTCATAGCTGTGAATTACCTGAGAATCCAGCCATTTACGGTAATAGTTCTCCGTGAGAGCCATGCATAACAAAGACATTGTATTCAGGAAATTATCCACAGCAGTAAGGATAGTTAAAATGTATTCATCGAGAACTAACTGGTCAAAATTCAGACTGGACCTACATTTACCAGAAAGCAGTACTTAGGGGCATATTATCAAGCACGGCATTAAAATTATCGCCGCTTTAGCAGCGGAAATCTGCCGCTAAAGCGGCGATAATGGGCTTGATAATATGATGCAGAGAATTCAAATAGAAGCCCATGTTGACACCAGAACATGGACTTCTATTAGAATTCTCAAGGGCATATTATCAAGCCCATTATCGCCGCTTTAGCAGCAGTTTTCTGCCGATAAAGCGGCGATAATTTTAACGCCGTTTCTTGATAATATGCTCCTACGTTCTCAATATAAAAAAGTACTTTTAAATTCAGATTGAGTGCTGAAACATTTTCTAGTTTCTTTCGAAGACCTCGATTCTGAGCTCCCTGGTACTTTGCACCTTTTTTCACGTTCACATTTCACCAGTGAAACCAATCCTAACTATTCCTAGCGCGTGGTGCTGGCCAGGTCAAACAACAGCTGGTACCAGAGCTGCTTGTCTATCCTGGGCATTGTTTGGTGCTGCACACTCCACAATTCAGACTGGGCAAGGCCTTGCCCTGGAATTCCATTGGTTTGAAGCCCAACATCTCAACAGGGTCCTGACCAAGTTCATAATCTGCCCACTTCCTATGAGCATGGGCTCTGCAGCAATGCAAACAGTTGTCAGAGTCAGAGAGGCAGATGTGTGGCTCACACATAGCCCAGAGGAGCCTCTGCGAAGCAGGCACCACATATGGTGGAATCATGCCACCCTACTTGTGGCGAGTGCACTAAGATCCCCAATGATCCAGCACTGGACTTGCATTCCGATTCACACAGCTGAGACAGAGATTATTGACAGGGCCGGACAGGCCTTTTATTCTACTGGGCATTTCCCCAGTGGGCTGGAGACCTTGGAGCCTGGTTTTGAAATGCTAGAGCGGCTCCTGGGGCCTGTGTCACTTTCACCCAAGATTAATTGCAGCAGGCATTGGTAAAGCTCACGAGAAAGAGAAAGGGAGGGAGGTAGAGAGAAAGTGATCAAAGAGGGAGAATAGAGAGAGAAAGAGTGAGCAAGGCAACAGATGGATTGAAAGCAAGAGATAGCGCGAGAAGACGAAGGGAGGAGAGCTGGTTTGAATATTTTTATCCAGGTCTGCGTTGTTTTTGTTTACTCGGTCTAGCCCTGCATGTTGATTAGGCTAGATAAATGGAGAGGTGCTGTTAACAAACTCACGTGAGACCTTCGAAAAGTATTTCTTGCAGTGGCCGGACTCAGTGAGCTCTCTGGAGGACACACTGAGAATTTAAGGCTTCTCACTAGAGAACAAAGAGACGCTCACCTGAGAAGTGGAGGTTACATGAGGAAACGTCTCTCATAGTAGGGAAATAAGAGGGTATTCTCCATAGGTGCACTGCGTTTACTCCTACTGCCGTGTGATATTGTGAAGGCTTTGCGAATGGGGGGGGGGAGGAGAATTCTAAGGGCCTGAGTTTGATGTTGGTGGACGGGTTACTCCATCACAACGGTGACGCATATTCCGTCTGCCGAAATATGAATTCCATAGGGTATAATGGGATTTATATTTAGGTGGATGGGATATCTGTCAACGTTGTGACAGAGAAACCCCTCCGCCGAGATCTAAATCAGGCCCTAATAAAGTGTTCTGACCAGGGTAAATGTTGGTTTGGGCTCTGCATAAGAGCAATCATGCATTCATTAGACAGTGACGATGACATATGTTGTGCTTGAAGAATTCCATTCATCTGCTCCTGTGTGGAGGGGAGGGTATGAGGCGTCCATTCAGGGAAGTACCGCTCATATCCTCACCTTCTGTGATGGTTTCATTGCTCTGAGGAGCGACCTAGTTTAACAAAGCTCATCTTCTCATTCTGGGCTGGAGGTCCAAACATGCATAGCTAGTGCCGGATTAATGAGCGAGTTTGTTCGCTGTGGAGGCAATAGGGATGCAGTAGCTCAACTTCAGGCACTGCCTTCCACACCACTCACCTCCTTGATCCCCGCTCACTCCCTTGATTTCCACTCACCCCTTTTATCCCTGCTCACCCCCTTGATATCCACTCACCCCTTTGATTCTTGCTCAACCCCTTGATTCTCTCTAAACCCCTTGATTCCTGCTCACCCCCTCGATTCCTGCTTATCTCATTCTGAACGGGTATTTGTCCAAAACCTGCTCGGCTTGACCACCTGAAGGAGTATGTTTCAACACATCTCTAGAACAGGCAACAGGTGAGTCACACATGTCTGAAAATAGGGTGGTAGAAACCATGTTGTGGGCTCTGGCAAGGAGCATTAAAACTACAGCATGGACGTTTATTTTTATTCAAGACTCATTCAGTACTCAGAGATGGTCAACTTCAGGTAAGCAAAGGAGTTTAAAATAACTTAGTGAGAAGGAAAGAATTGTGATAAAAAGTATGATAAAAAATACGATATAAGAAAAAATTATGTTTGATAAATGAATTTGCACATGGAGTCCGATTCTGTTTGGGGGTCAGCCCCATAAGCATTTGTTAGGCATAGAGGAAATAATAAAGGTCAAGTGTGACTTCATTCTGTTCTAGTTGGAGTCTGCTCCCCCTTGTCCCAGACCTAGAAGCATAAAAATAGGGGGTACCTTTTTCCTTGGCGATATCATTGAAACCTGTCAAGAATTCAAGTACAAGTGTGCTCTCGAGAATCAGCTTTTAGACCCCAGTTAATTTGGGTTTAGAGCGAACCACAGTACGGAGGCTGCACTGATAACAACCACTGAAGAAATAAGAATGGCACTCGCTAGTGGAGGGTCTGCAGCTCTTATTCTATTGGACCTGTCCGCAGCGTTCGACACCATGGACCACGGGTTATTGGTCCACCGTCTGAACGCCATAGGAGTCAAAGGTAAAGCTCTTACCTTATTACCATCATACCTATCGGAGAGATCACAAACTCTAAATCTTGGTCAGTTTAAACCTTCACCCTTCACTCTACCATGCGGGGTTTAGTTAAACGTGTTAATCTAAATCCAACATCCTATGCTGATGACACCCAATTGGTTGTATCAGCCGCGGACAATGATGTCAACTACTCTTTAAGATATCACGACAGTATGACTGCTCCGAGCAGCTGGATGAGCAGACATTGCCTAAAGTTGAACTTGAGTAAAACTGAGGTTATACTATTTGGCAATCTCTCTCCAGCGTGGTCTCCAGCCTGGTGGCCCGACAGTCTGGGCTCACCTCCCCTTCCGGTGACCAAAGCTAAAAACCTAGGCTTTATCATGGACGGAAAGCTCCGATATGAGGCCCAGATTTCTAAGGTAGTGTCCTGTTCATTCTATACCATCAAAACCTTAAGGAAAATGTTCCCTTTTATCCCCAGAAACACCAGGAAGACTGTGGTCTCTGCACTTGTCATCTCAAAGCTAGACTATTGTAACAGCTTGTATATGAACCTCCTGGAAGAACTACTTAGGAAGCCTCCGGCGGTGCAAAATGCAGCAGCCAGACTGACTCTGGACATTCCTAAATATCAGTCGGTATCCTCAGGCAACCGGGAACTACACTGGCTCCCGGTGCGACAGCGAATTCAATTTAAAGTGCTCTGTGCAGCCCATAAGGCCTTGCATAGAGAAGGTCCAGAATTTTTATGGAAAGCTTTTAATTGGCATACTGCAAACAGACATCTTGGGTCAGCTAGTGCTAGACGGATTACCACCACAAGAGTCAGAAAAGCGAACTGGGGAGGAAGGAGCTTCACTAACAGCACAGCCAGGCTGTGGAAATCCCTTCCACTACATCTTGAGGCCATACCCACCCTCCATGCCTTCAGAAAAGAACTGAAATCTTGGATAATTAACAACTAGAAATACCCTGGCTCAGTACGCATATGTCCAGCAAGCACCAAGAAACCTATGGGTAGATGTGCGCTATTTAAGTCTGTATAACATAACATAAGATTTATCGGTTATATAAATGTGGCAATATACTACTTTCAGCTTCATGTTTCACAAAACCTAAAATAAATTTGGATTAGCACAGATAAAATGGCCAAACAATAAATATGGATAAATACAGACAGAAATGTTAAAAAAAACAAACACCATAAAACCGAGAGCCCTAATCATAACTATTTACACCAAACAAAATGGTGAAGGGTTGCAACAGAGATGGCTTATATAATAAAGAACTCAAAAAGACCTCCAAATGATTCCAGGACTCATGAAGAGCGGGCATAATGCGACAACATGGAGCCAATCTCCTTCTGCCTCGTAATGGCGTCTAGAGCAACAATTATGAACTGAAGGGAAGAAGCTGTTCCAGCGCCTGGGGGTTTAATAAAGAAGCCAGCGAGAGGAAAGCTCCATGCGGTGAAAACTGGCACCTCCGAGTAACTTATCGCTGAAGTGACACAGGTCCCCCCACTCCTTAGACGTCAATCTAAACCCAGTTTCTTTATTAATTTTCTGAATCTGTTTGCCAATCAGATCCACATTACCGACCTGTTGAATCTGTCTGTACCAGCTGCCCATACCTCACAAAATATATTCAAACATTTGTAAAGTAGCTAGGGCCCACCTTGATAGGGATGTTGAATAAATCTTTATCAGGTTTTTGATTTTCATAAAAACAATACCATAGCTTCTTTCCTGACATGTCAGGATCCATGCCCAACTGGTCCCTTGCCTTTGATGTGTTGTTATATTTAAAATTAATAACCTTAGGAAAGCCAAGGTTTTCCCAGCGGGTCAGTTCCTCTGCAGAAAGGATAATCCAAAGCCAGAGCAATCTTTCAGTGGGAGGAATTCCTGACAATCTGGAATTCTTAATTCTTTTTAAAGTTCATTGTGTCTCCATATCAGCACATGGAATGTTGGGAGCCCCTTTGAAGACAATGGAGTGCTCCGGGCTGCTAATAGCTAAAGGGGCGGAATGTTCTAATGGCTTTTTAGCCGGTGCATCATTTGGAAAAAATAAGTGTCAGGCTCCTGGTCATGAGGCCACTGCAGCTTGCACCACCCATTGCCCTGCAAGACTTGACAATGACACTACCAACACAATACTAATCATCACACTCTTACAAGTGTCAGCAGTCATTTTTTAGCAGCGCCACCATGTGGCAGACTGGAACAAGCCCCAGTGTTGATAATTAAGTGCTGGTTCTGAGCACCGGAAACCACAAGCTCAAATTAAACACTGCTTATAGCCCGCCGTAGCTGGGCTGTAACGGCCAATAAAAGCCTGCTCCTTGTCAAAGGCCAGTATTGTCTGCTACTGAGGTCTATAAGGCAATAGGTCCCTATGCCTAGTATTATTGTGTAAGTAAAGAATTTATATGAATACTGGGGAAGCAAGCAACATCAATACCCTTTACCATGGCGAGAACTAAGCAGTTATCAAACATTGGGACAGAAAGCGCATCATTGAGATGAGAAAACTTGTCGAGAAGTGTTGTCAGATAATATGGCAGGTTGGGCAGTGCAAGGCCGCCATGTTCTTTACCCAATTAAAGATTTCGAAAACTCAGCACAGGCTGCGATTATTCCAGATAAACCTGCGTATTATCGCATCAATTTCTGAGTAGAATTTTCTTGGAATTTTAATCGGGACGTTTGAGAATAAAAAGATGAAGAGAGGAAAAATTGACATTTTAATTAAAGCTGCTCTACCAATGATTGCAATAGGGAGCGAAGAGCATTTAAGAAGAAGATTAAAAACTTTGATTAGCGTGGACACAATTAAGTTTAGATAATTCCACATAATAAGATGTGACATAGATGCCTAGATAGCGAACCGGTTGTAAGGGATTGCAGGTACAACCTAACTCTAATGGAATGTCAGCGATCGAGACATTTAATAAATTAATTTCTGTCCAGAGCAAATTTGCCCCAACCCCCCTTTCGACTGTCCTACAGGGATGCTTTTGGGCTCTTTGTCCGGCACCCCTAACAGACCCACTGCCCTCTGTAGCCCTGTCATTGAAACTGATACATCACCCACACCCCTTCTGGGTTGTAAAACGTAGATGTAGTGAGAAATACTGATATATTTTAATATGTCATTAGAGCCTTAATTTCCTTTTAAAGGGGCATATTTACAAGCAGGCGCTAAAATATTATCGCCCCTTTTGTGTCCGTTTTTGGCCGAAAAGCGGCGATAATTTTATCGCCTAATTAGCAAGGTCACGCTAACGCGTGAAACCTTACTTTAGCGTGGGGATTCCTAACGCCCATCTTTGCATGTCTAATGAGATGCAAACTGAACGTTCCTGACCTGACATGACAGGAGAAATAGCGACATTTCTCCTATCATCAAGCCCCACGCTATGAAGCATAGCGTCAGGAAAAGTAGCAATAACCCCTGTTATCGCTACTTTCCTTACGCCTGCTTCAGGACTGACTTAGCCTTGATATACTATGGAAGGTGGACATCATGGCTAAGTTTGTGGGGCCCTATCAGCAAGCTAACGCCACATTGCGTGAGATTATCGCTGGGTTTCCAGTGATAATGTCACCTTAGCCAGTTAGCGTGAGGATTTTTATCGCTTTTGAGATAAGCGTTGCTAATAGCACGCTATCTCAGCGATAAAAATCCACGCTAGCCGGCGATAATTATCCTCACGCTAAGAGCGCTGAGTGATAATTATCGCCGGGTGTTGCTGATATGCCCCAAAGTTTTTTGTTGGAACCGGGCCTGTCTCCTGTGTCTCTGATGATGTCATCGCATTTCCATCATCCTCTGCGAGAGGAGGGTAGCTTCCATTGGTGCAGCAGGTGCAGTGGCACCAAGGCCCAGAGACCTGCAGGACCCACTGAGCCCTTATTATTGCTGTATTTTATCATTCAAGTAGGAGCTGAGGTGCTCCATGGTCTTCCTTGCACTAGGGCCAGGGCCCATGGCACACCGGCCACGGTGCTGCTCTGCGGGGGATGCAATTACTGGATAAGCCTTTAGTGGTTAACGAATGTATTGCCCGCTTTGGGTCAGTCTGTAATGGCACGGCCCCAGGCCTCTTGTAAAAGTATGGATCGTTGTAAAACACAGCCTTCCCAATGTGGACCACAAGAAGCTATAAATGACCTCAATCAAGCCATCCACTCGTATGTACAGAACAAGTTTATTAACTCCCTCTGCCGCAGCTGTGAGCTTCCCTGTGGCCCAGACATCCATCCATCTTATATCCACCTGTATGTTTACAAGGCCCTGCACTCCCACAAACCAGACTGCACCTACACAACTGAACACCCTCTGGACCAGGCAGCACACCAACCAAGAGTTTAAAAAAGAAAACAAAACACACTGTCAGGAACAACCCCCTCCACATGTGAGCAGAACATCTTGCTTCAAAATAATCCAGTCTGGCATCAAATATCTCCAATTCTAGGTCCATATGCCCCACTGCTCCCATACACACCCAAGTACTTAATTTGAGCAGCTGGTTTCTGTTGCTCGGCACCAGCCCTTAATTGTCAGCACCGGGATGAGGGCAACAACAGTTGTTTATTCATTTAATATACAGTAAAAATGACTAATACCTGCCGCCAAAGCCAGTATTATAGCATTCGGGGCATGGGATAGTCAGAAATGTCACACTTGTAGGAATGTGATGGTTTGTAGTTATGATGTTACTGTCATTTGCAGCGCTGGCAGGGCAATAGCTGTCACAAGCTGCAGTTGGGTCCTGACAAGGGCCCCGACTCTTAGGGGCAGATTCAAGAGGAAGTGGCGATGAGAGGCGTTAGCCATCTTGGTTTAACGCGTCTCACCGCCACTTCGGAAACACCAGGCTACACCCTATTCTCACGACTTAACGCCAACGCAGGCACCCTTGCACCAGAGTGCAAGGGTGTCTGCGAGCAGGAAGGTTTGTTATGTACAGGAAGGTGTCCCTTCCTGCACATGAACAAACCTAAAATGCCGTTTAGTAACTTACATGTGTGCTGCTTCATGCAGCACACATGTAAGTTACAAAACAGCATTTTTTTAAAGGTTTGTTTATGTACAGGAAGGGACACCTTCCTGTTCATAAACAAAACATGGCATTTTGCTATTTCCATGTGTGCTGCACACGGCAGCACACATGGAAATAGCAAAAAAAGTGGAGAAATAAAGCATTTCTCCTCGTTTTGCCACCTTAAGACCAGAATCTTTCGCCACCCTTAATAATAGGTGGCAGCGTCTAATTCAATGGGTGTTGCGGTAGCCTTGAAAATAGGGCGCTGGCCCTATCACCACAAGAACATAAAAAAAAGTGACATTCCCGTGGCTATAGGGGCATGAGAATATGCCCCTTAGTTTATATTTACTAATTAAGCACTGACACCCTCACTCCATCTCAGCACTTTTCTGCATCTGCTGCTCTCGTTCAAAGAGGCAGAAACTTACTGATTGCTTCGTTCGATTGAACATTTACAATTTTGTAAAACGTCCTAACAGTCTGTATTATTTGCATATTTACTCCATTTTCTACAGTTACTGTTTTAATGTTTACAAAAAGAGTTATCCTCACTTCTCCCTCACTGCAGTGCATGCATGCCCTCCTCCTACTGTTTCCGGGCTCTTTTTCCTTTGTAAAGGACCTCCTGTTGCCTTCTCTGACTCACGCCGGTTTTATCTGTAGTTGTGCTGTGTAAAGCACTCCACTGCCCCCTGGGGCTGTGGAATACACTGTGTGCATCCTTATCACACTGTGCTGTGCAGTTCGGGGAAACACCAACATGAAAACTCCAGGGAGTCCCCCACACGCTAGTGAAACTCAATTTTCGTCAATTTGCATATATGTAAAAACAACTGGCAAGGAGTCAAAACAGGTAAGGAAAAAGGGGCAGGAATAAATCGAACAGAAGTAAAAATACTAGGGATCAGGTAAAGTTGAGATGCAGTGGTATACGTAGGAGTAGGGATGCAAGGGTCAAGGCAAAAATGTATGTACTTGGGTACGGTAAACAACGTGTACCCCGCAACTTTTTCAACGCAGGGAATCACAACGCGGTTGTTACAACGACCGCGTTGTGATTCCGCATACCATTACTCCGCAAGTCGGAACAATGACTTGCAGAGGTGTTGGATTTAAAATCCAACACCTTCCCTAGTGTCCGCACAGACTGGAGTTGGAATAGGAAATTATACTATTCCAACATCCAGCACCCCCCCCCCCCCTCTGCAAGTCGTTGTTCCGACTTGCGGAGTAATGGTATACGGAATCACAACGCGGTCGTTGTAACGACCGCGTTGTGATTCCCTGCGGGGAAAAAGGCTGCGGAATACTGTCATAGATTCATTGGGTTCAGGTTCAGAGGTGTGACTTATAAAGCGCACTCCATGCAGTGTCCTGGCGCTAAGCGGTCACTCGTCCACGAGGTGCAGTGAGAACGACTATTCTTGTTGGAAGAGCTATGCCCTCAACCTTTTCTCAAACAAGGCAGTAGCAGCTACGGAGCGTAGCCAAAAGGAAGTTTGCTCCATGCTGCTGGACTGAGGTAGGAGAAGGTCCTTCAACCCATTCTCATGCGGGGAGTCTTGGGGATCCTAGCAAGAAGGCTGTGGGCTGCCCTCGCAGCGGTGACCTCTAACTTGCTCCCTGCTACTCCTGACAATTCCTTCGTGTCCCCTGGGACTCAGAGGAGGCAAAAGCTTTGCCCCCTCTGAGGCCAGGGGTCGCACAGGAAGTGCCAGAAGTACCAGGGAGCAAGCTAGAGCTCAAGGCTGCTACCCCTGACAAGGCCATTTCTGCCATTACGCAAGACTAGGCGGCCGCCTAGGGCGGCAAAAGGGGGAGGGCGGCAAAAAACATGCGCGCACGAACGTTTGTTAAATAAATATAACTCTTTTATTTGTGCTGTACTCGTACCGGAGAGACTGTGATTAGAGTGAAATGTGGCGGCTACCATCGGCAAAGCGCATTTAGAGCATCTCGCCATTTTTTTTCATAATTGTTATGCTTTTGATACCATCTGGAAACAGCACTGGAAACAGCACTGAAAACAGTCCAACAATTATTCCATTTAGAGCTCTAGACAGTGACGTCTCTGCATAGACAGCGCTAGAGAGATTATTGCATCTAATCTGTATGCAGCTCTAGAAACATTCTCACAAATCTCGAGACAGTCTGGCATCTCATCTAGAGACAGTTTCTGACAGTCACGTCACATCTGTATACCTTGCTAGAGACAGTCACGGAATGTTGCATGTACCCAGCACTGCCCAGTACAGCTGAGCTGTTAACCCAGCAGTGCCTAGTATAAAAGTATAACAGTGCCCTTGGCCTTGCCTCAGCAGAAGTCAGTCAGTACAGCGCCGCCAGCTCAGTACACGTCAGTATAGCAGTGCCCATAGCCCTGCAGAGGTAGTAGTGTCCCCAGCCCAGCAGGCTCCTGTGTAGCAGTGCCCAGCTCAGTCAGTACAAAGTGCCAAGAAGAGCAGTGCTCCGAGGCCAGCAGGGCCTGGTATAGCAGTGCCTCTCATGAAGCCACAGTACAGCAGATGCTGGGGGGAGAGGCTAAGTAAATTAGCCATCCTAGGGGTGTGTTTAGCCAGCTCTTACCTCCTTGCTGGAAAATCAGCTATTATGGATTTGGAAGATTTGATGCACTCTGGGACAGAATAATGCCACACTCTACAGGATGTGGTCATATCTTTGAGGAGTTATCCTGCTCCCATTGGTCAGAAGTGACTTTCGGCCTGACCCAGAGAACTTGGAATAAGTATATGAGAGGGGCAGAGCCGCCCAGATCTGCTGCTTGAAACTTACTGAAGCAAGAAGTGCCCTGCTGAGAAGTTTTGCTTTGAAAAGATTTCTAAGGCCTGACCTCTGAAGACTGCACCGCCTGAAAACTCCAGCCCTGTGGATTATCTTGCTGAAAAATAACCAAAGAGTGGACTCCCAGAAAGCTACAGGTTAAAAGAGTTCATCTGGAACATCACCAGCCAAATCTACACCTTGGAGAACCATCAGTGGATTTGTAAGGGTTTTCTACCAGTGGATTGTGGGAACTGACGTCCTCAACTTTCAAAGGACCATCTTGGAGCTTCCAGACCCTTGGAGTGAGTGTGACTTTGGGACCCCTTGAGGAACTTCAGGAAGAAGTTCAAGAAGTTTGGAGAACTTTGGACCAACTTTGAAAAAAAGCTACATAGAGGGACAGACTCAACCTGGCCAGCCAGGCCGCCTGCCTTCAACCGCGAGCCGGCCAAGCGAACCAGGTTCGTCCTGCTAAAAGCTCCATCGCTCCAATTTACAGAGATTGACCGGGACTAGAGAAAATCTGAAGCCGGCGAACCCTCACTGGATCCGGCTACATGAGGAGCATCGAGAGACCCCCCGAGAAAAAGCTCCCGAAAAGTTTCTAAGACCGCTCAAAGAAAAGGTGACCTGGAGCAACCATGAGAGCCAAGCCGCCTGCCTTCCATTGCATGCTGGCCTGGATTCCTGGGTTGTCCCACTGAAGCGATCTTGAGAAATTTTCCAAGTCCGCTCCAGGGAAGTTGACCGGGACCTCGTCACAAGTCAATCCGGCGAACCCTCACCGAATCCGGACTGGCTGGGGGCTTCGAGGGGCCTCGAGGAGAAAAGCTCTAGAAAAGTTTCTACGTATGAAGGTAGAAACTGGGACCTGAACCTGTCGCAAGCTGTAGCCGCCCAGGGCTCCATCGCGGATCGGCCTGAAACTTTGACTTTGCCCCGGTCTATCGCGAGTAGGTATCACAATATGGTGCGCTAATCTTCTAAGTGCTATATTTTATTAAATCTTTGAAAATTCATATCTCTGGTTCCCTACATTGGATTTTTGTCGTTTTGGTGTCATTTTAAAGATACAAATATTTCCTATTTTAATAAATTGGTGTTGGATTTTTATTATGTGCTGTGTCTTAATTATTTACTGAAATTGTGTTTTTGAATGCTTTACATACCTGTCTTTGAAGTTAAGCCCGTCTGCTCGCAGCCACGTTACGGGTTGAGCATAGGAATCATTTTCTAAGACCTATGCTGAGTCCTAGCATGTGTTAGTGACCTTATTGCCAGTGGCAGACCTACATTTACCCCTACCAATAACCCACTTCCCAACATAAAGGTACTATGGTATAGGTGGAGGAAGATAGGCTAACATATGGTTAGGGGTGTAGGTGGGTATAGGTAAGGGTAGAGGTAATGGAATATCTGTGCTATCGTGCTTTAGCCTCTAGGTAGATGTAGAGGCACTAAGGTATAGGTAGGAATGGCAAAGAGAGATTGTTGGTATTGGTATATAAGTAGGGTAGAAGTACTAACATATAGGCATCTATAGGTGTACTAGGGTACAAACAGGGGTTTGTACCCATAATGTAGGGGTAAAGGTGGATGTGCTAGGGTATAATTAGTGTGTAGAGTAGAGCAATTAATGTCTGGAAAGAAGTGCAAATGTGTATAGGCATGTTTAAGAGGGATAGAAGTATTAGAGAGTATATAGGGTGTAGAGATACTAAAGAATAGACAAGGGTAGGGGTACTTGAGTAGAGGTAGAAGCAAAATGGGTTTGGTAGGGCGAAAGGTAATAGAGCATTGTTAGAGGTAAATGAGAAGGGGTAGAGGTACTAGGATATATGTGGAGGAGAGGGTACTAAAGAATAGACAGGAGTTGGGGTACTTGAGTAGAGGTAGAAGCATTATGGGATTGGTAGGGTGAACGGTAATAGAGCATTGTTAGAGGTAAATGAGGAGATGTAGAGGTACTAGGATATATGTGGTACTAGGATATATGTGGGGGAGAGGGTACTAAGGAATAGACAGGAGTGGGGATACTAGGATAGAGGTAGAGGCGTAATGGGATAGGTCACAGCACGGAATCTGTGCTGGTGGAGGTGGTGGAGGCCATCCGGGAGTGTGTGGACGCCGGCGGGAGGGCAGCATTGATTTTGCTTGACCTCTCGGCAGTGTTAGACACGGTCCCTCACTCTCTTCTTCACTCACTTATGGCCAGGATAGGTGTGTCAGGGAAGGCCTGGAATTGGCTCAGGTCCTTTCTCGAGGGTCGGGCCCTGCAGATCTGGTTCCTCCATCTTCCTCTCTCTGTTAGGAGGTGTCTACGGGAGTTCCTCAGGGGTCCTCCCTCAGTCCCCTTCTTTTTAACATTTATGTGACCCCCCTGGTCTATCTGGCTGAGAGTTTGGGAGCTAAGGTGATGGCTTACGCCAATGACACACAGCTGCTTTTTACCTGGGACAGTGATGACAGTTCTGCCGCCTCAGCTCAGCACTATCTCTCCTCCATTTTCAGGTGGCTTGCGGCTGCTCAACTAAAATGCAACAAGGAGAAGTCAGAGGTTCTCCTGTTTGGAAAATTCCCTCCCAGGTTCCGGGAAGATTTGTGGCCACCCGATTTTCCCCAGCCCTCCTCTGAAGGAAAGCCGGTGAAGAACCTGGGGGTATGGTTTGATGAGAGTCTCTCTTTCTCCTTTCACATCACGAAGTTGGCTGGTACCTGCTTTGGCCTTCTCAAGACCTTAAGAAAATTCTTTCCTCTCCTGCATCAAGCAGCTAGAGAAACGGTCACATGTGCCCTTATCCTGTCTCGGCTGGATTAAGCCAATGCACTTTACATTGGCATACCTGGCTACCTCATTAAAAAGCTTCAGGTAGTCCAGAACTCGGCATGCTGGGCATTTCCACCAGACACAGCGTGCGGCACCACCTGCGCTCCCTTCACTGGCTTCCCGTAGCGGAACGGGTAAAGTTCAAATCGTTGGTTCTAGCCCCCACCGATAGCGTGGAATGCACTTCCTCTGGCTTTACGCAATAATGAAGACCTGTCAGCATTCAAGTAAAATCTTGAAACGTATCTTTTTGTCTGCTTGTTTCCTGCTCCCCTAAAAGACAGGGTATTGGTAGAGCTACTTGAGGGGTAATGGGATGAGGGTATAGATGGTGGTAGAAATACTAGGGTATAGGCAGCTGTAGATTTACTAGGACAAAGACAGAGTACTAGCGAAGAGGTAGAGGTAGATGAGCGAGGGTATAGGTATGATGTAGGGTAATTCAGGTATGGAAAGAAGTGCAAATGTGTGTTGGCGGGATTACGTGTATCAGGGAGTTGTGAGGCCACACATAGTAGGGTATATACAGGGGAAGGGGCACTAAGGAATAGGCTGGAGTAGGGGTACTGGGACAGAGGTAAAGGCACTATGAAATAGTTCCAGTGAAAGGATTTATGACACTAGTAGAGGTGCATGAGGAGGGAGAGAGGTACTAGGATATTGGTGGCGGAAGAAGTGCTGGGGTATAGGTTTCAGTAAAAACGCTAGGCTGTAGGTGATAGTAGAGGTGCTAGGATATACGTGGTGGTAGAAGTACTAGGTATAAGTTTCAGTAAAAATGCTATGGTGTAGGTGGTAATAGAGGTGCTAGGGTATATGTGGCGGTAGAAGTACTCGGGTATAGGTGGTGGTAGAAGTACTAGCGTATAGGTGGTGGTAGTAGTACTAGGGTATAGGTGATAGTAAAAGTGCTGGGATATAGGCTTAAGTAGAAATGCTAGGGCGGTAGAAGAGGGACTAGGGTTTAGGTGGCGGCAGAAGTACTAGGGCATAGGTGGTGGTAGAGGTACTAGGGTATAGCTGGCAGTAGAAGTACTAGGGTACAGCTGGTGGTAGTGATACTAGGGTATAGTTGGTTGGGGTTGTGTTGGAAATGGGCCTGGTCATACGTCAAGATAAATGTAGGCAATGACGGACTAGTACATAGGAAGGGGTTCAGGTGGCCATAGGTAGGAGTAGAATAAATACGATATAGGCGTAGAGGTTCTGTGTTTTTGTGCTCAGCATTGTCCAAGAGTATTCATCATACTATCTCATCCATTGCATTAACATCACACACTGTATAAAGAAACTGAAGAAAGTGTGTGAAATAACACTAAGGGCCCGATTCAGATCTCGGTCGGATGGGCTCCTGACGGCATCCGTCAGGAGCGACTCCGTCTCGTACGCTTGAATCCCAGACTACTCCTACCACTTTACGAGCAAGCAAGTACGATGTGAGGATAGCCTCGTGTTCCGACCGACTCGTACCTGTCTGTGACGCTGTCCGGACGACTCCGACTTCATCGACGCACACTGGGCAATAGGTCCGATTCCCAAGCAACCAAGTACAATGTGCGCGTCGAGCAGCCGGATCGTCTCGGACCCTCCGACTCAAAAAAGCTCTGGGAAGCGGACTTTGGCAGTCCGTAGCGGGCACCCTTTCACCCAGGGCCCTACCACTCGATCACTGGGGGGGGGTCCCAAGGGTCCCCCCTACACATGCATGCACTGTGCGGGCGGGACCGGGGCGTACCCACGACTGGGTGCGCCCTTGTCCGAGACATGCATTTTTTGTCTATTGGAGCCTATGTACGCAACGTACACCAGGCTCCCATAGACTTCAATCGGGCTCCGCGTGACTCGAGTCGGTCAGCGCTGCAGCGCATCGTACTCTGTCGGTCGGAAAGCTCTACGGGCGCAAGTCAGCCGTAGGGCTTTCCCAGCGAGATCGGAATCGGACCCTAAATGTTAAAGACTAGAAGGCAGTTAATATATTCCTCTCTTCATAAGAGGCAAGAAAAATATTTCCTTTCATGAAGGTGGTATTCTTGCAGGTGCTTTTGTGCAACTAAACTAATAATTCTACTTTGTACCACAGAAAACAAACTAACTTTTCGGCACCTAAACATGTTGCTACTCATCTCAATGGCATTTATTTATCAACATACTAAGAACTTTTCAATTTGCCCTGCAAAGTTATTAAAACGTGCTTTTTTTGTGACACGAGCATAACTCACAGACCTATTTCTCTAATCTCCACAAGCAATGCATAAACACACTCCGCTTCTTATCACGCCAGATTATGCTTTGGGCCTGGACTTATGCTAGGCTATGTCCTTCTATCTCTCTGTTTACCATATGTGCCAGTATAGTTCTGTCTATTCCTATACATATATTTTTGTATATAGTGTATTTTTATATATTGTATTTATATTTCTTCCTGTTTTATCCCATATGTTTGTACGTTTCTGTAAAGTGCTCTGTCACCCGAAAGGGTCTTGTTTGCGCCATATAAACCTTCAAATGGATAAATAAATAAATACATAAATAAATAAATAAGCTATGTTACGAAAATGTCAACATGGGACCTGGACATTCATACACACTGCTGTGTAAAAACAGATTAGTATTGCTACTAAAATGAAAAAAATGTGGCAAAAGGTTGCATGGGAATAAGTAAGGGCAGATTCCTGTGTTTACATCGATCTATGGGGCATATCAGCTATAAATTGCGATAATGATCGCAAAGCGCCCGTATCGCTGTTCTTACTATCGCCGGCTGTCGCTGGATTTCTTCGCCGAGGTAGCGCGGTATTACCAACGCGTTTCCCAAAGGCGATAAGAAATCCAGCAGGAGTGGCGAAAAGCTCCAATATCGCTTGAAAAACAGTGATAAATTGTGAGCGCTAATGATGAGCTTGTAAATATGGGAGTGTGGATTTAACATGCCAATCCACCTCCCATACACTAATATGCCCCTACATGGTAAAGTCAGGTTTTGAGGAGACGTAAGGATCCGGCGATACCCGCGGTTAGCGGGAGTTTCAATATCGCCTCACAAATCTTGTTGATACAGAGCTGTTGTGTTAGCGCTCTATTACATGTAGTAACTTGGACGGCACGCCTACTTTGCATCTCATTAGCGATGTTCATCGCTGGAATGAGATGCGGTGCAAAAACGGCTGCTAACATACGTTAATGCATGTTAGCGCCGCATTGTAAATATGGAGATGACATTATCGCTGCTTTTTTGGCTTTTAAAGCCAAAAAAGCGGCGAATTGTCCCTTGATAATATGCCCCTATGTTCTTTGTGTGATAAATATTGCTGGTCAGGGGCATTTCCTGCGGGCAGAACTTAAAAAACTTTAAATCCTCCATCCAAGAGGTACTGCATATTCACTGTGGCATGTTTTAGAAGGTTACACATGTTGAGGTGGTAGACTTGACTCATTCGGCTGAGATGTTCACTTTTTTGTTTCACAATTTTTCATTGAAGATCAACACATAGCAGTGTATAGGGGAAGGGAGGATGGAGAACATAAGGTACTATATGTGAAACAGTAATTATTGTACGAAAAAACACAGTGCAAGATGAAACAGAGCACTAGGTATATTGCATGTGGTCTTCCAATGAGGCATGGTTTAGATAGTAAAGTAGAGTTCACCAATTGGAACAGTTTTGGGCGCCTCTTCGAGGCCCAGACACGTTGACTGCCCACAAGGGAGATATCAGCCCGTTCAGAAGGATGGAGTTAGACAGGGCAGTGGCACAGTTATTGTTGGTATTTGTCATTTATTAAGCGCATATATCACCCGTAGGTCTCATAGCGCTAGCACGAACAGGAACTGGGAGAACAGAGAAACGAAAGACTGCCAGGGGGGAGGAACTCAGAATAGCAGGGTTTTGAGGGATCTGCGGAATTTCTTATGGTCAGTGTCCGTATGGAGGTGCACAGGCAGGGTGTTCCATATCATAGGGGCGATTTAGGAGCATGATCTGCTGCCATTCTTGACGGTGCGGATCCTTGGTGTGGATGGTAATTGTTTGCTGGCAGATCGAAGGTTTCTTATTGGTTGATATTTTATTAGTTTCTGTGCTAGACATTGAGGTCCCTTTCTGTTGAGAGCTTTGGGCAGCAGGCAGCATATTTTAAAGCTGATCCGCTTTCTGATGGGAAGCCAGTGAAGGGCCTTCAGACTGGGGGCCGAGGGCGAGCGAGGGGGGAGTTTAAGGACCGCAGGAGGGGGTGCCTTGTGCAGGGAACACAAATACTCCCTTATTGGCTCAGAAGAGTAAGTTTCCCAGGAGAAGGCGCTGCTCCAGAGCTCCTTAGCGCTCTTTGTAAATGGGTGTTAAGGTTCTTTCGTAACACTGGGACAGCTTCTTCTCCACAGGTTGGGCCTCACTTATTTATTTATTTATGAGTTTTATATAGTGCGGACATTTTACCAGAGGTGTCAGAGCACCTCACAAATGAGCGAAGAACGTTACATGAGAAATTCAGAGTAACACGGTAGTAGGTGAAAATACGTATAGCTACTCCGGTAACTCATGGTGAGAGTTACGTATTTATAAAATACACGCTCATTACATATTTAGAAAAGTTAAAGAGATTAAGGTTGCATAAATACATAGGGGCAGATTTACGAGCCACTTGCGCCACTTTTGCGTCACTTTTAACATGGGAAAAGTGACGCAAAAGTGGCGCAAGGGACTTGTAAATCTGCCCCATAGTGCATATTTACAGCGTTAAAGTGTCATGTAACCGTGAGGGTGAATGCCTGGTGGGGAACTTGGCGAGGAGTGTAATTGAGAAGAGAGTTTTAAGGTCCATTTTGAAGATCTGGAAAGAGGTGGTGGTGCGAAGGTTTGGAGGCAGCGAGTTCCAAATGTTTGTCGGAAATATAAAGCATCCATGGTCTATAAGGTAAAGTGGACAGAGTGGGCAAGTTATTCTGGACTCAGCACTGGTTCCAAGATTTGTGGCTGTGGCTAGTCCTCCAGGCAACTCTTCAGTGGACGGGCAGGCAGGGCTCTGCGCAGCTTGATTCTAGCTGGAGGTAGACAGACACATTTAGGTCTGAAAACACCCAAGCAAGCCCAACCACACAAGTCTCGCCAACTCATGCTCAATGCATGCGAGGTAATGGGCAAAGGAGCCTGTACAAGTCCAGTTATGGGAGCCCAGCTTCAATAGAATGTGATGCTTTCTGTAAACTCTGGGAGTCCAGCCTATCGGAGACAAGGATGGGGTGATTGTTTTTAGTATTATCACACTGACAGAACTAGGGGTGAAAGGTCATAGCAGACACTTTGTGAAGACTAGCCGGTTACCTGCAGCTATTCATTGCAGTGTTCATGCGTGGCAGAGGTGAAATGTTGCAGACGTGGAGAAGCATCTCCTCAAGAGCGTGAGATACTGTTATAATAAGTAGGCATTTTTTTAATAGGTATGTTTTGTGAGTGTAAAATTCAGTCTCAATAAGTTGTCCTGGTGAGTGTGAGATGCATTCTTAATAAGTACACTTTGTGAGTGTGAAACACATTCTCAATAAGCAGGCCTGTTGAGTGTGAGATACAGCCTTTATAAATAGGTCTTGTGAATGCACGATACAATCTTAATAAGCAGACCTTGTGAGTGTGAGTTACAATCTCAATAAATAGCTCTTGTGAGTGTGTGATACAATGTCAACAAGTAGACCTAGTGATTGTGAGATTCAATTTATGTCTGTATATCTTGTGAGCATGAGGTTGATTACAGACTCAGCTGCTAGACCATGTGAGTTTTAATTAGTGTGCACTGTTTTAAAAGGCAAGCCTTCCAAATGTGAGATACAGTCCTTGTGAGTGTGAGTTACAATCTCAATAAATAGACCTTGTAAGTGGGGTCTCCATTTTCATTTGTCAAGTGAGTGTAACATGAAATCTGTCCAATGTAACCTTCATGCTAGGGTTGTGTCTATTGCACCGACGAAGATGGTCACCAGACAGTAATGCTCCGGTCGCACTTCACACTACGTCTGCTCATTCTGGTGCCTTTGTGAACTTTGAAAATGAGGGCTTTGCTGAGGATAGAGCCAGGATTCCAAGCATGAACCTAAAGCCGCTTGGTAATGCTTTGTACTTAATTTCATCAGGTGCTCGTCTGTTCACTTCGACTGCCTTCCACCATTTCATGTTTTTACTGACAAGAGTGAGGCTGCTGCTTTTGAGGCTGAATAATGTTGCATGAAATATTGACACATTCCCGGCTAAAATATAGCACAACATGAAGGCTTCCCATGTGTGTAATTAAATGTAACTTTGTGTAATTATGTAAAGGCAAATTATCAAAATGTTACAAAGCCTAGTCTGAAGCCCCCTACTTACAATTAAGTTGACCTTTTCTTCAAAAGCATTAAATAAATCCTCATGAAAGTTTACTGGCCCAGTGTAGTTATTCCTCCTTTTAACATCTGTTATTCTTACTCCAGAAACTCTGTCAGCATAGTTAGAATGTATATTAAGAATTAAATATTTTCTTTAAGAAAGCAAAATATATATTAAAAAGTCCCTGTATTCTGGCATGACCTTAAATAATAAATGTCATTTAATTCCACTGGTGCAAAGCCTAAAATGCCAAAGAATGATCTACCTCTTCCAATTTCTTTCTTGTCATATCCTATTTTGGATAACAAAATGGAGTGCAAAGCCTGCAAATGATTATGAAGATAACTGATTATAAAATTACTAAGATAGAGGAAAGGAGGTTAGATATTAAAAACAGAATACCTAAAAAGGAACACAGATTTTTCAACAATCACCATATCTCCAGTAAAATATCAAAAAAGATAGCAGGAATCTATCCGATGAAAAACAAAACAAAGGATTTCGAAAATGTATATAAACAAATTAACCTGAGAGTCCACGGTCTTCCAGAAGGAGCAGAGGGAGACTAGATTTGGGATTTGTTTTAAAAATGTATTCCTGAACTTGTAGATCTCACTGGTTCGTCGCTCCTTATATTAAAAAAGCCCCTCATCTGGGCCAGAAGGGTGTGTCATTTAAACCCAAAAGTATCATTATGATTTTCATAGATCTTGCTGGCTGTGAGAAAGAACCTCATTTTGTGTGGTCACTTCCATTATGTGGTGGACTGATACTGGTGTTACTTGAACTCTGCCCACTAGGGCACTGCTTTCGAGGTCCCAGTGTATGTGCTCAGACCCAAAAAACACATGATGAGGCCCTGTCAGTGCTTCCCTCTGAGGAGTGAAAAGTGCTCCTGAGCAGCAAAAATGAGAGACCTTTTTGCAGGAAGTTCTAGGATTTAGGTATCCTATCAGCTTAGCAAGGGATTTGAGGAGGGTTTGGGAACTTCATTAACTCGAAAGGGATGCTGGGTGATGCCTGCCTATTCATAGCTACATGTAAATGGAGACCTCGGGAAAATATACCTTTGTTCCGTGGGCCATCTGCAGCAAGCTTGACCCTAGCCCCGTAGGGCCAGTTTGGGTTAGATGAGGGAAAAGGGACTGGTCATTTCTCTAAACACACCCTTGGCTGGCACACCACCATCCGTGAAAGGCAGACAGGTGCTGCCATATTGGATTTGCCTTAAATAGTGCACTGTGGCATAATTTGCAGTAAAACAAACAAGGATCTGGTGCAAATGTTATAAGGGTCGCCCCTGGAACTTTTTTCTCATTGGTTATGGCAGTACTTAATTTGTGCAGTGCTTTCCGGTGCTTAGCACCAGCACTTATTTAACAGGGCCAGGGTTATTGAATTTGTCTCTCCTGGGTGGTGGGCCCAGTAATTAATAAAAATAAATGTACCTGTCCATCCTGTTCTCCTTTGGATGTTTGTCTGGGTTTGCCTGGTGTGTCTCCAAATGATGGCCGATCCAGGTCCATTCATGACGAGCGAATCACATTAGTGATGTCAGTAGTGCGCTCCCGTCTCTCACCAAGTAGCATGTATTCTGATTGGATAATTATGGTTGAGGGCGTGCTGATGCTAGCTGAGCTTGGTGTGAAGCAGACTGGCAAAGTTCAGGTCTTAGGACATTCTTAATGCGACATCGGAGTAAAATAAAAGTGCTTTGCATGGCAACAGCTCTCACACACTGAACTAAATCCAGCTGAAGCAGGCCATACATAATTCATTCTACCTGTCTATTGCATGCTCGTGGCCACAACCAAGTGCCGTCTATGCCAGACAGATGGTGCACTGCAGTCTGCAGCACTTTATAAAAAAGCACCGCACCCTGATTGCCATGCTACGTCTGTGAGCCTGGCAGTGGCAGCATCACAGGGGGCACCTGGGTAGCAGGCACGGCAGGCCAAGCTGAACTTTAGATGCTCGCATGGCCTGTACAGAAGAATTGAAGCGCAAGAGTGATGTGACCGGCTGTCATCAGCCAGCGCCTCATTGAGCAGGTAAGGCAGGAGCAACGCAACCCAAGGCTGCACAGGATGAAAAATGATTTTAATCAGAGGAGCGCATCATGACTTTTTCGTTTTGCAGTTTTACTGTTTACATAGGGAGAACGCGGCACTAGGGAAGCAGAGCACAATAAAAGAGACAGTCAAACAAACATGGTACAGCTAAAAATCTAATAGACCCAAAGGTGTGATGTAAAAACGTGTCGGTGACTAAAAACAGTAATTTGTCCAAGAAATTATATTGGATTCGAAGAAAGTGAAGTGTTGTGGGCTTTAAGGGCTGTAAACAGGCAATCCTACGGTATTGGAAATTAGGCTGGAAAGCCTGGGTTGAGATATGCGTCGAGGAAATAATTTCTATATCAAGTCAGGAAACTGAGCTTATAAAATAGATAATAATGTACAGAAATTTAAGAGCATATCGAGAAGATTCATCGAATTATATTTTTTATAAAGTTTTAAAAAACTCTGTTGGAAATGTAATGATAAAACAATAAGAACTTAAAATACTAGTAGAACATTGGAATGTTGGGAGCTTCATTGAAAACAATGGAGCGCTCCGGGCTTATAATGGCCGGTAGAAGCCCGGAGCTCCACCATTCCAATGCTTCTTCGTTCACAGCTCTGGCTGTGAACAAAGACTTCAGGGAGCCTCAGGGGATTTCAATCCCCTCGCGCTCCCTGAAGGCTTTGTTTTGTTAGAACATTCTGCCCTCTAGTGGCAGAATGTTCTAATAGCCTTATAGCCCTTCGTAGCAGGGCTATACCGGCTTTTAAAGTCCCTCTGCTCGGGCCTTTAACGCTGCAGCGGGCCTTTAACAGCCGGTATAGCCCGCTACGGCGGGCTATAAGGCTATAATATACCCTACATTCACGTTAATGAATCAATGCTATGGACACCACTGCATTCCTCACAAAACATCTACTGCTCTGGCAATGCTGTAGGAGACTGCAGAGGCTCTGAGAAGACGCCCCTAAATCTGTCATCTTTGGAATTGCATCCTTTTGCATCCCTCCTTAGCACCACAGTAACTGATCAACATTTGTAGCCATTAGGAGCAGCAGTGCTCAACTCAATCACCTCAAAACTATTGGCTATATACACCTTTGTCCTTCTTTCCCTCTTCTGAATGCAGATGTTGGTCAGGTCAACATTCAGTGCTTATTTTGAGCCGGTGGTGGCAGGTGGGACCCACTGGTACTCATATTTGGGGACCATCATAAGACTTGACCCAGGACAAGATAGAGAAAGAAGGAGAAAGCAAAAGATAAAAAGACTGTGAGAAAGATAGAACAGAGGCAGAAAAAGAACCTGCAAGAGTTACATAAGGAATGTAGAGTGACAGAAGGTGTAGAGAGACAGATGACAAATGCATGATGTGGAATAAAGATACACAGTTACTGCAGAATTTTAAGCAAAAGTTTCAGCCCGCTACTTATTCACTTACAATTTAAGCACTTTTGTTAGGGAGTGTATTGGAGCATCATCCCACCCACTGGCTTGTAAATTCTACAAAAGTGGTACCTCCCCCTCTGCTCCTCAGAACACATCTAGACCTGAGGAATAACAGAAGAGTGCTGGACCCGCAGAGGCTGGAAATGCTCCCACTTGTACGCAGACCTGAGAAGTGGACTGTAAGGGTCAGTTGGCTGACCTTGGAAGTGGCTACAGACCCACAGCAACCTACAAGAGACCTTTTCCTGGAGTGCCCAGCTGACTAGCAGCAGCGTTCTGGTTGTCTCTCATGTATTGGAGTGAATCTTGTCCTCTAAGTGCTGTCCCAGAGGTCCTGGGTGCACTAAAAGAGTCTAAGAAGACCTGCTGTAGAAAGTCTTAAAAGTTCTGACCCATTCCAGTTTTTTTTTCCAAACATATTTTATTAATTTTTTGTATATAGCATACATCATACCACAGAACCAACAAGTCACCTCTCGCAGGAGGTCGCCAGCTGCAATGAAGCTGTAAAATGACAATGCCATTTAAGAATTCCTAACAGCCCAATCCCATCATCAATGAGCAGCTAAAAAGAGGTTACAGTTCCTTATAATGATGGGGTGTGAGCGAAACCATTAATAACTGTCAAGAAGGATCAGTGCAGCAGCTAGCATGCTATCGGTCTTTCGCGATGGCGAAAACATTGAATCCCTCGTCAGAGAGCGGCACTTGACCAGTCCACATTTGTGCAGTAACAGCCCCCAACCAGGGGGAATCGAAAACAACAATTAGAAAGAGAAAAAAGAAAAACAAACCCTCCCTTCCCCCCCCTCCCCGACAATGGTGGCAGCGGTATGTAAAATCTGGGCTGACTACAATTGTGTAAGATAGCTTATAGTTGAAAAAGATGGAGAGCTCTAATAAACGAAGGGCATACCGCAGACGGCAGATCTCATGAAAGGAAAACCACCAGGGGACCCCATTTGAATTCAAAATTCTTAAAATCATCTCGAAAGACAGCAGACATTCGTTCCAAACTAAGAAGTTTCCACAACCTAGCATGCCACAGGGAAATCGCTGGGGCTTCCCTCCTTTTCCAGGCTGCCGCCAAGGTAACTTTCGCTGCGCCTCTACAGAGCCACATGATTGTTTTGTCTGCTCGAGTTTGGTGTTCTAGTACCGGATCCCGAAGGGCCAGGAGGACCCCCCCTATGGTGGTTGGAATAGGGTACCACAGCATATCCTTAATGTGGGCGAGTATTTCCTCCCAGAAGGGCCGAATAGTCAGGCAATCCCACCAGATGTGCTGAAAAATCTTCCAGTAACCCACACCCTCTCCAGCATCTATCGGAAGCGTTAGGGAAAATCTGCTTGAGCCTAGAGGGGTGGAGGTACCAGTCCATCATGGTCTTCAGCTGGGCTTCCCGTAGGTCAGAGGAATGATTGAATCGTGTAATGTCCGTCCATAGATGTCCCCATTCAGTATCTGAAATGGGATGGCATAGAATATCTTCCCACATGGACATGTAACGTGGCCTCGGGAAAACAGAAGTGGTGAGAAGAAATCTGTATATGAAGGAGATCGCTCCCTTCATTACTGAGGTCCTGGTGAGGAAGGATTTGAATCGGGTGAGGGGCCAGGTCGCTGCAGGGCGTATATGCGGAGTGAGGGCCCAATGCATCAACTGGGAGTAGTGGTATCGTTCGTAACTTCCCAAGTTATAGTCCCGTTGGCAATTGGCGATGGTGAGCGGGTCATAATTATGAAAGAGATGAGTCAACGCAAGACAACCCCCCTCCCTCCAGGCATCAAAAGGTCCCTCTTGAGCACCCGGCTGGAATTCTGGATTAAAGTGAATTGGTGTAAACGGGGAGGGGAAAGAGGTCCACCTTCCATCACCTGCCACAGTATCCCATACTTTCAGTGCAGTGCGTGTGGGCGTAGCGATGTACGTGTTTGGGGGTCTATCTTTTTTAGGACGCCAGACCAAGTCCCAGATGGTCCTCCCAGTCACGCTACAGTCGATGTGCAGCCAGTGTTTGTCGGATTCCCGTTTCGACCACACGACCAAAATTCTGAGCTGCGCTGCCTTGTAATATAACTGGATGTCCAGAAGACCCACTCCCCCCTCCGGGCAGGGGCGACGCAGTAGGAAGAAGAAAAACGGGCGTGTCCCCTTGCCATATAAACTGTAGGATCATAGTCTTGGCTTGTCTGAAAAAATCCCTGTCTATCTCTATGGGTAGGGCCTGAAATAAAGACAAGAAAAGAGGCCTCCACCTTATAAGGTCAGCTTGGATACGGTTGAGGATAGGTGTAAAGTTAGCCTTATAGAGCCCTTCAATCTTGGACGTGAGGTGGACCCCAGGTATTGTATGGAGGAGGTAGCCCATGCGAGGGGGGTGAGGGGCTGGAGTCGAAGGACTTCCGTAGGTGGGATTGTGAGGTTAAGGATATAAGATTTGCTAACATTTATTTTAAAGCCTGCAACAAGTTCGAAGTGTTCAAGTTCTGTCTGTAGGACTGGACGAGAAGTGGCCGGTTCGCAAAGGGACAGAAGAACATCTTCTGCAAATAAGGAAATCTTATGCTTTTCTCCAGTGAATGGTATACCCCGAATACCGGGATTATTTCGGATTGCCATAGCTAGGGGTTCAATGCTAAGGGCAAAGAGAAGGGGTGAGAGGGGACATCCATGTCTAGTGCCTCTAGAATCGGAAAAGGAAGCCGCATGAACCCCGTTAACTACCACTCGGGAGCAGGGTTGTCGATAATTAGCTCGGAGCATGGTCAGAAATGGTCAGAAATTTGGTAGAAAAGCCAAATGCCAATTGACATGGTCGAACGCTTACTCCGCATCTAGACCCAAGAGAACAGCAGGGATCTGACGTCTATTGGCCTTTTCAATGAGATGAATAATTCTACGGGTGTTGTTGTGAGTCTGGCGGCTCTTAATAAATCCAGACTGGTCCGGATGTATGAGGTCAGGCATGAGGTCATTCAAACGTTTGGCTATTATGGAGGAGTATAATTTGCCATCCAGGTTGAGAAGGGCGATAGGACGGTAGG
Source organism: Triturus cristatus (assembly GCF_964204655.1). Classification (NCBI taxonomy): domain Eukaryota; kingdom Metazoa; phylum Chordata; class Amphibia; order Caudata; family Salamandridae; genus Triturus; species Triturus cristatus. Next base: position 910,741,668 of record NC_140586.1, read on the forward strand.
AGGCGCAATGGTGCGGATCCTTACTGGGCTTCGGGATCACTGAGATCACGGCTTCAGTCATAGAAATAGTGGATTCCCCGGATTCGGCCATCTTATTGAAAAGCCGCGTAAGATAGTGGCAAATGTCCGGGGCGAAAGTCTTATAGAAAAGAGCAGTGTACCCATCTGGGCCAGGGGCTTTGTGGGGTTTGAGGGCTTTAATTGCTAAATTAACTTCTTCACAGGTGAAGGGAGAGGAGAGCACCTCGTTCCATTCCTTGGAAACCTGAGGTAAGGGCAGCGCCCGAAGATAGTCCTACTGGGCATCATTATCTAGTTCCTCACCGGAATATAAAGTATCATAAAATGAGCCAAACAGGGCCGCCTTGTCTTCATCCTTATGCGTAACCTCCCCATCGGGACCTACAATGCCACCAATGTATTCTTTCTCATGTTTATCACACAGTTGCCTGGCCAAATGTTTACCAATTTTGTTGCTTTGGGAATAAGATAGTTGGCGGAGTTTGAGGAGAGTGAACTCAGCTCTGTTGTTATAAATGGCACGGAGCTTGCCGCGGAGTGCTGTCAACTGGCGGAGGGTCTGTCGCGTGGGGTTCAATTTATGAGCAGCCTCGACAGAGGCTAGTTCCTGCTATAGCTGCTCCCTCTCTCTAGCCCGTTGCGCGTTTAACGTGGAGGTAAGGGCAATACACTTCCCTCGAAAGACTGCGTTGAAACCGTCCCAGGTGGTAAACTTCGACGTGTACTCTGGTGCTTTAAACTCCAAAAAATCTTTAATGGCGTCCTGGAGTATAGCACAAGAACCTTTATTGCGTGTTAAGGACGCCGGAAAGTACCACCAGGGAGTAGTCGGCGCGTCCCCGCGCCAAGACAGACAGATGGAAAACAAGCTCTGATCGGGCAGAGAGAGAGGGAATATTTTAGCATCCTGAAGGGAGCCCAGCAAGGACTGACTAATAAAAATATAGTCAAGCCTAGAGTATGTGTGGTGCACATGCAAATAGAAGGTGTAGTCTCGGGCTTGGGGGTAAAGGGTACGCCATGAGTCTAGTAAACCAAGGTCTTGGAGTCGTTGTTGGGAATCAGCGGAAAAAGATCCCAGATCTGAGCGCTGTGAGTGTGTGCTGTCTAAGTCTTTATGCCAGGTCAAATTAAAGTCTCCCATGAGGATGATCTGTCCTTCCGCGAAATCCAGCAACCTCCCCAGCAGTGTATGTAAAAACAATGTTTCACCCAAATTGGGTGCGTATGGCACTACAAAAGTGCAAGTCTTCCCTCTAAGACGCCCCTTAACCATGATCCACATGCCCTTCTTGTCGTGCAGAACATCTATGGGTTGGAATTGTACAGCAGAGCGAAACAGCAGCGCCACCCCCCTGTGTTTGGTAAGAGCCGAGGATCTATAAATCAAGGGGTATTGTTTGCGTCGAAAACGTGTGTCCTCAGCTCTAGCGAGGTGCATCTCCTGGAGCGCCACTACGTCCAAGTGATGATCAAGAATGTACTTCCAGACATTCTGGCGTTTTTGAGGGGAATTAAGACCTTTAACATTCCAGGTGCCAACCGTAACTGTCATAGTGTCAGTGGAAAATGGACAGATTTTTTTGGAAGCCCCTGTATCTCACAGGTGTACCGCTCTGTCGCAAACCCCCCAAGGATCGCGCAGTGCTCGTTCATCACGACCACAGGAAAACAACTACGCAAGAGCCAGCCAAAGCTAAATGATAAAAAGCCGCCACCATGCCCCCTTCCCCACCCACCCCAAACCCCCAACAAAAGGCAACAAACAAAGAAAAAAATACAATTCCAAAAGAGAGCAACAGAGCTCCGCTGGGAGCGTAAGGCCCCCGCAGAAACCAGGGGGAACAACGGGTCCAAGGTCCCCGTCCATGCCCACCCCGACCATTGAGTCCAGAAAGAAATCGTAACATTGTCTAGAAACGGCTAAGTAACAATGACAGGCATAGGGCCCTGCCAGAATGAAAGCCCATATAGGCCTCCCTCTAAGAAGGAAAAAGCACATTAAGACATGTCGCCAACCCTGGCGATGGTTATCCTGATATATGCATACAGTAACGCACGTAGGCGATGCTGACACTGCGGGCCATGTAAGGAGAAAGCAAAGGTCTTACTTTGAGAAGGAATCAAACTGTAAGTGTCCAAATCCTTCCCCAGGTACCAAGGTCCCCAAAGGCCGGGTCAAGACGGATCCAGGCGACACTGACCCCCGGCCGTGACCGGAGAGCTGCAGTGAGGAAGGTGGGCCGCCCCCGCCTCTCGCCCCCATCGGGGGGAAAAGGCAGTAAGCAACCCTTCTCGCAAAGGACCAGCTCCCCCAGAAGGCTCAGGGGATCGGAAGACCAACGACCCAAAGGTGAGCCTCCAGCATCTAGAGACGGCCCCTGCGTGAACCCACCGACCAAACCGAGGACGTTTGTCTGAGGTGACGGCAGAGTCCTCCTGTGTGAGGCCCAAGAGCTTCAGTCCCTCCTTCACCTCCGTGATATGGTGGTGTTTGTTCTGAAATTCAAAACTTAATCCAAAGGGATATGTCCACCTATACCGAATTTGTTCCTCACGAAGATTGGAACTGATACTTCTAAACAGCTGCCTCAATGCAAGAGTTGCAGGTGCCAGATCTTGGTAGATGGAGCATGGATGGTTTTGGAACGAGATGGAACTCTTTGCCCTGGCCGCCTGGAAGACCGCCTCTTTCACTTTGAAAGAAAAATGTTGCTAAAATGTCCCGCGGTCTTTTCCTCTCACCAGGTTGTGCGATGCCCACACGATGCATCCTGTCCAGTTTGATCTTGAGTGATTGGGGTGCCAGAATCTCCGCGAACAGACCCTCCACGAAAGCCGCCAGGTCGGGCCCCTCGGCTTCTTCCTCAAGGTCCCGAATACATAGGTTCTCTCTCCGAGACCGGTTCTCAAGGTCCTCTGTCTTGAGGAGAGATTGATGGAGTTCTTCCTGTAGGTGGCGAACATCTTGCTGCAGCTCCATGGACCGACGCTCCTGCTCCTGAGAATGTGCCTCCAGGTCGAGGACCCTAGTGCCCACGGAATCCACATTGTGTTGGAGGGTGGTCAAGTGAGCAGTGAGATCTGCCCGTAGATGATCAATAGAGGTGTTGATGTCCTGGCGCAGATCGGCTCGGAGTTCTGTTTTGAAGTCTTTAAACATAGCCGTCAAGTCCGCTTTCGTGAGAGCCATTGTATTGGCTCCTGCGTCTTCTCGCAGAGTCGGGCGCTTATCCGAAGGAGGGAAAAAGTCTGAGACTCTGCCTGGCTGCTTGCTCGTATTCTTCTTCAGCGGACCAGGCGGGTCCCTAAGCAGTAGTCTGAGAAGACGTAGGTACTGTGCTCCCAATAAACGAGTAAGTGGGGAGGGATGAAAGCAAAGAGAGGCTGTCGGACTCCCAGGTGCGGATTCTGCAACAGGTGCGCCGCCTCCTGCATAGGAACACCTCACGAGGAGCGAGCCAGTCGACATCCGCAATCCAATGGAGGAGGGTGACCAGCAAGGACGGACCGATGCGCGATGATGTAGTCCATAGCCTGACCGTGCGCGCCAGCATGCAGTGGGGGCCCACCAGGAATTGGTGGCTTGAGCCGGGGGTGGCCTCCAGGCGCCGGTAGGTGTTGGTGGTGTGTTGGGAGGTAACCAGGGGCCCGTGGAGTGCGCTCGCTACCGCAAGAGTGCAAGGACAGAGCAGACCTGGAGG